>NC_138567.1:18665644-19883144 GCF_947561715.1 Ascidia mentula
GACGCCCCACGTGGTCAATACGAAACTAGCCAAATGCCTCGTCATCTAATTAGTGACGCGCATGAATGGTTTAACGAGATTCCCGCTGTCCCTATCTACTATCTAGCGAAACCACAGCCAAGGGAACGGGCTTGGCAGAATTAGCGGGGAAAGAAGACCCTGTTGAGCTTGACTCTAGTCCGGCTTTGTGAAGAGACATGAGAGGTGTAGGATAAGTGGGAGGCCTTCGGGTCGCCGGTGAAATACCACTACTCGCATCGTTTTTTTACTTATTCAGTAAAGCGGGAAGCGACCTTCGGGTCACGGTTCTAGCCTTAAGTGCGGCGTCCTCGGGTGCTGCGCGATCCGCTCTGAAGACCTTGTCAGGCGGGGAGTTTGACTGGGGCGGTACATCTGTCAAAGAATAACGCAGGTGTTCTAAGGTGAGCTCAGCGAGGACGGAAACCTCGCGTAGAGTAAAATGGCAAAAGCTCACTTGATTTTGATTTTCAGTATGAATACAGACCGCGAAAGCGTGGCCTATCGATCCTTTTGAACTTGCGAGTTTCAAGCAAGAAGTGTCAGAGAAGTTACCACAGTGATAAACTGTGGTTCCGCTGAAGATCAAACCCACCCGCTGCCCACCCCTATTGCTGGGATTACTATCTTGTGGCATCCAATGCTGTTGTTTAATGAATTTTGATGCATGTTGAGCAAAAAGGCGAAAAACGTATTGGCAACCTTGGGAGAAACAAGTGTTAAGTGGTAGTAACGCAAATCTTGCGAATTGTTTGACTTTGTTGGTTCAAGGTGACTGCGCTCTTTGTGCTTGCTTGCCGTTGAAAGCCGCTTTTCAGGCGTTTTTTTTCAAAAATTTTCGTTGTTGAAGCATGTTTAATTTTTTGTAATTGCGTTTCTTCATGCTGTTGTTTAATGTTTGCTTAGCGTGAAGATGAATTTTCATGCATGTTCAGATCGTGGGAAAAGGCGAAAGATGTATTGGCAACCGTGGGAGTAACAAGTGCTAACTGGTGGCAACCTAAAATCTTGCAAATTCTTTGTTTTTGTTGCTTGAAGGTGACTGTCCTATTTCCACCTTTAGCGCCACAATCTTCGCATCAGGGCCGTGTTTCTTTTTCGATGTTTGATAAATGCTGTATAACTGTGTGGTATGCTTTCATCATTGAATGAATGCCAAACAGTGTCTTTTTGCACTTGGAAAAAAATGTTGCTTTTTTGGCTGTGGGGGACTGCACAAATCATGTTGCCTGGGCAATATGTTGTTTCGCCAGGTTAAAAACGTATGTTGATAGCTTGGTAAAATCGGTTTTTCTGTTTGTGACCCATTGGTTGAATGTTTGGCTTTGTTTTCAAAAATTTTTGTTGTTCATATTGGAAGTTTTGTTGCATTGTTTGAAGAATGTTGTCTTGGTTAGCAGTTTATAAAGCAATTCTAGAAGACTCTTTGAAACATTTGTTGTGTAGAGGGATTGTTCGAAGATGGACTCGAGTGGAAGTCCGAAGAAGAAGGGAAGGGGCGTTTCTTTCTTCTACCATTTTCCGAAGTATTCGCCCGTATGGTTTGGCATGCGATGCGAAGCAAATTGATGACGATCGAGTGTTCAAGAGAAATCAACGAGGCCGCATGTCGCTCTGTCTGAATTCAGCGAAAAAAATTGGAGTGTCATTTGCGAAGATATGAAATCTTGTCAAGTGCACGTGTAGGATTGTAAAGCAGAGGGCAACTGATATCTGCTTATTTTTTAGCTAGAGTTTGTCACTTTTACAATGTTGGCTGGTTTACCTACAAGGCAATCTTTCAGTAATGTTCTTAACTGTTGATGCAGGTTTTTCTACACATCCAACGGATTTCGTGCTAGAAATAACATGTATTTTTGCGGAAAAGTTATAGTCTGTTGAAAAATATTGTTGACGCAAGTAATCCTGAAACGTGGTAAGTTGTATTTTGTATAGTGGGCCTATAAATTTGTTGAATGAAGTGGATTTTGCACACTCTAATACGGTGGAAAAGGTTAGTAATCTTTGAAAAATCGCCTTTTATGAAAGAGCAAATTTCTCCACTAGAGTTGATTGTAAAATCCTGTGTTCAAAACAAAATTGACAAAAATATATATGTTAATTTTATGGGCAATAAATTAGGTTGTTGACAGTAGTTTGAGTCTAAATGTGAAGCAAAAAATATGCTACACAAATTTTAAAAATCACTTACACTAACCTTGAAGCCCCCTTCAGTTAAATCTCATGGTGAGTTTTAATGGATTTACCTGCTAAAACTCTTTTTCAGTGTTTTTTGTTTCATTTTTGAAGGTTTCTGTGCACTGGAATGATGCTGACATTCCATTACTCAGTCAGAGTGCTGTGAATCACTTTGGCATAATGTGCTGGTTGTTAAGAGTTGATTGGCGGTATTAATATGTTGAAGTAAATCTAACTATTGTTGCAGTGAGCTTGTTCAAGCAAAACATTTAGTTGAGAAATTTGAAATCTCTTCTATGACAAAGTTTATTACACCGTGGAAGAGGTCGTTTGGTATAACTTAGAAAGCAATACAACTATATTATCATTCAGTGTTCTTTTATGCGCCCTACAAAAAAGTTTATTGGGGTCAAATTTTTTCGTAGTGTATTTATTTGTATTTTTTCAGATATTTCAAAAAGTCTTCTAGATTGGGACAAAAGTACCAACACCCCTTATGTTATTTTACAAACTAAGGTCCTGGAATGTCAACATTCAAAAGACCGTAATATGATAAAAAATCAAAGACGTCGTGTCTCAACTCCTGTACAGGTATCTGTGACTTGTGGAAAATATTGTGATCCTTCTGTAATGCTTCCTTCTGTTTTTAGTTTCAGGGAACAAAAAAAGGAATTGTGTGGCAAATATTGTAATTCAGGAAATTATAAAGTTCCCACAATTTCAGGTATTTTTAATTAGTTGGAAATGAATTGTTAGATGTATAATTACTTTTACACAACAAATGTTTAGATGATTTTTAAGTGTATACCAAAATGAAAAAAAATTGTTACAAAACAATGACAAGCAGTGTTTGCTTCATCAAGGAGGATGACCATACAGGTCATGTTTTAGGGGAAGTAAGTTTTAGTGAAAGATTTGTAAAATTCTCAATATATCTAACTCAGCTGCATAAACATGATCTTGTATTTGCTAGGCTGCCGGATTCCTTCAACGTGTTGATCAGAGAATAATTACCAAATAGATCAATTGGTTACGGAAGGTCTAAGCAGTATTGAGGAAATTCTTAGAAGCCTAAAACTTTATGTCACCCATGAACTTTTCAAAAATGATACCCTACCATCTACTTCAAACAGGAGATTTTATCCAACGAAAAAGGACATTCAAAGTCATTATTACCGGGCATTTTGTAAATGGGTGAAGGCAGGAGATGCTGATGACAATATATATTTCCGGCCATATATTGCAAACATGAAACCTGAAGTGATTGATGGAGAAACAGCACCAGTCATTCAATCTGAACAAACAATGCTGTTAATTCAACAGTTTGTTTAGCAACGTAGATTGCTTATGCGTTATGGCCAAGAAATTTGTTTGATTCTACAAGACATCCAAATATGCAACTTCCCCTATTTTTCGTCTGTGTGAAAACAAATGTTGGCTACCAAGTTGTGGCCAGCTTCATTACACAGAATGAGAGACAAATGGACATAGAAGAGGCACTGATAATATTAAAAGAATGGGCTCCTCAATGGCAACCATCATTTTTTATGGTTGATAAATGTGATGCTGAAATCCATGCCACATGTCATTGTATTTTTTTTATAGATGTCCGTGTCCTTATTTGCGATTTCCATCGTGAACAGGCATCAATTAAAAAAATTTGGGAAGGTCTAAACAATTTTTATACTATGGAATCCTTCCGGGTTTCATTGGGTTTTACTTGTTATTGACATCTCCAACCACAAAATGCTTTATATAGACCCTTTGACAATGCCTGATGTAGAAACTTACAACAATGTCCGGACTGCACAAGTTAACAACCAAATTTGGTTGGAAAATTTCCACTTTGGAAACTCCACAGAGAAGTTATGATCTGTATGTACGCTAAATGGCTAGCAACTGGAGAAAGTCTCAAACAAATTGTTTGTACGCACAGCTACAGATCAGAAATGTTAAAAGTAATCGTTGGAAAATGCCTTGATGGCACAAATGATAAAGAAACCTGCAAAGCATGTGAATCTGAAAACAATGACCCAATGAATACTCTTTGGGTTGAGTGCACTCGATGTGGACAGTGGTTTCACATCAAATGTGTTGGTTTATCAAAGAAACGTGCAGAAAAAGATAAACATTTTGTGTGCAAACTGTAAATCGATGTTTACATCATAATTATTTATATTTGAAACTTTCTTTCTGGAGGTAACGGCCTAGTTGAACGCAAGTGTGGTCAACCAACCAAATAAGTCTAAAAAGACTCAACGTTGTGCACAGGGTTAAGTTTCTGATAAAAATAAAACTCCCCTAATGTATGAATGTGGTTGACCGTGAGGTCATTACATTGTGATGTACCTGAACGCTTTGTGTGGTTGCCGATTAACCTGTTCGCTTTTGAATGCAATTATGTGAACAAACTGGTCATTAAATACCCATACCTTGAAACAATGTGACAGCAGATTTAATGTTGGTTGGCTTTATGATGAAGTGATTAACAGTTACTTATGAACAACCTGATGGATCAAGTTATGGAGTAATGATTTGTATGTATGCCAAATAGCTAGCAACTGGTAAAAGTCTCGAACTAAACACTTTTGTGCACAGCTATAGGCTTGAAATCTTAAGTTTGAGTGCCGAAAAATGCCCTCATAATACAATGGACAAAAAAATATGTATCATGCAATGATGATGATGACTCCGACCCCTTAAAAATGGACTGGATTGAATGTACTCGATGCAAACGGTGGTTTTATATTGCTAAACGTTCCATACAGGGATGAATTTCTGATTAAAATTAAACTCCCCTTATGTATGAATGTGGTTGCCGACTAGCTAGTATGGGGTAACCCGATGCTAGCTGAACGCTTACATGAGTGTGGCTAACCTAAACTGGCCAAAACCAAAACTCCACCTTTCAGCTTTTTTTATTTAGTGGGCATTTTTGTTCACAATTGCCGAGCATATGCAATTTTATACTAATACTCAGTTTCATATGGCTACTGGCGAGGCGTCTGGGTTGAATCAAAAATGCCAACGATCACACTACAGGATGCCTCTTTGGGCGTGATGGGAAATCCTGTGTTAACTTACAATAGCTGAGATCTCCTGTTGTATCAAAATAATTCGGTTTTATCCTCAACCCATGGTAATCACAAGTAAACTTTCACTGGATCTGTGAATAGATTTTTGTAAAATACTATTTTATGTATTGTCATCGTAACGCATCTGCACCTACTAACATATCTGTGCTACTTGGACTTGTCACTGTGGAAATATGAAAATGTTTTTTTTTTTTCGTTTGACCGTAATTAAGGCCCATGGAAAAATAATGTTAAAACCTTTTACGGCCCCTTTTTTGTTTATGATTTAAACCGTCATTATGTTATTTGGTCATCACTTGCTCATATGTTCAACAACCCTCTTAATTTTTGGTTATCCCTTAAAGTCAAAATTAAATCCCTCATTATTTTTCATTCGAAACGCTTAGTTAAAGAATCCCGTGATTTGGTTTCTTCCCTACAACAATCCCTTGACAACATTCGAACTACTCTTGATTTTTCTCCTTTAAAAAATACTTATCCCGTTCTAACTTAATCCTATAAGGCTCTTTACTCAAAACTTCTTCCTTTTAAATTTAATCCCCCTATTTTTGAGTTACAAGATTCTTTTGGCCTTGCTTTCACACACTTATGATTTAATCAAAATCTTGAGTTACCACCCCCCTCGAACATTTTTCTTAAACAACTTCATAAGTTTATTCCTGATTCTTTTTTAGAAAATTTTTCTGCCCCCTTTTCAGTTTCAGAAGTTCTGGGACCTGATCGGGGCCGACCTCACATCAGTCCTTAATTTTTCTTTTCTTAACGCTTATGCCACATTTCTCTTATTTTCAAAAAATCTGACCCTTCTTTATTATTACATTATCGCCCCATATCTCTCCTTAATTTAGATTATAAAATTTTGACTAAAACACTTAATTTACGCATTACCCCTTTTATTTCACAGTTAATTTCCCCTAATCAGTTTGCCCAACCTGGTTTTACTTCTTCTCATGCAACTACTCTCCTCCGCGACCTTCACTTCAATTCTCGCAATTAAAACTAAAACGCTTTCCCCCGCTTTTTACTGATTTTTTATCTTCACTCTATTCTTCATCCTCATCACAAGCCCTCCTCAACGGGTTTGCCACCACGGGAGAGGTGTTAGGCAAGGTGACCCCCTTAGCCTGACCCTCTTCCTGATTGCTGTCGACCCGCTTCTTGCTGCCCTTCAAAACCACCCCTCAATTAGATCTATTCCCGCACCATGTCGCAACGTTCCCAAAGCGGTCGCCTACGCGGACGATGTCACCGGTGACCGGCCGCGACTCCCTTTTACTTGCCCTCGACATCGTCACAAATTTTTCCAGTATATCACGCTTAACCGTTAATCCCATCAAAACTCAGGCGATCGCCACCATCAATCCCCCCCTCATAATTTTACCCAATACAGTATAACTTGGAACAGTAAGGCCATAAGCCCATTAAACATACCAATAGGACACCCCAGCTCGATCACCGCGGCATGGCACAAAGCCATTTTCTCTTTACGTACCCGTGTTTCCTCTATACCTTTCTGACCTATGACTCGAAAAGCATCCTCACTAAAACATTACTCCTTCCCCATATTTCTTATCTAGCTAAATCGTACCCTCTCCCTGAAGGACAGCGGGAAGCGGTAGACAGCATTGTGGCAGGCTTCGTTGGGGGTCACCACAATCCTACCCTTCCCATCCAAACCCTGGCGGCGTCGCGTGACCTTGGCGGGTATGGCGTCGCCAACATACCACTTTACTCAAATCTATTCTTTCTCTTTCCTGTTAAAAACTACTATAAACATAGAATTTTAGATCCCCCACAACCCCTGCTCTTTCTTTTGTTGAGTTTAATATTGGTTTACCCCTCTCTAAGTTTTTTAATTTACGTATCAGAAATAATTTACCACACGCTACAACCCCTTCTCCTTTTTACAAATATCTTTTAGATCTCACTTTTTTGCCCCCACAGAACCTGAATTACTTTCTCCTTAACTAAAACCTCTTTATTTACGTTTAACAAATCCGGAACCTAATCCTTTTCAGTTGACAGATTGGTCCTTGGTTCATCACCCTTCTTTACCAAATTATTTAAAGACTTTTACCCCTTAAGTCTACATACACCTCATTTCTTTTAGACAATGATTATACGAAACTAACAACAATTTATTTTTTGAATGCACCAAGATCCCCCAACTCCTTAATGATAATACACCCGAGCACAGAGCACTGATTATTATTTTAAAAACCACCCTTACCCACACAATATGGAAAACCCGAAACAAAGTAAAAAAGAATCCCAAAGCCGTAGATTTTTTAGATAATTAACAGGACCTCACAGAGTGTACCTCTTTCTTAGCGCTTTCTTCCCCTCCTCATTAAAATCTGTAATCCTCCCCTTTTATACAATGTTCACTTCCATATATAGCGTAATTCTTCCACTTTTATTCTGCGGTCTCTTCCTGTAAATACTTGTTGTATCCTTTTTTCACGTTAGTTTCCGTTGTTAACTTGTTTTTCGCTGGGCACCTTTTAAGTGAAAAAAAGGAGAAACGGTGTTTTGAAAAGAGATATCATAGTTCTTTCTGCGATAATTACAAAGGTTCGTGTTGTAGTGTTTTTGTTGATGCGAAGATTTTAAATTGATTGCTTTTTTGCTGACAGTGATAACATGGAGTCCACTGATAGTCCGAAGAAGAAAGGAAGGGGCGTTTCTTTTTTTTACCATTTTCCGAAAGGTTAGTGTCTGAGATGAGGTGAACGTGTGCAAATGTAATCGTTTTGTTGTTGCGCAGATTTTCTTCGCCCGTATGGCATGCGACCCCAAGCAAATGGATGATGATCGAGTCTTCCAAGAAAAATTGAAGAATTTCACTTGTGGATGGCTTACAAAGCCGCATGTGGCTTTGTCAGAATTGAGTGAAACACTGGAGAAGAATTGGAGTGTCATTTGCGACGATTTGAAAGCATTGACAAAGAAAAGTTTTTCCGGAAAGCTCGACGACTTTTTGCGGCAGACGAAGGACTTAGGTTGCCGGAAGAAGAAGAAAGGGCTAGTTTCAATCAAGGAATGCTCAAAGAAAATCTATTTATGAAAGAACTCAACGAGTGCTACATGCACAAGATGACCCAAGTTGGTGGCTCAATGTATCTGATTGGGATACATTTGCGTGTCATGCAGTTCGTGTTTGCGAACTTGCAATCAATTGCTGCAAAATGTAATGAGGATTTTTTTGTCCACATTCAAGCAGGAAAAAACCTTTTCGTCGTATTGCGATGCTATTTGTAGGGAACTTGGCCACGTTTCTGCGCCACGGTTATCGACTTCAAGAAAGACGTCATCAAGCAGCGACAGCTGCAGCGATTCAAAAGCCAAAAGGTCAACAAGTGCAACGCAGAAAAAACAAGTGGCAGAGGATTCGGGTGATGAGACAACGTTGAACAAAGAAACTGAGAATTCGATGCGACTTAAAGAGCTTTTGCGAAGTGGCACAACTTCTCAACATGTGCAAAACGCGAAAAGAAAGAAAAAAAGTTCAAAGAAGAAGGAAGCAAGGAAGGAAATCTTGCCAACTGCGGTCACTGAAGCGGCTGAAAAAGGCGATGTGGCAGTGACGAGCAAGAAAAGAAAAAAGAGAATGCGCAAGCAACTTCCTTCTGTAAATTAGATTTGTTTATTGTTTCGAACGTTTTTACTTTTTGTTTATTTTTGTTTTCGTGTTCCATTGGTTGATTCTGCCGAGGATGAAATCATGGATGCGTATTGGAGGAGAAGAGACCAATCATTTTTGATCTTTACGAACGAAGCAGCGGCATATGTGAACAAGACGATTGTGAAACGTTTATTCAGTTGTCAGGCGCCGGTGATTCACATTAAATGCACCGCAGCTTTAAGGTCACCTCAGCCGATATACCACGGAATGAAGATGATGTTAACCGAGAATCGGCAGAAAGAGACAAACTTTGTGAATGGACAAATCGTTACTGTGTTTTCCGCAGTCAGGAAGACAGTTCTTGTGAAAATTCCGAGTTTTTCCAGGGTGTGACAAAGAGAGAAACTGTTATTATCCTTTGATGCCAGCGTACGCTACAACTATCCATAAAGTTCAAGGTCAAACTTTGAAGAAAATTTGCGTATGGTTTGATAAACCTCTCTTGCACAAGGGATGTGCTTATGTTGCGCTGTCTAGAGTGAGACGAAAACAGGACATTGAATTTTTAAACAAACATATTCCGTCTCAGTTTATACCGTACAGTAACTTTTGATGTGTGTAACACGTTGTCTTGTGTCATTTGAGTATGATTTTGAGCATGTCTGTGTTTATAGGTTAATGTGCTATTGGTAACCTCTGCTTGTTGTGTAAAAACGAATGTGACTGCGTTGAACACTTTTGAAAATTCTGAAGTGCATTGATTTTGCAGTTTGTTGCATTGCGTTTGCAGCGCAAATCAAGTAGTTTTGGCAGGTGTGTAGACCATTGTGAAAGGTTTTTTTTACCATGTGTTCACTTCGCTATTTGCGTAGGTTTCAACGGTGTGCAGACCATTGCGAAACGTGTTTTTTTACAAGAAAAGTTTTTTCCGAAAGTTTCACAACTTGATGCGTGAAACTAAGGATTTATGCAAGCCTTTTGCGAAGAGGCTTCCTGATGATGAACAAAGGGTTTCTTTGTTTCAAGGACATGCAAAAAAATTTAGGAATTTGGCACAGTGTTTCCTGAAGGGGACTTTGAAATGAACTTATGAAGGCCTGTACTAGGCAGCATGAGTGTCTACTAAGCAGGAGCACGAAACCACGTGCAATTTGCAGTAAAATAAATTGCGTGTTTCAGACATGTCCGAAACGAATGTTTGAACACATAGCAACTTGATAATTGGTCTGTTGCCGTCCGCGCGCTTTCGTTTTGCTGTGACACATCTGTACAAACGTGTGGTAAGCCAGAATTAGTGCATTAACACGAAACAGCCTTCAGTTGATACCGGGCAATACACGCAGCATGACTGCATTAGGACGACACCACGTGCAATTTGCATTGAAAAACATTTAGGTGTTTTCGAATCTATGTGAAACGTTCTTTTTGAACACATGGGAACTTGATAGTTCTGTTGCAGCTCACGCGCCAACCGCGCGCTTTCGTTTTGCTGAAGTTTAAAACATGCTGCGATACACTGGTAAAAGCGTGTGGTGCACCAGTATCACTGTATTTACGCGAAATGCACTTCAAAAAAAGTATTTGTTGAATGTTTACACTTTGCTGCAGCTAGGGCACTGTGCAATTCGAGCGGATTTGAACAATGTCACGTATTCCATGTTGAAAAAATGTTTCCAAAACTATGCGAAACGATGTTTTTAGACATGGAAAGTTGTTAATTTGTGCGGCCTTACCGTGTCACACGATGGCCAGAAGCCATACCCATGTCGGATGCAACAGCTTTGACGTGCGCCAAAGTTTTCATCAGCGCTTGCATTGCCCGTTTTGGCATTCCTTTCCATTTAACGTCGGATCGAGGACCTCAGTTTACCTCCGAACTCTGGTCAGCTGTTAACAAGCTCCTCGGTATTAAACTACACCTTACAACGGCTTTTCATCCCCAGGCCAATGGCCTTGTGGAACGATTCCACAGGCATTTGAAAAGCGCTCTTATGGCGCGCGCAACGTCAACGGCTAACTGGGTTGACAATTTACCGTGGGTGCTTCTGGGCATCAGAACAACTCCCAAAGAAGATTTACAAACTTCCTCGGCCGAACTGGTTTACGGTGAACCGCTCGCAGTGCCGGGAGACATTACACCCAACATTGCCACAACACCAAATGTTGCAAATTTGCTTTCACAACTTCGACAGTCAGTGAGAACCTAGATTCCGATATTAATGTCCCGCCACGGTTCTAAAAGAGTAGCACTTCCGAGGAAGCTCTTAATTGCGAAGCACGTGTTCGTACGGAAGGATACTCATCGACCAACATGAACAGCACCTTACGAGGGTCCCTACAAGGTTGTTGAGACTTCTAAAAAAAAACATGCAACAATTTCTGTTGATCGGCTTAAGCCTGCAGAAGTTGACCTGACGGAACCGGTCGCAGTTGCGCGACAACCGCGTAGAGGCAGACCGCCCAGACATCCTGCGCTCAAATAATATCAATCTGTAATTGTCTCCTTATTTTCCGCATTGTATATTTCTGAAAGGGGGTGGTGTAGCGACCACTGCGTTTTTATCGAACCATGACATGCATCGATTGCCTTTTTCTGCATGTGTCTCGTTTTATGTTGCTCGTTGAAGTGCACGGCATTCTGATTTGTTGGCGCTTGAATAAACATCGCTACAATGTAACAAAATTTACCACATTAAAAATAAAGAAAAATTAACTTTGACTGTTGGGTCCGCCTTCCGACAAACCCTTCAATAATCGCACACGTCTAATGGAAACTTTAATAACATAGGAATTGGTAGAATGTTTTGTTGTGTTTTGTTCATTTGTGTTTACAACCTTTGCTAAATTAACCGAAGGCCACGCCAAAGGGGGTGTCGCAGTTCTTCTCAATTCTCCGAACCTCCAAATTCTAAAATCTATTTCTGACTCTGCCGGCCGTATTATCGCGGTCGACATCTCAACCCGCACCCACACCCTCCATATTGTCAACATCTACGCCCCCTCTCTATCAAAACCTCTGCCCCCAGCACAAATCTAGCACAATTAACTAACCTTTTTAAGTTAAAAGACTCTTTTCGTATACTGCTCCCCGATTTAGTTAAATTCTCCTGTCCTTTTAATTTCCAATCCCGTTCAGATCGAATTTATGTTACTCCTAATTTAACACATAAAAATCATTCTTTATGATTTTGTTATCCTTGCTCTTAATATGGTCGCTGCTCCACCTTGTTTATGATTTAAACCGCCATTGTGTTATTTGGTCATCACTTCCTCTATGTTCAACATCCCTCTTAATTTTTGGTTATCCCTTAAAAATTAAATCCTTCATTATTTTTCATTCGAAACGTCAAGTTAAAGAATCCCGCAATTGTGTTTCATCCCTACAACAATCCCTGGATAATCTGAGAACTTCCCCATCAAAAGAAAATTTTAGTTCCTTTTATTCAGTAAAAAAATCCTTTCTAATTCCGTTCTAATTTTCTTAAATCTTTATCTTCAGATCCTAATTTTAAACCCATTATTGACAAGGCACTTTACTCAAAACTTCTTCCTTCAAAATTAATTCCCCTATTTTTGAGTTACTCCCAAAGAAATGCTTTTTTTAAGTTGTTATATTCTAATCAACCTCCTAAGTGTGTCCCTGATTCTTTTTTAGAAAAATTATCTGCCCCTTTTTCAGTCTCAGAAATTACAAAAACAGTTTTTAACCCCCGGCCCCGACGGCCTCAGTTCAGAGTTTTACAAACTGTTCTGGGACCGACCTCACATTAGCTCTTAATTTTTCTTTCCCCCTCCTAATTTCACATCAGCCCAAATTACTCTTATTTTCAAAAAATCTGACCCTTCTTTGTTATCAAATTACAGACCCATATCTCTCTTTAATTTAGATTTTAAAATTTTGACAAAAACACTTAATTTACGCATTACCCCTTTTATTTCACAGTTAATTTCCCCTAATCAGTTTGCCCAACCTGGTTTTACATCTTCTCACGCAACTACTCTCCTCCGCGACATTCACTATTCAGCTAAAAAAACGTAATTCGAACTCCTTTTTTTATCTCTCTTGACTTCCGAAAAGCTTTCCATTCTATTTCTTTTGACTTAAAACTAAAACGCTTGCCCCCACTTTTTACTGATTTTTTATCTTCACTCCAATCCAAATCATCATCACAAGCCCTCTTCCCGATCAGGAGAGGTGTCAGGCAAGGTGACCCGCTTCTTGCTGCCCTTTAAAACCACCCTTCAATTAGTTCTATTTCCGCACCATGCCGCAACGTACCCAAAAGCGGTCGCCTACGCGGACGATTCAATCCTCCTCATAACTTTGCCCAATATCAAATAACATGGAACAATAAGGCCATAAGCCCATTAAATATACCAATTGGACATCACCGCGGCATGGCGCAATGCCATTTTCTCTTTACACATCCGTGTCTCCTCTATAAGCGACCCCTTTCCGACCTACGATTCGAAAAACATCCTCACTAAAACATTACTCCTCCACCAGCCCTGAAGGACAGCGAGAAGTGGTAGACAGCATTGTGGCAGGCTTCGTTGGGGGTCACCACAATCCTACCCTTCCCATCCCATCCCATCCGAACCCTTGCGGCGTCGCGTGACCTTGGCGGGTATGGCGTCGCAAACACACCACTTTACTCAAAACTATTCTTCCTCTTTCCTGTAAAAAACTATTATAAACACAGAATTTTAGATTGTCTCACCTTCTCCTTTCTATAAATCTCTTTTAAATCTTACCCTTTAGTTTGCCCCCAAGTTAAAACCCTTTTCAGTTGACAGATTGGTCCTTAGTTCATTATCCTTCTTTACCCAATTATTTAAAGACTTTTAATTTTCGCATTACTTATAATTTCTTACCCGTTAAATCGAAATATAACGACTGTTTTTGTACCCTTTGTTTATTTTTTGAATGCACCCAGATTCAACCACTTCTTTCCTTAGTTATCCTAATTTTTTAAATTTTCCCTAACTCCCTTACCCACACAATATAGAAAACCGAAGTAAAGTTAAAAAGAACCCCAATGTTGCTAAGAATGTCCCTAAAAATTTTACCTAATCCTTCCGACAATCGCTAAACTTTAAACATCGGTTACTGCGGACAAGGCCTGACCCCTAACTCGAGGTGGTACTTGCCAAAGCCAGAGATTTTTTACATAAATAACAGGACCCCACAGAGTGCAACCCTTTCTTAGCGCTTTCTTCCTCTCCCATTTGCCTTTACTTGCGTTCTCTTCCATAACTATAACAATCATATTTCTCCCCTGTCTATCCTTTGTTTGCGCTAGTTTCCTATGTTGTTTATCGTTTTTGTTACTCGCTGGGCACCTCGAAAGTGTCAACGTTGGAGGTGCAATATTCAAAAAGGACCACAGTTCTGTTGAATCACAGGTAGATTGTATCACCTAATTAATAAATAAAGTCAATGCTCCTGATGATCCGGTGGAATTATTCATTAGAAAGTTTTCACTGCTGTGTATGGCCTGTCGTGAAAAGCATGTTTTGCCTATATCAGTGTTCAAGTTTATTTTTGATAAAGTAGCATTTACACAATATCAAATTTTAACTTCCTCTAATGAAATTCATGATGTACCAACCATAGAAACAGTTTGGTTTGACATAAGGCAAGAAACTGTATATCGGCAATTCTGCCTTTCTGTGGGTTTGATTGAACCAGTTAAATATCTAATGCCTTCAGGCAAGGAGTCTTTTCATTCCATTGTTACAATCGCATTGCATTTCCCATATTGATGTGTTGGGCAGCATTTTGAGATGCACTAAACTGTCACATGATATAATGTCAAACTACAGTCATGGTATGATATTCAAAAGCCACCCTTACTTCAAATGTAATGGAGATCTTTTGCGATTACACCTGTATTGTGATAATGTGGAGGTGTGTAATCCATTGGGAAGTAGTAAATGTGTGCATAAGCTTACATGTTTTTATTACATTGAAGAAAAATATTGGTCTTCTTTGCAAAACATTCATTTGCTTGCTTTACTTAAGCCAATACTCAGGGACTTGTCTGCTTTGGAAAAGGATGGTGTTTCAAAAAGCATTTTTTTGGTGGTTTAGCAACTATTTCCGCAGACAACCTGGGAAGCCATGATATTGGTGAATTTCGCAGATGTTTTAGTAGTGGCTCAATATGCACATTTTGTCTTGGAAGGCATTCCGACTTGAAAGAAAAGTTCCATGAAAGCATATTTACATTGAGAGAAAAAAGCAGCCACAAGTATCATGTGCATTCCGTGGAAAGTGACCCTAAGTTGGTACTAGCATATGGAGTCCATGGCGCATCACCATTTGATGCATTGGAGTGGTTTAATGTTATTGATGCTTTACCCCCGGACATAATGCATGATGTTGTAGCAACACGCATGTTTCCCTACTAAATTCTTTACACATTGGGAACACATACGGACCGAAGACTGCAGACGGTGTTAGGCTTTCTGGCATCCTACTGGACAACACATTTTTTTTTACACTTTGTAAAAAAAACACCCATTTTGTAATTCTTCGACAGGCTAGTCTGTCTACACTCTTAGTCGCTCGACCTCTCTCGGCCCTGTTGTTATTCTCGCCATCGCGCTGTAAACGTTCGCACGTTCTTTTAATAGTTAATTCGCTGCAGTTCAGTCACGTGTTAAACGCGCTTGAAACAAATTAAACTTAAGCCACCTGGTATTGCAATCGTGTCTTTCAATCAACAAACAAGTCTGCCACGGAGTCGAACTTAGCTACCTATACAGCAAGAACACGCAAGCAGACTTCAGCTTTAGCACAGCAGCAAGCCGAAGTTTGTTAAATGGTAACTGTTTGATTCAAAGGGCTAAAGAATTATCTATTGACAGTGCAAAATATAAAGTTGGTGATAATCATGTTATTGACTTTATTGAGACAAGTATGTGCTGAATTTACAAAATGTTTGACATTTGTGTTTCCAAGTTTTCCTCACAGTTCATTTTTGCCAAGACCTGCACAGCTGAGGTATCAGCGCATCCATTTGACTTGTATACCTACGAAAATGCTTCATATTTTCGTTTGCATCCATCTGAACCTAGTTTATTAGCGTAAATAAAATAATCAGTAATTTTTTTTCCAGAAAGTATACAATGTTTCACGTAACATTTAAATCTACAACAAAACCCATTCCCCTCCAGTTCGGCGCCGCATTGTAGACATTTTGTATTGTGACATCTCATTTTAGGTGCATAAAGTTTCTAATGTGTGCTTTTTATTGAAAGGTATCCTGAACGCCGGATATATGATGATGTTTGCAATGCTCTAATTGAAAAATACACTTTTTCACTACAAATGGATGCTATTATGTTAGTATTTAGAATGTAAGAAATTTGTTTATGGGTATAACTTGCAAAAAGAGGAAATTCAATACAAAAGAAGAAAACTGCCAAGCATGCATTGCCACAATTATGAATAATTTGCTCAATGAGTTCTGGCCAAAATAACAAAATAGTTTTTTTTAATGAAAATTTATTTATGCTTCTGAGAGATGTCAATGCAAACTGAAGATGAAAACACGGTTAAAAGTCACAAGTATCTAAAAGAACATAAATGGTCACTGGTAGCTACTCCAACAGTGTTTAATGAAAAAATAGACTGCATATTTCAAACTGATAAGGTAGGTTTGTGAACATAAAAACTTTTTTTTGTTAAGTGTGTTATTTTTTTAATTTAATAGGATTTTTCCTTATCCAAAAATTGTACATAACTCCCAGAGCAACACATTCAATGTACATGTTGATGGTAATATCATAACAGACATCCACTCATTAGAACAAGTGATCGCGATGTTGGCATGCTACTGATTTAGCATTTGCCTCCCTTCCAATGGAAACAGGACCCTATCATTTATGCAAAACATAGCAGTGCCTTTATCAGTATTGCATGTTATTAACAAGTTGTGAAAGTGTTGTGTTTCATGTTTCCTTCAATGTGTTCTTGGTCTATTCTTGCATGTGACACAGCTATGGTAACTTTGCGTAAAACTAGGGTAGAAAAAACATGTAAAATTGTAGATATCGAATTTGGGGACTTCGTTAATTTCTGCACTTTGTTTCTGAAACGGGTGCGCGCAAAATGCACAGCCTTCTCTTTCAATTCCTGCGCCAGCCGCACTTTTAAACATTTTTTGATACACCTGAATAATCGTGTGGTAAGCCGGCATAACACCAAAGCACATTACTACTGCTATGTTTCCATGTCGCGATTGGGCTTCGCCCAAAATGTTTGACCAATGTTTTGGTCTAAAAACGGATCGTGTTTCCATGCCGCATACGCATCGGGGTTTTTCAAAGTGCAACAACATGACAAATCGTCTTCATCGGACGCTTGTGTCACAAAAACATTGGATTTGAACTGTGTGGCAGTTGTTTTAGTATCTTTCCGCACTTTTAGTTAGTTTTCACCTTTGAAAACAGATTGACAAAAGTTATTCCAAACAACACAAGTGGTATGTTTAACTTGACTTTTATTACTAACAATGAAAAAAACAACCACTTTCAATCTTACAGATATTTGAGAATCACTGGAAAGAGATGATTACTGCAATACCAGTGCAAAACTGGACAAATTTATGAATGATAAGCAATGTGGAGCCAATGGCCATCTGTCTGCAGCTTATACAAAATTATGAATGTTTTCCATTGTCCTTAAAGCTTTATTGCAAAAAAAATAAACAAAATGGTCAGAACATGTTGTCACAGTCCTTGCTTGTCAGGCCTCAAGGGTAATGGAAAATGTAGCATGTTCAACAAATTAAATGAACTTTGACTTCCATCACTTTCTTGCAAAACTAAAATAAATGTATTTCCACAACAGTTGGTCATTGTGCTAGCTGTAGATCTGGGAAAATGACACAAAAAAAATCATTGGATATTGGATGTATTTCATCTCCAAAGCTATTGTGTTCACCAATTTGTTTGGTTATCTATGCATCCTCAGCACCTAAAAGGTTGCATTTAAAACTGCAGTTCAACATAACATCCATGCATAAGGCATGTATACTTTGCTAGTGGATTATATACGTAATAAAACTGCGCAAAAAGCTACCAAACCCTGCTGCAGGTGTACTGAACAAACATGTATATTGTATCACGTGTTTGTGCAAATTTTATACCCTGGAGCGTTTACGACCATTTTAAACTTTCACGACCATCGCTCTAAAACAATTAACTCGCTTACGACCCCGATAAAAACGTGTCCGTGTCTCCGCCTTGTCTGGACATCATGACTTGACCTAGAGGCATTTTTAACTTGAAGAAGTTTATTGTTCCAAAGAAAGTTGCAAGCGGGTTCAAAAAGCGATGTAATGCATTGTCAAATAACCAGTCATTCAGATCAGACCACTCTAACAAAATTCAACTCGATGCCATTCAAACGATTCAACTCTTGGATTTGCTGTTTTGATGTCTGTGAAGTTTTTGCCATCTTAATAAAAGATTGTTTATTCTGAAATGGTGTCAGATCAATACGGAGTTTTCTGAAATAGAACACGCATCCACACAGTCCACCACCAATTTTGATGGCCCAAAAATTCAGCCGTTTTGGCCTGCGTCATGCGTCACTTTCATATTTGGTAACATGGCCCACTTACATGGACAAAATTGCGTGTTTCCAGACCAAAGCGAAACGATGTTTTTGAACACAGGATGCAACCTATATTACCTATAAAATAAGATGCCCGGGATGTGTCCATTGTACATGCAACCTACATTATCGAGTAAAACCAAAAGAAAAAATGACATGTATCTGTGGGGTCAGAATTCCAACTGATTTTAACCAAACCCTAATTTAATTTTAACCACGAAACTGTAATGAATTTTTTAATGGACTCGCTGGAACGTTTTGTTTTGTTTTATTTAATTTTTTTGTATTTCTTGTTAAAGTAACTAAACAAAATGACGTCATATCTCATAAAATTTGCACTTTAAACGTAAATGGCATGGGCCTGGTCACCAAAAGGCAGGCCTTGGCTTTTGACATCTATCTCCTACAGGAGACTCACTCTTCACCCAAAACCGAATCCCTCTGGAAGTCCGAATGGACCTTCGGCCCTCCCCTTTTAAACTCGGCACCCTACGAAGGCCACCCCAAAGGGGGTGTCGCAGTTCTTCTCAATTCTCCGAACCTCCAAATTCTAAAATCTATTTCTGACTCTGCCGGCCGTATTATCGCGGTCGACATCTCAACCCACACCCACACCCTCCATATTGTCAACATCTACGCCCCCTCTGGAAACCCGGTTAGTAATAATTTATTTTTTTACTCACTGTATTCCTATGTTACATCACCGCACCCTATCATTTTGGCAGCAGATTTTAATTGTGTTGAAAACCCTTTTATTAGATAAATTTCCCCGTATCAAAACCTCTCCCCCCAGTACAAATCTAGCACAATTAACTAACCTTTTTAAGTTAAAAGACTCCTTTCGTATGTACTAGATTTAGTTCAATTTTCCCGCCGTTCATTTAATTTTCAATCCCGCTTGGACCGAATTTATGTTACTCCTAATTTAACGCCTAAAAATCATTCGTTCAATCCATACCCCTTTTATGATCATGATTTTGTTGCCCTCACTCTTAATTTGGTATCTTCTCCACCAAGGGGCAGAGGCCCATGGAAAAATAATGTTAAAACCTTTTACGACCCCTTTTTTGTTTATGATTTAAATCGTCATTATGTTATTTGGTCATCACTCGCTCCTATGTTCAACAAGCCCCTTGATTTTTGGTTATCCCTTAAAGTCAAAATTAAATCCCTCATTATTTCTCATTCGAAACGTTACGTTAAAGAATCCCGCAATTGTGTTTCATCCCTCCAACAATCCCTGGATAATCTGAGAACCACTCTTACTTTTTTTTGAAGGGTCGCAGTTTGTATGTCGAAAGATTGCATCACCGCGAACCCAACATCAAACCAGTCCAGAAAGTTCCGGTGAGACAACATGATGCCTGCAGGTCCTGTCAGAACAAAATCCCAGCTAACACAAAACGTTATATCAACTTTCGTAACGTTTTTCAAAAGTTGTCCAATGGTTTCAGATCGTTTTTTTGTGAAAGTAAATGTTGCATAAAGGTTGCATGGTATAACGTTAAACGATATTTCAACGGTCTATTAAACACGACTTGAAAAAAACGTTTTTGTGTGGACCAAACACAACATTTTAGTGATGTTATTGAACATACGTACCGATATAAACGTTTCTGTATCGTTAATACAAGACGTAATAAAACTGTTTTACATTAACGTTTGTATGAGGCAACATTAATCTGTTTTGAAAACATTATTTGAATTACGTTTTAAATTGTACGATCTTGTAACGTTACTAAACAACTAAAAAAAAACGTTTCGTATTGACGTGTACCTTTGGTTACATTAATGTGTTTTAAAAACGTTATTTGAATTACGTTTTAAATTGTACGTCGTTGTAACGTTCTTAAAAAAACAAATAAAAACGTTTCATAGTGACGTGTTCATATTTGAATAATTGTACGATCTTGTAACGTTACTAAATAACCAAACAAATTCCTGTCGCATGGACGAAACGTTATTTGAGTATGCTCGGGTATATACTGTCTATTACCAACTTGTTATTTTTTATGTTTCATTCACGCGCAAAACGTTGCAGTCAATTGCATTTAAAATTAAGAATAAATTATGTTTTGTTTGAAGGAAACGACATTATGCATTGTAATTGTAAAAATGTGTAATATAAAGTTTTGTCTAAATGAGGCGAAGTAGTAATTACTGTGTAATCCGATTTGGATAAACGTGTACCATTTGTCAGGATAAGGTGAGGGAACTTCATCAACTTCGCTGTAGCAAACAACACCAAATATGTTTGTTGCGTAATTTACTGCGCATGCGCAACCTGTCACATGTAGTCAGTTGTGGCGTCAGGTTTGTTGGTACCGGTAATTTGTTTGCTTTATCGCTATACATCGAATATTCTTTGCATTGTTGAAAGTTCTAGTTAATCTTACTGGTTGTTGTAAAAATTGTTAGGCTTGTGTGTGATTTTACTGAAGATGAATCGAAAAATATATCAGTGAGGGTGGATAAAAGCAAAAAGAGCAAAACTGAAGAAAAAACGACCACCTGTGTACGAACCTAGTTCAGAAGAAGATGTTGATGTTAGTAGTGGGCCTAGTATCGCTACATGGATGAATGTGATGAAGAACATAGTAAAAGGTTTGAGTGTGTTCAACATGATAAGTTACCTTGTCTGCTTGAATTAAATGACCAAACATCATCATCATCAGATGACAATATTAATTGTGATGAATTTAAAGTTTTTTTGCAAGAATGGGTGACTAAATATCAGATCAAACACAATGCTGTTGATCAGTTGTTAAAAGGTTTGCAGAAGTATGGTCAATATGACTTGCCTTCAACTTCAAGAACACTTCTTTCTACACCAAGATTCGTAAACACCCAGACAAAATCGGGTATGGAATATTACAATTTTGGTTTAGAGGCCCAGCTATATTCTGTTTTAAATGAATACACAAAAAGCCACAGCATAACCACATCAGTCGATTTAAATCTTGGTGTAGATGGCCTTCCTCTGTTCAAAAGTTCTAGTAAATGCTTTTGGCCGATTTTGGGTTCTGTATTTGGCATTGTTTTTCCAGTTTCTATAGCTTGTGGGAGTACGAAGCCCAGTAACTTGGATTTTCTTCATGACACCATAGAGGAGGTTTCAAAACTGCATGAGCATGGATTGCACATTAATGATAAATGCGTTGCAATTACACTTAAATCAGTTGTATGTGATGCACCTGCTCGGGCTATGGTAAAGGCAACAAAACTTTTTTGTGGGTATTATGGTTGTGATAAGTGTATGCAGAAAGGTCAATGGGCAGGCAGGATTGTACATCCACAGTTAAAGTCTCCTGTTCGCACAGATGCTACATTTAGGTCAAAATGCAATGAGGAGCATCATAATGGAACTTCACCGTTTTGTGACTTAAATATTGACATGATAAAATCTTTTCCACTAGACTACATGCATCAAGCATGTTTGGGTGTCACAAAAAAGCTTCTTGTATCCTGGATTCGTGGCCAAAAAAGTACAAGAATATCCCAGACAAATTGCAATGAAATAAGTGTACGACTTTTGCATCTACGAACTAGTATTCCAAAATGCTTTTCACGAAAACCAAGATCTCTGAATGAGCTGGATAGGTGGAAAGCTACTGAACTTCGGCAGTTTTTATTGTACACAGGCATCATTGTACTAAAAGATGTGCTGCAAAATAAATCGTATTCTCATTTTGTATGTTTAGCCACTGCAATGAGAATTTTAGTTTCTCCATTCTCTCAACAAAACATCATGAATTTGCCAAAAATTTATTGGAACATTTTGTCAAAGAAATTGGATGTTTGTATGGCCTAGAGTTTTATGTCTACAATATTCATTGCCTCTTACATCTTTCTCAGGAAGTATGTGAAAATGGGGCACTGCCTATCAATTTCAAAACTACATACAGTTTCTAAAACGACTGGTGAGGTCTGGAAATAACCCTCTTGTTCAAGTGATCAAGCGCATAGAGGAGCGGCAATTATGCATCACAACCCGCATGGCACAAAATATCCAAACAACTTTTATATTTTAAAATTTGGTGCATCTGATTGTTTTTGTGTACAAGTAACCGCTAATATTGGCAATGGATATTTTAGATGTTGTGTTTTTAGAGATGTGTATAATTTTTTTGAATACCCATGTCCCTCACAGTTGGTTGGAATTTATCAATGCAACCCAGAAAAAAAGAAGAGGTTATTTATGAACGTTTGAAAATGAAAGCAATTTGTTTATCAAATACAAAACATTTAGTATTCATTGGGATTTTGCACAAACACTATCTGTTTCAATCTTTATTTAGCAATTGTGAAAAAATTTTCAAAAAAAAAAGAAAGGGAAGAGGAGGGGTGCATTCCATCTAAGTGGATTGAGGGTACAAGTGTGCGTTGGCCCACTTCCAATGTTTGTATGTCCTTGAATAAACAAGTGGACCCAAAAGAAAATTGGAAAGTGTTTCATCTTGTAAAAGTCAAATTTCGTTCAGGTTTGATTTTTTTTCCTTTGTAATTAATATTTTACTCGAAAATTGCACCATATTACTTACAGATTCAAAAACTGCTTGTGAGGTTTATGATGAGAGCAGTCTGATGTAGAAATAGATTGTGATAGAAAGAGGAAGCAGCGAAAAAGGCAGTTCGAGGATTTTGTGCAAGGTATTGGTTTAAGTGGATGCAAATGTATTTTAGAAAGCTTTATGATTCTCAACCTTTTATGCTTTATTATTTCCCCACAGTAATGCTTGAAGCCCTGTTTAATTATGTAAAGCCTGTTTACTGTGGTGAAAGGTAGCAAGGTCAGAGAAACCTTAGATTTTTAAATAAGCACCAAAGCTTATTGCCTAGGTGTTTTATTTACTGGGCCATATTTTTTCTTGTGCAATTGCTTTGTAACATCATTTTGTGCTGGGAGTTAAGTGATATTTTTGCCAGGTAAAATACCTGTGTTCCCTTAGTGTCAGTGAAGTGGTTAGACGGATGATGAAGGAGTTAGGAACCACATCATTATGGGCAAAGTTCAGCTTTTTTGGTAGAAAGGGAAAAGAGTCTTTTGCGGCCCAAAAGTTGTGCCAAGTTGTTTTAAGTAAGTGTGTTAATAATGCAAATATAATTAAAAACGAGTGTCATAAATTCTTGGCCAATCACATGATTTTCTTCGATGTTTATGTTTTACTATTCATAACTTCATTATTTTTTTCTGAACCAGTTTTTGTTGGCCATGATGGGTTGTGCTCCACGGGTGTGGAGATACTGCTTCAAACCTTTAGTGCATTACCACATTTTATTGGAAATCCCAAAAGAGTAACATATTTATTCTGGTGCTAAATTTTCCAATAACTAATTTGTTTTGCATATGATTGTTTATTTATATGTTCATTATTATATTTCCTTTTTTGCCAGGAGCTGGAATGAATGCTGCCGGTGTAACTGCAAAGGAGGTTGAGACACAAATTAAAGACATCTTAAAACAGGCTCCACATAAAAAAGGCGGGCCACTTTATCAGGTATTTCATAAGTTCAGTTTAAAATCACATATTTTATGAGATTATTGCAGTTTTGTTATATTACTGACCACAATTCACATACCATAATGTTATGAATGTGTTTGTCAACGTTTTTTTAAAAAAGGAGTGGTATGGGCTGTGAAGCCATTTTTAGTTGGACACAGGGCTGTTATGAAATACAGATTTTACGTTTTGTCATATGCCTAAAATGGACCTTGAAATTAAAATTAACTTGGCTATGAACGACTGTAATGTTTTTCCCATACTTTGCAGGACAAATCCAACCCTCCAACGTCTGCAAGTCAGAGTTTGCCACTTTCCGACTCTGAATAGTATCTCTTAAATGGTGATTTTCGTACATGAATACATGGAAAGAAATGATTTTGATTGTTCTTTCTTCATCAGATGATACCAAACCACTAGGTTAGAAAAACTTTGGGCAGGTACCAGCAACACATTACTGGAACGTTAATAAAATCGGTCATAGAACAAAACTGTAAAACATTTTCAAAACAGTCCTCTGTATCGTTGTAACAAAGATAAGTGACAACGTTAGAAATGGGTATCAGTGTGTCGACAGTTTTTGGTTTATATAACATTGCAACAAGACGTCGCTAGAACGTTCATAAAAAACAGCTTGCAAACAAAACTCTGAAACGTTTCCCCAACGGTCGTCTGCACCGTTGTAACGCAGTTAATGACAACGTTAGGAATGGGTATCAACGTTTCCAACACTTTGGCAATACCTAAAACAAACGTTGTTGGGACGTTTTTTTGTTAGCTGGGATGAGACCAAAAACCTTGATCTAGGAGAGATCACATTATGATATGTTAGACCGAGAACCAGGACCTGTTTATTTGTGGAAACAGTCGCAAATATATAGGGATACATCAAAGACGAGAGAGAAACAAAGAGATAATTGCTGCGATTACGCGAGGGGACTTCGAGACAAGCCGAATTCCCTACAAGTTAAAGAATCCCGTGACAACATTCGAACTACTCTTAATTTTTCACCCTTGAAATAACATTTTTATTCCGTTAAAAAATCATTAGTTAAGCTTCCTGTTCTAACTTACTTAAATCTTTATCTTTAGATCCTATTTTTAAACCCATTATTGACAAGGCCCTTTAAAATTTAATCCTCCTATTTTTGAGTTGCAAGATTCTTTTGGTCTTTCTTTAACCACCCCGAAAGAGATGCTTTCACACACTTATGATTTTTTTAAGTTGTTATATTCTAATCAAACATTTTTCTTAAACAACTTCATAAGTTTATTCCTGATTCTTTTTTAGAAAATTTTTATGCTCCCTTTTCAGTTTCAGAAGTTAAAAAATCGGTTTTTCTTTTTCCCTACGGTAAAACCCCCGGCCCCGAGTTTTACAAACTGTTCTGGGACCGACCTCACATTAGCTCTTAATTTTTCTTTCCTTAACGCTTATGCCCCTCCTAATTTCACATCAGGCCATATTACTCTTATTTTCAAAAAATCTGACCCTACTATGTTATTAAATTATCGCCCCATATCTCTCCTTAATTTAGATTATAAAATTCTGACTAAAGCACTTAATTTACGCATTACCCCTTTTATTTCACTGTTAATTTCCCCCAATCAGTTTGCCCAACCTGGTTTTACTTCTTCTCATGCAACTACTCTCCTCCGCGACCTTCACTATTCAGCTAAAAAACGTAATTCGGACTCCTTTTTTATCTCTCTCGATTTCTCGATTTTATCTCTCTCGAAAAAGAAGTGTACAACCCTCGGGATTACCAACACCCGAGGCAGAACGAGCGCGACGAGATTTCGGACCTCCCCATTCGTGACGATTGGAGAAGATCCAGTTCCCGTTATCCGTCCTGGCGAGTGGACGAAGTACCTGGGGGTGCAAATAGGCCCCCAGGGAACATGTAAGCTTCAAAAGAATGCGGTCATTGAGAACTTGGGACGGCTCCGCAAGGCAAGGCTCAAGCCTCAGCAAAAGGTGTTCATGCTGCGATTCCACTTCATCCCGAGGTGGAGTTACAGTCTGGCGATAACGTCCCAGACGGTGAACACCTTGAACTTTATCGATCAGGTCAATTGTCCATGCTCCGGCATCGTTGTCAAACGACTTCATTCATCTGCCCACAAAATGCGGAGGGCTCGGGATCCCCTGTTGTGCAGAGGCGTACTTCTTCTCGAAGTTGCGCCTAAAAGACAGGTTGATAAGATCGGAGGATCCTGCGATCGCAGTTTTGGCACCGATACTCCATAATAAAATCATGGAGTGGCTGGAGAAGAGATTCCTCGCAGAAGATGAAATGTAAAAAGGTCCTCCACAACATCGGCTCGTCAGCTCCGCTTTTCTGAGAAGGTCCAGGGATACAGATCTCTGCACTTTTCAGGTAAGTATTGCAATAACTGGCTAGCCGGTGCAACGGCAACTTTAACCGGACGAAACTTTGTTCAGGGATGGGTACTAAGATCTCAAACACTCCCTACCCGCGAGAGCATTACAAGAGGACGTCCGGACGAAGGCTTGCAGAACGAAACGCAGGCCCATATTTTGCAGAACTGCCACGTGACGAACAAGACTAGTCTTGCCTGGTACAACGCTGTTCTGCAGGTGTTGGTCGCGCGTTTGAGAAAGAGAACTGGCGGGTTCAAGAAGAGCCAATAATATCAACGGCGAGTGGAAATGCGCAATGACCCAGGATGATGACTTAGTTCCGATTGGTGCATAGCCAAATGCCTCTTCACCTAATTTGTGACGTGCATGAAGATTCCCGCTGAGAATGCGAGTGACACAGAGGCCTCAGGTGGCATTCTCTGAATTTGCCGAAACAATCGACAGAAATTGGAGCAGAATAGAAAAGGATGTGGGAACGCTTGCTCAAAATGAATGTGTGACGCTTGGCACCGAAAACCTGAAGGTTATTCCAGCGTCCCCCTGCCCATACTCTCGCATTCCCCATCTTTTCATTGCTGAAATACTTTGGGCAAAAATAAACCAATGAATGAATTGTGCAAAATCGTTTAGTTCAAAAATTAAATGAATTGTGCGAAGGCATTTAGAAAGTACGTTGGACGTAGTGAGGCTAAAGCGAAATCTTTACTTAAATCAAGCAATAAGCGAAATGGAGGAGATCGACGAGTTTTATTTGCACAAAATGACTCACGTTGGTGCCTCCATGTTCCTGTTGGGGATTCACCTGCATGTAATGAAGTACATTTTTTTAAATAAGGAGGATGTGGGTAGTAATTGCAGTGGTGATTTACTTAAAAGAAAAGAATTCCCACTCCTACAGTGAAGCTATTATTGCACACGTACGCAAAACGTGACGGAAGGCACAAGGAAACGAGTAAGGCGTTCTTTGGAGGAAATAATTTCCCTAAAAAGAAAATATTTAGCTGACGGAGGTGGGCCTTCCAGCAGTGGTACCTGCACGGAACAAGGGATCAAAGAGAAAAGAATTGATGAAATCAAAGAGGAGAACAAGTGCAAAACACTGCGGAAAAAGCAAAAAAGAACAGAAAATAAGGGAGAAGAAAGCTAAGGTACTCCAATGATGATTTTCTGTATTTCCGCATCAAGCTGCGTCAGTATTCGTTTGTGCGATGGAGGAAAAACGAAGACCGTGAGCGTTTGCGGCGCTTTGGAGAAATGGACATTCCAGCGGAAGATACCAATTCGAAACGGCTTGCTGTGGGAGGTCGTCTTTGGAAAGTTGGATTCGTCTTGGTTTGTGCGCGTTATTTTTCGGTAAACACGTGTAATAACAGACTCGGGTTTAGGCGTCCTTACTTTTCCACATTGAAGACGTGCTAATGTAGTGCAAATTACACTGTTCCTCGAATTGCTGATTGACCCCAATTCTTAAGACCAATAAATTCTTGCATTTTTCGCGTTGCACGTGGAATACAGCACGATTATAGGTACAAAGAAGACGAAGATTAAATGCTAGTTCATGTGACAACGTAAATTGTTTCTTTTTGACTGCCTGCATTGCAGTTGGTCATTCGAGTCTACTACTATCGCGTGACAAGTGCATAATTTTCCTGCCTCGGTCCAATAAAGTCCTCTCGAGGATGTCGTAAAGTGGCGCCCGATTACTATTCGCTCGCACTTTGTAATGCTCTACGCTAAGATTAAGGCATTCCTACCATAGGCGTCCATTGAAGGGGGGTTGTCGACTTTTCTTTTCCAAAATTCTGAGTTAATAAACTACGTGTAAGCAATCGCTCATAAGAAGAAGCCTACGTCGGACAGTTTTACGAACACTTCTTGTTACGACTTTTAGAATCGTAGACAAAGAACGTTGAATGCTGTTAGAAGTGACTCTATTACGTCACAAGCTCAACTACCGTTAATGTGACAGTACAACACTAACTATGTCATAATGATCCCGTAACGTTGCAAAACTGAAAACTAGTTGTTAGCCACAAACTTCTTAGTGTTTGCAGCAGCAGTGCAGCAAATTTATTGAAACATGAACTGAACTAACGTGAACGTAAGAAACGAAACAGTGAAGAAGGGAAAAACGAAGACGAAGAACCAACCTATGAAGACGATCAGAGCGATTAGCGTGAGAATCTCATACAAACTCATCAACAATTTTGTCCAACTCAAGGGATTCGGCGACAGCTTGGTGAGAATTTATGACTCCCTCCTAAATGATTGAGACGCTTCTGTGACTGAGTCTTTAAAGTGCATATGACACGGTCATGGCAACTTTGCGCAAAACTAAAGGTACATGTATCCAAAGCCATTCGCTCTCGTACAGTGAAACTGCGAATGGCTTATTAAACCAGTTTTGGTTCATTTTATCGTACATCGTACTTAAAAATCTAGAGCTAATACATGCGGTCAGGGTGCGCATTTATTAGTACAAAATCGGCCGAGCCGACTTTGCTTCGCGTCGCGCCCGCCACGTTTTGGCGACTTTGGACATCGGCGTTGATTAGATCCATGAAGAGGTCAGCACCCGACCCCGACTAGCTGTCTGTAAGGGAACTCAAGGCGCTGAAAACGGCAGATGTCAGAAGGCCCGCACGATCTTTGTTCCAAAAGTTGCGATCCCGAGTGAACCGGCAGAGTTAAGTCTCCTCAGGTGCTTTCACAAGCTCCTGTTTGCACCTGTGAGCTGGCTTCTTCCGATCAGTGACCGGCAGAAGGGTTTGAAGAACAAAGACAGTGTGGGTTGAAAGGATTTGCGGAAGCCAAACAACGAATGATGCCGCTTCATGTGGCGTTCATTGATGTTGCCAAGGCGTTTGATTCGGTGTCCCATGACAGTATTCCACTGGCCTTGGGACGACTGGGCGTGCCCGAACCCTTTCTCGACAACATCCGCGGAATGTACTGTAGTCCTGTACGGTCCTGCAGTCGGGAGGTTCGGAAACTGGCACAATTCCAGTGCATCCGGGCGTGAGGCAGGGTGACCCGATGTCCGGGCTCCTGTTAATTGCTGTGGTTGATTGGGCCTTGGCGTTGGCAATTATCGTTGGTGGTTAACGGGTCATCACCAAGGCAGGTACGGTTAAGGCTCCTGGTTAAATGTTGACCGACTCCGCCGACGATCGTGGTCTAACAGAGCACGCACTCGTGGGTACCTACGGCGGAGTGACCGTGGCCGCCCGGTAGAGTGCGATTGCTTCGCCCAAAGGGAAACCCTCGCACGTTTGTTGCACGGTCCACGGACTGTGTGCCACGATCGGTAGGCCCAGGTAAGAGAAAAGGGAAGCCTGACTTATTGTCAACCAAATGTGATAGATCTTTCGTGGTGGATGTCACGGTTGTGGAGGACTCACTCCACAGGGAGTTCGAGGCCAAGTAGGGAAATACCGACGTCCGGAGGTGCCCGAGAGGGTCAGGGGTCGTTTAAAGAGCACGAATGTGCTGTCGTGCCCCAAAATCCGCTACATCGAGTCAGCGGACCTCCTGCAATTGTTGGTAATTGATAGTTTTCGGTTCTTTTAAGCAACCGATTTATGATCACGCCTGAAAGCTGGCGTTGAATGTGTGGTTGTTATGTTTGGGTAGTAGAGGTTGCCTGTTGGACAGGATAGGTTGCATAGGGACCGGGGCGGTTTATTACTCGAGTGCACTATGTTTTTGCAAGGGTTGTGACAACATCGTCTTTAAGATGGGTGGAGGCCGACGAAAAAAAAAACGTATCCCCCGGCACATGTGTGAAAGCGTTAACCTACCTTTATGCCTCGTCATCTGATTAAAAAGACGATCAGAGCGATTAGCGTGAGAATCTGATACAAACTCGTGAGAATTTATGACACCCTCCTAAATAATTGAGACTGAGTCTTTAAAGGACATAACACGATCATGGCAACTTTAAAGCGCAAAACTAAAGGTAGAATGAAAAGACTGGCGTAAGGTCTTTAGCTGCTTGCACTTGAGGTAATTATGTATCGATGCATGCGAGACTGCTGATCAGAGAATGCACGCAAAAGTTGTGATAATTTGTCACCTTTTTATGCTTTTAAATGGTCGCGGACCCCCTACATTTTTCTGCTGTAATGTTCGAGTTTAGTGCTTTGTATGCATTCAGTATGTATGTCTAATGCACCTATGTTGAGCAGAGTAATAAACAACACCAGAAAATGTAGGACTGATATTTAAATTATACTGCTCTTCTAGCATTGTATTGTCGTAATCGGTACAAGCGGCAAGAGCGCACATAAGCATGGTCGCGCTTGTGCTATATTGTTACGACTTTTCGTCTAACATTCATCGAGACTTTGGTACCGTAATACATGAAACACTGCGGGATGCGAAATTGCAAGTTTTTGATGTCGGTTCAAAGCTCAAAGAACTGCTTCAAAACTATGGACACCTTCGTTTCATTTCAACGCGAGTGGCTTAGTGAATTTAATTGGTTGGGGTATAGTCACGCAAAAAAACGAAAGTTTTTGTAAATTTTGTGCGCTATTTGCACCAAAATCTGTCGGTAGAATACATGTTTGTCTACATTTCACGCGTTTCCTCATGTTGTGCTCTGCTAGTCCTTTCTTTTTCCAATTTGTAAACAAGTCTGCTCGATGTCATAATTCGTCATATTGTACGCGTAGCTTTAACAACAGGGGCTGTACTGTGTGATGTCAAATAATTAGCCTCGAAGAAATCAGATTGCAGCAAACATCACATGTCAATGACTTCAAATGAACTATTATATTGTTTTTGTTCCGTCTAATATTTAAAACATTTGCGTCCAAGTTGTATTATTTTCCTTGTTTCAATGAGGTGCACAATTATTAAAAGGTTAGGTCATTCAAAACGTTATGAAGTATTCTGTGTTGCAAAAGCATAATGTGTTGCGAGGATCCGACTTATTTGTATGAGACTGTCGATTTTCAGAGAATATTACTGCAAAAGGTATATAAAAACTAGAATGTGCACAAAGCACTGAAGTGTAAAATGTTGTTTGTAAGTATTTATTGTGTTTTAGAAAAATCCCTTGTAGTAACCGTATATTGTTTAAAGAAACCGCGTATTTATTCAAACCGTCAGACTGTCGCCAAACCGCGTTGCATGTATTGTGTATCGTTTTTCTCGTCCCTTTCACTTTCGTTTTGTTTTCTAATCACCGAACTCGTACCTGCACCGCCGATAACAACCACTACTGGGAACCTCTAATAATTCTTTTTTACTTCTTTTACACCTTGTCTGCAGCTTTTCAATAATATGGCTTTTTTGCACATATACTTCAAATACATTTGCAATGTTTTACGGAAATTGAATTATGTTCACATGCACTGTTCGATTTCTTCAATTTACTTTTAATACATTTTGGGCAGTGTTTTATTGTTGAAATGTATATTTCTCTACTTCCCAGGGTTCGTGTTTTGTCGAATATTTGCACTGTTAAATGTAGTCATTTTGCCACGGCAAGCTGCCAGCTTCACTGTTGAAATAGTTGCGAAAGTTGTCACGAACAGTATGTGCATCAGATAAACTTCTGCCGTGTTTTTGCTGGCAAAACTTCGCAACGATTAATCATCAGTTTCAGCATGAACAGATTCTACATCTTTTTCAATGAGCAAAAGGTTTTGTAGGACGCAAATAGCCATACTTCGTATCACACATAAAGAAAAAGGCTGATTCCCACTGGCTAACGATACGACAACGATTGGGAAATGTACGATAGTACGCTACGCAAGTGCTTCGGTGCAAACCTACTTCAATCATCTTGTTTATAGAGAAATATTTGATAAAGCTCTACAACCACAATGTTAATGCATTCAAAATTTATTCACCTTTTCAGAACACAACACAAAACAATTGTAAATAGTTTGCTGCTATTATTTTCACAAAAAATAATTTGTTGGTAGAGATATGACATAATTGTGTGAAAAACAACCCAATTTCCAGACTATGGATTGGGTCACTTCATTGCCAATTGCTTGGAAATAAAATCTTTTTTGCTTTTCTCTTCTGTAAACAATAAATATGTCAATTTAATAAAGAACTAAAGATGTTACCAGGAATACATAATCTAAATTATGGGTATTCTGCAAGTAATCACTGTGCCATAAGATGATTTACAGTGTTTGAATATTACTGACAAAACACAGCTTTGTGGCAATCCATAAACAGCCACTGACACAATATTAAACTTTATGTAACTTGAGGATAACTAGACTCACATTCTGTATCAAAAATTCAATTACAGGTATATGCAATTAATGCACAGTCAAATTCCTGGTCCTAGTAATAGTAAATGACTGTAACAAAAGCACTATTTGACAAAATACTGCATAAAAATGATATCATAAAAAATGAGGAACAAACTTAAATCATTCTTCGCCAGTAGTGAGCATTAAAACAATCCTAAAACACTTGTGAACAGCACAGCGAATCATATTTTCCACTCCACAACAAGCTATTTCGCTACGATGTGCTTACGACGCACGACGGAGTAAAACTCGATTCTACTCGATCGTAGCGTCGTTGGATCGACTTCTTTCGACATCAGCATGGCAAAGCTGAAAATAGTTCATTAATCCCACCTGAAATCATATATTTTGTTCTCCCTCGTTTGATTTGCACCTCCATATGGTCGCATCAAATTTGGATGTAAACCAAATGCAGCATCTCCCACGAACACAAACGGAATATCAGGTGAAGTGGTATCTGGTAGTGCCTTGGGCTCAACCAAACAAAGACTTTTCTGAAGTTCCATGGCAAACAAAGACTTTGCCATGGAACGGAGCCATCCTCACTATGGAAATAGTTTGCAAAGGTGTCTCGAACTTGAGATGCCTCGACTGGAGATCGTCTACCTGTTCTCTGCAATGGACAAAAGTTGGAGGCTGAAGCATTTTGACTTCTCCAAACTCCCCTTGTGTCTTCAAAGTCAGCTGAATTTGGCTCCACGTAATGAAGTGATACTTTTTGTCTTAAAAAGTTATGCAGAACAGTGCAAGCTTTCACAACTAAATCCACTGTTTCCGGCTTAACTAACAGTGGCCTATGAAAAACTCTAAATCGTGAAGCCATAATCCCAAAAGCATTTTACGGGCACGGGATAATCTATAGTTAAACACCCTTTGCTTAACTGTTAAACCAGTTCCTGGATAAGGTCGCATTAGGTTTGTTCTCAAAGGAAAAGCCTCGTCACCTACAAACACAAAAGGAACTTGTATATCTGTGCCAGGTAATGAATTTAACACAGGAAGGGAAAGCAAGTTATCCTTAAGCCTACTACCAAAAATAGAGTTTGACAAAATACTTCCATCACTTTGTTTTCCAAAAGAACCAATATCCACAACAACAAAGTTATACAGGGCATCCACAACTGCTAACAAAACAATACTAAAGCTTTTTTTGTAATTAAAATAGAGCGATCCTGACTTGGCAGGTGCCTGAATTAACACATGCTTTCCATCAATGCTTCCAACACAATTGGGAAATTGCCAAAATGATTGGTACTCTCTTGCATTTTTTTCCCATCGATTTTTGTCAGGAACAGGCATAACTTCTGGTTGAAGTGTTTTCCATATGGCAGCACACGTATCAGGAATAATTTTGGAAACTGTGGACTTATGAGTATAAAAACAAAATTAAAAGTTAAGCCTGTTACCGCAAAGTTATAGCCAATCTTTCCCCAGCAGGTATTGATCTTCTTAACTGTGGCTTTCTCAATATCCTCATTTCCCTTAATAACTTATGATATTCCCCTGACAAAAAAGAACCTTTACCATTTTCGATGCGTGATTGAAGAATAGGATGAACCCAATGACTTCTCGATTTTCTGATTGCTTTACTTTGTTTGAATCTCATTAGTACATACAATAGCTTTAACTTTAATTTATAATTTGACTTTCCATTGCCCCGAAACCTCGGGATAGTTGGCTTTATCGTAAGTACAAGCTTCATGGTTTTTAGCTAGTTCAGTTTCAAAATAATAAAAACTCCTGCAATTGTCTTTCAGTTAGTTAGTTGTTGCTAACAAATATGTCAACTTGGCGGCGAGTGAGCGCAGAGATGCGTGAAGTGATCGCAGTGTAAACGGAAAGTTCGCACCGCTTTGTTTCGCGTCGCACGACTGCGCATAGTGTAAACCAGCCTTAAAGCTCGTATAGCTTGGCGACAATCAACACAACAGTTTTTTGATCTACTCTTTGACTTATGGTCTTGTTTGGCTCTGGTGATCGTCTCCCCTGTTGGTTCTCTCTGGGTCTCTGTTTTTTTGATGAATATGCACGTAATATATATAGCCAAAGAGAATATTACCAAGCAAATTAAGAACACCCCTTTGCAAGGGTATTATCGCACCAAATGACTGGAAAAGCATTCCTGTCGAGAGAAAGCAAACACAGACAGAGGTATGAAAATAAAATCAATTGGTTGTGGCACAAACAAGCCAAATCAAGACAACTGCTTGGTTTGGACAAAAATGACGGAAAGAAGGTAAAAAATGCAAGAAGCAGAAGACGTTATCGGGCTCGGAAGACTTGGCACTCAGAACCTTGGAGAAGCAAACAAAACAATATTGAATTACTCCAGTTATGATAAGCTGTTGTTAGAAAGAAGCTAACTGGAATACCAAAATTCGTGACAACCTTGAGAGGATTCGAAATGTGGAATGGGATTTTGTGTTTAAAGATCAACCACACACAGAAGAAAATTTGCTTCCGCGCAAATCAATGATTCCCGCCCGAGCAAAGACCAGCTTAATGAAGAAACGACAGTCTACACCGAACTGGTCGAATCAAAAGTAAAAAAGAATTACACACACAGGAACAACCTCCCAATCCAACTGCAAAATCTGGTTTCGAAAAGAAAATTAGTAATTTGCAAAAGTGATAAAGATGAAAAATTTTTATACTAAATTTCAACGACTACCACAACATCATGCTGGAACAATTCCAAAACCTAGACCAGAAGACTTGAAAGGTCGGTTAAAAAAATCAAAGTTCAAGACCTCTATGCTTTATCTGCCATTAGTAAAAACACGCTCTACTGTCGGGATGAAACCATTACCCAGTCGAAACGTTGACACGCTTATGACAAGTAAACTATCTTTTTGTGATTTATTCTCGAAATACACCAATAATCGTGAAAAACATTGACATACATATGGGATACGTCTCGTAATATATGGTAACCTATTGGCCATTTGACTGCGTAGATTTTGTATTTTTTGCGATTTGTTTTATTATAAATTTAGCATTCCGGACTATTGCACGGTCGCACCTATTTTATTCTGTTTTAGGGTTTTAGCGTTCATGCTTATGTTAAGTAGAAGAAAGCATACAAATCAGTGCCTCAGCAATTGTGAATGGCTATGGTGTCTCCATGCTTACCGCAAAAGCTTGCATCGTCTCCGACATTAGCGGCCAAACAAAGATGCCTCTGCAGGGACCTAAGTTTGCAGAGAAAAACACTGCCGTATATCTGACTCCTGAATCTATTAAAAACATCTGCCAAAGAAACTACCTTTGCGGCTTTTTAATTATTACACAAAACGATAAACAAACATACCTTGTGTTACATCTCCACGTCATTCATAGTGACGAAACAATGACCACTATGCGTAACACTTCGTTTCGAATGACATTGTTTCTTGGTAGTGATTAGTTTGCTTGTTTGCTGCGTGCTGGAAGGGTGAAATAGTTTTTGTCAGTAAAATTGTTTATTTACCCCTTACAGGAGACAATTTGGGCTTAAATAGTAATGCCATTTGAATAAGCTGTTATTTGAAAACGTGGCCTGATGAAAAACAGTTGGTGAGTGCTTGCTAGCATTTATTTTTCTTGGCTGTGTTGTGATCATGAACTTTTTATAGAAAACCGTCGTTACACAGTGAATTTAATACACCGGGAAAAGGAAACGGCGTGTTTCGAAAAAGCAGGCTACCCTTTATGAGACTTGGCCCTCGCAGGCCGGGCGTTCAGAGTCTACATAAAGAAGTTTTCAACTGTTTTTCTAACTGAAGAAGTTTGGATTATATTGTAGCAGCAAATCACTATGGAAGAAAATAGGGAAGAACAGTTCCAAGCGTTGCAGCGTTCTTTACAGGAATCGTATATCCGTACAGAACGTTTAATGGTTAGCCCAGAAAACTTGTCTGCGGTCCTAAGCTCTGTACAAGTTACAAACGAAAGATACAAGCTTCTTGTGGATCATTTGAACGTGGATGACATTGATGAGTCTTCACGGGATTTAATTAGACGACTGGCTGCTGAAAAACGGGAGTTTGACGTCCGGGTTGATGATTGGACAGCCAAGATCCGGTCTGCATCACCTTTGCTTTTCGCCAGGACTTCAAACAAATCCTCAGGAAGTAGAGCTTCAAGTTGTCCTTCATCGCCAAGTAAGAGTTCGAGCGTGAAAAGAACCGAGGCTCGAATTAAGGCGGAGATAGCTCGCGCAAAGCTTCGCCAGACGAAAGAAAGGCAGAAGGAAGAAGAAGTACGGCGCGCTGAGGAGCAGAAGATGCGAGAAAAAGAGAGAAAATTAAGAAACGACGCTGAAGTAAGTGAAGCGCAACGTGAAGCCGAGTTGGCTGAAATTGAAGCCCGTTGCTGGGAAGATGGATTTGGGCAAGATGACGTTTGCTCCCCCTCGCCGATGCAGGTTTTGCAAACAGCGATTGAGCGTCCAAACCATTCTCCGAATTTTGAAATGCAAGACCCTTCAAAAGTAAGTCGTTTGCCTGATGCTGGCAATAATTTTCAATGTGACCTAAAACCTACGGAATTTCCCGCCCGTGTTCATGAAGCGCGTTGCAGCTTGGACGAACGTTTCCTGCCTCGTCCGAAAATAATGACTTTCAATGGTGATCCCATGGAATATTGGACGTTCATTCGTAACTTCGAAGCACATGTTGCTACTAAGGTTCATTCAGAAGAGTTGCGTTTGGTTTATCTACTGCAACATTGTGATGATAAAGTGCGATTAAAAATTGATCACTTAACAAAAAGACCTGTCGAGGGTTACCGCCAGGCCCGTCAAAAGCTTTTTCAGGAGTACGGACAGCCCCACATAATTGCGAATGCTTGTGAGCAGCTTCTCAAGAAGAGTCCTCGTTTAAAGGGTGATCAACCCGAAAGGCTGATGCAATTTGCAGACCTGCTGGAAAAGTGCCTTTCTACGTTGGATGACATCAATGAATATGCGGGTTTGAACTCACTCGATACGATGTTGCAGCTGATTGATAAGTTGCCTTACCGCTTACAGGAACGGTGGATTGAACGATCGGTTGAAGTTCTTCATCAAACCGGTCGCGAAGCCATGTTTAAACATTTTGTTCAGTTTGTTTTGGAACGTGCCGAGGTGGATAATTCTCTTTACGGTTGTAGGATTATGGGATCTAGACGTGACAAGGAGTTCGTTCAGCCTCTAAGAAAGACCAAAGCAGTTGCGTACGCTGTTAACCCGATAGAAGTTCAGCAGCGTCCAATGGAAAGGTCATCGCCCTCCAATTCCTGTCAGTTCTGCGGAAAATTACATGACTTGACAAAGTGCTTTGACTTCAGGCGCAAAACGTACTCCGAACGAATAGAGTTTGTTAGCCGAAAAAAATTGTGCTTCAGATGTCTTGCTCCGGGACATCGCGTTCGAAGATGCAAGGCACAGACCGCTTGCGAGGAAAAGGGTTGTCCAAGTCACTACCATCATACCTTGTTGCACAAGTGCGTCCCCAATGTGAAGCCGGAGACTCCAGCGTCGCCACTACCAGAGAAGGTTGCTACCTGCTCAGTGATAACCCCTTCCAGTGGCGAAGATTGTTCCGGCGACGTGTATCAGTGCGTAGTTCCGGTCCAAGTAAAATACAAGGGCCGAAAGGTTTTGACTTACGCGTTTTTGGATATTGGATCTACTGGAACCTTTTGTAACCAAAGGTTGATCGACACTTTGGGTATGGAAGGTGAAGCAAAGGAGATTGTTCTGCAAACCCTCACCGATGACGCTAGAGAGCATGCGGGTGTTTCAGCGAGTTTCGCTGTTTCCCCTGTGGGCGGTGGAGAGGAGATAGTTCTCCAGAAGGTAATATCCGTTGAGGAGATTCCCGTACGACCCAATCCTGTTTTTACTCCCAAAGGTCTGTTTGGCATACCACATTTACGCAACATAAATTTTCCTTCGATCGAGGGAGGTACTGTAACACTTTTAATTGGTTTGGATAATCCAGATGCGCTGTTTATCCAGGAAATGCGTCGAGGTCCAAAGGGAAAGCCGTTTGCTGTCAAAACACCTTTTGGATGGACACTGTTTGGTCCCTCACTGTTTCCGTCTGCTGCATCGAAATGTCCGGTGAACTTTATTAAATCACGTGATAGTTGTTTACAGAAGCAGATATCTAGCCTGTGGGAGACGGATTTCGGAAACGAAACTACCGTGCTGGATTTTCCCACGTCCCGGGAAGATAGGAAGGCGTACGAGATTATGCGAAGCAACGTGAAGAGCGTGGAAGGTCACTACGAGCTGCCGTTACTTTGGAGAGAGAGCTCTGTCTGTTTGCCGGATAACAAGCCCATGGCTGGACGGCGATTGGAATACCTGAAGAAACGTTTGGGGAGAGATGACCGACTCAAGGAAAAGTACGTGGCTACTATGCAATCCTATATTGACAATGGGTACGCAAGAGAAGTACCCAAAGACGAAGTTCATTCATGTAATGGTGTTTGTTGGTACTTACCACATCACCCTGTTCTTCATCCCCGTAAACCAGACAAGGTTCGTGTGGTTTTTGATTGTGCTGCGAAATATAAGGGGGTTTCCCTCAATGATGTACTAATGCAGGGCCCGGATCTTGTAAATAATTTGGTGGGTGTTTTAACTCGATTTCGCAGAGAAAGGTTCGCATTGGTGTCCGATATAGAGTCAATGTTCCACCAGATTCGTGTTACACGAAAGGATAGAAATGCTTTGAGATTTTTGTGGTGGCCCGATGGTAATTTAGCCAAGGAACCCACGGAACACCAAATGACTGTGCATCTGTTTGGGGCGACTTCATCGCCAAGTTGCGCGAGTTTTTGCTTGAAGCAAACGGCTATTGATTTTGGCCACAACTTCGATACACATGCATCCTCGGTGGTAAGAAGGAATTTTTACGTGGATGACTGTTTAACCTCAGTTGCGTCAACAGCGGAAGGAATTCGATTGACGAAGCAGCTCTCGGATCTACTTTCTCACGGAGGGTTTCATTTAACTAAATGGCTCAGTAACAACCCGTCGATTCTGTCTGAGATTCCCGAAGAGGAAAGGTCAAAGGTCGTGCGTAACAGAAGGTTCGGCGATGACGTCACGGAAAGAGTGCTTGGTGTGCACTGGGATGTGGAAGAGGATACATTTGGATTTAAGATCAATCTTCCCGAAACACCGATGACGCGTCGAGGGATCCTTTCTGCCTTGAGTTCACTGTACGACCCTCTTGGGTTTGTTGCGCCTTGTACATTGGGAGCCAAACTATTACTTCAAGGCTTGTGTAAACGTGGACTCGGCTGGGATGATTGCATCTTGGAATCAGAAGCCACGCAGTGGAAGAACTGGCTAAGTCGTTTGCCAAAACTTCATGACCTGCGAATTCCTCGGTGTTTTAAGCCGTTAGGTTTCGGTGAGGTGAAATGTTGGGAATTGCATCACTTTGCGGATGCTTCATCCGTTGCCTACGGAGCCGTGTGTTACCTGAGGTTAGTCAACGTTGATTCGAGTGTTCACTGTGTGTTTCTTGTTGGCAAGTGTCGTTTGGCACCGCTAAAAACGGTGTCGATTCCTAGACTAGAACTTACTGCCGCAGTGTTGTCCGTGAAGCTTGATGTAATGATGCGGCGAGAACTTGATTTTGGGACATGTCGGTCTGTGTTTTGGACCGACTCCACAGCTGTGCTCCAGAGCATTATCAATTCGAAGAAGCGATTTCCTACATTTGTTGCCAATCGAATTGCAAAGATTGAAAGGCAAAGTGATTTATCAAGTTGGAGACACGTTCCATCGAAGCTCAATCCTGCGGACGAAGCTTCCCGAGGGTTGACGGTAGAAACGTTGGTAACGTCAGGGCGCTGGTTACACGGCCCCAAGTTCTTGTTGGAGTCCGAGGATCACTGGCCTGTCAGCCCTATCGTACTACCAGACTTGCCTGCTGAGTTCGTTTCCGAAAAAAAGCAGGAGGTGTCCATTCATTTGATTGTGGAAAAGCAATCCATTGTTGACCGGATTATTAATCGATATTCTTCTCTACATCGTTTAAAAAAGAGCGTTGCATGGCTGCTTCGATATAAGCAGTTTCTTCTGTCGCGCATTCGGCGTGACAAAGTGCCCGTGGAGAAATGTGGCGTATCGGTTGAGGAATTGGATGCTGCCGAATTGGCGTTGATTAAGCACGTACAACGAGGACACTTCGTCGCCGAGTTTGCCGCTTTGGAAAACGGCTCACATGCGAAGACCTCTTTAAAACGACACATGCTCAAATTGAACCCTATAGTTGTTGATTCTGTACTACGTGTTGGTGGTCGGTTGGAAAGGGCGTCAATCCCGAACGATGCCAAACATCCGATAATCCTGCCGCATTCATCTCATTTTACTGATTTAATTATTGCAAGACATCATCGCCTTGTCGGACATTCTGGAATGGGACATACCTGGTCGTCGTTGCGCCAGAGGTTTTGGATAATCAAAGGTGGAGTTGCCGTACGCCGAGTGATCGGAAATTGCTTGTTCTGCAAGAGACGAAATGCTTCCGTTGGTGTGCAGATAATGGCCGATCTTCCTTCGGCAAGACTACATCCCGACGAGCCGCCGTTTGCACATGTCGGCGTTGACTACTTTGGCCCCTTTCCTGTTAAGCAGGGGCGAAGCATCGTCAAACGGTACGGAGCAGTGTTCACCTGTCTAACAGTACGGGCTGTTCATATTGAAGTTGCTCACAGCCTTTCAACTGACTCGTTTATCGACGCGCTTCGTCGATTTGTTGGTCGTCGTGGAAATCCAGTCCACATTTACTCCGACAACGGAACAAATTTCGTTGGTGCGGAACGGATTTTGAGGGAATCGTTGCAGTCGTGGAACTGTTCACAGATCGATGAGTACCTGAAGCAGAAAAACATTCGTTGGTCGTTCAATCCTCCGACCGCCAGTCATATGGGTGGTGCGTGGGAAAGAATGGTACGGTCCATCCGACGAATCCTGACGTCTTTGATGACTCAGCAAGTTGTCTCTGACGAGACATTGGCTACGCTATTCGTCGAGGTCGAGTCCATAATTAATTCGCGTCCTCTTGTTCCGGTGACGTTTGACCCTCGAGATGACGAACCCATCACACCCAACCATCTATTGCTAATGAGATCGAATGCGAGCCTACCTCCCGGTTTGTTCGATAAAAAGGACTGCTACGTGCGGCGCCGTTGGGCGCAGGTTCAATACTTGGTGAACCAATTCTGGATTCGCTGGGTACGGGAATATTTACCAAATATCATCTCCAGACAGAAGTGGTTCCAGAAGAAGAGAGACCTCCAGGTCAATGATGTGGTTCTCATTGTGGATGATTCACAGCCACGGTCTAAGTGGTTGATGGGTCGAGTTGCGGATACGTTCCCCGATAAAACTGGAACTGTGCGCTCGGTGCTCGTGCAAACGCGACACAACCGTGTCAAACGACCGATTGCAAAACTATGTTTGATTGTCGCCGCGAATAGCGATGTTTAATGTGCTGAACTATTTCATGATTCGTTATTTCGTTGTTGATCGTTCGATGTTTGTGTTGCGAAATGTATTTCCTGGGTCATACATTTGGGTGGGGGTATGTTACATCTCCACGTCATTCATAGTGACGAAACAATGACCACTATGCGTAACACTTCGTTTCGAATGACATTGTTTCTTGGTAGTGATTAGTTTGCTTGTTTGCTGCGTGCTGGAAGGGTGAAATAGTTTTTGTCAGTAAAATTGTTTATTTACCCCTTACAGGAGACAATTTGGGCTTAAATAGTAATGCCATTTGAATAAGCTGTTATTTGAAAACGTGGCCTGATGAAAAACAGTTGGTGAGTGCTTGCTAGCATTTATTTTTCTTGGCTGTGTTGTGATCATGAACTTTTTATAGAAAACCGTCGTTACACAGTGAATTTAATACACCGGGAAAAGGAAACGGCGTGTTTCGAAAAAGCAGGCTACCCTTTATGAGACTTGGCCCTCGCAGGCCGGGCGTTCAGAGTCTACACCTTGGTTTAATACACGTACAATGTTTCTTAGCATGCGCGTAATTTGGTTCGTTCCCTCTCGTACTCTCTCTGGTCTCTCCTTGGCTTAAGGCCGTGCGACGGTATTTATAATATTTTCGAAAATGAGAAAAATGCGATTATTAAGGAACGTCGATTTCGAAATTAAAAATATAAACCGATTAACACATCTGGCGAATAGATTGACCCACATAAAATCACGGACGCGTAGACGACTCATTAAATTGCACAATTAAACACTAAAATTGACGTTTAAATAAAATAGTTTCTCTGCAGAAAGTCCCCCGCTGCGAAAGTGTTTGCTGGGTGAATGTCAGGTGTTCCGTAACATTTGAACGTGCACTGAAGTTCGATGTAGAATGTTGTCGCGATCTGTAGACAAACTCGAACAAACAATAGTTAAAAGTCCTAGGCCTAAGTTACCTCATACGTATCGCGCGTTGTTATGATTTGTCAGGTGTTTTGTTAGTAATTTTCTTTTTATATTTGCGTGACAAACAGCTTCGGTTTTTGCGATGAAGCAAGTGACATTTAATTCAAGCGCTGGAACAACAACAAGGACAGAGAACTTGAGGATAATATACAAATAATAATAGCTTTGAGTATTGTCATGTGTCAAAAGTTCGAATTAATAGTGAAAAAAATCAAACATGTCTTTAGTAATTTCCAGGATTGGCATTTAATACAGTCCACTAGGTGACGGGCTTTGTGGGAAAAGGTGTTGCAATGTGAAATGTAACTCGTGTTTTGGCCGTAATCACGAATCTCCCACAAGGCAAGTTGTCGACACGCAGTGAAAATATATGTGTGTGATGCATCAAGCTGCGGTCTGAGAAAAATAAAAAAAAATAGTCGCATTGAAAATTACCAGTGCAAAATGAGCTAATGGGTAAATTACTAAGCGGATTTTTAATTCACCCACTGCACAATGCATGGCTTCAGGCTCAGCAACCAAGCGTGTATGGCTTCTGGTCACTTGCGAAGTTGAGGCGTCATCAGGTGCGCCGTGCGACTAGCAGTCATGTGCTGCCCTTCGGACGCGTTGTCCGGAATTGTGAAGAAAAAAATGTGTGCATTGAGTGAATGCGTCGCGGCCAGCGCGATAGCCCTGTGATTGCTCACTGAAAACACCATTCTGTAAATTATGCATTTCTCCTGTTTTTTTTCCTATTGACAAGTTGATTAATTAATGTAAAAGTTTACGTTTTGGAATTAACCATGACAATAACAAATCTAAAATCATTGTTATACCGTATCCTTTATCACAGACAACAAATAGGATTATCATCGTCCGATGTTACGTCAATTTCGGGTAGAAAGAAGCCGTTAGTCCCACAATAAAAATAAGTAATTGACGATTCGGAGTCATGTATTAATAAACGAAATTTAAAAACGTATTCAACAATATCGGCACAACATTATATAAGGTTGACATATGACGTAACCATTAAAATGCTGGTTAGACATTACGTAACAATAATTAACATTTACTTACGTTTCAACAAAACATGCTTTTCAAAGCAGTTTGGCATTGAGCTTAATTATGCAATGTTTTAACGCAATAAAAATGCCCCAAACCTTTTCGAAATACCCAAGTACTTGTTTCTGTCGGTGTACCTGCTGTCTGCCAAAATATCTTACGCGGAACAAACCTGAAAAACTTGCTTGACATGGTTATTTCTCGTTTCGTAAGTTAATTAAATTCAAAAAATATCAATAAATACAGTTTAGCTGTTTTAATTGCGCAGTTATTATTTCAGAAGGTTTGAATTTGCATGTTCAAATATCACGTCAAAGGGTGGGACCTAAGTTTGCAGAGAAAAACACTGCCGTATATCTGACTCCTGAATCTATTAAAAACATCTGCCAAAGAAACTACCTTTGCGGCTTTTTAATTATTACACAAAACGATAAACAAACATACCTTGGTTTAATACACGTACAATGTTTCTTAGCATGCGCGTAATTTGGTTCGTTCCCTCTCGTACTCTCTCTGGTCTCTCCTTGGCTTAAGGCCGTGCGACGGTATTTATAATATTTTCGAAAATGAGAAAAATGCGATTATTAAGGAACGTCGATTTCGAAATTAAAAATATAAACCGATTAACACATCTGTGCAAGATTAACACATCTGGCGAATAGATTGACCCACATAAAATCACGGACGCGTAGACGACTCATTAAATTGCACAATTAAACACTAAAATTGACGTTTAAATAAAATAGTTTCTCTGCACCTCCCAACATACGCAGAACAATTCCTTTGTTCGCTGTCGATATATGTCCTTCGCCAAACTCCCAACTTTCTACCGCGGCTGGTGGTGTGTGACGTCACCCCTTTTTTTCAAAATTCCACTAACTTTGTGCAGTTTATTATCTGTTAAATAATCCACACATATTAAAACTAGCACTTGCAGGTGCTTAGGACCAAGCAAGTAATTAGCCCCAAAGGTGAGTCTGTGGCGTGTTAGTTTAACTTTCTGGGAGCAGGTGGGGTATTTGCTGTGTTAGCGTATGATATAATCATGCTTCTGGCTAAATGTTTATTAGCCAACTAGTATTTAATTGATCTCGCAGGATTAGCTGCTTTTTAGTGTTTAGCAAAATGCCTCGCACCAAAAGCAATAGAAGTTTCTACAAACCGTATGACAAACATCATGAAAACAAAAGTGGGTAAGAAGAAAAGTTGACAAAAAAAGAATTCTTGAAACAAGTCAACAGATTGATGAAGAAAGTGATTTGTCTGAGGGTGAAGAAGGGCATGATTTTGAACTAGATATGCAACCACCATTGTTGGACCAAACAACTGTTTTACCTTCTCGTCCTGATGTAAGTGCTGTTGTTAAAAACTGGGCTTTGTCTGAAGTGTATGTCCCCAAATTGGCTGTCACAAGACTGCTAAAAGGACTTCAAATGGTGTATGAAGATCTTCCTTCAAAGGCCTTTTTCCTCAACCTGTTATTCATTACCAGACAATTGGCAGTGGTTTGTATGTGCACTTTCCAAACCGGATAGACTCTCTTAAAAGTATGTTGCTACATCATTTTAATGATCGCAGTGGCACCATTTCTTTCTGCCTTTATTTCAAAAATCACCGGATTACAAACTTCATCCAATACTTCTGACCATATACAAAGTGAAGATGAGACCAATTTGTGCAGGCATTTACCCCTCCGAAAAATTAAAACATAGAGAAATGCCTGTGCAGGTTTTTTGAAAGACTTTTTGGCAGACTTACAAAACATCAAGGAATATGGGATATCTGTTAAAAACAAACTCTTTCAACTTGTTGGCAACGGCATATATGTGTGTGATGCACCAGTCCAATCATCACTGAAATGCATAAAAAGTCATTCTGGCTTTTGTGAGTGTTGCATTGCTGTAGGAAAATATGACACTTCCTCCGTTTATGTGTGCCTGATTGAAATGGATTGTTGCCCTCGAACTGATGACAATTTTCGATCACATTCTGATCAAGCACACCCTAAGGCGTGAATCACCTCTCACTACCTTTGGTGTGCAAATGGTCAGTTCATTTGTGCTGGATTACATGCACTTGTGTTGCCTTGGTGTAATGAAACGACTGCTTTCAAGATGGAAAGGAATACAAAGGTATATATGTTTAAGATGCTAGTTTAATCTGTATTTTTTGTTTCCTTAATTATAATTTCATTAAATGCAGGCAGCATCAAGGAAAAATTGGCTCACAAGCTTTGCAGCTGCTTAATGAAAAGTTGTCTGATATAAAGGAGTTTAACAGAAAATTAAGGCCTCTATCTGAGCTGTTTTATTGGAAGGCAGCACAGTTCCGACTGTTCATGTTGTATGTGGTACTAAATGTGCACAGTCTTGTTCATTTACCTGAAGATTACTTTTTGTATGGCACATTGGACACTGTTAATTGCTTTCCATTTGAAAGTTATTTGGGTCTTTTAAAAAATTGTCTTCACTATGGATTTAAGCCTTTGCAGCAAATTAGCAACTTTGAGGATTTGCAAATGACATATTATAAAAAAAGTATCATTCTTCAATGGGTGCACTATAAACACTGCCTCAAGTGCTGACTGTGTTGTTAAATTTGGAATGAACGTGACTGGTAAAATGTGCGATGTTACTAAGTTTAATGGACTCGTACAGTTAGTTGTGCAGGGTTTTGCTGAAGGCGACCAGTAAATTCCACTAATGTTGGAATTAATAAAATTGGCAAACTAAATTAGGAATATCTTGCTGTTGAACTAACCTGTGATGTGCACAAATATGTTATTTTTCCCTGTCGTAATAAGTTTAATGCAATTGAGCTTATTTTGTGCCGCAGGTACATCTGATGCCATCCATAAAAGTTGGTTAGTAACCGACACCAAATGTAGATGGCCTGCAAAAGGCGATGTAAGTCAGAGGAGGACTGGAAGGTTTACAAATGTGTGATTTTATGCCAAGGAGGTGTTCATTATACACATGAGTCTGTATATATACTTGTTGTGTTTTTTGTTCCCTGTAAATTTGTGCAAAGCATACTTGTGCAATGGGAGGTATTTTAAGCTTGCCATTTGTTCTTGTTATTTAAAAAAAAACGTATCGGTGCATTTGCAGAAACTGTGGGCAAGCTTTAAAGGAAATCGAGCGTGTTCACAAAGCTTGCTACCTATATTACTATCGATGTAATGAAATGTAGGCATATATTTTATGTTACTGCAAAAATGTTTGAAACAAGTTGTGATATTTCTGTTTCATTGCAGTGAGAGAAAATATTGTTGTGCACCAAGGAAAACTTGTGGAATTTGTCGACTATGGCGAGACCATTAAACAACAAACACTCAGCGTGGCTACTCATTTGCTAGGTACGACTTTTTTAAAAGTTAAGTGTTAAACAAGTAGAAACTTGTGTGAAAGAGAAACTTCTGTTCCACTGGCATAGTACCCAACCTAATCCACAAGTGCTGAGTCTAGAAATGTGAATATTCACGCTGTGGTATGTGATGGTCATGCCACAAATCGAAAATTTATGAAGCTTTTGATCAATTTACCAATACCCTTGAACATGGCATTTACAGCTCCGAACCCTTACGCAGTTGATATACCGATATTTCTGTGCTCAGATCCATCTCATTTGCTAAAGGTATGTCTTAAACTTTAGCAACATATTTTCACCCAGTAAATTGTGGATGGCAAAATTGATGCAAATGTTTTCCCAAATCCTTACAGCAAGGTAATTCAGCCTAGTTTGTTTTGTGGATGCATTTCTTTAAAGTTACTGCTTTGTAGATGAAGGTTGGATTAGCAAGAGATGTTTTAAGTTGGAAAGATAGGCAATGTCTACAACTGGAACATCGGAGTTTGTTCTGCTTTTTACAAGGTGACATCTTCGTAATATGTATTACTCATATCCAAACACTAATTATTGTGTACAGTTTTCATGTGACGTTTGTTAACAGATTTTGTTGAGTAATATATGATGGAAAAAACAAAAAAATATGGTACTTGTGGTAGAAGATTCGAGACTAAGGTGGTTAGTGCAAGACTTTCTTATTTATGTATTGGATTGGAAGGTAACATACAAAATATTAGCGTTTGTTAAAAGTACAAGAATGGTCATAAACATTACAGAATGATGTTGAAACAAATCATAAAGGTGAAGATCAATAAAGTAACATTTATTTTACAATTTCTTACATGCGGGAGAAGATCCACTAACCCTGATGTCATGCAATCGGCAAGTGACATAGCCCACATTGCTACAAGAAACATAATTTAAAAAATTTAAGGCGAAAACACCACACATGGAAAAAAATCCTTGGATTTCCAAATGTTTTGATGTCTTTTAAATAAACCACTGCTAGCAGAAAGACGGATTGCAGCCTTGATCTGCATAACCGCTAAATTGCAATTGTACAGTAAACAAAAAATTGTTTGATTTGCTTCCTAGTGGGTTGCGCAGCTCAACGTCATCGTAGTACAAAACTATTCGAAGAAATGGTTTGTCTCTGAAAAGAGGATTTGATTTAGAAATAGATCCATCTTCAAAATCATTTAGTAAGTCAGTCTATAGAAGTTTTCATTATTGTAGAGCATCTCAATAGTATAAGTGGTATGTAATGCGATTTGATGGTGGCAAGTAGTTTGTTTCAATTTCCAAATAATACAGTTGACTGTCCGAAGTTGTTTTAAAATCTCCTTCCTATCATGGTGCTAAACTCCTTAAAATGCATATACTTAAAATGGTACATAACTGGTTAAATTTGTGTTTGAATCGGAGTGAACGTAATCGAGCTAAAGCGACAACAGACGCTGCGTGACGTATCACAAGGCAGAAAGGCACAGTCAAAAATATGCACGGTCCATGTCACTTTATGTCGAGTTACGCTTGGCATACACCGGGTCACAAAGTTTTTTCTAAACTTTATCCACATATAAGTCTGTGTAAAACAGAAAGGCGTTGCCGTGCGTTTACCAAATATAATGATATTGCCTGGTTACATTCAAAATATGTCCTTTTTTATTGGATGTAACAGCACTTAGTGGAAGTACAGGCCACCATGAAGTAATGTTCGACAAAACTATGTACTCTAGGTGAGGATGGATTGACTAACTGCACCGTGTCTGGTACCTTTTAATACGTCTGCAAAACATAAGAATTAGCATCATTTACACAAGTTATATGAACTTGCAATGAGGCCAACAGTCTTGTGAGATCACTAAAGCAAAAGGATGGGATTTTTTACTTTCCTGCGTCCAACCCCCATCCCACTATGAAAATTGTAGAGTCCGGTGTTTTGTCATAAACAGCCTTCTGTGTCAATCACTTGGGCAGTTTTCATTTTGTCCTTCGAAATAATAAACAGTGAAAAGTATGCTGACAAAAAGCCCAGTGCATTGAGTAAACAGGAAGCTCACATTAGATTCAGCAAGTAGAGCCATCAGATCTCCTTCGTTGTCAGCTGGTTGCGGCAATAAGCTGTCGTTTTTTCGAATCCAGTAATTGTGACGCTTGGGTGGCAATAACCTGTTGAAAGTATTTGCAAACTAAAATAAGCAAACAAGCCAAGGTAACCCAGTTAATTGAAAAACTAGACGGAATCAACACCAAAAGTGGATTTTTTTCTTTTCGCACAACGAGCATATGTGCCTGAAGAGAACAAAATACAGGAAACTTGAGGATGCACTAACTATTTTGCACAAATACACAACTTACTCCCTTCACAAAGAATGGTGCAAGGGCAAGTCTGCCAAGCTGCATCTGCGGAATTGTCATTTTTTATCAAGCTTTGCACATCCAAATTGCTGGGTGGCCACTTACATGCATTCGTAACCTCAGTTGTCAAAATTTTTCATTCTTATGTGCTGTGGAAGAAACAAATGTACATATGCAAGCAAGAATCAATGGCGTAAAATATCATTGCTGTGTGAAATGGTTGAGTCGCTGATTGTATTTCTTTTTATTGTAAAATTGCTATTGTCCGGTCTACTAACCTTTATTGAAATTTACTATTTGGTTAATTTGCACTATCGCTTTGACTGTTTTTTCAAGGTAACGTATAATGGGAAGTTTGGTTTTTATAAAATGCAAATCTTGCGATTTGTTGCAAAGGTTTGTAGCCAGTTTTCCAAGTAACAATGCACGTTGTAACTTAGTTAAAGAAAAATGCAGAAAATGGCAATAGCGTTGATGGCACAGCACATTTTTAGCTTTTAACAGCGACACTCCCACATACAGCATAAATAGTCTAAATTCTGTTGCCTCAGTTTTCTGTTAAATTCGAGCGGTAAAAATTCCTTATATTTTGCAATGTTGTGGTTTATTAATATGTCTTAGCTTGCAATTGGCGTGGTCGACCCCTCCACCAGATTAAAAACAATTCAGCACAAAACCACTTAGTGTTCGATTTTCAGCATTTATTTTTTAACTTGCAAACCAGATTGGCAAAGTATTCACCCCTGATGTACACCTTTCGCGGCTTTAGTAGCCTGTGTGAGATTTGATTAGCTTCAAACTGGATCGGGCTGGAGCATCGCAAATATTCCTGAATTACCAAGTTCAAATGTATTGGTACTGCTGCAGATTGAATTGTTTTGCAAATCTCCAACTCATTTCAAGTTTCCAAGCGAAGTAACCTTTTCCGTGCTTTGCAATACTCCCATTGTTTCTTTATCCTAAAATTGATGACAGAGGTATACACAGGTTTACTCCCATCGATAAAACTCAGCGAACCATGCGCATGCCGAACATATAAGTTTGGCGTACGTCCGAATAAGTGCTGATTTGCCGTGCCGAGCATAAACCAAGCTAGGCCCGTACTCGTAATTTTTGACTGGGAACTACCAGCAGTAGCTTGAGCGCAAGTCGAAGAAGATGGGAAGGAAGTATAAGGCGACTCCGCAACTCAGCTAGTAGAAATCACCAGCGGCACCGACGCACGACAATAGCGTTTGTGACCTCACAAACCATGCTTACGTAGGTGTAAGTGTGCTAACCCGAATTCACTGAGCAGAAGACGAACAGAGAGGTCTTGTCAACGACGGAAGAAGTGGGTACTTTTTTGCATATTTATTAATGGACTGTACCAAATACGTTATTTTTTCAGATTTCGTTCATTGAATCTGCCATTTGGCCAATATTGTATCCGTACAAAATCTTTTCTGAATCAGCAATTCCGGGCGTAGAGAGTACAAAACGAGCCTACATGTACAAGATCTTGTCGAACGTTTGTGATTATTCCACATCGTTTGAGCTTCTCCGATTTCAGTATGACAGATGGCTATACAAAACTGTTTGTGGGGCTATAGAATCTGGACGAGTATTCAACTGTAGTCCCGCCAGAGCGCTAGATTCAAAGGTATTTTCTGAGACATATTGGCAATGGCAGCATGCCTATCTCGCGGATGCTGTTCAATTTCACCATACGAATGGACGTTTCCAAGATGTTTTTGGATTCAACATAGAATAAGACCGGAAAAGGCGCTACAACTCTTCCCACCGTTGAAACGTTACATTTCGCGGTGGTTATGTAACTGGAAAAAACAAATACTCGTGGAAAAACCCTCCCAATGTCCTAACATACTTCTATAGATTCGAATTTCAGAAAAGAGGTACAGTACATTGCCATTTCATTGCATGGATGAAAAACGCTGCGTCAATTGATGTAAAAAATGTTTTTGCTACCCAAAAAAGCAACACGCGGCAAAATCAAGTTAGGTTAGGTTTTTCATTTTGAGGTTTTAATTTGTGTGCTTGGTATTAGTGTTTATTTCATAAAAAATGACAAAAAGATTGCGAAAAAGTCCAGTAATTTGGACCAACGAAGCAATACACCGTGTTGAAGAAAGTAAAGTCCTGACTTTAATTGATGGAAAGGGAATCAGGAACCAAATTCTTTTTAACAAATTGAAAAAAGTCTTCAAAATCAAGGACTAATGTATTCATGGTAAGAAAACTACATTTGTTATGAACTTTCTTAAAAACAGTACTATACAAAAAGAAAAGACATTTCTAAATCAGGGGCTGGAGCTTGCAGTTGGCAACACTTCCAGCAGCTACATAACTTACTATCAGGTCGACCAAGAGCCAAAGTACGTAAATTAAACTTGCAAGTGTCATAAACATAACACATAATTTTGTTTAGGCAATGAAGGCTGAAAGTGGGATAGACACATCTGAAACACCCCAATCTAAACCTGTGCCAAAAGAAGGTACTTTTGTGTCACAATTTTACTTTATATTTTGTTACATTACAATGCTACATTAGGGGGGGAGATAATAACATTAATATTGGAATCTTGTGAGGAGGATCTTATTTCATCTAACGAGGAAAATGACGAGAGTCATTGGCAGCGGAGAGCACTAAACTTACGAAGTAAATTAAATGTTGTATTTCTATGCAAGGCTAAGTCTTACTTTTGTGTTCAGAATCAGCCACAGAATATCATCTGACAAATATAGTGGCGTCCTTGTCAGTGCGATCGAACACCGAAGTAAATGAGTTTGCATGTTCATTTTTTCGTTTTTCAGGAAGTTCTGCATGTCACTGTTCTTTTCGCATTGTACATTGCTATTCATTCAAATGTTCTTTTCTTTCTGTGCTCATTTACTATACGTCCAACAAATAACTGTGATACCACTTTCCACTAGACTGTATTTGTTACAATTTTACTGTCATGTATTTCCGATAAGAGCACACAAAAAGTAGCCATTATTACCTTGAAGATTGACGCAGTGGTAGAGTTTTGTTCATATGTTGTAGCAATGCATTTCTGCAAGTAGCACCGCTGCCTGTCTCAGTTGCACATGGTGTGCCCACAGGCTGTGAAAGTAAAGTGCTTTGTGTGGTTTGGTTACTGGCGGGAATAGGTATATTTGAAGCTTCACAAATGTTATGCAATACACAACATGCAGCAATAATATTAGGGGCAATTTTTACGTCAGCATCAATTTTTTCCCCCAATGTTCTCCATGGAGCTTTTAATCTCCCAAAAGCATGTTCAACAGCGTTTCCTACACTACTATGATAACAATTAAATGACTCTTTAAGCCAAGGCAAGAGGGGGCTATAGCGTAAAGAAAAGACTCTCAGTTGCAAGGGTGATTTTTTTGTGCATTTTATTGCTTTTATTATTACTACTACGTAATTTTTGCAGAAACTGACGATGCTTACATCAGCGAAATGGATTTTTTTTACAAATAAATCTGCTTGTTGCTTCATGATATATGCGAACCAAAGTAATTTGCTGTCGCAGATAATAAAACAATGCCTAACCGAGGGCTAGATTCCTCTACAGCTACTAAGCAAGTCGCACTTTATAAATATGTTGTTTATCATTTTTTGACATATTACCTTAGGCAATTGCGAAGCATTTTTGAACAGTTCAGATTCTTTGAAGACGGAAGCGTCACGACAGCTGCCAGGCATTTTTACACTGTTAATAAATGTACAAATTAAAATGATTTTTTTTGTGTGTTTCAGTGTAATATGCTATAAAGCAAATTGTTTACTTGTAATATGAGGGAATCCCAACCCTTTCGGTTTGTGTAATCTTTTTTCCAATGCTTGCCGCAGTTACAGCAATATGTGTGTCATCAATGCAACCAAACACTTAGAAATATGTTGTGTGTCACAGAAAAGCAAAAGTGTTGTATGTATCATACCAGAGAAAAGTGGTGATTTGCTTCAATAAGTTTTGCAATTTTAACTGCATCATCAAGTAGTGGGATGGAAATAAACTTTTTCACTTTTTTGCAAAGTGCAAAACAAAACCTACAAATATTGCACAAGTACTAAATACATTTGATGTTCAAATTTATTCTGAACAAAAGACGAACTAACTTCAAAAAGTGCAGCAACAGTCCTATATTCAGCAGAAGATGCATCTATTAGAGGCATACAATTTATCGGTAAATGTTCCTACCAGGTTTTATATCATCCCACTCTTCTTCACACAAACACCCAAAGCAATTTTACTCAATCTGAAATGGGTCAACCACTGGGAATCATTGAAACCGGGAACTATAACATTCCACCATTGTCCTGACCTAAAACAAACGAAAATAACATTTAACTTAACCAAGATACAAAACTATGAATGCAAAGCGAAGCACAGTATTCCAGTAAGCATAAAGCTTGGGCCATAAATACCACCAATATCTCACCTCTGTAATCGCCACGGCCGTCCAAGTCTTCGATTGTGAGAAAGCAACGCATTGACATGTAACAACAGCTAAGCCTTCCTTCGTTTGCACCGTTTTTGGTAATTATAAACTATCTGTTGCCGCCATATCCATTTTGCGAGAACCGAATTTCGCGCGCTCAAGTAAATTGAGCCCCGAAGCTCGCTCGTTATGGTCTGTTAGTTCTTCACAGCTCGATGCCGCAAGCTCGTTCGCAAACCATTTCATGTAAACAGGGCTGATGTTACGTTTGCACCGAAGCGCTGCTGCACATTTTTTTCTGATTTTGAGAATATACGCAGACACAATATTGACAGCATTAAATGAAGCATGGACATTGAATTTACCAATCAAAGTGCAATGTTCCTGAATTATGTTGCAGGTTACGTATCCAAAAATCTTTTTTTTCCAATACAGCTACAACATTTTTCCCGTGATGTTGCTTTCCAATATCTGAGCAAAGTTTCTCCAACGGAACCTGAGATGCTGCTTGCTCCGCCCAATATAAAATTTGCGCATACGCCTTCTCCAACAAAACGAGTTCTTCTTCCGCGCGTAGGGAACCACACTATCAAAATGTATGAAGATGCGTCGCACTTATCCCTTTACGAGTTCCTACATGCGTACACTTGGGATCGACAGAGTGTGCGCCCACGATGACACAGTCTCTAAGTTTATTAAACGATGAATATTTTTTCCAGGACTCACTACTTCACTGCCCGTTCAGTAAGGTTGAAGATTTGCAACCCGACTACATTTCTGCAATTCCTTGTGACCTAAAGAATTTTCATTTGTGCGCATTTATTTGGATTTGTGGCACCACTGGAAACGTGGCGAAACTTCCAGTTACTTGCTGGAAAATCCAAGAAATGCAAGCTCACAGTCAACCAAGAGACTTTTGTATCAGAAGCGTTGGCACATGTTTTACGATAAAGTTCATAAAGAACAGTTTTTTTCTGCTGTGCGGGCCACATGGGACTGGAACACAGCACCCTCTATAACAGGCCTGGACACCGGTCGCGCTCGTTTCAAAACTGGAGGCGGATGTGTTTCAACTTGTTTCTGCGGTCGTGCGAGACTACTAGACAGTTTTTGGCGTGTTATTGCTCGGATAATCACAAGAAATAGATTTTGCTGTGTTATTGATAGGTTAATGCGTATGAAACGTAAAAATTTATTTAAATTTACGCTTATTTTAAGTTAGCGGTGTACATTTAGGTCCCTTCAATTTTATTATTTGTTTTTTGTCCCAAAATCCTAATATTGATCTCAAGGAAGGGCCTCTGTCCTGCTTTAACAAAAAAAACCTTGAGAAGTGATGTAGTAGGCAGGACAGCTCGACAAAGTCGAGGCAAAAGACTAACTACAGTAGTGCATAACTTTTTCACTGGTAAAACTGTTGTATGAAGACACATATATTTGTGAATGGTAAAACATTGTTAAATACACAATTTTAGATTCTCCAATCGCACCCAATTAGACAGACAGTAAAAGTGTATGATATATTTCAGTATTACAAACTTCAATGAAATGCTGTTGAAATCCCAAAAGGGCATATGTTGACAATTTCAAAAATACTGCTAAGTGATTTTCTGCAGACTTTTGGCTTAACTCGTCAAAACATCAAATAACAAACTACAGACCATTGACATGCTACATCATTGGGTATTTGGAGGCCACCTCTGTTTAAATGCTGTGTATATGAACCATATTTTTCATAATACCTGTTGGTATCATCCAGATTGAAGTCATCTTTTCCAACAATGTATCCAGAAGTGTACACCATGGCTGAGATTTCATAAAATGATACAACTAATTCTTTTTCTGCCAAACTGTCAAACAATTTGTAGCTGCACAACAAGTGTCTGTGTCCAATGGAACGAGCCCCAATTGATGACATATTAACATTGCGCTGCATTGTTTAGCTTTATTTCTAGTGGGTCAGTAGAGACTTGTCCAAGCATGACAAACTCATGTGTTGATTGCCAAAGAAATTTTGCAATAGAAATAAACCTTGACATGTATGACAAAAAGCAGACGAAGTATAACCAGATATTTGCTTTACCCTTACTTCACAAAAAGAACTTCTGCTTCTTACATATTCCGTAAGCTTTGCCAATTCATGCAACCTATTGTCATCACATGAACTCATCACTGCTTTTCTTGGATCTCTCAACCGGATGTTAACAACATGCTTTCTGAAATTGACTACATTCCGGAATTTGACAAACATGTTAAGAAACTTAATGGTGTCACCAGCGACTGCACTAAGTTTCCAATGCGAATATAGTCTCATCACAAAATGCCCTTAAACAGGCTTGCACATTTTGGTGCTCAATAGGTCGAGGATACTAAGAAAATAATTTATCAACATTGCTTAGGTAATTCACTGCCTCTTGTATTCTTGACCATCTGTCCAATGTGAAAGTTTTGTTGCTAGCCAAAGACGGAATTTTTATGCCAAGGTGGAAACATTCATGCACAAAATTCTTGAAAACTTTGATGACAAATAAAGGTGTGCCGGCTACAAATTTTTTAGACTGGATAATGACAGAATCATCACTTTCAAATGAAATAGAAGAAACAGAAATGTACGTTATTCATGTCACCAGGTAATTTGTCCTGTTTTGTGAATTCATCAACTACAGCATTTCTTGGCCTGACATGGCTTTTTTGTGGTTCTAGGTATGCTGGTAGTGGATGGAATAAACTTTTGGGGACACATGCAAATACTGGGCGGTACCTGCCATAGGACAAAACCTTTTCATAACCTTGCAGCCAGTGTCTTTCACGTACATCAATGTCTGGTTTGTCTGGAATATTGTCCCTTGATATAGCATATAGCGATCTCAATCTCCTACATCATATCCACTTATACAACACTTTCTACCCATGGTTTTTCAATAAATCCTGAATACATATAATTTACATGTATATTATACATGTATTGATATTATTAAATATTTCCCATGCATGCAAGTTTCTGAAGGAATAGTGATGCAACATGATATTTTGAAACCATGACAATAATATCATAGATGAGCATCTACCCATTCAGCAATTATCCTAACCAGAACTCGACTGTCTGATGATGGTATTAATGTCCATAGTTTCTCATCTACTGTTTCTATTTGAACAATAAGTGCACTGGAAATATTGGCATGTTTATTTATCATAATAATCTATAAACAAAAATGTTTAAATAGGCATCAAACAGGGACCTAAATGTGCACAAACACAACTTTTTGACCTTGCTGGACGAGTCTCGCAAACGCTCGCGAACTCAAAATCAGCGTAAATTTAATACATTCCTACGTTTCACACGCATTAACCTATCAATAACACAGTAACAACTATTTCATGTGATTATCCGAGCAGTAACACGCCAAAAACTGTCTAGAAGTCTCGCACGACCGCAGAAACTAGTTAAAACACATCCTTCTCCAGTTTTGAAACGAGCGCGACTGGTGTCCAGGCCTGTTATAGAGGCCGCTATGGACTGGAAAGACACTCTGTATTAAAACTCTGATTTCACGCGCCCTACAAAGCGACATGCGAGTTTACGTTGCGACGCCAATTGGAATGCTTTCTGCAAGTTACAAAAGTGAGTTTGGAAAGAAAATCGCAAGTAACAGTGCATTCAGTTTTTTCTATTCCTGTTAACAAAGACCAAAATTACCAGACAAACTGGTCCCTCAGGCATTTCGATATAATTGTTGTAGACGAAATTTCAATGATATCGCGAAAGCATGCCATGCATATTGTCGCTACCCTAACATCCGCAAGAGTGTCACTGGTTATATTTTGCGGCGATCGTAATCAATTACAACCCGTATACAACGATGAAGAAAACATACGTGGCAGTTTGTTTGATGATGTTCACTTGATGTCACTGTGCCGCCGAACAACACTTGTCCAACAACACACAACGCAAGACGTGGAGGTGCAGAAGTTTTTGGCCATTATTCGTCACATCAAACCAAATTCGACAGATGTCGAACACTTTGTGGAGGGTATTTGTCTGGGCACGTCTTATCGACCGGACGAGCAAGAAATTACGGATGCATATTGGAGCAAAACTCAATCGTTTTTTACCTTCACAAACTTCCCACTTAAACAATACGATTATCAATTGTTTACAAGCCAAACACCAGAGATCCACATCAAGTGCCCCCGCTACACTTGCGGAATGAAAATGATGCTCACAGAGAACCGTCAAAAAGAGAGAGGCTTTGTGAACAGACAAATAGTAACTGTGGTATCCGCAGTTATCAAAACAATTCTTGTTTCACATCTAACCCTATCTAAACCAACCCAAGCCCTAAGAAACCCCCCATGACCACAAGTGGGCCTTATCCTAAAAACCCTGCTCGCCCTGGCGACTTTACGTAAAACCCTCTAACCTCCCCCACCCTATGCGCAAACAACAAGACATGACAACAAAGTAAACAACAGGTTGCCCCGAAGCTAACCCACCCCGAGGTCAAATCCTCTCGGCCGAACTTCGGCGTCATAAACCGTGGCGTCCCGAACGCGCTCCGGAAAGTGCTTCCATATCCGGTAACCTTGCTCAAGGGTCACAGCACTCAAAACTCGAGGGAGTGTCGGCAGCAAAGCAAGCTTTTCCACCAATAACTCAAACGTACTGCGACCATACACCCACGCAAATTCAGAATGACAGCTGAGAAGTTAACCTCAGTCGCTCTACCACTGGGCGGCCGTATTTTGCAACTTTCGCTCTGTATTCAAACGCTAACGAGGCGTTGTCAGCTACCATTGACATGTTAATCACGTGGCATCCCTGCCTTTTAGAGAGAACAAGATCTGGTTTAAGATGAATTCCCTCGCGCTTTATATCAAGAACCCAGATGGCATCCCAGCCGTTCTTTCTCGCGGATCGCTCAACAATCTCCGTGACTTCATCATGACGAACAATTCGTGGGCCTTGGGTCCTGGGGCATGTTTGCAGAACATGTGCCAACTTTTCTCTCAGGCCGCAACAATCGCAATTTGCTACTCGATCTTTCTTCCCCCCACTCTTACTTTTATCGCACCAATGTAGGAAGCACCCCGCATATCATATGTCCCTGATTGAATCCAGGACGATGTTCCCGGGGGCAAGCCCTTCCCATCTACGAAGGCATACAGGCGCTCTGCCAGGGCTTCCTGCATGCTTTCTTTGGACGATACCCACTCTCCAGCGAGTCTTACGCTTCCGCACCATTTCTTTAAAGTCCTAGCGAAGGCCGGCGTAAGTTCAATCGCTCAATGCCCAATCCATTACAGCATTGAACAGGGTCCCAGACATTGGATCACCCTGTCTGACACCTCTGTTAACCGAAATCGGGGCACTCTCTATTTTAAAAAAAAAAGCATTTTCTGCACGATTGCAAAAAGCATTTCTTCTGGAGCCTGCATATTATGTACAATTCGCACATATCCTAGCAGAAGTGATTCGTTACCACTCAAAGTGGATTCGTCTATTTGCATTGAATGTTTGCATGCAAAACCGAGGAAGCATTCTGTTGTAAAACAGTTTCCATTATATCTTTTGCGGCTGGTAACACTAGGTTTAACTGGTAGTGTGCGGCTTTGCCGTATTTGTTATTAGGTTAGATAAATGGTACGAAGCAATTAGTCCATATTCCTGTCCCCAGTCATTGTAGTTTTTTCTTGAAGTCACCGTCAATTTTATTCGGATGCATTCTGTTGAGTTGGTTTTGGATAGGGATGCACCGAATGTTCGGTTTGCCGAATTAATTCGGCCGAAACTAAGGTTTTTATGATTATTCGAAACTTCTTACTGCATGCAACGCTAATACGAAAAGTTCAGTATATAATAGAATTATTGTTCAAACTGTACGAATGTGTTCGTTTTATTTGTTTATTGTGACAGAAATGATGACATATCAACTTTAAGCATTTGGCACTCCATTCACAGTTATTCTTTAAGTGCCAAGAAAAGGCTGTATGATAGGATCAGATCCAATCCAACACACGTTTTGTTTAGATTTAATGCGTGATGATACCAAAATTAGTTTCGGTTTATTCGGTAAATCAATTTCTAAACACATAACTTGACCACCATAGGTGCCAAATATTGGATTTTCTATTACATATGTTTACTATTAATGCTCCCCCAGAGAATTTCCACACCCTCATCTCTTATGTTTAGAATGCTTCAGATATCTCCTATCTTGTTCCTAGCGAGATCGAGTTTCCTCAAAGTTTAAAATTTTCATATTAAAGCAACAAGGCTCTGATTTACGAGTTAGTTACAAACATAAAAAAACAGTTGCCTTTGGTTTCAAAGAATTAAAAAGTTGTTTTGCTTGTTTAGCACACTTACGTGGACAAGTCGGATCACGAGAGGATTGATGTTTTGAAAAGAAAAAAAGAAAATCCTTTTTTTCTTCTCTCTCTCTCTTTGTACGTATTTACAGTTTTGTAAGAATATAGGTGTTCAGATAATTAATTTAGGTTATTATGTTAGTTTTAATAATTTTTATTAAAAAACGTTAAAGAGATGAGTGAGATGGATTTACGGTTAGTGTGCATACGCTGCACGGGATACTTTGAAGAGTCCATAAAGTGGTTTGGAAGTGCAAATACATTCAAAAAGGTTGTAAAAAGTAAAAATGATTGCTGTATTTCCTAGTGTAATATTTCCAAATTTTAGCACTTTCCGACAATGGATAAGGCCTCTGAGTTCATAAATGAAGGTTACTCTTCAATAGAAACCGGTACGACATTTTATCTATCGTGGTTTATGTATCGGTTACAAAAAAAAAACTCAAGTTAAATTTTTTTTTTTTAAGTACTTCAGTGAGAGTGGAAAACCCAGTAGCAAATTAGATTACAAATATGTTGTAACCTTGCTTGAGCAATGGAACTTTCCACGTTTCAGCTGATTAAAATATTAAGAGTCAACAGGAGCATGCACGAAGAAATGCTAGGCAAGTTATTCAAAATGTTCATTCCGGAAAAAACAAAGCAGTGGATTGCAATACGACTTTTTACCGTAGTGTTTTGTAAAAGTGGAAACAACTCATCAGATGTAGGTTTTAGTTTTCCAAAGTTTTTAGGTATATTTGTGCTTTTGTACAAATTCCTGTTCTTAACCATTAGAAGCCCGAATCTGATGAAACTGTGGATTGCACAAAACAGTATGAAAATAAAGTTGTTGTGAATTACTGTCCCATAGAAAAAACAAATTCTTGTGAACGCCGGCCGCTGCTGCAGTTAACAACGGCCGGCCTTTAAGTTTTCCTGATAAGCACAAGGTTGCTGGCATTTAAGGGCACGGTCGCCAAAGCGTTGGTGATAAAAACAGAAACCGTTCTCACGTGATTGCTGCGCAGGTCTTGCTGAAGGCATCTCACGCTTGCGGACTTTTGAAACAAAAAATTGCTCGTTGTTTCTTGCCTTCCAAAGTACGTCGGCACGTTGTGCTAATTGCCTTGGTTCGACCAACGTCTCTTTTGTCAACACGAGCCGAATTTCTTCTGGCAAGGTTCGAAGAAAAATGTAGTGAAACAAAAAACATGGCTTATGACCGGCCATCAGGGACAACATTTCATCCATGAGCTGCGATGGTGATCGGTCTCCAAGCTCGGTAATGTTAAGCAATCGTGCAGCTCTTTCATACTCCGTAAGTCCAAATGTTCTAAGCAAGCGTTCCTTGATTGCTGCGTATTTGTTCTGCTCAGGCGGACTTTCAAGTAGATCCAAAAGACGGCTTGCTGTTAGTTGGTCCAATGCTGACACCACATAATAATACTGCGTTCTATCGCAAGATATTTTGCGTAGCGTAAATTGTGCTTCGGTTTGTTGAAACCACACTCGGGGTTGTTCAGTCCAGAACGTGGGTAGTTTCAAAGAAACAGCAGTGTGTAGTACTTCTTCTTGATCCTGCATTGTCCAAGAAATATCGTTTCTTGACGCTCGGGGTCACCAAAATGTGGCGTGCTTGCTCTTTATTCGTAGTCAATAGAATGATGCGTACATGGCGTGACACATGACACGTGAGAGAATCGCACGAAAAAGGCAAACACGCACCGAAACCAACGCAACCCGCGACGGCACATCCTTACAACATATTATGTCGCTACAGAATACAATACCGGTGTTCAAAAATTAATATAAGCCGCCCTCGAATGTAAGCCGCATGGTAATGTTAAAGACTAAGTTAGGTGACCTACAACAATAATTGTCAACAAATCTGTCGTTTAAAATAGTCAGATACGCTGACAACCTTGGGCGATAAAACGTATTGGTACGATAGAGCGAGTTGAAGGTAAATTTCTTTAAAAAACAGAGCGCAGACAAAATATCGGCGTGACATTAAATAATGTAAGCCGCGGCTTACAATCGAGTAAATACGGTATACAGGTAAGTTCTTATTAACTGTTTTCAGTGTGAAATTTGATATCTTTTTAGTGGGTGGTCACAATGGAACATTGCCAGAACGCAATTAAGGAATTTGAAACTTCCACGATGAAGTTCATTCAACAAAGGAAAATTTCATATGGTAAATCTGAGTTATTGCAGTAGTCTGTTGTAAAAAATTGTGATTTTGTGCAGACATTTCCAAAAGTTTAATATGCTGGGATGAATCCTTTGTTCCATACAAAAAGCTCCGAAACAGGTAAAGAGAAAAAGGTTTTATTGCAGTTGCAAGACTATCCTAATCCGTTCAAGAAACACTTGTAGCAAAATTATGCATTCAAGAAGTTTGCAAGTTTCCACAATTTCAGGTGAAGAGCATTCTTAAAACTTAAATAAAAACATAATGATATTCATACAATTTAGATGTCCAAACACAACAGACGAAATAAAGCAAATTCAAGCGCAGCCATTAGAAGTCTGTTGGCTGGAAATGATAAAAACATTATTAAAAAGTTGGAATACAAAGTTTCCTTTCCTAGTGAAAGTGAGCATTCTGGCCATGTTTTGGGTCAAGTATGTAATTTCTAACACCCTTTAAAAAGAAACTTGTATTGCATGAATGTTGATACTCATTTCAGGGTGCTGGTTTCTTACAGCCAGTTGATAAACGGTTAATTGAGAAAATTGATGAATTGGTATCTGAAGGTGTCCATTCTGTAGATGAAATTATGCAAAATCACAAATATTATGTGCTTCATGAACTCTTTAAAAATGGTGATAGACCAGCACCAACAAACAGACGATTTTTTCCTAAAGCCTTCACCAGACAAAGACTCTCCAAAATTGATCAAACAAATGTCCAGTGCTTAGTTGATGAATGGACAAAAAATGCAGAAATAGGTGACAATATTTTGTTTCGACCATACAAAGCTGGTGATAGCTGGAATGAAAATTCCAAATCCGTTGATGGCAAGATAAACCACTTAACCAAACCATGCTGTTTGTTCATCAATTTGCTTGGCAGCGCAGACTCCTACTGCGTTATGGTCAAGACATTTGCCTTATGGATGCCACTTACAAGACATCTAAATATGCATTGCCTTTGTTTTTTGTTTGTGTAAAGACAAATCAAGTCGTTGCAACTTTCATCACTCAAAATGAACGGCAACTTGACATTGAAGAAGCACTCTCAGTTCTCAAAAAATGGACACCAAATTGGAAACCAGCATTTTTTATGACAGACAAATGTGATTCAGAAATTAATGCGATTGAAAATGTTTTCAAAGGTAAAACATTCTTTATATGTATTTGAGTGTAAAAATGTGTAGCTTACAATTTAAGGCCAAAATAATTTTATTGCTTGTTCACTGAAATAATATTTAATCACTGCAGATTGTCAAGTTTTAATATGTGACTTTCACCGAGAACAGGCATGGGAGTGCTGGGTGAGAAAATCTGAAAATAATATTGGGAATGATAGAGAAAGTGTGTTAGCCCTAATGAGAGCTATTGCCAATGCTGAGAGCAAAGGAAGTTTTCAAAAAGCTTCGAGCAAGTTCCAGTCAAGTTCGTACTGTAGCGACAACAAAAGGCTACAAAAATATTTCACTAATGTTTGGTTAACAGAAAATGAAGTAAGAAATCAGGTTTAACACAGTATTTATGCAGCATGTTTACCGGGCAGATCGCCTGAAATGGCGTTGAAAGACAAAATAGAGTTTTGGAATGCCACATCCGTTTTAGAACAGACAAATCTCTTTCTGGGCTTATTACGATTTTACATGAAGAGTTTCTGCCCGAGGGATTGGTTAAGTAAGTTTGTTATACAGAAACTTGTGTATTTGTAGTAAGTCTTGAATTGTTACTATTATAACAAATATATTAAAGCAGTGCATTTTAGGTGTCAACGAGAAAATATGAGTGGCCTCAAAGAAAATGGATGAACCTGCAACCAAGTCATTAGACGAACCAACACATTCACATGATTATGAAAGAAACAAAGTGCCTTCGGATAAAAGTTCAACTTTGCAGAAAAGCCATCATAAGTTTGTTGAAGTAACAAAGGCATTGCTGGGCATGTCCTATGATGTAACTTCACCAGTCGTTTTAGATGAAGCAACTGCAAATGTTGAAACAATGTTATCCACATTTTCAAATGCATGTTGTTTTGACAGCGGTTTCAGAATAATTCAAACACCAAAACTGAAGTCGCTAAAAAGAAAAAGACCAGCATATTCACAATCCAAAAACGATGAGCTGCCTAGAAAACAGCCAAATCCATATGCTTCAAGGGTTGATGCCCGGGCAAACCTCATGCGACCTTTGCACCAAGTGAAAACATTGTTTCCTATAACAGGGGAAAAAAAACAAGACAGTTATTGCAGAACCCATGGATGACGACTTTGTTGAACCACCTTCATTCACAGGGGAATTGCATAAAACAATGATAACACCACAGATTGCAAGCAAGCAGAGCAAGGTTGATAAGCAATTGTTAAAAAAATGGTCCCCATTCTCTCTGTATGCTAGACCTAAAAACAGTTGAACCTTTATTGCCAGACTGTGGCGGTGTATGCGTCATTACCGGTTTGCTACAGTAAGTCCTTGGAAAAAAGAAGGTTAATGTTATCAACACCTTTTCCTTAAATCCAAAGACCAAGATTTCACCCCTGGTTGGTTAACTGATGAAGCCATCAACAGTTACTTGTGGAGATTAACCACTGCAAACAGCCATACACTGTATGTATGTTCCATGGTTGTCCGAACACTAATGCAAAAAGGTTCTATCAAAAGATTGTGGAGTGGTGTCTCCTTTGACAAAGAACAAATTATTTTTTTGCCCTGGATAACTAAAATACATTGGATTCTTCTTGCAGTCAACATTAAAAAAAGACAATTGTTATATATTGATCCGTTGAAAAATTCCTGTGTTGACCATTTACAGGGTGTTGCTAAGGCAACATCAATGGTCGACCATTTGTTGTGGCAAAAATTCCATTTCAAAATTGAATTAGTGGAATCCCCAAAACGGGTTTATCAACCGGATTGTGACAGCTGTGGAGTATTCATTTGCATGTATGCCAAATGGCTTGCTATGGGTATAAGCCTTGAACAAAGGTGTTCTGTATACCTGTACAGAAAAGAAATATTCGACAGTATTTCTGGAAACTGCCTAACTGGCAAACTTAGAAGACAGAAATGCAAGTTTTACAATGACAATACTAAGACTCTTTGGGTTGAATGTACTAGATGCAAACAATGGTTCCATGTAGAGTGTGTAGGCAAAACCGTTGGCAATGCATCAGATGATATGTATTTTGTTTGCCCAAGTTAAACATGCAAATGTGCAATTTTAGCAATCGCTTGGTCATCGAGTGAGGTGTATATGCCACTATGCTGTGCGAAGGTTGCAAAACCCTAGCCAGTGCAATCGCTTGGTCATCGAGTGAGGTGTATATGCCACTATGCTGTGCGAAGGTTGCAAAACCCTAGCCAGTGCAATCGCTTGGTCATCGAGTGAGGTGTATATGCCACTATGCTGTGCGAAGGTTGCAAAACCCTAGCCAGTGCAATCGCTTGGTCATCGAGTGAGGTGTACATGCCACTATGCTGTGCGAAGGTTGCAACCTTTTCTTAGATTAATAAACAAAACAATATGTTCTTTAGTTTATTGGTGATGCTGAATAAAAAAAAACAATATTGTAAATGACATGCATCCATGTGGTGAAACAAAATTAGCATTGCAGTGTTGTCAGTTACCTCTGGGTAAAGTCATAATACATTTTTTGCCTTTGTTCCGAAATTTCGTTACAAAACCGTTCCGAGAAACGAAATTTCGTTCCCAAATGAGAAAAACCGTTTCGGGAACATTATTTTTACGCAAAATTTCGTTACAGGAACATATTTTGGTTTTTGAATTGTGTTTCCAAAATCACAATTTGGGTAATATCGCACTAAAAATTGTGTTCCGAAAATCGACCAAGCCAAAAATCACCACTAGATGTCGACAAAGAGACGAAGATAACGTGGTTTTGCTCACGAGTATAAGGTTGATTTTATTACGAAAATACGTTTTCAAACGTAGACACTTACGGGAAGATGAAAATATGCATGGAACATAATTTTCGTTCCCGGAACAGAATTTGCGTTCCTGGAACCGAATTTTTATTCTGGGAACGGAATTTTTGTTACTGGAACAGAATTTTCGTTACGGGAACGGAATTTTCGTTACGGGAACAGAATTTTCGTTACTGGAACAAAATTATCGTACCAGAAGAATAATTACATTTCCATTGAAGTTACTTTTCGATCGAAGAACACAATTGTCGTTCTTCAAGAAAATTGTTGTTGAGCGATCTAAATTTTGTTCAAAAAATGAGTTTTCGATCCTGGAAAAGTATTTTCGTTACGGGAACGGAATTATTGTCTCTGGATCAGATTTTTCGCGCCTGGATCAGAATTTTGGTTATGAGAACGTAATTTTCGTTACTGGAACGTAATATTCGTTTATGGAACAGAATTCTCGTTACGGGAACGGAATTTTTGTTACTGGAACAGAAATTTCGTTAGTGGAATAGAATTTTCATTACGCAAATGGAATTTTCGTTACGGGAACGGAATTTTAGTTACGGTAATGGAATTTTCGTTACTGGAAAAGAAATTTCGTTACGGGAACGGAATTTTTGTTACTGGAACAGAAATTTCGTTTCTGGAACAGAATTATCGAACAATGAGGAATAATTACATTCCCGTTGAAGGTACCTTTTCGACCCAAGGACACAATGTCGTTCTTTCAAGAAAATTGTTGATACGCGACCTAAATGTCGTTCAAAAATGTGACTTTTTGATCCTGGAACGGAATTTTCGTTACTGGAACAGAATTTTCGTTACGGGAACGGAATTTGGTTACGGGAACGGAATTTTCGTTTCGGGAACGGAATTTTCGTTACTGGAACAGAATTTTCGTTACGGGAACGGAATTTTAGTTACTGGAACGGAATTTTCGTTACGGGAACGGAATTTTCGTTACGGGAACGGAATTTCGTTACGGGAACGGAATTTTCGTTACTGGAACGGAATTTTCGTTACGGGAACGGAATTTTCGTTACGGGGACGGAATTTTCGTTACGGGAACGGAATTTTCGTTACTGGAACAGAATTTTCGTTACGGGAACGGAATTTTCGTTACGGGAACGGAATTTTCGTTACTGGAACAGAATTTTCGTTACGGGAACGGAATTTTCGTTATGGGAACAGAATTTTCGTTACTGGAACAGAATTTTAGTTACGGGAACATAATTTTCGTTATTGGAACAGAATTTTTGTTACTGAAACAGAAATTTCGTTTTTGGAACATAATTATCGTACTATGAGGGATAATTACATTTCCGTCGAAGGTACTTTTTCGATCCATGGACACAATTATCGTTCTTTCAAGAAAATTGTTGATACGCGACCTAAATGTCGTTCAAAAAAGTGACTTTTTGATCTTGGAACAGAATTTTCGTTACAGGAACGGAATTTCGTTACGGGAACGGAATTTTCGTTACAGGAACGGAATTTTTGTTGCCGGAACAGAATTTTCGTTACTGGAACAGAATTTTAGTTACGGGAACGGAATTTTAGTTACGGGAACAGAATTATCGTTACGGGAACAGAATTTTCGTTACTGGAACAAAATTTTTGTTACTGGAACAGAATTTTAGTTACGGGAACGGAATTTTCGTTATGGGAACGGAATTTTCGTTACGGGAACAGAATTTTAGTTACGGGAACAGAATTTTCGTTACTGGAACAGAATTTTAGTTGCGGGAACGGAAATTTCGTTGCTGGAACAGAATTTTCGTTACTGGAACAGAATTTTTTCGTTTTTGGAACATAATTATCATACTATGAGGGATAAATACATTTCCGTCGAAGGTACTTTTTCGATCCATGGACACAATTGTCGTTCTTTCAAGAAGATTGTTGATACGCGACCTAAATGTCGTTCAAAAAAGTGACTTTTTGATCTTGGAACAGGATTTTCGTTACGGGAACGGAATTTTCGTTACGGGAACGGGATTTTCGTTACTGGAACAGAATTTTCGTTACGGGAACAGAATTTTCGTTACGGGAACAAAATTTTTGTTACTGGAACAGAATTTTGGTGTTGCGGGAAATTTCGTTTTTGGAACATAATTATCGTACTATGAGGAATAATTACATTCCCGTTGAAAGTACTTTTTCGGTCCAAGGAAACAATTGTCGTTCTTTCAAGAAAATTGTTGATACGCGACCTAAATGTCGTTCAAAAAAGTGACTTTTTCATCCTGGAACAGAATTTTTGTTACAGGAACAGAATTTTCGTTACGGGAACAAAATTTTCGTTACGGGAACAAAATTTTCGTTACGGGAACAAAATGTTCGTTACGGGAACAAAATGTTCGTTACGGGAACAAAATGTTCGTTACGGGAACAAAATGTTCGTTACGGGAACAAAATGTTCGTTACGGGAACAAAATTTTCGTTACGGGAACAGAATTTTTGTTACTGGAACAGAAATTTCGTTTTTGAAACAAAATTATCGTACTATGAGGTATTAATTACATTTCCGTCGAAGGTACTTTTTCGATCCATGGACACAATTGTCGTTCTTTCAAGAAAATTGTTGATACGCGACCTAAATGTCGTTCAAAAAAGTGACTTTTCGATCCTGGAACAGAATTTTCGTTACAGGAACAGAATTTTCGTTACGGGAACAGAATTTTCGTTACGGGAACAAAATTTTTGTTACTGGAACAGAATTTTGGTGTTTGCGGGAAATTTCGTTTTTGGAACATAATTATCGTACTATGAGGAATAATTACATTCCCGTTGAAGGTACTTTTTCGATCCAAGGAAACAATTGTCATTCTTTCAAGAAAATTGTTGATACGCGACCTAAATGTCGTTCAAAAAAGTGACTTTTCGATCCTGGAACAGAATTTTCGTTACAGGAACAGAATTTTCGTTACGGGAACAGAATTTTCGTTACGGGAACAAAATTTTTGTTACTGGAACAGAATTTTGGTGTTGCGGGAAATTTCGTTTTTGGAACATAATTATCGTACTATGAGGAACAATTACATTCCCGTTGAAGGTACTTTTTCGATCCATGGACACAATTGTCGTTCTTTTAAGAAAATTGTTGATACGCGACCTAAATGTCGTTCAAAAAAGTGACTTTTTGATCCTGGAACAAAATTTTTGTTACAGGAACAGAATTTTTGTTACTGGAACAGAAATTTGGTTACTGGAACATAAGTTTCGTTAGGGGAACAGAATTTTCGATACTGGAAAGAATTTTTTTTTTTGCTTGAACAGAATTTTCGTTCCCGGAACGGAATTACCGTTTCAGGAACTGAATTTTTTCTGCCCGAACTTAATTTTCGTTTCGGAGAACATAATTTTTAATGTTGGAACATATTTTCGTTCCTCGGTTAGACTTTTTAGACGGTAATGGGGCATAATGCAATTTTCCACTTACTCTGAAATACCGTTAACAAAACCGTTCTGAGTAACAACATTTCGTTCTAAATTGAACAATTTCGTTTCGGAAAATTTTTTTAAATTTCTGGTATGTCCTAACAAAATGTTTTGAAGTGAAATATATCGTTAAATTGGCTGTAACAAAAAATTTGTTACCATATTTTTTTGTGCATTAGATGACGATTTTTTCATACATGGTGTAAAGTATATCAATAAGATCTCGTTACCAAAAGTGCTAGCTGCACCAAAATTGTTATACAAATCTCTTAATTGGAAGAAATTACTTGATTTGAAATTGTGTATATTGCCGGCGGGAATTCTCAAAATTAGTTAATTCAGCACAATCTTATTAACCATCGTTTGTAACATGCGATTTCGCGCAGCAATAAGAAACTAGGGAACATAAACCAATTTGGTTTACTCTACTCGTTTTGCAATGCCATCTAGTATTTGTGTATAAAATTTCAAGTCGCTTGATCAAAAATTGTTTATATTGCCGGAGGGAATTCTCAAAATTAGTTAATTCCGCACGACCTTAGCGACCATTGTTTGTAACATGCGTTTTCGCGCAGCAATAAAAAACTAAAGGACATACGCTAATTTAGTTTTCATTGCTCGTTTTGTAGTGGCATCTAATATTTGTGTGCAAAATTTCAAGTCGCTTGATATAAAAATGTTGAAATCACAGGCGAACAACTCTCAAATTTAGTCAAAACCGCCGAACCTTACCCACCATAGTTTCAAACATGCGTTTTCGCGCAGCAATAAGAAACTAAAGGACATACGTCAATTTGGTTTTCATTGCTCGTTTTGTAGTGGCATCTAATATTTGTGTGCACAATTTCAAGTCGCTTGATAGAAAAATGTTGAAATCACAGGCGGACAACTGTCAAATTTAGTTAAAACCGCCGAACCTTAGCCACCATAGTTTCAAACATGCGTTTTCGCGCAGCAATAAGAAACTAAAGGACATACGTCAATTTGGTTTACATTGCACGTTTTGTAGTGGCATCTAATATTTGTGTGCAAAATTTCAAGTCCCTTGATATAAATGTTGAAATCACAGGCGGACAACTGTCAAATTTAGTCAAAACCGCCGAACCTTAGCAACCATAGTTTCAAACATACGTTTTCGGCAAGCAATCAAATTCTAAAGGACAGACGCCAATTTAGTTTCCATTGCTCGTTTTGTAGTGGCATCTAATATTTGTGTGCAAAACTTCAAGTCGCTTGATATAAAAATGTTGAAATCACAGGCGGACAACTGTCAAATTTAGCCAAAACCGCCGAACCTTAGCCACCATAGTTTGAAACATGCGTTTTCGGCAAGCAATAAACTTCTAAAGGACATACGCGAATTTAGTTTCCATTGCTCGTTTTCTAGTGGCATCTAATATTTGTGTGCAAAATTTCAAATCGTTTGATATAAAAATGTTGTAATCACAGGCCGACAACTGTCAAATTTAGTTAAAACCGCCGAACCTTAGCCACCATAGTTTCAAACATGCGTTTTCGCGCAGCAATAAGAAACTAAAGGACATATGTCAATTTGGTTTTCATTGCTCGGTTTGTAGTGGCATCTAATATTTGTGTGCAAAATTTCAAGTCGCTTGATAGAAAAATGATGAAATCACAGGCGGACAACTGTCAAATTTAGTCAAAACCGCCGAACCTTAGCCACCATAGTTTCAAACATGCGTTTTCGCGCAGCAACAAGAAACTAAAGGACATACGTCAATTTGGTTTTCATTGCTCGTTTTGTAGTGGCATCTAATATTTGTGTGCAAAATTTCAAGTCGCTTGATAGAAAAATGTTGAAATCACAGGCGGACAACTGTCAAATTTAGTCAAAACCGCCGAACCTTAGCCACCATAGTTTCAAACATGCGTTTTCGCGCAGCAATAAGAAACTAAAGGACATACGCCAATTTGGTTTTCATTGCTCGTTTTGTAGTGGCATCTAATATTTGTGTGCAAAATTTCAAGTCGCTTGATAGAAAAATGTTGAAATCACAGGCGGACAACTGTCAAATTTAATTAAAACCGCCGAACATTAGCCACCATAGTTTGAAACATGCGTTTTCGGCAAGCAATAAAATTCTAAATGACAGAGGCCAATTTAGTTTTCATTTCTCGTTTCGTAGTGACACCTAGTATTTGTGTGCAAAATTTCAGGTCTCTTGATTTAAAATTGTGTATATTGCCGGCGGGAATTCTCAAATTTAGTTAATTCCGCCGAACCTTAGCGACCATTGTTTGTAACATGCGTTTTCGCGCAGCAATAAGAAACTAAAGGATATTGTCCAATTTGGTTTTCATTGTTCGTTTTGTAGTGGCATCTAATATTTGTGTGCACAATTTCAAGTCGCTTGATAGAAAAATGTTGAAATCACAGGCGGACAACTGTCAAATTTAATTAAAACCGCCGAACCTTAGCCACCATAGTTTCAAACATGCGTTTTCGCGCAGCAATGAGAAACTAAAGGACATACGCCAATTTGGTTTTCATTGCTCGTTTTGTAGTGGCATCTAATATTTGTGTGCACAATTTCAAGTCGCTTGATAGAAAAATGTTGAAATCACAGGCGGACAACTGTCAAATTTAGTTAAAACCGCCGAACCTTAGCCACCATAGTTTCAAACATGCGTTTTCGCGCAGCAATAAGAAACTAAAGGACATACGTCAATTTGGTTTTCATTGCACGTTTTGTAGTGGCATCTAATATTTGTGTGCAAAATTTCAAGTCCCTTGATATAAATGTTGAAATCACAGGCGGACAACTGTCAAATTTAGTCAAAACCGCCGAACCTTAGCAACCATAGTTTCAAACATACGTTTTCGGCAAGTAATCAAATTCTAAAGGACAGACGCCAATTTAGTTTCCATTGCTCGTTTTGTAGTGGCATCCAATATTTGTGTGCAAAATTTCAAGTCGCTTGATAGAAAAATGTTGAAATCACAGGCGGACAACTCTCAAATTTAGTCGAAACCGCCGAACCTTAGCCACCATAGTTTCAAACATCCGTTTTCGCGCAGCAATCAGAAACTAAAGGACATACGTCAATTTGGTTTTCATTGCTCGTTTTGTAGTGGCATCTAATATTTGTGTGCAAAACTTCAAGTCGTTTGATAGAAAAATGTTGAAATCACAGGCGGACAACTGTCAAATTTAGCCAAAACCGCCGAACCTTAGCCACCATAGTTTCAAACATGCGTTTTCGGCAAGCAATAAACTTCTAAAGGACATACGCGAATTTAGTTTCCATTGCTCGTTTTGTAGTGGCATCTAATATTTGTGTGCAAAATTTCAAATCGTTTGATATAAAAATGTTGTAATCACAGGCCGACAACTGTCAAATTTAGTTAAAACCCCCAAACCTTTAGCCACCATAGTTTCAAACATGCGTTTTCGCGCAGCAATAAGAAACTAAAGGACATATGTCAATTTGGTTTTCATTGCTCGGTTTGTAGTGGCATCTAATATTTGTGTGCAAAATTTCAAGTCGCTTGATAGAAAAATGTTGAAATCACAGGCGGACAACTGTCAAATTTAGTCAAAACCGCCGAACCTTAGCCACCATAGTTTCAAACATGCGTTTTCGCGCAGCAACAAGAAACTAAAGGACATACGTCAATTTGGTTTTCATTGCTCGTTTTGTAGTGGCATCTAATATTTGTGTGCAAAATTTCAAGTCGCTTGATAGAAAAATGTTGAAATCACAGGCGGACAACTGTCAAATTTAGTCAAAACCGCCGAACCTTAGCCACCATAGTTTCAAACATGCGTTTTCGCGCAGCAATAAGAAACTAAAGGACATACGCCAATTTGGTTTTCATTGCTCGTTTTGTAGTGGCATCTAATATTTGTGTGCAAAATTTCAAGTCGCTTGATAGAAAAATGTTGAAATCACAGGCGGACAACTGTCAAATTTAATTAAAACCGCCGAACATTAGCCACCATAGTTTGAAACATGCGTTTTCGGCAAGCAATAAAATTCTAAATGACAGAGGCCAATTTAGTTTTCATTTCTCGTTTCGTAGTGACACCTAGTATTCGTGTGCAAAATTTCAGGTCTCTTGATTTAAAATTGTGTATATTGCCGGCGGGAATTCTCAAATTTAGTTAATTCCGCCGAACCTTAGCGACCATTGTTTGTAACATGCGTTTTCGCGCAGCAATAAGAAACTAAAGGATATTGTCCAATTTGGTTTTCATTGTTCGTTTTGTAGTGGCATCTAATATTTGTGTGCACAATTTCAAGTCGCTTGATAGAAAAATGTTGAAATCACAGGCGGACAACTGTCAAATTTAATTAAAACCGCCGAACCTTAGCCACCATAGTTTCAAACATGCGTTTTCGCGCAGCAATAAGAAACTAAAGGACATACGTCAATTTGGTTTTCATTGCACGTTTTGTAGTGGCATCTAATATTTGTGTGCAAAATTTCAAGTCCCATGATATAAATGTTGAAATCACAGGCGGACAACTGTCAAATTTAGTCAAAACCGCCGAACCTTAGCCACCATAGTTTCAAACATACGTTTTCGGCAAGCAATCAAATTCTAAAGGACAGACGCCAATTTAGTTTCCATTGCTCGTTTTGTAGTGGCATCTAATATTTGTGTGCAAAATTTCAAGTCGCTTGATAGAAAAATGTTGAAATCACAGGCGGACAACTGTCAAATTTAGTCAAAACCGCCGAACCTTAGCCACCATAGTTTCAAACATGCGTTTTCGCGCAGCAATAAGAAACTAAAGGACATACGTCAATTTGGTTTTCATTGCTCGTTTTGTAGTGGCATCTAATATTTGTGTGCAAAACTTCAAGTCGCTTGATATAAATGTTGAAATCACAGGCGGACAACTGTCAAATTTAGTCAAAACCGCCGAACCTTAGCCACCATAGTTTCAAACATGCGTTTTCGCGCAGCAATAAGAAACTAAAGGACATACGTCAATTTGGTTTTCATTGCACGTTTTGTAGTGGCATCTAATATTTGTGTGCAAAATTTCAAGTCCCATGATATAAATGTTGAAATCACAGGCGGACAACTGTCAAATTTAGTCAAAACCGCCGAACCTTAGCCACCATAGTTTCAAACATACGTTTTCGGCAAGCAATCAAATTCTAAAGGACAGACGCCAATTTAGTTTCCATTGCTCGTTTTGTAGTGGCATCTAATATTTGTGTGCAAAATTTCAAGTCGCTTGATAGAAAAATGTTGAAATCACAGGCGGACAACTGTCAAATTTAGTCAAAACCGCCGAACCTTAGCCACCATAGTTTCAAACATGCGTTTTCGCGCAGCAATAAGAAACTAAAGGACATACGCCAATTTGGTTTTCATTGCTCGTTTTGTAGTGGCATCTAATATTTGTGTGCAAAATTTCAAGTCGCTTGATAGAAAAATGTTGAAATCACAGGCGGACAACTGTCAAATTTAGTCAAAACCGCCGAACCTTAGCCACCATAGTTTCAAACATGCGTTTTCGCGCAGCAATAAGAAACTAAAGGACATACGCCAATTTGGTTTTCATTGCTCGTTTTGTAGTGGCATCTAATATTTGTGTGCAAAATTTCAAGTCGCTTGATAGAAAAATGTTGAAATCACAGGCGGACAACTGTCAAATTTAATTAAAACCGCCGAACATTAGCCACCATAGTTTGAAACATGCGTTTTCGGCAAGCAATAAAATTCTAAATGACAGAGGCCAATTTAGTTTTCATTTCTCGTTTCGTAGTGACACCTAGTATTCGTGTGCAAAATTTCAGGTCTCTTGATTTAAAATTGTGTATATTGCCGGCGGGAATTCTCAAATTTAGTTAATTCCGCCGAACCTTAGCGACCATTGTTTGTAACATGCGTTTTCGCGCAGCAATAAGAAACTAAAGGATATTGTCCAATTTGGTTTTCATTGTTCGTTTTGTAGTGGCATCTAATATTTGTGTGCACAATTTCAAGTCGCTTGATAGAAAAATGTTGAAATCACAGGCGGACAACTGTCAAATTTAATTAAAACCGCCGAACCTTAGCCACCATAGTTTCAAACATGCGTTTTCGCGCAGCAATAAGAAACTAAAGGACATACGCCAATTTGGTTTTCATTGCTCGTTTTGTAGTGGCATCTAATATTTGTGTGCAAAACTTCAAGTCGCTTGATATAAAAATGTTGAAATCACAGGCGGACAACTGTCAAATTTAGTCAAAACCGCCGAACCTTAGCCACCATAGTTTCAAACATGCGTTTTCGCGCAGCAATAAGAAACTAAAGGACATACGCCAATTTGGTTTTCATTGCTCGTTTTCTAGTGGCATCTAATATTTGTGTGCAAAATTTCAAGTCGCTTGATAGAAAAATGTTGCAATCACAGGCGGACAACTGTCAAATTTAGTTAAATCCGCCGAACATTAGCCACCATAGTTTCAAACATGCGTTTTCGGCAAGCAATAAAATTCTAAAGGACAGAGGCCAATTTAGTTTTCATTTCTCGTTTCGTAGTGGCACCTAGTATTTGTGTGCAAAATTTCAGATCTCTTGATTTAAAATTGTTTATATTGCCGGCGGGAATTCTCAAATTTAGTTAATTCCGCCGAACCTTAGCCACCATAGTTTCAAACATGCGTTTTCGCGCAGCAACAAGAAACTAAAGGACATACGTCAATTTGGTTTTCATTGCTCGTTTTGTAGTGGCATCTAATATTTGTGTGCAAAATTTCAAGTCGCTTGATAGAAAAATGTTGAAATCACAGGCGGACAACTGTCAAATTTAGTTAAAACCGCCGAACATTAGCCACCATAGTTTCAAACATGCGTTTTCGCGCAGCAACAAGAAACTAAAGGACATACGTCAATTTGGTTTTCATTGCACGTTTTGTAGTGGCATCTAATATTTGTGTGCAAAATTTCAAGTCCCTTGATATAAATGTTGAAATCACAGGCGGACAACTGTCAAATTTAGTCAAAACCGCCGAACCTTAGCCACCATAGTTTCAAACATACGTTTTCGGCAAGCAATCAAATTCTAAAGGACAGACGCCAATTTAGTTTCCATTGCTCGTTTTGTAGTGGCATCTAATATTTGTGTGCAAAATTTCAAGTCGCTTGATAGAAAAATGTTGAAATCACAGGCGGACAACTGTCAAATTTAGTCAAAACCGCCGAACCTTAGCCACCATAGTTTCAAACATGCGTTTTCGCGCAGCAATAAGAAACTAAGGGACATACGCCAATTTGGTTTTCTTAGCTCGTTTCGTAGTGACACCTAGTATTTGTGTGCAAAATTTCAAGTCGCTTGATAGAAAAATGTTGAAATCACAGTCGGACAACTGTCATATTTAGTTAAAACCGCCGAACCTTAGCCACTGTAGTTTCAAACATGCGTTTTCGCGCAGCAATAAGAAACTAAAGGACATATGTCAATTTGGTTTTCATTGCTCGTTTTGTAGTGGCATCTAATATTTGTGTGCAAAATTTCAAGTCGCTTGACAGAAAAATGTTGAAATCACAGGCGGACAACTGTCAAATTTAGTTAAAACCGCCGAACCTTAGCCACCATAGTTTGAAACATGCGTTTTCGCGCAGCAATAAGAAACTAAAGGACAGACACCAATTAGTTTTCATTTCTCGTTTTGTACTGACATCTAATATTTGTGTGCAAAATATCAAGTCGCTTGATTTAAAATTGTTTAAAACACAGGCAGACTACTGTCAAATTTAGTTAATTTCGCCCTTGCGGCGCGGTTTGTGCTTGTCTTTGAGAGGTATTCGCCTGCCAAATCTCTGTTTTACATCCAAGCGAATTAAAATTTGGCAGTTAAATACTACAGCCATGTAGAAAGAGATACTTCTAAACTTTATTTAACTCTATGCTTTAGTTTTTTGTTGTCATACGAAAAGGCGTTCTTAAAACTGTTTTGGCGAACCAACGGCGCTGTTTAAGCTTGTCTTTGACAGGTATTTACTTGTGTTTGTTTTGAAATAATATGGCCAAACTAAATAAATATAGCTGTTAAATGCTCTAGGTATGTTGTAGATGGTCCCATTGAACCGTATTCGACTATCCGTTTTTTTGATATATTTAAAGGCGTTCTTTTAAACTGTTTTGGCGAATGACGCGTTTTAAACATGTTTTCACTTGTTAATTGCTATGTTTGATGCTTGCCGTATGAGCAGTTTATCTATGTTCCTAATAAAATTCGGGAGCAATAATTAAACGATCTTAAGACATCAGATTTGTGTGTGAGCAGTAAAATTTCGTTGTGGGAGGCGCCTATCTTGGGAATTGAGATACGGACTGTTCTCTCTTCGCTTTATGAAGTTCTCTGATGACGCCGCTCCTTTGGGAGTTGTTAGTTCGGATAAGACGACCACACGCCTTTTTGCACTTTTGTGTGCCCGAATTTTGATGCTGTTTATCACTGTCGATATCATGGTAATTTTTAAAGCGGAAAATTCCAATATATTCCGCAACATTTTCGATCAATGCTATTAATATGTTTGAAGAAAATCATGTAGTGTATGTTTTATTTTAGCATGAGGCGTTTGTTATTTCTTGGTTGTATATTTATTTAAATTGTGTTTTTATACACAATTATAAATAGACCGTTACTATAAATAACATGTTACATATTTGTATTTAAAATTTCAACTTGGTTTACTTTACACGATACTTTGGCACCACGTGAGTGTTGTGCTTTGTTTTACATCGACCAATTTGCAAAAGGTTCTGTGCGTGGGAACGATATCACCAATACACATTTGCAATTCCAACAACAGAAAATCGACTACAAAGCTCTTTTATGAACGATTTAACGATTTAATTTTTCCTACAGCGATTTAACGACTAAAATATCAAATAATTCATATAAAATGTTAATGTCATCGAACGTTTTTTCAATTTTTTAATCTACCATATCGCTTCTATTTCTAAGTTGGCAAAGCAGTTTTTAATAATTTCATCTACACGTGCAATTAAATTTTTCGAGCGGTCCTATAGCAGCACCTTGTGGTAAAAAGATGCACAAAACAAAAACTGGTTCCGGAACGAAATTGTCAAATTATGCTCCAAACACTTAAAAACGAAATTTCGTTTCAAGACCTCTGGGTCTTTTATTTCTTCGTCTGAACAAAAAAAAGATAAAATGTAGACTGGTTTATATGAGCTTGAAAATTAGATCAAAAATTGTGTCAGTCACAAGAATTGCAGTATAGTTACCTCCGGTTTATATGTGCTTGAAGATAAGATCAAAAATTGTGTCAGTCACAAGAATTGCAGTATAGTTACCTCAGTGTCCTTGGTTTCGTTTGTCTAAAAAAAATAAAATGTAGACTGGTTTATATGAGCTTGAAAATTAGATCAAAAATTGTGTCAGTCACAAGAATTGCAGTATAGTTACCTCCGGTTTATATGTGCTTGAAGATAAGATCAAAAATTGTGTCAGTCACAAGAATTGCAGTATAGTTACCTCAGTGTCCTTGGTTTCGTTTGTCTAAAAAAAATAAAATGTAGACTGGTTTATATGAGCTTGAAAATTAGATCAAAAATTGTGTCAGTCACAAGAATTGCAGTATAGTTACCTCCGGTTTATATGTGCTTGAAGATAAGATCAAAAATTGTGTCAGTCACAAGAATTGCAGTATAGTTACCTCCGTCTCCTTGGTTTCGTTTTGTCTAAAAAAAATAAAATGTAGACTGGTTTATATGTGCTTGAAGATAAGATCAAAAATTGTGTCAGTCAGAAGAATTGCAGTATAGTTACCTCCGTGACCTTGGTTTCGTTTGTCTAAAAAAAATAAAATGTAGACTGGTTTATATGAGCTTGAAAATTAGATCAAAAATTGTGTCAGTCAGAAGAATTGCAGTATAGTTACCTCCGTGACCTTGGTTTCGTTTGTCTAAAAAAAATAAAATGTAGACTGGTTTATATGTGCTTGAAGATAAGATCAAAAATTGTGTCAGTCAGAAGAATTGCAGTATAGTTACCTCCGTGACCTTGGTTTCGTTTTGTCTAAAAAAAATAAAATGTAGACTGGTTTATATGTGCTTGAAGATAAGATCAAAAATTGTGTCAGTCAGAAGAATTGCAGTATAGTTACCTCCGTCTCCTTGGTTTCGTTTTGTCTAAAAAAAATAAAATGTAGACTGGTTTATATGTGCTTGAAGATAAGATCAAAAATTGTGTCAGTCAGAAGAATTGCAGTATAGTTACCTCCGTGACCTTGGTTTCGTTTGTCTAAAAAAAATAAAATGTAGACTGGTTTATATGAGCTTGAAAATTAGATCAAAAATTGTGTCAGTCAGAAGAATTGCAGTATAGTTACCTCCGGTTTATATGTGCTTGAAGATAAGATCAAAAATTTTGTCAGTCAGAAGAATTGCAGTATAGTTACCTCCGTCTCCTTGGTTTCGTTTTGTCTAAAAAAAATAAAATGTAGACTGGTTTATATGTGCTTGAAGATAAGATCAAAAATTGTGTCAGTCAGAAGAATTGCAGTATAGTTACCTCCGTGACCTTGGTTTCGTTTGTCTAAAAAAAATAAAATGTAGACTGGTTTATATGAGCTTGAAAATTAGATCAAAAATTGTGTCAGTCAGAAGAATTGCAGTATAGTTACCTCCGGTTTATATGTGCTTGAAGATAAGATCAAAAATTTTGTCAGTCAGAAGAATTGCAGTATAGTTACCTCCGTCTCCTTGGTTTCGTTTTGTCTAAAAAAAATAAAATGTAGACTGGTTTATATGTGCTTGAAAATTAGATCAAAAATTGTGTCAGTCAGAAGAATTGCAGTATAGTTACCTCCGTGACCTTGGTTTCGTTTTGTCTAAAAAAAATAAAATGTAGACTGGTTTATATGTGCTTGAAGATAAGATCAAAAATTGTGTCAGTCAGAAGAATTGCAGTATAGTTACCTCCGTCTCCTTGGTTTCGTTTTGTCTAAAAAAAATAAAATGTAGACTGGTTTATATGTGCTTGAAGATAAGATCAAAAATTGTGTCAGTCAGAAGAATTGCAGTATAGTTACCTCCGTGACCTTGGTTTCGTTTGTCTAAAAAAAATAAAATGTAGACTGGTTTATATGAGCTTGAAAATTAGATCAAAAATTGTGTCAGTCAGAAGAATTGCAGTATAGTTACCTCCGGTTTATATGTGCTTGAAGATAAGATCAAAAATTTTGTCAGTCAGAAGAATTGCAGTATAGTTACCTCCGTCTCCTTGGTTTCGTTTTGTCTAAAAAAAATAAAATGTAGACTGGTTTATATGTGCTTGAAGATAAGATCAAAAATTGTGTCAGTCAGAAGAATTGCAGTATAGTTACCTCCGTGACCTTGGTTTCGTTTGTCTAAAAAAAATAAAATGTAGACTGGTTTATATGAGCTTGAAAATTAGATCAAAAATTGTGTCAGTCAGAAGAATTGCAGTATAGTTACCTCCGTCTCCTTGGTTTCGTTTTGTCTAAAAAAAATAAAATGTAGACTGGTTTATATGTGCTTGAAGATAAGATCAAAAATTGTGTCAGTCATAAGAATTGCAGTATAGTTACCTCCGTGACCTTGGTTTCGTTTGTCTAAAAAAAATAAAATGTAGACTGGTTTATATGAGCTTGAAAATTAGATCAAAAATTGTGTCAGTCACAAGAATTGCAGTATAGTTACCTCCGGTTTATATGTGCTTGAAGATAAGATCAAAAATTGTGTCAGTCAGAAGAATTGCAGTATAGTTACCTCCGTCTCCTTGGTTTCGTTTTGTCTAAAAAAAATAAAATGTAGACTGGTTTATATGTGCTTGAAGATAAGATCAAAAATTGTGTCAGTCATAAGAATTGCAGTATAGTTACCTCCGTGACCTTGGTTTCGTTTGTCTAAAAAAAATAAAATGTAGACTGGTTTATATGAGCTTGAAAATTAGATCAAAAATTGTGTCAGTCAGAAGAATTGCAGTATAGTTACCTCCGGTTTATATGTGCTTGAAGATAAGATCAAAAATTTTGTCAGTCAGAAGAATTGCAGTATAGTTACCTCCGTCTCCTTGGTTTCGTTTTGTCTAAAAAAAATAAAATGTAGACTGGTTTATATATGCTTGAAGATAAGATCAAAAATTGTGTCAGTCATAAGAATTGCAGTATAGTTACCTCAGTGACCTTGGTTTCGTTTGTCTAAATAAAATAATGACTGGTAATGCTGTACAGTTACTTATTAGAAGCCTTAGCAAAAAGAATAAAATTATGACTGGTTTAAATGTTTTTATGGCACAAGTATTGCAATACAGTTACTTACTAAAAAATTTTTGGCTTGTTTTGTCTACACAAAAACAAGGTTAAAAAGATTTTGATTTATGTGATTATATGCAACCATTTTTGGTTTCTTTGTCTGCACAAAAAAATAACATCACATAAACTTTCATACTTTTACTTGTCATACACTACCCAATACTTACCACAAAGGATTCTCTTTTTTCAAACTAAAAAATAAGGTGGAGCAATATTAGAAGTTACTTGTAAAATGATTTTAACATGCTGTTTCAAAAAGTGAGTATATTGTAGAACTATCAAAACCTGAAGTGGTTGTGTTTTCATAATTTACATACTAAAAACACTAGGACCTGTCAAATTATCTGAAGAATAAAATTTGGGCCACATAACATTTTTTTTCTCGAAAAATTAATCTCGTATTTTATGATGTCAGTTGTTTAAGTTTAAGCACAACACCTACACTAAGAGGAACTCACAAAAATTAGAAGCATTTCTGTAAACAACTTACATTTTCAAAAAATGTTCCAAGGGAACCCATCTGTGGAGTAACAGTTATTAAGGCTACTGATATATGTGTACGATTAGTGTTTTACAATTTACAGACACTTAGTTTGACTTGCTGGGAATTCTTTTCTGTCTAAAAACATTCAAAAACTTTGTGTACATGTATAGATTACAAATATATACAAAATGTTAGCACAACTGCTTACCTTTGCAATTTTTTAAACCTTTTTAATGTCAGAAACCTGCAAAATTGTAAGCTATTAATAATGTTAAAAAACGTATACTTAACTTAATACCCTTTTGGAAATTTCTTTCTTTTCTGCAAAATATAAATAGATCACAGTAATTCTATAAAAAAAAATATGAAAAACTCTTACTTGTGCTTGATTCGAAGCAGCAGAGCACCCTGGGTGGAATCCCCGGGTGTAGGGCAAACGTACTGTTATACATTAAATGAACACTTATTACCCAAATTACGTCACCATAAGTTGGGGTCAAGTTATGACCTAGCACCAAACAATAAATCCCTCATCTTATTTTAACCCGTGCACAACTACGTCAACAACATGTGTACAGACGCCACGTTGCGTTAAGTTCCCGCCAAGAAAGAGAGAGAGAGAAAGAAGAAAAGTCTTTGCCTTCTTTTTAAAACATCAATCCTCTCGTGATCCGACTTGTCTACGTAAGTGTGCTAAACGTTTTGCTTTAAACTACTTTATACACAATAAGATAGAACAGCAATTTTAAGATATCCATGTTGGTTGGTTTATCCTACCATGGTGGTACCACAGCTCAGTGTTTCTCAAACTTTTTTTCTGCTCCGCCCCCCAAAACACATCAGTCATTTAACAACGCCCAACAGAACAGACAAAAAACATTACAAATTTATTTGTTGCTCGTCAATTATTCCGATGGTGAGTTCGAAGTCGACTCATTAAACATCTTTTCTGCAGAAATTTTGGTTTCCTTCGATATTAAGTGGATCTCCACCAATTTGTGCAAAAATTCTAGATTTAGGTGTTTTTTTTTCAGTCTCCATTGGTGCATTTTCCAATGTGGGTTGAATAAACCAATGGCATTCATAAGGTTCTGGGATTCTATATTGGAGAAAAGCTGGGCATGTCTTCGTAAAGACGAAATATGGGTGTAGCTTTCATCGCAATGTAAACAATTGTAGAGTTTGTTTGCTTCCTGCAAAATTGTTTACAATTTTATAAAGTTTTTATATATTTCTTGCTCAAGAACCTTGTTGAACAACATTTATGCCCTACTTTAACCCTTTAAGCCCACATCATGAAATACTGGAAGGAAAATTCAAATTTTAAGCCAAAACAGTTATTTTGTGTGTAAAAACACAAAGCAGTTGAAAAAATTAAATTTAACCCCAGTGACCTCTAGATTTCACATGTTGCACATATGCAACATTGGGCTTTAGTGGGTACGAAAATCGATAATCACTTTCTGTTAAAACTTTTACTTTATTTATCCACAGTGCACATTATTTCAACATTTTAAACTATTACGGCAGTTTCATTTTTAGCACATTTTTACATTGTAACTAAACAAGTGTTTCCTTTCAGGATCATTAACATTATATAACAAGCTGTAATGTTAGAACAAATGAGGTATATTGCAATGATATCTTGACTTGAATTATATTTCCCATATGTTCATTCATAGCAAATTTTATATAAGGTCTTATAATATTACAAAGACATGCATTAACATAAACTACCAACAAACACTGTAATGCAGGTCTTTTTCGCAAGTACACATAACAACAACACAACATATATAAATTGCAAACCAATCTTTAACTCCACAATAACAGTGGCATAAATTTACAACTGGCCAGAGTATTAATTGCATAATGTAGTTTAAACATGAAACAGCTTGAAGCAATTCCTCGAATTATTTAGGCACAGTCTAACATTACATTTATCACAAAATGTGTCGCGGCCACTTGCACCCTTGATAGGCCAATGGCGAAAGCAATCCTTCTGTACATCATTGGAAGCAACAACCCGTTGGATGGCCGCCCAACTTTGGAAACATTTAAACTAATAAGAGTGTGACCGACCCTGGACGGGAAATCATGCAACAATCACGGCGGTATTGGAGCCAGGAATTGACCATGGCAATCGATAAACTGTGCCAAAAAATATATCAATACCAGCGACGAGACTTCAGATGATAACGACTTCGTGCTAAGTTAGCATCCAGCGAGTCAGCTCCCCCATATTCCCGTTTTTTCTCGTCAAATCTACGCACACAGCTCACAGGATGCTGTCAAACCAACGAAGGACGACTAGATTGTCCCCTTCCCATTTTCTTCATTTGATTTTCTTCCAACAACTGGCAATCGGATAGCCGGCATTTTCTTGTTGTACCAACATAATGAATTCCTTTTTTTTGTAAATTTATCAACAAAGGTGGACTTGTGAAAAGATTGTCAGCATAAACTTTGTAATTCTGTTGATGCGGTAGAGTTGAGCATAATCGCACCACAACATCACCAGCTACACCTAACTGACTTTTATTTTTGTTCCCATCAACGCTCCCTTGGTATACTTCGAAATCACAAAGCATACCACTCACAGTTGTACGGCACCAAATTTTGAAGCCCCATGGGTGGGGTTTTCCGCGTATGTATTGCTTCATGGGAATTAATGTGCCTTTAAATGGGACCATCATCTCGTCAATTGAATTTTGCTCTTCAGGAATTATATTTAAACAAATTTGACGAAAAAGGCTTAGCCATGGTCTTAATTTCCAGAGTCACGTAAATTATCCACAAAGTGCAATCTTGATGAAAGTTGTATGGTGCTATCTTGCCAATAATATCTAGAAGACTTGCAAGTTTTTTGTACACTATATAGATTAGTATTTTCCATCACAAGTTTGATCATTTCATTTGTCACAAAGCCTTTGAAATATTGAAAAGGTGTTTTAATGTCAATCAAATCCGAGGGTGGTAATCTATTTCCAGTAAATGTCACATCTGGCTTAATATATTCCTTTCGCACCCATTTAAATTTATGTTTTTTAGCAAATACAGGTTGATGTTCCCTCATGAACAACAGCAGCAGGAGGAGGAAGTGTGCCTGGCATAGATTCATCATCAGTGTCACTTTCCTGGAGAATTTCATTCTCACTTTCATCTCCATTAATTACTAACTGTAATGCATCTTGCACAGAGTAATACTTCCTTTGTGAATTCATTAATATGTTGGCTTGCAAATGTGCAACATCACTTTTCGGAATTGTAGGACACCCACCGCTGTTGAAGCATTCATCTGTAAACTAATTATATTTACTGTAATTTATCTAAACTGCACCACAAACAACGTTTTCCAATCAAAAACCTTTCAAAAACACTGAAATACAACTTAAAAGTTTGAAAGTTCATCCTGACAGACAGGGCTTGAAAATCGGGATAAATCCTAAAAGTTTAGTAACCCGCTAGGTGGCAGTATTTTTTTTAAAATATGTAAAGGGGCTTTTACTAAATCAGAAAAACCAAAACTTAGCACAAAATATGTGTGATAATATACAGTGTTCCATATATGCAACGCTGGGCGCTAAAGGGTAAACAACATTTTATGCATGTTTATTGCGACTACAATTCAGTGCTTGTATACAGCCATGGGACATTGGTCTCTTAACACTTCTTCTTACAAGCAGTTGTTGGTAATTATTTACAACTGGTATTGGAAAAAAAAATACCTACAAAATATAATTTCAAGCAACATGGTCAACCAAAAACATACTTTTACTTTAGGAGTAATTTTCTTTAGAAATCGACAGTTATCACACAAATAAGTCTCATATAATTAAAATGGATCCTTGCAACACATTATGCTTTTGCAATGTTAGTCCACACAGAGAGAGAAACTTTGGGCTGGCGAGCTCGCGCGCTGGCGGAAAGAAAAAATCGGCGTCCTCACTCACGCCCGGCGTATTTTCGCTGCCAGTTGTCAGGGTCCTTTGTTTTGCATGGCGTTCAAAAACGTGAGAATTGTGCTGTTTATTAACGAAGGCATTACGGCCGTGGTGAATGGTACCAAAAATTACTGCATTAGTCAAAAACATTGCCAAGAACAACTGAAGTATGTTTGTCTGGTTAACTTTTGCCTGCGTCCACAAAGAAACAACAACACCAAATGAAACCGTTTTATTTTGTGGAATTGACTAAAACAATAATAAAAGTAATGAAATAACAAGTTACTGGTTTGGTATTATGATCATTATGTTTATTACTACTTTAACCACTGAAATAGTTGTCATGGTGAACTGGTATTCTTTCATGTTATTGAATTTATTGGGTTCCTTTTTAAATTTTTCTGAACAATGCTGCTGATTTTTAGCAACGAGTGCTGAATAAACACAGAAAAATGTATAGGCAACATTAAAGAGAACCTCGCAAAGAAATATAAGAGCACATATTTTAGACAAATATACAGTAGCATGAAACCATACAATGTATCACTTAATTAAAGCATCATATTACATGCAATTTTTAAAGCTAAACAGTAGATGATGCAAAAGATAACTATACCAAATATAAAAATTCAACATTTTGAAAACATGAGCAACCTTTGTTATGGTATGATCAAAACAAGCAACATTTTCTTACACATGTTGATTGTTAGTGGATGCATGTTCATATTCCAATGAAAGATACTTCACTTTAAAATAGAAACCAGGGGCGGCATTATGAACACTTGCTCGCTCGCTAAGTTAACGAGCTCTCTAAAATAATTTTTAGCGAGGACTTAACGAGCGAGGAACTCGGTAACGTATTTGGTATTACGAAGTGCCCTCGCAAACGCCTCGCTAAAGCCTGACGCAAAAACGAGAGAATGCGTCAAAATCGTGAGAAAAAAGACGTCTGACGCAGCAAAATTAGAAAGTCGCGCTAAGCGACATCTTCCGGAAGGCTTTTTTGTGTTGATAGTTGAGCTTCACGTGGACATTGAGGGCATTATTTTGCAAGTTTTACGCCGAATAATTTTATTTCTTGTGCTTAGTAATTGTGTAAACTTTAGTTTTTTTAAAAAGTAGAAATTGATCATACAAAAAGCAGTAAAAAGCGATCTCCAAGATGGACAGCTGTTGAAGTAGAGACATTAGTTAATGCAGTGGAAAAAAATGCAAAATGCATTCTGGGTTCATTTTTACTAGAAATTACAGTTGCTTCAAAACAACAAGCGTGGAAAGTAGTGACAACTATGGTAAGATTTCAGCACAACATTTTTTTATTACTGCTGTACATAGATTATGATATTTGCAGGTCAATTCAGTAAACATCACTGGTGTTAATCGCACAATTGACCAAGTGGAACAAATCAGTGTCGGAATGGAAAAAAGAATCAACTAAAACGGGTGTGCATTATAAAATCATCAACATAATTGGACAACAAGCAGTTTATGGAATAAAAGGTGCATCATCACTTAAAAGCAGTGACATGTTACAAACGGTTTTTGCACTTGTAATGCTTAATTGTTTTTTTTGTAGAAAGTGTTTCCCAGTTTGCCACTACTAACCATGCACCTCAAGATGTTGAAGAACCGGTTGCATTCACATGTTCAACTATGGATGACAGCCTTTTTGAAATAATTGACGAACCAGTGAGCCCTGCATCATCACACTCCGAAGCATCATTACAACCCAAAGCAAAGCGCCGCCGTCGTGATCCAGAATAGCACATAGTTGACATACAAAAGGAAATTTATGTCCAAATATCAAACATAGCTATAATTCAACAACTTCACAGTTGATGATTAGAACTAATTTGCATTTTTAACAATTTTTGTCAGGGTTTTTATTCATTCTTGTTCACTGTTTTTTATTGCCCGTTTCATATTCTTCACTGTTCTTTTTTAACTACCTTATCACTTTCATATTCGATCAGTGTTCTGTTACCTACTTTTCAAGTTCATTTCTGTGTTTCTGTGCAGCCACTTTTTTCAATAAACAAACACAAATACATTTCACAAACATCACTTTATTGGAATGTAGAAACAATTGAATATCTCACTACCTTGCAAGTCATGAATTTCATTTGTTGTGGTGGTGTCTAGTAGTGAATCTATGTCAGCATTTGCTGGCAGTGGTTGAGGCAGTGGCACATTGTGAAGGCGACAAATATTGTGCAGAATGAAACAACACATTGTAATAGTACAAACTTCATCTCTGTTTTAAAACACCAAATGCCCTAAACAAAAACGCTTTATTATTATTTATGTTAATGTTATGAGATGCAAGACAAGTGTAACTTACTTCTCTATAGTTGACCTTGTTTGTTTGTGAGCCTTATTATACTTCTGTTGTGAAGGGGTAGTTGGATGGCTAAGAGGTGTCATTAACCAAGGTTTTAATGGATAACCACTGTCACCCAGCAAAATGTCATCGTGATATTTTCAACTCTCAAACTCCTTTTGCTTAATACTGCTCTTCTGGCAAACTTTATTGTATTTACGTTTCTCGACGTTTCGGCTATTATGCAACAGCCTTCATCAGGAGGAAGTATATAAGTCTACCACAGTGGACGATTTGAGGCACATAAACAGAAACGCTAAAAAGAAAGAAGTGAAACAACGAAAAAAGCGATAAGGGCGAACACACCTGCACAGTATACTTATCACTAACCGCACGGTTTTATCACGGTTTTTGAAGTGCGTAATGTCTATCGGCATAATTTTTCTCTAGCAAATTTTCTCAAACTCCTGGTACACATTTGATTGTCGCATAATGAATGAGTCATGACATGAGCCAGGCCACTTGCATACCACATCCAGAAACACCATATTGGCGTCACATATAGCCTGCAACAATAATTTGAAGTCAAAACCAATTTATGACAAGGGAAAAGTATGCAACTTGCCTGCAAATCGATGGAATGGTAAACCTTTTTGTTGACAAAGAGATGTTCTTCCTCACTTGGTGCAATTATGGGAATATGTGTTCCATCAATGGCCCCTATGACGCCAGGAAACCGTGTAATTGAGTAAAATTTTTGCTTTATCATTGCTGAAGACACCCTGTTTGGCATGTGGATGAATTGATGTTGTTTTGAAATCAAACTATCCATAAATCGACTTGGTACTATGCTGACAGTTGGTTGTGAAACTTTAATATTGTAACAAAACTTGTTCTTCCACTGTAAGACATCTTTTACTGGCATTCTTTGGGTTTTAATCTTGGTGCAAGTGGTTGCACAAATCCATTATCACAGCTTTACGCATTCGATATTCTGAAATTAATTCTAAATCCGACATTTTCAAGGGATTTTGTCTTACATTTTTTCGTTTGTATGAGCGTTTAGCGGCAAAATAGACAGCCATTATTAATTGCTGATGCAGCTGTACGGCTTTGTCCGGAATAATTTGGCGTTAGCGAGTGGTCTAAGCTCCTCGCTACTTAGCGAGGCCCGATTAGCGAGACGGCAGTTCGTAATACCAAATCTCGACTTAACGAGGTCGTGCGTCAATACCGAGCTCGCTAAACTTAGCGAGATGTGTTCGTAATGCCGCCCCAGGCTTGCTTAAAGTATTTCAAATAAAACCACATGTAATACTGCTCCAAAAGATATTGAAATCCTGTCCAAATATCCATTAGTTTATTGTGGTTTTTAGGTGAATTGGCCAGCAAAGGCACAATTTACATTTTCTATTTGAACAGCTTTTTCACTAGCTAAATGAAACTACCTAAACTATGCAAAAGCTGGAAGATATAAACATGCCATGGTATAATCAACGTATAAATTATCATGATAAGTTGATTTTGCCCTTCTACATAATACTAGACATGTTCTTCTGAAGCGTTAATTCAACTAAAACTGTTCTTAAAACTTTAAAAGCAAACATGATTTAACAAATTTCCATTTTGGTTTCAAAGGTAAAATGTCTTGTCAATTAAAGTTAAAAAAAACTGTTTGTGATTAATTTTCGAAAGTAAAAGCTTGCGGGCGTGAGCTAAATCAAAATGATTTCGCCGGCGTATAAGCTCAGCGGCAAGTCGCGGGCGTATTACGCCGAGCGCTCGCAAGCCCGCGACCTCTTGTGAGCGAAAGCTCACGCTTTCAAGCTTTGTCCCGAGCGTACGCCCGCGGCAATGAAACAAACAAAGAATCCGCCGGCGCAAAGCGTGAGTGTGGACCCGGCCTACGATTTTACCACAAAATACTTTATAACGTTTTGAATGAGCTAACCTTTTAATAATTGTGTCAAACAACGGTATATAATACAACTTATCAGAATGTCCAACATGCAGCAACACTGGTGCAGGCAAGTGTCCAGAGCTTCCAAAATTTGTGGATGACGTGGACGGATATTTGCTGCGATTTGAGAGATACGCGGAGAACAGCGGCTGGGAAAGGAACCAATGGGCGCCATGGCTTAGTGCACTGCTGACTGGAAAAGCGATGGGAGTGTATTCTCGACTCTTGGCAGACGAAGCCAGGGACTACGAGGTGTTGAAACGGGCGTTGCGGGAACGGTATGGATTACGCGAAGATGGATACCGCAACAGGTTCAACAATGAAACCCAGCAACAAGGCGAAACGGTTTCCCAGTATTTTGTTAGGTTCGAAAGTTATTTGGACAGTTGGGTAGAAATGGCCGGCATCGAAAAGACCTACAAAGGACTCAAAGGAACTTTTTCTTCGCGAGAAGTTCCACAAAGACAGTTACCGAGAGCTATCACTATACATGAGACAACATTCGACGAACGATTTAAAAGAATTTGCTGAGAAAGCCGATAGGTTTCTCGGCCCATTGAAAAAGACGATCAGGCGGTCATAGTTGTGATTTTAAGCATCCTCGAGCTGCTGTTTTACTTTTCCAATTGTGAAAGATCGGTCCAACGGGGCGTTAATCATCGCTTGTCAGGCCCTACTGACCGCAGGTGCTTTAACTGTAACGGACATGGACATATTGCAAGAGATTGTAACGTGGAAGGGGCCGTTCAAAGTCGAGGGGAAGGTTGGAATCAATGACTACCGTGTGAATGTCAAAGGTAATACCAAGCTTTACCATATTAACTTACTGAAGAAACACGTCCAAAGAGAGTCAGAACAGAACATCGGATCAACGACGAGCGACGCACTGGTAATGAGAGCTTTGTGTCATGAGTTGAACTTGGGAACTCACCACGAAACAACCGATGACTTGGCCGTGAGTGATTCCCTTACCGAGATTCAGAAGCAAGAAGTCATGAGGATTGCCAAAGCGCATGTAGAGGTATTTTCCGAAAGGCCCGGGTGCATGAACTTGGTTGAACACAACGTTCGACTTACCAGCGACAAGCCGATACGTTCGAAGCCCTATACAGTGTTAGACACAGGGGTGATAAGACCTTCGACGTCATCATATGCTTCACCGGTGGTTATAGTTCGAAAGAAAGATGGTACAAACCGGATTTGCATAGATTATCGAAGACTTAACAAGGTAACGGTGTTCGATCCTGAACCGATGACGACGGCCCAGGATGTTTTCCACGACCTTAGAAACGACAAGTACTTTTCGACAATTGATTTGACTAAGGGATACTGGCAGGTGAAAGTCGCAGATTCCGACGTACACAAGACAGCTTTTGTGACACCGGATGGATGCTACGAATTTTGCAAGATGCCATTTCGGATGAAAAACTCCGGTGCAACCTTTGTACGGGGGATGCGAAAACTGTTGAAAGGTATGAAGAACGTAGAGCATTACATCGACGACGTCATTGTACACACGAAAACATGGGAGGAACACCTTACGACACTGGAAGAATTGTTTAGGCGACTGGTCCAAGCCCACATAACTGCACGACACACCAAATGTCTCCTGGGGGCCAGTGATGATAATTTTCTTGGGCATCATATCGGAAACAATGTCATTGGCTTGCATCAGGACAACGTAGAGAAAATAAAAGGGGCACCGAGACCAAGAACTAAAACAGAGGTTCGATCATTTTTGGGTTTAACCGGCTACTATCGGGACTACATTCCAAATTATGCCTCTATCGCCGTGCCTCTAACTGATCTTACCAGAAAGGGTCATCCGGACACCGTTAATTGGGGAGATGAACAACAAACGGCTTTTGATAGCCTTAAAACAGTATTGTCGAGTAGGCCCATTTTACACCTACCGGACACTGCACGGGAATTTGTTTTACGGACTGACGCCTCATGTGAGGGTATTGGGGCTGTTCTGCTCCAAATAAGTTATGAGAGTAAAAGGCTGTCGAATGCAGAACGACGATACTCGACCATCGAGCGCGAATGCCTAGCAGTTGTATGGGGTGTTAAAAAATGTATGGTATACTTGTACGGAAGAAAGTTTGTCTTGTTTTTGCATAACGCCAGGTTTGACAATGACAGAATCATGCGCTGGGCGATGTACCTTCAAAACTTTGACATTCGCTGCGAATATATTAAAGGATGCGAAAATATTGGGGCTGACAATCTCAGCCGAATGTAATTGCCTTATTGTCGCCACATTTGTGTTTGTTTGCCGAAAATTTTTCAAAAGAAAAATTTCTTTTTAAAAACGGGGTTATGTCACAAATGTGTTATAGATCGACCTAATGCGATAGACTATGGCCTAATTCCCATGCTACGATATCTCGCAACCACCGGACGTTTACTGTGCGTATCAAATCTTTTGTTTCAAACGGCCGCTTCGCACCCTCATTTCTTTTGTTTTCGTCCCGAATGTGCCAGTTTTATCGCGTCGCCCGTTACTTGCTGCAGCCACCATTGTTGATACTGCTGGGAAAAAAAGTTAACGCTTTGACCCCAGTCATTGTTACCCAAACGATATAAGTAGCACTCTGTTTTCTAAAACAATTCATTTTTAGTACAAAAGTGTAGTTCAGTGTATTGGTTAAATTTATAACCGTGTTACTACGTCTGTAAGTAATCGTATTTTGTGTGTTGCATTCTATTTGAATAAGACAATAAAGGTGTAGGAAAAGGTTTATTGCTGATCAGGGTACGAGTGCGTTGCTGTCAAGGAACTTCCAATAGTCAGACCCATCTTTTGCGTAACCGTGAAAACGGAACGTGACAATGCCTGTTGCCCCTACTTGTGAATATATAGTTTCTATCCGAAATCCAGTATCGTCCTGTCGTTACGGCGCTGTGGGTTGAGTAGAATCGGTTGTATATTTTGTTGTTCTTCGTCTGTGTTTCCGTCGTGGTCGCAAGCTGTCACGTTGGTTTCTTTTTCTGTGTACATGCATGTTCACAAGCACGTCCTGGTAACTGTTGGCCTATTCGCTTACGGGTGGTCCGTAATATCATTTCTACGTTAGACTTAAGATTAGAATTATTAAAATGAAAGAACTTGTCGTAGAGATCATGTTGTCAAGACCAGTAGAGGGTCTAGGGCAGAGATGTGCAACCCGCGGTACCTATTTACGTGGCCCGACTCAAGTTGGCAAGTATCCGAGTACTTTTCACTATTAGATCGTGGTATTTTTGACTTTGTATTACGTCACACAGTATTATTTAAATTTTGTCCATTGTGAGGACTCCCCCATTGTTGCGACATAGTTTACATGCGTAGTTCTTCTGACAATGATTCGTTAGCACATGATCTTATTTTATGGGTGCAAGGTGTTGAATATATAGAGATATCTTGATAAAAGTAAAATGTCGGTCAAGTAGTGCTGTATTTTATGATAACATTATATGGTAATGATGTGTTAACGCAAATCCTATCATGGGTTAGGAAGAAAACATGACTCCTGGAATGATTCTTATATTTCCATGCATAATTGCACAAGGTATGTAATTTTGTGGTTGCAATTATGGTTTTACGTTAGTTGCTTGCCAGAGATCGCAGAGAAAATTCATTTTGCTAAAGTATTGTGCATTACAGAATCCAACATCCTTCAGACTTTAGCATTAAGTCGCTGCAGATCAGCAAATATTGGTGTTGGATATACCAACAGCTGAAGAAGCATTGACAATATGCTTTGCATGCTTGTAAACCTGTGGAACTTCATTCAGAGGTTGGCAAAGCTGAGTTTGGTAGACCATCATTGCCAGTAAAGGCATTCTACACTTACTGCGAACTATAATTACAACTGTTTTTGTTTGCAGAACTTTTGCTGAGACTTAGACAAATAGAGCGTACATTCTGCTGAACAAATACTGCTGTTTTTCTGTTCAACGACATTGAAGGAATTTCTACAAAAGTTAAGTACAATATTACTAACCTTTATTATTATTATTGTTGTTATATTACATCTATTTACACTTTGTTTCTGCTAACCTACTTCCTGTAAGAATAGACTAACTGTGCATAAGATGTCACAGCGTTCAAAGAAAGACAAGGAGCAATCTGCTGTCCTTGACCGCATCGACTCACTGAGAGATGAAGTACGGGAGAGCAAGAACTCCACTGACAACACCCTGAAGGAGCTAGTGCTGGAGATGCGGAAAAGCCAGACCTTTCTCCAAGAGAGGTTTGAGGAGAATAAGAAGCTTTCCACAAACGAAGTGGTGATTCACTCCCTCTAATCTGAGAATAGGGAGTTAAAGAAGGCCGTAAAAAAACTCCAGGCAAGCTCTGCTTCAAATGAGCAATCCATTAATGATTTGGAGCAGTATGGCCGTCGGCCATGCCTGGGGTTTAAAGACATTCCCTAATCAGATAAGGAGAGCACCGACGACCTGGTCAGGGACACGCTAATTTCGGTTACACTGTTGCATTTATTTTGAAGTTCAGAAGCAGAAAAATACACAATGAGCAAAAAAGTAAGATGTGGTGCATGGAGTGACGGGGAAACTTTTCTTCGGATTGATTTAATTGTCGAGAAAAATATTATACAAAAAAAAGATGGGAGAAATCAGCAGTTTTACAAAAGCATTGCTGAAGAATTCGGAGATAGAGGCATCTTTCGACATTTCAAAATATATTTTGTGGTACAGAATTTAAAAGTATTTATTGTTTTTAAAGTAAGAATGAGTTTAAATTAATGTTTGAAAATTTTCGATTACTACAAGTGAAAATTTTTTAAGGAAACCATATTATGCCATGTTGAAGGGCACATCAAAATCAGGAGCTGCAGCCCTTTTATGAGAAGTTAAATGCTCTACTTTCAGGCCAAAAGTAAGATCAGTTGGAAACAGCATGAAGGCTGTAGCAACACGCATGTTTCCCTACTCAATTCTTCACACATTTGGAACACAGACCGACCGAAAGCTGCAGACGGTGTTAAGCTCTCCTGTAGGAGCTCCCACCAGCTTTCTGGCATCCCGCTGGACAACCACGTTTTTCCTGTCTTTTTTGTTATAAAACGCCCTCGTAACAATCGTTCGCTCTCTCAGTCTCTCTCTCGGTTTGCCATTCGCGCTGATACGATCGCACGTTCTTTTAATAGTTAATTCGCTGCAATTCAGTCACGTGGTAGCAACAAGTCTGCCACGGAGTCGAACTTAGTAACCTAAACAGTAAGAACACGCAAGCAGACTTTATATTCAGCAAAGCAGCGACTGGGAATCCTATTGGTACGCTGCAAGGCCTACAATTTTACACTTAAAGGTTCGAAACAACCTTTAAGTGTAAAAGGAATATTTACTGCGACGGTATCACACAAAAGTGGAATGTGTTTAAAACAGTTTAAAAGAACGCTTTTAAATATATCAAAAAAACGGATAGTCGAATACGGTTCAATGAGACCGTCTACAACATACCTAGAGCATTTAACAGCTAAATTTATTTCGTTTGGCCATATTATTTCAAAACAAAGACAAGTAAATACCTGTCAAAGACAAGCTTAAACCGCGCCGTCAGTTCGCCAAAACAGTTTTAAGAACGCCTTTTCGTATGACAACAAAAAACTAAAGCATATAGTTGAATAAAGTTTAGAGGTATAGCCTTCGACATGGCTGTAGTATTTAACTGCCAAATTTTAATTCGCCTGGATGCAAAACAGAGATTTGGCAGGCGAATACCTGTCAAAGGCAAGCTTAAACCGCGCCGCAAGTTGGCCAAAACAGTTTTAAGAACGCCTTTTCGTATGACAACAAAAAACTAAAGCATATAGTTCAATAAAGTTTAGAGGTATCGCCTTTTACATGGTTGTAGTATTTAACTGCCAAATTTTAATTCGCATGGATGTAAAACAGAGATTTGGCAAGCGAATACCTGTCAAAGACAAGTATAAACCGCGCCGCAAGGGCGAAATTAACTGAATTTGACAGTTGTCCGCCTGTGATTTGAACAATTTTAAATCAAGCGACTTGAAGTTTTGCACACAAATATTAGATGCCACTATTATTGCTTGCCGAAAACGCATGTTTGAAACTATGGTGGCTAAGGTTCGGCGGTTTTAACTAAATTTGACAGTTGTCCGCCAGTGATTTCAACATTTTTATATCAAGCAACTTGAAATTTTGCACACAAATATTAGATGCCAGTACAAAACGAGAAATGATAACTAAATTCGCGTCTGTCCTTTAGAATTTTATTGCTTGCCGAAAACGCATGTTTGAAACTAAATTTGACAGTTGTCCGCCTGTAATTTCTATGAGGCGCCGTTTGTAAAAAAATAAAAACTGCAAAAATCAACCGTTCTAGGCCAGAAAAGCTTAAATCGGAAAGTGTTTCTCTCCGATTTAACAAATCGGAAAATGTTTCTCTCCGATTTAATAAATCGGAATTCCGATTTAGCATTGAAGCGTGATTTGCTTTCCGATTTAGCATTGAAGCATGACTTTGTTTCTGATTAGTGAAAATTTATAGTCTTTACACTATTTAATTTTGAAACTTCTGTTCGGTTTTCTGGTCTTAAATTTCCCAGTGAACATGGGACGTTCTATTTTAAGAATAATGACAATCACAACAGAAATCAGAAAACAATTCACGCTTCAATGCTAAATCGGACAGCTAGTCACGCTTCAATGCTAAATCGGAATTCCCAAATGGTTTGCTGTCCGATTTAGCGTTGAAGCGTGAATTGTTTTCCGAATATTTATAAATGATCAACTGGTTAGACCAGAGTAAGGTTAGGGACATTTACTTAGTGCTGTTTATTTAATATCACTTTATTTAAGATTCTATAGGCTAGTTAATAGCTAACTCAGGAGATTTCGTATGACAAGAAGTAACTTAGGAGAAGAAGTAAAGTGGACAAAATAGCTTCTGCTATTTTATATTCAATAAATAGTCAAAGCTAGTTTAGTTCTTCTACTATATCCACAACAACGGTGTCAGAAGTAAGTTGGTGTGATGTATTTGATTTACATATGCATTCTCATGTTTTTGGACAGGCACTTTGTATAACATTTTTATTTTTTTTTCATTTAAAGTGCCATTGCCAAGCATAACAAGAAATGATGCAGATGATGAAAATGACTTCACAACAGTAATATTCATATCACATCACATATATTCATTTGTACTACATACGGAATGTCAATTTTTCCTGCTCTGTGACACACACAATTTTTTTTTAATTATGTAGTTTGAAGTGTCAGTTAAATATTGTCTCATTAACTTATGAGAACTTATTTGATAAAATTTGTTATCAGGATTACAGATATTCTGCTCCATTAAGTGGAAGGCGGGTACCCACTCGTGTGAATGGAAATAGACAAAGAAAAAAAAAATTATATTTGAAAGTCTGTTCGAGGACTGTTCTGTGCATTCCTTTTGAATATGGGGCCAACCAAAATTCTATTAAAATCCCAAGAGGAGCACAAAGAAATAAATTGGCAGCCAATGGTTTGGTTGCTAAAATTGCCATTAGCAACAAGCTTAATGAAAATGAAGTAAAATCTTTCAAGATTTGTTCACTAACACATCGCAAGGTCTACAATTTAAATACCTGACAAATCTGTCAGGGCTGAAAGTCTTGAGTGTTCCAAAGGTTAACACGATGTTTAAGTGGGATGCCTCTGCCTTTTATCTTTAGGTAAAACCATCATTAATGTTTATGTTGATCAACAACACTGTTTGATCAACAAAAGCCTCCTGGAGTTTCATGAGGAAAAGGTAAGACCACATTAACATTTCTACACAATAAGTCTGGTTCATTTTCAAGTTCTTGATTGGCAGTGGCACTTGATATTTGTGTGGATTGCGGTGGTCAGAAAATTTGCCCATCATGTGGCAAGATAAAAGCTTGTTGAAACATGTATTTTAGAAGTTGTATGTGGAGGAAGTTAGGCAAGATGAGGCCCATTTTTCATTGCAGAATATGGCAAAAAAAATTAGTGATGAGGCTAAAGAGCGAGATGAGGCTGGACCATCATCATCTTCTCTTTACACGTATGTGATCCAAATTTTATTATGTCACAAAAACATTTGATTGGATTTTCCTGATACAACTTGTATCAATCTGCTTTGATTATGTCAATTTAGTATCAGAGTTTGATTCTGAAAATGATGACTACCTGTTACAAGAAGCTATTGAAGCTTCCATCACAGAAAGCAGTGACAAGTTAGGGTGTGTGTATATCATGTTATAGTTAAGAAGTCTGCAGAATTACCAGTTTTCCAAATATTTGCAAAACATATTGGCCTCCTTTTGTTCACATTACCCTATTACATAAATTTTGTTTATTGTGTAAATCCATTCGAATACAACCTCAAAAATTACTTGGCATGTCATGAAAAAAAATAAAAATCACTTGGCACCTAGCACGCCAGGGATAGCCAAACTGACATTTGCCATTTTTTATGCAGGGTACCTTCAGAAAGTTTGTCTGTACATGACCTTATCTTAAATCTGCAAGACTGCATTGATGAAAATCAAGTTAATTTCTTTAATGTGAATAGGCAGCACATTTTAGAATGTGCAGTCCGTGCAGTAAAAAGGAATAGTTTTGCAGCAAATGCACGTTTGAGTGTCAAGTTCAGTGATGATATTGGTCAATCTGAAGGTGCAGTTGATGCTGGTGGGCCAACCAGAGAATTTTTGAGACTAGTTATGCAAAGTATAATGCGAGTGCCAAATTTCTTGCCAGAAACGAAACAGGTTTTTGTGATAAACTTGTTGGTTTGCAGGACAGTTTTGTTAATACATGTTTTCCAGGTTCAACAAATGTTTATGGTTGCTTAACATCACTTTTAGATATACATGGTGGACCGGCACCAAGTTTTTTTTCGAATCTTTTATTTGATTAAGTTGTTGAAAGACATGTCATTCTACCCACAATTATTAACGGTAGTAATCCAGTTTATTGATTTGTACAAAAAAAATACTGTTTCGTATGTTTACAGATTTACAATGCAGAATCACTTGATGATTTGAATGAAGCTTTGAATAAAATTACAGATTACTTGCAAGTTAGTGGTTGCCCAACATTTGTGAAAGACATAAACAGAAAAGAAGAAATTGTTGTTTCGGCAATCAAATTTTACACGGAGGATCGCTTAAGGGACCAATTAGACAGGTGTATATCCAAAAGCTTAGACTGTACTTTGTTAACTATATGCAAGTGTAAGTATTGGCAAATTTGCAGGTTCAAATTGGGCTTAAATTCGACGGACCTACTGTCAAAAATGAAAATGGCACCTATATCTTTCCAAAAATATTTTTGGAAAAACGAAAGCTTGATCACACATTTTTTCATGAAATTTTTGCAATTGGTGAGCTTTCACCATCTGGCAGCAATGCCAGATCTAGTAAAAACTGTGCTATATCATTTTGGAGGGACTATGTGCTTGATGTTCAAGGTACAAATATTATGCTTCAAATTAATGAAATAACTAACTGTATATGTTTTGAATATTTCAGATGGAGAATGCCAATGTACGCTTCATGACATCTTGGCATTTGCAACAGGTGCTGATCAACTATCCCCACTTGGTTTTACCGGAAAACCAAGTTTAGAATTTACAAAAGATTCACAATATCCCCTAGCCAATACTTGTGCAAATATTTTGACCATTCCACTTCACACGGATTATGAAATTTTTAGGTCTATGATGGACTTTGGCATTTTAAATGCCCCTGGCTTTGGAATGGCATAGGGAATGTTTGTACAACAACAATTTTCGTTATGGAAGCTGCACATGAATACAAAATAACTGAAGAACACATTTGTTTATTAAAACAGGGTTGAGCATGAGCTGCATTTTTTATGATTAATTGGGCACTATTTGTCTCAAAGGACAACGTCACGGTAAAGTAACTAAATATTGGGCTACAAATTCTGATGCCATTAAGCAATGTCATCCAGATTTGGGTGTTGCTGCAGCAAGTCATTAAGTATTTCTGCCTGTTCATCAGGCAAAGGAGACTTAAGTTCATCAATCGTAACCATGCTTGCAGGTGGATGATTTACATCGCTACTTAAAATTTGTCTGGTGGGATCCAATGTTTGCAACTGTAGCAAACGTAAGTTAGTGTGGAATAGTTGCAATGGGGTGTGATTGTTTTCTGTTGAAAGGCAGTGATTATTCGAAGCATCAACAAATTCTAAAAGTCTTTTGTTGATGATGCCCAGAAACACAAAATGCAAGCAAAACAGATCTGTGCTGTTTAACGGATCAAGTAAATGGATATCTTCCAGATAAGAGAATTTATTAAAGAAATCGTTTATAACTTGGTTATTAATATCTCTATGCAGTCTTTCAACTCTTTGGTTATGCACTGACGAGCCAGTCATGACAGCACCACTATTTCTTTGTTTTTCATACATATAGTTCCAAACCAAAACATTTTCACCTCCAAAATCTGATCTGACACGTAGTGGCAAACCATACTTGTGTTCTGCTTCTTGAAACAATTTTAACACTGTTTCAGATTTGTTATTGGTTGAACAATGACAATATGTTATCAGCCTACTAAATCCATCTATTCCTGCATGCACAACGAATTTCCATCGGATGAGCTAGTGTGTGCCATCAATGTGCCAAACATAATTGGGTGATGGAACACTGTAATTTTTTCGCCTAATGGTAACAAGTTGTCTTGACCGTATACCATTTTCATCAATTCTGTGCAAACTTTCTCTTAGCCTTTTACGTTGCACAATGATTCCTTGTGATAACAAGTGGCCTCTGACCATCACTTCTCCAGCTGCTGGATGCCTCTGCTTTATTGCACTTATAACCTCATCAAGCTGATGATTGGACATACCACTGAATAAGTACACATTACTTAATTTAAGGACTAACCATTGCTTTCACAAACATACTATCATTCTGCTTCTTCATGATAAGGAGTTTTATTTTTTTGGGGAAATTAGCAAGTATAAACGAAATACAAGAAAAGAACAGCTTTGGAATAAATACAGCTCTATGACTTAGAAGGCATAAGACAATGAAGGCTTATTATTACCTGAACTGTTTACCAATTAGATTGTTAGACCTCATCACTAATTGCAAAGTTGGCCTTGAAACTCCTAAAATTTGGCTAATTTCAGTTTTCGTTAGCTGCAGTTTTAGCAGACCTTTAATATGATTAATGTCAACTTCCTTTCTTGATCGTCCCTGCAGATTTAGAAACCACAAAATTATATGTACCTTCCATCTTCACCAAAACACACGGTAAAACGTTAACATTAACAGGGTCTAAACAAATACACAGAGCTAATTTTGTACACAAACTTTTGTAGCAGTTGTCATACAAAATGGTACATCACTGACAATACACAATAATGGAATTGATTTATCGACTCTAAATCATTTTATTTTTAGCTGATCTTGACCCAATACAGAAATATAAAACTTACCATCGCATATATTCAACTTTCAATAACTTTATTGGTCACCGGATCAGCTGTAATCAGTATCGTATAAAGGAATAACTCGGAATATATGTCACGGTTCAATGTTAAATCGGAGAGAAACACTTTCTGATTTAACAAATCGGACGAAAACACTTTCCGATTTAGGCTTTTCTGGCCTAGAACGGTTGGTTTTTGCAATTTTTGGTTTTTTTTTACAAACGGCGCCTCCTAGATTTCAACATTTTTATATCATGCGACTTGAACTTTTGCAGACGAATATTAGATGCCACTACAAAACGAGAAATGAAAACTAAATTGGCGTATGTCCTTTAGCTTCTTATTACTGCGCGAAAACGCATGTTACAAACAATGGTCGCCAAGGTCGTGCGGAATTAACTAATTTTGAGAATTCCCGCCGGCAATATACACAATTTTATATCAAGCGACTTGAAGTTTTGCACACAATTATTAGATGCCAGTACAAAACGAGAAATGAAAACTAAATTGGCGTCTGTCCTTGCTAAGGTTCGGCGGTTTTAACTAAATTTGACAGTTGTCCGCCTGTGATTTCAACATTTTTATATCAAGCGACTTGAAGTTTTGCACACAAATATTAGATGCCAGTACAAATCGGGAAATGAAAACTAAATTGGCGTCTGTCCTTTAGAATTTTATTGCTTGCCGAAAACGTCACATTTTTGAACGACATTTAGGTCGCGTATCAACAATTTTCTTGAAAGAACGACAATTGTGTACTTGGATCGAAAAGGTACCTTCAACGGGAATGTAATTATTCCTCACAGTACGATAATTCTGTTCCAGTAACAAAAATTCCGTTACCGTAACGAAAATTCTGTTCCAGTAACGAAAATTCCATTACCATAACGAAAATGTTGTTTTGATACAGTTGCCTTGCTGAAGAGTCGTGAATAAGCTCTAAAAATTCATCCTGGCATTCTGAAATCACTGAACTTTTTCGACTGGAAATGTATAAGGATTTCTCACGAAATCCAAGTCTTCATCAGATGTCTCTGGAAAGTATCTTTCGAATTCCTTCTCCCTGGCATTTTATTCTCTCTGCTATCAAGAAGCATATCCAGTTTCTCAAACATTGCACAACTTTTGATTTCGATTTTTCTTTTCCAATTTGTCAATTTAGATTTGAAAGCTTTCAGTGCATCAACAAACTTAATGATATTGTTATTTCTACCTTGCATATGTAGGTTGAGTTTGTTCAGTTGTTCAAATACATCACATAAATAAGCCAGAGAGTATATCCATTCTTCATCGTCCAGCCAAGAGTAATACTCTATCTTGTTTACAAAATTCCTTTAATTCGCTTCTTAGTTCAAAGAATCTTCGCGTAACGTTTCCTTTGGATATCCATCGAGTTTGAGTGTGATAGAGAAGCACTTGGTGGTCTGAATCCATATCTAATGTCTTTAAAAGCCGGGAATTCAAAGCAACTATCATCTGATCTCGAACCTTTCGAAGTGATTCTGGTAATGTTTTGGAAGCTAGGGCTTGCCTATGCAACATGCAGTGAACACCTTTGCTTCTTGGAGCTTGCTTCTTTACAGCAGCTTGAAAGCCCGAATATCACCCCAACATTGCTGGCGCACCATCAGTACAGCAGCCAGCAAGATTTTTCCATTCCAAATTCTCAGACACAAAAAAAGGTGAAACTCTCTCCAGAACGTCTGCTGCTTTTGTAGTCGTTTCAAGAGGCGAGCTAAAAAAAAACTCTTCCTTAAATGCACCATTGTAAATATATTTTGCAAATCAACTGTGCACATTTTGATTTGCTGCATTACCTGACTTTTTATGTCATTAGATAAATCTTTGATATCGTGTTATTGGATAGCGAAACTGGCGCTAGCTTTTTTTCTGCATCTTTTCCCAGCACTACATCTGCCATTTTCAGAACACAAGGCTTGATTAATGCTTCACCAATAGTGTGTGGCTTGTCTGCTCTGCTATTTCAAGTGCCACTAAATACGATGCTTATACAAGTTTGTTATTTCTTTCAAAAAATTCACCAGAAGCATCCAGTCTCATAATTTTCAGAGCTTTATCGTGACGCTCGAAAAAGCTTTTGTCTTTATCTTTGTTGGTCTCATTGAGTCGTTGGGGAGTACTTTATTATAAAGTACGCACCTCACCGCTTTCAGTGATTAATGTAAACCCATACTGCATATATGACTTATCATACTTTCGTTTTTTACTGCTCAGGTCTCTTAAATACTGAAGCCACAACAGTCCTAACTAAAAATCTAGTTTCATTACACCTGCTGTTTACTAGTTCAATCGGGCTACACTGGATGTCCAATGCAAAGTGTTGCGTCAATGTAAAAAAAATTAGGTTTTTGTGAAATTCCTCCCCGGTTGGGAACCACTGGTTTAGATAAATATGCAAGGAGAGATTGCATTATGGCGCGCAGGGGAGCCCTTGATAAAAATACACGCTACACACCTTCACAATGCACGGTTGCATAGACTGGTTTCTCACTGGCTATCAAGGTCATGACCAAACTGTGAGCTTTCTCCATTGTTGGTCAAAAAATTTGTTCGCTGCTATTTGGAAACTGAAAGATACCTTCGAGGGTATTTCGCCAGACATATAACTGGCGCAACAATTGGTGAATTTCTGGACGCTTCAGCCTTGGATTGAATTGGGCGTCCACTTCAAGGTCTCTGGCGTAACTCCTATCGTAACAAAAATGTGCGCCAAAAAAGCAAGACCGGCAATAATTGGCTTACTGCTGTGTAGGAAGATTTTAGCAAGGGTGACAGTGCAAAGTTACCAGTCCGCACCTTGCAACGAGAGTGAGTGATCAATTGCGTCACTTAATTTTGTTCGAAAATATAATTTCGCCTTTCTTTGCCGATGTTGGAGAGCCTAGTAAAAAAAAAGCCAAAGCTAAAATGTTGGTAAACGTTTCGAACTCAATACAGGGTTCATCGTCAACGTTTACCAGCATTATGATAAACAGCATTCTAGCTTTGGCTTTTTTTAAATTACTTAACTCCAGATACTTGGCCTCAGACAAACTTATGCCACAAGTATCAGGGCATAACTAATGATAAGGACAGTAATGATGCACTAAGTTGAACAAATTTGCAAGGAGCCGTCAATAACTGCAAGTTCATTTTGGGCTTCATCAAACCAAATCACACAAAAAGCTTTAAATCAGCTGTTGGAGGTGTTAAATAGTCAAACGAAAAACATTTACAATGGTGTATTTGCTTATTTGGGTCAAAAAAATGGATTGTTTGCAACATTGAAATTAAGTTCAAACTTTTGCCAGAAAATATAATTGAAAATTAATGTTGATGGCCTGCCTTTGTTTAGGTCTTCCAATTGTCAAATATGGCCTATACTGTGTTCATTTAGCTCATTTAAACTAATTGCTGTGGCAGTTTTTTATGGAAAAACTAAACCTTCTCCAATTGAGGAATTTTTGCATGACTTAAAAGGATCAGGATTTATACACAACTCCGTTAAGTTATACAGCGCCTGTTGTGTTAAAGGATATTATTTCATATGGGCACTACAATCACTTTCTTTCCTTGACTCTTGCTTCTGTATCTTGTTGGATTCAGATCGCAAAGACGAAGCCATTACTTAAAGTATGCATTTACTTTATAAAGAAGTGCTCCAGTTTGTATGGTAAAATATTTATTGTATATAATATTCATAGCTTGGGGCACTTAGCAGATGATGTTCAAGTTTTGCAAAGTATCTGGGATCATTTTGCTTAGTGGAAATTGATAGTAACGAAAGTTAAAAATAATCTAAAGTCCCACCATTTCTTGTAATTGTAGAGATGGTTGTTACCTTATGAAAAGTGATAGCTTTGCTTTTGTGAAGCAGGATTGTGCCAGTAATAATTACTTATGTGATGTAATGCCAAAGAGAGAAATGAGAAGTTTTTTTAAATGTCCTGTTTGCATCACCTGTGATTGAATTTGCATTTCCTCTTATCACAATGCAGACACGTTCTCAAGATTAGTGTATTTTAACATGAGGAAGAAGGTGTTGTTCCAAGTAGCTGGGTAACATGCATTGGATTCATGTGGTGATGTTAAAGCGTTACACAGCTTTATTCCGTTGCAAAGTTAAGAATGACTCCACGAGTCTACGCAACAGCGGCAAAAGAGAAACGCGGCGAAAAAGGCAATTAATCCGCTTCGCTAAAATGCGGTAAAGTGAGCGCTACATAACCCCCCGCCAGAAGCGGACAACAAAATTTACAAACAAAAACGGGCAGGAGGGCGAGTAATGCGACCAGAGCGCGTGCGTTGAATAGAGTCTGGTGATAATGTTGGTTGCCCGTTGGATGGACCTCGACCCTGTTTGCAAGGCCTTCCTCGACGCGGTGGTTGAGCCGTTCGGACCGGTTGTGTCAGGTCGACGTGGGCAGGTTTTAAACGGTCAACAGAAACTGTCTGTTGGCGTCCACCGAAGTCCAGCGTGAACGTTTTTTGTGTTCTTGCGATGACCCGGTATGGCCCTTCATACGGAGGTGTCAAAGGCGGGCGATGTTTGTCTGTGCGCAAGAATACATAAGCGCTAGTGTCCAATGACTTTGGAACATTATCATGCGGATGTGAGTGACGCGACATTGGTGTCGGCAGGAACCTGCCAACAGCCGACCGCAAAGCGGGCAAAAGTTGACGCGGGGACGGTTCGGTGGGTGTTGAACCAATGAAATCGCCAGGTACAGTCAACGGTGAACCGTAAACGAGCTCAGCAGACGATGTCCCGAGATCTTCTTTTGGAGCGGTGCGGATTCCAAGCATAACCCAGGGCAGAGCGTCCATCCAATTGCTGTCGGTGAGCCGAGCCATAAGGGCACTCTTCAAGTGGCGATGGAAACGTTCGACCAGACCATTTGATTGGGCATGATAAGCCGTCGTGCGATGAAGCTTGACACCCAGAAACCTATTGAAAGATGTCCATAAATCAGACGTGAATTGTGGACCACGGTCGGAGGAAATGTCCAAAGGTACACCAAAACGCGACACCCAGTGGTAAACAAATGCCCTAGCACACGTTGGCGTGGTAGCATCAGGAAGAGGCACAGCTTCTGGCCATCTCGTAAAGCGGTCGACCATTGTAAACAAATAGGTATTGCCCTGTGAAGACGGAAGTGGACCGACTATGTCCACATTAACATGAGCAAAACGAGCCCGTGGAGGCGGGTAGTTTTCGAGCGGTGAACGTACATGTTGTTGGATTTTCGATTTTTGACATTGTATGCAGTTCCGTGCCCATAATACAACCTGCTGTTTCATCCCATGCCACACGAATTTGGAAGCAACTAGCTGGCGGGTGGCTCGAATAGATGGGTGCGACAAACCATGCACAATTTCAAAAATTTTACGCTGCCAAGACTTGGGTACAATGGGGCGTGGGACGTTTTTAGAAACATCACAGAGTATGGTGTCCTCGGAAATACCATACTGTATGTCTTGCAACTTGAGATTGGTCACAGCCGTGCGGTATGCTTGAACTTCCGGATCAAGCTGCGCGGTTGCTAAAGCGGAGTAATCCAAGTCCAAAGGAAATTCAATGGAGTCGATGGAGGCTCGGGATAGAGCATCTGCGACCTGATTTTGCTTTCCTTTGATGTATCGCACATCGGTAGTGAACTCGGAAATGGCGGTCAAGTGACGTTGTTGTCGCGCAGACCAAGGTTGGGAAACTTTTGTGAAGGCAAAAATCAACGGTTTGTGGTCAGTGTAAGCCGCAAAACAGCGACCTTCCAGAAAGTAGTGAAAATGTCTGATGGACAAATGCAAAGCGAGAAGTTCTCTGTCAAATGCACTATACTTTACTTCTGGTGGTCGAAGACGTTTACTGAAAAATGCTAATGGTCGCCAGACACCATCAATGAATTGCTGCAACACTGCTCCAACCGATGTTTGTGACGCGTCAGTAGTGAGGGCAGTTGGCGCTTGAGGCAGAGGGTGGTGTAAAAGCGTCGCGCGCACAAGTGCTGCCTTCGCTTTTTCAAATGCTGAAAGCAGGCGATTGCTCCAGACGAGTTGTGTTGCTTTGCCCGAAAACGCTTCATAGATTGGGGACATTATGCGTGCTGCGTTTGGTATGAACCTGTGGTAGAAATTTATCATACCCGCGAATTCCTGAAGGCCCTTGATGGTTGTAGGACGAGGAAACTGCTGGATTGCTTTCACTTTGTGAGGCAACGGACACGCACCATGCATATTGACTCTGTGACCGAGGAAATCAATTTGGTCAACGCCAAACTGGCACTTGGCTACGTTGATGACCAGACCATGATCTGCCAACCGTGTAAAAAGTCGTTTTAAATGGTGGTAGTGATCAGCGGGTGTTTTGCTTGCTACTAAGATGTCATCTAGGTACACAAATACAAAATCAAGAGACTGGCAAACTGTGTCCATTAAACGTTGAAATGTTTGGGCGCCAAATGGCATGCGCAGAAATTCAAAAAGACCGAAAGGTGTAATTACCGCCGTTTTGGCAACATCCGCGGGGGCAACTGAAACTTGGTGGTAGCCACGCACAAGGACGATTTTGGAAAAAATGGTAGATCCTGCCAAACTTGCTGAAAAGTCCTGAATGTGAGGAATAGAATAACGATCTGGCAGAGTAGCAGCATTTAATCGCCTGTAATCGCCACACGGCCTCCAACCGCCGGTAGACTTTGGAACCATGTGTAGTGGCGAAGCCCAGGGGCTGGACGAGCGTCTGACAATCCCCATTTTTAACATATTGGCGAACTCATTTCTTGCCAAAGTGAGTTTCTCAGGAGGAAGGCGCCGAGCACGCGCGTGAACTGGAGGTCCACTTGTTGTGATGAAATGCTGCACGCCGTGCCTGGGGAGCAATTCAGAGAAGTGAGGCGCTGTAACTGCGGGAAATGCGGCCAGCAAACGCGCGTAATCACACATGTCTGAGGTGAGAACATTTATGCGTTGAAATAAAGATCCGGCTTTTCGAATAGGAAAACTTGCAAACGTTTGTGCGCTGACCAAACGCTGTCGTTGAAGATCAACTAACAAAGAATGTGCTCTCAAGAAGTCGGCCCCGAGCAATGGCCTGGAGACATCCGCCAAAACAAAATTCCATTTAAACTTCCCAGCGGGCAAATTAAGCGAGATCAGACGTGAGCCGTACGTCCGAATACTGCTGCCGTTCGCAGCCACAAGGGTTTTGCCGGGCCTGTTTGTGTGGCGCTCAAAGCGAGTCGGTGGAAAAACGCTGATTTCTGCCCCCGTGTCGACAAGAAAATTACGCCCAGATATGCGGTCCATTAAAAAAAAGAGGCTGCTCGTTTTGCCGGCCGTCGCAGCAGCTAAAGACGGTCGGCTTGCTCGTTTCCCCGAAACGCACATGGAGGACAACACTGACGTGCGTTTTTACCGAAACGACGGTGGTAAAAGCAAAATTTTTGAGCGTTTCTTACTTGTTGTGGTGTAGTAGAACTGAACCTCGAGCGTCGCACCTTTAATACCTCGTATTCCTCGTCTTTTCTACTAGCCAAGAGCAGAGCATCCGCCTGTTGCGCTAAAACGCGAGCACAAGGAAAATCCTTTCCAGCCAAACCCGTGCGTACGGCAGCGGGCATCTTCTCCAGGAATAATTCTTTGAACAAAAAACAAGGTTCCTCACTCCCAAGCAACGCCAGCATTTCGTCCATTAGGGCAGTTGGCAGCCGGTCACCCAAAGTTGGCATGTGGAGTAATTGTTGAGCTCTTTGTGACGGTGTTAAAGTAAAAGTAGTCAGCAATCGCTCCTTAATTGCTGCATACTTGTCTTCGTGCGGCGGTTGTTCAAGTAAATCAATCAAACGACTAGCTGTGTTCTGATCGAGAGCTGACACAACGTAAAAGTACTTGGTTTCGTCAGCTGTCACTTTCTTCAAAGCAAATTGAGCTTCCGCTTGCTGGAACCAAACACGTGGCTGCGACATCCAAAATGTGGGGAGTTTAATAGCCACAGCGTTTTGATCACTACCATCCATCTTAACTTGAAATTTATGTTAAGAAATATACGTTTCTGACTCGTCGGGGTCACCACTAAAGCGTTACACAGCTTTATTCCGTTGCAAAGTTAAGAATGGCAAAAGGCAATTAATCCGCTTCGCTAAAATGCGGTAAAGTGAGCGCTACAATGTCACATTTACACCACCTGCATCCATTGGGGAAGGAGAATCAGGTGAATTTATTAACTTTTGTGTGCAGATTGGAGGGTGTTATTTAGACACCACTAGCTAAAAGGACATCACATGAATTTGCACGGCCTTTCGACTGTGGCCATTACAAAGATCAAGGACATGTAAGCCTAGTTTCTCCCATAAAAGGTCAAAATTGGGTGTTGTTGTACCATTTGTTGGGAATGGCTGTAGGGGAGACCGGGGATAGCTCGGACGGTTTTGGGAAAATTGCTCATATTTTTTTTAAATTATGAACTACATTCTTAAATTTTATTTTATTGTAACTAGTAAAGCATTGCTCAAAAAACAAAAGGGTTTTGGTTCGTTTTAGCTCACTAAAAATGCTCATTCAGCCAATTTTTTAAGCAGGTCTCAAATGTCCGGGGTGACATCGGACATGACCGGGGATATCTCGGACAGCAAGTTTTAAACAAATATCTGAAATCAAACTTGGCGCAATATCACCATTGGGGCATTAGCGCATAAAATATCATTCAAGATTTCAGGAATCGGGGCGTGGCCACTTATGGTTTCGACCCTTCCATACGTTCATGCTTTGGGTAACTCGTGTACTTTTAGGACAGCACGGATATCATAGATTTTCGGGTCAACAAACGATGTTTTATGTTTGGGGCTTATTTTTACTGCCAAAATTCGATCATTTCATACAGCCTCTGTATATTCTCTTCTATGACCGATAATTTTTCATAAAACTCAAAAAGTGTGGCCTTCTGGCGATTTCTTGCCATGATGTCCGAAGTATCCCCGACCACGTGACGACAAAGAAATTATTAAAATATGGCCTTGTCTTTAAAGGTTACACAAAATCACCATTGGCCTATCTAAGAATACACATATGAATATGCAATCAACCAAAAATTACTGCATTTTGATTAACTGTGACTGATATATAACCTTACACATACAAATTGAAAAACTTGGTTTCACTGATAAATTGACTTTTTCGATTATAATTTTTTAAGCAGACATGATTTTATTCCAAAGTTCCTGTTAAACGTTTTATGGAGACATAAAGCTTTTGTATCAGTGTCTTAACAATACCTAATTGTGACGTAAAATACCTGGTCCGAAGTATCCCCGGTCTCCCCTACCATTGCTTTAAAAAACCAGCTTTATCACAGTCACGTACGAAAGAAAGACTTGTATTTTTACATTTTTGTTAATTATAAACCTATTGCAGGGATTTTGGCTTGTCGTAATTCGAATATTTATTGATATTTTGTTTAAACTTGACTTTTGAAACCGCTTTATACACTTTTACATTTACACTCGTCTTTCTGGCGCCTTCGCTAGTTATCTCGCTTGCGCTACTTCTTCTAAGTTTCCTTTGTCGCGTAATCGCAGCAATTATCTATCTGTCTTTGTCTCTATTTTTTTTGCGACTCTTTTCACAAATAAACGTATCATAGTTTTCGGTCTCCTAGATCATGGTGTTCGATCTAACAGATCCCAATTTGATCTCTCAGATCATGGCTTTTGGTCTCATTTTGTTCTGACAGAAGCTGCAGGCAGAATGTTGTCTCACCGGGACTTTCTGGACAGGTCTGATGTTGGGTTCGCGGTGATGCAATTCCTGCAAAATCTTTCGACATACCAACTGCGACCCTTCAATATAAAGGAGCTAAAACGTACACGTCTGGACATCACACCAACTGATGAAATATGTCAATTAGTTCACAATTTAAAGGGTTGAGAGCAAAAAAATGAAGCCATTAGAGTTCATTATGATATACAAAAAAAATACTGCCAATTGTTTCGAAAAACCTGTTCCTGTCACTCAGACTAAAAAATTGATATCAAAGGGCTCTAGCCCGCGCTGAAGATCATTCTGTAGAAGTGCACGAAAAGTTCTTTCACATTACTGACCCCGGAACAATAGTAGAAAAAGCTAGAAATGTTCTTGAAAATATATATTGGATTCGCATCGGGGCTACTCCACAGTGGACCAAGGAGAGCCGGACAACGTTAATCCCAAAGAAGAACACGGACCTCCGCGACGTCGGGAATTGGCGGCCCATCACCATCGGGTCGCATCTCCTATACGAAGATCCTATCCCGGCGTCTCCAGACGAGTGTTGACCAGATGGTTAACCATCGTCAGAAGGCCTTTCGCCCGGTTGAGGGATGTGCGGAAAACATCATAATCCTCAACAACATCATCAGATATGCCTCAACATCAAGGCGCCGCACAGACCCCGCCGTGGCCATACTAGACCTTGCAAATGGTTAGTCACCATTCCGTTGTTCGAGCTCTTCACAAGCATGGAGTACCGCAACCCTTCATAAACATCATCAAAGACCTCTACCAAGGATGCACCACCACCATATCCCTTGGCGGAGAGTAGACGTCCCGCATCAACATCACCAGGGGCGTCAAGCAGGGTTGCCCGCTATCACCTCTGCTCTTCAACATCATCATCGACGAACTGCCCACCAGCCAAGGAGGCCGGGTCTCGTTCTGGTGGGTAACTCACCGGAAGGAACACAACATCTCCTCAACCAAACCAACTTGTTCTTCCACAGCTGAGGATTGCGGCTTCAACCGAAGAAATGTTTCTCCCTCTGGATCACCCACACCCGGGGCAAGGGTGCGGATCACTCCTTTCCTCACCATCGAAGAGCACCCTGTGAGAACCATCAAACCCGGGGAGTGGGTGAGATACTTGGGCATCAACATCGGCCCTCAGGGGACCTGCAAGATGCAGAAAGAGAAGATCACTTCAGACCTCCAGCGGCTCCTGAGGGCCCGTCTCAAGCCGCAGCAGAAGATCTACATGCTGCGGCACCACACAGGCTTGTCGAATCCTTGGATCCGCCTTAGCCCCGACAACATCTTCGAAGAAGACTGCAGGCAGAGGTCGGGAGCGGAGAAGAAATAACAACAACCACTATTCTCCGCGCCAGAGCTGAGTGGTTGAAATTCAAAACGAAAAACGCAGAACAGAAGAGGAAATTCTGCCAAGGAGTTGACGGATTTATTGACTGTTCGTCCGAGAAGGCTGGAACGGAGTGCAGATGCAAAACCGTTTTTGTAGTTTTAAGCATACGCCTGATCTTAATGGTTACGTTAATCTCATTTTGTATTTTAAAACTGCTTTCTACTCTTTTACATTTACACTCTCTGTCTGACGCCATCGCTAGTTATATCGCTTGCGTTCGCTAAGTTTCCTTTGTCGTGTAATCGATGCAATTCTTTCCACAAAACAGGTCACAATGTGATCCCACAGATTTTGGTCTTGTAGACCAGCACAGATCTCGGTTTTGTTCTGACAGGACCTGCAGGCCGCATGGTGTCTCACCGGGAATTCAGTGTTGATGTGGGGTCTTCGACAACGGAAGCCTCTCAAGAGAAAAACCGATTCCCGAGCGTAGTGGACAAAATCACGCAGCAGGTTGAACGGTCAGCCTGGAGGAATAGATGGGAGTCAATCTGGGAGCCTGATGCCAAGCGCGACGGATTGCACCTCAAACCTGATCTGGCCTTGAACAGGAGGTCGACCTGACGCGTGTTGGACACTTTGATAGTGGCCGACAATGCGTTGCTGGCACTAGAGGTAAGAGCGAAAGTAGCGAAGTGTAGTCGAACGGTGGGCTAAGATCAACACCACTAGAGCCGGTCCGTACCTTCATATCCGTCGTTACAAGCGCTTGCGTATGTTTTATCAAAGGTTTCTGTGTCTAAGTTTGTTTGTGTTTTTTGCAGGTAGAGAAAAAAAAACGTTTGCGAAAACAAGAACGTGATAATGAGGGTCTGCGACGCTTTGGAGAACGTGGATATTTTGGTAAAATGGACATTGGATTTGTCTTGGTCTTACTGTGCGCATTGTTTTTCGGTAAACACGTGTAATATCCGTCCCGGTTTATGCGTCCTCGCTTTTCCACATTGAAGACAGTCAATGTAAGGGAAATTAAACAGTTCCTCGAATTGCTGATTGATCACAAAAAGTTGAAACCTCTGGCGAGCAATCAATTCTGGCATTTTTTGCGTTGTACGTGAATTGCACTCGGCGATTACAGAACTGTAGGGTTGCTGTAACTCTGATACAGAGCTCTGTACTTGAATTCAGAGTCGGAGTAGGCTGTTGACAGCTTATCATCATCTAGTAAATGATGGAAGGAGTGCTTAACTTCGGTAGGCAACAAGAGAAAGCTTTATTTAGATCGCGAATCCCCTTTTTGGTGTGGGTACTATTTTGCATACGTGTACATGGACTGTTTTTTTTTATATTGGCAACGGCAGCATGCATATCTCGTGGAAGCTGTTCAACAGTTGATTCATTATCTACGCATTCGTTGGTAGAATAAACAACTCTTCCCAACTTCGAAACGTTCGCGCATATTATGTCGGAACTACTACGTGGTTATGTTACTGGTACTCGTGGAAAGACCATTTATTGGCAAACATCCTGGAAAAATCCTCCAATGTCCTATAGATTCGAACATAACCTTTTGTCATTGCATGGATGGAAAACAATCGCATTTTTCTCCAAGGCATTAAATAACGCGCAAAAAAATTACAGTACCTTCGACAGAGAGTTACTTGGGATTTATTTAGCGATTAAGCATTTTAAGGATATACTGCAGGGAAGGAATTTTAATGTTGTCTCAGATCATTTATCTTTGGTTAAGGCTTTCCGATCAAAGACGAGCAGTTTCACTCCGAGGCAAAACCGTCACATGGATTATATTGCCCAGTATAGAAGCGATGTTGAATTTCTAAGTGGTTTTCAAAAAGCAGTAGCAGATGGTCTTTCCCGAATCGAAGTAAATGCAATTTCCCTAAATGACAGCTTACTTTCGTTGAATGATTTAGCTCAGCATCAGCAAGATACGGACTTTCAGGAAAGCTTACAGGACTTGTATGGTTCATTGGAGGTAACAGAAAGGCAAGTTCCCAACAGTGATTTGAAGTTGATTGGCGACAGACCTATTGTTCCTCATGCTTTGAGGAAACGTGCTTTTCACACGCTTCACGGATTATCTCATCCAGGTGTAAAAGCGACACGCCGCTTGGTGGCTAGTCGTTTTGTTTGGCACGGTCTTAATCGAGACGTCAATGAATGGAGTCAAACTTGTTTGGAATGCCAACGTTGCAAAGTTAGACGGCATGTACGAGCACCTTTGGGCAAATATATTGAACCCACAGGTAGATTTCAAGATGTCAATCTTGATCTTGTGGGGCCATTACCATTATGTGATGGATATTCCTATTTATTAACATGTTGTTGCAGATTTTCTCGTTGGTTCGAGGCAATACCATTGCATAACATTACCGCCGAGACTTGGTGCGCCACTGCGGGTTTCGACAGATCGCGGTAGTCAGTTTACCTCTGAAGCATTTAATGATTTTTGTGTGCAATAAATTTACAACGCAACGGATTCATCGAGATACAACATAAGTATTTAAAATCTGCTCTCAAATCTCATAATCAACCAAATAATTGGAACGCCAATACGCCAATTTAGGTCTTGTACTTTTGGGTTTACGCAGCGTTTTTAAGCCAGACATAGGTGCATGTGCTGCTGAATTAGTCTATGGCCAAACGTTGAGATTACCTGGTGAATTTTTTAAGGAAATTGTACCGGAAACATCTGTATCCAATTATTCCAAGCAATTAACCGCATTTATGTCACATTTGAACTTTGCAAATCGTAAGCCGCAGCGACAGGTTAATGTTTATGTCGACCCCGTTCTAGCGAGCTGCACACATGTTTTTGTGAGAGTACACGCCAAGAAAGGAACATTATATCCAGCTGATGATGGTCCATGTAAGGTGTTGAATAAACATCCAAAGTTTTTCACCTTAGCTATGAACGGACGAGAAAACACAGTAACCATTGATCGACTTAAAGTCGCTGATCCAAATGTTCATACAGATTCATCTATAGACACAGACGTAATAACTGATAACTTTCCGACGTTGCTCCACTTATCGTTTCCCCTGATCAGGATACACACGTCACTAGAAGAGGACGCATAATCCGAAAACCTCTTCGATATCGCGATTAGATACGAACGTACAACAAAATGTACCAGTTAGGTTTCATAGGGGTGGTTCATAGTGGTATGCAGCCATTTACGCCATACCCGAACCCACCATCTGTAAAAAACAGGAATCTCAAATTTTTAAGACATGTTCTGGCCAACTCTATAATCCATCTACTGACTTTATTCGTTCAGAAGTATATTCCTGTCAAATTTTTGAATCATCTTTCGAATCTCATTTATATTCCACACTAAGAAATCCATGGCACCACCGTCTTCAGGGGCCTGCGAAGATTGGCAACGCACTCATAGCGCCGCCCTAATTGGACGATTAACCCAATCCGCTGATAATGTTTGGTCATCCTCTAATGAAATAAAGGTGAATTATAGATGGCCTACCTCTTCGAAGGGAACTGTTCAAAATGGTGTTTTGACAAAGTCCACTATTTTATATGATCCCATACATAAACAAATGAAGGGTGCATTAGGAATTATGTCAAAATGCAATATTCATCGAGGTAGCTGCACAGTGGGGACACGTATTTTTACCTGGGCTGTACCGCATAAAGTCGACTGTCCAGTAGTCACACCTTTGGGAACTCATGGACTAACTTTACATTTTAGACAGGATGAGAAATACTATTTGTTCGAAGGCAATTTGTTACGGACAAGACGCCATCTGTACGGGAGGCATGATTATAGTGCCGAGTAATTGTGATGTCCCCCTACAATTACCCCTTATGATCCCTAAGGCGAATTTTACTCCTAGAGGCGACTTTTTATCAATGAAGCAATGGACACCGTATCATCATCGATTAATGATTTAACTGCTAGCATCCACTTTAACTATATCAAGACAATACCCAGGGGAAATCCTTAGAATAACTGTTGGTGATTTAATGACTGAAATTTCTTGCGAAAATATAAACGGTACAATTGTGGAAGAGTTACGTCATAAAAATCTATTTGCCACAAGACCTTTAATTAAATACATTGATTCTAAAGGTAGACAATTATTCAGAGATGGTTTCGTATATCCCACAGTTAAGTTTGTCGAGAACTATGTACCCGGTAGAGTTATGTCTTTTAGGATTAATAACACTTTTTACGTTTATGATAATTATACACTTGTACATGCGGATTCTAAAGTAGATTTTATAACACATCAAGAGGAATTGGATTTTCAAACGTATGAAGATAATTTACCCCGACCTAGTAGTGGTTTTGAAGATTTAAACTCTTGGCACAACTCAGCCAATCGCGCTTAACAAACAACTGAAGTTGATGTATCCTACTTATCTTCAACGATCGAAGCGGCTTCCAAAAATGCTTTGCACCTTTTTTATGTTTTGTCTTTTTAGTAATTTATATATTAGCTGGAATTTGGGCGATTCTATTGACCGGATGGGTAATTAAGATTTACGGACGATTAGCCTGGAACAGATTAATGGCATTTCGAGAACCAAACGGAGATGAACAAACAGAAGGTGACAATGTAGCCTCTGACTTTCAGGCCAAGCCTTTATACCCGAAATTGTTTTAAAAACGGACTTGTTCAAAAACCAATGTATTCTGTTGTGAGGGGAAACTTTAGCGATTAATTTGAAACGAATCGCCGGACTCTTAAACTTGTCATACTCTTTTGTGAGTAACTATCAGACTGATTAAGGACCAGTATAAAAGTTATCTTGGTAATGGTGTTTTCAATGCAAATGCATCGGGCAATCGCGCAATGACGCGACCGCGTACTTTCTACGCAATCCCTTTTTTATCCATTTTTGTACACAGAACTCTATTTTATCGGACAATGTCCGAAGAAGCAGCGTACGACTGCTTGGTCGCTATAAGGTGCATGTAACTATCGCCTTATTTTGCATATGCTCAAGTAAAATCATGGGCATAGCGCTGAAATATCATGCGTTGGGCCGTGGGCCACTTGTAAAAATCCACAGTGATTTGCCTACGATGTTCAATCGCACTGGTAAATTTTAATAAGCGACTTATTTTTCAGACCGCAGATACGGCCACTCATTGTAACACACTGCAAGTCTATAAATTGCATTGCGGGAGATTCATGATAAATCCAAGTCGTGGATTACATTTCACATTTGCAAATTCTTGTCATTAGCCCGCACCAAGTGGACTGTTTTAACCGTGTCAATCCTACCAAGTACAAAGGCTCGTTTAATTTGTATCTCATTGGAATTGCTGAACATATGTCAAATGTCGAACCTATTTGTATTGGTATATACCTCCTTAACACACGAAATAGTTACTCACAAGTTATCACAATCGCGTTGATTTTTTTTTATCGCAGTTGGATATAATCGCTATTGTCTCCGCAGCGCAAATATGTAAACATAGAGATGTATATTATAACAGTATGTCCATCATGCAACTCGGTGAACAAAGTATATTGTTGTCACGTATATTCTACATTTATTCCCCATTATATTTTGAATATTGTATTTATTTAATACCGTACGTTTGAGTTTGCTTTCCAGAGATGTACGAATCAGTAAGAAGAAACACATGGATATCACATCGCGTGCAACGACGATCTTTCGAGTGCACGATCGAAAATGTACATTAGTTGAAGACGTTCCATCGCAATCAACTCCACCAGTTGTGCTTTTTAACGACCTCAATCGAGTACGTGGAGTTGAGAGAGATTTCACGATAACAACAACTCAGCCAAGAGTCATCAAGATAAAGGTCCTCTGGAAGAGCGGAAAAGTCACAACAAACAATTAACGTTAACGGACATCGAACAACAAACGAAATTCTCCACACCAGCTGTAGACAAGAACATCCAAGAGATTTTACTGAAACAAAACTTTTCCGGAAAACACTTTGGTGGAAGGGAAGTTCTGCATCTATCACATCATATTTGAAAACAATTCCCAGTATTATAGTACTATTGTTAACAAGCAATTGCTTTGTCCCTACAACAACCGGTTACAATTCATCAATTATGTGGACTGACAAGCGCCTCGTCTACGTCATCAAGACGTTCGACAACAATCTTGTCATCACCTTTTCCAACGTCAGTTCTTTCTTTTACCTGAGCTATATTCATCATGGGTCGGGAGAGAATCAACAGGGGGAAAATCACCAGAGAGAGAGACAAACTAAACCCGCCAAACAAGACCATAAGTCAAAGAGTAAATCAAAAGAAACAATTGTGTTGATTGTCGCCAAGCTATACGAGTTTTATTGTTTTAGAACCGATTGATGCGTGGTTTGTAAGTTGTTGATGGTTTTATTGAAGGATAAATCTTAAAGGTCTATAGTCTTTGTTTAAACAGTAACGCAGGAGTCAGATATACGGCAGTGTTAGATTTTGTGCTACGTTCCCGAACGGTCAGTGCATATGCAGGCTTTGAAATAGCACGACGTTTGACCGTAATTAAGGCCCATGGAAAAATAATGTTAAAATCTTTTACGGCCCCTTTTTTGTTTATGATTTAAATCGTCATTATGTTATTTGGTCATATCACTTGCTCATATGTTCAACAACCCTCTTGATTTTTGGTTATCCCTTAAAGTCAAAATTAAATCCCTCATTATTTTTCATTCGAAACGCTTAGTTAAAGAATCCCGTGATTAGGTTTCTTCCCTACAACAATCCCTTGACAACATTCGAACTACTCTTGATTTTTCTCCCGTGAAAGAACATTTTAATTCCTTTTATTCCGTTAAAAAATCCTTATCCCGTTCTAACTTGATCCTATAAGGCTCTTTACTCAAAACTTCTTCCTTTTTGAATTTAAACCCCCTATTTTTGAGTTGCAAGATTCTTTTGGTCTCCTTTTAACTTCCCCCAAAGAAATGCTTTCACATACTTTTGATTTTTTTAAGTTGTTATATTCTAATCAAAATCTTGAGTTACCAACCCCCACGAACATTTTTCTTAAACAACCTCCTAAGTTTATTCCTGATTCTTTTTTAGAAAATTTATCTGCCCCCTTTTCAGTTTCAGAAGTTAAAAAATCGGTTTTTCTTTTTCACTGCGGTAAAACCCCCGGCCCCGACGGTCTCAGTTCAGAGTTTTACAAACTGTTCTGGGACCTGATCGGGGCCGACCTCACATCAGCCCTTAATTTTTCTTTTCTTAACGCTTATGCCCCTCCTAATTTTACAGCAGGCCACATTACTCCTATTTTCAAAAAATCTGACCCTTCTTTATTATCAAATTATCGCCCCATATCCCTTCTTAATTTAGATTTTAAAATTTTGACTAAAACACTTAATTTACGCATTACCCCTTTTATTTCACAGTTAATTTCCCCCAATCAGTTTGCCCAACCTGGTTTTACTTCTTCTCATGCAACTACTCTCCTCCGCGACCTTCACTACTCATCTAAAAAACGTAATTCGGACTCCTTTTTTATCTCTCTTGACTTCCGAAAAGCTTTCGATTCCATCTCTCATGACTGGCTCCTTTTGCAATTACAACTAAAACGCTTTCCCCCGCTTTTTACTGATTTTTTATCTTCACTCTATTCTTCATCCTCATCACAAGCCCTCCTCAACGGGTTTCCCGATCAGGAGAGGTGTTAGGCCCCTTAGCCTGACCCTCTTCCTGATTGCTGTCGACCCGCTTCTTGCTGCCCTTCAAAACCACCCTTCAATTAGATCTATTCCCGCACCATGCCGTAACGTACCCAAAGCGGTCGCCTACGCGGACGATGTCACCCTAGCGGTGACCGGCCGCGACTCCCTCTTACTTGCCCTCGACCTCGTCACAAATTTTTCCAGTATATCAGGCTTAACCGTTAATCCCACCAAAACCCAGGCGATCGCCACCATCAATCCCCCCTCATAATTTTACCCAATACAGTATAACTTGGAACAGTAAGGCCATAAGCCCATTAAACATACCAATTGGACACCCCAGCTCAATCACCGCGGCATGGCGCAAAGCCATTTTCTCTTTACGTACCCGTGTTTCCTCTATAAGCGACCCCTTTCTGACCTATGATTCGAAAAGCATCCTCACTAAAACATTACTCCTTCCCCATATTTCTTATCTAGCTAAATCGTACCCTCTCCCTGAAGGACAGCGGGAAGCGGTAGACAGCATTGTGGCAGGCTTCGTTGGGGGGCACCACAATCCTACCCTTCCCATCCAAACCCTGGCGGCGTCGCGTGACCTTGGCCGGTATGGCGTCGCCAAAATACCACTTTACTCAAATCTATTCTCTCTTTCCTGTTAAAAACTACTATAAACATAGAATTTTGGATACCCCCACAACCCCTGCTCTTTCTTTTGTTGAGTTTAATATTGGTTTACTCTAAATTCTAAATTGGTCTCTAAGTTTTTTAATTTACGTGTCAGAAATAATTTACCATACGCTACAAACCCTTCTCCTTTTCTTTTAGATCTCACTTTTTTGCCCCGACAGAATCGGAATTACTTTCCCCTAAGCTAAAACCTCTTTATTTACGTTTAACAAATCCGGAACCTAACCCTTTTCAGTTGACAGATTGGTCCTTGGTTCATCACCCTTCTTTACCAAATTATTTAAAGACTTTTAATTTTCGTATTACTTACAATTTGTTACCCCTTAAGTCTACATACACCCCATTTCTTTTAGACAATGATTGTTTTTGTACCTTTTGTTCAAATATATATGAAACTAATCATCATTTATTTTTTAAATGCACGCATATTTAACCACTTCGTTCCTTAGTTATTTCAGTTCTCAGAGCACTTATGCCACAGAACCTCTATTATTTCGATCATCCTACTTATTTACATTTTCCCCAACTCCTTGATGATAATACACTCGAGCACAGAGCACTGATTATTATTTTGAACACCACCCTTACCCACATAATATGGAAAACCCGAAACAAAGTAAAAAAGAATCCTAATGTTGTTAAAAATATCCCAAGAAAACTGACCCAATCCTTCCGCCAATCACTAATCCTTAAACATCGGTTACTGCGGGCAAGGCCAGATCCCCTCCTGGAGGTGGTACTTGTCAAATCCGTAGATTTTTTAAAATAAATAAATGGACCCCACAGAGTGTACCTCTTTCTTCCCCTCCTCATCAAAACCTGTAATCCTCCCCTTTTATACAATGTTCACTTCCATATATAGCGTAATTCTCCCACTTTTATTCTGCGTTCTCTTCCTGTAAATATTTGTAAATACTTGTTCTATCCTTTTTTCACGTTAGTTTCCGTTGTTAACTTGTTTTTCGCTGGGCAAACGGTGTTTTGAAAAGAGAATTTGAAAAGATATATCATCGTTCTTTCTGCGATAATTACAAAGGTTCGTGTTGTAGTGTTTTTGTTGATGCGAAGATTTTAAATTGATGGAGTCTACTGATAGTCCGAAGAAGAAGGGAAGGTGCGTTTATTTTTTTTACCACTTTCCAGAAGGTTAGTGTCTGATATATGCGTGCAGTGAGATGAGGTGAACGTGTGCAAATGTAATCGTTTTGTTGTTGCGCAGATTTTCTTCGCCCGTATGGTTGGGCATGCGACCCAAAGCAGATGGATGATGATCGAGTCTTCCAAGAGAAATTGAAGAATTTCACTTGTGAATGGCTTACGAGGCCGCATGTGGCTTTGTCAGAATTGAGTGAAACACTCGGAGAAGAATTGGAGTGTCATTTGCGACGATTTGAAAGCATTGACAAAGAAAAGTTTTTTCGGAAAGTTCGACGACTTTTTGCGGCAGACGAAGGACTTCTGCAAGCCTTTTGCGAAGAGGTTGCCGGAAGAAGAAAGGGCTAGTTTCAGTCAAGGAATGCTCAAAGAAAATCTTGGCCAACTGAGACAGAATGTGCAATTTATGGAAGAACTCAACGAGTGCTACATGCACAAGATGACCCAAGTTGGTGGCTCAATGTATCTGATTGGGATACATTTGCGTGTCATGCAGTTCGTGTTTGCGACCTTGCAATCAATTGCTGCTAAATGTAATGACGATTTTTTGTCCACATTTAAGCAGAAAAAAACCTTTTCGTCGTATTGCGATGCTATTTGTGGAGAACTTGGCCACGTTTCTGGGCCACGGGTATCAACTTCAAGAAAGAGGTCATTCAAGGACTTCGCTGTGACGTCATCAAGCAGCAAAAGCTGCAGCGATTCAAAAGCCAAAAGGTGAACAAGTGCAACGCAGAAAAAGCAAGTCGCAGAGGATTCGGGTGATGAGACAACGTTGAACAAAGAAACTGAGAATTCGATGCGACTTGAAGAGCTTTTGCGAAGTGGCACAACGTCTCAACATGTGCAAGACGCGAAAAGAAAGAAAAAAAGTTCAAAGAAGAAGGAACCAAGGAAGGAAATCTTGCCAACTGCGGTCACTGAAGCGGCTGAAAAAAGCGATGTGGCTGTGACGAGTAAGAAAACAAAACAAAAATGCGCAAGCAACTTCCTTCTGTAAATTAAGATTTTGTTTATTGTTTCCAACGTTTTTACTATTTTGTTCACTTTTGTTTTCGTGTTCCATTGGTTGATTGTGTTGCTTGTTCACATATTTTCGTTGTTTATATGATGCGTTGTTTCACTTAGTTCAATAGACTTTGAAAAAAGAACTACGTTTTTAGGAATTCTTGAATTTTGCCACATTGTTTCTTAGAAGGGTACTGCGAAATAAGCTTGTGAAGGCGTCTACTAAGCAGCATGAGTGTATTACCACAAAACGACGTGGGGGCGATAGGGGGCGAAAGACTAATCGAACCATCTAGTAGCTGGTTCCCTCCGAAGTTTCCCTCAGGATAGCTGGCGCTCGGTGGTCGCAGTTTTATCTGGTAAAGCGAATGATTAGAGGCCTTGGGGACGAAACGTCCTCAACCTATTCTCAAACTTTAAATTGGTAAGAAGCCCGGCTCGCTCGGCTGGAGGCGGGCATGGAATGCGAGTGCCAAGTGGGCCACTCTTGGTAAGCAGGACTGGCGATGCGGGATGAACCGAACGCCCGGTTAAGGCGCCCGACGCGACGCTCATGAGAGCCCACAAAAGGTGTTGGTTGATCTAGACAGCAGGACGGTGGCCATGGAAGTCGGAATCCGCTAAGGAGTGTGTAACAACTCACCTGCCGAATCAATCAGCCCTGAAAATGGATGGCGCTGGAGCGTCGGGCCTATACCGGGCCTTCGCGGCGGTGCGAGCACGCCGGTGCGCTACGCTGCGACGAGTAGGAGGGAATATAGGTGATAGGCGAATGCCGTTCTGAAGTTTTTCAACCAAGCGCGGGTAAACGGCGGGAGTAACTATGACTTATTATTCTATTTGAATAAGGTGGTAGGGTTAGAAAAATATCTCAAGCTGAGTGCGTTCACGCTGCGTGAAGCTAAGCATTACCGAGCAGGAGCAAAGAGAAGAACAGCCAAAGTCATCGGCGGCGAGAAAGTGGGCTGAGTACAAACAAATTAGAAGAACGCAAACGACAAGCGGAAATTGTCTAGAAAAATTGACTGGTCTACTTTTAGTTGGACAAAAAAGAAGTTCTACGAACTATACCCAACCCAAGCATGGAAAAAGAAATTCCTTTACCCATGAAGACAGTCAATTTGGTCTACAACCGCCCCAACAGCATCAGCTGCAATATGTGCTCCCTCATCCTTACCACCGACCAGGGAGCACAGACCCACCTGCGAACCCACCGTATCCCCAGATCTGGCTACGCGTGCGGTAAGTGCCATCACCCTTTCGAGCGCATTTCGCAGGTCGCCTGTTATTTCCCGAGATGCAAGATCACTCCAGAGGAAACACCATCTACTGCGACCGCGATTGCGTGCGAACTCTGCTCCCGTCACTTCGAGACCACTAAAACATTACTCCTCCACCAGCCCTGAAGGACAACGAGAAGTGGTAGACAGCATTGTGGCAGGCTTCGTTGGGGGTCACCACAATCCAACCCTTCCCATCCGAACCCTTGCGGCGTCGCGTGACCTTGGCGGGTATGGCGTCGCAAACACACCACTTTACTCAAAACTATTCTTCCTCTTTCCTGTAAAAAACTATTATAAACACAGAATTTTAGATTTGTTGAGTTCAACATTGGTTTACTTCTCTCTAAGTTTTTTAATTTACGCACCCGGAATAATTTACCCCACGCCACAACACCTTCTCCTTTCTATAAATCTCTTTTTAATCTTACTCTTTAGTTTGCCCCCAAGTTAAAACCCTTTTCAGTTGACAGATAATTTTCGCATTACTCATAATTTCTTACCCGTTAAATCGAAATATAACGACTGTTTTTGTACCCTTTGTTCTTTAAAATACGAAACTAACAAACATTTATTTTTTGAATGCACCCAGATTCAACCACTTCTTTCCTTAGTTATCCTAATTTTTTGAATTTTCCCCAACTCCCTTACCCACACAATATAGAAAACCGAAGTAAAGTTAAAAAGAACCCCAATGTTGCTAAGAATGTCCCTAAAAATTTTACCTAATCCTTCCGACAATCGCTAAACTTTAAACATCGGTTACTGCGGACAAGGCCTGACCCCTAACTCGAGGTGGTACTTGCCAAAGCCAGAGATTTTTTACATAAATAACAGGACCCCACAGAGTGCAACCCTTTCTTAGCGCTTTCTTCCTCTCCCATTTCCCTTTACTTGCGTTCTCTTCCATAACTATAACAATCATATTTCTTTCCTATGTTGTTTATCGTTTTTGTTACTCGCTGGGCACCTCGAAAGTGCCCAAATAATAAAAATAAATTAGATCAGTTTTGTCAACGTTGGAGATGCAATATTCAAAAAGGACCACAGTTCTGTTGAATCACAGGTAGATTGTATCACCTAATTACTAAATAAAGTCAATGCTCCTGATCCTGTCTGTGATGGCACATCCGATGATCCGGTGGAATTATTCATTAGAAAGTTTTCACTGCTGTGTATGGCCTGTCGTGAAAAGCATGTTTTGCCTATATCAGTGTTCAAGTTTATTTTTGATAAAGTAGTATTTACACAATATCAAATTTTAACTTTCTCTAATGAAATTCATGATGTACCAACCATAGAAACAGTTTGGTTTAACATAAGGCAAGAAACTGTATATCGGCAATTCTGCCTTTCTGTGGGTTTGATTGAACCAGTTAAATATCTAATGCCTTCAGGCAAGGAGTCTTTTCATTCCATTGTTACAATCGCATTGCATTTCCCATATTGATGTGTTGGGCAGCATTTTGAGATGCACTAAACTGTCAAACTACAGTCATGGTATGATATTCAAAAGCCACCCTTACTTCAAATGTAATGGAGATCTTTTGCGATTACACCTGTATTGTGATGATGTTGAGGTGTGTAATCCATTGGGAAGTAGTAAATGTGTGCATAAGCTTACATGTTTTTATTACATTGTTGGCAACATTGAAGAAAAATATTGGTCTTCTTTGCAAAACATTCATTTGCTTGCTTTACTTAAGCCAATACTCAGGGACTTGTCTGCTTTGGAAAAGGATGGTGTTTCAAAAAGCATTTTTTTGGTGGTTTAGCAACTATTTCCGCAGACAACCTGGGAAGCAATGAGATTGGTGAATTTCGCAGATGTTTTAGTAGTGGCTCAATATGCACATTTTGTCTTGGAAGGCATTCCGACTTGAAAGAAAAGTCCCATGAAAGCATATTTACATTGAGAGAAAAAAGCAGCCACAAGTATCATGTGCATTCCGTGGAAAGTGACCCTAAGTTGGTACTAGCATATGGAGTCCATGGCGCATCACCATTTGATGCATTGGAGTGGTTTAATGTTATTGATGCTTTACCCCCGGACATAATGCATGATGTTGTAGCAACACGCATGTTTCCCTACTAAATTCTTTACACATTGGGAACACATACGGACCGAAGACTGCAGACGGTGTTAGGCTTTCTGGCATCCTAGAAACAAATTAAACTTAAGCCACCTGGTATTGCAATCGTGTCTTTCAATCAATAAACAAGTCTGCCACGGAGTCGAACTTAGTTACCTATACAGCAAGAACACGCAAGCAGACTTCAGCTTTAGCACAGCAGCAAGCCGAAGGAAAACTGTTTGATTCAAAGGGCTAAAGAATTATCTATTGACAGTGCAAAATATAAAGTTGGTGATAATCATGTTATTGACTTTATTGAGAATGAGTATGTTTTTGGTGAAGGCAAGTATGTGCTGAATTTACAAAATGTTTGACATTTGTGTTTCCAAGTTTTCCTCACAGTTCATTTTTGCCAAGACCTGCGCAGCTATGCTGTTCGCAAAACTGGATTATGGCACATTTTAGAGGTTGGCGATGAGCTATCAGCGCATCCATTTGACTTGTATACCTACGAAAATGCTTCATATTTTCGTTTGCCGTACTCAATTCCAAATCCATCTGAACCTAGTTTATTAGCGTAAATAAAATAATCAGTAATAATGTATTAAAATCCAAACACAGCAATCTTCAGACAGCTCAGATCGATTTATTTAGAGAAAAATATATTTCGCCTAAAACGGCATCATCAGTTTCTCCATTTACCAAAACTTATGATCCAGATTTGATTTACTAATCACATTAAAATAATCAGTAATTTTTTTTCCAGAAAGTATACATAGAAAAATGTTTCACGTAACATTTAAATCTATAATAGATAATAAAAATCTTTGTAACACACTCAGTTCAACAGTGAGTGATGTTCTTAATTATTCAACAGCCAGCAGTGATTCGTTTAATACTATTTTTTCCTGACACAATTCTTAGTGATGATGCCTCAACAAAACCCATTCCCCCTCCAGTTCGGCGCCGCATTGTAGACATTTTGTATTGTGACATAGTTAAATACACCATGTAAGATTATACTTTCATTTTTGGTGCTTTTTGTTGAAAGGTATCCTGAACGCCGGATATATGATGATGTTTGCAATGCTCTAATTGAAAAATACACTTTTTCACTACAAATGGATGCTATTATGTTAGTATTTAGAATGTAAGAAATTTGTTTATGGGTATAACTTGCAAAAAGAGGAAATTCAATACAAAAGAAGAAAACTGCCAAGCATGCATTGCCACAATTATGAATAATTTGCTCGATGAGTTCTGGCCAAAATAACAAAATAGTTTTTTTTAATGAAAATTTATTTATGCTTCTAAGAGATGTCAAAAAGAACATAAATGGTCACTGGTAGCTACTCCAACAGTGTTTAATGAATAAAAAAAATAGACTGCAAGGTTTGTGAACATAAAAACTTTTTTTTGTTGAGTGTGTTATTTTTTTAACTTAATAGGATTTCTCCTTGCAACACATTCAATGTACATGTTGATGGTAATATCATAACAGACATCCACTCATTAGAACAAGTGATCGCGATGTTGGCATGCTACTGATTTAGCATTTGCCTCCCGTCCAATGGAAACAGGACCCTATCATTTATGCAAAACATAGCAATGCCTTTATCAGTATAGTGTTGTGTTTCATGTTCCCTTCAATGTGTTCTTGGTCTATTCTTGCATGTGACACAGCTATGGTAACTTTGCGTAAAACTAGGGTAGAAAAAACATGTAAAATTGTAGATATCGAATTTGGGGACTTCGTTAATTTCTGCACTTTGTTTCTGAAAGGGGTGCGCGCAAAATGCACAGCCTTCACTTTCAATTCCTGCGCCAGCCGCACTTTTAAAAATTTTTTGATCACCTGAATAATCGTGTGGTAAGCCGGCTTAACACCAAAGCACATTACTACTACTATGTTTCCATGTCGCGATTGGGGTTTTTCAAAGTGCAACAACATGACAAATCGTCTTCATCGGACGCTTGTGTCACAAAAACATTGGATTTGAACTGTGTGGCAGTTGTTTTAGTATCTTTCCGCACTTTTAGTTAGTTTTCACCTTTGAAAACAGATTGACAAAAGTTATTCCAAACAACACAAGTGGTATGTTTAACTTGACTTTTATTACTAACAATGAAAAAAACAACCACTTTCAATCTTACAGATATTTGAGAATCACTGGAAAGAGATGATTACTGCAATACCAGTGCAAAACTGGACAAAATTATGAATGATAAGCAATGTGGAGCCAATGGCCATCTGTCTGCAACTTATACAAAATTATGAATGTTTTCCATTGTCCTTAAAGCTTTATTGCAAAAAAAAATAAACAAAATGGTCAGAACATGTTGTCACAGTCCTTGCTTGTCAGGCCTCAAGGGTAATGGAAAATGTAGCATGTTCAACAAATTAAATGAACTTTGACTTCCATCACTTTCTTGCAAAACTAAAATAAATGTATTTCCACAACAGTTGGTCATTGTGCTAGCTGTAGATCTGGGAAAATGACACAAAAAAATCATTGGATATTGGATGTATTTCATCTCCAAAGCTATTGTGTTCACCAATTTGTAATTGCATAAACATGCAAAAACTTTCATTTGGTTATCTATGCATCCTCAGCACCTAAAAGGTTGCATTTAAAACTGCAGTTCAACATAACATCCATGCATAAGGCATGTATACTTTGCAAGTGGATTATATAAAGCATATATAATCCACTTGCAAAGTAATAAATCTGCGCAAAAAGCTACCAAACCCTGCTGCAGTTGGCAAATTTTATACCCTGGAGCGTTTACGACCATTTTAAACTTTCACGACCATCGCTCTAAAACAATTAACTCGCTTACGACCCCGATAAAAACGTGTCCGTGTCTCCGCCTTGTCTGGGACGCAGTTATAGTGCGCTGGGACATCATGACTTGACCTAGAGGCATTTTTAACTTGAAGAAGTTTATTGTTCCAAAGAAAGTTGCAAGCGGGTTCAAAAAGCGATGTAATGCATTGTCAAATAACCAGTCATTCAGATCAGACCACTCTAACAAAATTCAACTCGATGCCATTCAAACGATTCAACTCTTGGATTTGCTGTTTTGATGTCTGTGAAGTTTTTGCCATCTTAATAAAAGATTGTTTATTCTGAAATGGTGTCAGATCTATACGGAGTGTTCTGAAATAGAACACGCATCCACACAGTCACTACATGGCCCAAAAGGACCACCAATTTTGATGGCCCAAAAATTCAGCCGTTTTGGCCTGCGTCATTTGCGTCACTTCCATATTTGGTAACATGGCCCACTTACATGGACAAAATTGCGTGTTTCCAGACCAATGCGAAACGATGTTTTTGAACACAGGATGCAACCTATATTACCAAAAAAATAATGCAACCTATAAAATAAGATGCCCGGGATGTGTCCAGTGTACATGCAACCTATATTATCGAGTAAAACCAAAAGAAAAAATGACATGTGGTCAGAATTCCAACTGATTTTAACCACGAAAATGTAATGAATTTTTTAATGGACTCGCTGGAACGTTTTGTTTTGTTTTATTTAATTTTCTTGTTAAAGTAACTAAACAAAATGACGTCATATCTCATAAAATTTGCACTTTAAACGTAAATGGCATGGGCCTGGTCACCAAAAGGCAGGCCTTGGCTTTTGACATCTATCTCCTACAGGAGACTCACTCTTCACCCAAAACCGAATCCCTCTGGAAGTCCGAATGGACCTTCGGCCCTCCCCTTTTAAACTCGGCACCCTACGAAGGCCACGCCAAAGGGGGTGTCGCAGTTCTTCTCAATTCTCCGAACCTCCAAATTCTAAAATCTATTTCTGACTCTGCCGGCCGTATTATCGCGGTCGACATCTCAACCCACACCCACACCCTCCACATTGTCAACATCTACGCCCTCTCTGGAAACCCGGTTAGTAACAATTTATTTTTTAACTCACTGTATTCCTATGTTACATCACCGCACCCTATCATTTTGGCAGCAGATTTTAATTGTGTTGAAAACCCTTTTATTAGATAAATTTCCCCCTATCAAAACCTCTCCCCCCAGTACAAAACTAGCACAATTAACTAACCTTTTTAAGTTAAAAGACTCCTTTCGTATGTACTAGATTTAGTTCAATTTTCCCGCCGTTCATTTAATTTTCAATCCCGCTTGGACCGAATTTATGTTGCTCCTAATTTAACGCCTAAAAATCATTCGTTCAATCCATACCCCTTTTATGATCATGATTTTGTTGCCCTCACTCTTAATTTGGGCTCTGCTCCACCAAGGGGCAGAGGCCCTTGGAAAAATAATGTTAAAACCTTTTACGGCCCCTTTTTTGTTTATGATTTAAATCGTCATTATGTTATTTGGTCATCACTTGCTCCTATGTTCAACAACCCCCTTGATTTTTGGTTATCCCTTAAAGTCAAAATTAAATCCCGCAATTGTGTTTCATCCCTCCAACAATCCCTGGATAATCTGAGAACCACTCTTACTTTTTTTTTGAAGGGTCGCGGTTTGTATGTCGAAAGATTGCATCACCGCGAACCCAACATCAAACCAGTCCAGAAAGTTCCGGTGAGACAACATGATGCCTGCAGGTCCTGTCAGAACAAAATCCCAGCTAACACAAAACGTTATGTCAACTTTCGTAACGTTTTTTAAAAGTTGTCCAATGGTTTCAGATCGTTTTTTTTGTCAAAGTAAATGTTGCATAAAGGTTGCATGGTATAACGTTGGCCTTCAACGTAACTCAAACGATATTTCGACGGTCTATTAAACACGACTTGAAAAAAACGTTTTTGTGTGGACCAAACACAACATTTTAGTGATGTTATTGAACATACGTACCGATATAAACGTTTCTGTATCGTTAATACAAGACGTAATAAAACTGTTTTACATTAACGTTTGTATGAGGCAACATTAATCTGTTTTGAAAACATTATTTGAATTACGTTTTAAATTGTACGATCTTGTAACGTTACTAAACAACTAAATAAAAACGTTTCGTATTGACGTGTTCGTGTGGTTACATTAATCTGTTTTAAAAACGTTATTTGAATTATGTTTTAAATTGTACGTTCCTGTAACGTTACTAAAAAACTAAATAAAAACGTTTCGTATTGACGTGTTCATTTGGTTGCATTAATGTTTTTTTTTAAAACGTTATTTCAATTACGTTTTAAATTGTACGTCGTTGTAACGTTCTTAAAAAAACAAATAAAAACGTTTCATAGTGACGTGTTCATTTGGTTGCATTAATCTGTTTAGAAAACGTTATTTGAATAACGTTTTCAATTGTACGATCTTGTAACGTTACTAAATAACCAAATAAAATCCTGTCGCATGGACGAAACGTTATTTGAGTATGCTCGGGTATATACTGTCTATTACCAACTTGTTATTTTTTATGTTTCATTCACGCGCAAAACGTTGCAGTCAATTGCATTTAAAATTAAGAATAAATTCTGTTTTGTTTGAAGGAAACGACATTATGCATTGTAATTGTAAAAATGTGTAATATAAAGTTTTGTCTAAATGAGGCGAAGTAGTAATTACTGTGTAATCCGATTTGGATAAACGTGTACCATTTGTCAGGATAAGGTGAGGGAACTTCATCAACTTCGCTGTAGCAAACAACACCAAATATGTTTGTTGCGTAATTTACTGCGCATGCGCAACCTGTCACATGTAGTCAGTTGTGGCGTCAGGTTTGTTGGTACCGGTAATTTGTTTGCTTTATCGCTATACATCGAATATTCTTTGCATTGTTGAAAGTTCTAGTTAATCTTACTGGTTGTTGTAAAAATTGTTAGGCTTGTGTGTGATTTTACTGAAGATGAATCGAAAAATATATCAGCGAGGGTGGATAAAAGCAAAAAGAGCAAAACTGAAGAAAAAACGACCACCGTGTACGAACCTAGTTCAGAAGAAGATGTTGATGTTAGTAGTGGGCCTAGTAGTATCAATAATGATGACGATTTCAAAAGTGAAAATCGCTACATGGATGAATGTGATGAAGAACATAGTAAAAGGTTTGAGTGTGTTCAACATGATAAGTTACCTTGTCTGCTTGAATTAAATGACCAAACATCATCATCATCAGATGACAATATTAATTGTGATGAATTTAAAGTTTTTTTGCAAGAATGGGTGACTAAATATCAGATCAAACACAATGCTGTTGATCAGTTGTTAAAAGGTTTGCTACACCAAGATTCGTAAACACCCAGACAAAATCAGGTATGGAATATTACAATTTTGGTTTAGAGGCCCAGCTATATTCTGTTTTAAATGAATACACAAAAAGCCACAGCATAACCACATCAGTCGATTTAAATCTTGGTGTAGATGGCCTTCCTCTGTTCAAAAGTTCTAGTAAATGCTTTTGGCCGATTTTGGGTTCTGTATTTGGCATTGTTTTTCCAGTTTCTATAGCTTGTGGGAGTACGAAGCCCAGTAACTTGGATTTTCTTCATGACACCATAGAGGAGGTTTCAAAACTGCATGAGCATGGATTGCACATTAATGATAAATGCGTTGCAATTACACTTAAATCAGTTGTATGTGATGCACCTGCTCGGGCTATGGTAAAGGCAACAAAACTTTTTTGTGGGTATTATGGTTGTGATAAGTGTATGCAGAAAGGTCAATGGGCAGGCAGGATTGTATATCCACAGTTAAAGTCTCCTGTTCGCACAGATGCTACATTTAGGTCAAAATGCAATGAGGAGCATCATAAAGGAACTTCACCGTTTTGTGACTTAAATATTGACATGATAAAATCTTTTCCACTAGACTACATGCATCAAGCATGTTTGGGTGTCACAAAAAAGCTTCTTGTATCCTGGATTCGTGGCCAAAAAAGTACAAGAATATCCCAGACAAATTGCAATGAAATAAGTGTACGACTTTTGCATCTACGAACTAGTATTCCAAAATGCTTTTCACGAAAACCAAGATCTCTGAATGAGCTGGATAGGTGGAAAGCTACTGAACTTAGGCAGTTTTTATTGTACACAGGCATCATTGTACTAAAAGATGTGCAAAATAAATTGTATTCTCATTTTGTATGTTTAGCCACTGCAATGAGAATTTTAGTTTCTCCAATTCTCTCAACAAAACATTGAAGCGGCTGCTTTGTAACGTGTATTTTTCTGAATGCGCGTCGTTGCCAGAAAACGCTTAATTGTTTCGAGACGCGCAGAAAAAGGCAATACTAAAAGCAAAACTTATCACGCTTCAGTGAATTCAAGGGTGGCATCCGCCACATTACTCCCCCCCAGAAGCGGGATGTTGTTTTTTTGGTCGCCCTCTTTTACGAGCTTGCCCAACAGGTACCGGTTTGGAGCAGTCAACAATAGCAGGTTTAAGGCGATCAATCGAAATGGAATGTTCAACACCGGAAATGTTTATCACAAAATACTTTTCGTGACGAGCAGACACTTTAAAAGGACCATCATACGGTGGCGAAAGTGGAGGGCGATATCCATCTTTACGCACAAAAACATAGGTGCAATTGCGTAACGAAGGTGGCACAAATACACGAGTTCGACAATGGCGCGACATGGGCTGCGGTAATAATGTTTGAATCGCACGACGAAGAGTTTGTACAAACTCGGAATACTTGATAGACGTGTCTGCAGCAGCAGCAAAATCCCCAGGTTGGGTAATGGTTGAGCCGTGAACGAGTTCCGCGCTTGACGTGGTGAGATCTTCTTTTGGCATGTTACGTATGCCGAGCAGAACCCAGGGCAGCTCGTCAATCCAATTTGGATTAGCCGATCTAGCCATGAGGCTGCTTTTGAGTTGACGGTGAAATCGCTCCACCAATCCGTTAGCCTGTGGGTGGAACGCTGTAGTGCAGTGGTGTTTAATTCCCATGAGCTGGCAAATGTTCTTCCACAATTCAGATGTAAACTGCGGGCCTCTGTCAGACGATATTTCCGTTGGGATCCCGAAGCGGGCAATCCAATGAAATATAAACGCTCTTGCGCAAGTGACGGTTGTCGCATCAGACATTGGAATGGCTTCTGGCCATCGTGCAAAGCGGTCGACGATGGTAAGCAAGTATCTACTTCCTTGTGATGGCGGCAGAGGGCCAACAATATCAATATTAACGTGGTAAAATCGCGCTTTGGGGATTTCATAACGATGAAGAGGAGAACGTACGTGTGTTTGTATCTTTGCACGTTGGCATTGCAAGCATTGCCGAGCCCACATGCAACTTGCTTGTTCAAACCATGCCACACAAACCTTGACGAAATCATTTTGCGTGTTGTTCTGATTGATGGATGGGCTAGACCATGAATAGCGTCGAACACCTTTCTTTGCCATGATGGCGGGATGATTGGTCTGCAAACACCAGTGGACACATCACATAAAAGTCTCACCTGTGAGGTGTCCATCACAACTTCCTTAATTTGTAAGTTGGATACGGCAGTGCGGTAAGCTTGTACTTTGGGAACATGCTGCGCTTTGGCAAGAGCAATGTGATCCAAATTGATTGCAGGATTTTCAATGGAGCCAATCACTGCTCTGGATAAGGTATCAGCAACACAATTGTATTTACCTTGTACATGGCGAAGGTCCGTTCTATATTCGGATATGGCGTGGCGCTGTTGTCTTGCTGACCATGGATCCGGTGCCCTTTGTAACGCAAAAGTCAACGGTTTGTGGTCGGTGTAGAGGATAAATATGCGGCCCTCTAGGAAGTATCGGAAATGACGAATAGCCAGATGAGCCGCCAGCAACTCTCGGTCGAAAGCGCTGTATTTCATCTCGTTAGCACGCAAATGACGGCTAAAAAATGCAAGAGGTTTCCAAACCCCGTTTATATGCTGTTCAAGCACCGCTCCTACAGCCCTATCGGATGCATCAACAGTCGGGGCGACTGTGGCATCAGGATGTGGGTGGTTAAGTTTGGTTGCATTTACCAGTGCAAGTTTTGCTGCGTCAAAAGCACATTGCAAATCACGAGACCACTGCAGCTGAGCATTCCTTTTTGACATGGAATTATAAATGGGGAACATGATACTTGCGGCAGAAGGAATAAATCTGTGACAAAAGTTTATCATTCCAGCAAATCTCTGCAAACCTTTAACCGTGGTGGGCCGAGGAAATTTTTCTATGATTTCCACTTTACTGGGCAAAGGTTTTGCGCCTTCGGCATCAACCAAATGACCTAGAAACTGGATTTGTTTTTTTCCAAAAACACATTTCTTTAAGTTGATTAAAAGGCCACATTCCTGCAGGCGGCGGAAAAGCTGTTCTAGGTGTAATTTATGTTGACTTGGGGAACTGCTGGCCACCAGTATGTCGTCCAGGTAAACAAAAACAAATGGTAAAGATTGACATACCTGGTCCATAAGCCGTTGAAAAGTCTGGGCTGCATTTTTCAGACCAAAAGGCATTCTTAAGAATTCAAACAGTCCAAACGGAGTTATGATAGCAGTTTTTTGGATGTCTTTCTCTGCAACAGGGACCTGGTGGTAGCCCCGAACTAGGTCGATCTTCGAAAATATCGTGGAGCCGGACAACCGCGATGTGAAGTCTTGGATGTGCGGAATGCTGTAGCGATCTGGCTGGGTGGACACATTTAGGCGGCGGTAGTCACCGCAGGGGCGCCATTCACCTGATGGCTTTGGAACCATATGTAGTGGTGCGGCCCAAGGACTGGATGAACGACGAATGATACCATCTTGGCAAACTCCGCTCTAGCGATTGCAAGCTTTTCGGGGGATAAACGACGTGCCTTTGCATGAACCGGTGGTCCAGTTGTGCAAATGTGATGCTGGACCTTGTGTCTGGGTACAATGCTGGAAAACTTCGGTGCAGTTAAAGACGGAAATCGTGAGAGAAGTCTTGTAAAATCTTCAGTGGATGTGGTCAATTTGCAAATGCGCGACGATTTGTCATTTGTGGCCTTTATAGGAATGCTGACGAATGATGTTGAATGAACAAGGCAACTGTGGCGTAGGTCTACCAGCAAGGAATGTGCACGCAGAAAGTCGGCTCCCAGAAGAGGTTGCGTTCCAACGAAATTTGTCAGCTGCGAGTTCCAGGTTGAGTACCTTTTCCCAAAAAGTATTAATCCTGCTGCCGTTAGCTGCAATTAACTTGATTCATTTAGCTTGCTGTTGACGAGCAAGACGTGATGCCGGAAAAACGCTTACCTCGGCGCCTGTATCAACTAAGAAATAACGACGAGTGGTTTGATCCCAAATGTGAAAGAGGTTATGAGCTTTGCCGGCCGATGAAGTAACTAACAACGGCCGGCTGACGAGTTTCCCTGGAAACTGCAGGGAGGTTGACATTTCTTTGCCTTTTCACCAAAGCGCTGATGGTAAAAACAAAGTCTCTGATTTGCTGCAGTGCGTGTCGATGCACGTGGAGACGCCGCGAGCGTGTTGCGCTTGTCTACCTTTGCGAGAGCCGTGAACGCGTGGCGCTCCTCGCTTCTTGCCTGCCAAAGAGTGGTAGCACGTCGTGCAAAAACACGTGGGTCGTCAAAATCTTCGTTTGCGAGTATAATTCGTATTTCTTCGGGCATCCTTTGCAGAAAGATATATCGAAAAAGGAAACACGGCTTATGACGGCCTAACAATGACAGCATCTCATCCATTAATTCTGCTGGAGATCGGTCTCCAAGTTCAGATGTATGTAACAGTTTATGCGCTCTTTCATAATCTGAGCAGTCGTAAGTGTTTATCAAACGTTGCTTTAGGTAATTGTACTTATCGTGATCCGGTGGGTTTTCCAATAAATCCAATAGTCTACCGGCGCTTGCTTGATCCAGGGACGAAACAACGTAAAAATATTTCGTTTCATCAGCAGAAATGCTTCGTAGCGCAAACTGGGCTTCTGCTTGCTGAAACCATATTCTTGGTTGCTGTGTCCAAAACGTTGGCAGTTTCATAGCAACTGCGTGCATGGCAGGAGTTTCTTCCATATCCTCAAACGTTCGGGGTCACCAATTGAAGCGGGTGCTTTGTAACGTGTATTTTTCTGAATGCGCGTCGTTGCCAGAAAACGCTTAATTGTTTCGAGACGCGCAGAAAAAGGCAATACTAAAAGCAAAACTTATCACGCTTCAGTGAATTCAAGGGTGGCATCCGCCACAACATCATGAATTTGCCAAAAATTTATTGGAACATTTTGTCAAAGAAATTGGATGTTTGTATGGCCTAGAGTTTTATGTCTACAATATTCATTGCCTCTTACATCTTTCTCAGGAAGTATGTGAAAATGGGGCACTAGTAGGTTACAGTGCTTTTCAATTTGAAAACTACATGCAGTTTCTAAAACGACTGGTGAGGTCTGGAAATAACCCTCTTGTTCAAGTGATCAAGCGCATAGAGGAGCGGCAATTATGCATCACAACCCGCATGGACATACAGGATGTTTCCACAAAATATCCAAATAACTTTTGTATTTAAAATTTGGTGCATCTGATTGTTTTTGTGTACAAGTAACCGCTAATATTGGCAATGGATATTTTAGATGTTGTGTTTTTAGAGATGTGTATAATTTTTTTGAATACCCTTGTCCCTCACAGTTGGTTGGAATTTATCAATGCAACCCAGAAAATTATAAAGAAGAGGTTATTTATGAAGAACATTTGAAAATGAAAGCAATTTGTTTATCAAATACAAAACATTTAGTATTCATTGGGATTTTGCACAAAATATGATTTTTTTTATTGCATTTTGCCTTTTTTGAAATATGGCATTAACACTATCTGTTTCAATCTTTATTTAGCAATTGTGAAAAAATTTTCAAAAAATGTCTTGGTCCTTGGCCGTGTGGCTAGAAAAAGAAAGGGAAGAGGAGGGGTGCATTCCATCTAAGTGGATTGAGGGTACAAGTGTGCGTTGGCCCACTTCCGATGTTTGTATGTCCTTGAATAAACAAGTGGACCCAAAAGAAAATTGAAAAGTGTTTCATCTTGCAAAAGTCAAATTTCGTTCAGGTTTGATTTTTTTTCCTTTGTAATTAATATTTTACTCGAAAATTGCACCATATTACTTACAGCATAGAATACTAAAACATGGAATGGAAACTCCGCTGAAAGTGCGCCGTCACGCATGAGTAACACTTTACGCGAAATGAAAAATGCATTGGGTTAAATGCGATTTTGGTGTTTTTTAAGGGGCTTAAAAACCCATTAAATAGAACAAAATTTAAAACTTTTTTAAAGAAACAGGAAGTTTGGTCCCTCGTCTTTTGAAATATGTGGATGATTTTGAATAAATCGCGTCGCATCATTTTTTAAGGCGATTTGCTGTCTACTGCCTTTTGGGTCAAACTATGAACAAATAATTGCGCGCTTTTGCTGTTTGCAAGCAGTGGGAGGCTAAATCGAGTAATATTATCAACTACTATGCTTGTTATGTAAAATCAACTACTTGCTTATTATGTTTTTTTCTAGGACAGTATCTCTGCACACAGTAATGCGATTGTTTGGGAATATTTATTTTGCAAAAACAGGGCATTTGACAAACGATAGTATGACTGCTTTTTTCTGCGATTTCTGTTTCTTGATGAAGATGGAGATATTATAATGAACCAAATTATTAAAATCAGTTGATATCAGGAAATACCTCGACAACACCATGTTCACACTGCTGAGTGCAAATGTTGTCAGTAAAGTCCAACACAAAACAACATTTTTGTGCATAATATGGGTTTGAAAAAGCTAAGCCCTGACAAAATATATGTTGATTGCTTGCAAATACTCAAGGGCAGTGGGAATACTTCCAATATAAACCAACTATAATTTGTTTTGAAGTGTTTGCATACGAGCAAATTCTGAAAACTTTCATCTTTTTCTTCAACATGACATGTTTCTCTCAGAAGCATTTTAATACATATCTAAATCAAATTCTGTTGTGTTTTGAACTAATCTGCGAAGAAAAAAAATGACTAGTGAAAAAGGTTATTAATATATTAGGGTCTAATATGGCTGAAACAAAAGGCACTTATGTTTAGTTCAACAAAACATTACATATTTTCAACTGTGTCATGAGCATTCAACCAAGTGTTATGATAAGAGTAAAAAAATATACTTCTGTTATGTGTGCAATTTTGACAAAAATAATTTCAATCAAATTTGTTTTCTTCTCAGGGATATTGGATTAATCAACACTTAAAGGCGAACTTTCGGACAAAAATGACAATATACAACCAAATATTTACAATGAAATCAAATAGAAAACTTAGTGGTGTGTGGGAAAAATGTATAAGGTAGATTACTAGTACAAAAAAAGCAAGTTCATTAATATTCACAGAGCATCGGCTCATATGTGGCATGAATTGCTCAAAACCAATGGAATATAAAAAATGACACAAGAATTTATTTGATTATGTCAATATGTTTTAGATAGTTACCACTATTTATTTATTATTTAATATTATTTGCATAAAAGATGAAAAATGGCCAGATTTAAGTATGGTTAACCAAGTAAATACAATCTTTAAAATTAAGTAGCTAAATTTGGCCCTATCTTATCTGGTTTACAAAGGCTACAATCTGACATTTTGGGCCAAAAACTACTTCATGTAGTACTGCACTTATCTGTCCAACATATGTCTTTACAAAAAGAGGAGTTATGAAAAATTTTGATACATACCCAATAATGACTGCAAAAATGTGCCCCCTGGGTCAGACTGTGTTGTTCAAATATTAGGTTTCTGAATCCCATGATTGCTTTTTAGGCATATATGCAAATCTAAAACATTACGTCATCACTTGAATGACGTAATTACATGTCTTACGTCATCTTTGAGGTTGACGCGATGACGTATTAACATTTTTTTGGTCAGTAAGGTGACTTATAACACACGGTTAAAAAGTGTATTAGAGCGCGTCATAATTAAAATCATCCACATATTTTAAAAGATTAAGGATGAAACTACTTGAACTACATTTTAATAAATTCTTGTGGTTACATTAACTTGAAGTTTTTCGCCCCGCATTTAACCCAATGCATTTTTCATTTTGCGTAAAGTGTTACTCATGCGTGACGAAAAGAGTTTCCATTCCATGTTTTAGTATTCTATGCTTACAGATTCAAAAACTGCTTGTGAGGTTTATGATGATACCACTTCGGTAGAGCAGTCTGATGTAGAAATAGATTGTGATAGAAAGAGGAAGCAGCGAAAAAGGCAGTTCGAGGATTTTGTGGAAGGTATTGGTTTAAGTGGATGCAAATGTATTTTAGAAAGCTTTATGATTCTCAACCTTTTATGCTTTATTATTTCCCCACAGTAATGCTTGAAAGGTAGCAAGGTCAGAGAAACCTTAGAAAGTAACATAAGTCAATATGTCGAAGTCTATTTAAGTGGATTTTATGAGCACAAAGCTGTCAGTCTTATTTCTTGTTAGATTTTACTACAGAAGATGAACTTCTACACAATACACCTACTTGTTCAAAAGGTATATAATATTTCAATGCATTTTTCACTACTGCACTATTTTGTGACACCTAAAGCACTTGTATGAGTAACATAAATTTGTTTAGGTATACCGGCACTTACAAAAATTACATCAGCAAGTAAGTTTATTGGCAGTTACAATGCATCAGACTTGTGCTCATGTTTTTTTTTACCTTAGCTTCCTCACCGAATCAGTTTTCTCGTGAGTCGTCATTTGGCTCAAATGCATCAACCGAACCACTGTCTTTAAGTTTTGCATCATCAAATGAGTTGGATGGAGTTGTCAGTGGCAAGTTAACTTTTTTAACTGGTAATAAAAATTTTGGTGAGTTAAACAGTGATTTTTATTTTGGAAGTGAGGAATTTAGGCGGTACCTTCTAATACTACAGGTGCGCTAGGTGCGCTAGGTCCGCTAGGTCCTTCTAATGCTACAGGTCCGCTAGGTACCTTCTAATGCTGCAGGTCCGCAGTATCCAACCTTCTAATACTACAGGTGCGCTAGGTCCCTTCTGTAATACTACAGGTCCGCTATGTACCTTCTAATGCTACAGTTTCGCAGTATCCAACTTTCTAATGTTACAGGTCCGCTAGGTACCTTTTAATGCTACAGGTCTGCTAGGTCCCTTCTAATACTACAGGTGCGCTAGGTCCCTTCTATAATACTACAGGTCCGCTACGTATCTTCTAATGCTACAGTTCCGCAGTATCCAACTTTCTAATACTACAGGTCCGCTAGTTCCGCTAGGTACCTTCTAATGCTACAGGTCTGCAGTATCCAATCTTCTAATACTACAGGTGCGCTAGGTCCCTTGTAATACTACAGGTCCGCTAGGTACCTTCTAATGCTACAGGTCCGCAGTATCCAACCTTCTGATACTACAGGTGCGCTAGGTCCCTTCTAATGCTACAGGTCCGCTGGGTACCTTATAAAATGCTACAGGTCCGCAGTATCTAACCTTCTAATACTACAGGTGCTCTAGGTATCTGGTAATGCTGCAGGTTCGTTAAAAATTATTTATTTACAACTTATTTACAAGTTAAATTGGAAAACACGAAGAGTGTTAACTTTTATCCTTCTTGGTCTTTGCTTCCTGAGCTTTCTTTTTGGAGGTTTTATTTGCCCTCATTCGTGTTTTTTGATTTTTCTTCTTCCCTGCTCTTGCAGGGGGAGCCTTTGTCAGCAATCTGCTGTTAGCCGCAATTCCTCTGTCTGGTTTTCTTTTCAAACAGTACGCTTGAAAGTTATTGAAATGTTTCAACTTTTGATCTGTGGACATTTGACTCCATTGTTGCACAGACAGTTGGAAGGAGGTGTACCCCTCACTCAAGCAAAAGGGTCCTGTTTTAATAAACGCCTTTTTGACATCAACATATTGACTCTTCACAATGCCGAATAGCAAGTTAATCAGTTGTGGTAGCTTGTTTTGCTTCCATTGGGCTTTAACTTTTATTACGTGGTTCATGCATTCCACGTTGTTGTTTGTCCACAAACCGCCAACATCTTTTTTCATATTCCAAACACGTTGTTTGAGTGACGGAAGAAATCTGCTGTTCATATAGTTATGGATTAAAGGCCAATTTTTTGAGAATTCGATGAAAGCTTCCTCTTTTGTGGTATATGTTACTTCATCCTTTGCGTGTATTAGTTCAAAATAAAATTTTTGCAATTGTTGTTTCAATTGAATAGAAAGGCCAGCATTGTCTTCCCAATATTTGATGAGGTTACTGTGTAAGTGGCGGCTGCAGAGCACCTGTTTGCAGCCAGGAAATGCTTGCATGGCAGCTTTGTGTAACGCCTGCTCGTCGTCCGAACCAAATATTAGGTTTTCAAAACGGTTTCCCAGCTGCGAACTTAAGTTGCAAAAAAACTCTATGTACGTGGAATAATCGGATCTGTTGTGTAAAAATATGGGTCCAATAAATACAGGGTTGTCTCCTGTCGCATTTCTCAAAACGCCTAAATTTTTGAACGTTGTTATTGTTGCATGAATCTTTCCGAGGTTAAAGGTTTTGTCAGCGCAAAACACGGTTTTTCCCATGAGACAAAATCTTTTCAAATCTTGCAACTGTTCTTCTAGGTATAAATGTACAGAAACTGGGACTTTTTTGCCGTGTACAACCCGTTGAACGAATTCGTGACTAATAGCCATATTTATCACTTCTGTAATTTCATCAGCATAAGTTTGCGGCTGTGGGTTATTCATCTTTTTCTTATCATTAAACTTTTTTCTGTGCAATTGTTCCAAATCTCTTGGTCCGTTTGGGGGAGTATATTTCATCTGAAGCTTGTCGTAAAGCGTTTTAGCATTTTGGCCTTTGCTGAGCTCGTCGCCAACGTTTGCAAGAAGCTCAGGGTTGGTTCTCAAATATACGTTGTCTTGGATTTTGGCATTGCCGTGACATTTATGGCCAGGGTGACTACCTAAATATTCAACAAGAGCAAAGTTTTGTCGTGTTTCCGAAGATTTCATAATCCATGTAATTTTCCTTTTAAAACTATTGTCTGCTTTCAGTTTGGCGTAGTATGTTCCAACATGAGTCACATGTTTTTCTTCTGGTTGTGGTTCTAATCGAAGGTATGTGTTTTGTTTTGGAATCCTAGTGCAATAAGCACCGCGATGTATACGAACTTCAACCAATTTATGATTCTTTGGGATGTAACATATTTTAGTATATTTGCACTTTTCCCATGCACCACAGTCGTCAAAAAACTTCTTTTGCATATTTGCCGCGGCTCTGTCCATATTTTTCTGATTGTTTACTATGAAATACCTGTTGTCTTTGTTTCCCTTCGGAATTTCCTCGAGACATGTTTTACATTTAGTTAAGATATTTATAATTTCCCTTGTCGGTAAAAAGTTGTCGAGACACAGATTGCCGAACTGGGGATCTGCACTAGGTTTAGGACCTCCTTCTTCTTCAATTACAGATATTTCGTTTGATGTTGGTTTAATGTTGGATATTTTTGTATGGGACGATTCAGGATTTATTTTTCCACTTTCAGATAGTTTGTTTGATTCCTCACTGTTGCTTGTTTTTGATTTTGCTTTAATATCCGGCAAAGAGCACTTTATTATTGATGCTGTTTCATCTATCAACAAGTGGCTGCTCTTGTTGTGCGAGTTGTTTAAAAATGAAGAGTGGTTGTACAAAGAAGGAACTCGCGTTTGGCCTGTAATATCACTAAAACTGGTACATTCTTCTTCTTTTAGATAGTTTTCTATATTCATTGCACTTGTTGGAGTAGAATTTGAAATACAGCTATTTTTTCGGCATATGGCTACGAAATGGTTTGGTGTCCATGTTTTATGTGTTTGTAATCCAAGCCTTGTCCACATGATATTTATAGGTTCGGTATTAAAGCTGTGAACTGAAAATTGCCTGTTCAAGATCGCTAAAGTGTTGTCTAGTGGGCCGTTGCAAGGAGGATATATACTGTTTATTGGTCTTCCCAACACGCTGCTCAATGCCAGCATGGTCCAAGCACTCGAAAAGTTTCCAATAACAGCACAGTCTTTGCAAGACGTTTCATATTCAGGAGATACAAGGCTCAACTGAGAAGCCATAGAATGATTGATATATATATCCCTATTTTGGACCATTTCAATACACGTACGTGCTCTTAGTTCCTGAGAAAATTCTGCACTCCCGCAGATGCAAACGGATGCTGCGTTAAAAAGGCAGTTTCCATCCCCAACAGTTTGCAGTGCCGCCCATGTTTCATCTAGTATGTTGTATTCGGTCAGCAATTCCTGAGCATACATATCTATTGCGTCGTATTGGTGTCTGGAAATGGGCTGCTGAAACTTGCCAAACAGGTATATTCCTTCCAAAGCAGCACATTTTTTCAAAGAGTGCATTCCACATAAGGCAGCCTAAAGTCACAAGTATTTACTTGGTTTTGAAACAAATATCACGTTGAAAAAATACAAGCACCAAGTTCAATGTAGGTACCCTGGTTGATATCTACTGAAGTTTATTTCTAACTTGCAGCGTGTAATTGTGTTTATTTGTAATGGACATGATTGTTTAGATTTCCTTTTTTCGTGACATATTAAACAAGTACACTTCATAATCCCAGATTTTGTTTTACTTTAGGCCACTTACCTTTCCCATCCTTAAAAGACAAGCACAGTAGTTAAAAGTCCCATCAGGTGAGTTTCTGCATGACGGGCATATAAATGGACAGCCAGAAGCATCTTGAAAGGCTTTGAAATTATTATTGGTTAGATAAAGACAACTTTGGTGAAACCATTGAAAGCAAATTTCACAGAGGACTGAATTTCCCTCGCATTCGTTTTGGCACTGGCCGCAAGGCCACCGTCTTCGTTTAGGCATAACCGATCGAGGTTGAGATTAACTGCACAAGTCTTAGTACAAACCAACCGGACAAGTCCCAAAATATCTTAAAACATGCACTGGAAATTAATGTGCATGTTTAGGTACCAACATAATGCAACTTTTTTTACCCCAAAATACATACACCGGCCCCATAATTGCCGAAAACAAACTGACGACATCACCAAAGCGCCAAGCGAGCAAAAACAGTATGCCACGAGACCGCATAAAGCGCTATTTGGAATTAAGAAATTAATAAGGGGAGTAAAAAAGTTTTTTTTTAAATCCCCTGTGGATAAATATTTCACAGCTCTAAAAACCAAGGAAAGTAAGGCTCAAAAAAATGGAATTAGTTACTTGCTTTGCCAACAATAAAATATAAATTATCAATGATGATTTTTTTTCTCTTAAACCCCTTTGAAATTAAATATTTTGATGATAAACTATTAGAAACTGAAACAAGATTTAGCAAGTTACTTTGTATGCATTTTGACTTTTGGTTTAATTAAACGAGGATTTGTTACATCTTCTGACTGGGTTTTCGGTCCCATAAGTAGTTACTAACGTTGGTAGATTTCTTGTTTGTTTCATCGTACTGCGTCGAACTTTTTTTCGTCAGAAGTAAGCATCGTTATTGTGTTTCTCGTTTTATAGTAACAGATTTTGGTTGCAGTTAAAAAATAAAAGTTTGATTGTTGGCTCGATTGGTAGTTCATTTGGTTTTATATAGTATTGGTCACAACGAATATTTGTTTCGGTGAATTGAAAACGTCTTATCGTTTCAGTTCATACAATTTGTTCGATGCAAATTCAGGTCAATACATTTTCCCGAACTCTTCGAATAATTTTAGGAAATGTGGTTGCATCGCCTATGATTTGAAACTCGGATAATCATTTCTGTTTAGAATAATACCTTAAACGTGTGACGATAAAGGACACTCGAGGTTAATTAAGGTAGGCCATTAAAATTTTCAAAAGCGATTGTTTTGAATACATCGTAGCGTCTCGTGTTTGGTCGTTAAAAATTCCTTGTAGTAACTGCATATTGTTTAAAGTCACCATCAATTTATTCAAACCGTCAGACTGTCGCAACATTGTCGCAAAACCCCATTGCATGTATTGAGTATCGTTTTCTCGTCCCTTTCACTTCCCTTTTGTTTTACATTCACCGAACTCGTACCTGCACCGTCGATAACAACCACTGCTTGGAACCTCTAACAATTATTTTTCTTTTCTTTTACACCTTCGTCCTTTATAAGCCGTCACATTCCCTATCTTGATACGTTGAGAAATATATATGTTGTGATATATATATATGTTGAAACAGATATATTCAAAAATACTCTGTAGACTATACTGTACGAATAAAACAACACGGATTTTTTTTACGTTAATCGGTGAGACGCATTGTATGCTGTCAGAAAGGTTAGACGGTAAATACCTTTTAAAATATCTACACAAATTTAAACTGGTAAGAAACAGAGAATATGTTCGTATATATTTTATTGCGCTTTATTTGGAGTCGGACTGTTAGTATATGAATCTTCGGTTTTTGTCGCTTTACTAGCATTGGATTTCTTTTGAGTCAGATAGCGCATTAATAATATTAAGGCAAGTAATCGAACGCTTCAACCTCGTAGAATTCAAGAAAGTAGAATTCAGGTCCAATCCGAACAAAACGAGATCTGAGCTGGTCAAACGACTATGAGACCGAAAACTATGATCTATTTGAGAAAAGAATCGCAAATGTGTGGGGAGATACCAAAGTCAAAAAAAGATCAAGTTTAAAGAAAATATGAAAATGTTATGAATTATGACAAGCCGAATTTTCTACAAGAGCAACAATTCCTTTTTCAGTGCGATACAACAACTTATGCACACAAGTTGTTGTGTGGGAAACAATCCAAAATTTATGTTAAAGCTGGTGTGCGGTGTAAGTGTCCAGTTGTGAAAAATACCTTTCAAAAATCTGCAGCTTACAAAGGTGAGTCACAGTTTATATCGTCCTTGAAGTTTGACATTCAGTGTATTCAAATGTTTCGTTATGTCCACAAAAAAGCTTAATCCGGGAGCCAAGCAGGTTCTGATAGTTCTTTCGTTGGTTCCTCCTTTACACAAAATAAATGTTGAACCTTTTTTCTAGGAAAGAAAAGTGCCGAACCCGACTAAACCAACTGACATCTCTGTGATAAATGATGTCTGCCAAGCAAAAAATGTTGAAACAGGCAGTATCGCAAAGCTCTTAACGAATGACATTAATCGTTTTTGTCACTGGTTTTATGACGTGATCAGATTCAAAAAACTTTTGCAAAGAGAGCCTGTTGGTGGATAATGCAGTACAATTTAATACAGTTGCCCCTTCTTCGCTGACTTTGCTAAAGATCCACTTTGTTTACCAGTCAGGACAGGTGTACCATCAGTGACAAGTTAGGCGCATACAATTGCTTCGACTTTCAGTATTATAGCTAGGACTACTTTTCCTAATAAAGGCGGAATGACCTACTAACGTCATCTTATACAAGCCCCCAAAAAATTTGCAAGGAATGTAATAAATTTCCGTGACGGGGCCACTTTTGTAGCGCGGGCAGATTTGGACACCCCTGTATTAAAAGGTTGAATATAGCGGACCTCTAATATTAGAAGGGACCTAGCGGACCTGTAGCATTATGTTGAATATAGCGGACCTCTAATATTAGAAGGGACCTAGCGGACCTGCAGCATTATGTTGAATATAGCGCACCTGTGGTATTGGAAGGTACCTAGCGGACCTAGCGTAGTATTATATTGCATATAGCGCACCTGTAGTATTATGTTGAATATAGCGCACCTGCAGTATTACAAGGTGCCTAGCTGACCTGTAGTATTAGAAGGGACCTAGCGGACCTGTAGTATTACAAGGTGCCTAGCTGACCTGTAGTATTAGAAGGGACCTAGCGGACCTGTAGTATTAGAAGGACCTAGCGTAGTATTATGTTGAATATAGCGCACCTGTAGTATTATGTTGAATATAGCGCACCTGTAGTATTACAAGGTGCCTAGCTGACCTGTAGTATTAGAAGGACCTAGCGTAGTATTATGTTGCATATAGCGCCCCTGAGGTATTATGTTGAATATAGCGCACCTGTAGTATTCCAAGGTGCCTAGCTGACCTGTAGTATTAGAAGGGACCTAGCGCACCTGTAGTATTAGAAGGTTGCCGAATTTAGGTACATAAATTTTATGAAAATATGTTTGTTTTTTCTCTGATCAAGTTCAAACCAGGGAACTTGATAGATTTTGTATTGCAGCAAAACTGGAGCGAATGGAACAGAAAATAGCACAGATTCACGGTATCTTAATATCCCAATTTGGAATGACAATTAAAGACAATTTTGATTGGGATAGAGCAATGGACAGTATTGAACAGTATAAGGAACTTAATGAGAAGCTTCAAGAGAAAAAATATGCAAAACAGTTAGTAAGTTACACCTCAGTCAGCCTCTGATGGGATAATTGTTTAAAAACTAGCATATATCTTATTTTATTTACATTAATTTATTTACAAACAAATTTTTAAATAAGCACCAAAGCTTATTGCCTAGGTGTTTTATTTACTGGGCCATATTTTTTCTTGTGCAATTGCTTTGTAACATCATTTTGTGCTGGGAGTTTTTTGCCAGGTAAAATACCTGTGTTCCCTTGGAGGCACTAGTGTCAGTGAAGTGGTTAGACGGATGATGAAGGAGTTAGGAACCACATCATTATGGGCAAAGTTCAGCTTTTTTGGTAGAAAGGGAAAAGAGTCTTTTGCGGCCCAAAAGTTGTGCCAAGTTGTTTTAAGTAAGTGTGTTAATAATGCAAATATAATTAAAAACGAGTGTCATAAATTCTTGGCCAATCACATGATTTTCTTCGATGTTTATGTTTTACTATTCATAACTTCATTATTTTTTTCTGAACCAGTTTTTGTTGGCCATGATGGGTTGTGCTCCACGGGTGTGGAGATACTGCTTCAAACCTTTAGTGCATTACCACATTTTATTGGAAATCCCAAAAGAGTAACATATTTATTCTGGTGCTAAATTTTCCAATAACTAATTTGTTTTGCATATGATTGTTTATTTATATGTTCATTATTATATTTCCTTTTTTGCCAGGAGCTGGAATGAATGCTGCCGGTGTAACTGCAAAGGAGGTTGAGACACAAATTAAAGACATCTTAAAACAGGCTCCACATAAAAAAAGGCGGGCCACTTTATCAGGTATTTCATTAGTTCAGTTTAAAATCACATATTTTATGAGATTATTGCAGTTTTGTTATATTACTGACCACAATTCACATACCAAATGTTATGAATGTGTTTGTCAACGTTTTTTTTTTAAAAGCAGTGGTATGGGCTGTGAAGCCATTTTTAGTTGGACACAGATTTTACGTTTTGTCATATGCCTAAAATGGACCTTGAAATTACAATTAACTTGGCTATGAACGACTGTAACCCTCCAACGTCTGCAAGTCAGAGTTTGCCACTTTCCGACTCTGAATAGTATCTCTTAAGTGGTGATTTTCGTACATGAATACATGGAAAGAAATGATTTTGATTGTTCTTTCTTCATCAGATGATACCAAACCACTAGGTTAGAAAAACTTTGGGCAGGTACCAGCAACACATTACTGGAACGTTAATGAAATCGGTCATAGAACAAAACTGTAAAACGTTTTCAAAACAGTCATCTGTATCGTTGTAACAAAGATAAGTGACAACGTTAGAAATGGGTATCAGTGTGTCGACATTTTTTGGTTTATATAACATTGCAACAAGACGTCGCTAGAACGTTCATAAAAAACAGCTTGCAAACAAAACTCTGAAACGTTTCCCCAACGGTCGTCTGCACCGTTGTAACGCAGTTAATGACAACGTTAGGAATGGGTATCAACGTTTCCAACACTTTGGCAATACCTAAAACAAACGTTGTTGGGACGTTTTTTTGTTAGCTGGGATGAGACCAAAAACCTTGATCTAGGAGAGATCACATTATGATATGTTAGACCGAGAACCAGGACCTGTTTATTTGTGGAAACAGTCGCAAATATATAGGGATACATCAAAGACGAGAGAGAAACAAAGAGATAATTGCTGCGATTACGCGAGGGACTTCGAGACAAGCCGAATTCCCTACAAGTTAAAGAATCCCGTGACAACATTCGAACTACTCTTAATTTTTCACCCTTGAAATAACATTTTTATTCCGTTAAAAAATCATTAGTTAAGCTTCCTGTTCTAACTTACTTTTTTTATCTTTAGATCCTATTTTTAAACCCATTATTGACAAGGCCCTTTAAAATTTAATCCTCCTATTTTTGAGTTGCAAGATTCTTTTGGTCTTTCTTTAACCACCCCGAAAGAGATGCTTTCACACACTTATGATTTTTTTAAGTTGTTATATTCTAATCAAAATCTTGAGTTACCAACCCCCACGAACATTTTTCTTAAACAACCTCCTAAGTTTATTCCTGATTCTTTTTTAGAAAATTTATCTGCCCCCTTTTCAGTTTCAGAAGTTAAAAAATCGGTTTTTCTTTTTCCCTACGGTAAAACCCCCGGCCCCGACGGCCTCAGTTCAGAGTTTTACAAACTGTTCTGGGACCGACCTCACATTAGCTCTTAATTTTTCTTTCCTTAACGCTTATGCCCCTCCTAATTTCACATCAGGCCATATTACTCTTATTTTCAAAAAATCTGACCCTACTATGTTATCAAATTATCGCCCCATATCCCTTCTTAATTTAGATTTTAAAATTTTGACAAAAGCACTTAATTTACGCATTACCCCTTTTATTTCACTGTTAATTTCCCCCAATCAGTTTGCCCAACCTGGTTTTACTTCTTCTCATGCAACTACTCTCCTCCGCGACCTTCACTATTCAGGTAAAAAACGTAATTCGGACTCCTTTTTTATCTCTCTCGATTTCTCGATTTTATCTCTCTCGAAAAAGAAATGTACAACCCTCGGGATTACCAACACCCGAGGCAGAACGAGCGCGACGAGATTTCGGACCTCCCCATTCGTGACGATTGGAGAAGATCCAGTTCCCGTTATCCGTCCTGGCGAGTGGACGAAGTACCTGGGGGTGCAAATAGGCCCCCAGGGAACATGTAAGCTTCAAAAGAATGCGGTCAGGGAGAACTTGGGACGGCTCCGCAAGGCAAGGCTCAAGCCTCGGCAAAAGGTGTTCATGCTGCGATTCCACTTCATCCCGAGGTGGAGTTACAGTCTGGCGATAACGTCCCAGACGGTGAACACCTTGAACTTTATCGATCAGGTAAATTGTCCATGCTCCGGCATCGTTGTCAAACGACTTCATTCATCTGCCCACAAAATGCGGAGGGCTCGGGATCCCCTGTTGTGCAGAGGCGTACTTCTTCTCGAAGTTGCGCCTAAAAGACAGGTTGACAAGATCGGAGGATCCTGCTCGTCAGCTCCGCTTTTCTGATAAGGTCCAGGGATACAGATCTCTGCACTTTTCAGGTAAGTATTGCAATAACTGGCTAGCCGGTGCAACGGCAACTTTAACCGGACGAAACTTTGTTCAGGGATGGGTACTAAGATCTCAAACACTCCCTACCCGCGAGAGCATTACAAGAGGACGTCCGGACGAAGGCGCAGTATGCAGAAACTGCGGATTGCAGAACGAAACGCAGGCCCATATTTTGCAGAACTGCCACGTGACGAACAAGACTAGTCTTGCCTGGTACAACGCTGTTCTGCAGGTGTTGGTCGCGCGTTTGAGAAAGAGAACTGGCGGGTTCAAGAAGAGCCAATAATATCAACGGCGAGTGGAAATGCGCAATGACCCAGGATGATGACTTAGTTCCGATTGGTGCATAGCCAAATGCCTCTTCACCTAATTTGTGACGTGCATGAAGATTCCCGCTGAGAATGCGAGTGACACAGAGGCCTCAGGTGGCATTCTCTGAATTTGCCGAAACAATCGACAGAAATTGGAGCAGAATAGAAAAGGATGTGGGACCGCTTGCTCATAATGAATGTGTGACGCTTGGCACCGAAAACCTGAAGGTTATTCCAGCGTACCCCTGCCCATACTCTCGCATTCCCCATCTTTTCATTGCTGAAATACTTTGGGCAAAAATAAACCAATGAATGAATTGTGCAAAATCGTTTAGTTCAAAAATTAAATGAATTGTGCGAAGGCATTTAGAAAGTACGTTGGACGTAGTGAGGCTTAAATCAAGCAATAAGCGAAATGGAGGAGATCGACGAGTTTTATTTGCACAAAATGACTCACGTTGGTGCCTCCATGTTCCTGTTGGGGATTCACCTGCATGTAATGAAGTACATTTTTTAAATAAGGAGGATGTGGGTAGTAATTGCAGTGGTGATTTACTCAAAAGAAAAGAATTCCCACTCCTACAGTGAAGCCATTATTGCACACGTACGCAAAACGTGACGGAAGGCACAAGGAAACGAGTAAGGCGTTCTTTGGAGGAAATAATTTCCCTAAAAAGAAAATATTTAGCTGACGGAGGTGGGCTTTCCAGCAGTGGTACCTGCACGGGACAAGGGATCAAAGAGAAAAGAAATCAAGGAGGAGAACAAGTGCAAAACACTGCGGAAAAAGCAAAAAAGAAGAACAGAAAATAAGGGAGAAGAAAGCTAAGGTACTCCAATGATGATTTTCTGTATTTCCGCATCAAGCTGCGTCAGTATTCGTTTGTGCAATGGAGGAAAAACGAAGACCGTGAGCGTTTGCGGCGCTTTGGAGAAATGGACATTCCAGCGGAAGATACCAATTCGAAACGGCTTGCTGTGGGAGATCGTCTTTGGAAAGTTGGATTCGTCTTGGTTTGTGCGCGTTATTTTTCGGTAAACACGTGTAATAACAGACTCGGGTTTAGGCGTCCTTACTTTTCCACATTGAAGACGTGCTAATGTAGTGCAAATTACACTGTTCCTCGAATTGCTGATTGACCCCAATTCTTAAGACCAATAAATTCTTGCATTTTTCGCGTTGCACGTGGAATACAGCACGATTATAGGTACAAAGAAGACGAAGATTAAATGCTAGTTCATGTGACAACGTAAATTGTTTCTTCTTGACTGCCTGCATTGCAGTTGGTCATTCGAGTCTACTACTATCACGTGACAAGTGCATAATTTTTCTGCCTCGGTCCAATAAAGTCCTCTCGAGGATGTCGTAAAGTGGCGCCCGATTACTATTCGCTCGCACTTTGTAATGCTCTACGCTAAGATTAAGGCATTCCTACCATAGGCGTCCATTGAAGGGGGGTTGTCGACTTTTCTTTTCCAAAATTCTGAGTTAATAAACTACGTGTAAGCAATCGCTCATAAGAAGAAGCCTACGTCGGACAGTTTTACGAACACTTCTTGTTACGACTTTTAGAATCGTAGACAAAGAACGTTGAATGCTGTTAGAAGTGACTCTATTACGTCACAAGCTCAACTACCGTTAATGTGACAGTACAACACTAACTATGTCATAATGATCCCGTAACGTTGCAAAACTGAAAACTAGTTGTTAGCCACAAACTTCTTAGTGTTTGCAGCAGCAGTGCAGCAAATTTATTGAAACAGGAACTGAACTAACGTGAACGTAAGAAACGAAACAGTGAATGAAGACGATCAGAGCGATTAGCGTGAGAATCTCATACAAACTCATCAACAATTTTGTCCAACTCAAGGGATTCGGCGACAGCTTGGTGAGAATTTATGACTCCCTCCTAAATGATTGAGACGCTTCTGTGACTGAGTCTTTAAAGTGCATATGACACGGTCATGGCAACTTTGCGCAAAACTAAAGGTACATGTATCCAAAGCCATTCGCTCTCGTACAGTGAAACTGCGAATGGCTTATTAAATCAGTTTTGGTTCATTTTATCGTACATCGTACTTAAAAATCTAGAGCTAATACATGCGGTCAGGGTGCGCATTTATTAGTACAAAATCGGCCGAGCCGGCTTTGCTTCGCGTCGCGCCCGCCACGTTTTGGCGACTTTGGACATCGGCGTTGATTAGATCCATGAAGAGGTCAGCACCCGACCCCGACTAGCTGTCTGTAAGGGAGCTCAAGGCGCTGAAAACGGCAGATGTCAGAAGGCCCGCACGATCTTTGTTCCAAAAGTTGCGATCCCGAGTGAACCGGCAGAGTTAAGACTCCTCGGGTGCTTTCACAAGCTCCTGTTTGCACCTGTGAGCTGGCTTCTTCCGATCAGTGACCGGCAGAAGGGTTTGAAGAACAAAGACAGTGTGGGTTGAAAGGATTTGCGGAAGCCAAACAACGAATGATGCCGCTTCATGTGGCGTTCATTGATGTTGCCAAGGCTTTCGATTCGGTGTCCCATGACAGTATTCCACTGGCCTTGGGACGACTGGGCGTGCCCGAACCCTTTCTCGACAACATCCGCGGAATGTACTGTAGTGCTTCTACGGTCCTGCAGTCGGGAGGTTCGGAAACTGGCACAATTCCAGTGCATCCGGGCGTGACGCAGGGTGACCCGATGTCCGTGCTCCTGTTAATTGCTGTGGTTGATTGGGCCTTGGCGTTGGCAATTATCGTTGGTGGTTAACGGGTCATCACCAAGGCAGGTACGGTGAAGGCTCCTGGTTAAATGTTGACCGACTCCGCCGACGATCGTGGTCTAACAGAGCACGCACTCGTGGGTACCTACGGCGGAGTGACCGTGGCCGCCCGGTAGCGCGGTAGAGTGCGATTGCTTCGCCCAAAGGGAAACCCTCGCACGTTTGTTGCACGGTCCACGGACTGTGTGCCACGATCGGTAGGCCCAGGTAAGAGAAAAGGGAAGCCTGACTTATTGTCAACCAAATGTGATAGATCTTTCGTGGTGGATGTCACGGTTGTGGAGGACTCACTCCACAGGGAGTTCGAGGCCAAGTAGGAAAATACCGACGTCCGGAGGTGCCCGAGAGGGTCAGGGGTCGTTTAAAGAGCACGAATGTGCTATCGTGCCCCAAAATCCGCTACATCGAGTCAGCGGACCTGCAATTGTTGGTAATTGATAGTTTTAAGTTGGGTGTGGCGGTTCTTTTAAGCAACCGATTTATGATCACGCCTGAAAGATGGCGGTGAATGTGTGGTTGTTATGTTTGGGTAGTAGAGGTTGCCTGTTGGACAGGATAGGTTGCATAGGGACCGGGGCGGTTTATTACTCGAGTGCACTATGTTTTTGCAAGGGTTGTGACAACATCGTCTTTAAGATGGGTGGAGTTTAAATTGTAGATAGAGAGAGCGTAAGAGTGGAGGCCGACGAAAAAAAAACGTATCCCCCGGCACTTGGGTGCGTGTGTACGGCTCATATGTGAAAGCGTTAACCTACCTTTATGCCTCGTCATCTGATTAAAAAGACGATCAGAGCGATTAGCGTGAGAATCTGATACAAACTCGTGAGAATTTATGACACCCTCCTAAATAATTGAGACTGAGTCTTTAAAGGACATATAACACGATCATGGCAACTTTAAAGCGCAAAACTAAAGGTAGAATGAAAAGACTGGCGTAAGGTCTTTAGCTGCTTGCACTTGAGGTAATTATGTATGGATGCATGCGAGACTGCTGATCAGAGAATGCACGCAAAAGTTGTGATAATTTGTCACCTTTTTATGCTTTTAAATGGTCGCGGACCCCCTACATGTTTCTGCTGTAATGTTCGAGTTTAGTGCTTTGTATGCATTCAGTATGTATGTCTAATGCACCTATGTTGAGCAGAGTAATAAACAACACCAGAAAATGTAGGACTGATATTTAAATTATACTGCTCTTCTAGCATTGTATTGTCGTAATCGGTACAAGCGGCAAGAGCGCACATAAGCATGGTCGCGCTTGTGCTATATTGTTACGACTTTTCGTCTAACATTCATCGAGACTTTGGTACCGTAATACATGAATCACTGCGGGATGCGAAATTGCAAGTTTTTGATGTCGGTTCAAAGCTCAAAGAACTGCTTCAAAACTATGGACACCTTCGTTTCATTTCAACGCGAGTGGGTTGGGGTATAGTCACGCAAAAAAACGAAAGTTTTTGTAAATTTTGTGCGCTATTTGCACCAAAATCTGTCGGTAGAATACATGTTTGTCTACATTTCACGCGTTTCCTCATGTTGTGCTCTGCTAGTCCTTTCTTTTTCCAATTTGTAAACAAGTCTGCTCGATGTCATAATTCGTCATATTGTACGCGTAGCTTTAACAACAGGGGCTGTACTGTGTGATGTCAAATAATTAGCCTCGAAGAAATCAGATTGCAGCAAACATCACAGGTCAATGACTTCAAATGAACTATTATATTGTTTTTGTTCCGTCTAATATTTAAAACATTTGCGTCCAAGTTGTATTATTTTCCTTGTTTCAATGAGGTGCACAATTATTAAAAGGTTAGGTCATTCAAAACGTTATGAAGTATTCTGTGTTGCGAGGATCCGACTTATTTGTATGAGACTGTCGATTTTCAGAGAATATTACTGCAAAAGGTATATAAAAACTAGAATGTGCACAAAGCACTGAAGTGTAAAATGTTGTTTGTAAGTATTTATTGTGTTTTAGAAAAATCCCTTGTAGTAACCGTATATTGTTTAAAGAAACCGCGTATTTATTCAAACCGTCAGACTGTCGCCAAACCGCGTTGCATGTATTGTGTATCGTTTTTCTCGTCCCTTTCACTTTCGTTTTGTTTTCTAATCACCGAACTCGTACCTGCACCGCCGATAACAACCACTACTGGGAACCTCTAATAATTCTTTTTTACTTCTTTTACACCTTGTCTGCAGCTTTTCAATAATATGGCTTTTTTGCACATATACTTCAAATATATTTGCAATGTTTTACGGAAATTGAATTATGTTCACATGCACTGTTCGATTTCTTCAATTTACTTTTAATACATTTTGGGCAGTGTTTTATTGTTGAAATGTATATTTCTCTACTTCCCAGGGTTCGTGTTTTGTCGAATATTTGCACTGTTAAATGTAGTCATTTTGCCACGGCAAGCTGCCAGCTTCACTGTTGAAATAGTTGCGAAAGTTGTCACGAACAGTATGTGCATCAGATAAACTTCTGCCGTGTTTTTGCTGGCAAAACTTCGCAACGATTAATCATCAGTTTCAGCATGAACAGATTCTACATCTTTTTCAATGAGCAAAAGGTTTTGTAGGACGCAAATAGCCATACTTCGTATCACACATAAAGAAAAAGGCTGATTCCCACTGGCTAACGATACGACAACGATTGGGAAATGTACGATAGTACGCTACGCAAGTGCTTCGGTGCAAACCTACTTCAATCTTCTTGTTTATAGAGAAATATTTGATAAAGCTCTACAACCACAATGTTAATGCATTCAAAATTTATTCACCTTTTCAGAACACAACACAAAACAATTGTAAATAGTTTGCTGCTATTATTTACACAAAAAATAATTTGTTGGTAGAGATATGACATAATTGTGTGAAAAACAACCCAATTTCCAGACTATGGATTGGGTCACTTCATTGCCAATTGCTTGGAAATAAAATCTTTTGCTATGTCAATTTAATAAAGAACTAAAGATGTTACCAGGAATACATAATCTAAATTATGGGTATTCTGCAAGTAATCACTGTGCCATAAGATGATTTACAGTGTTTGAATATTACTGACAAAACACAGCTTTGTGGCAATCCATAAACAGCCACTGACACAATATTAAACTTTATGTAACTTGAGGATAACTAGACTCACATTCTGTATCAAAAATTCAATTACAGGTATATGCAATTAATGCACAGTCAAATTCCTGGTCCTAGTAATAGTAAATGACTGTAACAAAAGCACTATTTGACAAAATACTGCATAAAAATGATATCATAAAAAATGAGGAACAAACTTAAATCATTCTTCGCCAGTAGTGAGCATTAAAACAATCCTAAAACACTTGTGAACAGCACAGCGAATCATATTTTCCACTCCACAACAAGCTATTTCGCTACGATGTGCTTACGACGCACGACGGAGTAAAACTCGATTCTACTCGATCGTAGCGTCGTTGGATCGACTTCTTTCGACATCAGCATGGCAAAGCTGAAAATAGTTCATTAATCCCACCTGAAATCATATATTTTGTTCTCCCTCGTTTGATTTGCACCTCCATATGGTCGCATCAAATTTGGATGTAAACCAAATGCAGCATCTCCCACGAACACAAACGGAATATCAGGTGAAGTGGTATCTGGTAGTGCCTTGGGCTCAACCAAACAAAGACTTTCTGAAGACCCCAGCATCCCCTTCGCGGCCATAACATCATTATAAAGTTGTAATTGGCATCCACAGCTGCCAGGAGCACGATACTAATTTTTTGTAATTAAATAAATGTTGCGTATCTGTTATGTCAATTATGAGTCTCGAATCGGATCTTAACAATATTATTTATGATGGATGGAAATCTTAGCGCATTTGACATTAGATCGCAGGTGAGTTCTAATTAACTCTCGATGCAAACACTACACCAATATTTATTTACCACGAACAATTTTGGATACGAAATTAACATGCACAATTATACCAACGCCAAACTGAGCGAATTTACGCCCAAAACCGAATAACAAAATAGTAACCACTAACTCACTCACACTGCAAACCACGCACACTCATTATATGAAGCGAGAATACAAAAGACCAACGGTCAGCGGACAGTTTAACAAAGACAGTTCGTTTGAAAGACGATACAGGACAGTCACACAAGAAAAACGTCTAGCGTCTCTAAACGCCTTACGTCTCTTTGCTACCACACCAAACACTTCAAACTGGCCAATCAAATCACTTCACAACGCAACAGTTGCTTGAAAACTACACATGTCTTAACATTAATATGACACCAAAACAGTTGAATACACAACCGTTGCTAACGCTACAGTTTGAAATGAACACGCCTGGCAAGACGACCTACTTATGACTTTACCCAACCCAATGATGAGAAATTCCGAACAATGACTTACTGGCCATGCAACCTACTTCCATAAATGCACATTGTTATGCAACGTAAAATTACGTTACAATAAATGCAGGAGATTAAATGATAGTGTTTACCTGAAATAGTATTTTTACGTGTCAATTTTACTTCCTCCAAAACAGCATATTAAAAATACACCATACCATTTGCAACCTTTTTCCATGCTTTTTTTGTCGGGAAAAGGCATATATTTTTCATAAAACACATCCCATGTTTCAATTATAATTTTGAGCACTATTTGTTTGGTCATTCTGTATGAGCATCCTATTTGAAAATGGAAAGTTGAAAGTCTGTTTCTGTGAATTTAGAGCAGTTTGTTGTAGATGATTGTACATGGACAAGTATCATGCACCAGCTTTGCTAGTGGTGCCTTCCGCAAAACATTTATGGCAAATCAGTTTCCCCCAAAAGATAAACTTGTAGTTAAGCTGCTTTCACCATCCAGAAAGATTTACACATTTCTGTGGAAGACCACTGCAGAATGGCAAAAAGTTTAACAGACAAGTTCTCTGAAAAAGTGCCCATGGAATAAGTATGACGATGTATTTTTTTGCAAATACAACGAAAGCTATTGAAAACTATTATTCTGGTGAATTTGTGAAATATGTAAACAATGCTATCGATACATTTATTGAAAGTCACATTTGCAACAAATTTTGTGTTATGATGTGTCTTTCTCAACTAACAAAATCCAAGTAATACCTAAATGTGACTCTTGTGTTTTTTCAATTCTGCTATCACAAAAGCACACATTAAAAAACATTTATTTTTTGTGATTAAAAGTTTGTTCGACGTTTCGGTTGTTATACAACAAACCTTCATCAGGATAATGAAGTAAAAACGCCCACACGGTGATAAATATTCACGCGCGCATAAAGCAAAAAAAGGCGAAAGAAACAACACAAGCTAGGAAGAGGGGAGGGGAGGACACCAATAAAAAAAATGCGCGTCAACAGGACGAAACCGAGGTCTAAAGCATAGCGCCTCGAGGTGCGCAAGACCATCACGTTCAACCAGGGGGCATGTCGTGCAGATCGTTTATCAAATTGCGATAAACGGGTGGAAAGAAGCGCTTTATGCGCGCGTGAATATTTATCACCGTGTGGGCGTTTTTACATCATTATCCTGATGAAGGTTTGTTACAACAACCGAAACGTCGAACAAACAAGTTTTTCTTTTGCCAGAAGAGCTTTTAATCACAAATAGTATGCCTGGCAGCGTAAGCAACAAACTATGTAAACATTTATATTTTATGCTGGTGCTTCACTATCAGCAACCTTCTTTTACAAGTTGTGCCATAAAATTCAGGACATTCAAAAATATGTTCAGGTACACCAGTAGGTAACAGAATATTTTTGATTGCGTATGCGATGACTGTTCCTTATAGGCTTGTAAATATAAAATAGTAGCTGACGGTCAGTTAGACAATGTGGATCATACTTTCCATGCAGCTCCCTCCACCACACTCTCTGAAATCTCCTGAGATATGCCATGTTGCCATTTTTCTTCTATCCAGTCTTAAAAACTTTGCCATTAACAAAGAGAAATATTACTTTACGTGAAAATGTATCTATTGCACCACATATGCCCAGCGGAATCATCGTATAATAGAACAGTTGTTAAGGCTTTTTAATTTTCTGTCTTACATTTCTACTAGCAACACCCTCGGGGTCTTTTTCTTGCAACACTTTCTGAACTAAATGCCTTGGCACAAAAATTTTATGTTTACACCGTAGCATTTGATTAGCAAAGTCTTCGGTCTAGAGTTGCAATACTACAAGAATATTCAGAAAACCGTTTTTTCACCCACTGCAAAATTTCTTTTCGCTTCATGTTTTTTGCAACATAAGAAAATTTGCAGTTCCGAGCGCAGTGGTTGGAATAGTTTAAACAAAGACTGTAGACCTTTAAGATTTATCCTTCAACTTACAAACCACGCATCAAAGGCTGGTTTACACTGACGCGAAGCGTGCGTCATTGTTTGTTTTGTTTTACGACGGAGCTTCACGCTTTTGTCTGGTTCTGTTCACGCACCGCATCGCGGGGAAATTCAAGTGTTGCCTGTTTGGTTGTTGTAACATGATATGGTGTTTAGGTTATATAACGAAGAAATAAAATCTTTCACTAGAGCAAGTAAATATGTCAGTATGTTTAAAGTGTTTACAGCGGAGTTTTTGTTTTAAATTACAATGGAAATAAACTTTTCTGACGAGGAGCTTATTAATAAGCTGCAAGCTTACAGAAACAAGCATCTTCGGGAAAGGATTGCTTTAGAACTTCGATCTGATGGTAAAACGATACCGTTTTGTTAACAACTAAAACATCTCAATTTAAATGCACTAGTTTTTCAAACAGGGGAAACATGCAAAAAGAGATGGAAAGCACTGCGAGACAAATACCTCCGAGAGAAAGCAAAAAATGCCAATGCCTCGAGATCTGGCTCAGCTGCACCAACAACCCAAGAATGGAATCTTCTCAAGCCAATGTCTTTCATTGAACCATTTTTACAGCCACGGAAGCATGTTATTCCAGTTAAAACCAGAATAAAATAATCTTTAACCTTCTAACATAATTTTAATAGAACTCACTGATGAAACAATTTCTCATGAACAAAGTTTTTCTTCTGTAAGCCAAAAGTGGGCAAAAGAAAACACAACTGTTTTTGTAAGTCTAAAACTTCAAACAAACATTTAAAAAAATGCTTTTAGACATGCAAGGTGATTCAGAAGATTTGTTTTTTGCAAGTATGGCACTAGAGGCAAAGGAGGTTCCAGTTCAAAAAAGGTCAAAATTACATATTGATTATTATTTCCACTGTTTCTGTTTTAACTTTCATTTAAAAGTACAATAACTCTATTTGTGAGACCACACCATATCTAAACAGAACCAAGAATATAAAGTCTGTCTAGTTGCCATGGAACGGAGCCATCCTCACTATGGAAATAGTTTGCAAAGGTGTCTCGAACTTGAGATGCCTCGACTGGAGATCGTCTACCTGTTCTCTGCAATGGACAAAAGTTGGAGGCTGAAGCATTTTGACTTCTCCAAACTCCCCTTGTGTCTTCAAAGTCAGCTGAATTTGGCTCCACGTAATGAAGTGATACTTTTTGTCTTAAAAAGTTATGCAGAACAGTGCAAGCTTTCACAACTAAATCCACTGTGTCTGGCTTAACTAACAGTGGCCTATGAAAAACTCTAAATCGTACGGGCACGGGATAATCTATAGTTAAACACCCTTTGCTTAACTGTTAAACCAGTTCCTGGATAAGGTCGCATTAGGTTTGTTCTCAAAGGAAAAGCCTCGTCACCTACAAACACAAAAGGAACTTGTATATCTGTGCCAGGTAATGAATTTAACACAGGAAGGGAAAGCAAGTTATCCTTAAGCCTACTACCAAAAATAGAGTTTGACAAAATACTTCCATCACTTTGTTTTCCAAAAGAACCAATATCCACAACTGCTAACAAAACAATACTAAAGCTTTTTTTGTAATTAAAATAGAGCGATCCTGACTTGGCAGGTGCCTGAATTAACACATGCTTTCCATCAATGCTTCCAACACAATTGGGAAATTGCCAAAATGATTGGTACTCTCTTGCATTTTTTTCCCATCGATTTTTGTCAGGAACAGGCATAACTTCTGGTTGAAGTGTTTTCCATATGGCAGCACATGTATCAGGAATAATTTTGGAAACTGTGGACTTGTGAGTATAAAAACAAAATTAAAAGTTAAGCCTGTTACCGCAAAGTTATAGCCAATCTTTCCCCAGCAGGTATTGATCTTCTTAACTGTGGCTTTCTCAATATCCTCATTTCCCTTAATAACTTATGATATTCCCCTGACAAAAAAGTATTGTTTTGCCAAAATCCAACTAATTTTAAAGAACCTTTACCATTTTCGATGCGTGATTGAAGAATAGGATGAACCCAATGACTTCTCGATTTTCTGATTGCTTTACTTTGTTTGAATCTCATTAGTACATACAATAGCTTTAACTTTAATTTATAATTTGACTTTCCATTGCCCCGAAACCTCGGGATAGTTGGCTTTTTCGTAAGTACAAGCTTCATGGTTTTTAGCTAGTTCAGTTTCAAAATAATAAAAACTCCTGCAATTGTCTTTCAGTTAGTTAGTTGTTGCTAACAAATATGTCAACTTGGCGGCGAGTGAGCGCAGAAATGCGTGAAGTGATCGCAGTGTAAACGGAAAGTTCGCACCGCTTTGTTTCGCGTCGCAACACAACAGTTTTTTGATCTACTCTTTGACTTATGGTCTTGTTTGGCTCTGGTGATCGTCTCCCCTGTTGGTTCTCTCCATGTCTCTGGGTCTGTTTTTTTGATGAATATGCACGTAATATATATAGCCAAAGAGAGCTCAGGTAAAAGAAAGAAATGACGTTGGAAAAGGTGATGACAAGATAGTTGTTGAACGTCTTGATGACGTAACAGGTTGTTGTAGGGACAAAGCAATTGCTTGTTAACAATAGCACTATAATACTGGGAATTGTTCTCAAATATGATGTGATAGATGCAGTCCCTCCAAAAACCTATTGTAGGCTGTCAATTACAGGCACCATTATATCCTCCGGAACAGCCTTACTCGTTTCATCTCCAACAGGAGATCCAGCCACTGGTGTGGTGCCCGCAAATGTTATCTTTACACCCGCGAGCAAACCGCTGACGCAACATCGTTTTTCGTTGCTACCATTCAACTGCTGCTGTGCTTGTGTGTTTTTATTTGGTTTGGTACAGGATTGCGGTCTGGAGGTCGATGTGTGCCATGGTTGCTAATCACTACAATTAAAAACATCTTGCTTGGCTGATTAAGTAGAAGTCTAGGCCAGTCCTACTTAACCAACTGCGCTTTTTTACAAACGTTTTAATATGGTCAAAGACAAGACGTATGATCACCATGAATGACAGCTGTGAAAAAAGCAACAAGCATAAGAAAATCGTTTTGAAGCTGCATGAGGTTTAACATCCTTCTACCCTCCAACAACAGAAAAGGGATGGACTTTGTCCTCTTGCTCGTGCACCGGAATATTACCAAGCAAATTAAGAACACCCCTTTGCAAGGGTATTATCGCACCAAATGACTGGAAAAGCATTCCTGTCGAGAGAAAGCAAACACAGACAGAGGTATGAAAATAAAATCAATTGGTTGTGGCACAAACAAGCCAAATCAAGACAATTGCTTGGTTTGGACAAAAATGACGGAAAGAAGGTAAAAAATGCAAGAAGCAGAAGACGTTATCGGGCTCGGAAGACTTGGCACTCAGAACCTTGGAGAAGCAAACAAAACAATATTGAATTACTCCAGTTATGATAAGCTGTTGTTAGAAAGAAGCTAATCGTGACAACCTTGAGAGGATTCGAAATGTGGAATGGGATTTTGTGTTTAAAGATCAACCACACACAGAAGAAAATTTGCTTCCGCGCAAATCAATGATTCCCGCCCGAGCAAAGACCAGCTTAATGAAGAAACGACAGTCTACACCGAACTGGTCGAATCAAAAGTAAAAAAGAATTACACACACAGGAACAACCTCCCAATCCAACTGCAAAATCTGGTTTCGAAAAGAAAATTAGTAATTTGCAAAAGTGATAAAGATGAAAAATTGTTATACTAAATTTCAACGACTACCACAACATCATGCTGGAACAATTCCAAAACCTAGACCAGAAGACTTGAAAGGTCGGTTAAAAAAATCAAAGTTCAAGACCTCTATGCTTTATCTGCCATTAGTAAAAACACGCTCTACTGTCGGGATGAAACCATTACCCAGTCGAAACGTTGACACGCTTATGACAAGTAAACTATCTTTTTGTGATTTATTCTCGAAATACACCAATAATCGTGAAAAACATTGACATACATATGGGATACGTCTCGTAATATATGGTAACCTATTGGCCATTTGACTGCGTAGATTTTGTATTTTTTGCGATTTGTTTTATTACAAATTTAGCATTCCGGACTATTGCACGGTCGCACCTATTTTATTCTGTTTTAGGGTTTTAGCGTTCATGCTTAGCATACTGCACTGATTGCATTGTTAAGTAGAAGAAAGCATACAAATCAGTGCCTCAGCAATTGTGAATGGCTATGGTGTCTCCATGCTTACCGCAAAAGCTTGCATCGTCTCCGACATTAGCGGCCAAACAAAGATGCCTCCCAACAAACGCAGAACAATTCCTTTGTTCGCTGTCGATATATGTCCTTCGCCAAACTCCCAACTTTCTACCGCGGCTGGTGGTGTGTGACGTCACCCTTTTTTTCAAAATTCCACTAACTTTGTGCAGTTTATTATCTGTTAAATAATCCACACATATTAAAACTAGCACTTGCAGGTGCTTAGGACCAAGCAAGTAATTAGCCCCAAAGGTGAGTCTGTGGCGTGTTAGTTTAACTTTCTGGGAGCAGGTGGGGTATTTGCTGTGTTAGCGTATGATATAATCATGCTTCTGGCTAAATGTTTATTAGCCAACTAGTATTTAATTGATCTCGCAGGATTAGCTGCTTTTTAGTGTTTAGCAAAATGCCTCGCACCAAAAGCAATAGAAGTTTCTACAAACCGTATGGGTAAGAAGAAAAGTTGACAAAAAAAGAATTCTTGAAACAAGTCAACAGATTGATGAAGAAAGTGACACTGATTTTTCTTCCCTTGATCATTCAAGTGATCCAGTTTTAACTGAACAAAGTGATTTGTCTGAGGGTGAGGAAGGGCATGATTTTGAACTAGATATGCAACCACCATTGTTGGACCAAACAACTGTTTTACCTTCTCGTCCTGATGTAAGTGCTGTTGTTAAAAGCTTTGTCTGAAGTGTATGTCCCCAAATTGGCTGTCACAAGACTGCTAAAAGGACTTCAAATGGTGTATGAAGATCTTCCTTCAAAGGCCTTTTTCCTCAACCTGTTATTCATTACCAGACAATTGGCAGTGGTTTGTATGTGCACTTTCCAAACCGGATAGACTCTCTTAAAAGTATGTTGCTACATCATTTTAATGATCGCAGTGGCACCATTTCTTTCTGCCTTTATTTCAAAAATCACCGGATTACAAACTTCATCCAATACTTCTGACCATATACAAAGTGAAGATGAGACCAATTTGTGCAGGCATTTACCCCTCCGAAAAATTAAAACAGCCTGTGCAGGTTTTTTGAAAGACTTTTTGGCAGACTTACAAAACATCAAGGAATATGGGATATCTGTTAAAAACAGTGCCAATCAGAGCAAAAGAGTGCCAATTTGTCTTTTGCAAAAGAGTGCCAATCAGAGAAAGAATTTATCACATATAGACTGATACGGCAAGTTTAATAATCTGTTAAAAACAAACTCTTTCAACTTGTTGGCAACGGCATATATGTGTGTGATGCACCAGTCCAATCATCACTGAAATGCATAAAAAGTCATTCTGGCTTTTGTGAGTGTTGCATTGCTGTAGGAAAATATGACACTTCCTCCGTTTATGTGTGCCTGATTGAAATGGATTGTTGCCCTCGAACTGATGACAATTTTCGATCACATTCTGATCAAGCACACCCTAAGGCGTGAATCACCTCTCACTACCTTTGGTGTGCAAATGGTCAGTTCATTTGTGCTGGATTACATGCACTTGTGTTGCCTTGGTGTAATGAAACGACTGCTTTCAAGATGGAAAGGAATACAAAGGTATATATGTTTAAGATGCTAGTTTAATGTGTATTTTTTGTTTCCTTAATTATAATTTCATTAAATGCAGGCAGCATCAAGGAAAAATTGGCTCACAAGCTTTGCAGCTGCTTAATGAAAAGTTGTCTGATATAAAGGAGTTTAACAGAAAAAGAGTTCCGACTGTTCATGTTGTATGTTGGTGTTGTGGTACTAAATAATGAATCAATATTGCCCAAACCATACTATAAACATTTTTTAAAGTTTGTTATAGCTATGCGCATCTTAATTGGGCAAACAGCTACAGTTGAAAAAGCTGAAAGTTACCAAAGATTTCTCAAAATATTTATTATTGATGCCAGTACATTATATGGGAAAGGATTTATTTCTTACGATGTGCACAGTCTTGTTCATTTACCTGAAGATTACTTTTTGTATGGGACATTGGACACTGTTAATTGCTTTCCATTTGAAAGTTATTTGGGTCTTTTAAAAAATTGTCTTCACTATGGATTTAAGCCTTCGCAGCAAATTAGCAACTTTGAGGGTTTGCAAATGACATATTATAAAAAAAGTATCATTCTTCAATGGGTGCACTATAAACACTGCCTCAAGTGCTGACTGTGTTGTTAAATTTGGAATGAACGTGACTGGTAAAATGTGCGATGTTACCAAGTTTAATGGACTCGTACAGTTAGTTGTGCAGGGTTTTGCTGAAGGCGACCAGTAAATTCCACTAATGTTGGAATTAATAAAATTGGCAAACTAAATTAGGAATATCTTGCTGTTGAACTAACCTGTGATGTGCACAAATATGTTATTTTTCCCTGTCGTAATAAGTTTAATGCAATTGAGCTTATTTTGTGCCGCAGGTACATCTGATGCCATCCATAAAAGTTGGTTAGTAACCGACACCAAATGTAGATGGCCTGCAAAAGGCGATGTAAGTCAGAGGAGGACTGGAAGGTTTACAAATGTGTGATTTTATGCCAAGGAGGTGTTCATTATATACTTGTTGTGTTTTTTGTTCCCTGTAAATTTGTGCAAAGCATACTTGTGCAATGGGAGGTATTTTAAGCTTGCCATTTGTTCTTGTTATTTAAAAAAAAACGTATCGGTGCATTTGCAGAAACTGTGGGCAAGCTTTAAAGGAAATGGAGCGTGTTCACAAAGCTTGCTACCTATATTACTATCGATGTAATGAAATGTAGGCATATATTTTATGTTACTGCAAAAATGTTTGAAACAAGTTGTGATATTTCTGTTTCATTGCAGTGAGAGAAAATATTGTTGTGCACCAAGGAAAACTTGTGGGATTTGTCGACTATGGCGAGACCATTAAACAACAAACACTCAGCGTGGCTACTCATTTGCTAGGTACGACTTTTTTAAAGTTAAGTGTTAAACAAGTAGAAACTTGTGTGAAAGAGAAACTTCTGTTCCACTGGCATAGTACCCAACCTAATCCACAAGTGCTGAGTCTAGAAATGTGAATATTCACGCTGTGGTATGTGATGGTCATGCCACAAATCGAAAATTTATGAAGCTTTTGATCAATTTACCAATACCCTTGAACATGGCATTTACAGCTCCGAACCCTTACGCAGTTGATATACCGATATTTCTGTGCTCAGATCCATCTCATTTGCTAAAGGTATGTCTTAAACTTTAGCAACATATTTTCACGCAGTAAATTGTGGATGGCATAATTGATGCAAATGTTTTCCCAAATCCTTACAGCAAGGTAATTCAGCCTAGTTTGTTTTGTGGATGCATTTCTTTAAAGTTACTGCTTTGTAGATGAAGGTTGGATTAGCAAGAGATGTTTTAAGTTGGAAAGATAGGCAATGTCTACAACTGGAACATCGGAGTTCTGCTTTTTACAAGGTGACATCTTCGTAATATGTATTACTCATATCCAAACACTAATTATTGTGTACAGTTTTCATGTGACGTTTGTTAACAGATTTTGTTGAGTAATATATGATGGAAAAACCAAAAAAATATGGTACTTTAATGTAGATGTGGCCCTCGAAACCCAATTAAGGTGGTAGAAGATTCGAGACTAAGTTGGTTAGTGCAAGACTTTCTTAATTATGTATTGGATTGGAAGGTAATATATAAAATATTAGCGTTTGTTAAAAGTACAAGAATGGTCATAAACATTACAGAATGATGTTGAAACAAATCATAAAGGTGAAGATCAATAAAGTAACATTTATTTTACAATTTCTTACATGCGGGAGAAGTTCCATTAACCCCGATGTCTTGCAATCGGCAAGTGACATAGCCCACATTGCTACAAGAAACATAATTTAAAAAATTTAAGGCGAAAACACCACACATGGAAAAAAATCCTTGGATTACATTAGGGGGGGGGGGAGATAATTACATTAATATTGGAATCTTGTGAGGAGGATCTTATTTCATCCAACGAGGAAAATGACGAGAGTCATTGGCAGCGGAGAGCACGAAACTTACGAAGTAAATTAAATGTTGTATTTCTATGCAAGGCTAAGTCTTACTTTTGTGTTCAGAATCAGCCACAGATAGTGGCGGCCTTAGAGAGGATGACTAAAAAAATGTTCGATCGCCTTGTCAGTGCGATCGAACACCGAAGTAAATGAGTTTGCATGTTCATTTTTTCGTTTTTCAGGAAGTTCTGCATGTCACTGTTCTTTTCGCATTGTACATTGCTATTCATTCAAATGTTCTTTTCTTTCTGTGCTCATTTACTATACGTCCAACATATAACTGTGATACCACTTTCCACTAGACTGTATTTGTTACAATAATTCTATTCTTTTTACTGTCATGTATTTCCGATAAGAGCACACAAAAAGTAGCCATTATTACCTTGAAGATTGACGCAGTGGTAGAGTTTTGTTCATATGTTGTAGCAATGCATTTCTGCAAGCAGCACCGCTGCCTGTCTCAGTTGCACATGGTGTGCCCACAGGCTGTGAAAGTAAAGTGCTTTGTGTGGTTTGGTTACTGGCGGGAATAGGTATATTTGAAGCTTCACAAATGTTATGCAATACACAACATGCAGCAATAATATTAGGGGCAATTTTTACGTCAGCATCAATTTTTTTCCCCCAATGTTCTCCATGGAGCTTTTAATCTCCCAAAAGCATGTTCAACAGCGTTTCCTACACTACTATGATAACAATTAAATGACTCTTTGAGCCAAGGCAAGAGGGGGCTATAGCGTAAAGAAAAGACTCTCAGTTGCAAGGGTGATTTTTTTGTGCATTTTATTGCTTTTATTATTACTACTACGTAATTTTTGCAGAAACTGACGATGCTTACATTAGCGAAATGGATTTTTTTTACAAATAAATCTGCTGACTTCAATCTGAGCCTTGTTGCTTCATGATATATGCGAACCAAAGTAATTTGCTGTCGCAGATTATAAAACAATGCCTAACCGAGGGCTAGATTCCTCTACAGCTACTAAGCAAGTCGCACTTTATAAATATGTTGTTTATCATTTTTTGACATATTACCTTAGGCAATTGCGAAGCATTTTTGAACAGTTCAGATTCTTTGAAGACGGAAGCGTCACGACAGCTGCCAGGCATTTTTACACTGTCAATAAATGTACAAATTAAAATGATTTTTTTTGTGTGTTTCAGTGTAATATGCCATAAAGCAAATTGTTTACTTGTAATATGAGGGAATCCCAACCCTTTCGGTTTGTGTAATCTTTTTTCCAATGCTTGCCGCAGTTACAGCAATATGTGTGCCATCAATGCAACCAAACACTTAGAAATATGTTGTGTGTCACAGAAAAGCAAAAGTGTTGTATGTATCATACCTGAGAAAAGTGGTGATTTGCTTCAATAAGTTTTGCAATTTTAACTGCATCATCAAGTAGTGGGATGGAAATAAACTTTTTCACTTTTTTGCAAAGTGCAAAACAAAAACCTACAAATATTGCACAAGTACTAAATACATTTGATGTTCAAATTTATTCTGAACAAAAGACGAACTAACTTCAAAAAGTGCAGCAACAGTCCTATATTCAGCAGAAGATGCATCTATTAGAGGCATACAATTTATCTGTAAATGTTCCTACCAGGTTTTATATCATCCCACTCTTCTTCACACAAACACCCAAAGCAATTTTACTCAATCTGAAATGGGTCAACCACTGGGAATCATTGAAACCGGGAACTATAACATTCCACCATTGTCCTGACCTAAAACAAACGAAAATAACATTTAACTTAACCAAGATACAAAACTATGAATGCAAAGCGAAGCACAGTATTCCAGTAAGCATAAAGCTTGGGCCATAAATACCACCAATATCTCACCTCTGTAATCGCCACGGCCGTCCAAGTCTTCGATTGTGAGAAAGCAACGCATTGACATGTAACAACAGCTAAGCCTTCCTTCGTTTGCACCGTTTTTGGTAATTATAAACTATCTGTTGCCGCCATATCCATTTTGCGAGAACCGAATTTCGCGCGCTCAAGTAAATTGAGCCCCGAAGCTCGCTCGTTATGGTCTGTTAGTTCTTCACAGCTCGATGCCGCAAGCTCGTTCGCAAACCATTTCATGTAAACAGGGCTGATGTTACGTTTGCACCGAAGCGCTGCTGCACATTTTTTTCTGATTTTGAGAATATACGCAGACACAATATTGACAGCATTAAATGAAGCATGGACATTGAATTTACCAATCAAAGTGCAATGTTCCTGAATTATGTTGCAGGTTACGTATCCAAAAATCTTTTTTTTCCAATACAGCTACAACAATTTTCCCGTGATGTTGCTTTCCAATATCTGAGCAAAGTTTCTCCAACGGAACCTGAGATGGTGCTTGCTCCGCCCAATATAAAATTTGCGCATACGCCTTCTCCAACAAAACGAGTTCTTCTTCCGCGCGTAGGGAACCACACTATCAAAATGTATGAAGATGCGTCGCACTTGTCCCTTTACGGATCGACAGAGTGTGCGCCCACGATGACACAGTCTCTAAGTTTATTAAACGATGAATATTTTTTCCAGGACTCACTACTTCACTGCCCGTTCAGTAAGGTTGAAATTTCCTTGTGACCTAAAGAATTTTCATTTGTGCGCATTTATTTGGATTTGTGGCACCACTGGAAACGTGGCGAAACTTCCAGTTACTTGCTGGAAAATCCAAGAAATGCAAGCAAGTTAATTCCAAAGCTCACAGTCAACCAAGAGACTTTTGTATCAGAAGCGTTGGCACATGTTTTACGATAAAGTTCATAAAGAACCGTTTTTTTCTGCTGTGCGGGCCACATGGGACTGGAACACAGCGCCCTCTATAACAGGCCTGGACACCGGTCGCGCTCGTTTCAAAATTGGAGGCGGATGTGTTTCAACTTGTTTCTGCGGTCGTGCGAGACTTCTAGACAGTTTTTGGCGTGTTATTGCTCGGATAATCACAAGAAATAGATTTTGCTGTGTTATTGATAGGTTAAAATTTACGCTTATTTTAAGTTAGCGGTGTACATTTAGGTCCCTTCAATTTTATTATTTGTTTTTTGTCCCAAAATCCTAATATTGATCTCAAGGAAAGGCCTCTGTCCTGCTTTAACAAAAAAAACCTTGAGAAGTGATGTAGTAGGCAGGACAGCTCGACAAAGTCGAGGCAAAAGACTAACTACAGTAGTGCATAACTTTTTCACTGGTAAAACTGTTGTATGAAGACACATATATTTGTGAATGGTAAAACATTGTTAAATACACAATTTTAGATTCTCCAATCGCACCCAATTAGACAGACAGTAAAAGTGTATGATATATTTCAGTATTACAAACTTCAATGAAATGCTGTTGAAATCCCAAAAGGGCATATGTTGACAATTTCAAAAATACTGCTAAGTGATTTTCTGCAGACTTTTGGCTTAACTCGTGAAAACATCAAATAACAAACTATAGACCATTGACATGCTACATCATTGGGTATTTGGAGGCCACCTCTGTTTAAATGCTGTGTATATGAACCATATTTTTCATAATACCTGTAGGTATCATCCAGATTGAAGTCATCTTTTCCAACAATGTATCCAGAAATGTACACCATGGCTGAGATTTCATAAAATGATACAACTAATTCTTTTTCTGCCAAACTGTCAAACAATTTGTAGCTGCACAACAAGTGTCTGTGTCCAATGGAACGAGCCCCAATTGATGACATATTAACATTGCGCTGCATTGTTTAGCTTTATTTCTAGTGGGTCAGTAGAAACTTGTCCAAGCATGACAAACTCATGTGTTGATTGCCAAAGAAATTTTGCAATAGAAATAAACCTTCACATGTATGACAAAAAGCAGACGAAGTATAAGCAGATATTTGCTTTACCCTTACTTCGCAAAAAGAACTTCTGCTTCTTACATATTCCGTAAGCTTTGCCAATTCATGCAACCTATTGTCATCACATGAACTCATCACTGCTTTTCTTGGATCTCTCAACCGGATGTTAACACCATGCTTTCTGAAATTGACTACATTCCGGAATTTGACAAACATGTTAAGAAACTTAATGGTGTCTGCATTATCACAACCAGCGACTGCACTAAGTTTCCAATGCGAATATAGTCTCATCACAAAATGCCCTTAAACAGGCTTGCACATTTTGGTGCTCAATAGGTCGAGGATACTAAGAAAATAATTTATCAACATTGCTTAGGTAATTCACTGCCTCTTGTATTCTTGACCATCTGTCCAATGTGAAAGTTTTGTTGCTAGCCAAAGACGGAATTTTTATGCCAAGGTGGAAACATTCATGCACAAAATTCTTGAAAACTTTGATGACAAATAAAGGTGTGCCGGCTACAAATTTTTTAGACTGGATAATGACAGAATCATCACTTTCAAATGAAATAGAAGAAACAGAAATGTACGTTATTCATGTCACCAGGTAATTTGTCCTGTTTTGTGAATTCATCAACTACAGCATTTCTTGGCCTGACATGGCTTTTTTGTGGTTCTAGGTATGCTGGTAGTGGATGGAATAAACTTTTGGGGACACATGCAAATACTGGGCGGTACCTGCCATAGGACAAAACTTTTTCATAACCTTGCAGCCAGTGTCTTTCACGTACATCAATGTCTGGTTTGTCTGGAATATTGTCCCTTGATATAGCATATAGCGATCTCAATCTCCTACATCATATCCACTTATACAACACTTTCTACCCATGGTTTTTCAATAAATCCTGAATAGATATAATTTCCATGTATATTATACATGTATTGATATTATTAAATATTTCCCATGCATGCAAGTTTCTGAAGGAATAGTGATTCAACATGATATTTTGAAACCATGACAATAATATCATAGATGAGCATCTACCCATTCAGCAATTATCCTAACCAGAACTGGACTGTCTGATGATGGTATTAATGTCCATAGTTTCTCATCTACTGTTTCATAAGTGCACTGGAAATATTGGCATGTTTATTTATCATAATAATCTATAAACAAAAATGTTTAAATAGGCATCAAACAGGGACCTAAATGTACACAAACACAACTTTTTGACCTTGCTGGACGAGTCTCGCAAACGCTCGCTAACTCAAAATCAGCGTAAATTTAATACATTCCTACGTTTCACACGCATTAACCTATCAATAACACAGTAACAACTATTTCATGTGATTATCCGAGCAGTAACACGCCAAAAACTGTCTAGAAGTCTCGCACGACCGCAGAAACTAGTTAAAACACATCCTTCTCCAGTTTTGAAACGAGCGCGACTGGTGTCCAGGCCTGTTATAGAGGCCGCTATGGACTGGAAAGACACTCTGTATTAAAACTCTGATTTCACGCGCCCTACAAAGCGACATGCGAGTTTACGTTGCGACGCCAGTTGGAATGCTTTCTGCAAGTTACAAAAGTGAGTTTGGAAAGAAAATCGCAAGTAACAGTGCATTCAGTTTTTTCTATTCCTGTTAACAAAGACCAAAATTACCAGACAAACTGGTCCCTCAGGCATTTCGATATAATTGTTGTAGACGAAATTTCAATGATATCGCGAAAGCATGCCATGCATATTGTCGCTACCCTAACATCCGCAAGAGTGTCACTGGTTATATTTTGCGGCGATCGTAATCAATTACAACCCGTATACAACGATGAAGAAAACATACGTGGCAGTTTGTTCGATGATGTTCACTTGATGTCGCTGTGCCGCCGAACAACACTTGTCCAACAACACACAACGCAAGACGTGGAGGTGCAGAAGTTTTTGGCCATTATTCGTCACATCAAACCAAATTCGACAGATGTCGAACACTTTGTGGAGGGTATTTGTCTGGGCACGTCTTATCGACCGGACGAGCAAGAAATTACGGATGCATATTGGAGCAAAACTCAATCGTTTTTTACCTTCACAAACTTCCCACTTAAACAATACGATTATCAATTGTTTACAAGCCAAACACCAGAGATCCACATCAAGTGCCCCCGCTACACTTGCGGAATGAAAATGATGCTCACAGAGAACCGTCAAAAAGAGAGAGGCTTTGTGAACAGACAAATAGTAACTGTGGTATCCGCAGTTATCAAAACAATTCTTGTTTCATATCTAACCCTATCTAAACCAACCCAAGCCCTAAGAAACCCCCCATGACCACAAGTGGGCCTTATCCTAAAAACCCTGCTCGCCCTGGCGACTTTACGTAAAACCCTCTAACCTCCCCCACCCTATGCGCAAACAACAAGACATGACAACAAAGTAAACAACAGGTTGCCCCGAAGCTAACCCACCCCGAGGTCAAATCCTCTCGGCCGAACTTCGGCGTCATAAACCGTGGCGTCCCGAACGCGCTCCGGAAAGTACTTCCATCTCCGGTAACCTTGCTCAAGGGTCACAGCACTCAAAACTCGAGGGAGTGTCGGCAGCAAAGCAAGCTTTTCCACCAATAACTCAAACGTACTGCGACCATACACCCACGCAAATTCAGAATGACAGCTGAGAAGTTAACCTCAGTCGCTCTACCACTGGGCGGCCGTATTTTGCAACTTTCGCCCTGTATTCAAACGCTAACGAGGCTGTTGCGACCTATTATGTCAAATATGAGTCTCGAATTTGGTCTTAACAATATTATTTATGATCGATGGGAATCCTATTTGATTAGCGCATTTGACATTAGATCGCACGTGAGTTCTAAATGTTGTGTTTTTCTGACCTGACTTTACTTAACTCTCGATGCAAACACTACACCAATATTTATTTACCACGAACAATTTTGGATACGAAATTAACATGCGCAATTATACCAACGCCAAACTGAGTGAATTTACGCCCAAACGTCCAGACAGAATTGAACAAAACCGAATTACAAAATAGTAACCACTAACTCGCGCACACTGCAAACCACGCACACTCATTATATATAGCGAGAATACAAAAGACCAACGATCAGCGGACAGTTTAACAAAGACAGGTCGTTTGAAAGACGATACAGGACAGTCACACAAGAAAACGTCTAGCGTCTTTAAAAACGCCTTTCATCTCTTATAGCTACCACACCAAACATTTCAAACTGGCCACTCACATCACTTGACAACGCAACAGTTGCTTTAAAACTACACAAGTCTTAACATTAATATGACACCAAACAGTTGAGAAACAGTTGGAAAGGACACATAGGACACAAATCACGTGAATACACAACCGTTGCTAACGCTACAGTTTGAAATGAACACGCCTGGCAAGACGACCTACATGACTTTACCCAACCCAATGATGAGAAATTCCGAACAATGACTTACTGGCCATGCAACCTACTTCCATAAATGCACATTGTTATGTAACGTAAAATTACGTTACAGAGGCGTTGTCAGCTACCATTGACATGTTAATCACGTGGCATCCCTGCCTTTTAGAGAGAACAAGATCTGGTTTAAGATGAATTCCCTCGCGCTTTATATCAAGAACCCAGATGGCATCCCAGCCGTTCTTTCTCGCGGATCGCTCAACAATCTCCGTGACTTCATCATGACGAACAATTCGTGGGCCTTGGGTCCTGGGGCATGTTTGCAGAACATGTGCCAACTTTTCTCTCAGGCCGCAACAATCGCAATTTGCTACTCGATCTTTCTTCCCCCTTCAGCAGCGGGCTCTAGGAGGTTGCCTCTTACTTTTATCGCACCAATGTAGGAAGCACCCCGCATATCATATGTCCCTGATTGAATCCAGGACGATGTTCCCGGGGGCAAGCCCTTCCCATCTACGAAGGCATACAGGCGCTCTGCCAGGGCTTCCTGCATGCTTTCTTTGGACGATACCCACTCTCCAGCGAGTCTTACGCTTCCGCACCATTTCTTTAAAGTCCTAGCGAAGGCCGGCGTAAGTTCAATCGCTCAATGCCCAATCCATTACCGCATTGAACAGGGTCCCAGACATTGAATCACCCTGTCTGACACCTCTGTTAACCGAAATCGGGGCACTCTCTATTTTTAAAAAAAAGCATTTTCTGCACGATTGCAAAAAGCATTTCTTCTTGAGCCTGCATATTATGTACAATTCGCACATATCCTAGCAGAAGTGATTCGTTACCACTCAAAGTGGATTCGTCTATTTGCATTGAATGTTTGCATGCAAAACCGAGGAAGCATTCTGTTGTAAAACAGTTTCCATTATATCTTTTGCGGCTGGTAACACTAGGTTTAACTGGTAGTGTGCGGCTTTGCCGTATTTGTTATTAGGTTAGATAAATGGTACGAAGCAATTAGTCCATATTCCTGTCCCCAGTCATTGTAGTTTTTTCTTGAAGTCACCGTCAATTTTATTCGGATGCATTCTGTTGAGTTGGTTTTGGATAGGGATGCACCGAATGTTCGGTTTGCCGAATTAATTCGGCCGAAACTATGGTTTTTATGATTATTCGAAACTTCTTACTGCATGCAACGCTAATACGAAAAGTTCAGTATATAATAGAATTATTGTTCAAACTGTACGAATGTGTTCGTTTTATTTGTTTATTGTGACAGAAATGATGACATATCAACTTTAAGCATTTGGCACTACAGTCACAGTTATTCTTTAAGTGCCAAGAAAAGGCTGTATGATAGGATCAGAAACACATAACTTTACCACCATAGGTGCCAAATATTGGATTTTCTATTACATATGTTTACTATTAATGCTCCCCCAGAGAATTTCCACACCCTCATCTCTTATGTTTAGAATGCTTCAGATATCTCCTATCTTGTTCCTAGCGAGATCGAGTTTCCTCAAAGTTTAAAATTTTCATATTAAAGCAACAAGGCTCTGATTTACGAGTTAGTTAGTTACAAACATAAAAAAACAGTTGCCTTTGGTTTCAAAGAATTAAAAAGCTGTTTTGCTTGTTTAGCACACTTACGTGGACAAGTCGGATCACGAGAGGATTGATGTTTTGAAAAGAAAAAAAAGCAAATCCTTTTTTTCTTCTCTCTCTCTCTTTGTACGTATTTACAGTTTTGTAATTAATTTAGGTTATTATGTTAGTTTTAATAATTTTTATTAAAAAACGTTAAAGAGATGAGTGAGATGGATTTACGGTTAGTGTGCATACGCTGCACGAATTTATTGCATTAAATGGGCATTTTGGATACTTTGAAGAGTCCATAAAGTGGTTTGGAAGTGCAAATACATTCAAAAAGGTTGTAAAAAGTAAAAATGATTGCTGTATTTCCTAGTGTAATATTTCCAAATTTTAGCACTTTCCGACAATGGATAAGGCCTCTGAGTTCATAAATGAAGGTTACTCTTCAATAGAAACCGGTACGACATTTTATCTATCGTGGTTTATGTTAAGTACTTCAGTGAGAGTGGAAAACCCAGTAGCAAATTAGATTACAAATATGTTGTAACCTTGCTTGAGCAATGGAACTTTCCACGTTTCAGCTGATTAAAATATTAAGAGTCAACAGGAGCATGCACGAAGAAATGCTAGGCAAGTTATTCAAAATGTTCATTCCGGAAAAAACAAAGCAGTGGATTGCAATACGACTTTTTACCGTAGTGTTTTGTAAAAGTGGAAACAACTCATCAGATGTAGGTTTTAGTTTTGCAAAGTTTTTAGGTATATTTGTGCTTTTGTACAAATTCCTGTTCTTAACCATTAGAAGCCCGAATCTGATGAAACTGTGGATTGCACAAAACAGTATGAAAATAAAGTTGTTGTGAATTACTGTCCCATAGAAAAAACAAATTCTTGTGAACGCCGGCCGCTGCTGCAGTTAACAACGGCCGGCCTTTAAGTTTTCCTGATAAGCACAAGGTTGCTGGCATTTAAGGGTAGATGCTAAAGAACCACCCCACAGCTAGGTCGGCAATTGTGGTCATAGAAATCGTGCAAATATGGGGTATATTGGTTTTGGTATAGAGTAAACAAACACCTGTCAAATTAATTTGGTAGCATTATTTAAATATCAATTAATTTTTAATCATTTGCCGAACTAGCATCTGATGCCGAAATAACAGTAATACCTTGTAGGTCTCATGTAGGTCTAAAACAGAAACAAAACTGATTAGTATTTATAAACCAATAGCTTAGTACACTACAATAATAGGAAAGAATATTCACTCACATTTGCTCCTTTCTCTGTCTGACTCTAAAACAGAAACAAAACTGATTAGTATTTATAAACCAATAGCTTAGTATGCTACAATAATAGGAAAGAATATTCACTCACATTTGCTCCTTTCTCTGCCTGACTCTAAAACAGAAACAAAACTGATTAGTATTTATAAACCAATAGCTTAGTACACTACAATAATAGGAAAGAATATTCACTCACATTTGCTCCTTTCTCTGCCTGACTCTAAAACAGAAACAAACTGATTAGTATTTATAAACCAATAGCTTAGTACGCTACAATAATAGGAAAGAATATTCACTCACATTTGCTCCTTTCTCTGTCTGCCTCTAAAACAGAAACAAAACTGATTAGTAGTTATTAGCCAATAGCACACTACATAGACTTACAATAACCAGATTTAAATAGTGTTTATGCACGTACTAAATAGTGTTATATATAAGTATAAAGATTAGTATTTTTACATGTCTCTTCCAGAAAATTTCTTCTGGGACCCATCTGTAAAAAATTAAATGAGATAAAATTCTTTACTTGTCAACTTATTTTATATGACAGTAATGACACCACTTACTCCGATGTTTTGGGGATCTTGTTTTCACTAAATTAAAAAAAGTGTGTTGGTTGGCAAAAACTTGATTCAACTGTGATTAATTTAGTAACAATACTTTGTTTACGATCTCAGTTGGCTCCCAATATTTCTGGATGTAATGCACTTGCAAACACTCATGGCATTTGCGACACACAATTTCAAAATCTATCAGGGCAATTACATTATTGGTCACAGAATTGGCTTGTTCATTGACAGCATTTCTTCCAAAAAATTCATTTTTGAGCATAACTTGCACAGTTTAAGAACCCAACAACAAGACCAACACTTTTCTACATGTTTTTAATGGGCATCATAAAGATTTGGTTAATAAACGCAACATGTATAACAAGTATCTTACGATTGCAGCCGGCAAAATTCCTCCTTTTCGAGGAATCTATAAAATATATTCAGTTAAAGTAAAGGGGTAATCAGTGGACACCACCACAAAAATAAAACTATGCTTGTCTTCAACTTTATCTTGTGCATGAGGTTTTAAATTTTATCTGGTGCACTCAACAATTACCCAATGCACATCTTTGCATTCAGGGGTGTTACTATCGGACACTGACACCATGTATTAGTGTCATAACAATAGCCGTCCAAAATTTTAGTATAAAGAAGTGTTATTCTTACCTTTTTCGCGTTGCAAATTTCTGTGAACATAAAATTATGTCAAACGTATATTTTTTCAACAAAAAATATGCAAGTAATTCTCCACCTACCTTTTTGGGTTGTTGCTGGTGGTGGTGGTTAACCACCACCGATTGAACGGAATTAAAGTTAAACTCCATTTCTAAATTAACAAAAGCATTATTAAATAAAGAATACTAACAACGTACAGTTATACAAATAACTTTTCTTATGAAACCACACAAACGCCATCGCACGCTGCAAAAAAGGACCTTGTTCACGTGATTTCTTTCCCGCCGTTCATTCCGTGATATCCCTACATGAGACCTACAAGGTATTACTGTTATTTCGGCATCAGATGCTAGTTCGGCAAATGATTAAAAATTAATTGATATTTAAATAATGCTACCAAATTAATTTAACAGGTGTTTGTTTACTCTATACCAAAACCAATATACCCCATATTTGCACGATTTCTATGACCACAATTGCCGACCTAGCTGTGGGGTGGTTCTTTAGCATCTACCGCATTTAAGGGCACGGTCGCCAAAGCGTTGGTGATAAAAACAGAAACCGTTCTTACGTGATTGCTGCGCAGGTCTTGCTGAAGGCATCTCACGCTTGCGGACTTTTGAAACAAAAAAATTGCTCGCTGTTTCTTGCCTTCCAAAGTACGTCGGCACGTTGTGCTAATTGCCTTGGTTCGACCAACGTCTGTTTTGTCAACACGAGGCAAGGTTCGAAGAAAAATGTAGTGAAACAAAAAACATGGCTTATGACCGGCCATCAGGGACAACATTTCATCCATGAGCTGCGATGGTGATCGGTCTCCAAGCTCGGTAATGTTAAGCAATCGTGCAGCTCTTTCATACTCCGTAAGTCCAAATGTTCTAAGCAAGCGTTCCTTGATTGCTGCGTATTTGTTCTGCTCAGGCGGACTTTCAAGTAGATCCAAAAGACGGCTTGCTGTTAGTTGGTCCAATGCTGACACCACATAATAATACTGCGTTCTATCGCAAGATATTTTGCGTAGCGTAAATTGTGCTTCGGTTTGTTGAAACCACACTCGGGGTTGTTCAGTCCTGAACGTGGGTAGTTTCAAAGAAACAGCAGTGTGTAGTACTTCTTCTTGATCCTGCATTGTCCAAGAAATATCGTTTCTTGACGCTCGGGGTCACCAAAATGTGGCGTGCTTGCTCTTTATTCGTAGTCAATAGAATGATGCGTACATGGCGTGACACATGACACGTGAGAGAATCGCACGAAAAAGGCAAACACGCACCGAAACCAACGCAACCCGCGACGGCACATCCTTACAACATATTATGTCGCTACAGAATACAATACCGGTGTTCAAAAATTAATATAAGCCGCCCTCGAATGTAAGCCGCATGGTAATGTTAAAGACAAAGTTAGGTGACCTACAACAATAATTGTCAACAAATCTGTCGTTTAAAATAGTCAGATACGCTGACAACCTTGGGCGATAAAACGTATTGGTACGATAGAGCGAGTTGATGGTAAATTTCTTTAAAAAACAGAGCGCAGACAAAATATCGGCGTGACATTAAATAATGTATGCCGCCCTCAATTGTAAGCCGCACAAACGGTAGGTTAATAAACTTTATAAGCCGCGGCTTACAATCGAGTAAATACGGTATACAGGTAAGTTCTTATTAACTGTTTTCAGTGTGAAATTTGATATCTTTTTAGTGGGTGGTCACAATGGAACATTGCCAGAACGCAATTAAGGAATTTGAAACTTCCACGATGAAGTTCATTCAACAAAGGAAAATTTCATATGGTAAATCTGAGTTATTGCAGTAGTCTGTTGTAAAAAATTGTGATTTTGTGCAGACATTTCCAAAAGTTTAATATGCTGGGATGAATCCTTTGTTCCATATGTAATACTAAAATCTACATGGTTGGAATGTCAGCATGGAATAGACCGAAACAAAAAATACAATGAAAAGCGGAAAATAGAAGCTCCGAAACAGGTAAAGAGAAAAAGGTTTTGTCATCAGTTGCAAGACTATCCTAATTCGTTCAAGAAACACTTGTAGCAAAATTATGCATTCAAGAAGTTTGCAAGTTTCCACAATTTCAGGTGACGAGCATTCTTAAAACTTAAATAAAAACATAATGATATTCATACAATTTAGATGTCCAAACACAACAGACGAAATAAAGCAAATTCAAGCGCAGCCATTAGAAGTCTGTTGGCTGGAAATGATAAAAACATTATTAAAAAGTTGGAATACAAAGTTTCCTTTCCTAGTGAAAGTGAGCATTCTGGCCATGTTTTGGGTCAAGTATGTAATTTCTAACACCCTTTAAAAAGAAACTTGTATTGCATGAATGTTGATACTCATTTCATGGTGCTGGTTTCTTACAGCCAGTTGATAAACGGTTAATTGAGAAAATTGATGAATTGGTATCTGAAGGTGTCCATTCTGTAGATGAAATTATGCGACATCACAAATATTATGTGCTTCATGAACTCTTTAAAAACGGTGATAGACCAGCACCAACAAACAGACGATTTTTTCCTAAAGCCTTCACCAGACAAAGACTCTCCAAAATTGATCAAACAAATGTCCAGTGCTTAGTTGATGAATGGACAAAAAATGCAGAGATAGGTGACAATATTTTGTTTCGACCATACAAAGCTGGTGATAGCTGGAATGAAAATTCCAAATCCGTTGATGGTCAACAATGGCAAGATAAACCACTTAACCAAACCATGCTGTTTGTTCATCAATTTGCTTGGCAGCGCAGACTCCTACTGCGTTATGGTCAAGACATTTGCCTTATGGATTGCTTTTTGTTTGTGTAAAGACAAATGTTGGCTATCAAGTCGTTGCAACTTTCATCACTCAAAATGAACGGCAACTTGACATTGAAGAAGCACTCTCAGTTCTCAAAAAATGGACACCAAATTGGAAACCAGCATTTTTTATGACAGACAAATGTGATTCAGAAATTAATGCGATTGAAAATGTTTTCAAAGGTAAAACATTCTTTATGAGAGCTATTGCCAATGCTGAGAGCAAAGGAAGTTTTCAAAAAGCTTCGAGCAAGTTCCAGTCAAGTTCGTACTGTAGCGACAACAAAAGGCTACAAAAATATTTCACTAATGTTTGGTTGACAGAAAATGAAGTAAGAAATCAGGTTTAACACAGTATTTATGCAGCATAAAAATAGAGTTTTGGAATGCCACATCCGTTTTAGAACAGACAAATCTCTTTCTGGGCTTATTACGATTTTACATGAAGAGTTTCTGCCCGAGGGATTGGTTAAGTAAGTTTGTTATACAGAAACTTGTGTATTTGTAGTAAGTCTTGAATTGTTACTATTATAACAAATATATTAAAGCAGTGCATTTTAGGTGTCAACGAGAAAATATGAGATGCCTCAAAGAAAATGGATGAACCTGCAACCAAGTCATTAGACGAACCAACACATTCACATGATTATGAAAGAAACAAAGTGCCTTCGGATAAAAGTTCAAATTTGCAGAAAAGCCATCATAAGTTTGTTGAAGTAACAAAGGCATTGCTGGGCATGTCCTATGATGTAACTTCACCAGTCGTTTTAGATGAAGCAACTGCAAATGTTGAAACAATGTTATCCACATTTTCAAATGCATGTTGTTTTGACAGCGGTTTCAGAATAATTCAAACACCAAAACTGAAGTCGCTAAAAAGAAAAAGACCAGCATATTCACAATCCAAAAACGATGAGCTGCCTAGAAAACAGCCAAATCCATATGCTTCAAGGGTTGATGCCCGGGCAAACCTCATGCGACCTTTGCACCAAGTGAAAACATTGTTTCCTATAACAGGGGGAAAAAAACAAGACCGTTATTGCAGAACCCATGGATGACGACTTTGTTGAACCACCTTCATTCACAGGGGAATTGCATAAAACAATGATAACACCACAGATTGCAAGCAAGCAGAGCAAGGTTGATCAGCAATTGTTAAAAAATGGTCCCCATTCTCTCTGTATGCTAGACCTAAAAACAGTTGAACCTTTATTGCCAGACTGTGAGAAGGTCATCCTTAAATCCAAAGAAAACTGATGAAGTCATCAACAGTTACTTGTGGAGATTAACCACTGCAAACAGCCATACACTGTATGTATGTTCCATGGTTGTCCGAACACTAATGCAAAAAGGTTCTATCAAAAGATTGTGGAGTGGTGTCTCCTTTGACAAAGAACAAATTATTTTTTTGCCCTGGATAACTAAAATACATTGGATTCTTCTTGCAGTCAACATTAAAAAAAGACAATTGTTATATATTGATCCGTTGAAAAATTCCTGTGTTTACCATTTACAGGGTGTTGCTAAGGCAACATCAATGGTCGACCATTTGTTGTGGCAAAAATTCCATTTCAAAATTGAATTAGTGGAATCCCCAAAACGGGTTTATCAACCGGATTGTGACAGCTGTGGAGTATTCATTTGCATGTATGCCAAATGGCTTGCTATGGGTATAAGCCTTGAACAAAGGTGTTCTGTATACCTGTACAGAAAAGAAATATTCGACAGTATTTCTGGAAACTGCCTAACTGGCAAACTTAGAAGACAGAAATGCAAGTTTTACAATGACAATACTAAGACTCTTTGGGTTGAATGTACTAGATGCAAACAATGGTTCCATGTAGAGTGTGTAGGCAAAACCGTTGGCAATGCATCAGATGATATGTATTTTGTTTGCCCAAGTTAAACATGCAAATGTGCAATTTTAGCAATCGCTTGGTCATCGAGTGAGGTGTATATGCCACTATGCTGTGCGAAGGTTGCAAAACCCTAGCCAGTGCAATCGCTTGGTCATCGAGTGAGGTGTATATGCCACTATGCTGTGCGACGGTTGCAAAACCCTAGCCAGTGCAATCGCTTGGTCATCGAGTGAGGTGTACATGCCACTATGCTGTGCGAAGGTTGCAAAACCCTAGCCAGTGCAATCGCTTGGTCATCGAGTGAGGTGTACATGCCACTATGCTGTGCGAAGGTTGCAACCTTTTCTTAGATTAATAAACAAAACAATATGTTCTTCAGTTTATTGGTGATGCTGAATAAAAAAAAACAATATTGTAAATGACATGCATCCATGTGGTGAAACAAAATTAGCATTGCAGTGTTGTCAGTTACCTCTGGGTCTTTCATTTCTTCGTCTAAACAAAAAAAAAAAAAAATGTAGACTGGTTTATATGAGCTTGAAAATTAGATCAAAAATTGTGTCAGTCACAAGAATTGCAGTATAGTTACCTCCGGTTTATATGTGCTTGAAGATAAGATCAAAAATTGTGTCAGTCAGAAGAATTGCAGTATAGTTACCTCCGTCTCCTTGGTTTCGTTTTGTCTAAAAAAAATAAAATGTAGACTGGTTTATATGTGCTTGAAGATAAGATCAAAAATTGTGTCAGTCATAAGAATTGCAGTATAGTTACCTCAGTGACCTTGGTTTCGTTTGTCTAAATAAAATAATGACTGGTAATGCTGTACAGTTACTTATTAGAAGCCTTAGCAAAAAGAATAAAATTATGACTGGTTTAAATGTTTTTATGGCACAAGTATTGCAATACAGTTACTTACTAAAAAATTTTTGGCTTGTTTTGTCTACACAAAAACAAGGTTAAGAAGATTTTGATTTATGTGATTATATGCAACCATTTTTGGTTTCTTTGTCTGCACAAAAAATAACATCACATAAACTTTCATACTTTTACTTGTCATACACTACCCAATACTTACCACAAAGGATTCTCTTTTTTCAAACTAAAAAATAAGGTGGAGCAATATTAGAAGTTGCTGTTTCAAAAAGTGAGTATATTGTAGAACTATCAAAACCTGAAGTGGTTGTGTTTTCATAATTTACATACTAAAAACACTAGGGCCTGTCAAATTATTTGAAGAATAAAATTTGGGCCACATAACATTTTTTTTCTCGGAAAATTAATCTCGTATTTTATGATGTCAGTTGTTTAAGTTTAAGCACAACACCTACACTAAGAGACAACTTACATTTTCAAAAAATGTTCCAAGGGAACCCATCTGTGGAGTAACAGTTATTAAGGCTACTGATATATGTGTACGATTAGTGTTTTACAATTTACAGACACTTACTTTGACTTGCTGGGAATTCTTTTCTGTCTAAAAACATTCAAAAACTTTGTGTACATGTATAGATTACAAATATATACAAAATGTTAGCACAACTGCTTACCTTTGCAATTTTTTAAACCTTTTTAATGTCAGAAACCTGCAAAATTGTAAGCTATTAATAATGTTAAAAAACATATACTTAACTTAATACCCTTTTGGAAATTTCTTTCTTTTCTGCAAAATATAAATAGATCACAGTAATTCTATAAAAAAAAATATGAAAAACTCTTACTTGTGCTTGATTCGAAGCAGCAGAGCACCCTGGGTGGAATCCCCGGGTGTAGGGCAAACGAACTGTTGTACATTAAATGAACACTTATTACCCAAATTACGTCACCATAAGTTGGGGTCAAGTTATGACCTAGCACCAAACAATAAATCCCTCATCTTATTTTAACCCGTTCACAACTACGTCAACAACATGTGTACAGACGCCACGTTGCGTTAAGTTCCCGCCAAGAAAGAGAGAGAGAGAAAGAAGAAAAGTCTTTGCCTTCTTTTTAAAACATCAATCCTCTCGTGATCCGACTTGTCTACGTAAGTGTGCTAAACGTTTTGCTTTAAACTACTTTATACACAATAAGATTGAACAGCAATTTTAAGATAGCGTAAACAAACATCATTTGAATCAATCCATGTTGGTTGGTTTATCCTACCATGGTGGTACCACAGCTCAGTGTTTCTCAAACTTTTTTTCTGCGCCGCAGAACAGACAAAAAACATTACAAATTTATTTGTTGCTCGTCAATTATTCCGATGGTGAGTTCGAAGTCGACTCATTAAACATCTTTTCTGCAGAAATTTTGGTTTCCTTCGATATTAAGTGGATCTCTTAGGTGTTTTTTTTTCATAAGGTTCTGGGATTCTATATTGGAGAAAAGCTGGGCATGTCTTCGTAAAGACGAAATATGGGTGTAGCTTTCATCGCAATGTAAACAATTGTAGAGTTTGTTTGCTTCCTGCAAAATTGTTTACAATTTTATAAAGTTTTTATATATTTCTTGCTCAAGAACCTTGTTGAACAACATTTATGCCCTACTTTAACCCTTTAAGCCCACATCATGAAATACTGGAAGGAAAATTCAAGTTTTAAGCCAAAACAGTTATTTTGTGTGTAAAAACACAAAGCAGTTTGGGCTTTAGTGGGTACGAAAATCGATAATCACTTTCTGTTAAAACTTTTACTTTATTTATCCACAGTGCACATTATTTCAACATTTTAAACTATTACGGCAGTTTCATTTTTAGCACATTTTTACATTGTAACTAAACAAGTGTTTCCTTTCAGGATCATTAACATTATATAACAAGCTGTAATGTTAGAACAAATGAGGTATATTGCAATGATATCTTGACTTGAATTATATTTCCCATATGTTCATTCATAGCAAATTTTATATAAGGTCTTATAATATTACAAAGACATGCATTAACATAAACTACCAACAAACACTGTAATGCAGGTCTTTTTCGCAAGTACACATAACAACAACACAACATATATAAATTGCAAACCAATCTTTAACTCAACAATAACAGTGGCATAAATTTACAACTGGCCTTAGGAAAGTTTACAGTGGTATCATTTTGGAATGTACAAATAATTTCAAACGAACATATCCAGAGTATTAATTGCATAATGTAGTTAGTCTAACATTACATTTATCACAAAATGTGTCGCGGCCACTTGCACCCTTGATAGGCCAATGGCGAAAGCAATCCTTCTGTACATCATTGGAAGCAACAACCCGTTGGATGGCCGCCCAACTTTGGAAACATTTAAACTAATACGAGTGTGACCGACTCTGGACTGGAAATCATGCAACAATCACGGCGGTATTGGAGCCAGGAATTGACCATGGCAATCGATAAACTGTGCCAAAAAATATATCAATACCAGCGACGAGACTTCAGATGATAACGACTTCGTGCTAAGTTAGCATCCAGCGAGTCAGCTCCCCCATATTCCCGTTTTTTCTCGTCAAATCTATGCACACAGCTCACATGATGCTGTCAAACCAACGAAGGACGACTAGATTGTGATAGCCGGCATTTTCTTATTGTACCAACATAATGAATTCCTTTTTTTTGTAAATTTATCAACAAAGGTGGACTTGTGAAAAGATTGTCAGCATAAACTTTGTAATTCTGTTGATGCGGTAGAGTTGAGCATAATCGCACCACAACATCACCAGCTACACCTAACTGACTTTTATTTTTGTTCCCATCAACGCTCCCTTGGTATACTTCGAAATCACAAAGCATACCACTCACAGTTGTACGGCACCAAATTTTGAAGCCCCATGGGTGGGGTTTTCCGCGTATGTATTGCTAAAAGGGAATTAATGTGCCTTTAAATGGGACCATCATCTCAGGAATTATATTTAAACAAATTTGACGAAAAAGGCTTAGCCATGGTCTTAATTTCCAGAGTCACGTAAATTATCCACAAAGTGCAATCTTGATGAAAGTTGTATGGTGCTATCTTGCCAATAATATCTAGAAGACTTGCAAGTTTTTTGTACACTATATAGATTAGTATTTTCCATCACAAGTTTGATCATTTCATTTGTCACAAAGCCTTTGAAATATTGAAAAGGTGTTTTAATGTCAATCAAATCCGAGGGTGGTAATCTATTTCCAGTAAATGTCACATCTGGCTTAATATATTCCTTTCGCACCCATTTAAATTTATGTTTTTTAGCAAATACAGGTTGATGTTCCCTCATGAACAACAGCAGCAGGAGGAGGAGGAGGAAGTGTGCCTGGCATAGATTCATCATCACTGTCACTTTCCTTCTCACTTTCATCTCCATTAATTACTAACTCTAATGCATCTTGCACAGAGTAATACTTCCTTTGTGAATTCATTAATATGTTGGCTTGCAAATGTGCAACATCACTTTTCGGAATTGTAGGACACCCACCGCTGTTGAAGCATTCATCCGTAAACTAATTATATTTACTGTAATTTATCTAAACTGCACCACAAACAACGTTTTCCAATCAAAAACCTTTCAAAAACACTGAAATACAACTTAAAAGTTTGAAAGTTCATCCTGACAGACAGGGCTTGAAAATCGGGATAATTCCTAAAAGTTTAGTAACCCGCTAGGTGGCAGTATTTTTTAAAATATGTAAAGGGGCTTTTACTAAATCAGAAAAACCAAAACTTAGCACAAAATATGTGTGATAATATACAGTGTTCCATATATGCAACGCTGGGCGCTAAAGGGTAAACTTCGATGTTGCGCTTTGCATTTTTCTGAAACATAACTTCTGCTGCAATAAATACTTACAAACAACATTTTATGCATGTTTATTGCGACTACAATTCAGTGCTTGTATACAGCCATGGGACATTGGTCTCTTAACACTTCTTCTTACAAGCAGTTTTTGGTAATTATTTACAACTGGTATTGGAAAAAAAAATACCTACAAAAGATAATTTCAAGCAACATGGCCAACCAAAAACATACTTTTACTTTAGGAGTAATTTTCTTTAGAAATCGACAGTTATCACACAAATAAGTCTCATATAATTAAAATGGATCCTTGCAACACATTATGCTTTTGCAATGTTAGTCCACACAGAGAGAGAAACTTGGGCTGGCGAGCTCGCGCGCTGGCGGAAAGAAAATATCGGCGTCCTCACTCACGCCCGGCGTATTTTCGCTGCCAGTTGTCAGGGTCATTTGTTTTGCATGGCGTTCAAAAACGTGAGAATTGTGCTGTTTATTAACGAAGGCATTACGGCCGTGGTGAATGGTACCAAAAATTACTGCATTAGTCAAAAACATTGCCAAGAACAACTGAAGTATGTTTGTCTGGTTAACTTTTGCCTGCGTCCACAAAGAAACAACAACACCAAATGAAACCGTTTTATTTTGTGGAATTGACTAAAACAATAATAAAAGTAATGAAATAACAAGTTACTGGTTTGGTATTATGATCATTATGTTTATTACTACTTTAACCACTGAAATAGTTGTCATGGTGAACTGGTATTCTTTCATGTTATTGAATTTATTGGGTTCCTTTTTAAATTTTTCTGAACAATGCTGCTGATTTTTAGCAACGAGTGCTGAATAAACACAGAAAAATGTATAGGCAACATTAAAGAGAACCTCGCAAAGAAATATAAGAGCACATATTTTAGACAAATATACAGTAGCATGAAACCATACAATGTATCACTTAATTAAAGCATCATATTACATGCAATTTTTAAAGCTAAACAGTAGATGATGCAAAAGATAACTATACAAAATATAAAAATTCAACATTTTGAAAACATGAGCAACCTTTGTTATGGTATGATCAAAACAAGCAACATTTTCTTACACAGGTTGATTGTTAGTGGATGCATGTTCATATTCCAATGAAAGATACTTCACTTTAAAATAGAAAGCAGGCTTGCTTAAAGTATTTCAAATAAAACCACATGTAATACTGCTCCAAAAGATATTGAAATCCTGTCCAAATATCCATTAGTTTATTGTGGTTTTTAGGTGAATTGGCCAGCAAAGGCACAATTTACATTTTCTATTTGAACAGCTTTTTCACTAGCTAAATGAAACTACCTAAACTATGCAAAAGCTGGAAGATATAAACATGCCATGGTATAATCAACGTATAAATTATCATGATAAGTTGATTTTGCCCTTCTACATAATACTAGACATGTTCTTCTGAAGCGTTAATTCAACTAAAACTGTTCTTAAAACTTTAAAAGCAAACATGATTTAACAAATTTCCATTTTGGTTTCAATGGTAAAATGTCTTGTCAATTAAAGTTAAAAAAAAATGTTTGTGATTAATTTTCGAAAGTAATTAAACTCAAAAAATACTCTGGCCCACATCAAATTTCCACTTACAACACCTATACCTTCGACCCACAACCTATTTCCAAAGCTTGCGGGCGTGAGCTAAATCAAAATGATTTCGCCGGCGTATAAGCTCAGCGGCAAGTCGCGGGCGTATTACGCCGAGCGCTCGCAAGCCCGCGACCTCTTGTGAGCGAAAGCTCACGCTTTCAAGCTTTGCCCCGAGCGTACGCCCGCGGCAATGAAACAAACAAAGAATCCGCCGGCGCAAAGCGTGAGTGTGGACCCGGCCTACGATTTTACCACAAAATACTTTAACAACGGTATATAATACAACTTATCAGAATGTCCAACATGCAGCAACACTGGTGCAGGCAAGTGTCCAGAGCTTCCAAAATTTGTGGATGACGTGGACGGATATTTGCTGCGATTTGAGAGATACGCGGAGAACAGCGGCTGGGAAAGGAACCAATGGGCGCCATGGCTTAGTGCACTGCTGACTGGAAAAGCGATGGGAGTGTATTCTCGACTCTTGGCAGACGAAGCCAGGGACTACGAGGTGTTGAAACGGGCGTTGCGGGAACGGTATGGATTACGCGAAGATGGATACCGCAACAGGTTCAACAATGAAACCCAGCAACAAGGCGAAACGGTTTCCCAGTATTTTGTTAGGTTCGAAAGTTATTTGGACAGTTGGGTAGAAATGGCCGGCATCGAAAAGACCTACAAAGGACTCAAAGGAACTTTTTCTTCGCGAGAAGTTCCACAAAGACAGTTACCGAGAGCTATCACTATACATGAGACAACATTCGACGAACGATTTAAAAGAATTTGCTGAGAAAGCCGATAGGTTTCTCGGCCCATTGAAAAAGACGATCAGCGGTCATAGTTGTGATTTTAAGCATCCTCGAGCTGCTGTTTACTTTTCCAATTGTGAAAGATCGGTCCAACGGGGCGTTATCATCGCTTGTCAGGCCCTACTGACCGCAGGTGCTTTAACTGTAACGGACATGGACATATTGCAAGAGATTGTAACGTGGAAGGGGCCGTTCAAAGTCGAGGGGAAGGTTGGAATCAATGACTACCGTGTGAATGTCAAAGGTAATACCAAGCTTTACCATATTAACTTACTGAAGAAACACGTCCAAAGAGAGTCAGAACAGAACATCGGATCAACGACGAGCGACGCACTGGTAATGAGAGATTTGTGTCATGAGTTGAACTTGGGAACTCACCACGAAACAACCGATGACTTGGCCGTGAGTGATTCCCTTACCGAGATTCAGAAGCAAGAAGTCATGAGGATTGCCAAAGCGCATGTAGAGGTATTTTCCGAAAGGCCCGGGTGCATGAACTTGGTTGAACACAACGTTCGACTTACCAGCGACAAGCCGATACGTTCGAAGCCCTTTAACGTACGCGAGTCATTGCGAAATGTTAGACACAGGGGTGATAAGACCTTCGACGTCATCATATGCGTCACCGGTGGTTATAGTTCGAAAGAAAGATGGTACAAACCGGATTTGCATAGATTATCGAAGACTTAACAAGGTAACGGTGTTCGATCCTGAACCGATGACGACGGCCCAGGATGTTTTCCACGACCTTAGAAACGACAAGTACTTTTCGACGATTGATTTGACTAAGGGATACTGGCAGGTGAAAGTCGCAGATTCCGACGTACACAAGACTATGGCCTAATTCCCATGCGAAGATATCTCGCAACCACCGGACGTTTACTGTGCGTATTAAATCTTTTGTTTCAAACGGCCGCTTCGCACCCTCATTTCTTTTGTTTTCGTCCCGAATGTGCCAGTTTTATCGCGTCGCCCGTTACTTGCTGCAGCCACCATTGTTGATACTGCTGGGAAAAAAAGTTAACGCTTTGACCCGAGTCATTGTTACCCAAACGATATAAGTAGCACTCTGTTTTCTAAAACAATTCATTTTTAGTACAAAAGTGTAGTTCAGTGTATTGGTTAAATTTATAACCGTGTTACTACGTCTGTAAGTAATCGTATTTTGTGTGTTGCATTCTATTTGAATAAGACAATAAAGGTGTAGGAAAAGGTTTATTGCTGATCAGGGTACAAGTGCGTTGCTGTCAAGGAACTTCCAATAGTCAGACCCATCTTTTGCGTAACCGTGAAAACGGAACGTGACAATGCCTGTTGCCCCTACTTGTGAATATATAGTTTCTATCCGAAATCCAGTATCGTCCTGTCGTTACGGCGCTGTGGGTTGAGTAGAATCGGTTGTATATTTTGTTGTTCTTCGTCTGTGTTTCCGTCGTGGTCGCAAGCTGTCACGTTGGTTTCTTTTTCTGTGTACATGCATGTTCACAAGCACGTCCTGGTAACTGTTGGCCTATTCGCTTACGGGTGGTCCGTAATATCATTTCTACGTTAGACTTAAGATTAGAATTATTAAAATGAAAGAACTTGTCGTAGAGATAGATCATGTTGTCAAGACCAGTAGAGGGTCTAGGGCAGAGATGTGCAACCCGCGGTACCTATTTACGTGGCCCGACTCAAGTTGGCAAGTATCCGAGTACTTTTCACTATTAGATCGTGGTATTTTTGACTTTGTATTACGTCACACAGTATTATTTAAATTTTGTCCATTGTGATGACTCCCCCATTGTTGCGACATAGTTCACATGCGTAGTTCTTCTGACAATGATTCGTTAGCACATGATCTTATTTTATGGGTGCAAGGTGTTGAATATATCGAGATATCTTGATAAAGGTAAAATGTCGGTCAAGTAGTGCTGTATTTTATGATAACATTATATGGTAATGATGTGTTAACGCAAATCCTATCATGGGTTAGGAAGAAAACATGACTCCTGGAATGATTCTTATATTTCCATGCATAATTGCACAAGGTATATAAAGGCCGGGATTTTTAAACTTTGGGTTGCGGCCCAGAGTTGGGATTGTAAATTGTAATTTTGTGGTTGCAATTATGGTTTTACATTAGTTGCTTGCCAGAGATCGCAGAGAAAATTCATTTTGCCAAAGTATTGTGCATTACAGAATCCAACATCCTTCAGACTTTCAGCAAATATTGGTGTTGGATATACCAACAGCTGAAGAAGCATTGACAATATGCTTTGCATGCTTGTAAACCTGTGGAACTTCATTCAGAGGTTGGCAAAGCTGAGTTTGGTAGACCGATCATTGCCAGTAAAGGCATTCTACACTTACTGCGAACTATAATTACAACTGTTTTTGTTAGCAGAACTTTTGCTGAGACTTAGACAAATAGAGCGTACATTCTGCTGAACAAATACTGCTGTTTTTCTGTTCAACGACATTGAAGGAATTTCTACAAAAGTTAAGTACAATATTACTAACCTTTATTATTATTATTATTGTTGTTATATTACATCTATTTACACTTTGTTTCTGCTAACCTACTTCCTGTAAGAATAGACTAACTGTGCATAAGATGTCACAGCGTTCAAAGAAAGACAAGGAGCAATCTGCTGTCCTTGACCGCATCGACTCACTGAGAGATGAAGTACGGGAGAGCAAGAACTCCACTGACAACACCCTGAAGGAGCTAGTGCTGGAGATGCGGAAAAGCCAGACCTTTCTCCAAGAGAGGTTTGAGGAGAATAAGAAGCTTTCCACAAACGAAGTGGTGATTCACTCCCTCTAATCTGAGAATAAGGAGTTAAAGAAGGCCGTAAAAAAACTCCAGGCAAGCTCTGCTTCAAATGAGCAATCCATCAATAATTTGGAGCAGTATGGCCGTCGGCCATGCCTGGGGTTTAAAGACCTTCCCTAATCAGATGAGGAGAGCACCGACGACCTGGTCAGGGACACTCTAATTTCGGTTACACTGTTGCATTTATTTTGTAGTTCAGAAGCAGAAAAATACACAATGAGCAAAAAAGTAAGATGTGGTGCATGCAGTGACGGGGAAACTTTTCTTCGGATTGATTTAATTGTCGAGAAAAATATTATACAAAAAAAAGATGGGAGAAATCAGCAGTTTTACAAAAGCATTGCTGAAGAATTCGGAGATAGAGGCATCTTTCGACATTTCAAAAATATATTTTGTGGTACAGAATTTAAAAGTATTTATTGTTTTTAAAGTAAGAATGAGTTTAAATTAATGTTTGAAAATTTTCGATTACTACAAGTGAAAATTTTTTAAGGAAACCATATTATGCCATGTTGAAGGGCACATCAAAATCAGGAGCTGCAGCCCTTTTATGAGAAGTTAAATGCTCTACTTTCAGGCCAAAAGTAAGATCAGTTGGAAACAGCATGAAGGCTGTAGCAACACGCATGTTTCCCTACTCAATTCTTCACACATTTGGAACACAGACCGACCGAAAGCTGCAGACGGTGTTAAGCTCTCCTGTAGGAGCTCCCACCAGCTTTCTGGCATCCCGCTGGACAACCACGTTTTTCCTGTCTTTTTTGTTATAAAACGCCCTCGTAACAATCGTTCGCTCTCTCAGTCTCTCTCTCGGTTTGCCATTCGCGCTGATACGATCGCACGTTCTTTTAATAGTTAATTCGCTGCAATTCAGTCACGTGGTAGCAACAAGTCTGCCACGGAGTCGAACTTAGTAACCTAAACAGTAAGAACACGCAAGCAGACTTTATATTCAGCAAAGCAGCGACTGGGAATCCTATTGGTACGCTGCAAGGCCTACAATTTTACACTTAAAGGTTCGAAACAACCTTTAAGTGTAAAAGGAATATTTACTGCGACGGTATCACACAAAAGTGGAATGTGTTTAAAACAGTTTAAAAGAACGCTTTTAAATATATCAAAAAACGGATAGTCGAATACGGTTCAATGAGACCGTCTACAACATACCTAGAGCATTTAACAGCTAAATTTATTTCGTTTGGCCATATTATTTCAAAACAAAGACAAGTAAATACCTGTCAAAGACAAGCTTAAACCGCGCCGTCAGTTCGCCAAAACAGTTTTAAGAACGCCTTTTCGTATGACAACAAAAAACTAAAGCATATAGTTGAATAAAGTTTAGAGGTATAGCCTTCGACATGGCTGTAGTATTTAACTGCCAAATTTTAATTCGCCTGGATGCAAAACAGAGATTTGGCAGGCGAATACCTGTCAAAGGCAAGCTTAAACCGCGCCGCAAGTTGGCCAAAACAGTTTTAAGAACGCCTTTTCGTATGACAACAAAAAACTAAAGCATATAGTTCAATAAAGTTTAGAGGTATCGCCTTTTACATGGTTGTAGTATTTAACTGCCAAATTTTAATTCGCATGGATGTAAAACAGAGATTTGGCAAGCGAATACCTGTCAAAGACAAGTATAAACCGCGCCGCAAGGGCGAAATTAACTGAATTTGACAGTTGTCCGCCTGTGATTTGAACAATTTTAAATCAAGCGACTTGAAGTTTTGCACACAAATATTAGATGCCACTACAAAACGAGAAATGAAAACTAATTGGCGTCTGTCCTTTAGATTTTTATTGCTTGCCGAAAACGCATGTTTGAAACTATGGTGGCTAAGGTTCGGCGGTTTTAACTAAATTTGACAGTTGTCCGCCAGTGATTTCAACATTTTTATATCAAGCAACTTGAAATTTTGCACACAAATATTAGATGCCAGTACAAAACGAGAAATGATAACTAAATTCGCGTCTGTCCTTTAGAATTTTATTGCTTGCCGAAAACGCATGTTTGAAACTAAATTTGACAGTTGTCCGCCTGTAATTTCTATGAGGCGCCGTTTGCAAAAAAAATAAAAACTGCAAAAATCAACCGTTCTAGGCCAGAAAAGCTTAAATCGGAAAGTGTTTTTCTCCGATTTAACAAATCGGAAAATGTTTCTCTCCGATTTAATAAATCGGAATTCCGATTTAGCATTGAAGCGTGACTTGCTTTCCGATTTAGCATTGAAGCATGACTTTGTTTCTGATTAGTGAAAATTTATAGTCTTTACACTATTTAATTTTGAAACTTCTGTTCGGTTTTCTGGTCTTAAATTTCCCAGTGAACTCTTTTATATACTGTAGTTGTACTTGGTTACCATTTGGGACGTTCTATTTTAAGAATAATGACAATCACAACAGAAATCAGAAAACAATTCACGCTTCAATGCTAAATCGGACAGCTAGTCACGCTTCAATGCTAAATCGGAATTCCCAAATGGTTTGCTGTCCGATTTAGCGTTCCGAATATTTATAAATGATCAACTGGTTAGACCAGAGTAAGGTTAGGGACATTTACTTAGTGCTGTTTATTTAATATCACTTTATTTAAGATTCTATAGGCTAGTTAATAGCTAACTCAGGAGATAGAAGTAACTTAGGAGAAGAAGTAAAGTGGACAAAATAGCTTCTGCTATTTTATATTCAATAAATAGTCAAAGCCAGTTTAGTTCTTCTACTACATCCACAACAACGGTGTCAGAAGTAAGTTGGTGTGATGTATTTGTTTTTGGACAGGCACTTTGTATAACATTTTTATTTTTTTTTCATTTTAGGTGCCATTGCCAAGCATAACAAGAAATGATGCAGATGATGAAAATGACTTCACAACAGTAATATTCATATCACATCACATATATTCATTTGTACTACATACGGAATGTCAATTTTTCCTGCTCTGTGACACACACAATTTTTTTTGAATTATGTAGTTTGAAGTGTCAGTTAAATATTGTTTCATTAACTTATGAGAACTTATTTGATAAAATTTGTTATCAGGATTACAGATATTCTGCTCCATTAAGTGGAAGGCGGGTACCCACTCGTGTGAATGGAAATAGACAAAGAAAAAAAAAATTATATTTGAAAGTCTGTTCGAGGACTGTTCTGTGCATTCCTTTTGAATATGGGGCCAACCAAAATTTTGGTTGCTAAAATTGCCATTAGCAACAAGCTTAATGAAAATGAAGTAAAATCTTTCAAGATTTGTTCACTAACACATCGCAAGGTCTACAATTTAAATACCTGACAAATCTGTCAGGGCTGAAAGTCTTGAGTGTTCCAAAGGTTAACACGATGTTTAAGTGGGATGCCTCTGCCTTTTATCTTTAGGTAAAACCATCATTAATGTTTATGTTGATCAACAACACTGTTTGATCAACAAAAGCCTCCTGGAGTTTCATGAGGAAAAGGTAAGACCACATTAACATTTCTACACAATAAGTCTCGTTGTCAGAAAATTTGCCCATCATGTGGCAAGATAAAAGCTTGTTGAAACATGTACTTTAGAAGTTGTATGTGGAGGAAGTTAGGCAAGATGAGGCCCATTTTTCATTGCAGAATATGGCAAAAAAAATTAGTGATGAGGCTAAAGAGCGAGATGAGGCTGGAGAGCGAGATGCGGCTGGACCATCATCATCTTCTCTTTACACGTATGTGATCCAAATTTTATTATGTCACAAAAACATTTGATTGGATTTTCCTGATATAACTTGTATCAATCTGCTTTGATTATGTCAATTTAGTATCAGAGTTTGATTCTGAAAATGATGACTACCTGTTACAAGAAGCTATTGAAGCTTCCATCACAGAAAGCAGTGACAAGTTAGGGTGTGTGTATATCATGTTATAGTTAAGAAGTCTGCAGAATTACCAGTTTTCCAAATATTTGCAAAACATATTGGCCTCCTTTTGTTCACATTACCCTATTACATAAATTCGAATACAACCTCAAAAATTACTTGGCATGTCATGAAAAAAAATAAAAATCACTTGGCACCTAGCACGCCAGGGATAGCCAAACTGACATTTGCCATTTTTTATGCAGGGTACCTTCAGAAAGTTTGTCTGTACATGACCTTATCTTAAATCTGCAAGACTGCATTGATGAAAATCAAGTTAATAGGCAGCACATTTTAGAATGTGCAGTCCGTGCAGTAAAAAGGAATAGTTTTGCAGCAAATGCACGTTTGAGTGTCAAGTTCAGTGATGATATTGGTCAATCTGAAGGTGCAGTTGATGCTGGTGGGCCAACCAGAGAATTTTTGAGACTAGTTATGTAAAGTATAATGCGAGTGCCAAATTTCTTGCCAGAAACGAAACAGGTTTTTGTGATAAACTTGTTGGTTTGCAGGACAGTTTTGTTAATACATGTTTTCCAGGTTCAACAAATGTTTATGGTTGCTTAATATCACTTTCAGTTATACATGGTGGACCGGCACCAAGTTTTTTTCCGAATCTTTTATTTGATTAAGTTGTTGAAAGGCCAAGGAACTTTGTTGCAGCTATATCACAATTGCAGCACATGTCATTCTACCCACAATTATTAACGGTAGTAATCCAGTTTATTGATTTGTACAAAAAAAAGACTGTTTCGTATGTTTACAGATTTACAATGCAGAATCACTTGATGATTTGAATAAAATTACAGATTACTTGCAAGTTAGTGGTTGCCCAACATTTGTGAAAGACATAAACAGAAAAGAAGAAATTGTTGTTTCGGCAATCAAATTTTACACGGAGGATCGCTTAAGGGACCAATTAGACAGGTGTATATCCAAAAGCTTAGACTGTACTTTGTTAACTATATGCAAGTGTAAGTTTTGGCAAATTTGCAGGTTCAAATTGGGCTTAAATTCGACGGACCTACTGTCAAAAATGAAAATGGCACCTATATCTTTCCAAAAAATTTTTTTGGAAAAACGAAAGCTTGATCACACATTTTTTCATGAAATTTTTGCAATTGGTGAGCTTTCACCATCTGGCAGCAATGCCAGATCTAGTAAAAACTGTGCTATATCATTTTGGAGGGACTATGTGCTTGATGTTCAAGGTACAAATATTATGCTTCAAATTAATGAAATAACTAACTGTATATGTTTTGAATATTTCAGATGGAGAATGCCAATGTACGCTTCATGACATCTTGGCATTTGCAACAGGTGCTGATCAACTATCCCCACTTGGTTTTACCGGAAAACCAAGTTTAGAATTTACAAAAGATTCACAATATCCCCTAGCCAATACTTGTGCAAATATTTTGACCATTCCACTTCACACGGATTATGAAATTTTTAGGTCTATGATGGACTTTGGCATTTTAAATGCCCCTGGCTTTGGAATGGCATAGGGAATGTTTGTACAACAACAATTTTCGTTATGGAAGTTGCACATGAATACAAAATAACTGAAGAACACATTTGTTTATTAAAACAGGGTTGAGCATGAGCTGCATTTTTTATGATTAATTGGGCACTATTTGTCTCAAAGGACAACGTCACGGTAAAGTAACTAAATATTGAGACTTAAGTTCATCAATCGTAACCATGCTTGCAGGTGGATGATTTACATCGCTACTTAAAATTTGTCTGGTGGGATCCAATGTTTGCAACTGTAGCAAACGTAAGTTGGTGTGGAATAGTTGCAATGGGGTGTGATTGTTTTCTGTTGAAAGGCAGTGATTATTCGAAGCATCAACAAATTCTAAAAGTCTTTTGTTGATGATGCCCAGAAACACAAAATGCAAGCAAAACAGATCTGTGCTGTTTAACGGATCAAGTAAATGGATATCTTCCAGATAAGAGAATTTATTAAAGAAATCATTTATAACTTGGTTATTGATATCTCTATGCAGTCTTTCAACTCTTTGGTTATGCACTGACGAGCCAGTCATGACAGCACCACTATTTCTTTGTTTTTCATACATATAGTTCCAAACCAAAACATTTTCACCTCCAAAATCTGATCTGACACGAAGTGGCAAACCATACTTGTGTTCTGCTTCTTGAAACAATTTTAACACTGTTTCAGATTTGTTATTGGTTGAACAATGACAATATGTTATCAGCCTACTAAATCCATCTATTCCTGCATGCACAACGAATTTCCATCGGATGAGCTTGTGTGTGCCATCAATGTGCCAAACATAATTGGGTGATGGAACACTGTATTTTTTTCGCCTAATGGTAACAAGTTGTCTTGACCGTATACCATTTTCATCAATTCTGTGCAAACTTTCTCTTAGCCTTTTACGTTGCACAATGATTCCTTGTGATAACAAGTGGCCTCTGACCATCACTTCTCCAACTGCTGGATGCCTCTGCTTTATTGCACTTATAACCTCATCAAGCTGATGATTGGACATACCACTGAATAAGTACACATTACTTAATTTAAGGACTAACCATTGCTTTCACAAACATACTATCATTCTGCTTCTTCGTGATAAGGAGTTTTATTTTTTTGGGGAAATTAGCAAGTATAAACGAAATACAAGAAAAGAACAGCTTTGGAATAAATACAGCTCTATGACTTAGAAGGCATAAGACAATAAAGGCTTATTATTACCTGAACTGTTTACCAATTAGATTGTTAGACCTCATCACTAATTGCAAAGTTGGCCTTGAAACTCCTAAAATTTGGCTAATTTCAGTTTTCGTTAGCTGCAGTTTTAGCAGACCTTTAAGATGATTAATGTCAACTTCCTTTCTTGATCGTCCCTGCAGATTTAGAAACCACAAAATTATATGTACCTTCCATCTTCACCAAAACACACGGTAAAACGTTAACATTAACAGGGTCTAAACAAATCCACAGAGCTAATTTTGTACACAAACTTTTGTAGCAGTTGTCATACAAAATGGTACATCACTGACAATACACAATAATGGAATTGATTTATCGACTCTAAATCATTGTATTTTTAGCTGATCTTGACCCAATACAGAAATATAAAACTTACCATCGCATATATTCAACTTTCAATAACTTTATTGGTCACCGGATCAGCTGTAATCAGTATCGTATAAAGGAATAACTCGGAATATATGTCACGGTTCAATGCTAAATCGGAGAGAAACACTTTCTGATTTAACAAATCGGACGAAAACACTTTCCGATTTAGGCTTTTCTGGCCTAGAACGGTTGGTTTTTGCAAATTTTGTTTTTTTTTTACAAACGGCGCCTCATAGATTTCAACATTTTTATATCATGCGACTTGAACTTTTGCAGACGAATATTAGATGCCACTATAAAACGAGAAATGAAAACTAAATTGGCGTATGTCCTTTAGCTTCTTATTACTGCGCGAAAACGCATGTTACAAACAATGGTCGCCAAGGTCGTGCGGAATTAACTAATTTTGAGAATTCCCGCCGGCAATATACACAATTTTAAATCAAGCGACTTGAAGTTTTGCACACAAATATTAGATGCCACTACAAAACGAGAAATGAAAACTAAATTGGCGTCTGTCCTTGCTAAGGTTCGGCGGATTTAACTAAATTTGACAGTTGTCCGCCTGTGATTTCAACATTTTTATATCAAGCGACTTGAAGTTTTGCACACAATTATTAGATGCCAGTACAAAACGCGAAATGAAAACTAAATTGGCGTCTGTCCTTGCTAAGGTTCGGCGGTTTTAACTAAATTTGACAGTTGTCCGCCTGTGATTTCAACATTTTTATATCAAGCGACTTGAAGTTTTGCACACAAATATTAGATGCCAGTATAAATCGGGAAATGAAAACTAAATTGGCGTCTGTCCTTTAGAATTTTATTGCTTGCCGAAAACGTCACATTTTTGAACGACATTTAGGTCGCGTATCAACAATTTTCTTGAAAGAACGACAATTGTGTACTTGGATCGAAAAGGTACCTTCACAACGGGAATGTAATTATTCCTCACAGTACGATAATTCTGTTCCAGTAACAAAAATTCCGTTACCTTAACGAAAATTCTGTTCCAGTAACGAAAATTCCATTACCGTAACGAAAATGTTGTTTTGATACAGTTGCCTTGCTGAAGAGTCGTGAATAAGCTCTAAAAATTCATCCTGGCATTCTTAAATCACTGAAACTTTTTCGACTGGAAATGTATAAGGATTCCAAGTCTTCATCAGATGTCTCTGGAAAGTATCTTTCGAATTCCTTCTCCCTGGCATTTTATTCTCTCTGCTATTAAGAAGCATATCCAGTTTTTCAAACATTGCACAACTTTTGATTTCGATTTTTCTTTTCCAATTTGTCAATTTAGATTTGAAAGCTTTCAGTGCATCAACAAACTTAATGATATTGTTATTTCTACCTTGCATATGTAGGTTGAGTTTGTTCAGTTGTTCAAATACATCACATAAATAAGCCAGAGAGTATATCCATTCTTCATCGTCCAGCCAAGAGTAATACTCTATCTTGTTTACAAAATTCCTTTAATTCGCTTCTAAGTTCAAAGAATCTTCGCGTAACGTTTCCTTTGGATATCCATCGAGTTTGAGTGTGATAGAGAAGCACTTGGTGGTCTGAATCCATATCTAATGTCTTTAAAAGCCGGGAATTCAAAGCAACTATCATCTGATCTCGAACCTTTCGAAGTGATTCTGGTAATGTTTTGGAAGCTAGGGCTTGCCTATGCAACATGCAGTGAACACCTTTGCTTCTTGGAGCTTGCTTCTTTACAGCAGCTTGAAAGCCCGAATATCACCCCAACATTGCTGGCGCACCATCAGTACAGCAGCCAGCAAGATTTTTCCATTCCAAATTCTCAGACACAAAAAAAGGTGAAACTCTCTCCAGAACGTCTGCTGCTTTTGTAGTCGTTTCAAGAGGCGAGCTAAAAAAAAACTCTTCCTTAAATGCACCATTGTAAATATATTTTGCAAATCAACTGTGCACATTTTGATTTGCTGCACTACCCGACTTTTTATGTCATTAGATAAATCTTTGATGTCGTGTTATTGGATAGCGAAACTGGCGCTAGCTTTTTTTCTGCATCTTTTCCCAGCACTACATCTGCCATTTTCAGAACACAAGGCTTGATTAATGCTTCACCAATAGTGTGTGGCTTTTTCTGCTCTGCTATTTCAAGTGCCACTAAATACGATGCTTATACAAGTTTGTTATTTCTTTCAAAAAATTCACCAGAAGCATCCAGTCTCATAATTTTCAGAGCTTTATCGTGACGCTTAAAAAAGCTTTTGTCTTTATCTTTGTTTTGCGGATGCACATTTGCTTCGTTGGTCTCATTGAGTCGTTGGGGAGTACTTTATTATAAAGTACGCACCTCACCGCTTTCAGTGATTAATGTAAACCCATACTGCATATATGACTTATCATGCTTTCGTTTTTTACTGCTGAGGTCTCTTAAATACTGAAGCCACAACAGTCCTAACTAAAAATCTAGTTTCATTACACCTGCTGTTTACTAACTGTTATCTGTTCCAGTTATTTGTAGCCTAGCCTTATAAAAAGTAGCTCAATCGGGCTACACTGGATGTCCAATGTTGCGTCAATGTAAAAAAAAATAGGTTTTTATGAAATTCCTTCCCGGTTGGGAACCACTGGTTTAGATAAATATGCAAGGAGAGATTGCATTATGGCGCGCAGGGGAGCCCTTGATAAAAATACACGCTACTCACCTTCACAATGCACGGTTGCATAGACTGGTTTCTCACTGGCTATCAAGGTCATGACCAAACTGTGAGCTTTCTCCATTGTTGGTCAAAAAATTTGTTCGCTGCTATTTGGAAACTGAAAGATACCTTCGAGGGTATTTCGCCAGACTCCACTTCAAGGTCTCTGGCGTAACTCCTATCGTAACAAAAATGTGCGCCAAAAAAGCAAGACCGGCAATAATTGGCTTACTGCTGTGTAGGAAGATTTTAGCAAGGGTGACAGTGCAAAGTTGCCAGTCCGCACCTTGCAACGAGAGTGAGTGATCAATTGCGTCACTTAATTTTGTTCGAAAATATAATTTCGCCTTTCTTTGCCGATGTTGGAGAGCCTAGTAAAAAAAAAGCCAAAGCTAAAATGTTGGTAAACGTTTCGAACTCAATACAGGGTTCATCGTCAACGTTTACCAGCATTATGATAAACAGCATTCTAGCTTTGGCTTTTTTTAAATTACTTAACTCCAGATACTTGGCCTCAGACAAACTAATGATAAGGACAGTAATGCTGCACTAAGTCCCTCAGTAAAAGTTGAACAAATTTGCAAGGAGCCGTCAATAACTGCAAGTTCATTTTGGGCTTCATCAAACCAAATCACACAAAAGCTTTAAATCAGCTGTTGGAGGTGTTAAATAGTTAAACGAAAAACATTTACAATGGTGTATTTGCATATTTGGGTCAAAAAAATGGATTGTTTGCAACATTGAAATTAAGTTCAAACTTTTGCCAGAAAATATAATTGAAAATTAATGTTGATGGCCTGCCTTTGTTTAGGTCTTCCAATTGTCAAATATGGCCTATACTGTGTTCATTTAGCTCATTTAAACTAATTGCTGTGGCAGTTTTTTATGGAAAAACTAAACCTTCTCCAATTGAGGAATTTTTGCATGACTTAAAAGGAACAGGATTTATACATTATTTCATATGGGCACTACAATCACTTTCTTTGCTTGACTCTTGCTTCTGTATCATGTTGGATTCAGATCGCAAAGACGAAGCCATTACTTAAAGTATGCATTTACTTCATAAAGAAGTGCTCCAGTTTGTATGGTAAAATATTTATTGTATATAATATTCATAGCTTGGGGCACTTAGCAGATGATGTTCAAGTTTTGCAAATTGATAGTAACGAAAGTTAAAAATAATCTAAAGTCCCACCATTTCTTGTAATTGTAGAGATGGTTGTTATCTTATGAAAAGTGATAGCTTTGCTTTTGTGAAGCAGGATTGTGGCAGTAATAATTACTTATGTGATGTAATGCCAAAGAGAGAAATGAGAAGTTTTTTTAAATGTCCTGTTTGCATCACCTGTGATTGAATTTGCATTTCCTCTTACCACAATGCAGACACGTTCTCAAGACGGTGTTTAGTGTATTTTAACATGAGGAAGAAGGTGTTGTTCCAAGTAGCTGGGTAACATGTACAACAAATGCTGTAAGGTTGTTGAGGGCGCAAGCAGTACCGGGAAATGACTGGAGAAAATTTCCCTCAATTAAAATAAAGTTTCAGTCAAATAACGTTTCTCGTGATAAGAGAAAAATGGGGAATGTGAGGATTACGATGAAACAACCACTGTGGAGTTGTCTGACCACGAAACGGTAGAGGCTCCCATGATATCCAAAAGGCCAAGAAAAAGAAAATCAGACGATACATATGTCTATTCAGGTAAATTAGAAGATTTTTAAGTGAAACTTAGTTTATTAAGTGTATTAATGGTCTTCCTCAATTGGCAGCTGCATTGGATTCATGTGGTGATGTCACATTTACACCACCTACATCCATTGGGGAAGGAGAATCAGGTGAAGGACATCACATGAATTTGCCGCAAGGACATGTAAGCCTAGTTTCTCCCATAAAAGGTCAAAATTGGGTGTTGTTGTACCATTTGTTGGGAATGGCTGTAGGGGAGACCGGGGATAGCTCGGACGGTTTTGGGAAAATTGCTCATATTTTTTTAAAATTATGAACTATATTCTTAAATTTTATTTTATTGTAACTAGTAAAGCATTGCTCAAAAAACAAAAGGGTTTTGGTTCGTTTTAGCTCACTAAAAATGCTCATTCAGCCAATTTTTTAAGCAGGTCTCAAATGTCCGGGGTGACATCGGACATGACCGGGGATATCTCGGACAGCAAGTTTTAAACAAATATCTGAAATCAAACTTGGCGCAATATCACCATTGGGGCATTAGCGCATATATTATCATTCAAGCTTTCAGGAATCGGGGCGTGGCCACTTATGGTTTCGACCCTTCCATACGTTCATGCTTTGGGTAACTCGTGTACTTTTAGGACAGCACGGATATCATAGATTTTCGGGTCAACAAACGATGTTTTATCTTTAGGGCTTATTTTTACTGCCAAAATTCGATCATTTCATACAGCCTCTGTATATTCTCTTCTATAAGCTGATAATTTTTCATAAAACTCAAAAAGTGTGGTCTTCTCGCGATTTCTTGCCATGATGTCCGAAGTATCCCCGACCACGTGACGACAAAGAAATTATTAAACTATGGCCTTGTTTTTAAAGGTTACACAAAATCACCATTGGCCTATCTAAGAATACACATATGAATATGCAATCAACCAAAAATTACTGCATTTTGATTAACTGTGACTGATATATAACCTTACACATACAAATTGAAAAACTTGGTTTCACTGATAAATTGACTTTTTCGATTATAATTTTTTAAGCAGACATGATTTTATTCCAAAGTTCCTGTTAACGTTTTATGGAGACATAAAGCTTTTGTATCAGTGTCTTAACAATACCTAATTGTGACATAAAATACCTGGTCCGAAGTCTCCCCTACCATTGCTTTAAAAAACCAGCTTTATCACAGTCACGTACGAAAGAAAGACTTGTATTTTTACATTTTTGTTAATTATAAACCTATTGCAGGGATTTTGGCTTGTCGTTATTCGAATATTTATTGATATTTTGTTTAAACTTGGCTTTTGAAACCGCTTTATACACTTTTACATTTACACTCGTCTTTCTGGCGCCTTCGCTAGTTATCTCGCTTGCGCTACTTCTTCTAAGTTTCCTTTGTCGCGTAATCGCAGCAATTATCTATCTGTCTTTGTCTCTATTTTTTTGCGACTCTTTTCACAAATAAGCGTATCATAGTTTTCGGTCTCCTAGATCATGGTGTTCGGTCTAACAGATCCCAATTTGATCTCTCAGATCATGGCTTTTGGTCTCATTTTGTTCTGACAGAAGCTGCAGGCAGCATGTTGTCTCACCGGGACTTTCTGGACAGGTTTGATGTTGGGTTCGCGGTGATGCAATTCCTGCAAAATCTTTCGACATACCAACTGCGACCCTTCAATATAAAGGAGCTAAAACGTACACGTCTGGACATCACACCAACTGATGAAATATGTCAATTAGTTCACAATTTAAAGGGTTGAGAGCAAAAAAATGAAGCCATTAGAGTTCATTATGATATACAAAAAAATTACTGCCAATTGTTTCGAAAAACCTGTTCCTGTCACTCAGACTAAAAAATTGATTACCCGGGAAATAGGCATGAAATCAAAAGATATTCAAAGGGCTCTAGCCCGCGCTGAAGATCATTCTGTAGAAGTGCACGAAAAGTTCTTTCACATTACTGACCCCGGAACAATAGTAGAAAAAGCTAGAAATATTCTTGAAAATATATATTGGATTCGCATCGGGGCTACTCCACAGTGGACCAAGGAGAGCTGGACAACGTTAATCCCAAAGAAGAACACGGACCTCCGCGACGTCGGGAATTGGCGGCCCATCACCATCGGGTCGCATCTCCTATACGAAGATCCTATCCCGGCGTCTCCAGACGAGTGTTGACCAGATGGTTAACCATCGTCCGAAGGCCTTTCGCCCGGTTGAGGGATGTGCGGAAAACATCATAATCCTCAACAACATCATCAGATATGCCTCAACATCCTCGCCGTGGCCATACTAGACCTTGCAAATGGTTAGTCACCATTCCGTTGTTCGAGCTCTTCACAGGCATGTAGTACCGCAACCCTTCATAAACATCATCAAAGACCTCTACCAAGGATGCACCACCACCATCTCCCTTGGCGGAGAGTAGACGTCCCGCATCAACATCACCAGGGGCGTCAAGCAGGGTTGCCCGCTATCACCTCTGCTCTTCAACATCATCATCGACGAACTGCCCACCAGCCAAGGAGGCCGGGTCTCGTTCTGGTGGGTAACTCACCGGAAGGAACACAACATCTCCTCAACCAAACCAACTTGTTCTTCCACAGCAGAGGATTGCGGCTTCAACCGAAGAAATGTTTCTCCCTCGGGATCACCCACACCCGGGGCAAGACTTCAACCCACAGGGTGCGGATCACTCCTTTCCTCACCATCGAAGAGCACCCTGTGAGAACCATCAAACCCGGGGAGTGGGTGAGATACTTGGGCATCAACATCGGCCCTCAGGGAACCTGCAAGATGCAGAAAGAGAAGATCACTTCAGACCTCCAGCGGCTCCTGAGGGCCCGTCTCAAGCCGCAGCAGAAGATCCACATGCTGCGGCACCACACAGGCTTGTCGAATCCTTGGATCCGCCTTAGCCCCGACAACATCTTCGAAGAAGACTGCAGGCAGAGGTCGGGAGCGGAGAAGAAATAACAACAACCACTATTCTCCGCGCCAGAGCTGAGTGGTTGAAATTCAAAACGAAAAACGCAGGACAGAAGAGGAAATTCTGCCAAGGAGTTGACGGATTTATTGACTGTTCGTCCGAGAAGGCTGGAACGGAGTGCAGATGCAAAACCGTTTTTGTAGTTTTAAGCATACGCCTGATCTTAATGGTTATGTTAATCTCATTTTGTATTTTAAAACTGCTTTCTACTCTTTTACATTTACACTCTCTGTCTGACGCCATCGCTAGTTATATCGCTTGCGTTCGCTAAGTTTCCTTTGTCGTGTAATCGATGCAATTCTTTCCACAAAACAGGTCACAATGTGATCCCACAGATTTTAGTCTTATAGACCAGCACAGATCTCGGTTTTGTTCTGACAGGACCTGCAGGCCGCATGGTGTCTCACCGGGAATTCAGTGTTGATGTGGGGTCTTCGACAACGGAAGCCTCTCAAGAGAAAAACCGATTCCCGAGCGTAGTGGACAAAATCACGCAGCTGGTTAAACGGTCAGCCTGGAGGAATAGATGGGAGTCAATCTGGGAGCCTGATGCCAAGCGCGACGGATTGCACCTCAAACCTGATCTGGTCTTGAACAGGAGGTCGACCTGACGCGTGTTGGACACTTTGATAGTGGCCGACAATGCGTTACTGGCACTAGAGGTAAGCTGGCTTTACCGCCGACGCTCTTGCGCCTTCTGTCTGGCGTGAACCTTGAACAGGGACATCGGATCTGGCAGCTGTTTAGTAGGAGCACGTTTAGTCGAAGTCGTGATCGGGAGCCGTCAGACTTTCGACCGCGGAAAGAGGAGTTGATCTTCGTGCACAGGCGCATTGGGAAATCACTGTGATTCTGTAGTCAGGGTTTCGATCCTGTAGTTGTCCCTGTTTATTCCATAGCTTACTCCTAGAGAGTAACGCTATTGCATGAGCAATCGATTGGCGTCCCGATCAACACCACTAGAGCCGGTCCGTACCTTCATATCCGTCGTTAAAAGCGCTTGCGTATGTTTTATCAAAGGTTTCTGTGTCTAAGTTTGTTTGTGTTTTTTGCAGGTAGAGAAAAAAAACGTTTGCGAAAACAAGAACGTGATAATGAGGGTCTGCGACGCTTTGGAGAACGTGGATATTTTGGTAAAATGGACATTGGATTTGTCTTGGTCTTACTGTGCGCATTGTTTTTCGGTAAACACGTGTAATATCCGTCCCGGGTTTATGCGTCCTCGCTTTTCCACATTGAAGACAGTCAATGTAAGGGAAATTAAACAGTTCCTCGAATTGCTGATTGATCACAAAAAGTTGAAACCTCTGGCGAGCAATCAATTCTGGCGTTTTTTGCGTTGTACGTGAATTGCACTCGGCGATTACAGAACTGTAGGGTTGCTGTAACTCTGATACAGAGCTCTGTACTTGAATTCAGAGTCGGAGTAGGCTGTTGACAGCTTATCATCATCTAGTAAATGATGGAAGGAGTGCTTAACTTCGGTAGGCAACAAGAGAAAGCTTTATTTAGATCGCGAATCCCCTTTTTGGTGTGGGTACTATTTTGCATACGTGTACATGGACTGTTTTTTTTTTATATTGGCAACGGCAGCATGCATATCTCGTGGATGCTGTTCAACAGTTGATTCATTATCTACGCATTCGTTGGTAGAATAAACAACTCTTCCCAACTTCGAAACGTTCGCGCATATTATGTCGGAACTACTACGTGGTTATGTTACTGGTACTCGTGGAAAGACCATTTATTGGCAAACATCCTGGAAAAATCCTCCAATGTCCTATAGATTCGAACATAACCTTTTGTCATTGCATGGATGGAAAACAATAAAGAGCCCATCGCATTTTTCTCCAAGGCATTAAATAACGCGCAAAAAAATTACAGTACTTTCGACAGAGAGTTGCTTGGGATTTATTTAGCGATTAAGCATTTTAAGGATATACTGCAGGGAAGGAATTTTAATGTTGTCTCAGATCATTTATCTTTGGTTAAGGCTTTCCGATCAAAGACGAGCAGTTTCACTCCGAGGCAAAACCGTCACATGGATTATATTGCCCAGTATACAAGCGATGTTGAATTTCTAAGTGGTTTTCAAAATGCAGTAGCAGACGGTCTTTCCCGAATCGAAGTAAATGCAATTTTCCTAAATGACAACTTACTTTCGTTGAATGATTTAGCTCAGCATCAGCAAGATACGGACTTTCAGGAAAGTTTACAGGACTTGTATGGTTCATTGGAGGTAACAGAAAGGCAAGTTCCCAACAGTGATTTGAAGTTGATTGGCGACAGACCTATTGTTCCTCATGCTTTGAGGAAACGTGCTTTTCACACGCTTCACGGATTATCTCATCCAGGTGTAAAAGCGACACGCCGCTTGGTGGCTAGTCGTTTTGCTTGGCACGGTCTTAATCGAGACGTCAATGAATGGAGTCAAACTTGTTTGGAATGCCAACGTTGTAAAGTTAGACGGCATGTACGAGCACCTTTGGGCAAATATATTGAACCCACAGGTAGATTTCAAGATGTCAACCTTGATCTTGTGGGGCCTTAACCATTATGTGATGGATATTCCTATTTATTAACATGTTGTTGCAGATTTTCTCGTTGGTTTGAAGCAATACCATTGCATAATATTACCGCCGAGACTTGCATAAACGCGTTCTTGTTGCATTGGGTGGCAAGATTTGGTGCGCCACTGCGGGTTTCGACAGATCGCGGTAGTCAGTTTACCTCTGAAGCATTTAATGATTTTTGTGTGCAATTTGGCATAAATTTACAACGCAACGGATTCATCGAGATACAACATAAGTATTTAAAATCTGCTCTCAAATCTCATAATCAACCAAATAATTGGAACGCCAATACGCCAATTTAGGTCTTGTACTTTTTGGCTTACGCAGCGTTTTTAAGCCAGACATAGGTGCATGTGCTGCTGAATTAGTCTATGGCCAAACGTTGAGATTACCTGGTGAATTTTTTGAGGAAATTGTACCGGAAACATCTGTATCCAATTATTCCAAGCAATTAACCGCATTTATGTCACATTTGAACTTTGCAAATCGTAAGCCGCAGCGACAGGTTAATGTTTATGTCGACCCCGTTCTAGCGAGCTGCACACATGTTTTTGTGAGAGTACACGCCAAGAAAGGAACATTATCTCCAGCTTATGATGGTCCATGTAAGGTGTTGAATAAACATCCAAAGTTTTTCACCTTAGCTATGAACGGACGAGAAAACACAGTAACCATTGATCGACTTAAAGTCGCTGATCCAAATGTTCATACAGATTCATCTATAGACACAGACGTAATAACTGATACTTCTGCTATTTCCGACGTTGCTCCACTTATCGTTTCCCCTGATCAGGATACACACGTCACTAGAAGAGGACGCATAATCCGAAAACCTCTTCGATATCGCGATTAGATACGAGCGTACAACAAAATGCACCTTTTCATAGGTTTCATAGGGGTGGTTCATAGTGGTATGCAGCCATTTACGCCATACCCGAACCCACCATCTGTAAAAAACAGGAATCTCAAATTTTTAAGACATGTTCTGGCCAACTCTATAATCCATCTACTGACTTTATTCGTTTAGAAGTATATTCCTGTCAAATTTTTGAATCATCTTTCGAATCTCATTTATATTCCACACTAAGAAATCCATGGCACCACCGTCTTCAGGGGCCTGCGAAGATTGGCAACGCACTCATAGCGCAGCCCTAATTGGACGATTAACCCAATCCGCTGATAATGTTTGGTCATCCTCTAATGAAATAAAGGTGAATTATAGATGGCCTACCTCTTCGAAGGGAACTGTTCAAAATGGTGTTTTGACAAAGTCCACTATTTTATATGATCCCATACATAAACAAATGAAGGGTGCATTAGGAATTATGTCAAAATGCAATATTCATCGAGGTAGCTGCACAGTGGGGACACGTATTTTTACCTGGGCTGTACCGCATAAAGTCGACTGCCCAGTAGTCACACCTTTGGGAACTCATGGACTAACTTTACATTTTAGACAGGATGAGAAATACTATTTGTTCGAAGGCAATTTGTTACGGACAAGACGCCATCTGTACGGGAGGCATGATTATAGTGCCGAGTAATTGTGATGTCCCCCTACAATTACCCCTTATGATCCCTAAGGCGAATTTTACTCCTAGAGGCGACATTTTATCAATGAAGCAATGGACACCGTATCATCATCGATTAATGATTTAACTGCTAGCATCCACTTTAACTATATCAAGACAATACCCAGGGGAAATCCTTAGAATAACTGTTGGTGATTTAATGACTGAAATTTCTTGCGAAAATATAAACGGTACAATTGTGGAAGAGTTACGTCATAAAAATCTATTTGCCACAAGACCTTTAATTAAATACATTGATTCTAAAGGTAGACAATTATTCAGAGATGGTTTCGTATATCCCACAGTTAAGTTTGTCGAGAACTATGTACCCGGTAGAGTTATGTCTTTTAGGATTAATAACACTTTTTACGTTTATGATAATTATACACTTAGAATCCGCATGTACAACACCTACATTGGCTCCTGTAAAATATCATCAAGAGGAATTGGATTTTCAAACGTATGAAGATAATTTACCCCGACCTAGTAGTGGTTTTGAAGATTTAAACTCTTGGCACAACTCAGCCAATCGCGCTTAACAAACGACAAACTTTACCAATTTATCGACAGCAACACAGATCCTACAACTGAAGTTGATGTATCCTACTTATCTTCAACGATCGAAGCGGCTTCCAAAAATGCTTTACTGCATCTGATAAGTTCTATAACATCACCTTTTTTATGTTTTGCCTTTTTAGTAATTTATATATTAGCTGGAATTTGGGCGATTCTATTGACCGGATGGGTAATTAAGATTTACGGACGATTAGCCTGGAACAGATTAATGGCATTTCGAGAACCGAACGGAGATGAACAAACAGAAGGTGACAATGTAGCCTCTGACTTTCAGGCCAAGCCTTTATTGTTCAAAAACAAATGTATTCTGTTGTGAGGGGAAACTTTAGCGATTAATTTGAAACGAATCGCCGGACCCTTAAACTTGTCTCTTTTGTGAGTGACTATCAGACTGATTAAGGACCAGTATAAAAGTTATCTTAGTTTTGACAAGGCTACGTGTTCCCAAAACAGTAAAAGTTTATTTAATTTTTAAACTTGCTGAAGGAAAATGGTAGGAGAAATGCACAAATTAACGGTAATGGTGTTTTCAATGCAAATGCATCGGGCAATGACGCGACCGCGTACTTTCTACGCAATCCCTTTTTTATCCATTTTTGTACACAGAACTCTATTTTACCGGACAATGTCCGAAGAAGCAGCGTACGACTGCTTGGTCGCTATAAGGTGCATGTAACTATCGCCTTATTTTGCATATGCTCAAGTAAAATCATGGGCATAGCGTTGAAATATCATGCGTTGGGCCGTGGGCCACTTGTAAAAATCCACAGTGATTTGCCTACGATGTTCAATCGCACTGGTAAATTTTAATAAGCGACTTATTTTTCAGACCGCAGATACGGCCACTCATTGTAACACACTGCGAGTCTATAAATTGCATTGTGGGAGATTCATGATAAATCCAAGTCGTGGATTACATTTCACATTTGCAAATTCTTGTCATTAGCCCGCACCAAGTGGACTGTTTTAACCGTGTCAATCCTACCAAGTACAAAGGCTCGTTTAATTTGTATCTCATTGGAATTGCTGAACACATGTATGGTGGCCCATCGTTGCCACGACTTTTCATTGAATATAAATTAGTTTTGACTTACATTTTTTTCTATTTTGATATGAATGTGCATTTCATTTTTATTTTAAATTCATTTTTATTTTAGTTGCATTTTTGAATTCATTTTTATTATGAAAGGTAATTTTGATTTTATTTTCATTGTGAAAAGCATTTATAATTTCATTTTCAATGTCAAATGCATTTTCTTTTTGAAAAGCATTTATAATTTCATTTTTATTTTGAAAAGCATTTTTAATTTAATTTTCATTTTGAAATTCGTTTTTATTTGTGAATGCATTTTAAAATTAATTTTTGTTTTGATATGTATTTCGTTTTAAAATTAAATTGATGTAGGTGGCCCAGCGTTGTCATCACGTGACAACTTGTGTAGTAGAGCGTAAAATTTCCTGCGTGAAATATGCATTGTCCACGGTTGTTGCCTGACGGCGCACCTGAAACCGCGTTTGCTTTTCAATCAAATGCGGCAAATTTTGTATTATCAGCTTGCGTCAAGGCTGACAGAAAACTATTTTCTGTGGGACTGAATTTTTTAGTTGTAAAAGATCTGCTTTGGTCTCGCGCGTAGTGTTCAGATTAGTTTTCCAATTGTATTTCACTGGATTAACCGGGATCGACTCGAAAGGCCCCAACAGACTTTGATTGGTTTATTTTTTACTAAAAAAAGTCGAAATTAATTCACAGAATTATTGAACAACAATGATGATAGTTGAACCATTTGAACGTTCAACAAAATCAAATATAATATATGTTGTTGTTTTATTATACTGCTGTAGTGTGGTTGGTAGGTAAAATCAAACTTTCAATTTTATGATATTTATAATGAAACGCAAACAAACTTGGAAAGAATTTGAGGCAATGATTGGACAGAAACGCAAGGGCACAAATGAGAAGAAGAATGACTGCCAAAACGCTACTCCAGATGACATTATGGTACAACGTATGTCAAGTGTGCCATCAGGTAGACTAAAGAAGTATGAACCCTTAGATACTCGAGACTTTGTTCCTTTCCCACATCCTGAATTATCCCTTGAAAATGTAAAAAATGCATGTGAATCATTTTATAGCGAACCTACCGGCTCATGTGATGTTTTGGCCTCAGATAGAGGACCATCTTGCAGCAGAATTGAGCAGGTGAAAGGAAAGAAAATTTTTTTAGTAAGGTTCTTGTCACATGAAGCTGGCATGGATACTGTGAAAGGTAATAACGTCAGCCAACACAAATCGAGAAAATCCACAAACCATTTGTCTCATCCCAAATCTATATCAATTAGCCACTTGCTACGAGCTGGACAGTTGGTCAAAGCCCCTTTAAAACAGCAAGCAACATTAAAGCTCCTGTGGTTTGATGCATATAAGACTAGCTGGAATGAATTAGGAGATATAACTTTTGAGATAGCAGACCAAAAATTTGCGGATGGAGCATTTCGAAATGCACACAGGGCGACTGTATGCAATAATGAGGATTTACCTAGAGAGTGTGTTATAAAAATGTACAAAGATGATACACTTGCAACCATAAAGTATGATTTAAATCTGTCTGAAGAGGAACACACAAAAAAACAGGTCCAGATGCATAGTGTAGCAAAGGTTTTTGCAGAAGTATGTTCTAATAAGGCTCCTTCCCAATTTGGCAGTACATTTAAGTTTGGATCAGTGTATTTTTCGAAGTATAAAGATAGACATGTAACTGTTGAACAGTATTATGCTGGAGATTTTAGAAAGTACATCAACAATGATGGCCATTGTCCTATAACAAACCAGGATGAGTTTCAGAAAAAAGCTGAATGTCTCGCACATTTTAGCTATTCTTACTCAAACACTAAGATGATGTTGCTTGATCTGCAAGGTACTGGGTATCAGCTTTATGATCCAGAAATTGCTTCAACAGAGTTAATGAGTGAGGACCAAAAAGAAACCCTGTTTTGTGCTGGCAACCTGTCTACAGAAGCCATTACCACTTTTATCAAAGAACATGTTTGTAATATGAACAGAATAGCCAATACAGTGCTCGAAAACTTCATGTAAACGTTTCGATTGTTTCTACAACCATTATCAATGTTGACAAACCTCCGTCGTCGGAGGTTTGTCAACATCTTGTGTCAAATCCATCGCACAGGATCGACTTTAACAACCCAACCATCCTTGGACAGATTGAAGGAAAGCGGCGCTTATCTTTCTTGGAAACTATCCACATCCAAAATTTTAGGCCGCTTTTAAATGCCGACACATCCTCTGTGCCACTACGACTTTTTAATATATAAACCGTGTATTTTATAATGTTTTTTTATTTTTATTCTTTTTATTTATTTATTTTCTTTACCGTGCACAGTGCCCTTAATTGTTTTTATCTATCACTACCACAGGCAACTCCGTTCGACTCCATTATCAACAATTGCGCTTATTTAATTCCCCGCCTTTTTCTATAACCTCCCAACTTCACCGTACCATTTTTGCCGATCCGCTTTCATTTGTATTGATAATGGTTGTAGAAACAATCGAAACGTTTACATGAAGTTTTCGAGCACTGTATTGGCTATTCTGTTCATATTAAAGATCTACAAAACCGTTAGTTATGTTCCTATGTTTGTAATACATTTTGTGACATGTTAAAGCTTGAACCGCTTTAACTGGATTGATGAAGTTAAATATTATGAGCTGTAGATTTTCCAGTCCATGCTTTTATTAGAAGTGTATTAATTTCAATTTCATCTATATATTATGTTTCGTCCATCAAGCACAATTGGTTCCAAAGCAATTGGTTTCATCAAATTATTTAGCAATAACTTCCATGTATCAAAAAAAGATACAGTAAAATTTAAGCAAAGTAGTGCTGCTATAAAGTTGCATAATGTTGTATATCAGAAAAGTGTCATGCACAATGTTGCACATTTTTCTTTTCAATTTTAATTTTTTAGATGGATGGGAGTGTCATTAGCAATGCATGGATGTCTGATAGTAGGCTAAAAAATGACTTGAATACTTATGTCCAGCAAAATCTAAAGCGAAGTGAAATTCTCGACTTTATTAAAAAGGATTATCCACATTATGCTTGGAGTTTAACAACACTGGACAGAAGACTGAGACATTTTGAAGTATTTTACATTAATTACAATACAAGGTTATCTCAAGTTTCTGATGCTATAAAAAACGAACTGCAAGGACCTGGTAAGTTACTCGGATACCGGGCTATGAATCAAAAGCTGAGATGTGTACATAACATTAGGGTTCCAAGGCACTTAGTGCACAGCATGATGACTCATCTAGATTATGAAGGGATGCGTTTACGTAATGTTAAAAGGAAGCAGAAACATGAAAAACATCCGTTTACTTCACAAGGTCCATTGTGGGTAATATCACTGGATGGTCATGACAAACTCTGTGGATACCAAAATTCAACCTTTCCTCTTGGTATATATGGATGCATGGACACATTTTCTAGGAAAATTTTGTTTTTATTTGTTACACATTCTAATTCTAACCCCCTCATTATCGGAAAAAAATATCTAGAGTTCCTGGACAGAGGAACCGAAACTGGCAAAATGGCAACGATCCACTCATACCTATTGCACCTTGTTTCAAATATGGACAATCCAACAAATGCAATATTATATGGGCCATCAAACACCAACAAAATTGAACGTTGGTGGCGAGATTTGCATGAGAGGCTCGAAAAGTTCTTTAAGCATCAGTTAAATGAACTCTTGCATGAAAAGATTTATGATCCACACAACCTACTTGACAGACAGTTATTGTTTTATGTTTATCAGCCTATACTTACGCGTGAATGCAGTGTGTTTGTTGACTATTGGAATAGTCATCGTATTAGAGCTCAAAGAGGGTTGGAATTACCATGTGGTGTTCCAAATCACCTCTATTCCTTTCCGGAGTATTATGGTGCATCCAGAAAAGGGTTTGCAATCAGTCATGATAATCTAAAAACTGTTGCAGAGCTGTCTGGAGTCATAAGTGCCCCAACCACATGGTTGGAAGATGATGTTGCTGTAAAGTGTAGAGAAATTATGTGCTCTCCACACGAAATAGACTCTGCTCATGCTGCAAATGCCTACCGCTTTTTGAAGCAGCAGTTTACATGTTAACATTAAAATTATAACATGAGCTTTTTCTGTTCCTGTTTTGTAAAATTGTGTGAGTTCTTATGACTTTTTTACTGGATATAATATTTTCGTGTACGTCTACACTGTTTCCATGTGACAATCATATCTTCTCATGTCAAAATAGAATTACAGAATTTATTTGCATTTGGTGATACACTCGGCTGCCTCACAATAAGTTGAATAGAAATAAGTTTTGTGACCAGATCTGTATGTTTTCCATACATTGTGGTTCACAAGCAGTTGCCTGAATTCACATTCACACAGACTTGAAAGAAAAATCTAAGCTAACCATTTAGTTGTTGTTGGACAAAATCATTTGACAATGAAAAATCCCACCCCTTTTTTTCTCTTTGAAAAGGACCAGTAGATCTTCATGGGTCACCGACCACAGGAATTGTTGTGGGCAAAAAAGCAAATCACCCAGAATGGGTATTAATGTTGATAGGCTTCAAAACTTGATTTTGGGGATTTAATACTGATATGGGGCCTTCAGGGAAATTTGCCACTTTGTAAACTGTGCAATGTGGGTCAAATTTATGCTTAAATTTCTAAGTTTATGTATTTCGAGGAACATGGAAATTTGTGTGGTTAGTTCTTTATTAAGCACAGGCATGCTGTTGGGGGCTTTTCGATGCGATCCCGGTCAATCCAGTGAAATACAATTGGAAAACTAATCTGAACAATACGCGCCAGACCAAAGCAGATCTATTACAACTAAAAAATTCAGTCCCACAGAAAATAGTTTTCTGTCGGCCTTGACGCAAGCTGATAATACAAAATTTGCCGCATTTCATTGAAAAGCAAAAGCGGTTTCAGGTGCGCCGTCAGGCAACAACCGTGGACAATGCATATTTCACGCAGGAAATTTTACGCTCTACTACACAAGTTGTCACGTGATGACAACGCTGGGCCACCTACATCAATTTAATTTTAAAACAAAATACATATTTTAAAATGCATTCACAAATAAAAACGAATTTTAAAATGAAAATTAAATTAAAAATGCTTTTCAAAATAAAAATGAAATTATAAATGCTTTTCAAAAAGAAAATGCATTTGATATTGAAAATGAAATTATAAATGCTTTTCACAATGAAAATAAAATCAAAATTACGTTTCATAATAAAAATGAATTTAAAAATGCAACTAAAATAAAAATGAATTTAAAATAAAAATGAAATGCAAATTTATATCAAAATAGAAAAAAATGTAAGTCAAAACTAATTTATATTCAATGAAAAGTCGTGGCAACGATGGGCCACCATACACATGTCAAATGTCGAACCTATTTGTATTGCTATATACCTCCTTAACACACGAAATAGTTACTCACAAGTTATCACAATCGCGTTGATTTTTTTTTATCGCAGTTGGATATAATCGCTATTGTCTCCGCAGCGCAAATATGTAAACATAGAGATGTATATTATAACAGTATGTCCATCATGCAACTCGGTGAACAAAGTATATTGTTGTATTCTACATTTATTCCCCATTATATTTTGAATATTGTATTAATTTAATACCGTATGTTTGAGTTTGCTTTCCAGAGATGTACGAATCAGTAAGAAGAAACACATGGATATCACATCGCGTGCAACGACGATCTTTCGAGTGCACGATCGAAAATGTACATTAGTTGAAGACGTTCCATCGCAATCAACTCCACCAGTTGTGCTTTTTAACGACCTCAATCGAGTACGTGGAGTTGAGAGAGATTTCACGATAACAACAACTCAGCAAAGAGTCATCAAGATAACTTCGAACAACAAACGAAATTCTCCACACCAGCTGTAGACAAGAACATCCAAGAGATTTTACTGAAACAAAACTTTTCCGGAAAACACTTTGGTGGAAGGGAAGTTCTGCATCTATCACATCATATTTGAGAACAATTCCCAGTATTATAGTGCTATTGTTAACAAGCAATTGCTTCAACCTGTTACAATTCATCATTTATGCGGACTGACAAGCGCCTCGTCTACGTCATCATCACCTTTTCCAACGTCATACGTCAACACCAACGTCATTTCTTTCTTTTACCTGAGCTCTCTCTGGCTATATATATTACGTGCATATTCATGAAAAAAAGAGAGACCCAGAGACCAGGGAGAAAATCACCAGAGAGAGAGAGACAAACTAAACCCGCCAAACAAGACCATAAGTCAAAGAGTAAATCAAAAAACTGTTATGTTGATTGTCGCCAAGCTATACGAGCTTTATTGTTTAAGAACCGATTGATGCGTGGTTTGTAAGTTGTTGATGATAAATCTTAAAGGTCTATAGTCTTTGTTCAAACAGTAACGCAGGAGTCAGATATACGGCAGTGTTAGATTTTGTGCTACGTTCCCGAACGGTCAGTGCATATGCAGGCTTTGAAATAGCACGACGTTTGACCGTAATTAAGGCCCATGGAAAAATAATGTTAAAATCTTTTACGGCCCCTTTTTTGTTTATGATTTAAATCGTCATTATGTTATTTGGTCATATCACTTGCTCATATGTTCAACATCCCTCTTGATTTTTGGTTATCCCTTAAAGTCAAAATTAAATCCCTCATTATTTTTCATTCGAAACGCTTAGTTAAAGAATCCCGTGATTAGGTTTCTTCCCTACAACAATCCCTTTAATTCCTTTTATTCCGTTAAAAAATCCTTATCCCGTTCTAACTTGATCCTACAAGGCTCTAAACCCCCTATTTTTGAGTTGCAAGATTCTTTTGGTCTCCTTTTAACTACCCCCAAAGAAATGCTTTCACATACTTTTGATTTTTTTAAGTTGTTATATTCTAATCAAAATCTTGAGTTACCAACCCCCACGAACATTTTTCTTAAACAACCTCCTAAGTTTATACCTGATTCTTTTTTAGAAAATTTATCTGCCCCATTTTCAGTTTCAGAAGTTAAAAAATCGGATTTTCTTTTTCCCTGCGGTAAAACCCCCGGCCCCGACGGTCTCAGTTCAGAGTTTTACAAACTGTTCTGGGACCTGATCGGGGCCGACCTCACATCAGCCCTTAATTTTTCTTTTCTTAACGCTTATGCCCATCCTAATTAAACATCCGGCCATATTACTCCCATTTTCAAAAAATCTGACCCTTCTTTATTATCTAACTATCGCCCCATATCCCTTCCTAATTTAGATTATAAAATTTAATTTCCCCTAATCAGTTTGCCCAACCTGGTTTTACTTCTTCTCACGCTACTACTCTCCTCCGCGACCTTCACTATTCAGCTAAAAAACGTAATTCGGACTCCTTTTTTTATCTCTCTTGACTTCCGAAAAGCTTTCGATTCCATCTCTCATGACTGGCTCCTTTTGCAATTACAACTAAAACGCTTCCCCCCGCTTTTTACTGATTTTTTATCTTCACTCTATTCTTCATCCTCATCACAAGCCCTCCTCAACGGGTTTGCCGATCAGGAGAGGTGTTAGGCCCCTTAGCCTGACCCTCTTCCTGATTGCTGTCGACCCGCTTCTTGCTGCCCTTCAAAACCACCCTTCAATTAGATCTATTCCCGCACCATGCCGTAACGTACCCAAAGCGGTCGCCTACGCGGACGATGTCACCCTAGCGGTGACCGGCCGCGACTCCCTCTTACTTGCCCTCGACCTCGTCACAAATTTTTCCAGTATATCAGGCTTAACCGTTAATCCCACCAAAACCCAGGCGATCGCCACCATCAATCCCCCTTCATAATTTTACCCAATACAGTATAACTTGGAACAGTAAGGCCATAAGCCCATTAAACATACCAATTGGACACCCCAGCTCAATCACCGCGCTTTACGTACCCGTGTTTCCTCTATAAGCGACCCCTTTCTGACCTATGATTCGAAAAGCATCCTCACTAAAACATTACTCCTTCCCCATATTTCTTATCTAGCTAAATCGTACCCTCTCCCTGAAGGACAGCGGGAAGCGGTAGACAGCATTGTGGCAGGCTTCGTTGGGGATCACCACAATCCTACCCTTCCCATCCAAACCCTGGCGGCGTCGCGTGACCTTGGCGGGTATGGCGTCGCCAAAATACCACTTTACTCAAATCTATTCTTTCTCTTTCCTGTTAAAAACTACTATAAACATAGAATTTTAGATCCCCCACAACCCCTGCTCTTTCTTTTGTTGAGTTTAATATTGGTTTACCCCTCTCTAAGTTTTTTAATTTACGTGTCAGAAATAATTTACCACACGCTACAACCCCTTCTCCTTTTTACAAATATCGTTTAGATCTCACTTTTAAGTTTGCCCCCACAGAATCTGAATTACTTTCACCTCAGCTAAAACCTCTTTATTTACGTTTAACAAATCCGGAACCTAACCCTTTTCAGTTGACAGATTGGTCTTTAGTTCATCATCCTTCTTTTCCAAATTATTTAAAGACTTTTAATTTCCCCTTAAGTCTACATACACCCCCTTTCTTTTAGACAATGATTGTTTTTGTACCTTTTGTTCAAATATATATGAAACTAATCATCATTTATTTTTTAAATGCATGCATATTTAACCACTTCGTTCCTTAGTTATTTCAGTTCTCAGAGCACTTATGCCACAGAACCTCTATTATTTCGATCATCCTACTTATTTACATTTTCCCCAACTCCTTGATGATAATACACTCGAGCACAGATTATTATTTTAAACACCACCCTTACCCACACAATATGGAAAACCCGAAACAAAGTAAAAAAGAATCCTAATGTTGTTAAAAATATCCCAAGAAAACTGACCCAATCCTTCCGCCAATCACTAATCCTTAAACATCGGTTACTGCGGACAAGGCCAGATCCCCTCCTGGAGGTGGTACTTGTCAAATCCGTAGATTTATAAAATAAATAAATGGACCCCACAGAGTGTACCTCTTTCTTCCCCTCCTCATTAAAACCTGTAATCCTCCCCTTTTATACAATGTTCACTTCCATATATAGCGTAATTCTCCCACTTTTATTCTGCGTTCTCTTCCTGTAAATATTTGTAAATACTTGTTCTATCCTTTTTTCACGTTAGTTTCCGTTGTTAACTTGTTTTCGCTGGGCACCTTTTAAAAAAAAGGAGAAACGGTGTTTTGAAAAGAGATATCATCGTTCTTTCTGCGATAATTACAAAGGTTCGTGTTGTAGTGTTTTTGTTGATGCGAAGATTTTAAATTGATTGCTTTTTTGCTGACAGTGATAACATGGAGTCTACTGATAGTCCGAAGAAGAAGGGAAGGGGCGTTTCTTTTTTTTACCACTTTCCAAAAGGTTAGTGTCTGATATATGCGTGCAGTCATATGATGTGAACGTGTGCAAATGTAATCGTTTTGTTGTTGCGCAGATTTTCTTCGCCCGTATGGTTTGGCATGCGACCCTAAGCAAATGGATGATGATCGAGTCTTCCAAGAGAAATTGAAGAATTTCACTTGTGAATGGCTTACGAGGCCGCATGTGGCTTTGTCAGAATTGAGTGAAACACTCAGAGAAGAATTGGAGTGTCATTTGCGACGATTTGAAAGCATTGACAAAGAAAAGTTTTTTCGGAAAGTTCGACGACTTTTTGCGGCAGACGAAGGACTTCTGCAAGCCTTTTGCGAAGAGGTTACCGGAAGAAGAAAGGGCTAGTTTCAGTCAAGGAATGCTCAAAGAAAATCTTGGCCAACTGAGACAGAATGTGCAATTTATGAAAGAACTCAACGAGTGCTACATGCACAAAATGACCCAAGTTGGTGCCTCAATGTATCTTATTGGGATACATTTGCGTGTCATGCAGTTCGTGTTTGCGAACTTGCAATCAATTGCTGCTAAATGTAATGACGATTTTTTGTCCACATTTAAGCAGAAAAAAAACCTTTTCGTCGTATTGCGATGCTATTTGTGGAGAACTTGGCCACGGGTATCAACTTCAAGAAAGAGGTCCTTCAAGGACTTCGCTGTGACGTCATCAAGCAGTAGCGATTCAAAAGCCAAAAGGTCAACAAGTGCAACGCAGAAAAAGCAAGTCGCAGAGGATTCGGGTGATGAGACAACGTTGAACAAAGAAACTGAGAATTCGATGCGACTTGAAGAGCTTTTGCGAAGTGGCACAACGTCTCAACATGTGCAAGACGCGAAAAGAAAGAAAAAAAGTTCAAAGAAGGAACCCAGGAAGGAAATCTTGCCAACTGCGGTCACTGAAGCGGCTGAAAAAAGCGATGTGGCAGTGACGAGTAAGAAAAGAAAACAAAAATGCGCAAGCAACTTCCTTCTGTAAATTAAGATTTTGTTTATTGTTTCCAACGTTTTTACTATTTTGTTCACTTTTGTTTTCGTGTTCCATTGGTTGATTGTGTTGCTTGTTCACATATTTTCGTTGTTTATATGATGCGTTGTTTCACTTAGTTCAATAGACTTTGAAAAAAGAACTGTAAGTTTTTAGGAATTCTTGAATTTTGCCACATTGTTTCTTAGAAGGGTACTGCGAAATAAGCTTGTGAAGGCGTCTACTAAGCAGCATGAGTGTATTACCACAAAACGACGTGGGGGCGATAGGCTAATCGAACCATCTAGTAGCTGGTTCCCTCCGAAGTTTCCCTCAGGATAGCTGGCGCTCGGTGGTCGCAGTTTTATCTCGTAAAGCGAATGATTAGAGGCCTTGGGGACGAAACATCCCCAACCTATTCTCAAACTTTAAATTGGTAAGAAGCCCGGCTCGCTCGGCTAGAGGCGGGCATGGAATGCGAGTGCCAAGTGGGCCACTCTTGGTAAGCAGGACTGGCGATGCGGGATGAACCGAACGCCCGGTTAAGGCGCCCGACGCGACGCTCATGAGAGCCCACAAAAGGTGTTGGTTGGTCTAGACACCAGGACGGTGGCCATGGAAGTCGGAATCCGCTAAGGAGTGTGTAACAACTCACCTGCCGAATCAATCAGCCCTGAAAATGGATGGCGCTGGAGCGTCGGGCCTATACCGGGCCTTCGCGGCGGTGCGAGCACGCCGGTGCGCTACGCTGCGACGAGTAGGAGGGAATATAGGTGATAGGCGAATGCCGTTCTGAAGTTTTTCAACCAAGCGCGGGTAAACGGCGGGAGTAACTATTATTCTATTTGAATAAGGTGGTAGGGTTAGAAAAATATCTCAAGCTGAGTGCGTTCACGCTGCGTGAAGCTAAGCATTACCCCCCCGAAACAAATTAGAAGAACGCAAACGACAAGCGGAAATTGTCTAGAAAAGAGAAAAATTGACTGGTCTACTTTTAGTTGGACAAAAAAGAAGTTCTACGAACTATACCCAACCCAAGCATGGAAAAAGAAATTCCTTCACCCACCTGACGCAAATAGAAGAACGCGAAGACAAGCGGAAATTGTCAGGAAAAGAAAAATTGACTGTTCTATTTTCAGTTGGAAAGAAACCAAGAAGTTCTACGAACTTTATCCAGCCAAAGCATGGCAGAAGAAATACCTTTACCCATGAAGACAGTCAATTTGGTCTACAACCGCCCCAACAGCATCAGCTGCAATATGTGCTCCCTCATCCTTACCACCGACCAGGGAGCACAGACCCACCTGCGAACCCACCGTGTCCCCAGATCTGGCTACGCGTGCGGTAAGTGCCATCATCCTTTCGAACGCATTTCGCAGGTCGCCTGTCATTATCCGAGATGCAAGATTACTCCAGAGGAAACACCATCTACTGCGACCGCGATTGCGTGCGAACTCTGCTCCCGTCACTTTGAGACCACGAGGGGGCTCCATCTCCACCAGCGATCTAAACACCCCCTCGAATACCATCAAGATCTAGAGAGGAAGGACGTCTCGAAGCGGCGGCCTTACACCAGCGACGAGGTCAACATCTTAGCAATGGAGGAGGCAAGACTCCATCCGCAGCCCAGGAACATCAACCAACACCTGGCCGGGCTGCACCTCGTCGACCGAACAGCAGAGCAAATAAGGGTGATGAGAAAATTTCTGCGGTGTAAATCCACCCTCGCTTCCCACCAAACGAGAGAAGAGAAGGAAGAAGATGAAGAAAAGGAAGGAGAAAAAAAGGATGTAGAAGAAAAGCGCGGTCCGAGAGAAGAAGGCAAAGTGGGACGAGGAGTTGGATAAGTACCTGGACGACTTAACCAGATCAGGCAATTTGTCCCCAGGTACGCGCGCGGTGAACCGTCTTCTGAAGAACAGAGCCAAAGACCCCAACATCATCGAGTCTCTAGACGGTTTGCTGCGCGACCTTTACCCGGAGATTTTCACCCGCAGAAGTAAGTCCCTGCGGAAGAAAGTCGAGCAGGAGCAAAGAGAAGAATAGCCAAAGTCATCGGCGGCGAGAAAGAGGGCCGAGTACACCCTACAACAACAACTTTGGAAGAGAAACCGCCCTCTTCTCGCCAAAGTACTGCTCGACGACGCGCCGATCAATCCCAGAGGACCTCCTACCTCAGAGATAGAAGAGACCTACAACGAGAGATTCGAAACACCATCACCGACAGACGAGGAAGAATATGAGAGAAAGGAAAATCCTGAGGTAGGAAACCTGCTCCTTCCCATCACGGAGCAGGAATGTTCTCTGATGCTAAGAACTTTAAAACGGTCGGCGCCTGGTCCCGATGGTTTTTCACCTATTTTCGCATGACGGGCGAAGTTTTTGATGAACTATTGTGCAAAATTGCCCCAGAGATAACGAAACAAAATACACATTTGCGAGAACCAATATCAGCTGAAGAAAGATTGGCTGTTACTTTGAGGTAAACGGACAAGCCCATTAACATAAAAGAAATATACGCCTAAAATTGTCCACCATGGCTTCAGTCATTTCAAACTTTTTAGCAACAGAAAACAGTTATACCAGCATTGCTAATTCATACAGAAAGTCAACAATATCAAGGGTTGTACCCGAAACATGCAAATCCTTATGGAATGTACTGCAGCCAGAAGTGATGCCTCACCGAAAAAGAAGACAGTGGATAAAAATCGCTGAAGAATATGATACGTTTTGGCAGTTCCCTCATTGTTTGGGGAGAGATGAAAAGCATGTGCTCATTCAAGCACCATCCAGTTCAGGTTCACTGTACTTCAATTATACAATTTCGTAATTGTTGATGTTGGAGCTTATGGCAGACAGAGTGATGGAAATGTATTGGGAAATTCTGCATTTGGAGGTTTAAGAGGTAACCTCTTAGATTTACCTACCCCCACTAGTTTATCTGGAATTGCTCAGCCTCTTACATATGTAACTTAATAATCTGTTCTTCTGGCACACATTATTAAGTTACAATATGCCTGGCAGCAACAAAAACATTATATTTCTTCCATATGTATTTGTCGGGGACGAGGCATTCCCTTTAAGATGCAATTTGTCACATGAGCAGAGCAAGGCGCATAGTGGAAAATGCATTTTTCGGGTGTTTCACCGGCCTTTGTTAGTACTGTTTTACATAATTTTTTACGACGCAAGGTAACCCTACAGTATGTTGAACCAAACACCACTGATTATGAAAACAAATATGGTATAATTGAACCAGGACAATGGCGTGCAGATACCTCACAGTCAACTGTTTTTGCAACCATTATTGTGTACTGGAGGAAAGCATTCAGCAAAAGCTGTAGAAGTTCGCAATGATTTTGTGAAGTATTTCACAAGTCCAATAGGATCTGTACCATGGCAAAATGATGTTACAATGCGGTCATAATTATTTGGTCTTATAAAGTTAACAGTAAACCTTGAATGTTCAACAGCAGTGGTAAATCACAAGTGTCACAGTTTTTCACTACAAAAATATGTCACAATAAATGTAAAATTATGCTAAAAATGTGGTTTGATATGAATGTAGTGAAAGTGAAAACCGAAAACGGTTAGGCAAGCACAACAAAGAACACTGCAAAGAAAATGCATTCCAATAACATGGTTATAAAGAATTGCAAGAAAGAAAGAAAATGAACATAGTTTTGTGTTTGCTTTGTCTTTTTGAGGTATCGTACAATAATACTCTTAAGTTTGTAAAAAGTCAGTGTTATGCATTGTAGTTACCATATTTACATGTGAAGAATGTAGAATGTCTAAACACAACAAAAATCGTGCATGCTGGGCAAATATAATTACAGCTAATTGTTTGGATCATTGAAAGCATTATGTATACTTGTCATTATTTCTGTTCGGACTTGTAATTTTTTATGTTGGGGAATAAGTTTTGCCTCTTTTGCCACGCAAGCAAAAAACATGTCATCACTGTCTGCAGGCTCTGTCCAATAAAAAATATTTTTTTAATACTTCACAACAAAATCTAAACAAATGAAAATACCTTGGCCGTTTGGTCAGCAAAGTCGTCTTATAGTCACACCAGCTGCACTGATGGGACTTTTTAGGTTGAACAATTAACATCTTGTTTAATACTTGTGAGACTTTTCCCAATAAAAAACACAAAAACTTAGCAGAATGTTTGTTGCACTTACAGTTTTCTGATAATCAGCCTCCAAAATACACAAAAAAATTTACATACTTCCGCATATTGAAAAGAAACTCAACACAGAAACAAAACTGATTAGTATTTATAAACCTACGATATATTAGTAGGAAAGAATATACACTCACATTTTGTTGAATGTGACTTTTAAACAGAAACAAAACATAACTGATTAGTTTGCAACGACCAATGACTCTAAAATAAAATAAGTTTTGTGTGAACATAGTTAACAGTACATCTGTCCACAATCGTGAAGTTCTTCCGAAGCTTGGCACTGATTTTAGCTGATGACGGAAACGATGGTGATGCTTCTGGCAGCAACTTTGATCTGAAGCCGAATTTGACTCCACTGATGATCAGAGGAACAGGTACAGGTAGACAAAAATGATAGGCCCATTACCAGAAAAATAGTCAGAGACACAGACCATGCAAAAAAACACCAGAAAATAGATAAAGGTGAAGTTTTTATGGGAGACTGTGTCAAACCAGATTATGCAGAGTACTGGACGTCAAATAGCATACCAGCGACCTCGGAATTCACAAAATATTAAGTCTTTTCTTTTTATCCCCTGGAAAAGAAATAAAGTATTTGTGGTTGCTGATGCAGTAACTGGTTATGGATACGCTGGAGCTTGTAAGACCGAAAGTGTTGATAATATTTAGCGAAACACACGTAATTGTCAAAAATCTATTTACTCCTTGGCATGGTACCACACTGTCTATATGGACAGCTTTTATTCTTCCCCTTTCAGCTAAGTACAGTTCACAACTCTTTCATGTGTAATCACAAATATCAAAAACTGAAAGCGGATTTCGTGAGGTGAGGAAGCCACACTGCATAGACCGCTATACATGGGTGGAGTGGATCTTTTTGACCAACGCGCAAAAACTTGCCTCTTTCCACATTCGGTTTTGTATGATTAAAACAAGGTATCTCCAAGGTTTTGCCACTTTTACAATTGCAACATTTGACAATAAAAGTTGACAAGCAACACGACTGCATTTTTTGTTCTGATAGAACAATAAACTGTGCATGTGTAATCATTTTTTTAAACATCTGTTTTTAATTTTGTTTTGGTGTTCATTTGCTGTACATTCAATGTTTTCTTGAAGCATGTTTGTGTGACATTATGACGTATGCCAATATGCAGTACATCTTTAGAAAGAGGAGGACCTAGACAACATTTCTCGCTATAGTGAACATATTGTACTAAATGAGAAATGCATGTCGAGCCTAATTTTTTTTTGCAACTTTATTCAAAGACTGTACATAAAGGTAATAAACGGTTCAGAAACATTTTTCAACATTGTCATTAGTCACATGGTAGTTTTACTAGGATTTTGCCACATTTTCTCTTTGACAAGTCTACTGACAACTTTTACGACTTTCTTGTACTAAAACAGGATAGTCAGAAACTTATTTTAATATTACTGTACTTCCTGCCGCACAGACATAAGAACCAAAGGTTTTAGGCCAAAACAACTTTAGGCCATCAACGACAATATTAAGATCACCCGCAATTTTCAAACAAACGGCAGCAACGTGATCCATTTCCAAAAGTGCATAGACCATAGACCATATTAAGGTATATTGAGCTTTTCGTGAGAAGCAAATGTTAATTTATTTGTAGGATTTCTCGAACATTACGGAACTGCAACCGACGAGGAACGCATATCGTGAAAGTTGTTTTGTTGAGAAATTGAAAAACTTTACATGTGACGTGAGTAGTAGAAGAAGTGGTCGCATTCATTCGTGAGTTTTGCACAACTCCTGCAATTACCACATTCACAAGGCCCTGTTTAAAAACGTTTGTCTGCATCTACAAAGGAACAATTACACCAAATGAAACCTTTTTATTTTGTGGAATTAACACAAATGAACAAGCAATACGAGAAATGAAATGAGAAGTTACTGATTCGGTATCAATGGCGGGTATTATGATCATTATGTTTATTACTACTTAACCATTGGAACAGCTGTCATGGTGAACTGGTATTCTTTCGGGTTCCTTTTTAAATTTTTCTGAACAATGCGGCTGATTTTTAGCAACGAGTGCTGAATAAAAACAGAAAAATGTATAGGCACAACATTGAAGAGAACCTCGCAAAGAAATAAGAGCACATATTTTCAAGATAAATATACAGTAGCATGAAATCATACAATGTATCACTTAATGAAAGCTAAACAGTAGATGATGCAAAAGATAACTATACCAACAATTCAACAGTTTGAAAATATTTGTTATTTTCTTACACTTGTTTATTGTAAGTGGATGTATGCAAATGAAAATAATTGAAATATGAATAGGCGCCCAGTTTCAAAAATTTGCGGGAAGGCAGAACCAAAGTCCGTCACATAGCGAAATATGCACCCACCGAAACGTAACAAATTGTTCGATTTTTAATGCAGCGAAAATCGGAAGTAATATCATTACTAGCCTTCTAACACCTGTGTTTTCCTACCTGCGGATCCAGGCATCGACAGACGGACTGTCAAGATGCGTACCGAGCGAATGATGTTGATGCAATCACAAGTAAATTTCAAAAACGTTTATTTACAAAATGTGTTTTGTCTGACTGGATTTTTTGAGGCAAACTCTGTGATAAGTTGTTCCACATCAAGTATGTCAACAATTTCTTTATGCGTGCTCAGGATGCATGTGCTGTTGAGGCGGTCTTGTGTTATTGTGGATCGCAAATACGTTTTAACGCGACGAAGAGTGCTAAACGATCTCTCAGCCTCACAAGACGTGGAAGGTAAACACAAGAACAGTATGCAGAGGTGCTCAAGGTGATTTCCAAAATATTTAACTTCCAAAGAAAGGCGGGGAAAACTTTCCATCAGCTGTTCCTGATTAACGCGTTTGCACAGGATTGCGTACTCCAGCAACTGAATTTTTGATAAATTTTCTTTCGAAAACTGATTAACGAGGGTAGAAGTAGCCAGGCGGTACATTTCTTTGTAACTTCCGGATATTTTGAGTTGCCGTGCTGAATCCATAACCGCCTGTACAAAGGCATCGGCATTCTTATCAGAAGCGCTTTCTACAGAAAAAATATCCACCAATCTCCTAATCATTTCCTGTACATCTGCAACAGTGTTATTCCTGGATTGGATTTGCGTGTGGACGACGATCAAGAATCTTTCCATCAGACGAAGCATAAAATATGTCGCAAACCAAAGATCTGACAATCAAGTATTTTCTCATAATTTTGCAAAAATGCCTCGAGGGCAGGCAGGCGAAGAACCCACCAGGTGGGACACGAGTCATTTTCGTTTCCAACATGAAAAGTGGAAAACATTGCCAAACGTTTAGGAAAACAAACTTTAGTTCCGTAAGTGTGCAAATTCAATGCCTCTTGTACCACGAGATTAAGCTGATGGCCCGCACAGTGAACAGATGTTGCCCAAAAGTGTTTGGGTAAAGTGATGCTTGTACTGTATCCCAAAAAATTGGGTTATTTTTTTTTGTTTTATTTTACCAAACAAAAAATTACAATTTACAATCACTTGCGTAGAATACGGGGGTGCGGAGGTATACATACAGCAAAACTTTTTTTGGAATCAGTGCAACAAGAGGCGGTTCGCTTGAAATTACGACAACCGGTCGTTCCCGTAGCCGTACTGCACCCAAAACTGATGTAAACACCTATTTTTTGCAAGTTTACACCCTAATTTTCGCTGCTGCAACCACAGACTTAGGGGAGAGATTTTCAAAAGAAAACCTTTCTTATGGAAAGTATGGTTGTTGGCAAAACTGATTTGACAGAACAACAAATTTCAAACAAATTCCCAGACATTGATGCTCGACAGTATTTTCAGGAAGTCGGCAATTTGAAAGCATTTTTTCAAAGCAAAGGCATTGAAGAGGCGACACCAGAAAAAGTGTGCAATCTTTTCAAGGAAAGTGAAACCTTTCAGATAATGCTGCCAAATATCGCAATTTTGATTAGATTGTACTTGACTTTGCCGTGCACGTCATGTGAAGCTGAACGTTCCTTCAACACACTCCGGCGGGTCAAGACACATTTCGCAGCAAAGGCTTAACCACGTGTGCGTCATAAACGCACATAAACAAGAAGTTGATTGCTTGGACAGGGAGAAACTGATAACCGAGTTTGTTGCCAAAACATCGGTTAGAAAAAACACGTTTTGCAAATAATCGTCTCGTCTTAATCCAGCTGCTTTTGTTTTGTTGCTGTTTTCCGCTAGTTTTAGTGGTTCTGTCTTTCACTGTTGTATTATTACAGCGGTTAATTGTCAGCTATGCAAAAATTTACTTCAAAATAAACATGTCTTGCTTTTGCAAGCATTTTAAACCGGTGCTGTTGCGACGCTTTAAGCGGCGGACACATAAACGTTATTCTAATATTATGACTTTACACGGTTGAAGGATTACCGTGTAAAGTACAAAAACTTTTTTAAAACAATTCTTGTGTTTCAAAATTATGCCTGAATACTCACTGAAAAGGGCGCCAAACTATCTTGCCTCCCCAGTCTTAGTTCTTTGGACTTCTTTGTCCCTACCTGCGTGAACGTGATTATCGAACGTAGGGCGCGACTTTTTCTTAATTACAGGTAGTGTTGTAAGCTGTTTCATGTGTCATGGATTTAAGCATTCAGGGTTTAATTAATTTTGTCAAGATTACTCTGGAAGTTCTTCAAAAAAATGCTGAAATCGAGAGTAAGTTGTACATATAATTCTTTGAACGTGAAAAAATTGCCAAAGCTTTGATAAATTACACTTAACTTGGAAAAGGTAAGCTATATAGGAATAGGCCTATTATGCATTCCATCAATATGTTCAAAATAGAATAAAGGGCCAGAAAAACTTTTCCAGCTCTGTCATAATGTTTTCTATTTTTTGTAGGAATTGATGGAAAAGCATTATTATGCACCAAAGATTGTTTCGACATAATTAAATGCACGTTTCCTTCAACAACAAATAGATATCTATTTAGACTGTTTGGAGCATTTCATAAAAATTTGAGGATAAGTCAGCAAATAATTCTGATGACACTGAACCGTTGAAATTTCATCATCAAGTTGTTCTTCGAGTTCCCCCAGGTACAAATGTCAGTTTGGTTATAGTGGGAAGGAAATGATCAGAACCGGAAAAAGTGGAAGTAATAGGGGAGTTGGTGCGTGTAATGAAGTGCTATGAAATGTAAGAAAACATTGTACTTGTTTATGGAACAGAGCTAATGTAATTTTTTTTTTATTCACCAAATTTTGCAGACTATTTGCAGAACAATGAAGGAATTCCTCAAACCTTGTCGTATAATGAATGGCAGATCGCCACTTCTTTGGTTGCTGTTTTGGGAATTTTTACACGGCAACGTTGCAGTTATCCCACCAAAGTGGCGCATGTTCTTCCAATTGAAAATTCATTGCTGAAGTCCCTCGAACAATTTCAAAGTGACGTAAATGATTGCCGACTATATGGAATAGGGAGTTTTGTTGATATTCTTAAGGAACAGATGATGTTACGATTTCCTATTTCGGTGCAAACAACAAAAGAATCTTATTTTCGAGATGAAAACATTTTCCAATTCTGTGTAGTTAAAGCTTCCATTTCAAATTATTGGGATGTTGACATTGTATCTCTAACAGAAACATACTGGAGTCTGTTTAGAAAACATCACCCGAAGCTGGATCTCACAGTGAAAGTCCACAGAAAGTATTTTCGACAGCACAAACACAAGAAACTCCATCGTTGTCTTCTTCAAATGACATTCGGAACAGCATCAAGCATTATCTTGGTAGTTGTCGGTCAAAAAATCGGGCTGACCAAAAGCACACAAATACTGAACTGTTTGCCAGTTTCACCTTATAGTGTGTGCACAGAGCGACTTTTCAGTTCCACTGGAGTGATTTGTCTGAAGGCGAAACATGTGGAAATGCCAAAGCTAAATTTTTGCTTTTTGTTAGCTCATTGCAACTGCTCCGTTCTTTCAATTCCACTTACCGTTTCTTAGATAATTTGGCAACATGGCGCAGGCAGAAATCTATCAAATTCAAGCATGTTCTGTTCCCGGTTAATATGCGAGAGACCGTGAATTTACTGACGTCAACTTTATACACGAATCTATTCGGGTTCATGAGAATAACGTTTACTGTTTATTCGGGTTAGTGCGATTATAGTACACTCACATATAGTAGTCCGACTCATTGTTACGTAGGCCGTCGTCACGCATGACCGCTTAGGCCTTAAATCTGTTGTGCGACATTTGTTTAAACAATGTTAAAAACACAAAAACGTTGTTGAAAATTTCTTTTGACTTCAGTTAATAACAATGCCAGAAACTTACTGCGCTGTGCCTAAATGCAGCTGGACTAAGAAGAAAGCAAAGAAGGGAGACGTGAGAGCACTCTTCACAGTGTACAGACCTGCTGAAGAAAGAGGTCACCGGCAGGCCTTAACCATTTTTTTTTTGTTGAGCGTTAGGAATGCTCAAGCCGGAGATTGTATCCAAGCTCTGCTTCACAAAGAAACGCAAGTTCCTAAATAGTTAAGAATTAGTTTTTTTTTTCGTTTTTAAATCAAACAAACACACATTTCATGCATATGAAAAATAATTTCATTTGCTGTTTTATGTTTTAGATGATTTAGAATGTTTACATTGTTGCTCTGGTGTGCAGTCAGATGATGCGCAATTACATTGCCATCCCATTCCGAGGTGGATAAACTCAAAAGTTTGCATAAGTTTTTCACACAACAATGTATGACAAAAGATTGTATAAAATAGACGCTACTGATGATAAACCCTGCACTGCTTGTCAAATATTTGTTTCTGCAAAATTAGGACATCACTGCCCAGGAACAATCCAGGCAAATCCAGAGGAGTCATGGAAGACAACGATGGCCTTTTGAAGTTACTTGTTGACAACAAAGAAAGGACTAAATCTGACCTGTTGCACAAATGTGGTTAAACTATAAATACTAATAGCCATTCTTTTTAGTCAATATTTGTTAATGATAAGGCTATACTCAACGCTTGGCAAATACAAGGAGAAAATGCCAACTCCTCATCCAGTGCACATAGGTAAGTTATATTTACTAAATACCGAAGGTTGATGGTACTTACCCAAGTTTGTAGGTGTGATGAGATGGTTGTTCAGTCGATCCCCAGCAGCTTATGAAATTTTAGGAACAAGTGGAATTTTGACGTAAGGTGGACCAATGACTAACACATGGCAATTAGATAATAAGAGACTCATTTGCAGAAACTGTTTCTCACCCAACCTGGAAAAAGTGGGCAAGCTTTAAAGGAAATGGAGCGTGTTTTAGGCACTGGCAAGTTCATAAAGCTTGCTACCTATATTACTATCGATGAAATGAAATGTAGGCATATATTTTATGTTACTGCAAAAATGTTTGAAACAAGTTGTGATATTTCTGTTTCTTGCATCACTTTTTGCAGTATGAGAAAATATTGTTGTGCACCAAGGAAAACTTGTGGGATTTATCGACTATGGCGAGACCATTAAACAACAAACACTCAGCGTGGCTACTCATTTGCTAGGTACGACTTTTTTAAAGTTAAGTGTTAAACAAGTAGAAACTTGTGTGAAAGAGAAACTTCTGTTCCACTGGCATAGTACCCAACCTAATCCACAAGTGCTGAGTCTAGAAATGTGAATATTCACGCTGTGGTATGTGATGGTCATGCCACAAATCGAAAATTTATGAAGCTTTTGATCAATTTACCAATACCCTTGAACATGGCATTTACAGCTCCGAACCCTTACGCAGTTGATATACCGATATTTCTGTGCTCAGATCCATCTCATTTGCTAAAGGTATGTCTTAAACTTTAGCAACATATTTTCACCCAGTAAATTGTGGATGGCATAATTGATGCAAATGTTTTCCCAAATCCTTACAGCAAGGTAATTCAGCCTAGTTTGTTTTGTGGATGCATTTCTTTAAAGTTACTGCTTTGTAGATGAAGGTTGGATTAGCAAGAGATGTTTTAAGTTGGAAAGATAGGCAATGTCTACAACTGGAACATCGGAGTTTGTTCTGCACCAAGGAAAACTTGTGGGATTTGTCGACTATGGCGAGACCATTAAACACTCAGCGTGGCTGTCAAGTGTTAAACAACTAGAAACTGTAAACTCAAAAGGTGGATTTTACATAGCAGAGCGTGTGCACTAACACCCCACTGGTAATTTTGGGGTGGAATTTTGAAAAGGGTCATTAGTTTACACCTAAAATGTGATAGTATTTACAAGTTTGTTAAGAGGATGTGTGATACCACCCTTTGATGTAAATAAATGTGTATTCTTCATCTAGTGAAGTGATACCTTACAATCAAATACAGGTGAAGTTTAAAAACCTAAAGCGATTGGCCTTTGTTGCAGTAGTAAGTTCGGTATGCGCGTTCCCAATGTGTTTAATTGTGAACTATTGAACTTTTTGTTTTCTAATTTTAGTGTTAAGCATGTTTTTAAATTCCTGAATTATAAGAATAACCAACATTAAAATCAACCCGAAATCACTTTAATAGAAATAATTTGTGAAAACGAAGACCGAGTTTATTTCTATGTGAAAAATGAGGCATCGCGTCACGTGACGGACAGTTGCCTCTTTCTTTTTACGCATCGCGCTGGCTGTTGGTAGGGTTGCTAGTTTTGTAGCCTGCATAATCTAGTAACATCCACGATTACAGAAAAGAGAAAAGTGGCAAGCATGGTTTGGTAATTAAATCTATTTTTTTAATGTACTGCATGGCTATAAAATATTGAAAATGTATAACCAGTACAATTTTTTTTAGATGAACAAACAAAACTTTCATTGCCCATTTGCTAATTGTACAAATATAGCTGTAACTAAATTGCTTCTTTCCCACATGCGCAAAGATCATGAAAAATGTAATCAATTACTTGTGCTCACCTGCAAAGTTACAGGATGTGGTAGAATATATACAAGTATCCGCAGTTTCGAGAAACATTTAGTACGAAGTCATAGCAGTAGTTACACCGATGTAAACGATTACCACCAAGAGGTTGAACCTGATGAGTGCAGTGTAGAAGACTATGCACCACCTGAAGGTGATTTTGTACGAAACATTGTAATTTTGTATTTAATGATTCGAGAAGGCCATGTACTTCCGAAATCCGTATCTAACAATATTATGAAAGAAGTCATTGCGGTGTTCAGTAGTTTTCATCACTCAGTTTTAAAGATATCCACATATCAGCAAACTAGTGATGATCATAACTATTTAACTGATTCCAGCTATACTGCAAATTTGTGGAAAAGACTTCAGCCGATTTTGGTTTGGTCAATCCATTAGAAGTAGGTTTAGGTTCTAATGCTTCCTATCAATATGTTTCCATTTTGGACACTTTAAAAAATTACATACAGCAACCAGAAATCTTTGAGAATATTTCCCAAATAAACAATTGCTGTGACAGCAATCTACTGTTTGACTTTACGAGTGGAGATTTTTTTAGACATCAATATTTTCAAGGAAACCTGCAATTGCTAAGAATCCACTTGTATTGTGATGATATAGAGTTATGTAATTCATTAGGTTGTTCATCTCGTAAAAGGAACAAGCTCACTTGTTTCTACTTCTTTTTTGCATCAGTTTGGTTATGATATTGTCATGCAACCACTTATAAGGGACTTGCAGTCCCTAGAGCGAAACGGAATTGATTGCAACACAAATGGTCAAGCAGTTCGTTTTTATGGCTCACTTGCAACTCTATCGGCAGATAATTTGGGTGCCCATGACCATGGGCGTATCCAGGGGGGGGTCCGGACCCCCCCCCTTTTGTGAAATATTTTGGTCTTTTTTGATAACTAAACAAACGCCACTGTATTTTTTGTCAAAATCCGCGTGAAAACCAGAAATTCTCTTTGACGTTGACCTAAAAAACGCATCGTGTTGCATTCGCCATTGTTTCCAAACAGGGAGCATTGTTACCGAACACTTGGCATTGTTACCAAACATGTTGCATTGTTACGAAACAAGTGTCATTTTTCGTCAGTTCAGGGACGAAACGTCGTTTTTAAGTGGCCATGTTGTAATGACAAGCGGTTTATTTGCGTGAAAGTCAATTAGTTTAGTTGTTAAACTTTCCATAGCGTTACACAATTGCGCAAGCCACCGTTTATGTAACGATTGGCGCGAACACCGGCGTTCGTATTTTGCGATTCTCGCCCTCAATAGTTTATATTTAGTTTATACCTGAAAATCGGGGAATTCCCCAAACAAATTTGGACCCCCCCCTTTAAAAATTCCTGGATACGCCCCTGCCCATGACATTGCAGGTTTCAGAAAATGCTTTAGTAATGGTAGAATTTGTCGATTTTGCATGTGTTCGTACGAAGATTTAAGAACTGTTTTGAGCAAGATTTCACTTTACGCACTCCACAAATTCATGCTTTTCATCTTGATAGTGTCCAGGCTGATAGCACACTTTCAGGTGTTTATGGTTATATCTTTGCCACCAGATATAATGCATGATTGTTTGGAGGGTGTTGTTCCATTGTTGTTACATACAGTCATTAAACATTTGCACACTACAGGTATACTACCCTAGCAATCATTTAAATGCCAGAATCCGTGCATTTTCATTTGGAAAATCGGACATATCCAATAAGCGTCGTTGTTTACCTCTCAATGTTATATCGTCAAATGGAAAACTTCTTTTAAATGCAAGTGAAAGTTGGTGCTTCTTCCGCCTCTTTCCTTTTTTTGTTGCAGATGTAATATCTAACGATGATGCCTTTTGGAAATTGTATGTTTTATTAGCTGAATGTCTAGATATAATTTTTGCTCCAATTGTTGCAAGGGAATGGGCATTTTATCTTGGTGTTATAGTACCAGAGTTTTCTTCGTCATGTCTTTCTTTGGCTAATGAAGTTGTGAAGCCTAAATTACACTATATGCTTCACTATGCAAACCAAATCATTTTTGTGGACCACTACGCCACAGGTGGTGCATGCGGTTCGAATCATTCCATGCTAAATTGAAGAATGTTGCCACAAAGTCCAAAAATTTTAAAAACATTTGTAAGACTGTGGCCGAACGTATTCAGAACCAAAAATGTTGGGAGCAATCGAATCTTTCACTTTGTGAAATTCCGCAAAGATTTGGAGAGAAAGATATTTCTGTTGATGATCTGCCATCTGTTGTAATTCAATTTTTAAATTGTGAATTTGGAGAACTTGAAATGAGCTCAATATGCACATTAAATAAACTGAAGTTTGAATTTCGTGAATACAAAGAGAATGATGTATTCATCTTAGATGTGCTTGATGAAATTCCTGTTTTGGACATTTACTTGATTAAAGAAAAAACCTAGATACCATGGGTTTTAATTCTCATTTACATTGTTATGAAGTAAAGCATACATGCAGTTCATTGTTTTTTAGACGTGGGGTTGAGCTTCATAAAGCTTTGGATTTGTATATCTACAAAGAAAAGTACTATATTCTTAAAGCCTCACAATGTCATTTTTTTAATATTATGGATTACAACTTTGACATGTTTTATGCATAACAGTTTTAAAGTAAACTGTTGTTTGTTTTTAAATTTTAAACAGCTAAAATGGCATTTATTTATCATGTTACATATAACAATTCGAAAAAGATTGTTTCATGTGGAATGAAGAGTGAACTGTATGATGAAGTGTCAAATGCATATGGAATTGCGGGAGCATTGAAATTTCAGTCATATAATGATGAATTTAAAGATTTGGAAAATATCCCACAAAAAGCGAGGTTACTTGCTAAATTGGATTGTGATGGTACAACCTTTTTCATTTATGTTATTACTCTTTAATTTCTTATATTATATTTTATTTAGATACACCAGAGTGCCTAAACACTAGCAGGGAAAGTTCAAGCTCGAGTACATGCGAAGCAAGCAATTGGTTTTCTGAATACAAACTCCCAGATATTCCTGTAAACGTTATAATGGAGTTTAAAGAATCCACACGTCGAAAACGAATTCAAATAATTTTTGACTCGCTGGCAGCCAACAATTTGTATGACAGACTATTTTGTGCAAAACACAACATTCACATGTATATTTTTTACTTTTAGGTATCTGTCACGTTCCGTTTTCACGGTTACGCAAAAGATAGGTCTGACTATTGGAATTCCTTAACAGCAACGCACTCGTACCCTGATCAGCAATAAACCTTTTCCTACACCTTTATTGTCTTATTCAATTAGAATCAACACACAAAATACGATTACTTACAGACGTAGTAACACGGTTATAAATTTAACCAATACACTGAACTACACATACGCTAAATGCTTTTACGTGTAAACTTTTACCAGCGCGAGTTTGTACTAAAATGAATTGTTTTAGAAAACAGTGCTACTTATATCGTTTGGGTAACAATGCCTGGGTTTTTTTTCCCAGCAGTATCAACAATGGTGGCTGCAGCAAGTAACGGGCGACGCGATAAAACTGGCACATTCGGGACGAAAACAAAAGAAATGAGGGTGCGAAGCGGCCGTTTGAAACAAAAGATTTGATGCGCACAGTAAATGTAGGCCATAGACTATCGCATTAGGTCGATCTATAACACATTTGTGACAGTATCCATCACCCTTGGAGTACAGAAACGCATGCCTTGAATTAATAAAAAAATACCCATTTCTAGCAGATAAGAAAACTTTGCTTTTATTCCAGAGTACGTGGGTACAAAGCCTGCGCACCAGGTTTAGGGATATGAGAAGACCACTTCACGATGTGGCTACTGTTGCGATGAAAAAGAAAAGGTATGGGTTCACTAAAAAACCCAAACTACTAGAGTGAAAGTAGCAATAGTAACATTGCAACTGTCGCTTCCAGTGGGAATCGAGTCAAGGTTAATAATTGATATATTATATTGCTATTGCCCTAGTTGCTAATTTCACAAATTGTTTTTAAGATTCCCCGAGATGTTTGTGTGGAAGATATTAAATTGATGCAAATCGAATGTAAAAAAAACAGTCCGAATCTATTATTAGTTGACGACAGAATGAACAGAACATTTATGGACAGGAGAGACAAATAGACCAACTGTATGACAGTATGTGAATTAATTGATGTATACCCAGCTTTGAAAATTCCAACCATTGTAAGTACTTTCTGTACTTGTTCACTCTCAGTTTAGAAATGTATTTGTGTACTGTATATGTATACATGTAGCAATGCATTTATCAGATGAGCATAACTATAGGTAGTCAGTCTAAAAAATGTTACAGATGATAGGTGAAGCCAACAGAGTTTTGAATGAAGGAAAGATAATTTGAAACTTTTTTAAAAGAATTCAAGGAAAAGGAGAAGAAACTACAGGCAATTATAAGACCAACATTGGCACCAGTCAACATTCAGCAGTGTATTGCAAAAGCCGGATTTATTTTAAATGGTATGACAATAATTTAATCAAGGTACAGTTACACACATTTCTTAGATTTGCAAGAGAACAATTAGAAATTGATTGGATAGGTTTGTGGGAAAAATAAAAAAAATATTTAAATTTTAAGAATTTCAATTTAGGTCTGATGCTGGAGGTATTGCTGTATGTTCCAACAATCTTTAGGGATAGTTATCAGGATTTTTTTACAACCACTGTAAGTAAGCTGAAAAAAATTTAGCATTTGTGTGTGTAAGCATGTAAAAAACGTATTTTGGCTGGTTATTTTCAACTTACACCTAAAAATTTCACAATTTTTTGTAGGAGGGAAATCCAAAATCACCTTATCCTGTAATTTCTGCCTTTGATGTTGAGAAAATACAAGTGTACGGATGTATTTGTGTGTGCTTGGATTTGGTTCAAGCATTTGTGTGTATGATTTCATGTTATTGGGTCTTTGATGTTTCTTTTCCAAATTCATGCAAAAGATCACTTGAATTGATTTGTCGTGTGCTTAAACTTCAAAATAGCAGTTGTATCTCTGTACAAAGAGTACTAAACAAACTGTAATTCACACTTAAATTGAACTATGTGAGCAGCTTTGTATTGGTGTGTATTTTCGTTCTTCTATGCGACTTCTTTTCATTACTGTCTTCACAAATGCATTGGAGTACTGAAATTATTTGCAATTTTACAATGTTCATGTATGTTTACATATCTTTAGATGTAAAATAAACAGCTGGAGACTAAGCAATGAAACTACTTGTGTAGGATGGTGAAAACAAACTAAAATCGTGTGACATGACCAACTTTAGGGTGTAATAATGTGGGGTGGTATGAAACACCCCATTCCTTGAGGGTGGAATGTGATAATTTTGGGACCACGCATGTAGGTGGAAAGTCATACACGTTTGCATTTACAGTGTAGTGTTCTACGTAAGATCCATGGAAAGAGAAATTTCTATTCCACTGGCATGGTACCCAACCAAATCCACAAGTGCTTCAATCTTAGCTTTGTAATGTGAATATTCACGCTGTGGTATGTGATGGTCATGCCACAAATCGAAAACTTACGGGCGTATGCGCACACAGCGTCTGGGCCGCACACCTGCAAGGCACACACACATATCACCTCAAACAATTCCTCACAAAAAAACAACTTCATGTAGTTTTGTTTTATCATTTTTAAATTTTATTAAAAAGAACTGAAGAGCATTGAAAGAAATACTGAACATTGAAAGAAAGTAAATTAGTCTAACTGGACTGTTGTGCAACATTAAACTCCATGGCACAATCCACAAGCTCTGCAGGTTTTTCTCTTAATTGTGCCACCACAAATTTACCGAAGTGGTCTAGTCGATCTAATTTCCTTTCCTGGAGTTCTGCAAGATGACTTAAGCTTTGCCTTAAATAATTTAGCATCTCTGTCTGCAAAACAGAAACATTACTGATTTTAGTTTTTATTCATAATATCACGAACTAAAGCATAGGCTTGAGCATACCTGTACTTTCTGTTTGTCTGTTTTTTTTCTTTTGCAACTTGGTTCTTCTGGTTGAGTTGCATTTGCAGGCATGTCTGCAGTAGCAGCATCAGAAGAAAATGAATTATCTTCTCTGGTACTTTCAATGCTGGAATCCTCTTTAAATATTATGAACCAAAAATATATCTTCTTTCATGGTAATGAGCAAAAGTGCTGCAATAATGAAAGACACACTTGAACATTATAAACATTTCACATACCAGGGTTGTCGAAAAAGACTTGGGAGAACTACTGTCATCAGCAAAGTTGTCTACAGATCTACATAAACAGGAAGAACAATAAATCCTTTTTATTACTACATACCATCCACATACCCTCTATGCTTGATATAACTATCCAAAAATGATAGTTGGTTGTAATATGGCCATCTCTCTGGTGGAAGGGTACCAGACCCACTTGGAGCTCCAGTGTTTTTTTTGTGTTTTTTACCATATGCTGTTCGCAGCGTACGCCAACGCTTTTGACACTGGTCAACTGAAAGTAAAAATCAATTTAGTAATTATTTTTGTTATGAGATGCAAACTTACCAGTAGAGTTTAATTCCTGGGCAATGTTTCTCCATGTAGAATCTGTTTTGCCTCTAATTTTGTGGTCTGGATGACATGGGTTGAAAATTAGGTTAGCTTGAGACACAAGGTCAATAAGCTTCATATTAAAACTTTGTTCAATATCCATTGTACTGCACTACTTCCTAGAATAACTTGATGTGAAAAGAAATAGAAACTGTCAAATCATAAATTGATGGTTAAGGCACTGCAATTTAGCAAAAACTGGCAGCTTGAATTAAGGAAAGAAGTAAATACAAACAAACAAAAATTGTTCATTAACCATGCATAAACTTTATCTACTCCACTGCCATGAAACTGCTCCATCTTTCAAAAAATATTTTTTTAACCGATCCCTGTAAAAACCTGCATTTCTGGAATAAAAGTTCGAGCCAATATGTCCAAGTGAATCCATATTGACAGTTGAAGGAATAGTTTGTCTCCAGTTACCATTCACTGTATTGCCATTTCCATCAAATTGTAGGAAGAACCACACAGGCCTGTACAATACACTGTGCCATTTCTGGATCACAATTCAGCATTTTATAGAATACTTGCCATCTCACGGCAAGTATACCAAAAGCATTCTCTACAACTCTTCTTCTACGACTCAGTCGGTAATTAAAAATTTGTTTGTCCTCACTGAGATGCCGTCCTGGATACGGCTTAATGATTCCAATCTTCAATGGAAAAGCATCATCAGCAGCCAAATAGTAGGGAACATTAATGTTAGATCCTGGCAAGCTTTTAGGAATACATAAAGAACCTTCATCAATTTTTTTCCAACTCTGGAATTACTGAAGATACCACCATCACTATGTCGACCTGAGTCACCAATATCCACAAGAACAAAACGATAATGGGCATCACAAATTGCTAAAAGCACAATGGAGAAAAAACCCTTATAATTAAAAAATTCAGTACCACTATTAGGTGGAGCCTTAATTCTAATGTGTTTTCCGTCGATTGCTCCAATGCAGTTTGAGCATTGCCAAAACTTATGAAAATCTTCAGCAATTTGCAACCAATCTTCTGCAGTAGGAGGGCGCAAAACTATTGGAACCAAACATTCCCATAGCGCCGAACAGCACTCCCTGATAATCTTGCCTACTGTAGTGTGACCCACTCTAAATGAAAAACCTATATGTAGCTGAGATGCACCTGTTGCAAGGTATCGTAAGGTCAAAATCAGGCGACGCTGTGGTGAAATTGCTTTTCTCCAAGGAGTGTCCATTTTTCTTATTTTGGGCTAAATAGTCTTCAGTAATGTATAGAATTTCTCTTTACTCATTCTAAAATATTGGTGACATTTGTCTAGGTCTCCACCTCCAAGAAGTTGCTCAGCCACAATAAATTCTGATTTGCTGTCTCTTTCTTTTAGCATTCCATGCACCCAAATATTTCTAAACATTAAAATGATAGCTTTATAAATACTTAAATAAGATATATATAGGTTACTCTCACTTAATCACTACCTTTCACTCCCAGATAAACTTTCATACAGAACATATGCTTCAATTGTGGAATGTAGATTAAGCAAGGTTTCAAAGCAAACGTCATCCATTGCAGCACACTTGTTACAAACTTCAATCTTTTTAAGTATAGGGCTACAATAATTTAATACCTACTACTGGGTGCATGGAAAATGAGCTGTAATATATAGCTAGCCCAGGCAGAAAAAAGGTCATTTTAATTTGGTCAGCATAGCAGTATCCCGCTGCTGTAACGTCCACATGGGAGCTTTGTTGCTTTCAAGGCACCATTTTCTCACGCACAAAACCCAGTCATTTGTCATAACTGTCACATCAAACGAAACTGTGACCAAAAATGTCATTTTATATCAAATTTTTTAACTTCGAGCCGTTCGCGGCTGTGCGGCAAAGTAGAAAATTTTCTTTTTTTTTCTACTTTGTCGCAGACGCCGCAAGACCAAGTCCTCGCAGCCGCACATCGTCGCACAGACGCGCGACCGTCGCAGTGTGCATCAACCGCCGTAAGTTCGGCCGCAAGCCGCGCCGTGATTCACACCAGACGCGGTTAACGGCTGGCGACGCGGTTTCGAAGCGGCGGGGGATTCACACCAGCCGGCGTCATGCCGTGACGGCGTGATTTTCTCGCTCGAAGCGTCTGACGGCGGAGTTAAAACTTTTCCGTCAGACGCTTTGTTTGCTAGTAGGTCTGCTGGCTGCAGAAACTTATTTTTGTGGGTTATTTGACTTATTTTAGACAATTTTAGCTAGTTTTGTTTGTAAATTGATTGTTTTATGGTAAGTTGTCGTAAATTTTCTGGTTAAAGTTAATGGTTTTGACACTTGTTTTGTTATTTCATCATTATTTAGTCAAATGAATATGCTGATTACCAATTAAATTTTATAAATTAAATTGTAATTAATATTTGGTGGAGAAATTTTGTTTGCAGTTTGTTTGTTTAAAAGTTTAATAATGGAATTCAATAAAATGCTAATACAAATCTGGAAGCAAACTATATAAAGACCAGAAGCGAAAAGAAAATGTTTGGAAAAACATTAGTGAGTGCACTGGACAGTCAGGTAGGATAAATGTACTGTTGTTGTCTGGACCAGCAACTAATTATAATTGTTGATTCAGTGGAGAATTGCATGAAACGATGGAAAAGCTTAAGAGACCGTTTTGCAAAAGAAAAGCGAAAAATTGAAAATGCACGGAAGAGTGGGGCTGCTGCTGAAAACCTGCAAATATGGGAGCATTATGAAGCATTAAAATTTTTGCAGGATCATTTGAGGCATAAAATGTGAGTGACTTTGGTATGGACTAAATATAAATATATTGCACTTCTAACAAGTATGGTTTGTTGCAGGACTGTTGGAAACTTTTCCCGACCATCAACACCTGTGGTTGATTTTACACAAGATGAACCTGTTCCAGAACAAGGTATTTATATATATTTATTTGTGTTTTTATTATTTTAAACAAACATACAAATGATGTTTGCAGAGGAGATAACCCTTGAGGAGGTGGAGGTGGAAGAAGATATAGCTACCCCACCAAGTACATCTCTGCCATCAACTTCAAGGCAGGGAATGAAACGGAAACGCAATGATCGATTGGATTTTCAGGTTAGTGTTTTTAGGTTGAAATGTAATTTATGCCACTCATATATTTCATACTGCTTCAGGAAAGCATTTGCAGCATGCTTCGCCAAAATAGTGAAAGCATTTCAAAATTAACATCATCCAACATCGGACAAGATGATGAATTTACAGGCTTTGGCAATTTTGTTGCTTGCAGCTTAAGAGGCCTGCCAAAAAAAGGCATACGAGGCCATGTCTGCAATTACAGAGCATCTGTCATCACTAAGAGCTAATTTAATTGACAATGCATAATGTGTTTTTTACTGTTTATTCCTCAATGGTTCTTTCTTTTCTACTTTTCTATTCCAGCAATTTTAAATTGTCATGCAGCATGTGTTACCTCACTGTATTCTCTGTTCACTTCTAAACATGAAACCAGATCAAAGAAATTGTGTGATTTATTGAGTGTGAAAAAGAAAATATACACCAAACAAGATACTGCACTGAATAGAAAAAAACAACTGAAAACAATTATGAACGATTTACAACAGCATTCTGCCAAGGCAGTGCACCATTCTCTGAAATGAAATAATCTTTGTAATGGTCTCGTACTGCAGCAGCACCTCTGGTATACATATTTGTACCCATGCGACCAATAGATTGAAAGTTTGAGTAACTCTGCATTTCAGATCTCCATTCTCCCATAATTACATTACCCATTCTGTCTTCTCGGCCAACAAACGAAGCAGTGCAATAAAACTTTTCATTTCGCACACATTGCCTATTTTTGATCTGCAAAAAATTATGTAAACAGCATGCAGCTTTTGTTATAGCAACAACTCTGTTTGGCTCAGCAATAATGGGCCTTCGAAACATTCGCCAACGAGTGGCCAAAATCCCCAATGTATTTTCAATAACTCTTCTAGCACGAGAAAGTCTGTAATTAAAAATGTTCTTGTCAACAGGTAAATGTTTTCCGGGATAGGGTCTCATTAAGTTAGACCGCAATGGAAAGGCAGCATCACCAACAATACAATATGGTACAAATATATTGGTGTTTGGCAAGCATGCATGACTGGGAATATTTAATTCTCCATCCATAAACTTTTTACCAAGTTCAGAATTGGCAAACACCCCACCATCACTGTGTCTTCCTGAGTCACCAATATCTATCATTGTAAAGCAATACTGTGCATCACATACTGCAAGCAAAACAAATGCTATGTGTGCCTTTGTAGTTGTAATATTCGGAACCGGCATTTCCAGGTGGAATTTTATTTGCTGTGTTTATTCTTTGTGTAAACTTTAGTTTTTCAAAACAGTAGAAATTGATTACGGATACAAAAAGCAGTAAAACTGTGAAAAAGCGATCTCCAATCAGTGGTGTTAATCGCACAGTTGATCAGGTGGAACATAAGTGGTGGGATTTAAAAAGTGTTGCAAAAAAATCAGTGTCGGAATGGAAAAAGGAATCAGCTAAAACGGGTGGTGGTGTCAACAAAGCTACACCACCTTCGGATGTGCATTATCAAATCATAAACATAATTGGACAACAAGCAGTGTATGGAATTAAAGGTGCATCATCACTTGAAAGCAATGACAGTTAAGTAACCTTTGTTCTGTTACAGATGGCTTTTGCACTTGTGATGCCTGTTTTGTTTTGTTTTTTTTTGTAGAAAGTGTTTCCCAGTTTGCCAGTACTAGCCAAGCACCTAAAGATGTTGAAGAACCGGTTGCATTCACATGTTCAATTATGGATGACAGCCTTTTTGAAATAATTGAAGAACCAGTGAGCCCTGCATCATCACACTCCGAAGCACCATTACAACACTAAGCAAAGCGCCGCCGTCGTGATCCAGAAAAGGACATAGTTGACATACAAAAAGAAATTTATGTCCAAATATCAAACATAGCTATAATTCAACAGCAACAGTTGGAACAAATGATAATTGCAAATGATTTACAGCGACAAAAGTTGCAATTGTCTGAAACCAGTAAAGTTGAACTAACCTGCAGTCAATCATTCACAGTTGATGATTGGAACTAATTTGCATTTTCAACAATATGCTTCTTTCTGCATGAGTTTTTCAATTTTCTTTTATTCATTGCTGGTTTTAAAGGTCCAAATCTGTGCAAGTCTGTCAGGGTTTTATTCATACTTGTTCACTGTTTTTCATTACCCTACTTCATTAGTTTCAAATTCTTCACTGTTCTTTTCACCTACCTTATGACTTTGATATTCGTTCAGTATTCTGTTGCCTACTTTTTCAAGTTCATTTCTGTGTTGCTGTGCAGCCACTTTTTTCAATAAACAAACGCAAAAACATTTCACAAACATCACTTTATTGGAATGTAGAAACAATGGAATCTCTCACAGTACTACCTTGTAAGTCATGAATTTCATTTGTTGTGGTGGTGTCAAGTAGTGAATCTATGTCAGCATTTGCTGGCAGTGGTTGAGGCAATGGCACATTGTGAAGGCGACAAATATTGTGCAGAATGAGACAACACATTGTAATTTTATAAACTTGTAGAGGTGAATAACATAACCTTCCTCCTGTGTGATCAATAACTCTCCATCTCTGTTTTAAAACACCAAATGCCCTAAACAACAAAGCTTTATTATCATTTATGTTAATGTTATGAGATGCAAGACAAGTGTAACTTACTTCTCTATAGTTGACCGTGTTTGTTTGTGAGCCTTATTATACTTCTGTTGTGAAGGGGTACTTGGATGGCTAAGAGGTGTCATTAACCAAGGTTTTAATGGATAACCACTGTCACCCAGCAAAATGTCATCGTGATATTTTCCACTCTCAAACTCCTGGTACACATTTGATTGTCGAAGAATGAATGAATCATGACATGAGCCAGGCCACTTGCATACCACATCCAGAAATACCATATTGTCGTCACATATAGCCTGTAAACAGAATTTGAAGTCAAAACCAAATTATCTCAAGGGAAAAGTATGCAACTTGCCTGCACATTGATGGAATGGTAACCCTTTCTGTTGACAAAGAGATGTTCTTCCTCGCTTGGTGCAATTAGGGGAATATGTGTTCCATCAATGGCCCCTATGACGCCAGGAAACCGTGCAATTGAGTAAAATTGTTGCTTTATCATTGTTGCAGACACCCTGTTTGGCATGTGGATGAATTGATGTCGTTTTGAAATCAAACTATCCATAAATCGACTTAGCACTACACTGACAGTTGGTTGTGAAACATTAATATTGTCCTTGGCTGAATTTTGAAAGCTTCCCGATGCCAAAAGTTTAAATGATATCAAAACTTGTTCTTCCACTGTAAGACATCTTTTGCAGGCACTCTTTGGTTTTAAATCTTGGTGCAAGTGGTTGCACAATTCCATTATCACAGCTTTGGGCATTCGATATTCTGAAATTAATTCTAAATCTGACATTTCCAGGGGATTTTGTCTTACCTTTTTTCGTTTATATGAGCGTTTAGCGGCAAAATAGACAGCCATTATTAATTGCCGACGCAGCTGTGCGGCTTTGTCCGGAATATTTGGGCGTTAGCGAGTGGTCTCAGCTCCTCGCTACTTAGCGAGGTCCGGTTAGCGAGACGGGGGTTCGTAATACCAAATCTCGACTTAACGAGGTCGAGCTCGCTAAACTTAGCGAGATGTGTTCGTAATGCCGCCCCTGGGGTTTTGGCTTATTCCAACAGGCCTATAGGACATATTTTCAGCACTTTTAAATTTGCTGTATAAGTGCGCTTCATAATAGAATAAATGTACGACATGGACTTATATTTAGCGACTTTTCCGTTTTTGTATCTGTTGATGTCGGCCATTGCGTGTGCAAAACGCAAAGTTTCAATGGTTGGCAGCGTGGTGGCACCTGTTCCGGTTTTACCATACGTTGTTGCACCCAGTGCTGCCACGGGAATGTCCATTCATAGGGGGAAATAGTTGAGAGGATACTGGGTAGACCAAACTGACGAACAGCGTGTTGCCACTTCCAGAAGGTGCATTAAAACGTTTTGGAGTCCAGTGCTCGTGCAGCACTGCATCCCGTTTTTCGTGCAGTTTGCCCCGCTTCTGTTTTGTACAGCCATCGATCATATTAAAGCGACGCAGAATAGTCACAAATGATTGATAATATTTTGCACATGTAAGCCTGCTTTGTGCGTGCATGAGATGAAAGTCTTGAAGGGATATAAAATGGGCCATATTGCTGTTTCTATGAATGGTATCTGATAAATAACAAAAAAAAATGTACATTCAAGGAAACGTAGAAGTCTTGAAAAGTACTTACTTTAAAAAGTTTGTAGAAGGGAATTCGTAATTCTGCCAAACCCTGTTCTCTTCGTCTTATAAATTGTGTATATGCACTTGTATCGTGGCTAAGAAGGAGGCCTTCATTAATTTATTTTGTCTGCTTCTGTCTTGAATTAAACGAATCCGTTCTATTACCGACAGAGGCACTAAAATTGCGGCAAACGCACGGTCTTTGTACCTATACCCGTGTTGCAAACGATCTGTTGAGTTGACGTGCAATTGTAACCGAAATTAGTGCAAATCGGTAAACGCCCAGGTTACCCTGCATTCACGGCCTACGCAAAGACTGTTTTGCTTTAAACTACTTTATACACAATTGAACAGCAATTTCAAGATAGCGTAAACAAACATCATTTGAATCAATCAATGTTGGTTGGTTTATCCTTTGGTACCACAGCTCAGTGTTTCTCAAACTTTTTTTCATTTAACAACACCCAACAGAACAGACAAAAAACATTACAAATTTATTTGTTGCTCGTCAATTATTGCGATGGTGAGTTCGAAAAAATATGTACACAAGAAGTCGCCTCATTAGTCATCTTCTCTGCAGGAATTTTGGTTTCCTTCGATATTAAGTAAATCTCCACCAATTTGTGCAAAAATTCTAGATTTAGGTGTTTTTTTTTCAGTCTCCATTGGTGCATTTTCAAATGTGGATTGAATAAACCAATGGCATTCATAAGGGTCTGGGATTCTGTATTGGAGCAAAGCTGGGCATGTCTTCGTAAAGACGAAATATGGGTGTAGCTTTCATCGCAATGTAAACAATTGCAGAGTTTGTTTTGTCAATTTTATAAAGTAACTGTGGTATTCGTTATTGTTTCTTGCTCAAGAACCTTCTTGAACAACATTTATGCCCTACCTTAACCCTTTAAAGCCCACAAATTCAAATTTTTAGCCAAAACAGTTATTTTGTGTGTAAAAACACAAAGCAGTTGAAAAAATGAAATTTGACCCTAGTGACCTCTAGATTTCACATGTTGCACATATGCAACATTGGGCTTTAGTGGGTACGAAAATCGATAATCACTTTCTGTTAAAATTTTTACTTTATTTATCCACAGTGCACATTATTTCAACATTTTAAACTATTATGGCAGTTTCATTTTTAGAACTGATGTCAGAACAAATGAGGTATATTGCAATGATATCTTGACTTGAATTATATTTCCCATATGTTCCAGTGTATACAAAGGAAATTTTATATGAGGTCTTATAACAAACTACCAACAAACACTGTAATGCAGGTCTTTTTGGCAAGTACATATGACAATACAATATAACAACAACACAACATATATAAATTGCAAACCAATCTCTAACTCAACAATAACAGTGGCATGAATTTACAACTAAGTACATATTGTAGGAATGTGTATTGTTTGTTTGTTTGAACTGCGTGTTCAACTGCGATATGCGTTTCCCTGACTCCGGACTCCTCTCTTCGTAACTAACCAAACTTGTGTTAGTTTGTTTTATTCACCAAGACGAAAGATATATGTTCAGAAATACAACTCAGCCCCAGAGTAGAATATACAGACGTTGATTCTACGCTAAAGGCGTACCCAAAATGTAGAATGGGATGGTGAATCTACACGAAGCCCAGCGCAGAGTAGGCGATTCCACAATGTGGAATGAATTGTGACCGCAAGAACAGAGAACTTATACGCACTTGAATTATGCGTCGCGTGAGCTACGATACTATCATTATGCGATCACGATCAATTCTCCCTGGGCAGTTCCGAGAACTGTGGTATTTATCTGGGCAGTACAAAATTGCAAGTCACTCTCCATTACCTAATGGAATATTACGTGAATGTGAACACTACGTCATGCATAAACGTTACACTCGTCTTTCCCCAAAAAGTGTTTTACAGAATAGACAAAGAACAACGATGTAAGAGAGAAAATGAAAAGAAAAATGGTAGTTTAGCTTTGTCAAAGTACATGTCACAAAATAATGGCCAAACAACAAAACCATGCGTAAAATATGTCAATTTCAATCAGCAGTTACGTGCTTCATCAAAACAAAACTAGAGCAAGGATTTTTCCTATTGGGGCTTCAGACATAATAAAGAGTGCTGGGGAGGCATATAAGGGCGACCTTGCTTAATTATGCGCCATGTAGTAGTATATAAGTATCAGGCCCCATGCTGACTTTGTCATGCAGACACGTTAAGGGTTGAATCAACATTTCACATTTAACAGACGTCAATTACGCAATGAAAATATTAACTAACGTTTCGGTGACAAGAAAACTTAACAAAGTTTAAAAACCCTTTTACAGAAAGTGAACATAAGGGGATTAGTATTACGTAACATGGCTTAAAAGAGTAGAAACAAAAGTAATATGCAACATTACCGGGTAATTTTCGACAATGTTCTGACGTTTGTAGCCAAGATTTCTTGAAATATCCTTGATGTTTGCAATGGCAGGTAAAAATTCAGTTCATTGCGTTTAATAATCCATGACCGTTGAATAGCGAAATTGTATAGTCCAACAGCATTCCATAGGTTTGACTGTAAAGTTCTTGAAATGAAATCCACCTTCCCTCGCACAACAGACTTTGTCGTGTTTCTTGCCTGTAGGCATCGGTTCCAACACAGCGTGATGGTCCGCCGGAATTGACAGTGCGATTTCCCGCAGCGACAAGCCAACGCCCGCCGGCAGCCCGGGACAAAACAACGAGACGGAAATTGGGCAGGGGGAAACGAACAATCACGGAAAATATCCAACGTTGTATATGGGGAACGATGAAATCCGTGCGTACGCGAATTGAATCTCCTCTAAGCTCGATTAAAGCGCAGGGCTGAAGTTGACGAATCCTCAGGAAAACACTCGTGAATGGAAAGAACCGACAATGAATCCAAGAGAAATGGCGAATAGGCAACCGATCCAATTAGGAAACAGAGGAACCTTGAAAATCTCAGCAAGATTTGAGAGATTTGCGCGTCAATTTGCAACTGTGCGCAATCCAAGAAACAGCGAAATGAACGCCGAGATTATGGCTCGAATATAGCTTGATAAATAATCAACCAGATGGCAATTTTGATGAAAGATTATAAAAGAATCCTCGTGGCAATTAGATGATGGAAGAATTACGACCAAAAGTACAACTGGTTTGGTACTCACGGTCAAGATTTGTCGTTCGTCTTGGAAGAATATCCTTCACTCTTCTTTGAAGCTTGATGTTCGGGAAACTTCGCAGTCGCGGGTCACCAAAAATGTATAATGGAATCAACAAAGACGAAAGAATAGACAGACGGAGCCCCAGAGTAGAGTAGAGTAGAGTAGACGTTGATTCTACGCTAAAGGCGTACCCAAAATGTAGAATGAAATCAACCGCAGAAGCCACAAATTATATAGGCAAATCAGTTATGCGGCTTGCGTGCGAACCGCGATACCTAATTACGAGAGTTATTTCCTGGTAGCACCATATTGCAAGTCACTCTCCATTACCTAATGGAAAGTTACCCAAATGTGAACATTACATCACAACATAACAATATAATATAACAACAACACAACATATATAAATTGCAAACCAATCTTTAACATAACAGTGGCATAAATTTACAACTGGCCTTATGTATAAAAAAAACGAACAACACAAACATATCCAGAGTATTAATTGCATAATGTAGTTTAAACATGAAACAGCTTGAAGCAATTCCTCTAATTATTTAGGCATAGTCTAACATTACATTTTTCACAAAATGTGTCGCGGCCTCTTGCACCCTTGATAGGCCAATGGCCAAAGCAATTCTTCTGTACATCATTGGAAGCAACAACCCGTTGGCGTTTTGCACGAGGACATTTTAGTACTTTCTCACAGGATGGCCGCCCAACTTTGGAAACATTTAAACTAATAAGAGTGTGACCGACTCTGGACTGGAAATCATGCAATTTCATGACATCCTTTTGTGGAATATGCAAATTAAAACAATCACGGCGGTATTGCCAAATAATATATAAATACCAGCGACGAGACTTCAGATGATAACGACTATGCGAGTCAACTACCCCCATATATCTATTATAATCTTCAATTATGTGTGGTCTACTAACATTAACAAATTCCAGTTTTTTCTTGTCGAATCTACGCACACAGCTCACATCTGGTGTCAAACCAACGAAGGACGACTAGATTGTAATCTTTTTCAATCTTTACATCAAATGATCCCCTTCCCATTTTCTTCCAACAACTGGCAATCGGATAGCCGGCATTTTCTTGTTGTACCAACATAATGAATTCCTTTTTTTGGAAAATTTATCAACAAAGGTGCACTTGTGAAAAGATGTCAGCATAAACTTTGTAATTCTGTTGATGCGGTAGAGTTGAGCATAATCGCACCACAACATCACCAGCTACACCTAACTGACTTTTATTTTTGTTCCCATCAACGCTCCCTTGGTATACTTCGAAATCACAAAGCATACCACTCACAGTTGTACGGCACCAAATTTTGAAGCCCCATGGTGGGGTTTTCCGCGTATGTATTGCTTCATGGGACTGAATCTGTTTAAATTTATGTTTTTTTAGCAAATACAGGTTGATGTTCCTCATAAACAACAGAAGCAGGAGGAGGAAGTGTGTCTGGCATAGATTCATTATCACTGTCACTTTCCTGTAGAATTTCATTCTCACCTTTATTTCCATTAATTACTAACTCTAATGCATCTTGCACAGAGTAATACTTCCTTTGTGAATTTATAAATCTTGCAAATGTGCAACATCACTTTTCGGAATTGTAGGACACCCACCGCTGTTGAAGCATTCATCCGTAAACTAATTATGTTTACTGTAATTTATCTAAACTGCACCACAAACAACGTTTTCCAATCAAAAACACTGAAATACAACTTCAAAGTTTGAAAGTTCATCCGGACAGACGGAAGATACTTTTACACCGGGTCACAAAGTTTTTTCCAAACTTGATCCACATAGAAATCTGTGCGAATGTTAACGCTACGATTTCGTGTGGTATTTAAAGTCAAATTTATAAACAAAAATAACAGGCTGTGGCCCTGTTCACGCCTAATCATTAAAATTCGCACAGATTTCTGTTTTACACATGTTTATATGTGGATCAAGTTTGGAAAAAACTTTGTGACCCGGTGTAGTAGTATTTTCCCGGACAGACAGGGCTTGAAAATCGGGATAATTCCAAAAAGTTTAGTAAACCGCTAGGTGGCAGTATTTTTTTATATGTAAAGGGGCTTTTACTAAATCAGAAAAACCGGGCGGGTGATTGGCAGCATTGGTCAAACGCCCGACCCATATACCAAGAAAAAAACCTGATCGGGTTTCGTGCCCAGGATATCCTGAGTTCAAATCCCGGTGCGGTCAAAAAAAAATCAGAAAAACCAAAAATTAGTACAAACATTTCCCTACATCGAATTATATGTGTATAATATATATAAATATACAGTGTTGCATATATGCAACGCTGGGCGCTAAAGGGTTAACTTTGAAGTAAACTTAGATGTTGCGCTTTGCATTTTTCAGAAACATAACTTCTGCTGCAATAAATACTAACAAACAACATTTTATGCATGTTTATTGCGACTACAATTCAGTGCTTGTATACAGCCATGGGACATTGGTCTCTTAACACTTCTTCTTACAAGCAGTTTTTGGTAATTATTTGCAACTGGTATTGGGAAAAAAAATATCTACAAAAGATAATTTCAAGCAACATGGTCAACCAAAAACATACTTTTATATACCTTTAGGAGGATTTTCTTTGAAAATTCACATAATCAAAATGGATCCTTGCAACACATTATGCTTTTGCAATGCTAGATTTTACCACAAAATACTTCATAACGTTTTGAATGAGCTAACGTTTTAATAATTGTGTACCTCATTCAAACAACGGTATATAATTACTTTGCAGTACAGCCCCTGTTGTTAAAGCTACGCGTACAATATGATAAATTATGACACCGAGCAGAGTTGTTTATTAATTGAAACACACGATTGCGAAATCAAGTGGCGTAAAGACATCTATTCCGCCGACAAAATCGATCTTTATTCTTACTTGATTGATAAGAATCGCCTGCGTAGTCTCTATGGCTGACAGAGACTCAGCAGTTCTGATTTTAAGCCTTCTGAAGGGCTGAACCTTGTTACAATATAATTTCAATATCCAGTCTGTTATTTGGTGGTACCTGCATATGATTTTTGAGACCAGAACCATCACTAGTTGTCTCGCTGCAGCTCCGTCTGGCGTTCCAGTGTTTAAAATCGGGAAACATGCCTGTTGCCCCTACTTGTGAATATATAGTTTCTATCCGAAATCTAGTATCGTCCTGTCGTTAGGGCGCTGTGAGTCGAGTAGAATCGGTTGTATATTTTGTTGTTCTTCGTCTGTGTTTCCGTCGTGGTGGTTTCTTTTTCTGTGTACATATAAAAAAACTGGCAAAAAAATGCTTTACAATGCCCGGGTAACTGTTGGCCTATTCGCTTACGGGTGGTCCGTAATATCATTTCTACGTTAGACTTAAGATTAGAATTATTAAAATGAAAGAACTTGTCGTAGAGATCATGTTGTCTAAACCAGTAGAGGGTCTAGGGCAGAGATGTGCAACCCGCTGTACCTATTTACGTGGTCCGACTAAGTATCCGAGTACTTTTCACTATTAGATCGTGGTATTTTTGACTTTGTATCACGTCACACAGTATTATTTAAATTTAGTCCATTGTGATGACTCCCCCATTGTTGCGACATAGATCTTATTTTATGGGTGCAAGGTGTCGGTCAAGTAGTAATTGCTGCAAGTATTTTGTGTCAACGCAAATCCTTTCATGTGTTAGGAAGAAAACATGACTCCTGGAATGATTCTTATATTTCCATGCATAATTGCACAAGGTATGTAATTTTGTGGTTGCAATTATGGTTTTACATTAGTTGCTTGCCAGAGATCGCAGAGAAAATTCATTTTGCTAAAGTATTGTGCATTACAGGATCCAACATCCTTTAGCATTAAGTCGCTGCAGATCAGCAAATACTGGTGGTGGATATACCAACAGCTGAAGAAGCATTGACAATATGCTTTGCATGCTTGTAAACCTGTGGAACTTCATTCTGAGTTTGGTAAACCCATCATTGCCAGTAAAGGCATTCTACACTTAATTACAACTGTTTTTGTTTGCAGAACTTTTGCGGAGACTTAGACAAATAGAGCGTACATTCTGTTCAACGACATTAAGAACAATATTACTAACCTTTATTATTGTTATTGTTGTTATATTACATCCATTTACACTTTGTTTCTTTCTGCCAACCTATTTCCTGTAAGAATAGACTCACTGTGCATAAGAGCGTTCAAAGAAAGACAAGGAGCAATCTGCTGTCTTTGACCGCATCGACTCACTGAGAGATGAAGTACTGGAGAGCAAGAACTCCACTGACAACACCTTGAAGGAGCTGGTGCTGGAGATGAAAGAGATGCGGAAGAGTCAGGCCTTTCTCCAAGAGAAGTTTGAGGAGATGAAGAAGAAGCTCTCCACAAACGGGGTGATTCACTCCCTCCAATCTGAGAACAGGGAGTTAAAGAAGGCCGTAAAGGAACTCCAGGCAAGCTCTGCTTCAAATGAGCAATCCATCAATGATTTGGAGCAGTATGGCCATCGGCCATGCCTGGGGTTTAAAGACCTTCCCTAATCAGATGAGGAGAGCACCGACGACCTGGTCAGGGACACGCTAATTTCGGTTACACTGTTGCATTTATTTTGTAGTTCAGAAGCAGAAAAATACACAATGAGCAAAAAAGTAAGATGTGGTGCATGGAGTGACGGGGAAACTTTTCTTCGGATTGATTTGATTGTCGAGAAAAATATTATTCAAAAAAAAGATGGGAGAAATCAGCAGTTTTAAGCATTGCTGAAGAATTCGGAGATAGAGGCATCTTTCGACATTTCAAAATATATTTTGTTTTTAAAGTAAGATTGAGTTTAAATTATTGTTTGAAAATTTTTCAAGGAAACCACATCATGCCATGTTGAAGGGCACATCAAAATCAGGAGCTGCAGCTTCCTCTGGACCCTTTTATGAGAAGTTAAATGCTCTACTTTCAGGCCAAAAGTAAGATCAGTTGGAAACAGCATGAAGGCCTACAATAAATATTTGAATGTCAATCCAAACAAAACGAAAATGAAGATGGATTTGTATTTAATACTGATGATTCTGGTTTGCAAGAATGTGGCACAGTAACGATTTGTGTTGGTGGTATACCAATAAGAATGATTATTGACTCAGGTTCAACCTGCAATGTGGTAGATCACATTCTGTGGGATAAACTTGAAAAGACAAAAGATCGTTTGCAAAACAGTTTTATCATTCAAGAAAATTTTAGTGTGAAAGGAATATTTACTGCGACGGTATCACACAAAAGTGGAATGTGTTTGGAAAATGTTGAATTTGTGGTAATCAGTTCGGAAGGCAATCCACTTCTTGGAAAAGATACAACGATAAAACTTGGTGTTTTGCACTTTCCGACGCAAATTAATTCCGTTGGAAAATTTCCTTTGTCACAAACAAGTGAGGAGAGTACCCTACAATTTGCGGAAAAGGGTCATTGAAAAGTGGAAGGTCCAACTCCTTGGGTGTCTCCGGTAATTGTCGTGTCGAAACGTGACAACGACATTCGCTTATGTGTTGATATGAGGAGGGCAAACACTGCTGTTGTAAGAGAACGTTACCCTATACCAACAATTGATGAAATTCTCCAAGATATGAATAAAAGCCAAGTTTTTAGTGAGCTTGATGTAAAATGGACATATCATCAGGTTGAATTGACCCCAGAGTCACGTGACATTACAACGTTTGTTACACACGAAGGTCTTTTTCGATATAAAAGACTGATTAATCAAAATCGTTCTTCTGGCACTTAAGTTTCTGAAGTTATTGATTCGAAACCGACGTTTCGTCTGCCATTCGGCGAGACTTCCTCAGGGTTATGTCAACAGTGACGAATCACGCGCATAAAACACAAAAAAGGCCAATAGATAACATTGGCACCGCTTGTGTCGTCACGTGACCAGCTGTGTAGCGGGGCGTAACACTTGCAACAAGTTGTTATAAACTTGTTTTGGGTTGGCCCGTAACCTTCTCGACAGGGTGTGACATCATCCTGCCCAGTGTTGTAAGTGGCTTTGTGTATACCGTAATACCATAGTCTAACATCATACGCCTTAGCGTGTCAAACAGGAACGTATGGCAAAACGATCGTACCGGTAGTTGGCGCTATTTCTTGTGGCATAAAAGGCTGATGTTTGGATTTTTTTGTGCACCGGAAATGTACCAAAGAGTCATCCGACAAATGTTACAAGGTTGTTCATAATATACAAGATGACATTATTGTGTACGGTGTGTCCAACCAAGATCATGATGAGAACCGTAACTCATGTGGATTAACCCTAAATAGGGCCAAATGTCAATTTGGGATGGACAGATTAATCTTCATGGGCCATGTTCTAAGTGCAGGTCCATCGGATGTGAAGATTAAAGCGGTAGTTAACGCTAAGGAACCTACAACTGTCACAGAGGTAAAAAGTTTTCTTGGTTAGGTCAATTACTGTGGTCGGTTTATTTAAAGGCGTGGCATATATTTGGGAAAAAAGGCAACAGGACTCATTTACTGCTCTTAAACATGCTCTTGTAAATGCAAATACATAAAAGTTAACATGTAACAAAGCAAAGGTTTCCGAAAAAAGGGGACAAATTTATGTATCAGTTGGCGAGATTTTCTCGAGGAGGTCTGACTGTTGTTGGTAGCATCGCTATTCACAAACAGAGAGAGAAGTTCTTGCTCTCGTGTGGGCGTGTGAATGTTTTCACATGCATTTGTACTGTTGTTGACTGATCACTGTCTTGTTAAAAATTTTCGTGAGGCATGGTTTGCCATTGTCTATTACCAGTGACAATGGGCCACAATTTGTTAGCGATTTGTACAAACATTACTTGTGTGAAAATGGCATTCACTATCGAACTGTTACACCACTGTGGGCTCAAGCAAAGGGCGAAGTAGAACGTCAAAATCGCACGCTTTTGAAACGGTTGCGTGTTGCACATGCCGAAGGCAAGAATTGGCGCACGTTTTTGTTGATGTACCGTTTTACACCCCATGTTGTTACTGGTGTCAGCACTGCTAAATCACTTTTTAATCGCAAGATTCCAACGAAACTTGATGTGGGTGACATTCCCGAAAAAAATGATGCTTTACGCCAGCGTGACGGTGATAAGAAATTAAAAGAAAAAGTGTATCTTCATTACAACTTTGCGAAGTTGACATTTCGCCTGGCGATGAAGTTTTTTTGGTTCCAATGTGTATGTGGTTGTTAGTAAATTTGGAAATTGTGTTGCCGATGCCAATGGTGTGCGCCTAGAAGCGGAATGTGACCCAAGTCAAAAAACTAATTAACTCTGACACACCCAGCGATGACGAAAACGGTCAAAAAATCAAAAAACCGCAACGCGATCATCGTTTGCCATCCAGGTACAAAGATTACGATATGTCTATGTTAGTTTAATTCCATTGAAGGAGGGATGTAGTGTTTGTGTTTTATTGCTATCCCAGGACTTAAAACACCTAACGGACGGGCGAAACGGGAACCTCTTACCCATAGCCGTGAAATCACTGTTTTTTTTCACGGGCAACCACCAGGGCATTTTTATCCTCATACCAAAAACGTGGTGCACACGTTTCACCATAAAATATCTCCATGACAATAGCCGTCCACTGGGATGTTATGAATAAACTGGTGTTGGATATAAATGTGCTTACTTTTGCGCACTAATCCAACCAAACTCGCGCACGGTCACCTTGTCTTGAAGATAACTTACAAAAAGACGTCCCGTGGGCCTTTCCCTTTGCAGAGAGATAGAGAGCATTGCAATCGTAGCCAAAGACAGCTTGACAAACTCGAGCCTTGTGGACCATATTTCACCGAGCGCGTTTTGGTCGTGATACCTATGTGAAATAATGGCAGGGACACCTACAAAACTTTTCCGGTAAATAAAGAAATTTATTTCGGGAATACTTGCAATAACATTATGAGGTTTGCAGGCTTGGCAGCCCAAGTCGGAGCAAGATTTGAAAAATCAAGCTCCCGGTGAGGTTTGAACTCACGACCCTGTAACGCAGTAATAATCCTTAGGACCTGCGCAGTGGGGCGATTCTGCCTGTCATACCATTGTATGTAATGTAACTTGCATTAACATGTATCGTTATGTATTGATTGTTTCGATTCACTACATGCAAAATTGTGTAGCGTTTATCAGAGCGGGTATCTTGACTGCCCAGGCAACGCAGCCTAGCTGGGACCAGCCACTTTTTCCTAAAAATCAAGCTCCCGGTGAGGTTTGAATTCACGACCCTGTAACGCTGTAATAATTTAGGACCTTCTGCCTGTCATACCATCGCATGTAATGTTACTTGCAATAACATATCATAGAAACAGTTTGCCGCCACGCAATTTCGCAAGTTCCACCTTGTTTTTGTCGATAAATAAGGATTGTGTCGGCGTTTATCAGAGCGGAGCATCCAAATGTTTGCTCAAAGGGTGGTTGTTTCCTTCGCAACTGTTTGATGACATCAGGCCGCCATTCTTATTCTGTGCAAGAAGCCAAGGTCTACCAAAAAGACTATCACCGGTAGAAAACATTTTGGCTTTCAAAGTAAAAACACGCGCGAAAGAGAGACAAGCTTAACGACAGATCTACAACAACCCCAGCGTTTCTAGCCTGTCCATAGGGAACCTCTTTTGCGATCAGAGTCGATTTCCGTGAACAGAATATTTCCCTTTTTTATGTTTTCCTTATCGACGCTGCAATAAACAGCAATAATATCAACTGTTTTCAAACAGGAATCCGACGTTTTTGGTCCCACAAGCACGCCAAAATGTAGAACAGATTTCACCACAAAACCACATATATATTATATATATATACACTTGAGTTATGCAATCGCGTGAAACCACGATGCGATAATTACATGTTACGAGCGATTCTCCTGTGTCGTACCAGGAATACCTCATGGAAAAGTTTCATGCGTCTAAAAAACACATTACCTCATAACGTTACACTAGCCTCACCCCAAAAAGTGTTTTACAAAATAGGCACAGAACAACGATATAAGAGAGAAAATGACGTAACGAAATAACACGCACAACGATACAAGACACCATAGAATAGAAACATAGGACACGGCAACGAAAAAAAATGTGACATGGCACAAGATAATTAGTGTGTTAGGGACCATCTATGTTGTTTTATATTTTTTTTTTCAGGATATATCATTTTTTTTGTTACACCACAAGAAACTTGTGACAAAAAATCATTACAAAATGTATTGACCATCTTGACTGGGATATGATGAAACAATATAAACATGTTTTGTGCAGTTTACAATAACTTGTTGTAAATTCTTGCTTCACAGCATTCTGCCCCCCAAAGGGGGCTGCAAGTGGTGTTAGTGTGTTTATTTTGGTATCTGTTTAAATTGCTGCGTCATACGTCAAAGCCCCAATAAAATCTTGTAGCATGTTTAGACAAAACACAATATCAGTCAGAAGGTCACTTTTCAAAAATGATGCAAAACAAAAATAGGAAACAAATAATTTGATAAATAAATGCTGCAACACTTTTGCATTATGATTTTCCTGCCGCCACATTGAAGGCAATATAATTATGCTTGGCTGTATCTGACATGCACATATGTGTTGTAGTGTATTATAGAACTGTCCTATATCATGGGAAAGCCCGAGGGAGAGTTCTCTTTTGAACAACTGATCGGAAAAGCAAAAGGAACATTTTACACTGAATTTATGCTGTTTACCGATGTGTTCGCACAGGGCATCTTGCCCCAAAATGTATGTAATTGAGTTTAATGAAAAAGGTCTAAACAGCCTATACTAGCATTCCCTGTATCACCATGTGCTCCCGGAAACGGTATAGTCGTGGTGGACAAGCGGGTATTTTGTTATGTTGACAGTGGTGATCTATCCTATTCACTTTTGTCCCTTCTTGCTGTATATTATATTCTGGATGTTGAATACCCCAGGGAGGCAAAAGTTTTGTTTGGCCTTTTCAACTACAACTTCCAAAATGGTAGTTTCTTTGCAAAAGCGATTAGATTTGCTCTGAATAAAGTTGGGAATGTGTGGCAATGTGCCATGTCTAAGTGGACTAATAATTAGGCGACTAAATATTTTAGTCTTGTAAGTACAAAACTCCATTAAACGAGAAAAATATTGGTAATATACATTGGCTTATTATTTCCGTAGCAGTTTCGTAACCTTTGTAGGCCTATAGTGCATCAGGAGGAATATCAACAACACAACCCATCACATTGAAAAGTTTAGTGCTGTGGCAACACACTGGACGGAAAAGATGTCTCAACTAGATATCTTTCTCAATTTCTAAGAAAAAAAGGTGAACATTCTTGGGGTGTCTGTGCCCGATCGTATGCTCGGCCCCAACGAACAGGCGCAAAACCGCTTGCGTTTCCATGTCCGTTTCGTGAATGCTGTCTTTCTGGTTATCAGACATAAACGAGTACCACAGTACATTGAATTCCCAAGAAAATTATAAAATACTGTCTTGTACACAATATTACAGATTCTGTTAAATCACACAGAAAACTTTGACAAATTCATTCATAGGTGAGCATTCACAAGATCCATCTGCTTTCATAGTTAGGTCCATGCACACATAATACTGTGTACCATGATCAAGCTCATGTGAAGTTTCAGTGACTGACCATCTTTATATATCTACATGAGCTTTAAATAATGCATTGTTTACAACGCAGAGCATTTGAGCACCGATCGCCAGTTCAGGGGCAGTAAAAAAGCGCCTCGTTTCACTACGTCACTTCCGTTTTTCGGACCGAGTACGAAGGAGAATTGTTACGTTTGAGTTTGATGATGTTTTACATTTCCTTGGTAGTTGCAGACAAATAAATAAAAATCATATTTCAGGCTGTCTCTTGCATCAAAGAAAAAATGCGTTCATAGTAAAATTGCGCGATTTTTAACAGTTCACTAAATATTTGTTCGGTTCTGCAATGCTGGAAATATTCTGTCCACTTTTGCAGTTGCATCATCAACGTTTTTCTCTGCCAGCTAATTTGCACATGGCTCAACGTTGAAGCATCCATTCATAACAGCAAATGAATTGGTCCATTCATCCAAGTAACACAATGATAACTCCCTATTCTCAGATTGGAAGGAGTGAATCACCTTCCGCTTCTCTTTTAAGTGTAAATAGATGTAATATGACACAAACAACAATAAAATTTAGTAATGTCAGCATACTTAACTTTAGTGTTTGTTTTGTCTAAGGAACCAGGTAAACATTAATCCAATGCGATTCTTTTCAGTACCTAATATTTAACAAAAAGTATTTTAAACTGGAACACTTGGTGAACCAGAAGTGATTTATTTTTTGTAATTCGTAACTATTTTGCAATGGTAAATTGTGTTCAAACAAAAGTATTCAGACAAAGCAAATACCTGTTTCCAAATGAAAAGTTTCATCATCTTCAGGATTATTTTTCCAAAGACACTCAAGTAAATGACAGTGACAAAAACAGTTCCCAGGCTTTGTGGTTTGATGCAAATGACCCAGAAAGAGAATTTATAATATATTTTTCATGTTTGTATTTTTCTTTGAGAAAAATGTATACTTCTAGCACAGTCTTGCACAAACAAGTTTCTGATCTCCCATGCGTTGTTAACAAGATCGCTTTTGAAGTGATGAATAAAGCTTGGGTCGTACAGTTGGGTGATTGCTGTAACCTGACAATTGCATTACTAACAGTATCTATAAAAAGTAACTGTTTTATTATTACGCAACTAAATAAAAATCCGTTAAACCTGTTTTACTATGTTTTCCATTCCTACGCATATGGCTTGCCACCAGCACTCGCACGACTAAAGCGCCTTCTATGACGTCACGCAACAATCAAGGAATTATTTCCTACTTCAAAAACGGCCAGTGTCTTACGCTAAATGGGCGTCTCTTTGATAAACGAGCTAAAACGTGCATATACTTCGTAAAAGCCAATACAACTATCTGTATTCTTTTCGTACATGTGCTCTGTGATGCTGCCTTCTATGTTGCAATCTATGTATGTTGTGATTGTTACCAATCTAATAGCGGAGTGTTCAGAAGAGTCTGTGAACCCCTGAAAACAACTAACACAAACGACTATTCATGCTGAGACTTGCACAGGAAAATAGTTTACACTAAGAGTGGACAGTCCATAATATAATTATTATTTTGCGAGTTGTACTATAGTTAAATAAACAGTGTATTATCAGGCTTTTTATGAATATATCTCAAACAGTGTCTTGTCACAAAGTGGAATTTCACCCTACAGAACACAATCGACTATTTGTTATGAAAAAGTGTTTTCACTACAGGTGGACAGACCGTAATATAAGTAGTATTGTCCGACTCGGGCGTTGGGTTATGTGCCCAGTTCTTTAATTGCCAATGGCATTCCAATAATACTTTCGAGGCCCAGAAAGTCAGGACTCCACACCACATGACACACGGCGTGTCAACTTCCGTCTTTTTTAGCCACACTTAAAGTGTGTTTTTTCTTTAAAGCTTTAGTTTTTTTTGAAACACAAACCCAGCGTCTTTTACACAAACGTAGAGATTCAATTGTTGCGTCATACCTGATGAAGTTTCGCCGCACGGCAGACGAAACGTCGTATAATACGTTTTTGCCAGAAGAGCAGTACATTTTTGATTGCAACGCCTGGGCGCCGCTTATGCTTGTTTTTTTTCCGCATGTTCATATTTGCTTTTAAGTTACCTGTATAACGCATCAGACTTAGTGTTGTATTGCCGTAGTTGGGACGGCTTTACAGGATAATATGTGTTCTTTTCCTTGCCCGGAAGTGTTTTGCCAACTGCGATTGCGATCGTATTGTTTACATGTGCAGTTGTTTCGTTTTCTCCTTCGTTGCACACGGGTTGCAATTGATTTCGATCACAGCCAAACAAAACCAAAACTTCGTCTGGAACAACGATATTGAAATGCCGCCAGAACCTGTGAAAAAAAAAAACAATGCACTGTTGCGACCCTGCAAAGGGTTTTTCCTGCTCCACGTGGTCCGCACAACAGAAAAAAAACTATACTTTGTAACTGTGAGCAGTGGAATTATTGCATTTCTTGTATCACTTCGAATTTGCAATAATTCTCCGGAAATTTTGCCGGTTTAAGTTTCCTCGAGATTGCGACAAATTTCTGACTTTGCCACCAAAATTCCTTCGTGAGTAAACACCATGGTATAAAATTCTTGTAGATGTATTGGAAAATCTTGGATACTTAACGTTCAACATTGCACTCTGATTGGTAAATTGCATATCCACACTGCATCACAATGCTGTCAATAAAGTTTGTGTCCTCAAGTGGTAAAGCCACAGGAAAACGAGTGAAACGATCCACTGACACGAAGATTTCACTTGGTGGTAAAGGTCGTCAGTGAAGTGATTTATGCTATATCTTTCCAGTCGATATGACTGGCATGATGGAATATAGTGTTCACTTGCGGCAAAACATCAGCTACCACTTTTTCATTAACACGATGAATACTCGATGCTTCCCAACCATTGTTGCTGCACCGTCTGTTACACATTGCAATATATTTTGAGTTGCTTTTCCTCGTAAAATTTCTCCACTGGACTAAAGACAGTTGTTGCCAGAGTATTAGCAGGGATGCTGATTGCAAAAAGCATTTCTTCTTGAGCCTGCATATTATGTACAAATCGCACATATCCCAGCAGAAGTGATTCGTTACTATTGTTTTTTCTGTGCTAACAATTAACATCATTCACGTTTGCATGAAATCCGATGAAAAATACAAACAAAATCATTGCAACCCGTTGTGAAAACGTTTGTTGTTAGCTGGGAAAACAGGCACATAAGCCGCAACTTGACAAACCTTCCTGCTTAACTAGTGAGCTGTTTTTCTGTATGATTTCATTGCTTGTGAAAAGGCATAAAATCGACATCAAGTTATTCCTAATTAAACTTGATAAAAGGTCTGCGGGACCCCGGAGCTGAATTAAAAAGCATCAGTTCTCAATTAACCTGTTTAAACCAAAAAATGTCGCTTGAACAATGTTGGAATGAAAATATTTTCGCACAATAAAACATTCCATGACATGCCCTTCGTATTTTTTTGAACTACTTTCCATTTCGGACTGTTCTGGAAATATAACAATCTACTACATTATTGGTTAACAATCCAATCGTTGCATCATTATGAGTGTTGATTGGATGTTGAGTTAAAAGAGACACGACACTGAATCACCAGAAGGCGTGACCAAAGCTGTATTCAAAATAGAAGTGGGAGTAAATGGTATAAGATGCCAAACATAATAAGCAAGTTCTTTGCACGATGTATGAATTTCGCTGTGATGTGGACAAATCGTAAAACGTGCAGAACTGGGGTTACAATAAGTTTTTCGAATTTTTGAGAGGAATCGCATGGCTTATTTCAGATGTTGAGAAAACGTTTGAGGAGTAAAAACTTTTCTCTTTTTGAATTTAGATTCTACCACATGCGTACGAAGTGATATTCGTACGTCTACCAGGCTTGGTACATAAATGTGTGATCTCTTTTTCCGTGTAATATGTTTGATTTCAGGTCACCAAAATGCTCTTCGATTATTCCTTGATAGTTTTGTAAAATAGTCTGATGTTTACAATTTTTTAACAAGTTACATTTACTTGAGTACATATTAAACAGTTGTTCCTGTCGATAAGTGTTTTATTCTTTGTTTATATGTCGGGATAAATCCCCCAGCAGTAATTTTGATGTAGCACAAATTCTACTCAAAATTATTTCTATTAATTTGTGGGAACAATAATTGTCCCATGAGTGTCTTCCCCTTTCCCGCCGCTCCATGCAGCAGCACATGAGGGGCCCGCAATATACCGTCTGTCACGGTATCGCGGGCTTCAAGTGCTGCCTGGATTAAGATCACTTTCAGATCTTGAACGGTAAGTAGCTTGCCATTCCATCGGATATCTTTTGCTTCGTCCACTATTGCATGGAAGACGTTTGTGACGTTCCGTTTTAACGGTTACGTAAAAGATGGGTCTGACTATTGGAAGTTCCTTAACAGCAACGCACTTGTACCCTGATCAGCAATAAACCATTTCCTACACCTTTATTGTCTTATTCAAATAGAATACGATTACTTACAGACGTAGTAACACGCTTATAAATTTAACCAATACACTGAACTACACATACGCTAAATGCTTTTACGTGTAAACTTTTACCAGCGCGGGTTTGTACTAAAAATGAATTGTTTTAGAAAACAGAGTGCTACTTATATCGTTTGGGTAACAATGACTGGGGTCAAAGCGTTAACTTTTTTCCCAGCAGTATCAACAATGGTGGCTGCAGCAAGTAATGGGCGACGCGATAAAACTAGCACATTCGGGACGAAAACAAAAGAAATGAAGGTGCGAAGCGGCCGTTCGAAACAAAAGATTTGATGCGCACAGTAAACGTCCGGTGGTTGCGAGATATCGTCGCATGGGAATTAGGCCATAGACTATCGCATTAGGTCGATCTATGACACATTTGTGACAACGTTGAAGGCTGCCTCGAGTGGCTTGGCTATCTTCTTAGCCATTCGCTCAGCTACTCTGTCGAAGAGTTTTCTTTTTCGACCGTAAGTTGCACAATTGTAGGCTCTTTTTTCCAGTAGCTCTGGATAGCTAAAATCCTTTTTGAAAAGTTGTTCCTTGAAAGCATTTAGACTTGGCTTTGATGTGAACTTTGCTGTCACCTCCTTCGCTATACCTTAGCCAGTCGCTTAGGTCTTTTACTGGCTGGAGGTATGACGTAGTTATACCTACTTCTTGTAGCTTTCTTAGGATGGATTTTTTCGATAAGGGCGTAGGCTCCTGGCCTTGCCTCGCAGCTTTGGTACACACTACTCCATGCCTGTGTGTTGCTCGACCCATGGCGCTTAATGACGTTATATCTGTTGTAAACGCCCACCGGCGTGACCTCAGCGGCCCGTTCTTTTTCGAATCTCTCTGATTGTCTGACATATTCCAGTTGTTTTCTTTTGGCAAAGTCGGACGGAGTTTCAAATTCTCTTATTTTTAAATAGTTCTCTACAATCTGTACAATGTGGAAACTTGTTATAGCCATCGTCAACTTTAATAAAGAATCAAATAAAACAAAAACACAAAATATACATAATAATAAAGTGTGGTATGTACGGGCTTCTTTGTACTGTTTACATGGTAGTACTGCGATTCTTCACTATGATATCGCATGACATTGTATAAGGGACAGCTAAATAGTTGTCGTCTTTGTTTGCATATCCCTCTGTTGTATTGTCGTATTGTCGTATTGTGGAGCTTGTAAGTCCTTTCAAACTGATTCCGCATATACTAGCATCTGAGTTTGCATGTTGGATTGTTGATGCTGGTGAGGTCGTACCACGGAGTTTCGAAGCCTGATTCCACTGTTGTTCCTGTCTTGCTTGCTCCTGTGCATATTGTGTGATCTGATCGTTGAACGAATTGCATTGGGATTGTTGTGATGTCTTCCCCTAGTCTGTATCTCGATATGGACGAGTTGTATTCCAGCGGGAACTCGTTTTGTGATAGGGTGTCGCTGTCGTACCATCCTGTACTTTACTATGTTTCCATGTCGCGAGTTTTGCCCATGTATTTGGACCATGTGACCAAATATGGAAGTGACGCAAATGACGCAGGCCGAGTACTTGGCCAAAACGGCTGAATTTTTGGGCCATCAAAATAGGTGGTCCTTAACTGACTTTGGCCAAGTAATTTTTCGGCCATGTAATGACTGCTGCAGGGTTTAGTAGCTTTTTGCGCAGTAAACAGCAGCTTTTTCGATTAATTTAACGCGCGTTTTGCACGGTGTTTAAATGAATGTCCTCAGTTACTTACAGCCTCCGTTAATCGCTTTTATTGTGAATGAATATATTTCTTTTTTGATGGGTAGCAAGGGGCGTTTTATTATGCCTTTCTCATCCTTTTATGCATGGATGTTATGTTGAACTGCAGTTTTAAATGTTAAATTTAACTTAGAAAGTGGACAAGAGTGCTGTGGATGCATTGATAACCATATGAAAGTTTTTGCATGTTCATGCATTATATGCTAGTACAAATTGGTGAACACAATAGCTTTTCCACATTCTAGATAACTGCATCAGATTAGGTACTTAATAGCTTTGGAGATAAAACACATAGAATGATTTTTTTGTGTCATTTTCCCAGATCCACAGCTACCACAATGACCAACTGTTGTTGAAATACATTTATTAATTAGTTATGCAAGAAAATGAACTAGAAAATAGTTCTGGAAGTCAAAGTTCATTTAAATTGTTGAACATGCTACATTTCCATTACCCTTGTGAAGATGCACAAACACTCTTAAAAAAGCACCAGGATTAGAAGTTGTGGCCTGACAAGCAAGGACTGTGACAACATGTTCTGACCATTTTGTTTATTTTTTTTTGTAATAAGCTTTGCTCATTCAACAAATCAACAAGTAAAGGACAATGTAAAACATTCATAATTTTGTCCAGTTTTGCACTTGTATGGCAGTAATCATCTCTCTCCAGTGATTCTCAAATATCTGTAAGATTGACAGTGGTTTTTTTTTATTATTAGTAATAAAAGTCAAGTTAAACATACCTCTTGTGTTGTTTGGAAGAACTTTGCCAATCTGTTCTCAAGGTTGAACCATGGTTATTGTACTATGCACACAATTGGAAAAAAAACTAATTAAAAGTGCGGAAAGACACTAAAACAACTGCCACACAGTTCGAATCCAACTTTTTTGAGACACAAGCGTCCGATAGAGACGATTTGTCAGGTTTTCGCACTTTCAAAAACCCCGCGACACGATCAGTGAAGGGCGAAAAACTGTTACGCTTGAATGCGTATGCGACATGGAAACACGACCCGTTTTAGGACCAAAACGTAAAACATGGACCAAACATTTTGGGCTAAGCCAAATCGCGACATGGAAACATAGTACTTGTGACTTTGCCGTAATCGAATTTGTTGTCTTCTACCATACTGTCCTTGTCCCATGCTACATCCATATATATGAGTGGTACTGCTCTTCCCCCGTTGGTTCGCCCTCTTGAATCTGATAATCTGCTCATTGCTGTGCATGGCCATAGGTTCAGGTTCCAGTTTGCAAACTTGATCGTTTCGTAATTGCCGCATTCACTTATTATGGACCCCAGGCCGGTGTGTGCTAGTGTTCCTGGTCCTTTTGTGTAGGTGAAGCGCCATCTGTGCCCGGAAATTCCACCTCTATTCCCGTTCTCTACACACATCTGTCTGCTGATCACAGCGCTATGGACGATTGCTTTGTTTGGGCCATTGGGTAATCCTTTGTCGTAGTCATACGTATTGCTTCCTGTCCAATCTGCCCATGGAACGAATGTTGTTGTTGTTGTAGTTACCGCTTTGTTGTAGAACTATAAGAATCCTTTGGTAGTTGCTTTAATTACATTGATGTTTTCGATCCGTGGTTGCCTCAGTATAATTCTTGTCCCTCCAGCTGTTGAAGTCTTGTCTCCTGATCCACCACCCCCTCCTTCTGTGGCTCTTGCCTGCTTTGCCGGGGGTTCACCGGTTTGTTCGATTTCTGCGTCATCTTCCATTGACATAAGATCGAATTGTGATGCTGGGGGGCTTTGTCTTTTCCGGCTCATATCTCCTCCCTCTCGTACTCCGGAGGATGTAGAGGGTTAGTCCACGAATCCTGCTGTCTTCTTAGCCTCTCTTGCGGCGTTGATCTTCTTAATCCCAGTCTTTGTCAGACATATGAGGTGCAACAGCAGCCTTTAGCAGAGCTAGGCCCAGGAATATTATTGCTATCTCTGATAATTGCGTTGTCGAACGGATTGTATTCCCAGTAGGCACTGTTACCGATTTGTCCGTAGCCTTCGTCGTGCTGTTTACATAGTTCGTCCAATTCATTGACGCTTTCACATACTTGGTTTCCTGGACCACAATGTGGGTATCCTGGCAGTGTTAGTCCTCCGGTGGCAACCTTCTTGCTCGACCTCCACTTCATACTGTGCCGGTTCAGCCTCGGTTCCCTACTTTATATACCTCTAGATACAGTACGTACTACCTACTCCGTACCCAATCAATGATAAGCCAGTACGTACCTTTGTCTATACCTTTTTTATGTCGTCATAAGAGTTCGTTATACACAGTTAACTGGGTACAGTACCATTGTACGAGCCGGTTATGACGTCACAGTTTGCTGGCGCGGCGGAGCCGCATCGCCTTCGGCAGCATAACTGTGACGTCATAACCGGCTCGTACAATGGTATTAATATTGGATGTGTAAACAAAATCGGAAACAACATTCGCCTACGTTTATGTCGCAGTCGGTTTGGTCAGAAAAGACCTATTATTTTAAACGCTTTAAATGAAGTTCCACTAATGATGAAGTAGATTCGTTATTGGTTAAAACTATAAAACTTTTCATCATACTATCTAGTTAAAAAATAGTTAAGCAACAAAAAAGTGCATTAATCCAATGCAAGTAGGTTTTCAGGAGTTTTTTATTTTCACTACACTTGTTGCATAGCACTTTCTTTCATGGTATGGCTATAGCAATTGTGCACGAAAGTTTCTTGCATGTCATTCTTCAACGGAACTCCTGTAACATCGGACAAAATGCCTTTAGCTAACGAGCCATCAAAAACAAGTAGTTTTGGTTTGCGTACGGTGATGCATATTTTGGGGCAATCCGACAAAAATGCTTCCAAAAAATGACTGATGTTTACCGCATCATGCTTCGATGTTACGTGAGATGCAACTGGAAGCGGTGTCCCACCCTTAACAGGGTTTCGAATTAGTAATGTATATATTTGAAAATCAGAGTAACTTTCCATGAGTCGAAGCACGCTGCCGGTCGCATCCAAGTACGCAATATCAAAGGCACAAATTTTTATTTGTGCATTAGAATATAGCGTTACTTCTGGAGGGTGTAAACGCATGTTCCTGATAAACGGTTTATTTTGATTTGCCAACACGACACGCAAACAATCCAAATCAATAAACCACAACTTACTTCTACGTGTTCCGAGATACGTTTCGCTTTTTATATTGTTCAAGACCGATTGGGAAGGCAGGTACGTATGGACACCCAGCCATCGTTCTTCTGGATAGAGTGTGTTAAATAATGTACGATGCTGTTTGACTTTTTGATGAATCAATGTCCCCATCAAAGATAGTTGTTGGACACGTTTGGAAAACAGCCTGGGTATATTTTGCGAATTTCCCTAATTGTTACTCCTATGTAAAAATGGTTGGCGGATCTATTTTTGACTAATAACTGGATAATTTGTCACTGGACAAATTATCCAGTTTGTTTCTAATTGGAGAAATATGTACATCCGGTAATATAGGAGACAAACTTACCTTGCAACGTTTGCTTGAGGACTTGGGTCTCTATCACCAACTAAACCGTCCATGCTTTAGCTATGTGGTGAGGAAAGTTTTACACCTGGACAAACGAGGCGAGAACGTTTCCATTGTTTCTCAGAAAGTGTTGCGGGAACAGACAAACTTGTAAAAACACAACTAGGGTGAAACCATTGTTTGCGTGTTTCGCATTCTACCATCATAAGGGGTTTTGCAAATGCAGAAGAGATCTTCAGAACGTGAAGGGGTACTACTACTAACCTGTTACACACAAATCTTGTACAGATTGTCGAAAGTTAGGGCAATTTTGAAGTGTTTGGATATATGTGTAAATGTTTTACCAGTGACGGCACAGTACTGCAAAAAAATATTCTGTTTTCCAAACGGCATGGATTCAAAGCCAGAACATTTACTTAATAAAGTATTAATTTCCTTGCGAAAAGAACGATAATAGTTAAAAAGCCGTTTCATGCGTTTCCTGGAATGCAAACCCTCAAAGATTACAGTTGCTGAGAAAGTCTTGGTTTCTACTAAATTTCTTACGACCTCGCATGGACTCGGAAGTTACAAATCTGGAACCACCAGTGCGCGTTACACACCACATTAACTTACCTAGACTGCGTAAGCCGGTGCAAAGTAGAAAACAGTCTAACACAAATTCTGTGTGGACCAGGTACAACAACGCTAAATATGTAGCCAGTGCCAATAGCACACAAACAGTACAACATAAATAGTGTGTAAAACACAAGAAATGCTAATAAAACGAAAACAAAATCTTGGACCGAAAAACATAAAATGCGTAACAACCAAATCCATGCCATGGGGTTTAACAAGACGACATGCTCACCTCCAAAACATTGTCCAACATAGCGACGAAAACTACAGTGGGTCGCCTTTGCAACCTCTCTGCGTTTTATATTGCTACCAACAACACATGGCACAAAAATATTTAAAATAAGTTCTCTGAATGTGACCATACTGCAAAAATAATAACTATCTTAAGGGATTAACACAGCGTGACCGCAGTCAAACCCATTTTTTTGCGATATACTTTATAGGTGTTCAAAAAGCGCTATGGTTATGTGATCTACATGTTGTAAGCCTTAATCTACACCAATTTTTAAAAAAATCATAGCCCGGAAAATCATTAAATTGGCACTTATATTCAGCGCCTTAAATACGTGAATGCTGGGATTCACACAGCGTGACCGAAGTCTTGTTTTGCAAATATTGGAGACCCTGCTGATTGAGAACTCAATTGTTTGAAGCCGTATTCACTCCTGCGTAAAATAATTTTCAATTATTTCTTTTTCGGCTGGTAACATTAGGTTTTCACTGGGAGTGTGCGGGTTTGCCGTATTTGTTATTAGGTTAGATAAATGGTACGAAGCAATTAGTCCATATTCCTGTCCCCAGTCATTGTAGTTTTTTCTTGAAGTCACCGTCAATTTTATTCGGATGCATTCTGTTGAGTGGGTTTTGGAGTCGACTCGGCTTTATTCAAATCAAGGGTTTATTTCCTCCCCTGTATTTTAGCATGCCTATTCGATTGCATTGAGGTTGCCATCACCATCCTCTATGGCCCGTTTCGTATCGTCGTTGATCGAAGCCAGAAACAATTGCCGTTTCACCTGGTCCGTCGCTTCAATACATTCGCAGTACGATTCGAATGAATAAAAAAATAATCCACAAGGTCGTCGCCAGTCCTCAGCTGCGGTGGTTGGATTAGAAAGTTAAAATTCATTGTTAAAAAACAGTTATGAAACGACACAGCAGAGTCTTGCTAGCGACAGGGTCCTGGCGTGGAATTATTTCGTACTTCGGCCCGGACCCTGCAATAACGGCTCACCTCTAGAGGCAAAGCCACTCACGCTAAATGAGCTTCTCTTTAATAAACAGCTAAAACGTCATTAAAGCCAATGGGGCGGGACGACGTGGCAAAAAACGAGAAAAGATGGAAAACAAAATCATAGTGCGATGTGATGTGCGCATATAAGTAATAAAGAGTGATTTAAATAAACAACACAGGTGAACAAAGTAAGCATAAAGAAAAGAATTAGTGTCGTTTTCGCTATACAACCAAGAAAAATATGTAAATTAAAACAAAAAGCTGATTTTCCATATGTCAGGGAGAAGCGAAGCGATTACCCCAAAATACCAAAGCTTTTCAGTGACTGTTTTCAGTGACAAGGTATATAGGTGCCAAATATAGGATTTTCTGTTACGTATGTTTACTGTTAATGCTCTGCCAGAGAATTTCCACGCCCTCCATATAGCAAAGCAACATCATTTGAATCAATCAATGTTAGCTACCACAGCTCAGTGTTTCTCAAACTTTTTTTCTGCACCGCCCCCCAAAACACCTTAGTCAAACATTACTGCGATGGTGAGTTCGAAAAAATATGTTTACAGAAGACTCATTTCATTTGATCTAGAGTGGATCTTCACAAATTTGTGCAAAAATTCTTGATTCAGCTGTTTTTTTTTCCAGTCTCCATGTCTTCGTAAAGACGAAGAGTTTGTTTTGTTTGTCTAAATAGAAAAGCCAAAGCTAGAATGCTGTTCGTCATAACGAACTCATACAGTGTTCATCAAGGTAGACAGCAATGACGTAAAACAACAAGCCGGGGGGCGTTTCACGTGATAACAGCACCGGCAGCCCAGCAGCGGGGTGATCATTAGCGGTGTTTCGAGCTACTGTGCAGACCTAGATGTTAAACAGATACAGAGGTTTAGAGCTATCATCTATATTGAGTGTTGGTTTATGGTGCTGGATGTATAAAGTTTCAAGAATAAGCAGTTAAGAAGTCCTACACAACTATCTGTTTAACATCTAGAGGTCTAATGATCACCCCGCCTTTGCAAGATCTAATATGGCCACGGCGAGGTCTTACGGTAACTTCTTCCACAAAAAGGAGATATAAAACAACCTTGTGTCAAACGTGTTTATTGTTGAGAATACATGTTTCGCTCAAAATAAGCATCTTCAGTCCTAGAATAAAACGAAAAGCAAAAATAGTTGCTAAAAACCGGCCGAACAAATAGGCTACTGGTGTTAACCTACTAGACAATCTGAGTAGCAATGTCTGGTGAGCTACTTACGTGGTGTAGCGCCGCAGCCGCAAACATGCGTTGCATGTAGATAAAAACGTTGGTCATATCACGTGATCGTATGTCCAAATCAGGTCTTTTGTAGAACGTCGCTGCGCGATAGCGTACTTCTGTCTCCCGTTTCATCGGTGTTGAATGTTCTCCACATCTGTCTGTGCTTGTTCCTCCTGGTGGAGAACTTTGTTTGTCCGACGTCTTTTTCTTGACATTCCCTACAAATTGCCGTATAAATTCCAAAGGTTGCACAATCCAATTGGTCCTGAAGCTTGATTGCACCAGATGGTGTTTCAACCTGGTGAACCTCGTCGACCATTTTCGGCATGGTTGTGAACACCCTGGCCTTGTGTGGGTACGGGTTGCAATAGACCTAAAAGCAGTAAACCAGCTCCGTAGTGTCCGGGGCTTTTTAAACGTCACTTTAGCGTTTGGTTCCAATTGTTTTTCCCTCGACGATAAAGTCACATCGCTGGAGAGGGATGTAGCCCAGTATACCAATGGATCGGTAATTTTGTTTTTTTTTCTTCCCAATTTCGCGCAATGTCAATCAGTCTTTTGGTGCTTTTTGGTGGGAATTCAGACATGACGACGCATCCTAACAGCCTCCCCATAAACAATGGCTTTGAATATATGTTTGGGATGGTGTGATCTTCCATTAATAATCGTGGAGCAGTGCTTACTTTTCTATGGCACCAAAGTTTCATCCGCACATGCAAACGCATCAACCAGGGCGTCGATTGTTTATTGCGTGTCGAACATGTTGAGAAAAATTGTCGTGCTTGTCGCAAAAATGGTGTATCTGGTAACTAACGCATGAGAAAGACCAGGTTTATTTCGATTACAGGATTCTTGTGCTTACATAAGTTTGGAATACAAGTTGAAATAACGACAAAACAATTAAAAACCTTGCATGCGGTTGGGTGCTATAACAATGGTTAGTTTAACGCGCTTATAAGCAAGTGTTAGGTGTTGCATGGATTTTTTTCCTATATTTTGTTGTAGTTGCGTTTATTCCCCGAACGATGATGCCATTAAGTTTTCAACACTACGCAACCGTTCCAGTTGTTTAATAAGGACTCGAAGTAAAAATTCTCTCCAAATAATTGTTTGCGGTTTGAAATTAAACGCCTTATACTGGCACCAACGTCTTCGAACAACTACATGTAGGCTTAATTAAGTTGTTCCCAAACAATGATGCCATCAAGTTGTCAACACTACGTAACCGTTCAGTTAAATGCCCGTGTCGAACACTGTAAAAGGCATAAACCGAGCGTGTAATCAACATGTGTTGCAATGTGACTTGCGCCTGTGGAATTACTGCGCGCCTCTGTAAATCTGCGCACCTTTTTGTACCTCAAGAAAACAACAGTTTCGAAGTTTAAACGATTGGAAACCTACCGCGATTTAAGGAGAAGGATTAGCGTTGCTTCTTGAAGCGAGTGTACGCAACCAAGTATGAAAAATTCTTAGACTAAAATGCCTACTTATCGGGCGATTGTCATCCGCACCAGTGCGGATGGTCCCAAAGGTTGAAAAGCACTGACGTGGAGAATGTGGCAAAACTCCAGTGCACTGCCTTCTTGCGTCGTATTTATTTGTCCGAAGGTTAGTTTATATCGTCTATGTAGCGTTTGAAGATTTCCGTTTTTTCTAGTTTCCGTTTAATGCGGATTTTAATTTCATGGACTGAGTGGTTGTCTCCGTAGTATTTCCCCTTGTAGCAATGACGAGGCATTTGGCTAGTTTCACACATGACCACGTGGGGCGTCGGGCGATAAGATTTTCTTCATCGATTCAGTCATTCGGACTCCACCCATTTAGACAACTGTCACTGGGACGCCCACTGGGATCAAACAAGATCGAACCACGACAACAAAATTAAGTGCACCAAATTGCATAATACGGCGACGCATGGATGTGATAGGGCCAAAAACCAGTCCTGAATGATTTCAACCGCTTTGATTCATTCGACATCGTCAAAAACTTGACGTTCAAGAAACCAGTTTGGAGTGCCCAACGTCGAACACAGCAAAGCTAAAGGGAGAAAGGAAGTGAAACATTTTGTTTTTTTGTTAATTTTTCAGGTGTTAATATATTGTGTTTATATCCATCACATCTAGTTAACAGTGTAATGACGGAACATGGGCAGGAACCTTCCGACTGCGGGTATCCTAAGAAATCCTATTTCAATAATTCATTTGACATAAGGTTACGCGTTAGTTCTAACGCTTGTGTTTGCTGACCCGATTTCAATTGCAAACCTGATATAAAGTTACTTTACCATTTATTAGAGACTGAGTTAGTCGAGGAAGTATGCATATATACATTAAGATAAAAGTCAGTTCTAAGTTATCACGACTAAGATGAACAGCAGCTCATTCTCTCACAAAACAACGAACATCCTTTGCGAACGGCGAGATTTACAAATTAAATTCATTTTATTTTCGTGAACGTCAGCAAAAAATCAGTACGGTGGCCAATTTGAAAGTAGATGGTGACGAGGGACCAGTGGAACCAAAAGGCTTTATGAACAAGAAAAGCTCATGTACACACAGGAAATGTTTTCCATTTTCCGAAATTGAGAGATGGAATGCATCCTGAGAAGGAAACTGAATTTGCAGAACAACTTGAAAAATTGCTGTGTGATTTTTTGAAACGTTTCGAGGAATTTAAATCTCATGAACATATTTTCTTCGCCGTCATATCGCCACTGGTGCACCTGTAGTATGGAGTTCTTTAATCTGACTTCCAGCACTTAATTCAAGCAAAATTTTAGCTACAACCGTTCTTGACATTCCATGATTTTCCAAAATACATTCAATTTTTAAATTAATGGCATAACATCATGGGTAACTATTATATAAGCGTTACACAGCTTTATTCCGTTGCAAAGTTAAGAATGACTCCACGAGTCTACGCAACAGCAGCACAAGAGGAACGCGGCGAAAAAAGGCAATAAATCCGTTTCGCTAAAATACGGTAAAGTGAGCGCTACATAACCCCCCGCCAGAAGCGGACAACAAAATTTACAAACAAAAACGGGCAGGAGGGCGAGTAATGCAACCAGAACGCGTGCGTTGAATAGAGTCTGTTGATAATGGTGGTTGCCCGTTGGATGAAACAAGGCCGAGGCAGTTGAGCCGTTTGGACCGGGTTTTAAACGGTCAACAGAAACTGTCTGTTGGCGTCCACCTAAGTCCAGTGTAAACGTTTTCTGTGTTCTTGCTATGACCCGGTATGGCCCTTCATACGGAGGTGTCAAAGGCGGGCGATGTTTGTCTGTCCGCAAGAATAAGCACTAGTGTCCAATGACTTCGGAACATTTTCATGCGGATGTGCGTGACGCGACATTGGTGTTTGCCGACCTCAAAGCTGGCAAAAGTTGACGCGGGGACGGTTCAGTCGGTGTTGAACCAATAAAATCGCCTGGCACAGCCAACGGTGAACCATAAACGAGCTCAGCAGACGATGTCCCGAGATCTTCTTTGGGAGTGGTGCGGATTTCAAGCATATCCCAGAGCAGCGCGTCCATCCAATTGTTGTCTGTGAGCCGAGCCTTAAGGGCACTCTTCAAGTGGCGATGGAAACGTTCGACCAGACCATTTGACTGGGCATGATAAGCCGTCGTGCGATGAAGCTGGACACCAAGAAACCTATTGAAAAATGTCCATAAATCAGACGTAAATTGTGGACCACGGTCGGAAGAAATGTCCAAAGGTACACCAAAACGCGACACCCAGTGGTAAACAAATGCCCCCTAGCACACGTTGGCGTGGTAGCATAAGGAAGAAGCACAGCTTCCGGCCATCTCGTAAAGCGGTCGACCATTGTAAACAAATATGTATTGCCCTGTGAAGACGGAAGTGGACCGACTATGTCCACATTAACATGAGCAAAACGAGCCCGTGGAGGCGGTTAGTTTTCGAGGGGCGAACGTACATGTTGTTGGATTTTCGATTTTTGACATTGTATGCAGTTGCGTGTCCATAATCCAACCTGTTGTTTCATCCCATGCTACACGAATTTGGAAGCAACTAGCTGACGGGTGGCTCGAATAGATGGGTGCGACAAACTTTAGAGACATCACAGAGTATGGTTTCCTCGGAAATACCATACTGTATGTCTTGCAACTTGAGATTGGTCACAGCCGTGCGGTTGCCTAAGCGGAGTAATCAAAGTCGAAAGGAAATTCAATGGAGTCGATGGAGGCTCGGGATAGAGCGACCTGATTTTGGTTTCTTTTGATGTATCGCACATCGGTAGTGAACTTGGAAATGGCGGTCAAGTGACGGCAAAAATCAAGGGTTTGTGGTCACGTCACGCCATACAGGGTAGTGAGCTACCGAAAATATTGGGCTTAGGTGAGTTATTCGTCCTCTCATAAAATATTTACGCTACAAGAAAATGTCATGAAAGAGTAGACGAGGACTAATTTTGTGGCACTAGTGTGGTAAAAAATGTTTGTTTTGGAAATAGCAGCAACAAAGGTCATAACCATGTCACAGTAAAAATGTGGGCCAAGACCTCATACGCGAATTAAGTTAATTATCAGTTTCATGCTTATTTTTTTATGGGAAAATATTAATACTGTGTTGTTACAAAAATTCTGTTAAATCTATTTGCTATGTTGCATTTCAAAGATGTTTTTTTAGGTCCACCATACTTGCACCTTTGAACGCATTTGTCCGACAACAAAGTTTTAATTAAACAAAATTCCACCTTTAATCCTTAGCACAGAAAGTGTTTTATTCTAAGGGGTGGATTTTACCATGTTCGAACAAAAATTTCCACCACAATGGTGTAAAAATCCAACCATAATCCACCTTGTATTTTTTTTCCCGCCCCTGAGAGATTCCCATACATGTTTAAGGATTTCAATTTTCTGAACGGGCATTGAAGCCTACGGGAGAATTCTTGGTAACTGTATGGGAAAATCTTTGATTTTTAGATATATAACCTGGAACATTGCACTCCCATTTCAATGCTGTCATTATTGTGTCTGTGCATGTTCTCAGATTAAATGAATTTGCTGCAGTGCTTCGATACAAAGGTAATATCGTCTGTTCCTCGTGCGTTTTGAAGCTGCTAGGTTGTGGGTTGATTTCAAGACCATGTACTGGGGAGTTGCTTTTTGGGTAGGAAAAAAATTGCAAACTCTCGATAACTTTCTGGAAGATCTGCTTGAAATCTGTTCTCATCAATCGACGCAGCGTTTTCCATCCATGCAATGAAAAGCTTATGTTCGAATCTATAGGACATTGGAGGATTTTTCCAGGATGTTTGCCAATAAATGGTTTTTCCACGAGTACCAGTTACGAACGTTTCGTAGGCGGAAAGAGATTTTTATTCTACCAACGAATGGACGTGAATCAACTGTTGAACAGCATCCACGAGATATACGTGCTGCCATTGCCAATATAAAAAAAAAACAGTCCATGTGCACATATGCAAAAAAGTACTCACACCAAAAAGGGAATTCGCGATCTAAATAAACCTCTTGATGCCTAAACGAAGTTAAGCACTCCTTCCATCATTGACTAGATGATGATAAGCTGTCAACAGCCTACTTCGAATCTGAATTCAATTACAGAGCTCTGTATCAGAGTTACAGCAACCCTACAGTCTTTGTAACAATAACCGTTCTGTAATCGCTGAGTGGAATTCACGTACAACGCAAATAATGCCAGAATTGATTGCTCGCCAGAGGTTTCAACTTTTGGGGTCAATCAGCAATTCGAGGAACTGTTTAATTTCCCTTACATTGACTGTCTTCATTGTGGAAAAGCGAGGACGCATAAACCCGGGACGGATAGTACACCTGTTTACCGAAAAACAATGCGCACAGTAAGACCAAGACAAATCCATTATCCACACTGTTATTTATGTTGGGTGGTGGCGACCCAAAAGTTTTGGCACTTTGGTGCAGAAACCCCGAAAATTGCGTTGCGTTGTGGATGCCTAATTTTGTTGGGTAGTAACTGGTTTTGCCTGATTTGGGTACCAATGTGCAGAAACCCCTGTTTTGTTGGGCAAAAAACATGTTTACCCAAACAAGCAAACCACTATTTTTGGGTACCTCAAATTGGGTATAATGACATATGTCCAATTGAGTAAAGCACTAGATGAATAAAAATTACAATTGTATTGGCAAAAGAAGGTACAGCCACAAAAAATGAAACACGAAATGTATGTGGCAAGTATGGGACAGAACAGAATAACTGGAACATGATACAGGTAATACAGAGAGTACCAATATTTTTACATGAAGAACATTGCAAACATTTGCTGTTTGAGAGTACCAACAATATAACAACAAGAACTTTAGGAACACTTGTTGTATGAGAGTCTGAGCACCAATAATATCACAATTAGAATTTCAGAAACACTAAAACTGTTTGAGAGTACTTGTTGTATGAGAGTATGAGTATCACAGTTACAACAAGAACTTTAGGAACACTTGTTGTATGAGAGTCTGAGTATCACAGTTAGAATTTTAAAAACACTTACTGTTTGAGAGTACCAATAATATCACAGTAAGAATTTTAGAAACACTTGATGTTTGAGAGCACCAATAATATCACAGTAAGAACTTTAGAAACACTTGCTGTTTGAGGGTACCAATAATGTCACAGTTAGAATTTAAGAAACATTTACTGTTTAAGAGTACCAATAGTATCACGGCAAGAACTTTAGGAACACTTGCTGTATGAGAGTAACAGTAATATCACAGTAAGAATTTTTGAAACACTTGATGTTTGAGAGTACTAATAATATCACAGTGACATCACAGTAAGAATTTTAGAAAGAGTACCAATAATATATTTTAGAAACACTTGATGTTTGAGAGTACTAATAATATCACAGCAAGAACTCTAGGAACACTTGCTGTATGAGAGTAACAGTAATATCACAGTAAGAATTTTTGAAACACTTGATGTTTGAGAGTACTAATAATATCACAGTAAGAACTTTAGGAACACTTGCTGTTTGAGAGCACCAATAATATCACAGTAAGAATTTTAGAAACACTTGGAAGTTTGAGAGCACCAATAATATCACAGTAAGAATTTTAGAAACACTTGATGTTTGATCGCAGTAAGAACTTTAGGAACACTTGCTGTTTGAGAGCACCAATAATATCACAGTAAGAACTTTAGGAACACTTGCTGTTTGAGAGCACCAATAATATCACAGTAAGAATTTTAGAAACACTTGGATGTTTGAGAGCACCAATAATATCACAGTAAGAATTTTAGAAACACTTGGATGTTTGAGAGCACCAATAATATCACAGTAAGAATTTTAGAAACACTTGATGTTTGAGAGTACTAATAATATCACAGCAAGAACTTTGGGAACACTTGCTGTATGAGAGTAACAGTAATATCACAGTAAGAATTTTTGAAACACTTGATGTTTGAGAGTACTAATAATATCACAGTAAGAACTTTAGGAACACTTGCTGTTTGAGAGCACCAATAATATCACAGTAAGAATTTTAGAAACACTTGGATGTTTGAGAGCACCAATAATATCAGAGTAACAGTAATATCACAGTAAGAATTTTAGAAACACTTGATGTTTGAAAGTACTAATAATATCACAGTAAGAACTTTAGAAACACTTGCTGTTTGAGAGTACCAATAATAAGAACACCAGAAACTTTTGCTTTTTGGTCAATATGAGTGATTGAACTATAAACAATGTTGTGCTGCGGTGCCATAGATTGCCAAAAATGGCTGCAAGCGGTCAGGAATACACTTGCAATTTCCGAAACTGTTGTATTGATCTGCAATGCAAAATTTTTCGTTTTTTATGCTGTTTGACCTACCGGAAAAAGTCAACCAGATAACAATGTTGATTGTACTGTCTTTTCGTGTTTCCTTTTAAAGCACAGCAAAGGAGCTGCAGTCCAGCAACATATATATATACAAGGGCACAAATTTGTAATTGAAATTGTGTTGTAATTTAATTAGAAATGCTCCTTTTAGACTTAAACATGCAGGGCCATCTAACCATATATAATACAAACGCTCTTTAACTGAAGCTCATGACAAAATCACAGTTACAATTCTACTCAACTAAAAATCAGTGATGAAATGAGTTTTACCTTCGTTGTCTTGTAAACAACCATCATCCAATGGTAAAGTTTCCAAAACATTTTGTACAGAAATACGTTCAAAATTTGCGTACAAAAAGATAATTAACACATTTACCTCATTATAAACTTTTAAAGCAGGCCAATCTGCAAATACATCTTTAGCAGAAGGATTGTTGTCCACAATACATTTATGCCGAAAACAACAGGTCTGTTTCATTTTATTTGCAATCATTTTCTTGTTTCTTTGTACCATAGGCTTAACAAATTCCTCCATCATCTAAAAACCAAGAAATAAATTGAAGTATACACCTTTGGTGAAATACCTCTTGATATATTTATGTCTTCCTCTTGAATCCCACAAAATGCAGCCATTTTTTTTTCGTTTGATAACACTAGTGTTAGCAACACCAGATGTATTATTGTATGATCGCTTTGAAGACGTTGACTGTTCAGTCAATTTTCTTTGTTGTTTTGCTTGTGTATTTAGCTTGTTGGGAATGTATGGCAATTGGTTACATTTGAGAGTAAAACAGTATTTACTTTTCTGATTGCTTGATCCTGACTTAATCCCAGTGATTCTTTTTTTTATTTTCACAAATGTTGACACTGGGTTTTTTTTTCACCAAAATGCCAGCAAAAATTTAGGACATTTTCAATTTATTTTGGTCATTTACGATATAATATTTTTAATTTGTTGATATAACAAAAAGAAATAAGGAAACGCATTCTTTATAACAAACGCAACATATCAAAAACACAATACTACGCATCGGGTTTATACCTCATTAGTTTCGCGCTAATTTTTCGCATATGCACTGTCGTAGTTAAAGCGTTAAGCCTCAAACGCATAAGTGTGTCGGCGGTGCAACACTGCAAACGGTTTCTTATTGGGGTTTTTAAACGTGTTAACAGGCTAAACCCCCTTTCAACAGTTGCGTTTAAAAACAAGTAACACATTTGCAATTAGTGAAAGATTTGGCCAATCTTCATCCCGCTTAGCAGCTATTTTAAGCACTTTGCGCCGGTCATCTTCTGTTTGGCAATTGCGCATTACTTCAAATTTAAAGTTTGATCATTCTGATTCGATATCATTTTGTTCCAATTTATAAAATGCCGCCAAAGCTCTGATGCTATTATTGCCATATGATATAATGCCATCAGAGTTCCCTGGAAAATTGCGTGGCCAAAGATAAAATCACTTCTCTCTTCAGGAAATCGGTCGTTTAAATTACAAATAATGTCACTGACAAATTTTGTCAAAGGAATTTTTTTTTGTTCTGTTTTTACATTCAGTTGCTTCTGTATGTTTGTGTGCTCACTCGGTGTCAGCGCCAGTGGTTTTTTGAAAGCAAAGTAGTACAGACAGGTCTGACCACATGCAGTTAATTCATACTTTTATTATTTTTTAGTTAATGCTTGAAACCTGAATATTTTTATAGTTTTTATTAATTTTTATTTATTTTTAGCTTGCGTAACCTTTTTGCGTTAGATTCTTGACTTTTTTCTTTCTGTTTTTCCTTTTTGGCAGTTTTGGTAAATGGAGAAACTGATGATGCCGTTTTAGGCGAAATATATTTTTCTCTAAATAAATCGATCTGAGCTGTTTGAAGATCGCTGTGTTTGGATTTTAATACATTATTATTGATACGGTGTGCGATCGACAGCCTGCCAGGGGCCTTTGGTTTTTTTGGATCCAGATTTGATTTACTAATCACATAGGAATTTTTTTTTCTGCTAAGTTCCATCGGCCTCCAGCATCGCTGCTTGTAGTTCCTCTCTAGCGGCTTGAACTTTTTTTCGAAGGTCGAAAGGATGAAGACCGTGTCTGAAACAATATTGTTTGTTTAGAACTTACAGGAGACATATTACTCAATTCGTACCTTTGAAAAGATTTGTTGAGCCGCCCAGTCACCGCTAGTACATCGCACATAGCGGCCAACGTCATCAAAAAAGGCTTGGTTTGTACATTGTTGCGGAATCGTGACTTAAATTTTCCAGAAATTGGCAAATGGTTGGCAAGCTTCTCCAAATTTTGTTAACTGCGCCCAGTCTGTAAAGCCATCTTGTGTCATGCACCCGTTCAGGAGATACAAAATCCTAAAAAAAATATTTTGTTGATAAAATATGACGTAAAATACTATTTAGTATTTATGCCAATTCGCGCAGGGATGCCAGATTTTTGCTGGTGCGCAGAAACGAAATTAACGACCGTAACTGCGCATCTACCGTTGTCACCAGTTCATTTGAACTGTACGCGTCTTTGACGCACAAAGCTTCTCGATGTGGAACGCAATGAAGCTCAAGCATGAGGGGACAGTGTTGTTTCAACTTCTGCGCAACCCCATTCCTGCATCCCAGCATAGTACTGGCCCCATCGGAAACGAACAACACGCACTTGTCTAATGTCACGCTTCTCTTGCTAAAAGATTCTAAAATTGAACTCGTAATCGACGTAGCAGTTGCAGATTGAAGTGGAACCACTTCCCAGTGAAGAGTTTCTAGTGTGAATTGCTTCGTAATGTAATTCTCAAATATTAAGGCGGTCTTCTGCTGGGACACATCAGTCGTTTCATCAATTTACATGGAAAAAAATGGTGCAGACTTTATAACATTTATGTCAAGTTCGACTTGGCACTGATCCATTGCTTCCATAAACGTATAAGTTGAAGCATTGGACCGGTGATCATCAGGAATTTTGCAGGAACCTGATGTTGCAACATGAATCTGAGTGCTCGTCAGATCATGCAGTGATGTTGCAAACTGTATCGGGCGTTCATTTTTGACACAAAATAGTACTTTTTGTGTGAGGAGCTGCTCGAACTACCGATCGGCCCAAATTTAAAAAAAACAAAGGAAGGACTATCCCTATTGTTACCAAACCATGCAACTGTATCCGTATTCTTATCGCATAGCAGTCGCAAAATCCGCGTCCTGCTGGGTGTTATCGACCGTCGGGCGCTCGAAAACGATTCGTCGAGAATCACAAAAGCGACGTCCGGGGCAACACAAAGGGAATTTTCACCTACCGATGAGACGCTCGAATAACCTACCAGTCAATTTCCTTTCGGACATTATGTCCGAAACGGCTTTTGTTTTTTTTGTGTCATTTCTAAAAAAATGGGTCAATGACCGACAAATGACACAAAAAAAAACAGTGTTGACACCGCCATTTTTCTCAGTGCTGGTGTGGGTTGTCTGCAAAAGTCACACATATTTGCTTTGAATTACTTGTATTACTAAAATTCAGCCATTTTTATACCTTTCGCTGTGGTAATGTCTCTTTTTCCAGTTTCAGTTATCACACCAGTGCGTATAGTTTCCCGGCCATGATAGTTGAATTTAAAACGATACGCTGGGAATTCTCTTGGTACTGGGCCCCACTGATAAATCATCAAAAATTTCTGAACTGTCACTAGATGTGGAATTTGAAGAGGCAACACTAACACTAGTGTCAGATTCGGATAGTGGAACAGTGTCTTGAATCCACACAGTTTTCTACAAACAAACCATGGTGTTAAAAATGTACTTGACAAATACCAAACATGGACAAGCACGAACCTTTTAGTAGGTCACAAAATCCATCAGATTGCTCGCTAGGTACTGATATTCGATTTAAAACTCTTTAAGTTTCAATCATAGTTTCCTCCACAGATAAGTTCATTTCTTAATAATTATTTGTTAATACAGCATGCACCTCCAAACACAAATAAAACCACAAGCAGCAGTGAGCCAGTGCCCTCACTTCGTCGTCGCAGCGCTAAGCAAAATGGTCTTTTTTCGCGCCACTATTTTGGCCGCTCCGCCAGACCGCCACTCTGAAGTTTGATTGAGAATGTGTTTGGTCTCGGAATGGGACTAGCAAACCCTTTTCATGTTATCGAAACACAATCACAGCGTAACAAGTTGCTTCTTTGCCTTGTGGTATGGCTCATGTTTTTTTTTTAAATTGTGTATTTAAGATACATTCATATTTATACATTTCAGATGCCAAGAAAGGTTATATTGTTCGAATAGCCTAGAAGTGGAATTAGGCAGGGTCATGTCAGTCACAGTTTGCAGTAGGGGAGACCGGGGATAGCTCGGACGGTTTTGGGAAAATTGCTCATATTTTTTTTAAATTATGAACCTCATTAAGTAGTAAAACATTGCTCAAAAAACAAAAGGTTCGTTTTAGATCATTAAAAATGCTCATTCAGCCAATTTTTTCAACAGGTCTCTAATGTCCGATGTCACCCAGGTACCGACATGACCAGGGATATCTCGGACAGCAAGTTTTAAACAGACGTTTTTTTGTTTATTTAACAAATATCTGAAATCAAACTTGGCGCAATATCACCATTGGGGCATTAGCGCATAAAATATCATTCAAGCTTTCAGGAATCGGGGCGTGGCCACTTATCGTTTCGACCCTTCCATACGTTCATGCTTTGGGTAAGCTTTCAGGAATCGGGGCGTGGCCACTTATCGTTTGACAGCACGGATATTATAGATTTTCGGGTCAACAAACGATGTTTTATCTTTGGGGGTTTTTATTACTGCCAAAATTCGATCAGCCTCTGTATATTCTCTTCTATAAGCTGATAATTTTTCATAAAACTCAAAAAGTGTGGTCTTCTAGCGATTTCTTGCCATGATGTCCGAAGTATCCCCGACCACGTGACGACACAGAAATTATTAAAATATGGCCGTATTTTAAAAGGTTACATAAAATCACCATTGGCCTATCCAAGAATACACATATGAATATGCAATCAACCAAAAATTACTGCATTTTGATTAACCGTGACTGATATATAGCCTTACACATACAAATTGAAAATCTTGGTTTCACTGATAAATTGACTCTTTCGATTATAATTTTTTAAGCAGACATGATTTAATTCCAAAGTTCCCGTTAACGTTTGATGGAGACAAAGCTTTTGTAAAAGTGTCTTAACAATACCTAATTGTGACGTAAAATACCTGGTCCGAGGTATCCCCTATGTTAACTACGAACTGTGCTTCAAAATTCTTCATTGTATTAAAAGTGTAATGAAATTTGTGTTTGTACACACACACAGCACACATGAACATATTTATTTGAGATAGCTGCAAGGTATCACTGTGTTTGTAAGTTTGTGGGAATATAGCCCTTTTGCTGTTAAATTGGTTTATGTATTACCTTATATTCACTGTGCATTACACCTTTAGGCTGCAAATTTAACATAATTGTGCCACAGGTGGAATATATTTTCTCATGCCTAAAGAGAATTTTTCTTCACACTATTTTTTACACTGTGGATTTGAAAAAGCCAGAAACTGGATGGTCAAAGATTCTTGAACCTCTTAACCAAGATCTAAAGATTTTTTTTGGAGGGTACTATTCATTTTACCCAACATTTTGCTGAGGGGAATAACAGAAAATACGTTATTATAACATATTTTTCAATGGACAAAATCAGTCTTTTCTAACAGTGCGCCTTTCCAAAAGCAAGCCGTTTCGAATTGGTATGTTCCGCTGGAATGTCCATTTTACCAAAATATCCACGTTCTCCAAAGCGTCGCAGACCCTCATTATCACGTTCTTGTTTTCGCAAACGTTTTTTTTCTCTACCTGCAAAAAACACAAACAAACTTAGACACAGAAACCTTTGATAAAACATACGCAAGCGCTTTTAACGACGGATATGAAGGTACGGATCGTCAATTAAAGGCGTTGTTTTAGTTTGTAAACTTACACTTAGGGCGATAAGGTTTTCGGTCATTTGATGTTGGGTTGGCCGCCAACCGATCGCTCATGCAATAGCATTACTCTCTAGGAGTAAGCTATGGAATAAACAGGGACAAGTACAAGATCGAAACCCTGACTACAGAATCACAGTGATTTCTCAATGCGCCTGTGCACGAAGATCGACTCCTCTTTCCGCGGCCGAAAGTCCGACGGCTCCCGATCACGACTTCGACTAAACGTGCTCCTACTAAACAGCTGCCAGATCCGATGTCCCTGTTCAAGGTTCACGCCAGACAGAAGGCGCAAGAGCGTCGGCGGTAAAGCCAGCTCGTCCATTAGAAGAGACATCGTTTCACGCGCAATGGAGCCTCGTCAGTTGAGCCTTACACCCTGTTCGCTCCTTAGCCCACCGTTCGACTGGCGGGCGACTACACTTCGCTACTTTTGCTCTTTACCTCTCGTGACAGGAACGCATTGTCGGCCACTATCAAAGTGTCCAACACGCGTCAGGTCGACCTCCTGTTCAAGACCAGATCAGCGCCCGGATTGACTCCCATCTATTCCTCCAGGCTGACCGTTTAACCAGCTGCGTGATTTTGTCACGCCACTACGCTCGGGAATCGGTTTTTCTCTTGTGAGGCTTCCATTGTCTAAGACCCCACATCAACACTAACCCCGTTTACATGACGGTTTAAGACGGCTTCGAAGCTGACTCGCCGATCCGACTCTCTCGTTTTCGGCGAAGAGAAAAAGGCAAGCGTCTTAAGCCGTCTCGGCCTTCGATCTAACGCGGAGAGTGGTTTACGGGACAGCTTAAGCGATTAAGTCAGCTTAAACCCAGTTGCGACAAGTGCCGCGAAGAAGTTAGGATTAGGTGATTTGTTTATGAGGTTGTGCGTTGAGGGTTTGCAAACTAGTTCTAGTACAACTACGTGAGTATGCTCTATATGCTGCAGGGGCGAGAAGGATGTGCTTACTCGAGTTAATTTTGATAAATACTGCGCAAGTGTTAAATGAATTGTACAAGCATCAAGATACAAAAAAGCAACATTCGTTTTGAGGACCTAAGTTGCATTTTGGAGACCTGAAGGAAACAAATGCATTGCAGGAATGCTGACACTTGCTTGAAAGAAGAATGCACTTGTGTTAACTGTTTTCATTTGCTGCTGGATGTGCTATAATATAACAAGTCAATGCAAACTGGTTGTTTATTCATATTTAGGCTACTGCATCTTATTTATGCAAGGATTTTGTGAACAACAATCAACCATAAAATACAAAAGCAGGCTTATGTAAACCTTTTCTGTACGTCAAAAAAAAGAAAATATGACAAGAATGCCATGACACAAGTTTATGTTATGTAACTATCACGTCTTCTGTATATTTGTTTCAAATTAATTAACATTGGGCTGGTATGAAACATTCCATTCAGTCTTTTCTGACACTCAATTGTACATGGGATTACGGGATTAGGCAGCTTCTGAAAAGGATCCTGTGAAGAAGGACAGAGATAATTAATACTACTAAACATGAAATTTTCACTTGAATACTCTTACCATGGTGTTGTTGTGAACACATTCCAGGAAAATGCAGCCTTTTAGTTTAATCAGAAATTAAAAATACGGGTTGCAGCAGGCTTTCTAGTTAAATCATCTATTATATCTGGCAAAGTAAACTCACACTATAATCAAGGACCAATTTACAGCAAGCATTTGCGTAAACTAACTGCCAATAACTTTTCTCTGCATGCTTAGATTAGAAATATTGATAATTTATTTAGTACAGAGTCTGAATTTACAGCCTGTCAGCCCGAGACAGCTTAACTTAAGCTGACTTAAAAGCCCCATGTAAATTCGTCGTTTTCGCGCGTCGAATTTGAAAATCACCAAGTCCCGGTGAGAACAAAACCTAGATCTATGCTGGTCTATAAGACCAAAATCTGTGGTATCACATTGTGACGTGTTTTGTGGAAAGAGTCGCTCACACATAGGGAGGCACAAAGAAAGAGGTTATTGCATCAATTGCGCGACAAAGAAAACTTGGCGAACGCAAGCAATACAACTAACTAGCTATGGCGTCAGACAGAGATTGTAAAAGTAGAAAGCAGTTTTAAAATACAAAATTGATATAACCATTAAGATCAGGCGTATGCTTACAACTATAAAAACGGTTTTGCATTCGACACAACATACTTAAAAAGCAGTTTGGTATTTTTGGTTCGTACAATCGTTAATGTTTAGTCTCGAGAAATTACCCATATTTGCAGTTAGTTCTATAAATCACGTCAAAGGGTGTCACCAATTTTTTCTGTAGGGCGTTATTCAAAACTTTACTTTATTTGCGTTTCTCAACGTTTCGGCGCAACAGTCTTCATCAGGAGGCAAGAAATGTAAGTTAAGCAATGTGTCCAACAAAAAACGCTACAAAAAAAAAGAAAGTGAAAAAACAATAAGAAAGGGCGAACACACCTGCACTGTATGCTTATCATTTACCGCACGGGGGTTTTTGGAGTGCGCGATGTCTATCGGCAAAATTTTCTAGCATGTGTCGGTACACCGGTGAAAACAGAGTTTGTTTCTTGTCATTGAGTGATGACGCATGCGCACTGACTCTAAAAACGGACTCGCGTTCCAAAATGATCGTTCTTGTGAAGTCCACCGCATGTTGAGAAAGAGCCGTTTTATCCTCATGTTTTTTCTCATCCCTTTGGTGCTCTTTTAACCTCGTTTTTAGTGCACGGCCAGTTTCCCCAATGTATACGCCGCTGCAACCACCGTAGAAAGTGCTGTAGACCACACCCCTCGTTTGGGTGCGATATTCAGAAATATACGGTAGTACAAAACTACACCCGCAGGTTGTGTCTCTTATCACTTCTCTTCGTCAAGATTCGATTGTGCTTGCGGTACACCCTTGTAGAGAGAGTCCCTTCTCTCCGAACCAGAATATCTAAAAATGACAACTCACCTCCTTGCTCGTGATCTATGGTGAACCCGAGATGGGAGAGCAGTGACTGGACATCATCCCGTCGCACGACCACGAATGTGTCGTCCACAACCGATGGGGACCCCATGGCAGTACCAAAAATTTGTAAAATCCTTCCTCTTTTTCGTTGGGTTGCACGTGAGGGAAAAAATCTTAGGATCGAAGTTGCGTCTGCAAAGTCCACAAACGAACTGGAACCGTTCAAGGTCCTGCCGTTTGCCAGAGCATCTGAGACTTGCCACATTCGCTCGTAAGTTTTGTCGCATCTGCCGGAGCTTTTGGCGCGATGTTTCTGGAGACGTCCTTGTGCCTTGACGTCCGTGGGCAGGACCTCAGAGCACATTTGGCATCGTATACGCTCTTTTCCATTGACTGTCAGATGAAAATCTGCACTCCGTACCAGCCTTCTCGGACGAACAGTCAATAAATCCGTCAATTCCTTGGCAGAATTTGCTCTTCTGTCCTGCGTTTTTCGTTTTGAATTTCAACCACTCAGCTCTGGCGCAGAGAATGGTGGTTGTTGTTATTTCGTCTCCGCTCCCGACCTCTGAGTCGGGGCTAAGGCGGATCCAAGGATTCGACAAGCCTGTGTGGTGCCGCAGTAGATCTTCTCTTTCTGCATCTTGCAGGTCCCCTGAGGTCCGCAAGTATCTCACCCAGGGTACTTGATCCAGAGGGAGAAACATTTCTTCGGTTGAAGCCGCAATCCTCTGCTGTGGAACAAGTTGGCTTGGTTGAGGAGATGTTCCTTCCGGTGAGTTGTTACCCGCCAGAACGAGACCTGGCCCCGTTGGCTGGTGGGCAACTCATCAAGCAGTTCGTCGATGATGATGTTGAAGAGAAGAGAGGTGATAGCGGGGCAACCCTGCTTGACGCCCCTGGTGATGTTGATGCGGGACGTCGACTCTTCACCGAGGGAGATGGCATGAAGAGTTGCGTTACTCTATGCCTGTGAAGAGCTCGAACAACAAGGTCTAGTATGGCCACAGCGAGGTCTGTGCGGCGCCTTGATGTTGAGGCATATCTGATGATGTTGTTGAGGATTATGATGAACCGGGCGGTTGGCCTTCTGGTTAACACTCATCTGGAGACGCCGGGATAGGATCTTCGTATATACTCTTAGGCAATTCTCGACGTCGTGGAGGTCCGTGTTCTTCTTTGGGATTAACGTTGTCCGGCTGTGGAGTGGTCCCGATGCGAATCCAATTCTATATTTTCAAGAACATTTCTAGCTTTTTCTACTATTGTTTCCGGGGTCAGTAATGTCAATGACCTTTAGCACGGGCTAGAGCCCTTTGAATATCTTTTGATTTCATGCTTATTTCCCGGGTAATCTGACAGGAACAGGTTTTTCGAAACAATTGGCAGTAATTTTTTTGTATATCATAATGAACTCTAATGGCTTCATTTTTTTGCAAAACCTGTCCAGAAAGTCCCAATGAGACTGCAGGTCCTGTCAGAACAAAATGAGACCAAAAGCCATGATCTGAGAGATCAAATTGGGATCTGTTAGACCGAACACCATGATCTAGGAGACCGAAGGATACGTTTATTTGTGGAAAGAGTACATCAAAGACAGATGTAAGCGAGATAACTAGCGATGGAGTATAAAGCGGTTTCAAAAGCCAAGTTTAAACAAAATATCAATAAATATTCGAATTACGACAAGCCAAAATCCCTGCAATAGGTTTATAATTGACAAAAATTTAAAAATACAAGTCTTTCGTACGTGACTGTGATAAAGCTGGCCTTGTACTTGGTGCAGGTGAAAGGCCAGTACAATCTAAAATGCAAAAATCAAACTGAGCTTTTGATGTTAGGTTATTTTTGAAGCAATGATACAACAACACCCAATTTTGACCTTTTTATGGGAGAAACTAGGCTAATGTTGACTAAATAACACCCTCCAATCTGCACACAAAAGTTAATAAATTCACCTGATTCTCCTTCCCCAATGGATGCAGGTGGACATCATCCAATGCAGCTGCCAATGGAGGAAGACCATTATCTGATGCTAAAAACATGAAACTAAGGTTATTTTTTTTGATAAAATGACTTGTTGCTGTTTCTCAAACTTGAATGTAAGCATATACTTATCAACAGCTGATGAAAATTCTGCTTTTAATACACTTAATTAACTAAGTTTCACTTAAAAATCTTCTGTCCTAAACATATGTATCGTCTGATTTTCGTGGTCAGTCCACAGTGGTTGTTTCATCGTAATCCTCACATTCCTATTTTTCTCTTATCACACACAAAACAAACATGAGTAACGTTATTTGAATGAAACTTTATTTTAATTAAAGGAAATTTTCTCCAGTCATTTCCCGGTACTGCTTGCGCCCTCCTACTTGGAACAACACCTTCTTCCTCATGTCTGCATTGTGATAAGAGGAAATGCAAATTCAATCACAGGTGATGCAAACAGGACATTTAAAAAAACTTCTCATTTCTTTCTTTGGCATTACATCACATAAGTAATTATTACTGCCACAATCCTGCTTAACAAAAGCAAAGCTATCACTTTTCATTCATCTGAACTTTTTTAATGATCCCATATAGTTTTCAAACTGAAATTTCATCTTAGGCACAGGCAAAACGTTGGCGAGCCCAAAAATATTAAATGTGCTCCTTGACTTCCTCCATCTGGCAAATTAACAAATGAGGCATCGACAAAAACTACAATCTTTAAGTTCTTGCTGCTTTTAACGGAGATCCAATTTTTATTTTTGTGAAAAGCCCATAACTTTGTTGCAATAAATCAGGTCCTTTACTTTGGCATTGCCAATATGCAGGTATCAAAACTGACATCAGGACGTGTTCGGCTACTTATCCAAAGCAGCTGACCAATTTTTAAACGTAGTTCAGCTCTTAACATTGTAATTTTTGACTTACAACAGGAATGGATTTTAAGTTGGCAATGACTTTGGCTATTTATAAATGGGTGTGACATGAATGTTGCCTTGTCAAATGGTGAAAGGCCTTTGCATTGCCAAAACCCCAGCAGGTGATTGCATATTGTAATTTGGAGTAAACACAGCTACAATAGGCAACTATAAGCGTTGTATCACAGAATGGGGTAGCGAATCACATGTAGCGGAGAGGCCAAAGTGCGTCATGAACAGCGAACAATTCCTAGATCCAACAAATTCTGAAATTCATCTTTTACACATTTTCGCTTGTCTGGAGAAAGGGAGCTGGAGAGCCGTTAATAACGTGTCAGAATTGCAAACCTGCCGAAATAATTCTGTAGCAGTGGTAACAAAGTTATGTCTTTAGAAATTTATTCACATTGTAAACTTGTCACTGAAAACAGGTCTTTGTTGAAGTAGTTCTATGGAAACTTTCGCTTCTCCCTGACATATGGAAAATCAGTTTTAATTCACATATTTTTCTTGGTTGTTATCCTGCACTTTCAGTATCGGTATTTGTTCCACTTTTTCACAGTTTAATTTGGTACGCTTGAACAGTCGTGTTTGCGTGGCAGATGTGTGGTACGCTAATTGGTGCTGACGGGCGAAGTAGTAACAAACGCTTTATTCGTTTTTTAGCCTTTATTATACGTAATAGTGGTTGGAATTGCACGACTCTAGGTCTTTGCGCAGGCCGTCAATGCAGGGTTACACCTCAACAGATCGTAAGACCGTGCGGTTGCCGCAATTTTAGTGCCTCTGTCGGTAATAGAACGGATTCGTTTATTTCAAGACAGAAGCAGACAAAACAAATTAATGAAGGCCTCCTTCTTAGCCACGATACAAGTGCGTGCATATACACAATTTATGAGACGAAGAGAACAGGGTTTAGCAGAATTACGAATTCCCTTCTACAAACTTTTTAAAGTAAGTACTTTTCAAGACTTCTACGTTTCCTTGAATGGAAATTTTTTTCATGCACGCACAAAAATATTATCAAGCATTTGAGACTATTCTGCGTCGTTTTCGCTGCTAAGGTTTCAATATGATCGATGGCCATACAAACTGCACGAAAAATGTGATGCAGTGGTGCATGCACCTTCTGGAAGTGGCAACACCTACCTCATCGATGCTCTTCGTCAGTTTGGTCTACCTAGTATCTTCTCAACTATTTCCCCCTATGAATGGACATTCCCGCGGCCGCGCTGGGTGCAACAACGTATGGTAAAACCGGAACAGGTGCCACCACGCTGCCAACCATTGAAACTTTGCACATGCAATGGCAAAAATTTTGCGTGGTTACAAATGGAAGAGTCACTTGCTGGCAAACATTACGGAAAAGTCGCTAAATATATTTTTGGACCGTACGCATACGGTTGTTTAAATTAACAGTACCATTCACCGGCAATAATATTTTAGTTGCATATACATTAATTAAAAGTTTTAATGATTAGAACGTATTTTAAAATCATATGAGAGTTTTGTTGTAAATCATAAAGATAGTCATCAATTACACTTGGCTTATTATTTCTGTAGTAGCTTCGTAACCTGTGTTTAATGCATCAGGATGAATATCAACAATACAACCCCTCACATCATAGTACTGTGAGTGAGTGTGTTCATCACTAGCCAAAAAACATGGGTCTGGGAACTAAGTGTAAACTGGGCCATCAAGAAAAGGTATCACTAATTTTTGCCGTACCAAATCATTGTCATTGCGAATTGAAGTGATTTAAAAAATCCAACGCGCGAAAACGACGAATTTACATTGGCGACAACCGGCTGTATAGTGAGTCTACAACAATCCGGTTCATGGCATTTTTGCAAGGTGGCTTATCACATTCTTGTCTCCCTGCAAGGAGAACATTTTCAATAAAATATCACCACCACGACTGCACAGTTCAGGGGCAGTAAAGCGCCTCGTTTTACTACGTCATTTCCGTTTTTTAGCACCGTTGTAAGAGTATTCAAGTTGTAAAGTGATATAAGGCTGGATGGAATAGTTTTATAGCAGTTCACATAATCCTTTGAGAAATAACACGAAGTATGGACTTGTTGAAACACACAAGTGAATGGCTGTGCTAAGCCACAAAATAGTTTCAGTTGCCAAAAATTGTTATTGCTGTGATGGAAAAGGTTTCTTTCAAGTCTCCAAAATGCAACTTAGGTTCATTCGTGTAAGATTGACGAAAAAAGATACGCACTGTATTTACTCGATTGTAAGCCGCGGCTGATAAAGTTGTTTAACCTACCGTTTGTGATGCTTACAATCGATGGCGACTTGTATTATTTAATGTCAAGCCGACAATTTGTGGCTCTGAGTTTCAATGAAATTTACCTTTAACTCGCTTTGTCGACCCAATACAGTTATCACTGATAACTTATCAGTGTACCAGACAATTTTAAACGACAGATTTGTTGACAATTATTGTAGGGCACCAAAGTTTGCCTTTAACATTTACGTGCGGCTGGCATTTGAGGGCGGTTTATATTAATTTTTTAACACCGTCGCATGCGCAAATATGGAAAGTATAATAAATAACGAAACCTATTATTCGGTTTGAAGACAATTTGGATTCGCCATTCTGAATTGCCCATCCCCAAAAATTTGCAATTTTGGTTTCCATGCTAAGGAGCTGTTTAGAACTGGCCTTACAACAAAGCTTGGAAAAAGAGAAATTACCAGTGAACTGTTACGTGTAATGCATAAAAGATTATATGCATGCTAAACACTCCTTCCATCTTTAACGCTTACAATAAGACAATTTTCTTCAGTACAAAATGGATTGAGCACAGCATCATTACCCGAATTGTTCAACTATGGAAGAGGAAACAACAGCAAGGAGGTGTATGTTGTATGCCATGTGATGTCCCGAGCGGAAAACAAAAGCCGAAGACACTCTTGTTTGCGTTTATTTGTATGTTTACGTCACTTTTTAAATAATTCTACAGAGTTTCAGAATCTACAACTGTTTCATTTAAACATGATTTCACACAAGGTAAACTGTAGTCATTGAAAAGCCCCACAATACCATGCATGATTTGTTTTGGTACAGACACAGGCCAAACTTCAGAGGATTTATCATTGGTTCCAATGGTCAGAGTTTTATGGTATCTGTAAATATGCATCCTCAAAGAGTTGTACGTGTGTACTGAAGGGTATTGAAGGTCATTACAGGTATGGGGCTGTAACAAGGTTTGCACTTTACAGACATTTCTACTAACATTTCACATGCTATTAAGCTAAGCTTCTTCTGAGGGCTGTGAACAAAAGTACTTGTTTCATGGTGCCAGAAAAACAGATTAATTTAAATACAATATGTCTGGCAGCAATTTAGGTATCACAATAAATGTAAAAAACATTACCATGATTGATTCATGCCTTTAGAATATACAGTTTCGAAAATGGCGCCTTTCCTTGAAATCGAAACATTCAAACTCTTGCTCACGTGATTGTTTTCCCGAAAGCAGTTTGCACGTTGCCTCTTGTAATGTGATTAGAAATGCAATTAATTATGTGATTTTACATCGATATTACATGTGTTTAAACAGCTGGTGATTGCTTTCTTCAATTAACGTTCGCGCTGATTTCTGTGGAATTCGCATATTTCGACTAATTCTGGTGACGGTTCTTTAGCATCTACCGTAAGGTGGCCGAGTAACCCGCGTTCAAACTTTTGTCAACTGGCAACTAACATCCCTCTAGTCTGCTGTTCGCAGCAAGCTGAAACTTGCCTAGATGCAGCACGGGGGTTTACCCTTTCTTTTGCGATGCTGGTAACCGCGTGAAACACACGAACGTGGATGTAAGGCATGTCCTTTTTTCTCGTCACTCTCTTTCCCACGCACATCCATGCGGTGGAGTTCTTTGGCGGGAACTTGCAGGGTTGGTGTTTTGCCTTTAATGATATAGAAAAATGAACTTCAACAATTGTAAGGTTCCGGCCCCGGGTGCAGAACATCACCCCAAACAAAGCAAAGGTAAGATTTAAAGATTCTTTTCTTTTTCTGTAATTTATGTGGTGCCATTTTTATTTTTCAGAAAAGAACCTTACCAAAGGGGTATTAAGTGGAATATGTTTTTTCTGTTTTGATTATCTTTGCAATTTATTACATATTCCTCAGTAAACAGAAGTTAAAAAGGTTGCAGGAGAAAGTAAAACTTGAAAAAACACCTGATATATGTGTACCCTAAATTATTTTTTTACCAGTTATGTACCTATTGTGACATAGTGGTTACCAATAAGTTTTGTTTACTGTGCAGATGGGTACCGTTGGAACATTTTCATGAAAATTTAAGTTGTTTAAAGGTATATTGAGAGTGATGTCAACTATGAAAGCACCAAGGGTTCAGGTTTAAATAATAACCCATTGCAAATTTCTCCAAAAAAAACACAATCACAGGTTATCGGAACGATGTTACAGTTTAATGTTAAAATGTACAACATTCGGTAAGTGGCATGTTGTGAGTCTTTGAACATGAGCCTAGATCTTTGATGCATTTTAACCACTTGTAACTTTTTTGTCTCATGAGCAGACCAACCAAGCAAAAAAAATTATAGTAAGTAACCAAGCAAGTAGTGTCCCTGGCCTTACCGAAACATTGCGAAGATTGATGTCGGATTTAGGCATAAAAGTTTACACGAAGCCTCATACAACGCTTGGCAATCTAATTTCACGACCCATTGCTACGGAGGCTTTCGAGCCAAAGGGGGTGGTCTATTCGATACCATGCAAGGATTGGGCCTTCAAGACGCGACTGAAAGAGCATCGCCGTGATGTCGCATCGAAAGATGCCAGCAAGACTACGTTGGCCAAGCATGCGGTGACATTGCGACATAAAGTTGACTTCGATAGAGCCCAAGTCCTGGAAATGGAGCTGGACCACGCCAAGCGGCTATTTCTTGAGTCGTTGCACATCCATAAAAAATGTGTTTTCTTTCCCGCAGTTCACAATAATTTGTTGTAATTGTTGTGTCTTTTGCAATGTTTGGTGCCTCTGCCTCTAGCACGTGAGTTGACAAGCGGTGTCACTCCCCCCCTTTTTCTTTTGTGCCCCTGCGTGTTTCAGTGTGATTCAGTTGTTACGTTATACCTGATGAAGTCTCGCCGCATGGCAGACGAAACGTCGTAAAATACAGTACGTTTATGCCAGAAGAGCAGTACATTTTTAATTGCAATATGCCTGGCAGCAACAGGAATTTCATATTCAGTGTGTATTGGTGTCTAACATATTCTTAAATCTTTTTCTCAAACACATATCCAAAATAAAAAATATTTGAACAAGTTTTTACTCACATTTTTGTGTAGCCTAAAAAATCAAAAGAAACAGAGGTAATTTGTTTGACAACATTTCAACCAGTCAAACAGCATTCTAACCAGTTATATTTTGTTCTGCAGCCAACATCAAAAGAATCAGAGGTAACTGGCTATACTGCGATACCTGTGTGTATCCAACATAATTTTAAAACATTTGTTTGACAACATTCAAACCAGACCGAAGTTTTTGTGCAACATAATCTTGAATTATACGTTAAACAGCATTCTAACCAGTTATATTTTGTTCTGTAGCAAACATCAAAAGAATCAGAGGTAACTGACTATACTGCGATACCTGTGTGTGTCCAACATAATAAACAACACTTTAACTAGTGCTAATTTTGTTGTTTTTGTAGGCCAAGCATTGATATGTTGTAGGTTATCACACTTACACCTCCTCCGAAAGTCAGACGCATAACCGACGCAAACCTTGTTTGTGTGGTCACAATGGGTTTCGTCATGCGTCGGTTAGCATCGTGCGTCAGTGCTTCCATAGGATTACTATTTCGCGGAAAAGCTGTGTACATGTAGCAGAAGGCATGCTGTGCGACGCCACAGGCTTCCTTATGGACTTGTTGGTTTTGACTGTTTGTTCAGATTCTTTTGCAGATTTTACTGATTTTGTACTAGAAACATGGCTTTTTTGTGGAAAAAGTTTGAGTAGAAAAGACAATTATTGACGTTAGTAAGTCTCGGTGATTTAAACATTGCGTGGCAATATCAAGGTGATACTGATACACGGTATGTTGTACAGGTGTGCTGGAACTCTGATTTAAATGGTGTAATGTTTTTTTAGCAGCTATGATCGAGTATCAATTTCCGTGATTGATTTTACAAATTCAAATACTGTGGAAAAGGTAGGTTAATTTGAAATATTACCCATTTTTAAAAAGTAAACTTCATTGACTAAGTACAACATGATAGCTTGTTTCCTCTAAAAAACTGAAGATAATAAATTGCTCACAATTTTGCTTTTCTTTGACAGTGGTATGAGTCCAAAAAATCACTTAATCTAACCTTGAAGCCATCTTCAATTAAATCATACGGTGAGTCAAATTCTACTTTCTGTTTGAAACTCCACCTCACACTGTTTTTGTCAATGAGTTTCATTTTTAAAGATGCATGTAACAGCTCTGTGCACTGGAATGATGCAGGCATTCCATATATTATTACCCAGTCCGAGTGCTTCGAATCACTTGGGCATTTTTCAGTATGTGATAACTATCTGTGATGTTTTGTTTTTTCCGAGGTTAAAAAGCATGTTAATATATATGTATACCTCTTGTCATTGGTTATTTACAGTTGCGTACAAAGTATACTCTCAAAAAGGCAAGTAAAGAAATAAGAAAAACTCTTGATGTCCAAAGTACAGGTGTTTCACAGGAAGCAAGATGTTTTGTGAACATTGTAAAGAACAAGTTCACACCAGACACTAATTTCAGTAAAATGGTGAGTAGATGGTTTAGCTTAACACAAAACTTTTAGAGCATATTTACAAATTTTACCCAAATACATCAGAACCAGCACAGAAGAAAAATGAGCAAAATTTGCAGGTTGTTGTTGTTGACTAGTTCAGTTAATATGTCAAAAGATTTTCATACTAAATTCAGCCATTGTAGTGGGTATGTTCAATGGAACAAGCAAAGGATATAGTTCAGAAATTTGAAATTTCCACAATGACCAAGTTCATTGCATTGCGAAAGAGATCATTTGGTATAAAGAAAGCAGTAAAGTATTTTTTAATTTAGTTTCCTTTTCAGGGCAGTAGGACAGTTTTCTGGTGCAAATTAATTTATAACCCATGTTGTTGTATGTTTGCAGATATATCAAAAATTCGTTTGAAAAAGGACAAGAGCTCCTGCACCCCTTACATCATTTTACAAACTACGGTCATGGAATGTCAGCATTCAAAGGATCGTAACAAAATAAAAAACGAAGGACGTCGAGCTGCAATTCCTATACAAGTATATATGTGACTATATATCGAAAAAGGTTAAACAATGCTCTCCCAAGATAACCCAAATTGACGACAAATGTTTAGTTGGTCTCAAAATGTACATCCAAACTGAAAAAGACAAGTGTTGTCATAAAAGATTTGCAGCAAAACAATGACAAGCGCTTAATAAAGGAACAAACTGGCAGTGTTTGCTTCCCCAAAGAGGACGACCATATAGATCATGTTTTAGAGCAGGGGTTCTTAACCTGGGGTCCATTAACCCCCAAGGGGTCCGAGAAGGTGCATTAAGGGGTCCATGAAACGAAATACAATTATTCCGAAAATCCACGTATTTTCCTCTGTCCATAAGGTTTCACTGTCCACGAATTTTAATTTTTCGACATTTGCAATGTGTTTCTTGCAAAGGGGTCCATGGCTTTTCAAAGAATGTTTTAGGGGTTCGTGATCCAAAAAAGGTTAAGAAACACTGTTTTAGAGGAAGTGGGTTTTCTTCGAAAACAAGTTATGTATAACTGAAGTCTGGAAATAAATCTTTTTTGTTAAAACTGCAGGATTTCTTCAACCTGTTGATCAAAGATTAATTGCCAGAATTGATCAATTGGTTACAGAAGGTGTAGGCAGTATTGAAGAGAAATGATTTCTGAGAAGCCTAAAACATGTCACCCATGAACTTTTAAAAAATGATACACCATGGAAAGCAAAGGTATTTGAGAGTGGAGAACATGAAGTCAGTAGTGCAACAAAAGGGCTTTAAACCTTCCAAGGAAATTTTAAAAAAATGGCCCTCATTCAGTTTCTTTGTTGGAGTTGAAATATATCATAATATTTGCAGATTTCTCACTCCAGCATTAAGGAAGCAAGCTGTGTAAAAGTTTGTGCGCATGGGAAAAGCATCACTGGGTTTGAGTTAAGAGGAAGCAAGGGTATGTTATTTTGAAAATAAAAATGTTAATTTTGAAGTAATTGATTTTTAATGTAGAGTCTAACAAAATGTGTTTGATTACAGAAAAATACAACAGTTTCAGAAATAGTGACAGCAATACCTGACCAACTACACAACACCAACTAAAAATAACTTTGTGTATTAATCAGTCCCCTGTTTTAGATGTTCATGACATTTTGCAAGGTATTGTTGCTGTAATGGCGTATCACTATGTTTTTAAGTATGAATACAGCCAGCATGCAAAAAAATAATGCAATTTCTGCAAGTGTACTTGTTTAAGTTAGATGTGGTAGACTGTTGGAGTTGGCACTGTTGTTAAAGTGTACTCAGTGAAACTGTTTTCATGTCATTTGCTGTGACACTTACTAAAGGTGTACATAATGTTGAAGTTCCAGTGTTCTTTTCTATTCCATTCTTGCCACTTTTTTATTGCAGTTTCTTTCATTGTTCAAGTGGCTGTTCTTTCCATTCCAAATACACTTCGTTTTTTTATTATTGTGCAATGCTTTGTGTGATTGGGAAAAAAAATGGGGTTTCTGCACATTGGAACCCATCTAAACTGGGTAAAATAGTTAGTACCCAATTTAGGTGAAACGACAATCTACCCAACAAACTAGGGTAGTGAGCTAGTGACAACCCAATAAAGTTTTATGGGTTTCTGCACATTACTTCCCAATAAAAAAATGTTTCATGAAAACACATTCCAAGACTTCTCGCCTGCAAAACACGTACACCAGTTTTACCACCAAACTTGTTATTTTTTCAAAACTATCCCTTTTGAATTTATTATCAACAATTTTATGTAAGCACTGACGCACGACGACAACCAACGCATGGGTTATCACACTTACACCTCCTCCGAAAGTCAGACGCACAACTGACGCAAACCTTGTTTGTGCGGTCACAATGGGTGTCGCCATGCGTCGGTTAGCGTCGTGCGTCAGTGCTTCCATATGATCTCTATTTTCAAAGCGGGTAAGTTGGGTATTATTTGTTTGTAGTATGGTATACATTTTTCTGAAAAAGAAAATTTTTCTTTTTATTTACTGAAAAGTTGTTGATAATAAATTCAAAAGGGATAGTTTTGTAAAATTGCCGCAGCCAACATTTCTATGCGCTATGTAGTGTACACGTGTAGGATTGTAAAGCAGAGGGCCCCCTTTTTGCTTACGTGCTTGTTTTTTCAGGAATTGTTTATTCGCTTTTACTTAATGTGCTAGTGACGAACCTCTTAATTTATATATTTTTCAGAAATGGAAATAAACATATCGAATTGCCAATTTATTTTCCACGGGGTGGAAGTAGGCCCCACGCCTACACCATTGGTAACATATGTAATATTGTATAGTTTTTATTTGTAACTGTTTGCTTGTTTACATGTGACTGCTGTATCTGACGTCACATTTCTCGTATGTTATGTTGTGTTTACGTGGCATCTGTATTTTTATTAACGTCGAGTAATACGCCACGAACCCATTTCAACATACGGCGGATAACGCGCTGTTTATTGTATGCACGGAAGACAGCTAAATATCCGGCTATTCAAATTACGTGACCCTTCCATCAACACAGCTGTCTTTTTAAATGAGTCACGTATCAGTCCGAACCCAAACGACCCTGTATGCGTTTTCTATATAAGCCACACATCTTTGGGTAAAACAGGGAGTCATATAGAGTCACATAGAGAAATATAGAGTCACGGAGAGTGGTATAGAGTCATTTAAGTCAAGACATTAAGTCGATAATTTTCAAGCCAAACAGACATACATTTTAGTACGCGTGGTTTGTATAACGTTTTATTGTAATATTCGTGCGACTGTTATTTATGCATTAAACCGACAGATTGACTTTGGTTTAGATAGTAGCCTTTTTATCAGGAGTCAGATATACGGCAGTGTTAGTTTTTTGTGTAGACGTTTTAAATAACGCCCTACACTGCTTTGAACGTTACAGCAGAATGAAGGACTTTCAACGTAAGTTCTTTTTGTCTTAAATTTTAGATTTGATTAACCCACTGCCTATTATTATAGTTGGCTGCCCAGGCACTCCTTCGATGAGTTAAAGAGGTATGTAGTGTTTTTTTGTGCCATAAAGGGAAATTGGGACCCTGCAGTTGCAGTAGCAATTTCCTAAATTGCAGTATTAAGTTTGCCTAGTTACAATGAATATGATAATTATTGTTGTTTCTTGTGCAGAGAAGGGAAGATAAGGCCAGATGTAAGTAAATAATGCATTATTCACATATTATTGCTACAAAACGTGCAGTGCATACAAAAAATATTGATTTTGCAGATGGCTGAATAAGAAGGAGTTTTTTCAAAGGGTAAATTAAATTTTTATTGCTGGATTCTTATTTAGAAACATTTTTCACAGGAACAAATTAAAACATAGTGTAGCTTAAAAATAAAAGAAGTATTATATTTAAATATACTTGTTGCACCATTCCTCATTCAAACTACTTTATACAATCGGCTATTACATGATGTTAGCAATAATTTTATAGAACGCAAACATGAGAGGAAGGGTAAGTTGCAATTATGTTGTAATGTAAGTAATTTTGAAGTATTTGTAGTTGCTTAAGGTTTTGTGTTGCAGGGGCAGAGGCTTTTCTCAACAAGTAAGTGGCAATATTTAGCTTTCGTGTGTGTTTTGTCATATTTATCACAAAAATGTTTTAGGGTCGAAGCTCCCAACTACGTGTAAGTATTGATATCCTTAAGGCCGGGTCCACACAGAAACTGTCGCGAGCGTAGCGTACGCCCGCGCGCTGGCGCATTGGCTTCCACACAGAGAGAGAAACTTTGGGCTGGCGAGCTCGCGCGCTGGCGGAAAGAAAAAATCGGCGTCCTCACTCACGCTCGGCGTATTTTCGCTGCCAGTTATCACACTTGGTGCTTTGTTTTGTATGGCGTTCAAAATGTGCTGTTTATTACCCAAGACATTACGGCCGTGGTGAATGCTGGTGTTAATGATGAGAAAGTGTTAAAAGGCAAAAAGTATTGCATTAATCAAAACCATTACCAAGAACAACTGAAGTATGTTTGGCTGGTTTTGCACAACTCATGCAATTACCACATTCACAAGGCCCTGTTTAAAAACTTTTGCCTGCATCTACAATGGAACAATAACACCAAATGAAACCTTTTTATTTTGTGGAATTGACTAAAACACAAATGAACAAGTAATACGAGAAATGAAAAGTTACTGGTTTGAAATCAATGGCGGATATTATGATCATTATGTTTATTAGGACTTTAATCACTGGAGTAGTTGTCATGGTGAACTGGTATTCTTTCATGTTATTGAATTTATTGGGTTCCTTTTTAAATTTTTCTGAACAATGCTGCTAAGTTTTGGCAACGAGTGCTGAATAAACACAGAAAAATGTATAGGCAACATTGAAGAAAACCTCGCAAAGAAATAAGAGCACATATTTTAGACAAATATACAGTATCATGAAACCATACAATGTATCACTTAATTAAAGCATCACATCACATGCAATTTTTAAAGCTAAACAGTAGATGATGCAAAAGATAACTATACCAAATATAACAATTCAACATTTTGAAAACATGAGCAACCTTTATTATGGTATGAGCAAAACCAGCAACATTTTCTTAAACATGTTGATTGTTAGTGGATGCATGTTCATATTCCAATGAAAAATACTTCACTTTAAAATAGAAAGGAGGCTTGCTCAAAGCATTTCAAATAAAACCACATGAACTACTGCTCCAAAAGATATTGAAATCATGTCTAAATATCCATTAGTTTATTGGTTTTTAGGTGAATTGGCCAGCAAGAGCACAATTTACATTTTCTATTTAAACAGCTTTTTCACTAGCTAAATGGAAATACCTAAACTATGCAAAAGCTGAAACCTGGAAGATATAAACATGTCATATAAACATGTATAATCAACGTGTAAATTATCTTGATAAGTTGATTTTGCCCTTCTACATAAAACTAGACATGTTCTTTTGAAGCGTTAATTCAACTAAAACTGTTCTTACAACTTTATAAAGCTAACATGATTTAACAAATTTCTATTTTGGTTTCAAAGGTAAAATGTCTTGTTAATTAAAGTTTTTAAAAAAAAACAGTTTGTGATTAATTTTCGAAAGTAATTAAACTCAAAAAATACTCTAGACCACATCAAACTTCCACTTACAACACCTATACCTTCGACCCACAACCTAATTCCAAAGCTTGCGGGCGTGAGCTAAATCAAAATGATTTCGCCGGCGTATACGCTCAGCGGCAAGTCGCGGGCGTATTACGCCGAACGCTCGCAAGCCCGCGACCTCTTGTGGGCGAAAGTATACGCCCGCGGCAATGAAACAAACAAAGAATCCGCCGGCGCAAAGCGTGTGGACCCGGCCTAAGATCTTTTACAACCCATTAGTATTTATTTTTTTTAATTTATTGAACACATTTCTTATTTCCATTTGAAACTTCACAGCAGAGAAGCCCGTCTGTTAGAGTAAGTGTCATTAAACTACATTAAATTATTTATATTGGAAATTCTAAATTTGTTTTATTTTTGCATATCTTCACAGCAGAGAAGCCCGTCTGTTAGAGTAAGTGTCATTAAACTATATTGAATTATTTCCATTGGAAACTCTAAATCTGTTTTATTTTTGCATATCTTCACAACAGAGAAGCCCGTCTGTTTGAGTAAGTGTCATTAAACTATATTAAATTATTTCCATTGGAAACTCTAAATCTGTTTTATTTTTGCATATCTTCACAACAGAGAAGCCCGTCTGTTAGAGTAAGTGTCATTAAACTACATTAAATTATTTCTATTGGAAATTCTAAATTTGTTTTTTTTTGCATATCTTCACAGCAGAGAAGCCCGTCTGTTAGAGTTAAGTGTCATTAAACTATATTAAATTATTTCCATTGGAAACTCTAAATCTGTTTTATTTTTGCATATCTTCACAACAGAGAAGCCCGTCTGTTTGAGTAAGTGTCATTAAACTATATTAAATTATTTCCATTGGAAACTCTAAATCTGTTTTATTTTTGCATATCTTCACAGTCGAGGAGCCTTTCGGGTCCCAGGCCAAAACGTGTAAGTAATGACCCCTTTTTTTGACAATTGTGGTGGTTAAACTTGTGTACGTGTTTTGCAGGCGAGAAGTCTTTAACGTGAGTGGAATGAGTTTTCACGAAACCTTTTTTTAAACAATGTGTTTTTCTTGCCAGGTCTGCAAAATAAAATTCGTTTCGTTTTATTTGTGACTGTGACTGTTTTAATAAGTTAAAAAAGTCAAAATTAAAGTGCATATGATACGGTCAAAACAACTTTGTGTAAAACTAAAGGTACATCGACAACAAACATATATACAAAGTTTTTTAGGTCTACGTGAACTAAAACATGTATAACTGCATAAAAAGTAGCGGCGACCAAAAATCATAAATATCATTACATGAAATGTGACGGTTTATAATGGACGAAAGTGCAAAAGAACAAGAGAAACAAAATGTGGTCACTATAAATAGTTTCAAACGACCAGCACGAGTCATACAGACAACTACGTAGATGAACAATACGCACAAGAAATAAAATGGCATGGGCATTGATAAAGGAACTGGAGAGATATACTTTACTTTATAGTCAAACAAGAAAGTTCCAACCACGCCCTAGAGGCCTTTCTTATGTGGTCGCTGACCGTTTTGGTAACCCAGACGCCTCGCCAATAGCCATATGAAACTGGGAAGAAATATCACTCTGCGGAAGTGTTACACCTCTCAGAAAGAGCCGGATTGGTCAAGTTTACCATCACTCATTGAGTGTTACACCGTTTAGGTCAAAGCCCAAATGGTACGGTATGAAATTCACCCCGCAGAAGTGTTACACCTCTCAGAAAGAGCCTGATCGGTCAGTTTTTTGTCACACAATAAAACCCGATAAAATATACAATAATTAGTGCAAATTGCTTTTTTACAATGATAATAAAATTCTTAATTGGCAAAATTTCAGTCATGTCAATTTACAATGTGCATGCAAATCGTTTATCCTCTTCTGCTTGCTTCTGTGATAAACCCACACATTTCATGTGAAACCATTGACCACATTGAGTGCACTCAACCCAAAGAGTGTTCATGGTTTCGTCCTCTTCAGCTTCACATGCTTTACAGGTGTCTTTATCATTTGTGCCTTCGAGGCATTTGCCAGCAATTACTTTGAAGATTTCGGTTCGATAATTATATGTGCAAACATTCTGCTGAAGACTTTTGTCTGTTGCTAGCCATTTGGCATACATACAAGTCATAACTCCACAGCTTGATCCATCCAACTGTTGTGTTCTCTGTGGAGTTTCTATAGTGGTAATATTCCAACCAAATTTGGTTGTTAAAAGATAATTCACCATATCTTGTGCAGTCCAAACATTGTTATCAGTTTCTACATCAGGCATTGCCAAAGGGTCTATATAAAGCATTTTGTGGTTGGAGATGTCAATGACAAGTAAAACCCAATGAAACCCGGAAGGATTCCATGGTATAAAAATCTTTTGTTTCACCTTTAAATTCACCCCTTCCCAAACTTTTTTGATTGAAGCTTTCCTCTGTAATGTTTGAGCCACAGTAGAACAAACATATAGGGTGTGTTGGTGCTTGTTAGTTAATTGCCATAGGTAGCTGTTGATAACTTCATCAAAAAGCCAACCGACATTGAATCTGCTGTCATGCCTTTTAAGTTCACATACTTCAGCTGGCGGCAATGCATCATCCAGAGATTTCAACTCCAACAAAGAAATTGAATGAGGGCCATTTTTTAAAATTTTATTGGAAGGTTTAAAGCCCTTAATATGAGCTGTGATGCTTTGTTGCACCAATGACTTTGTGTTCTCTACTCTATCCATAAAATCATCATTAAAAGATTCATTTTTGTCACAAGCGTTTGCCTTCTGTGGTGTCCTTTGTTTTACATTTTTCTTGACTAAAGGAAACAAAGTGGTTACTTAGTGCAGTGGTCGCATAAGGTTGGCAAACTGCCCAACTCGTGAAGAAAATGGGTTTGGCTTTGGTCGCTTGCGAGGCAACTCATCATGAGAACCCTTTTCAGGAAATGTAGGCTTTCGTTTTCTCCTCAAAGACTTCAGCTCAGGGGTTTGAGTAATTCTAAACCCGGAATCATATGAACATGCTTCAGAAAACTTGGCAATAACTGCATTGACATCAGAAATGCCTTCATCCAAAACCTGCTTGGAGCGGACATCATAGGAGAGGTCCATCAAATGTTTCACCAAATCAATAAACTGTTGGTGGCTTTGTTTGCGGCCGCTGGTTTTGTCACTTGCAATGTTTTTTTAGGTTTGTTGAGAATTGATTGGTGGGCACAAGAAAAATTGATTTCTTTATTCTCAGTCACAGAATTTGAAACAGATTCGACTGAAAGTTTGTTTACAACAGCAGGATCCAAAACCATGTAAACAGAGTTGCTGTACCATTCTGGCAGACTATGCCATCCCACATCTGCATACTTGTCAAATATTGCAAACATATGCTTGCATGGTAAAAAATTTCGCAAAAAGTCATGACATGTGCATTTGGGAAAATTCCTATCGTTACCAAATTTTACAGAGTATATTTCAGAAGTTGAGCTGCTTACTACAGTAAACAGGCCTTCTTTTTTACATATTAAACTTGCCTGAATGTTTGCAGATTCTCCAATACGCTTGATGCAATGTGTAACGTGCTTTTTCAACGGATCGGCGGCGTTACACGCTACACAGCAGTTTTGGCCTTTATTCCAAATGTGTTAAAAACGCGTCCCAGTTCTCCTAGGTAGTGGCCAAGCCCGCAGAACACAACAGACACTTGTATTCAATACAACAAAAATGACCAGCACAACACCAACGGAACAGGAACGGTTTCTATCAACAAAAAGAAACACAATTGTACATACGGTTTGCAAACATTCTACTACACTCACCAAACTGTTTTGCGACCGATCTATCAGCAGGCACAGGTTGCCCGTTGCGAAATCACATTCACAATCTGCATCAATCAGATGCCGGCAAAACTTCCAAAGGTCACAGTTTTTAGAGATAAACACAGTTATCAGACGTAAACATTATCTACGCCTTATTCAAGTAGAATCCTTATTCAAATAGAATCAGGTTAAAGCACATGCCAAAAAACCAATTTTTACAGCGAACAAAGATTCACAACTCATTCTCCTGCGCGGGGATCACCACGCAGAGTTTAGTGATGGGTCTCTTGAGGAAACCGCCGGCCGTCTTCACTGCAACGCTCCTCACCACCTGGTGTTTATCATGGAATAGTTCGGTGACTTTTCCAAGAGGCCATCGACATCGTGGAGCAGAATCATCGACGAGTAGCACAACATCACCTTTGGAAAGATTACTTCTCCTGGTGTGCCATTTTTGTCTGGAGATGATTGTCCGGGGGTACTCCCTCAGCCATCGTTGCCAAAACTCATCGGCAACATGCTGAACCAGGCGGTATCGGCGTCTGGCGTAGCAATCGCTCGGGTAGGTCATCGTCGGCGGCAATCCCACCGATGGGTTAATTCTTAATAGGTGGTTTGGCGTCAAGGGCATGTATTCACCAACTTCCAGGGAAACTTCAGTTAGAGGTCGTGAATTTATGATGTTCTCCACCTCACGCCCCTGCCTGTACCAATAAGTAATGTGACAGACCCACCTTTGATTTGCGGTAAATGTACTCCCTTCAGATGCTTGGGACGAACAGGTGTTCCAAACTTTGGGACATGCTCAGGCGGGACAGGGATTTCGTCAAGTAACGTCACTTCCGGTAAATTGAACTCCTCTCCTCCCCTCAAGGGCAGTACTGACATGGAGATTTTCACGGTGTTCAGCTCCTTTGCACCATTGATCGAACCGAGCTGCATACGAACGGGTTCGCCTTCTACCTCAACATCCAACATGTTGATCAGCCGTTTCTCACAGAAGGTTTTGTCCGAACCAGTGTCCAGCAGAGCATGTGTTTCAATTTCCTTGTCCCCGACGCGGACTCGAACAGGAACAATGTCTAACCAAGCGGACAATGAGTTGCTACCATGACAGCCCACGGTATTCAAGCAACTACCCTGCGTAAAGACGCCGAGTCATTTCCATTTTTGTCCTCCGAAGATGCGTCCGTCGGTCGAGGTCTCGCCGGATTGTGCAGTAGCACATGATGGTATGCACTTCCACAACCTTCCTCATCGCAAACCGTCTCACTGCTACAATCGACAACCATGTGTCCCACTTCAAGACACCGGAAACACAAACCTTTCGCTCGCACAAATTGTCGTCGCTCACGATGCGATTTTCGTTTGAACGCATAGCAGACGACGAGGTCATGCGGCTTTGCACAACAAGGACACGGTTTCTTTCGTTGTGTTGACTGTTGTTCGTTCTGCACCGATTTCTGTGCACTAGTAGTAGCAATGGCGTTGTATGACGTCGCCTTTTGTCGTTTGATACCTTGATTCTTTTCAGGGCCTGAAGGAAAGAGACCTTTCCCATATATCGAGTTGGCTTCCTCACTCTGCTTTACAACGAAATTTGCAAAATCCACGAAACGCGCGACTCTACCCGTTTCCCTTTGCAATGCAACAGATACAGATACCCACTTACATTGCATCTCCACAGGTAGCTTGCTAGCAATAGCAACAATAAAACCGACGGAATCTACGGTAGACATACCAGTGATTTCCTCCAATGATACGCAGCATCTCTTAAGGAGGACGGCCAACTTTTCCAAACCGTTGGGGTCGTTTCGTCCAATCTTCGGACTTTCTTGCAACTTCCTCTCGCAGCAACGAGCGATGATATGTGGTTGACCATAGCGTTCGTACAATTCTTTCCAAGCAAGTTCGTAGCTGATTGCAGGGTTGGAGGATGACGTATAGTGCCTCAGCTTTTCATTGGCACTCGGTGTGCAATGTTGCAGCAAGTATGTAAGTCTTAAATCATCACAGTCCAATCTGCTAGCAATATGAATTTTGTATCGATTTGCAAATGACCAATAGTCCATAGGGTCCCCATCAAACTTTGTTATTTGTGGTTTTGGCAGAAAACGTTCACCAACCTCCGTATAATGAGGTCTAAACTGTGTCGTAGAGGTATGTCCATTATGTGGCGAGTAAATGTTATCACGTGGTACCTTTTGGCGACTAGGACGTTCGAATTCCTTGAGCTTCATTTCATTTGGTTTAGGATCTTCGATCACTAATTCTTCAGGATCCTTGGGACACACTGTGTCTTTCCGGAGTTCGTATTTTAACGAACAAACACTCCCAACTTCTTCCCATGCGTTCAGTTCGGCTTCTGCTAATTCTAACTTCCGTTGAGATTCGCGATCAGCGATTTCAGCTTCCAATTTTCGTTTAGCTAGTTCTCGTTCAGCTTCCAATTTTCTTTCTTCTAGTTCTCGTTCAAGAGTGAACTCGGCTTGTTTTAATTCCTCTTCTTTTCGTTCTTCATCTTGCTTGCGTGCTAAACGAGCAAGATTTAGCTTCACACGACTTTCCTTTAACTTAATACTGTATGTCGAGCTCCTAGAAGATCTTACGCTCCCAGTGTGAATAGTGGATTCACATCGTTTCGACGTTCTACTTGCGGGCGGTGAACGGCTACCAGCTTCCGAGACAGGCACCGGTGTTCAAATGTCTCGCAGCCACTGCCTGACGCGAGTGTCAAATTCGTTCTTGCCTCGAACACAATCCCTTTTTCGAGACACACTTCCCGGCATCGTGGCCTCATCGGACATATCTTCACACAGGTTCATAACCTCGGTGTAGCTTGCTTCTACGGCAAGCAACGCTTCTTGCAGTTTTTCCTTTTCGCGGTTGAACATCACCCTCTCAGCATCGAGGTAATCATCTTGTAACTGTTTTAATGCACAGCCAAGCCGTTTTCTCTTCTTCTTTGTCAGGACAGGCATGTTGTGACGTCACAAACGGTTGTAACAATGACAGTTTGAAACTTGTATGTAACGTGCTTTTTCAACGGATCGGCGGCGTTACACGCTACACAGCAGTTTTGGCCTTTATTCCAAATGTGTTAAAAACGCGACCCAGTTCTCCTAGGTAGTGGCCAAGCCCGCAGAACACAACAGACACTTGTATTCAATACAACAAAAATGACCAGCACAACACCAACGGAACAGGAACGGTTTCTATAAACAAAAAGAAACACAATTGTACATACGGTTTGCAACCAAACTGTTTTGCGACCGATCTATCAGCAGGCACAGGTTGCCCGTTGCGAAATCACATTCACAATCTGCATCAATCAGATGCCGGCAAAACTTCCAAAGGTCACAGTTTTTAGAGATAAACACAGTTATCAGACGTAAACATTATCTACGCCTTATTCAAATAGAATCAGGTTAAAGCACATGCCAAAAAACTGGCAACGCAAGTACAAGCAAACCTAACCACGCGGTCTGCACGCGCAGCCTTTGTTATGAGTGTTGCGTCAAACATAGAAAGCATAACAAAAGCAGTAACGAAAAGGAATAAACAATTTTGGTTTGGGAATCTACACAATGTTTCACCAATTTTCTTGGACGATTTTGAAGAAAATTGGAAACATCTGCGTTGTAACTTCTGTAATCTCCAGATGATCTCATGTTTTCTTGCTTGTACCTTTATATGATGTAATTATATTGATTTCGCTTGCCACTTCCATTTGAAAGTAACCAAAAAAATGGTTGTAGGAAACTTACTTCTCATATGCATTTGGAAGGAATTCTTTGTGCAAAATTGTGATTAAGCCAGATAATGATTTATCTGTCCTGAATCGAACATGACATCCTTTCAAAACTCGGTTTTGTCTTTCAATACCATTGTTGGTACGAATCAAAACCTTTAACTGGTCTGCTCGATAGAGCCACATCCATCTCTAAAAAATATTGCACTACCTGCAAAAATCTAAGAACATACATATATTTAATTATAAAACCTCTTTTTCCTTAAGCCAAACATTTGTGAAGTATTTTTGCAGTTTCACATTGTTTATCCACACAGAACTGGACTGAAATAGATGTAATGCTCTGTCGCAGCTTTCCTCACATTCAGCATTAGCAATTCCTCTCCTAAATGATAAAACTTCATCCTTGTCTGGAGCTACTTGATTTTCAGACTTTTTCACCCATCTTTCCCATGCCTGTTCGCGATGAAAATCGCAAATAAAGACACGGACATCTAGAAAAATTGCAACAAAATATATGGCATGTATATTTTATGCACACTTTGTACCTGCAAAAATACTTTCAATGGCGTGAATCTCTGCATCACATTTGTCGACCATAAAAAATGATGGGTTCCATTCAGGAGTCCATTGCATCTATCATGTCATATTAAAGAACAGTTCCTAGTATCGTGATGCTATTGTTTGACACGCAATTGCTTTGTCCCGACACCAACCTGTTACAATTAGCCACGGGCACTTTTCAAACTCACGTCAACTCGATTAGAACGAACGAACATTCATCATTCATGCTAAATGACACAAGTAGCGCTCCGTACACCTCATTAAAACGTTCTACACCAATTTTGTCATAACCTTTAACACTAACGTCATTTTTAATATGGTCTTCTTCTTACCTGAACTCAATTAACTGCAGTAACTACGAGCTATTGTTTGAGACCAGTTTTTATGCGATGTTTGTAAGTTGTCGATGTGTTTTCTTGTTTTAATGAATATAATTGGAGGGTAAATCTTAAAGGTCTGCAGATTTTGTTTAAACAGTAGAGCAGGAGTCAGGCAGTGTTATATTTTGTACTACCGTATTTTGCGGACCATAAAGCGCACCCGATTATAAGGCGCACTGTCAATAAATTGCTTTGATTAGTTTTTTGTTCATACATAAGGCGCACCGGGCTATAGAACGCAACGTATTTTAAGGAGTATGGGTTACCGTATAAAGCTCATTAAACAAAAACTTGTTACGTAATAAATGTAAGCAAGTCACAATAGTATGAATATCACAGTTGCTAGTTGCTTTTACCGTAGTTTATTGTGTAAGACGGTGGTTTATTTATAATAGTATCGGTACTGGTTTTGAGTGTAGGCAATAAAGCACTACTTGATCCATACATTAGGCGCACCGGCTTATAAGGCGCATGATCAATTTATGAGGAAAAAAAAGGATTTAAGTTGCGCCTTATGGTCCGTAAAATACGGTACGTCCCACCACGGGTCAGTGCAAATTTGTTGACTCGCCTTCGTGATACTTGAACACGCAAATTAACCTTCTGAATTTTTACGCGCTTTAATATGTCGCAAAAGTCTACGAGTTTCATTCCCAAGTTCCTAAAGAGTGCGATTAAATCAAAAGGGGTTGAAACGTCAGAACCAGCATTGTTGATCACGCCAGGTGATTTTGCCTCGACACACGCAACTACGCAAGCAGATCCGTCAGATGTTAGTTTGTCCAGCAGTGAAGAATCAAATAACGACATGCAAGATCATGATTTGTATGGTTTTACAAGTGGTTTAAACGCACCAGTCAGCACCGCTACGCACTGTTCTGTCGCAATCTCTCACGTAACTACCACTCACGTTGTTTCAGACTCGCCTGGATTGACATATTCTATAGCTCAACCCCGCTCAAGTTATTTTGTGCACCCTGGCAACATTGATCAGGCAGCGTCTATGTTTTTGCCCTCGAGTCAAGCACCGTTTTCGACGCCTTGTTATTCTGGCATTCCTGCACCTAATATTGCGTCTAGAAGAATTGCATCTGTGGCACCCATGTCAGCTAAAGTAAAGTTGCCCCCAATGTGGCAGGATTCTGTTAAGTTGTGGTTGGCAACGGTTGAGATTATTTTTCAGAACCATCGGGTCACGTCTGACGAGGAGAAATTTAATTTAACCATTTCTTCTCTTAATCAGGAACAGGCGCAACGGGTTGGTCACATCATTTTGGGCAAGGTTGGTTGTCGTTCTTATGGTGATTTAAAACAAGCGCTTTTGAAGGCGTTTGATAGCAACCCCATAACAGAGGTACATGAATTGTTTCATGATTTAACACTGGACAATAAACATCCAAGTATTTTGTTAAATCGCATGAAAGTTCTTCTGGGTAACTACCAAGAACTGAGCCCAGACGCAGAGAAACTGTTAAAAAAATTGTTTTATGATAGATTGCCTGCTCATATCAGAATGATATTGGCACCCGATTATGGTTTGTCTGTAGACATATTGGCTGAGAAGGCTGATCACATTACGTTGATCAGCGAGCCTGGTAAGTTTCAACCAGACAGAGTGGTCAAACATCACGCAGGTGCTTCGGACGCGAGAAACATTATGGACAACACTCAAATGGTCATAAATGACAACATTGCAGGTTTTGAAAACGGCTCAAACCGTTTCGTCCGTCACCCCACGGTTTCAAACGCCAAGATGGCAAAATGGCGGTTATTACAGGTCTGGTAATTTCGCGGAGCGCAGCAATAGTTATCGGCCGCCTCCTCGTCGAGATTATAATGCTCGACCACGCCCGAGGGCATCTAACTTTAATGGCATACAGGACTACCAACGTCCGCGTTTCTCTCAGGCGCCACCTTCCGACTTGTGTTATTACCACAGCAGGTATGGGTCGCATGCAACTACTTGTACTCCTCCCTGTTCATTCAACCGTCAAAAAAACGGGCAACGCCCCTCTCATTAAGGGTGAACAATGTAAGGGGCGAAACACATAAGCTGAATTTCCTTGTAGATACTGGCAGTGCCCTCAGTTTAATTCCCCGTAAAATGAAGTGCGCTTTGGGAAACGAATTTCAATCATACGGGGAAGTAGAGTTATCTCTCAACTTTAATGCCGGCCGTTTTACGTGGACATTTCTCGTTTGTGATGTGGATTCTTGTATAATAGGTGCCGATTTTTTGAGTAATTTTAGGTTGTTGGTTGATGTACACCACAAGCGTTTGTTGCGCAGCGTAAACGCGATGGGTAAAAAGTCACTTAAACGATCTACTAAAATATCGGATAAAAGTTCTGTTAAACAGACAGACCATGTCATGATCAGTCGTGTAAATGTTGCTAGCGTAGAAAGCACAACGCACGATACCGTCTTAGAAATAGATCGTTATCGAAACATTTTGACGCAGTTTCCCGCTATCACGCAACAGATTTCAGGTGATCGACCCCCAAAACATAACGTGATGCACAGAATAGACTGCCGGGCGGCCTGTGTCGTGTCGTCCAAGAAGGTTGTCGCCGGAGACGCTACATGTCGCTAGAGAGCTTTTCGCGAAACTGGGTTCGTCCTTCTTGTAGTCCTTGGACTTCTCCCTTGCATGTTGTCCCGAAAAAGGATAAAACGCTTCGATTTGTGGGTTATTATAGATCCTTAAATTTATTAACTGAAGACGATTCTTATCCATTGCCTTATTTGCGCGATTTTACAAATAATTTGCATGGAAAAACCGTGTTTAGTTCCGTGGATTTGCTCTCGGCGTATTATCAAAGTTTCATGTCGTTTAGTATCTAAAATATAGATGGTTGCTTAATGCACTGATAGCAGTGGAAACAACAAAGTACTGCACCCAAACTGATGATTTAAGGCAAGCATAATCCTCCAAAACAAGTGAAATTAGCTTTCCCTGCAAAAGTTCTCCTCGTCTGTGGTTAAATGTCCTTCTCATTCTATCCTCTATTACAATATCATCGGCATTTTTATGGTCTTTTATATACTTAATGTGACTTTTCACTGTGTTTACATCTTCAGTTTGCATTGACATCTCTTCCTTAGAAGCATAAATAAATTTTCATTAAAAAAACTATTTTGTTATTTTGGCCAGAACTCATTGAGTAAATTAATCATAATTGTGGCAATGCATGCTTGATGTAAACAAATTCTTTACTTGCACTTTTCTTCTTTTGCATTGAATTTCCTCTGTTTCTTTCACTTGAACTTTTGCATGACCATACTTGGCTTGCATTAGTTTTCGTTTTTGCAAGTTATTAATTGAGCGCCGACTGTCCTTAAATTTGTTGATCAAAGAATTTCGCCACAAATTCTAAAATATAGATCCATTAATTTTTATTTTCCAATTAGAGCATTGCAAACATCATGATATATCCGGCATTCAGGATACCTTTCAATAAAAAGCACACATTAGAAACTTTATGCACCTAAAATGAGCTGTGAAAGTACAATCTTACATGGTATATTTAAGTTGTTACACAACATAAACGGAACGAAACAGCAGTGCACAGTAACATAGGTTGCAATAGAATGCCCTTGACGGCACAGAGGAACACTTATATATGAGGTGGTCACGTGACACCACCACGTTGTGCAATCATTCAGGCGAAACACACTACATCCCCCCTTTCCTCAAATTACTGTGCACTGCTGTTTCGTTCCGTTTATGTCAGGGGTGCACAACCTTTTTACTACTGCCGGCCGCAACGCACGCACTACTGTGTCCTAACGGCCGCCGTTGAATATACTGCTTTTCCAACGATATACCCCTGATAATTTCGACAAGTTGACGTGAGCAATATAAGAAAGGAAAGAAAATGATTCCATACCTGAAAATTGTGCACTATTTATTATTTACAAATTACGTATATACAACGTAACGAAGAGTTGAAGTATTTAATGGCTGCCTTGTTCTTGCACGCCCATAGACAAACTTTCGAAATTAGGTTGCTCGTTGAAATCATCAGACGAAGACCCGACTCCAAATTGCTGTCCAACATACGTGTTCGGTACTTGTTCTTCAAATACTTCATTTTTGAAAACGCTGCTTCGCACACGTAAGTGCTTCCAAATAGAACAAGAGTTTTTCTGGCTAATTCTTGCAGTTTAGGATATTCAACTGCACTTTTCCAGGTATCCAGCAAACCTTCTTCGTCTTTAAATTTCTTGACTAGCTGCTCGTTATTTTTCAACTCAACCAGCTCCATTTGAAGACGTAACGGTGCAATATCGGTTTCCACCAGATGTGGAAAAGCAACGATTCTGATTGTTTGCGAAATTTTCTCAAAATCTTTAAAACGGTTAGCGAATTCCTCCAACAGCCCGTCGAAAACGCCGGAAAATATATCGATTGGAATATTCCCAACATTTATTTCTTTGCTGTCAATCAGCGCTGTCACTTGCGGAAAATGAAAGAAATTGCGTTGCCTTAGATGACTTTTAAAGAGTAGACATTTGTCCCGGAAATCTTGTACTCTTTTGTACAGGAGACAAACTGTTGTTGTTTTTCCTTGCAAACTTTGGTTCAGATAGTTGACATGAGTTAGAAAATCCACCAGAAAAGCAAGAGATGTGAGGAAGTCAACGTTGATCAGGGGGCAATACTTGTTTTTAAAGCCATAATATTCTGTTATTTCTTTTCGCAAAAGCAGAACACGGCAAGACGTCTCTCCCTGAGACAACCAACGGACGGAGGAGTGATAAAGCACGTCCTCTGCTGACGTATCACTTGAGCTTAAAATTTCTTGAAATTGCCTGTGATGAAGAGCATTTGTCCGAATGAATAAAATAATACCATTTACGTCTTTCAGAACGTTACTTAAAGCAACGGATTTGGCACACAATGCTTCCTGGTGGATAATACAGTGAAGATTAACGAGCTCGTTATTTTCATGCTCCTTACATACGTAATCTGACAATCTTGTCACAAATCCTTGTTGCTTACCCGTCATGGCAGGTGCGCCATCCGTGCAAATGCCACGAAGACTTTTTAAATCTAATCCGGACCGAATGCAGGCATTTTTGACTGCATCAAATATGTCTTCACCACGGGTGCGGGTAGCCAGTGTTTCCATTGAAAGAAGATCCTCACACAACTCAAAACTTGTAGATAGAGAACGAACGAAGACTAGCAGTTGCTCAGAGTCGTTGATGTCCGTAGATTCGTCAACAGCGAGCGCAAGTAAACTTCCTTCTTTATTAACTTTTGCTTTCAGAGAGAGCTTCAACTGCTGAGCGATGTCAGATTGCCGGCGTTGCACAGTAGCGCGCGAGAGAGGAATCGATGAGTAATCTATTTCTTTGCCGGGATGAATGCATTTCACAACGTCCATGATACATCGCTTAACAAGTTCCCCATCGGAATAAGGCTTTCCTGCAACACCAAGATGATATGCCACTCTGTAGGAAGCTTCGCAACGATGATTGGTGGAGTGAACGAAAGACGAGATGCAAGCGGTTTGCTGACGTACACGCTTTTTTAAATTTTCGACACAGACCTTCCTAGACTCTCCATCCAACTTTGCATAGGCGTGTGACAGATGCCGCTGAAAATGCTGCTTTGCATTATCCCCTTTTACAGTTTTAACGATTTGGCTGCAAATTAAACACTTCATGGTATGTGTTGCTGTCTGCATCATAAAGTAATCCACCTCCCATTTGGGATTAAACGCCCTTTTCTCTTCTTTTAGCAACCTTTTGCGTTTCAGTGACATGACTGATTGAGTCCACTGTTTAGCTTTTTGACAAATGTACATGCGTACATGACAATTGACAATTTACAGACATGCTATCAATGTTTTGTGACGTCACCATCCGTATTGTTTCGCTTTGTCTCGCATGTAATTCAAAAGTTGCGGTGGCTGCAACAGTTACTACTCGCTACAGCGAACGAATGTGTACAACGCGGAAATGGAAATGGGCCTAATTAAAAGCTTAACTCTTGAGTCCGCTTTAAAAACAAGTTTCAGAAGCAACGACGGCCGCCAATGCATGTATTTGCATATAAATGTGCACGGCCGCAAAAAATAGCGTCCGCGGCCGCAGGTTGTGCACCGCTGGTTTATGTTGTGTAACAAACTACAACAATACATGGTGTCAGAAGCTGGACCTCAAGATACCTAAGTGATAGAAGAGTATGGCTTTCCAGATATCGCCGTCGGAATGCTTTGATTTTAACAAGCCGGAAAGCTGGAGGACATGGATTCGCAGGTTTGATCGCTACAGATCAGCGTCTAAATTGTCTGACGAATCAAAGAAAAAGCAAACTGATACACTCAAAGTTTGATGAATACTTTGATGTTCGTAAGAATGTAATTTATGAACGATGCCAGTTTAATTCACGTGCGCAAAGACCTGGAGAAACTATTGATGAATTTATAACTTCACTATTTTCACTAGTCGAAAGCTGCAATTATGGCGAACTAAAAGAAATGATAAGAGATCGTATCGTGGTTGGGTTGCTTGATAAAAGTTTGTCTGAGCGATTGCAACTAGATCCTAATCTAACTTTGAATAAAGCAGTGAATATGGCCAGAAACACTGAGATTGTGAAAAAGCAGCAGGTGGAAATGCGTCGCACATCTCATTCCTATGCCGACGTTGAGCGCGTTCAAGTTTACCGATTTATACCCCAAGATTTTTTCGGGACTTGGACAATTGACACCCACTTATGATATAAAACTCATACATTCAACAAAACCATTTTGTCTCACTTCACCTCGCAGAGTGCCACTTCCTTTACATAAGAAATTGTGTACTTAAACCTTTCTCGTGTACTGAAAAACAAAACCGTTAGAATATGTGTGGACTATACTCACTTAAATAAACATGTTTGTCGCGAACGACTGATGCTGCCTACTGTTGATGCAACACTTGCTCGCCTATCCGGTTCTAAATATTTTTCTAAATTGGATGCTAATTCGGGATTTTGGCAAATTGTACTCTCAAAAAAATCTCGATTGCTCACCACTTTCATAACACCAGTGGGGAGGTTCTGTTTTAATAGATTACCTTTCGGTATAACATCTGCTCCAGAACATTTCCAAAGACAAATGTCACAAATATTGGACTCACTTCAAGGAGTTTTGTGCCACATGGACGACATTCTCGTGTTTGGAGACACTCAGACACATCACGACGAGCGTTTGATGGAAGTCCTGTCGCGCCTACAGCAGGCTGGAGTAACGTTAAATGCAGATAAGTGTGTCTTTTCTGCGAAACGAATCGGTTTCTTAGGTCATATCATTGATGAAAATGGTATTTATCCAGATCCTTCAAAAATAGAAGCAGTAGTGTCCATGAAACCTCCTAACGATATAACGGGATTGCGCAGGTTTTTGGGTTTAGCAAATCAACTCGCAAAATTTGTTCCCCGTTTGGCAGACATATCTAAACCGTTGTGTGGACTGTTACAGAAGGATGAACCATGGCAGTGGCTTCGTCCACATGAAGAATCTTTTAAGGCAATCAAAGATCTTCTCACGAGCGCTGACATTCTTCAACATTATGATCCTCAGGCAGAAACTGTAGTTTCTGCTGATTCATCATCGTATGGACTCGGGGCTGTTTTATTACAGCGAAGAAACGGTAACTTTCGTCCAGTAGCCTACGCATCACGAGCACTAACGAAAACAGAACAGAGGTACGCTCAAATTGAGAAAGTAACGCCAAATAAGGGTCTTCGGCTTTGCTCAGAAGACTTTTTACCGTCTTTACAGCCCTTTCCGCTTCTCCATTGCTTTGTGGATACCGTGGGCTGCTAGTCTGGTGAATGAAGCCATATTGGTTGGCGAAACACTGAAAAAGATAGGAATTGTATTGTGGGCCGTTATCCGACATCACTATGTCTGGAATCACTTGACGGCACAGAGGAACACTTATATATGAGGTGGTCACGTGACACCACCACGTTGTGCAATCATTCAGGCGAAACACACTACACTTTATGCACCTAAAATGAGCTGTGAAAGTACAATCTTACATGGTATATTTAACTATGTCACAATACAAAATGTCTACAATGCGGCGCCGAACTGGAGGGGGAATGGGTTTTGTTGAGGCATCATCACTAAGAATGGTGTTCTTAATATCCACAGGAAAGTCTGGAAGTTTATAAATAGGCCACTTTCCAGTCTCTTCATTGGAACTATCATGAGACTCATCAGTTGATAATTTAATAGTATTAAACGAATCACTGCTGGCTAGTATGTTATAAAGATTTTTAATATACTTGTTGTAAAAAAATCATGCCATTATCAGTTAATATTACATTAAGTTTTTTTGAAGGTGGGGTGTGTCTTTTTCCTCCCAGTCCACCCAGTCTTCATATTCATCACTATAATATTGCAGGGAATATTGCTGTTTTTCTTTGGTTGTGAAACAAAATGAATTTTCAATTTCTTCTTGGCAAAAATGAACTGTGAGGAAAACTTGGAAACACAAATGCCAAACATTTTGTAAATTCAGCATATACTTGACTTCACCAAAAACATACTCATTCTCAATAAAGTCAATAACATGATTATCACCAACTTTGTATTTTGCACAGTCAATAGATAATTCTTTAGCCCTTTGAATCAAACAGTCACCATTTATCTCAGAGTCTCCAACTACTTTTACCGAACATGAAAGACCATATTCTTTAGACTGTTCCCAGCACTTTAGGTATTGTATCCTTTTTGCCACTGTTAAACAAACATTTTTAAAATTGTGGGAGCGTTTTATTGCCTTTTTTACTCGCTGATGATAGGGCTCAAATCTTCGTAGTGGTCCAAACTTTAGTCATTTTGGTGTTATACAGCTTGGTGCTAAATCAATAAGAAAAGAATAGAAATCATGTAAAGTAACTGATCTAAGAGCTTGAAATTTTTGGAGCAAACACATATCCTGGCTAATTTCAAGTACAACTCCCAGGGTTCATAGTTAGTAGGTATCAGATGGCCAACAATAAATGGTAATAAACAAAACAGACACCAAGCTTGAGAAGCAGTTAATGCCTGACCCTCTAATCCATGCTTCGGGTCTATTTTTGTTGTCATTTGGTCCAAATTTAAACTGTGAATTACACCTTCAAGAACATCATGCATTATGTTCGGGGGTAAAGCATCGATGACATTGAACGACTCCAATGCATCAAATGGTGATGCGCCATGGACTCCATATGCGGGTACCAACTGGGGGTCATTTTCTTCGGAATGCACATGATACTTGTGGCTGCTTTCATGGAACTTTTCTTTCAATTCGGAATGCCTTCCAAGACAAAATCTGCATATCGAGCCACTACTAAAACATCTGCGAAATCCACCAATCTCATGGCTTCCCAGGTTGTCTGCGGAAATAGTTGCTAAACCACCAAAAAAATGCTTTTTAAAACCATCCTCTAGTGTAATTAAAACACCATCCTTTTCCAAAGCAGACAAGTCCTTAAGTATTGGCTTAAGTAAAGTGGTGTAACCGTACTTCTTCACTGTGCTTGCTTTAATGACAGCAAGCAAATGAATGTTTTGCAAAGAAGACCAATATTTTTCTTCAATGTTGCCAACAATGTAATAAAAACATGTAAGCTTATACACACATTTACTACTTCCCAATGGATTACACACCTCAACATCATCACAAAAGATCTCCATTACATTTGAAGTAAGGGTGGCTTTTGAATATCATACCATGACTGTAGTTTGACAGTTTAGTAAATCTCAAAATGCTGTCCAACACATCAATATGGGAAATGTAATGTTGAAGCGATTATAACAATGGAATATATTGAAAAGACTCCTTGCCTAAAGGCATTTGATATTTAACTGGTTCAATCAAACCCACAGAAAGGCAGAATTGCCGATATACAGTTTCTTGCCTTATGTTAAACCAAACTGTTTCTATACTTGGTACATCATGAATTTCATTAGAGGAAGTTAAAATTTGATATTGTGTAAATACTTTATCAAAAATAGACTTGAACACTGATATAGGCAAAACATGCTGTTCACGACAAGCCATACACAGCAGTGAAAACTTTCTAATTCCACCGGATCATCGGATGTGTCGACACAGACCGGATCAGGAGCATTGGCTTCATTTATTAATTCGGTGATACAATCTACTTGTGATTCAGTAGAACTGTGTAGGTCGAAATGTTCGCAAAACACTCAGAAAATTTACAAACTAACCCGTTTTCACAGTCCTCTTTTGAATGATCAATTCGCAAATGCAATAAGATTCTTTTACGAGAGTTCTTTCGAGTTTTGCCATCTGGTTACAAACAATATTTAGCCTATACAAAACTTATGATTTGAACCTGGATCCAATAATTTTGTACTTTTTTCACAATTAACGTGTAATTAATTAGTTAACTGCAATTACCACGCTACTTTTAAATCAACCGAGAATTAACCTAAAGATTGCTGATTGGCTCGTGCGCTTTCGAAAGAGAGAAGACAACCTCACGAGTCCCGGATGTAAAATATTTCAAAAACGGGGACAAAATATTGTGAATAATTATTCAAGAAGTCATGCCACAATTGTATGAACGTAAGTACACATACTTATCTATATTTATGAGCAGTTCCGTGTATTTCTACAATTAACATAACAATCCACCCTTTACCGAAAAGGTGGATATGGACTTTTCCACCCATGGTTTCAGGGAATAGGGTGGAAATTTTGTCCAAATCCACCTTTTCAGTTTACAGTGTAGACTCAGTTCTCCAAGTAGTCGAATTTTCCCTGTTACCGGCGCGTGTCACTATCTGCATTGCCAGAACGAACAATATCGTTGAAAAACGGCCAACGTTTAGGAGAGTTCCTTAAAAAGTTGGTTGGTGGCATCTTGTAAAACCGAGTTCAGTTGATGGCCTGCACAATGGAAATAAAGCGCTTTCGGGTTCTCCTTTAAAATTCGATTTTGAACCCCACTCACTTTGCCGGCCATGTTACCTCCGCCGTCGTATCCCTGGCCTCTCAAATCTTGAATAGAGAGATTACAGCGCAATAAAGCATCTTTTATCGTTTTGCATAAAGTCTCGCCGTCAGTATGAGCTGTATTTCAAAAACCTAAAAAGATTTCGTTGCTTTGCAATGTCACAAGTTTCGTCACCACTTTGCTGTTTCACGTCACTAAGCAATTTTCGGAGAACTTTAAGACCTAATAATTTCATTTTGAATTTCCGGCGACAAAAACTTAGTCGCAATGTCCTCAGCCAAATATTAGTGAATATCAGCGTTAAATTGACCTAACAATTTTTTCATCATTATGGCCACGTAGTGGCAATCCAGCTTGGCCAGAAAAACAGATTGCGCTATATTTTTTAATTTAAACAAAAACCAGGGGTGACATGTCACCCCTAAATCGACGCCTATGGTACCAAACAAAAATTTGGCTCACAATGTCAAAATATAGTGCAGATCTGCATAAATTTTCCTTGACGTTTTTTTGCATCAGTTTTTTCCAGTGGGATGTATTTGTGACTTTTGTCACGTTTATACCAAGTATGCGGCAAGGCCAAAAACGCTTCAGAAATAAGTATATCGATTTCATGTGCTGTTGCAGCTCTTTCTAGGATTCTGAAAGAAAGATGTATACAATTGTAATAAAAAAATTATCATATTAAATCGAGTCTCACTTCTCAAAGTTCCTTTTCTTGTCCTGGCAACAGGATTATACTGGAACATTCTCAGCCTGAATATGCAATGAAGTCACTGTTATGGCATACAAATTGCTCATGAACTACAATGGAGCAGATAGGAACAATATATTACACTACACCAATTCAACTAGGCAAAACGGCTTTAAATTCTACACTTGATATGAGGAAAAGCATTAAAATTCTACCAGTACAAGTAGTAATAGTATCTGCTGAACTACCATGACCTTTAAACAAGTGCTTCATTATTGTTCCCCGATCGTTTTTAAAGTGGGCCTGTAGGTACCTTTAACTAAAATACAACGAGATGCAGTAGGTTTTATAATGTGATGAAGCGAAGGGATGAACAACATACATTAAAATGATTACAGTTCAACATAAAAAAACTAGTTCAACGTTTCAGGAAAAGCGTGGTCTTCTAAATCTGCTGAATAATGTTCAATTCCCGCCAGGGTTGACAAAAGCACCAGAAAGGTCGCAATGAACACGTTCGTTAAATAGGCAACATGTTGTTTAGGTAGACTTTTAACCCTTTTGGCCGACCACGGTCGCCTTCTAGTAACGTCTCATTTAACACGTTGCTTATTTAAGCAACGTGTGAATTTTGACCCTTCTGGCGCCAACCAACACTAAGCAACGTGTTGATTCAGACGAATTATGACCCTTCTGCAAAATTGAAATCATTTGGAGCTAAACTACATCTGTGGAAAGTACAACTTGAAAACAAAAACACTGCACATTTCCCTACCTTGCAAGAGCAAAAGCCTTCTACAACAGCCAAATATGCCCATAGTTAGATATTTTTGCCTTTCCTTTCAATGTGGTTGCAACTGATGTTCCTAGTAACTTCCAACATGAAATAATAGAACTCCAGAGTGACGGTACGTTGAAAGCGATGTACCAAAACGTTCCACTGCTCAACTTTTATCAACGCTACATAAATAGCTGATAATTTTCCAGTCATGCGGAAACATGCTTTGAAATATGTGTCTCTGTTTGGAAGCACCTACCGTTGCAAGCAGTTTTTTTCCAAATTGAATCTAACAAAAAGTCGGCTTCGCTCCAGACTGTGATGAAAACGTGGAGATGCAGTTAAGAGTTGCAACATCTTCTAAAAACTTTCAGCCATCCCACTAGCTGTGAAAGTGAAACAAATCATTGCCTACTTCTCTGCATATTTTATCTCTAAATAAAATTTCGAAATTTTTATTGGCCCGCCTGTGTTATTTCTCATTTTATGTGGCCCGCAATACTTAAAAAAGGTTCCCCACCCCTGGTCTAAGGAACCAGGTAACTTCACTTAAGAAATCACTATATTACACATGATGATTTGTTTGAGTGGACAATACCTTACAGGACCATAAAATATAACCAACAAAAAAACTATTACTACAGATTTTAGTGCAACAGTTTTACTATTCAAGTCATTCTTTTCAGTACCTAATATTTAACAAAAAGTATTTTAAACTGGAACACTTGTGTGGATAAAAATAATAAACCCTCCTTCGCAACTATTTTTCGGGGTTTGTTTTAAATTGTGTTCAAACAAAAGTATTCAGACAAAGCTAATACCTGTTTCATCACAGTGACAAAAACAGCTCCCAGACTTTGTGGTTTAATGCAAATGACCCAGAAAGAGAACTTATTTTGCCACAGCACCTATATATAGAAAAATGTATACTTCTAGCACAGTCTTGCACAAACAAGTTTATGATCTCCCATGCGTTGTTAACAAGATTGGGTGATTGTCATAGGCGTCGATTTTTTAACGTTTTGGAAATGCGCAAAAAACATTTCGTCAGTCGTATCGCCCCAAACATCGGTAAACGAAGCAAATTATGTTTCGTGCCACTTTGTTAACTAGTGTTTGTCCTGATTGTAACGGTGATAATACAGGTCGTTTGAAACTAGCTTAACGTATAGTATAATATGTGTTTTTTTGGCAATAATATGTCACCCCTATATCGACGCATCTATAAAACGATAGTCGTTATATGCTTTCATCCCAAGTTGTCAATGGGAGATCTATGCTTTATAGACATGTTTTACTTATATCTTTTGCTGTGAGTGGATAAAATGACAATGCATAACAAGAATACCCTGCCCCAGTAACTGTTTTCTTATTACACAACTAAATAAAAATTAAACCAGTTTTACAATGTTTTCCATTCCTACGCATATGGCTTGCTACCAGCTCTCGCACGACTAAAGCGCATTCTATGACGTCACGCAACAAAAATCTCATATTTTCCTAATGTTGCGAATATTAGTGTCACGGAATTATTTCCTACTTCAAAAACGGCCCGGACCCTGCAGTACAAAGAGCCTTACAATGGTTCGCTAAATGGGCGTCTCTTTAATAAACGGGCTAAAACGATGGTAAAACGTGCATATGACATGTGCGCTGTGATGCTACCCATGTTGCAATCTATGTATGTTGTGATTGTTACAGTGTTCAGAAGAGTCTGTGGACCCCTGAAAACACTTTGCGGACCAACTAACGACTATTCATGCTGAGACTTGCACAGGAAAATTGTTTACACTACGAGTGGACAGTCCGTAATATAATTATTATTTTGCGAGTTGTACTATAGTTAGGGTATACCCTAAGCATTGAAAGAAAAATAATAAGTGTCTTGTCACAAAGTGGAATTTAACCCTACAGAACACAACTAACACAAATGACTTTTTATTCTGAAAAAGTGTTTTCACTACGTGTGGACAGCCCGTAATATAAGTAGTATTTTCCGACTCGGGCGTTGGGTTATGTGTCCAGTTCTTTAATTGCCAATGGCATTCCAATAATACTTTCGAGGCCCAGAAAGTCAGGACTCCACACCATATGACACACGGTGTGTCAACTTCCGTCTTTTTTAGTCACAAATTTACACGCGTGTTGCATGTCAATCGTGGCCTCACACTTGAAGTGTGTTTTTTCTTTAAAGCTTTAGTTTTTTTTAAAACACAAACTCAGCGTCTTTTACACAAACGTAGAGATTCAATTGTTGCGTCATACCTGATGAAGTTTCGCCGCACGGCAGACGAAACGTCGTAAAATACAGTACGTTTATGCCAGAAGAGCAGTACATTTTTAAATGCAATATGCCTGGCAGCAACAGGAATTTCATATTAATTAAACGTAGAGACTCTTGGGCAGCTTTTGCATGCTATACGAACCCACGTTTTATTTCCGCATATTCAATATTGTAGCAGCAGTGGACTGCAAATATTTGCTTTTAAGTTACCGGTATAACGCATCAGGCTTAGTGTTGTATTGCCGTAGTTGGGACGGCTTTACAGGATAATGTTCTTTTCCTTGTCTGTAACTGTATAAACCCGAATTTTTTTACCTTAACGAACTTTTAAATAGAAGTGTTTTGCCAACTGCGATTGTGATCGTATTGTTTACATGTGCAGTTGTTTCGTTTTCTCCTTCGTTGCACACGGGTTGCAATTGATTTCGATCACAGCCAAACAAAACCAAAACTTCGTCTGGAACAACGATATTGAAATGCCGCCAGAACCAGTGAAAAAAAAACAATGCACTGTTGCGACCCTGCAAAGGGTTTTTCCTGCTCCACGTGGTCCACACAACAGAAAAAAACTATACTTTGTAACTGTGAACAGTGGAATTATTGCATTTCTTGTATCACTTCAAATTTGCAATAATTCTCCGGAAATTTTGCCGGTGGCGCACATAATAATCGAAAGTTGGTGCAATAATTTTAGTTTCCTCGGGATTGCGACAAATTTCTGACTTTGCCACCAAACTTCTCCCGACTAGAATGGGAATGTGGCGGTGTGGTAAGAATTCGTATAGGGACGCATCTTGCAGGCGGTCTTGGTACATTTTAATTAACTTCATGAGCAAGCACCATGAGATACTGGTGAGCGACATCGTGGTCTTGCACGATGTCACAAAAAAAATTGCAAATCTGTCAGAGATCCTAAAATGATTTTTATCGCTTTGTTGCAATTATGCTATTTCTTTCCAGTCGATATGACTGGCATGATGGGATATAGTATTCACTTGCGGCAAAAACAATAGCTACCAATTTTTCTTTAGCACGATGGGATGCTGATTGCAAAAAGCATTTCTTCTTGAGCCTGCATATTATGTACAAATCGCACATATCCTAGCAGAAGTGATTCGTTACCACTCAAAGTTGATTCGTCTGTTTGCATGCAAAACCGAGGAAGCATTATGTTGTAAAACAGTTTCAATTATTTCTTTTGCGGCTGGTAACGCTAGGTTTAACTGGTAGTGTGCGGCTTTGCCGTATTTGTTATTAGCTTAGATAAATGGTACGAAGCAATTAGTCCATAATGCATTCTGTTGAGGTGGTTTTGGAGTCGACTCGGCTTTATTCAAATCAAATCAATGAAACCATAAAGGTTATATCGGAGAATCGCAGCCAGTCACTTTGGAAGGTGATGGGTTACGAAAGGTGGCCACCCGGCCGTACTGGCCAAAGCAAAACCCATCGAAACGCAAACTCGCTTCTCAGAACGTTTTCTTTGGGTAAAGGGGAAAACGGATGTTAGTATTGAGATGTAAAAAATGGGTGGATATAAACTGGAGAGCGATCTAATGAAAGGATTTATTTATTCCCGTATACTTTAGAATGCGGAAGCCGAAGGGGGTGTGAAATAGGTTGTTATTCGATGCATTTCTTGTGAAATGGACGTGTACTGTGTCTACCAACGGCTTTGGCCAATTCGAGTTCTAATTTCTTATATAATGACGTGGATTTGAAAGGAATTTGCCGATCCTCCACCCCAAGCACCAATAGCGTACTGAATATGGGAATATACAAATGAATAGTAAACGTTTCTCAATGTTTAAACGTCATAATTTCGCAACTGAAACAAAGTGCCGCATGCTTGTGACAATTTCTTTTCCAAATAATGAATGCGAGTTCTCCAGGTTTACACACCGAGGTACTTAATATTATCTGATCGCAAAAGTTTCATGTCTATGGTGGCCCATCGTTGCCACGAGTTTTCATTGAATATAAATTAATTTTGAATAACATTTTTTTCTATTTTGATATGAATTTGCATTTCATTTTTAAACTCATTTTCATTATGAAAGGTAAATTTAATTTCATTTTGTAATTCATTTTTGTTTTTAAAATGCATGAAATATCTATCATGTTACACACAAGCATTGCACTTACTAATACTTTTCTTGATTTAATGATCTACACAAAATAAATCCTTTTTTTGTTGTCTGTAAATTGTTAAATCACCAATCACAACATGCCACTTACCGAATGTTGTTCTTCTTTGTACTAAAAAATATTGTATATTTAACATTAAACTGTAACATCATTCTGATAATCTGTGATTGTGTTTTTGAATAAATTTGCAATGGGTTATTATATAAACCTGACGCCTTTGTGTTTTCATAGTTGATATCACTCTCAATATACCTTTAAACAACCATCATGAGGTTTTCAGGCTTGGCAGCCCAGGCAATGCAGCCCAGCTGGATCATCCACTTTTTCCTGACAAGTCGAAGCAAGATTTGAAAAATCAAGCTCCCGGTGAGGTTTGAACTCACGACCCTGGGCTAACCAGGCCCAACGCTCTACCAACTGAGCTACAGGAGCTCAGTGGTTTCACGGGGTATATTGTGGCCAAGGTACACTGGTGCGCAAGCGCACAACTTGCCAGGCAACCTTCACATATACGTAGGGGATCTCTACCACCGTATCAGATGACGCAGTAATATTTCATGCAATGGCATGATAGGCAGGATCGCCCCACTGCGCAGGTCCTTGCTTGGCGATCACAGCTAACGTATCGCGATCATGAGGTTTTCAGGCTTGGCAGCCCAGCTGGATCATCCACTTTTTCCTGACAAGTCGAAGCAAGATTTGAAAAATCAAGCTCCCGGTGAGGTTTGAACTCACGACCCTGGGCTAACCAGGCCCAACGCTCTACCAACTGAGCTACAGGAGCTCAGTGGTTTCACGGGGTATATTGTGGCCAAGGTACACTGGTGCGCAAGCGCACAACTTGCCAGGCAACCTTCACATATACGAAGGGGATCTCTACCACCGTATCAGATGACGCAGTAATATTTCATGCAATGGCATGATAGGCAGGATCGCCCCACTGCGCAGGTCCTTGCTTGGCGATCACAGCTAACGTATCGCGATCATGAGGTTTTCAGGCTTGGCAGCCCAGGCAATGCAGCCCAGCTGGATCATCCACTTTTTCCTGAGCCGACCTGAGCCGAAGCATTGGCGTAAATTATGATTTACGCCTTTTATTAATTTGTTACAAATCCGTATTTCAGTAAACGTGGTTTATTTCAATGTTAACAAGCTACACTTGAAAAGTTATAGTATCCTTTCTTTTGTTCCAACTTTCAATAACTTCGTGGCGCACATATTTGGCGCGATTTTTTCAAATTGAATTTTGAAAAAGGGGGTGACGTCACACACTACCGCCTGCGGAACAGATTGGGAGTTTGCTTGAGGGAATGTGACGATGCGTTGACGGTTATATCGTTAGCGAACAAAGGAATTGTTGGGAGGGCATCTTAATTCGGCCGCTACTGTCTGGGCGATGGAAACTTTGCGCTGAATATGGAGACACCATGGCTTGTAATGCATAATTGGTAATGCAATGAATTATATGCATTCTATGATTTTACAATGCCTTGAGTGCAGTACCCAAACCGATAGACCTATATAAATTATATTGTCCAAACCCGAAGACCCATAAAATAAGAAAGAACATAGAATTAAATGTTTAGGAATTGCCTAAATTCGTCATTACTCCAATGGAACAAATCCGAAAAAAGAAAAAATTTGCGCAGCCAAACAGTCAATACTATATATTACGAGATTTATCCCGTATTTTTATCAGCTTACCCCAGGGCTTGAGATATAGTTTGGGAATAAATCACAAAAACATAGTTTACTTGTCATATGCGTGTCAACGATATGATAAACTTCCGATCTTTATTACCGACAATCAGTGATAACGCTTTTTCATGACAAACTGGGAAAGATCACAGATAGCCAGTTGTCTCCACTAATGATTCAGTCATAGCAGAGCTTCACAATCATATAAATCAAACTCAAATCATGTTTATTTTGCGCGAAAAAGCAACTACGCAGATGAACAATATACAAAGAAATAAAACGGCATGCCCATGTAAAGGTGATTTCCTCACGAATAATGAGATTGCAGCCAGTCGCACTGGGAAGGAAGGTGGCGCTCCAAGGTCTGAAACGACAACGGATCCTACGGCAGTAAATTATACAGTGGATAAAAACACAATAAACGACAAGAGGACTAGAAAGAAAAGGTAAACGGGCTGCTAACAGGGTCGTTAAAATATTTAATATCAATCAATCAGCTGCGTTATTTTTTTCTCTACGCTCGGGAATCGGATTTTCTCGTAAGATTGAGACCTTTAACTAAAGGTCGGGGATTGCATTGTGGCGCGCGGGGGAACCCTTGATAAAAATACACGCTCCTCATCTTCACAATGCGCGGTTGCATGTACCGGTTTCCCACTGGCTCTCAAGGTCATGGCGAAACTGCGAGCATTCTCTATTGTTTATGAAAAAAATTTACCCTGCTATTTGTGAGCTGAAAGATTTCGCCAGCAAACATTTAACTGTTGCAACAATTGGTAAATTTCTAGACGCTTCAAACCTGGATTGAATCGGGCGTCTCTGGCAAATTGGATAATTAACACTATGCGAAAAATACACAATATAAACACAACACAAATAAAATTTCAAAATTGGATTTGCGGCAACCAGTTCCTTGAAGTGGTAATTTCCAACGACTTTTCGCCATTTCTTCACTTGTTGATGCTGATGCATCAGTTGGAAAAAGCTCCACTAGAATTAATTTCGAACTTGAGCACCTTGGTTCCAACTGCGAAAAAATGAATCGGAAGGCACCATCAGCTGTCATCAACGTTGCACTCTGCGTTGTAACACTTTCCAGTTCTTTATGCGTAAATATGTCTGGATCATGTACAGTAAACTGTTCCACCTAGTTTTGCAATCCAAGCTTAATTGAAGTTGCCTTCCTTCACGAAATCTTGCAGTTTATCATTTTTAAGAGGAGAGAATGCCGAAACGTCCTTGCCAGTTTTCGTACTTTTTCTACGGCCACAAAAATCTCCTGTCTTAGAATGGCACACTTTCATCTCTTGTCTCTTCCTAGCCCGATACGGTAGACAAATCGTCTGTGTCGGAATCTTCCCCGGTAACCGTTGTGATGTCATCGGTATCTTCTTCAGTTGCTTCTTGCGCTGTTTTAATGGGCGTGCTTTGGGGTGATTTATAGATGCAAAGCATGAGCGAAACACTGCTGATGTTGAGCAGGTGCCAGTTCGCCGAACTTTATCATTACAGATGCACCGTCTGTTACACAGCCGCGGGTAAGATTCCAATAACCCGACCCATTATGGCTCCAGAACTTTGCGTCGTGGCATATTTACATACCTTTTGTTTTGAGCTGTAAGTTCTTTGCCGTCTCGTAGAACTTAACATTTCCATTAGGAAATTTAAAACCTTCGGCGTCAAGATCCTTTTTCATAAATTGGCTGTTTTCAATTTGCCGAAAAGTTACACCATCAACAGCTGCTGATCTTGCCACTGTCTCTTCCAAACTTCCTTTTTGTTGTTGTGAGCATTGAAAGAATTGAGCCCTGCTTTTGGGGATTTTGATTCCCGGTTCTCCACTGCTCTTTCTTTTCATTTGATGCTTGTATTCCAAATGCCTTTGCAGCTAATAACAGAACTAGGGCAAATATTGCATTTTGCTTTTTTTGTTCCGGGAATTTTGGTAAAATGCGCCTGGTTTTGCTACTCGAACTCTGCATGTTGACAAGATAATATACTTTCAATGTAATGTAACAAGTAATAATGCGGATGTCGTGGAAAACACACAACCGAATGACGAGACACCCCGCTGACAAAAACAATTACTTTTCGTCCCTTGGGCTTCGAAAACATGACCACTTCTCTCGGTGTTACATCGCCACTATGTTATGTGATGTATTGATAATTTGACGTCAGCACAATGTACCGTTGTTACGTCACAAATACCGTTGTTCCCGTAGAACCCCAGTGCATGCCTGAACTGTTGTTGGCTAAGTTTTAGTTTTGGTTAGTTTAGTTGTCGTGCACTGCTGTAGGAAACTAATATTATTTCTATTTGAATAAGACAATTTAAGTGCAAGTTGAATCTGCTAACGTTGTTTCCTGTTGTGTGAAATTGGGAAGAAGCCGATATTTTTGTGACTGGTTCCACAATAGTTCGGTAAGCAGAATTGTGCATGTTTTTGGTCGCTAATTCAACGCGTGTTGTGTGTTAAGAACCATTGCAGAATTCCCGTCTGTTGCACTGTCCGGGCGCAACCAGTCACGCCCGTCTGACTTGTTTCGTCCACTTTCAAAAAAGGAAATTATTCTCTTCTTCATCAATTTTGCCATATTCCCGGGAAGTGAAATAAAAAAAAGTGACTGATCCAACTAGGCTACATTGCCTGATCATGCCATTGCATGTAAATATTACTGCTGTTTCCCAATGGTGTTTTTTTTCGCTCTCATATTTACATGTAATTTTGGAAATATTAGATTTTTTTGGTTGTTTTTCTGCTGAACACAAATGAAATAAACCAAACATTATTTGATAAGCAAAGTGGAGCCTATAATATGATTTGTGTAAGCTGCAGACAGATGGCCACTGTTTCGACCTAAAAGGTCTCCAAAGTGGAAGTCTTTGCTTGGCCGTTTGGTCAGCAAAGTCGTCTGACAGTCACACCACGAATGGCCATCTGTCTGCAGCTCACACAAACATTATTTATTCATATTATATGCGCAAAAGAGCCATAATAATCAATGAGAGCTGCAGACAGGGTGTATCACCTTTAAAACCAACATGGTGGTCGAAGTTGCCATGTCAGGTGGTTCGGCATCGATTGGTTCAACAACCCAAGAAAATTCTTCTCAGACAGTTGCGTTTCTTTTTTGCCTCTGCCATGTTTGGCAATAACATCATTGGAGCAAAGACCATGTGCAAATTTCTGAAAACTTTGCCACTTAAGATTTCTGCAGCTATCATTGATGACAAAAGACCAAACACCACATTACATAAGTTGATGGTCAGTCAACCAGCCCAAAGTGGAATGTGAGTTGGTAGCATTTTCCATTAAAGCACAGTAAGTTTTACGTTGAGGGTTAAAACAAAGTGATTAAGAACGGAAGTTTTATTTAATGGAGTGTTGTGCCGTATAAAATCAGAAATTGGTTTACGAACTTTAAAAACAACATTTTCTTCAGGACTGTGTCATTTGCATATTTTATTCCTTGTGAAGCCACAGAGGATGAGTAATATTTAGTTCCTGTTCGTTTCCGCTTTTTAAATTTTGATTCTACAAGCTGTGTCTTCTTTGGAGGATTTTCTTTTGCAGCACTGGAATATTTGCTGTGACTAATTTTAATATGCATAAACGAATCGCAGTAAATTTTTGTCAAAACTTTGATAGATTTGAAATACTTGACATCACGAAAGTTCTGTTCTATTATGCCCTGTGTTTGGTTATTGCACAATATAGTTTGGTCATGTGATGCCTTCATGATATTACAAAAATTATTATTTTGATTGTATAGTTGCTCTTGGGAATCAGTAGTTATACCTTTTCGTGCATGTCGCGACAAGCATCATTCGAGGTTGAGCAAATTCTGCTTGCTATTATTTCGAAAACCTTTGCACAAAATTCTGGGTTATAATAAACATTTTTTGCTGACAGTGGGTTGCAATGCTGCTTGTAATGATAAGATTGAGTAAACATTTTTAGTTTCGTTTATCACCTGTTTTAGAAAAAAAAAATCCGTTTCATTCACATTTAACCTTCACAATTTGTGCAGCGATTATAAAACAACATTCTACCATCAATTATTATTAGATTTGGTTTTCTTGCAACACTGCGCAATTTTACACTATCAATTCAAACATTTTCTGAAAAATGACTTATGGGAAGAGGAGTGCAAATTTGAAAATTTCAATTTGTCTGAGCAAACTCAAGATGTACAAATCCACTAGGTGTCGCACACGCATATATATGAACGATCGATGGCGAATAAACGCTCAGAAGTGGGATCTTCAGAAGCATGGCTTTTCAGGCGCAAATATCACCACCAGAAATGAGTTGAACAAGGAAAGTTCAAAAAAGCAAGTAAATCTTTTATTGTATTTGCTGGGTGACAAAGGTGATGATATCCTTTCGTCATTCTGTTTATCAAACGAAGATTCCGCAAAATTTGAGGTAGTTTTGGGAAAATTTAATGACATGTGATGAATTCATAACTTCTTTGTATGTCCAAGCGGACAAATGCAACTTTCCAAACATGAAAGAAGAATTAATTCGTGACGAAAATATTCGACCGCTGTCATCGCCATCTACAGTTTGTTTCGCTGTATAACAGCTGTGCACAGCTAAAATACACACAACCTATTTGCTTGGGCTTGCGTAAAGTGACAAAATACACGATATTCGTTCTCGTTGTTGAACTCTCGTAAATTTCGTTTGCATTTTAACTGAATTAAACGACACAAAGCTTTGGTCTCGGTACAGTTTAACCGCTTCAAAATACCTCATGCGAGTTTGTTTTTTTGACGGTAGTAGCACACAACTTGCCTGCGCAAAAACCTTCAACCAAGACACAATCATATGCTCTAAATAAGCACGAAGCAAACCATCCCGGTGTACCAAAAACATTGGTTGGTGCAAAAGCTATGAATATTCATTAAATGCAGGCGTCCGTTGTGTTTGGCCGCAAAAAGTACGTTTGGTTGAAAATATCTAGCCACGCACGAACTTAGGCTTAAAATATTGCGCATTTAGCACATTATAACAGAACATTTCGGAAACGGCCAAATTTTCGATTTACGACCAAATGTACTTTTATACATAGTATAGTATTATAGAATGTTCTAGTTGATTTGTTTTGTGAAAAGACACGTAAAAGTTAAAAACAAAACCTAAAAGCGGTTTTACATTACTGCCACAGCGGAAAAATGTGTAATTTGGTAAAAAACGTGCAGAAAAAGCACGATCTCGGTAATGATTCATTCCGCTAGGTGGTGCTATCACTCCGGATTTGAGAGGTATCTTACAATTGATGCGAAAAATAGCTTATAGCAAGCATACCAGAGGAGTGGGACCAGTGCCTTCACAAAAAAACAGGAGACATTGCGAGAGCACTAAGGCTTTGTAGTCCTGGCTTCAAACCGCCAATACCATTCAACCCAAAGCACAAGCTGTATGAGAGTCCTTAGTCAATAACAGAGCACCTTGGCGGCAAATATATAAAAATATACCTCAAGCTACAGTGGAAACTAAATCAATAAGCTTTCAAATTAAGCTAAATCTCAGGACCATTGTGACCAACAAAAAGTTAAAATTATCTGAAATTTACAGAAACAGGTCCATGCGTCTTTTGCGAAAATGCCGCTGAAACGGTTTTACATTTATTTGTAAATTTCCATATTGTAAAACGTTACTGGGAAAATGTATGCGGTTGGCTTCGTGCCTTGCTGTTCGGTTTACATCAAAACAACACTATTTTTGAATGCTTTTCAAACTGCGCTTATCTTTGTGCCCGATTTGTAATTTATCGATGCAAATACGCTCAGAGGCAACCAACAACAACAAGATCTATTGAATTAAACATCGCCAATGAGAAATACCGTACCGAACCAAATTATTACACAAGAAAATTGTCGCTACGCTGTTGACGTGAAGCATATACCCATGTAGCTTGACTCTTGTGCTGATTTCTCGCCATTATGTTTAACCTTTGTTGCCTATTTAGCCTTTTCTTCAATTGTACGCCTTTGGCGTCCTTTTTCAATTAAAAAAAAAATGATGCGAGACTCTAGAAAGAGGCAAGAAAGAAGTTCGCGTGAATCCTGATAAACAGCAATGTATAAAACAAACATTCCTCAAGCTGTGGATTCGGTTGGAACACTTTTGAAAAAAGAACAACCATTGTGTGAATGACAAGGAGCAATATGTGTATTTTCCAGCAGTTCACAACAACCTGTTGTAACTGCACACCTGGTCACGTGACGACACAAGCAGTGCCAATGTTATCTATTCCTTTTTTTCATGTGTTTCTTACGTTTTTTCTTGCGTTTTTAGTGTTTATGCGCTTGATGCATTCGAATAAATGACTTCAGAAACTTAAGTGCCAGAAGAACGATTTTGTTTAATTAGTAGGCTATGCCTGGCAGCAAAAATAGCAGTATACTTTTGAAAAAGGCCAAATGCCCAACACAGTTTGTAAAAACCATAATCCCCCTGAACATACTTACAAATGGGTAAGTCTTTCTGTTTTCCAATCTGAATTCCATTGCTTTGTCAATAAAAGTTTGCTAAAAAAAAAAAAAATGATTGCAGCTGCATTAAGACAGCACATTGGGGGGTTTTGCAAAGGCTAACTGCTAAATTGTCAGTCCTAGGGGGTGTACAAACAGCCCCGGTGGGGCCCCAATACATCTAATTCTTAATGAATTGTGTAGAGGAGGGTTGGTGGCTTCACTTGATCGCAAATGGAGGTAACTTTCTGTGATTCATTTTTTCACAAAACAAACCTACACATTTTTCTGCTTTTTTGGCCAAATTATCCGAACGGCAGTAATAGCTTCCTTGCCAGTATCTGATCGGCAGCACTGCCAAAGCAAGTGGCCTGCAAAGTTAGACTGCAAATTAATACCTTTTAAAAGAGTCTCGGAAGACCTGTCCATTCAACAAGGTTTGATTATGAGAGGCGATCGTTTGCTAATACCTTCTTCGTTGCGTTCAAGTGTGCTAAAAAATATTCATGCTGGACATCAAGGGGTTGTAAAATGTAGAGAGAGGGCGAAATCTGTGTGGTGGCCCGGAATAAATACGGACGTTGATTATGTTATGTTGGCAATTGTGCCGTTTGTGCGAAATGGCGTAGAAACTCTGCTGAACCACTTAATCCGTCTGTATTGCCAGATTATCCGTGGCTTGCGACTTTTTTCTGTTTAACAACAAAACGTACATGTTGGTGGTGGATTATTTTTCCAGATTCATCGAAATCGACCAAATGTTAAAAGACACCATTTCGGAGAGTGCGATACTGCATTTAAAGTCTGTTTTTGCTCGCCATGGCATTCCTGAAGAGGTTGTTTCCGACAACGGGCCACAATTCGTTTCAAGAAATTTTAAAGAATTTGCAGCTGCGCATAGGTTTAGGCACGTTACTAGTAGTTCATATGGCGAAGCGGAGCGTGCAGAAGACATTACCGCAGCGTTGCTGGCATACCGATCAACCCCGCAGAATTGTCGATGGGTAGAAGAATGCGGACTACCGTCCCCATGAGGAAGGACCTCCTTGTGCCTAATTGGAACTTCCTGAAAGAATTTCGGCGACGTGATCAAAGAATTAAAGCGGACCAAAAAAGACAATATGATGCACGACATCGCGCACATCGGTTACCCAACCTATGCCCAGAAACATATGCCTGGATTAACCGGGACGGTGATTTTCGTCACTGCGAAGTGATGTTACCTCATGTTACACCGCGGTCATACATTGTCCGTGGGGACAGTGGTGAACTGAACAGCCCTAGTATACTACACGCTTTGGTGGATTAGTTAAAAAACCGAAACGCCTGGATTTGTAGTGCAATTGTGTTTTGTTGTGCCGAATATGTTCATTCCAAAGCTTACCCCTAGGGGGTAACGCTATTTCATGAGCGATCGGTGGGCGTCCCAGTGACAGTTGCCCAAATGGCTGGAGGCAAACCCAATATCAATGGCCAAACGAGGAAATCGATGAAGAAAATCTTATTTCCCGACGCATGGGTGCGTTTCGACGCCCCACGTGGCCTCGTCATTGCGATGGCCGTCACCTGTTGTTGACGCAATGTGATTTCTGCCCAGTACTCTTCTATTTGAATAAGGTGTAAGCAGCAAAAGCTGTCCACCTCATTTGTATGAGTTGTGTGGTTGAGCTATGATGAAACGCCAGAAAGAAGCGGAAATTCTGTCAAGGAATTGACGGGAATATTGACTGTTCGTCCCGGAAGGCTGGAACGGAGTGCAGATGTTCATCTGACTTGCCAACCGGGGGTGGTGATGAGGAATTCTCCTTCCACTTCGACAGTCAATTTGACGTATGAGGGAAAAGAACGAATACGTTGCCAACTGTGCTCTGAGGTCCTGCCCACGGACGTCAAGGCACAAGGACATCTCCGGCTACAGCTGCGGCAGATGCGACAAAACTTACGAGCGAATGTCTTACTCAAAACTTCTTCCATTAAAATTTAAATGAGTTACAAGATTCTTTTGGTCTTCCTTTAACTACCCCCAAAGAAATGCTTTCACATACTTATGATTTTTTTAAGTTGTTATATTCTAATCAAAATCTTGAGTTACCAAACCACGAACATTTTTCTTAAACAACCTCCCAAGTGTGTCCCTGATTCCTTTTCAGTTTTTCGTTTTCCTCACGGTGAAACCCCGGGCTTCAGAGTTTTACAAACTGTTCTGGGACCAATCAGCTCTTAATTTCTCTTTGCTTAATGCTTATACCCCTTCTAATTAAACATCCGGCCATATTACTCTTATTTTCAAAAAATCTGAAGAACTATCGCCCCATATCCCTTCTTAATTCTCACAAAGTCACTAAATTTACGTATTAGGGGAGACTTTATTTTACGTCACAATTAGGTATTGTTAAGACACTGATACAAAAGCTTTATGTCTCCTTCAAACATATTATAAGCGAAAAAGTCAATTTAGAGTGTAACGTGCTTTTTCTGCGGATCGGCGGCGCTACACGCTACACAGCAGTTTTTTGGCCTTTAGCCCAAACGCGTAGGTAGTCGAGCCCGCGAAACACAACAGTCATTTGTATTCGATACAGGAACGACCGGCACAACAACGCGCCAGGAATGGAACGGTTTCTAGTTAAAGAAACACAATTGTACATTCAATATATAAACAAATTCACACTATGGCAAATTCAATCGCACTTGCCGAACTGTTTTGCGGTAGTGACAACATCCAGTAAACTTTTCAATTGTTGCAAAGCAGTCAACAAACTATTTAGCGTTTTGCAACTAACATCCTTATTCAAATAGAATGAGTATTATTATATGTACCACAATAACTGGCAACACAACTAGCAATGAAAAAAAACATAACCATGCGGTCTGCACGCGCACGTCTACTGCGCAGCCTTTGTTACACAACAACGAGAGCCGTGCCAAACATAGAAAACATAACGAAAACAGTAACAAAAAGAAAGAAATTTTGGTTTGGGAATCTACACAGAGGCTGGATGAAATGATCGAATTGTAGCAAGGAAAAAGCCTCAAAGTTCGCCACGCCCCGATTCCTGAAATCTTGAATGATATTTTATGCGCTAATGCCCCAATGCTGACATTACGCCAAGTTTGATTTCAGATATTTGTTAAATAAACAAAAAAACGTCTGTTTAAAACTTGCTGTCCGAGATATCCCCAGTCACGTCGGATGTTACCCCAGTACCGGGGTGACTTCCGGTTTGACCTTCATTATTCTGCAAAAAATCGCAATTCGGACTCCTTTTTTATCTCTCTTGGCTTCCGAAAAGCTTTCGATTCCACTTCTTTTGACTGGCTCCTCTTACAATTAAAACTAAAGCGCTTTCCCCCACTTCAATGGGTTTCCCGGTCAGGAGAGGTGTCAGGCAAGGTGACCCCCTTAGCCTGACCCTCTTCTTGCTGCCCTTCAAAACCACCCTTCAATTAGATCTATTCCCGCACACCGGCCGCGACTTACTCTTAAGTTAAAACCCCTTTATTTACGCTTAACAAATCCTGAAAAAAAACCTTTTCAGTTGACATCCTTCTTTACCCGATTATTTAAAGACTTTTCATTTTCGCATTGCTAATAATTTGTTACCCGTTAAGTCCACATATATCCCCTTTCTTTTAGTACTTTTTGTTCTACTCAATATGAAACTAATCAACATTTATTTTTTGAATGCACGCATATTCAATCAATTCGTTCCTTAGTTTTTTCAGTTCTCGAGCACTTATGCCACAAAACCCCTATTATTTTTATAATCCTACTTATTTACATTTTCCCCAACCCCTCAACGATAATACACCCGAGCACTGGCTATGATTTTGAACACCACCCTTACCCACACAATATGGAAAACCTGTAATAAAATTAAAAAGAATCCAAATGTTGTTAAAAATATCCCCAGAAAACTGACCCAATCCTTACGACAATCTCTCAACTTTAAATATGCGGACATGGACAGACCCTCAAGCCAGAGATTTTTTAAATAATTAACAGGACCCCACAAGAGTGTACCACGTTTCTAGCGCTTTCTTCCCCTCCCTAACAATACTGTAATCCTCCCCTTTTATATTGCGCTCTCTTCTTGTACATATTGTAAATACCTGATCAATCCTTTTTTTGCGCTAGCTTCCCTTGTTGTTTGTCCCCTTTCTGTTACTCGCTGGGCACCTTCCAAGTGCCCGAACAAAATATACAATAAAAAAAAAGGTGAAGGTGCAGCATCTGAAGCTAAAAATCTGAAGTTCAAAGGTCCTTTGCAGGATCTTCAGCATCCAGGTGCGAGCAGGACTACTTTGATTCCGAAGTACAATAAAGACCTCGAGGATGTCGGAAAGTGGCGACCAATTAACATCGGGTCCACCAAGATCCTGGCAAGACGGCTCCAAGGAGCAGCAACCCTGAATTACCGTCAGAAGGCATTCAGACCCGTGGAGGGTTGTGCCGAGAACGTAATATTGCTGAATAGCTTTATCAAAGAAGCTTCAACAGCCAAGCGTCGCACGAACTTGGCAGTGGCAATCCTAGATCTTGCCAAAGCCTTCGATACCGTGAGCTATCACTCTGTTATCCGTCAAGCAAAAGCAAGACATCAAGCAAGTCAATGTGAAGGCATTGGCTTTCGCTGATGATCTAGTCCCTCTCCCGAAGGATTACAAAGCATGATGATGGAAACCACCGGTGTACAATTGAAGGCAACGGCTCCAGAGAAAGAAGTGTACAACCATCGGGATTACCAACACCCGGGGCAGAACAAACACGACGAGAATTCGAACCTCTCCATTCGTCATTATTGGAGAAGATCCAGTTCCCGTTATCCGTCCTGGCGAGTGGACAAAGTACCTGGGGGTGCAAATAGCCCCCCAGGGAACATGCAAGCTTCAAAAGAATGCGATCAGGGAGAACTTTGTGCGGCAAAACAAGGCTAAAGCCTCAGCAAAGGATATTCATCCCGAGGTGGAGTTACAGTCTGGCGATTACATCCCAAACAGTAAACACCTCGAACTTCATCGATCGTGAAATGCGGAGGGCTCGGGATCCCCTGTTGTGCAGAGACGTACTTCTTCTTGACGTTGCGCCTAAAAGACAGATTGGCAAGATCGGAGGATCCTGCGATCGTAGTTTTGGCATTGACCCTCCAAAAAAGAGATTCCGCGCAGAAGCCGAAATTTGAACAGAGCCTCCACAACATCGGCTCGTCGGCTCCGCTTTTCTGAGAAGGTCCAGGGATACCGATCTCTGCACTATTCAGACAAGTATTGCAATAACTGGCTAGTCGGCGCAACGGCAACTTTAACCGGACGAAATTTTGTTCAGGGATCTCAAACACTCCCTAGGCGCGAGAGCATAACAAGAGGACGTCCGGGCAATGGCGCAGTGCACCGAAACTACGGATGGCAGAACTGTCACGTGACGAACATGGCTCGTCTTGCAAGGCATAGCGCTGTTCTGCAGGTGTTGGTCGCGCGTTAAGAGAAGATAACTGACTGGTTCAAGAAGAGCCCATACGGCGAGTGGAAATGCGAAATGACCCAGGATGACGACTTAGTTCGGATGGGATCATTAGCTAAGTGTCTCGAAAGGCCACCGCCCTGTGCCAGAGACCAAGTGGACGCCCGATTCAATCCAGGGTTGAAGCGTCCAGAATTTTACCAATAGTTACGCCAGTTAAATGTTCGCTGGCGTATCTTTCAGTTCACAAATAGCAGGGTAAATTTTATTTGCCAAACAATAGAGAATGCTCGCAGTTTCGCCATGACCTTGAGAGCCAGTGGGAAACCGGTACATGCAACCGCGCATTGTGAAGATAAGGAGCGTGTATTTTATCAAGGGTTTCCCTGCGCGCCACAATGCAATCTCTTGATACATCCCGACGCTCGTAGTGGACAAAATCACGCAGCTGGTTAACGGTCAGCCAGACGTAATGGATGGAAATCAATCAGGGCACCTGATGTCAAGCGCGAGGGATTGCACCTCAAACCAGATCTGGGGCGGCATTACGAACACATCTCGCTAAGTTTAGCGAGCTCGGTATTGACGCACGACCTCGTTAAGTCGAGATTTGGTGTTACGAACCCCCGTCTCGCTGACCGGACCTCGCTAAACTCCTCGCTAAGTAGCGAGGAGCTGAGACCACTCGCTAACGCCAAAATATTCCGGACAAAGCCGCACAGCTGCGTCGGCAATTAATAATGGCTGTCTATTTGGCCGCTAAACGCTCATATAAACGAAAAAAGGTAAGACAAAATCCCCTGGAAATGTCGGATTTAGAATTAATTTCAGAATAGCGAATGCCCAAAGCTGTGATAATGGAATTGTGCAACCACTTGCACCAAGATTTAAATCCAAAGAGTGCCAGTAAAAGATGTCTTACAGTGGAAGAACAAGTTTTGATATCATTAAAACTTTTGGCATCAGGAAGCTTTCAAAATTCAGCAAAAGGACAATATTAATGTTTCACAACCAACTGTCAGTGTATTGCTAAGTCGATTTATGGATAGTTTGATTTCAAAACGACATCAATTCATCCACATGCCAAACAGGATGTCTTCAACAATGATAAAGCAACACTTTTACTCAATTGCACGGTTTCCTGACGTCATAGGGGCCATTGATGGAACACATATTCCCATAATTGCACCAAGTGAGGAAGAACATCTCTTTGTCAACAGAAAGGGTTACCATTCCATCAATGTGCAGGCAAGTTGCATACTTTTCCCTTGAGATAAATTGGTTTTGACTTCAAATTCTGTTTGCAGGCTATATGTGACGCGAATATGGTATTTCTGGATGTGGTATGCAAGTGGCCTGGCTCATGTCATGATTCATTCATTCTTCGACAATCAAATGTGTACCAGGAGTTTGAGAGTGGAAAATATCACGATGACATTTTGCTGGGTGACAGTGGTTATCCATTAAAACCTTGGTTAATGATACCTCTTAGCCATCTAAGTACCCCTTCACAACAGAAGTATAATAAGGCTCACAAACAAACACGGCCAACTATAGAGAAGTAAGTTACACTTGTCTTGCACCTCATAACATTAACATAAATGATAATAAAGCTTTGTTGTTTAGGGCATTTGGGGTCGAATTCACCAAGCAGGATTAACTTAATCCGGATTAGGGCTTAATCCGGGATTAATTAATCCCGGTTTAAGCCTGGAGTTAAACTGGTAGTCACCAACCAAGATTAAACCGGGATAACTTAATCCAAGGTTTAATCCACGATTTTGCTGAGTCACCAGAAAGCGCGAGTGGCAATTTTGGCTTATGTAGTGATTCCAAACGTGTAAAAGTGTATTGAATATGTCAAAAACACAAAAGTTTCATTATATTATTAATTTTATGGCTTCTGATTGTGCATGAGAATTGTAGCAGTTGCATTTTTGTAATTACAATGTATTCAATTAATTTAATTTATCTATATTTCTGCGGATTTCAGTTTAAGTAGTGAAAATGCCTCGTTCAGCAAACTTTAGCTCATTGGAAAAAGATCTTTTGATTTCATTGATTGAGTCATATCATGACGTAGTAGAATGCAAAAAATCTGATCATTTAACAAAAAACCAAAAAGATGATGCTTGGAAGAAAATAGAACAAGAGTTTAACAGCAGTTCAGTTAGTCAATCAAGGTCGATCGAGCAGCTTAAATGGCTGTGGAAAAATATGAAAGCATCAAGCAAAAAAAGTGCTGCTTTCAATAGAAGAGAGCGTGTAAAAACAGGAGGTGGACCACCATCAATTTCATCAGACAGCACTTCAGAGAAAGTTGAAGGTTGAATTGTTTATGTCATGCACATCTACTTCTAAAACCACTACTATTGTCTGTATACATTGTAATTAACATACTTTGCAGCTTTAATATCAACAGTTCTCAATCCATTGTGTAATGAATTTGATGACGATGCAGTATTAGATTTAACTGATTGCACAGATCCTAACACTTCAGCCTCAGGTGACACATATCACACCATTTTTCACATTAGTCATACTAATAATATTTGCTTTGTTGCAGTTTATTCCAGTGTCAAAGATGTTTATACCAAACCAGAAATGATTTTGGTAGTAGACACTGAAAAGAAATCATTTGCAGAACAGCTGCATGACAAAAAAATGAATCTGTTACAACTTGAAATTGAGCAAAGAATAAAAGAACATGAAATTAAAATGCAGATATATGAACAAAAATTAAAAAAACACAAGGCAGAATAATCTTGCATTCTGATATTTGCATGCCAATTCAGTTCCATTCACTGTATTTGTATATTGTGATTATTTCTTTTCTGTTCTTTTTCTATTCTGACCACCTTCTTTCTGTTCTTACCTAACAAAATCACCATATTTTTCAGGTGTATTTGTTAAAAATTTTGTGTTATAATATGGTTTCGTAAAACCCGACCTGCAACAGATGGTTCTTGATTGTTATTGGATGCATCAAGTACACTGATATGTTCATTGGGGTCATCAAACTCTTCGAGAACTTCACCCTTTCGCACAGCATAGTTGTGTAAGCAGGCTGTGGCAACTATAATGGTAAGTGTATTTTTTACATTTGTTCTGATTGGAATCCTCAAACAGCGAAAACGTTGTTTCCAAACTCCAAATGCACGCTCAATTTTTGTTCTTGTGGTAATGTGTGAACAATTGTAATTTCTTTCTTTCTGGTTGCTTGGATTCAGAAGTGGTGTCATCATATAATTTCTGCAAGCATATCCTCCATCACCAAGTAGTAACCCTTCAATTAATTTGTTTTCTAGTTGGTGACACAAGTGACTGTTGTCAAATATCCTGCAGTCATGAGTGGAACCGGGCCATCGACAAACCAGATTGGTGAAGAGCATATCAGGATCACAGACAGCTTGCACATTGATGGAGAAATATCCCTTTCTGTTTCGATATATTTCTGCAGTATCTCCACCAGGCGAGACTATGGGGACATGTGAACAATCAATTGCACCAATCACATTTGGAAAACCAGCCACTTCATAGAACCTGGCTTTCACAATTTGCAACAGTTCATTAGATGGAAAATCAATGAACATTTTGTGTCTCTTTGCCACTGCTTTTGATACTCTGTGAATAATTCGGCAAGAAGATGATTGGCTAATGCCTATTAGATCACCATCTGTCTTTTGGAAATGCCCTGTTGCAAAAAATCTCAAAGCAGTGCATATTTGTAAAATAGGTGGAATATAGTGGTTCTTCGTAGTGACACAGTATAGATCATTCTCTATTAACTGTAATAACTGAATCACATTTTCCTTGCAAAACCTAAATCGACTTGTAAATTCTGCTTCATTAAACTTTTCCAGAGGGTTTATTCTATCGCGTATATTTCTTCTGATTGTTGTATTGTGCTCACTTGTATCGTTTTCAATGAAATCCAATAAATCTATTACATCCATGATATGTTTTACAATACCCACTAGTCTTATCTAAGGAGATTTTTAAATATTTTTATTTTTAAACTTTTTTTGCAAATTTTTGATTAAAATATATTTCTCAGACGTTTTTAGAAAATTTTACCAAGTTTCATAATTTTAAAACACCTCTAACGTTGTCAAATTCGACTTAATCCAACCTTAAACCTGGGGTATAGCAGGATTAAATTTTCGGTACTTTAATCCTGGATTAAAATATAATCCCGGTTGGTGAATATGGCATTCTGGGATAATCCCATGTTTAATCCAGGATTAGCTTAATCTTGGATTAATCTAACTTGGTGAATTCAACCCTTGGTGTTTTAAAACAGAGATGGAGAGTTATTGATCACACAGGAGGAAGGTTATGTTATTCACCTTTACAAGTTTGTAAAATTACAATGTGTTGTTTCATTCTGCACAATATTTGTCGCCTTCACAATGTGCCACTGCCAGCAAATGCTGACATAGATTCACTACTAGACACCACCACAACAAATGAAATTCATGACTTACAAGGTAGTATTGTGAGAGATTCCATTGTTTCTACATTCCAATAAAGTCATGTTTGTGAAATGTTTTTGCGTTTGTTTATTGAAAAAAGTGGCTGCACAGCAACAGATTTGGACTTTTCAAAAAACTACAGTTTACACGATGACTAAACACAAGAAATAAAATGATTCGTCATAAAACTTGCAAAACAATGCCGCCAATGTCCACGTGAAGCTCAACTACCAACACAAAAAGCCTTCCGTAAGATGTCGCATAGCGCGACTTCCTAATTTTGCTGAGACAGACGTCTTTTTTCTCACGATTTTGACGCATTCTCTCGTTTCTGCGTCAGGCTTTAGCGAGGCGTTTGCGAGGACACTTCGTAATACCAAATATGTTACCGAGTTCCTCGCTCGTTAAGTCTCGTTAACTTAGCGAGCGAGCAAGTGTTCATAATGCCGCCCCTGTTCTTTTGCTAGAAGTCGACCTGCCAGGTGTTGGACACTTCCATAGTGGCCGACAACGTGTCCCGGGCAAGTCAAACGGTGGGCTAAGGAGCGAGCAGGGTGTACGACTGTGTTGTACTCCGCTGTGATCCTCAACTGGCGAGACTCCATGGCGGGTGAAACGATGCCCTGCTTATAGACGATCTGGCTTTACCGCCGACGCTCTTGCGCCTTCTGTCTGCGGTAACCCTCGAACAGGGATATCGGATCTGGCAGTTGTTTAGTAGGGGCACGTATAGATGATGCCGACTAAAGGGGGAATCGAACACCGTGCACAGGCGCATTGGAAAACCACCGTGATTTACATGTGCAATATGACTGAGGCGGAATGTTTGGTTCGACCTGTGCAAATGCTGGTGCACTTAATTTTGTAGTCAGGATTTCAATCTTGTAGTTGTCGGTGGGCGTCCCACTGACAGTTGCAAGTTACACATTGTTTTTGGTGGAAATCCTGCCAGGTTAGTACCTGCCGCGCTCATATAGCAGTAGTTGCTAATTACTGTCACTGAGTTTAACCGTCTATAACTTTTCTATGGACGCTAGACGAAAACCTACAACACAAAAGTGGTTTGAAACAGCCCACTCTACACATTTGTCCGCTTTTTTTTTACTTTAGCTCAATGTTTTCAATCAGCTATAATGCAAAATGCAACCACTTGAACAAAAGGCGCTTCTGAACCGTAATGCATACGTTTTAATTGCCCAATTAACAGATAAATAATTACCTCTAACTAATTAACAAACTACCGAAAAAAATCAAATAGAAAGGTATGTTTTTTGATTATTTAAAGAAACTACTGCGTTCAAGCTACCCCTTGGAAAAAAAAAGTAGGTCGCTAGGAGCTCTATAGCGCGAAATATGCGCATTTGAAAAACGCGCCAAAATGTGAGGGCTTAAAGGGTAAGTCCTCATCAGTTGCATGTAAAACATGAAAGCATTAGTTGAGTTTTTTTATTACATGGAATATTCATAACATTTTCAGCAACAAAATGAGAAAGGTTTGAAGCAAAGTGTTTCTGGTTACCATCAGTCGGTTTATTTTTTAAATTTGAAAGATCGATTTCGCCTACAAAGGCGTCATCAGTTTCTGCAAATAAAGGAAGATACTAAACTTGATCCACATGTAAGCCTACGTAACATAGAAATCTGTGCAAATATTAACGCTACGATTTCGTAAAGTATTTCAACTCTGCTCGGTGTCATAATTTATCATATTGTACGTTAACAACAGGGGCTGTACTGCGTGATGTCAAATAGGTGGAAATTAAGCCTAGAAGTAATCAGAACAATACAACCAAACAATCAAGTTCTATGACAAAAGAGAAACGTTTTGACCGCTTACCTGCAGCACACGAATAAATTTACACCGATCACAGGACAATGAACATTTCCGTCCAAGCTTATGTTAAGGTACATGTTGGACATTCTGATAAGTTGTATTATATACCGTTGTTTGAATGAGGTACACGATTATTAAAAGGTTAGCTCATTCAAAACGTGAAAGTATTTTGTGGTGAAATCTACCACTGCAAAAGCATAATGTGTAAAATGGGACTTATTTGTGTGATACTGTCGATTTTCAAAGAATATTACAAGTGAGTTTTTTGATGGCTATGTTGCTTAAGTGTTAAGTGACCAATGTCCCATGGTTGCTGTATACAAAGCACTGAAGTGTAGTCACAATAAACATGCATAAAATGTTGTTTGTAACTATTTATTGCAGCAGAACTTGTGTTTTAGAAAAATGCAAAAGCGCAACAACAAAGTTTACTCCAAAGTCAGTTCAGGTAGGAGGGCATAAATATTGTTAAGAAGGTTTTTGAGCAAGAAACATATTTACAAGAAAACAATAACGAAACAAATCTGCAGGAAGCAAACAAACTCTACAATTGTTTACATTGCGATGAAAGCTACACCCATATTTCGTCTTTACGAAGACATGCCCAGCTTTGCTCAATACAGAATCCCAGAACCTTATGAATGCCATTGGTTTATTCAACCCACATTGGAAAATGCACCAATGGAGACTGAAAAAATACAGCTGAATCTAGAATTTTTGCACAAATTGGTGGAGATCCACTTAATACGAAGGAAACCAAAATTCCTGCAGAGAAGATGACTAATGAGGCGACCCCTTGTGTACATATTTTTTCGAACTCAACATCGCAATAATTGACGAGCAACAAATAAATTTGTAATGTTTTTTGTCTGTTCTGTTGGGCGTTGTTAAATGACTAAGGTGTTTTGGGGGGCGGGGCAGAAAAAAGTTTAAGAAACACTGAGCTGTGGTACCAAAGGATAAACCAACCAACATTGATTGATTCAAATGATGTTTGTTTGCGCTATCTTGAAATTGCTGTTCAATCTTATTGTTTATAAAGTAGTTTAAAGAAAATCAGCTTTTTAATTCGTTGAAAACCATGGGGTTCTGGCTGAAAATAATGGACTAAATTTCAGTTCAACTGTTTTTTTTATGTTTATAGCTAACTAACTCATAAGCGAAATCATTTTTTTTAAATAATCTGCTGACGTAAATCAGAGCCTTGCTGCTTTACGATGAACACCAAATTTAAACTTTTTTATTTCATGGAGGTGAGGAAACGCGATCCCGCAAGGAACAAGATAGGAGATATCTGAAACATTGTAAACACGTGTTTGTACCTCTATGGAACATCACACCACGGAGCACCAAAGCATATCTTCAGCGACAATGGCACAAATTTTGTTGGTGCCGAGAAAATACTAAGAGAGTCGTTGCAAGCATGGAATCAGCTTCAAATCTCTGAATTTCTGCTTCAGAAACAGACGTCGTGGTCATTCAACCCTCCTGCTGCAAGCCACATGGGTGGCGTTTGGGAACGTATGATTCGTTCTGTTCGTCGGATCATGTCCTCGCTTGCTGGTTCCCAGGTGATGTCTGATGAAGTCTTGGAGACCTTGTTTGTGGAAGCTGAATCTATAATCAACTCAAGACCCCTTGTCCCGGTGACATTTGATCATAGGGACGAAGAACCGCTGACCCCGAATCATCTCCTGCTCATGAGAGGATCCCCCAACCTGCCTCCGACGATTGCAGAGAAAAAGGATTGCTATACAAGACGGCGTTGGCGTCAGGTGCAGTTTCTCCTCAACCTTTCCGAGCGATGTCAGCTCGGGTTGCTAGATGAACTCCGGGTAACTGCTCGGTCTTCTGAAGATACCTTCGGACACTGATTTTTTGCCGCGATGCGCACGATATTGGCGATGTGTTTGTAAAAATGTTTCATGTTAATCCCACATTTTTGGGGGGGGGGGTGTTACATCGCCACTAGTATGCTGTGTGTGTGTTTTCTATGTTGTGATTGTTTGACGTCATCTCAATGTGCCGTTGTTGCGTCACACGAACATTTGTCTTAGTGGAACACTGCTGTTGACTTGTTATTGTCTACCAGTGCTGCTGACCTATTGTAAATGTATTTTCTATTTGAATAGCCTATTGCATAAAGATAATTTAAGTGCCAATGTTTTCCGCTGACTGGTTGATCTGAAACCTTCCGAAATTTGTGACTCTGGTGCTATAATAATTCGGAAAGCAGAATTTGCTTATTTCTGTGTGTTGTCAAAATAAAGCGGATTTGTTCGTTTTCTTGGAAGAGGGTTGCGCGTTACGACTATTATAGAAAACCCCCTGTTGCACTGTCCGGGCGCAGGAGTCACGCCCACCCGCACTGCCAAGGGCAGCGTAACATCGTAATGTTATTTCTTTTGAAGAACTGGAATGTCTAAGAGTGTAATTAAAAACCTGGCAATACCTACACAATAGCCAGAAGGATCCAGCAAAGCATTCAGTTTTTAGCTTGAACACACGCATGAATGCATCACAAAGTGTTTGTAAAAATATTTCGGTCGTTTCTTGGGGGACACTTGTAGCCAGGGCGGTTGGTTTAGTTAGGGACCGTTGCAAAGGAGGCAGACCGAACAATATAGTGTTTCGATACTCCATGAGGCAATCGCGAAATAGCCAAATGCCTCTAAATGTCAAAGTGAAGAAATTCAAACAAGCGCGGATAACGGCGGGAGAGTAACTATTTCTCTCTAGTCAAGGCGTCAGCCTGGGTCCTTTCGGACTGCACAACAAGACCTACAAATGTAGATAGAGAGCGGAGGAGTGGTTGGAGGCCGATCGTAACTTGCCGAACGAAGGGGTCGATGAAGAAACCGTCCTCGACGCCCCATATTTGCAAGTGAAGAAATGTTTCTCACTGGGGATCACCCACACCCGGGGAAAGACTTCAACCCACAGGGTGCGGATCACTCCATTCCACACCATCGAAGAGGACCATGTGAATACCATTAAACCCGGGGAGTGGGTGAGATACTTGGGCATCAACATCCGCCCTCAGGGGACCTGCAAGATGCAAAAAAAGGAGATAACAACGGACCTCCAGCGGCATCATATCATCCCGAGATGGAGCTACAGGTTCGCCGTCTCTCCAATGACTTTATACACCTTCCGACAAAGCACGGACTGGGCATTCTTCTACATGAAGGGTGCTTCATTGCAAAACAACGTCTGCGGGGCAGGCTTGTCGAATCCTTGGATCCTGCAGTAGCTGTCTTAGCCCCGACTCTGCACAACAAGACCCTACAACATCTTCGAAGAAGACTGCAGGCAGAGGTCGGGAGCGGAGAAGAAATAACAACAGCCACCATTCTCCGCGCCAGACAGCTACGACTTGCCGAATTTATTGTTTTCATAATTATTCGAAACTTTTTTCCTGCATGCAACACTGATACGCAAAGTTTATTGCCACCGAAATGATTAAAATCAACTTTAAGCATTTGGTAGAGCAGTAGAGGTTATTCTTTAAGTGCCAATAAAAGGCTGTATGATAGAATGGGTTCCAATCCAGCACATGTTTACTTTAAATGTTTCGGTGGGTATTATTTATATGTTATAACAGGTCACAAAAACCTTGATAACAAATAACAGAAAAATCGGAAGTCGGCTAATATCACAGACTGGGTCCCAAAAACTAGTAATTTGCGAAATGTATGCTTACTATGGTGGCCCATTGCTATCAACAGCCTGTTTCAAAAAACACATATGAAAAACAAAAATCAAAACAGAAACGAAAAACAAATGTGAAAATAAAAAAACAAATAAAAACAAAATAAAAATTAAAACGCAACTGAAAAACAAAACAGAAATGAAAACACAAATGCAAAACAAAAATGAAAACACAATTAACAAAACTACACGTGGCCCAGCGCTATCATCCCAATGACAAATGGGATCAATTACGTGATGGCCCATCGCTATCAAAATCTATAGATATCGTATGCGTTGCCCAGCTGAGTTCGAACTCGAACGGTCTGAGGTGCTTCATTCATATGCATACATTAAAAAGTAATTGGGAGTTGTCCTCGGAAGCGTCCTACAATTCTCTAGGTGACTAGAGTTCTTCTGTGGCAAACATCAATCGATCCGGTTAAAAGAAGCAAATGCTACGGATTATAGCATCTTAGGCGACGGCAGGCTGCATGTTTTATGACCTTAGGTTAATGTTGAGAAAAATTTGGCAACGTGTGCAGCTGACCTAAGGTGTATCCATATCTCCTAATACCATTTGATGTTTTTTATGCAGCTGCCATACTCAGCAGGCTGGCTAAGGTATATGCTGTTATAAATTATTTCCATTACCCATCTGCGTAAAATGTGGCAACAAAATGTTAGACTGAAAAACTGTTTGCAAAAGTGTGTTGCAAAAAATTTTAAGCGAAAGGAAATCCTAAGTTTGGTGAAAAAAAAGTTCAGTGAATATCGATGGAGTATTGCAACTTTGGACCGTCGTCTTCGTTTCTTTGACATTTCTTATATTTGCTATGATACACCTCTTGAAGATGTGTGTGATGCAGTTGATAAGGAATTACAAGGTCCTGGCAAACTATTAGGTTACAGGGCAATGAACCAAAAACTCAGATGCAATCATAACATCTTTGTTCCAAGACACTTGGTGCAACATGTATTGGCACAAAAAGATCCAGAAGGAGTTGCTCTTAGAAATGTCAAGAGAAAAATCAAAAAACCCAAACAACCATTTAAAAGTGATGGGCCACTTTATTTGGTTTCTTTGGATGGACATGATAAGCTATCAAAATTATACTTTTCCTCTTGCCATATATGGTGCATTAGACACATTTTCCAGAAAAATTTTGTTTTCTTTTTGTAACCTATTCCAACTCTAACCCATTAATAATCGGAAAAAAGTATCTGGAATATCTTTACACATGGAACATTATGCCACGATTTTTGAGACTTGACAGGGGAACTGAAACTGGTAAAATGGCAACTATTCACACATTTTTAAGAAACAAACTTGAAGACCTTGTGGACCCCACAGATAGTGTTATATATGGGCCGTCCAATACCAATAAAATTGAGCGTTGGTGGAGGGAACTCCACGAAAGGTTGGAGATGTTTTTCAAAACACAGCTTAGGTCCTTAATTCTTAATGGAAAATACAATCCACATTGTGCATTGGATCGTCAACTTCTGTTTTATGTTTATGAACCTATTGTAGCCCGAGAGTGTGATATATTTGTTAATAATTGGAACAGTCACCGAATAAGACATCAAACCAATGTTCATCTGCCAACCGGAATTCCAGACCACCTTTTTGATTGTCCGGAGTCATATGGTTCATCTTGCAAAGGCCTTTCAATTACAAGAGAAGATCTTAAAGAAGTTGCAGAATTATCTGGTGTGCTTTCTGCTCCTAATGACGAACTTAAAAAAGGTGTTCTGAACTTTTACCTAACCCTCAGTTGATACTAAAATTTGTTATTGTGTAACAACATTACTACTGTCTAACACAAGTTTGTTTTGGTCAATGAGTTGTTTTAATTTTTTTTTGGATTTTTTTAGTTTGGATTCACCAATTTTGTACCTTCTCATTCCCAAATATTAAGTTTTTGTTTACATGCCTAAACCAAATGTATTGAAATTTAACATGTACATATGTAGGCTGCTTATCACTGGTTGTTTAAAATTTTATTTACCCTTACAGTCGCAAATACCTGTTTAGACGCTGACTGGTTCATCCACAATGCAAAACGATAGGGTGCGGCCAGGTAGGAGTTGTGATAACCTCAATATATGTTTGGCTTTTTTGTGATGTAAAGTGTGGCACGGCAATAGTATGTGTCAAAGAGCGCAACAACTCCCAACATATGCAAGGAGTTTATCATATTTTATGACAGACGAGTCCCAGCTGTTGATACTAAACCACTGCTTTCCATGTTTGTGTAGTATTAACCTAGATGTGTTGACTAAATAATGCTGTAAAAGATGATACATTGTAATAACTTTGCAAGCATTCATTTGTACTACAGTAACATGTAAGCATTTGGTTCAATAAAAAAATGGCACATGTACAAAATATCATTTTGGGATGGCAGTGTATGTTGAATAGAAATATTGAGAATGCCACCAAAGCTTTGTAAAATACTAAATAAAACAGAAGAAAGAAACCCAAGAAACATGAATGACACTGCATGTACACTTGTGTGCAGAGGCTCAAGAACCACCAGGCAAAATACAGTGTGTGTGCTCCTATTCTTGTGTGTTGCTTCATGTTTATTGAATCTTGATCAGTAACACAATGACGATCAAGCTATTTGGATTTCAGAATATAATTTTTATTTACTATTTTGAGCCCAGATTGTAGTGTGACGCAAACAAGGAGAACAAGACCACAACATGTGATAAGTCATAAGCCTGATTGTAGTAAAATTTTAGATGTAGTCAGGCTTATTTGGTTTCAGACAGACTCTTTTCAGCATCTTCTTGTTGCAATGGTGGTAATTTCATCATTTCACAAAATTTGTTGCAAGCATGGTGGCAGATAAAGTTGTCGATAGCAGTTGTTGATAGATTACCAGCACAGAAAAAAACCTCGAAGTTGTCATCTGTTAAAGTTGTGGTAGCAAACTTTATCGCCAGTTAATTTGGTGCAGGAACCATCGTTATTGACATGTTTTTCAAACGTTCCCTCACAAAAAGCTTCAATGGTAGCAGGGCTTTCAGTAATAAATGTCATCATACTTTAGAGTTTCACCAAAAGCAACTGGTGCTTTTGCTGACAATTTCTGTGAAATTTGCCTGGCCACAGCATGCATTTGGACTTGTTTTCGACAATGATCTTCGACAGACATATTCATATCATTCTCTATAGTAGCCACTGCCTCCTGTTTGTACAATTTTAAAACTAGTTTTTCTCCTTTCCACTGTGTTGGTGGCAACTGGTGTGCCATATACGCATTTCGAAATGCACCACTTGCAAAAGATGAAGTGGAAACTTGTAATGTTGAATTGCTCATTTTAACCCATGTACTGTCACTCAATGAAAAAGACTCTAGTTGTGTTGAAATGATTTTAACTTCGTTTTTAATGACTTTGCCAGCTTTAAGTAAAGTGCTAATGGAAATTGATTTGGGCACATAGCCTGACTTTGTAGGATCACATATCTTCTTGTTTTTAGATAGGATTCCAAAAATCTGATGTAAAGAAACTTTTTGCCTTTGACTTGGTCCAGTCTTCTGCATGATGGACCACATCACATGTTCCCTGTGGAGCCTGGTAATATTTTTCACAAGCTAATTTAATGTTGTTAAGATTTACCTCATCGAATGGGAATGGTACAAAGTCTCTTGTGTCTAATGGGTTAAACTTTTTCAGTCTTCCAGATGGGGTTGATGACATTCTTTTCCTTGACTTTTCTTGCGTTTCATGCCAACTCTTTTTTCAAAATCATCCCAAACAAGCTAAAAGTATTTATTTAAGTAATGTTGAAGTAATGCTTCCCAAATCATGAATATACAACAGAGTTAAGGATATTTATATCACCCACAAAGGCACTGTCAGATTATTGAAATAAGAGACTGACAATGCAGGTGAAATCTATATACCTGAAATGAACCATTGTTGGCTCTTTCTAAGTAAGTTTACAAAAAATTCAATCTAAGACTAATGTTCGTTTTTCTGCCAACACGTATTTTAACCGCGTGGTTTAATATGGATACACCTTAGGCCAGCTGAACATTTCCAAACAACGTTCTAATGTAAACCCAAAACATGCAGCCTGTGGCAACACGCATGTTTTCCCTGGCCTAGTTCTGACCACGCCGCATGTTTCCTGAAATTCAATACTGGAACACTAGACGGAAAGGATGCAGGCGGAGCTAAGCCTTCCTGCAGAGTTCAAACCAAGCTGCTGATACCCTGCTGGACAACCACGTTTTTCCTGAATGTTTGTTATAAAACGCCCTCGTAGTAATTGTTCGCTCTCTCAGTCGCTCGTATTCTCTCGGCCCTGTCGTTATTCTTCCCATCGCGCTGTAAACGTTCGCACGTTCTTTTAATAGTTAAATTCGCTGCAATTCAGTCACGTGTTAAACGCGCTTGAAACAAGTTAAACTTAAGCCACCTGGTAATTGCAATCGTGTGTTTCCATTAATAAAGAAGTCTGTTCACGGAGCTTTTAATTCAGTAGTCTATATCAGCAAGAACACGCAAACAGACTTTAGCTTCAGCAAAGCAGCGACTGGGAATCTTACTTGTACGCTGCACTGGTGACCCCGACGTGATCACAATTGCTCTTACCAAGTTGGTTTGTTCCGTTTATTTTTGAAAAATATTCTACTGAATTGCATTCTTGCGAGTCTCACAAGTCTTTTTGCTCTTACCAGAACTGAATCTATCTTCTTGGAGGATCGTCGAGAACCGCTTCTTCGGAAACTACGTTCCCAGACGCTCCTTTGTCACGGTACTGTACAATATTTCATTTTATTTTTGTTTGTGTGTCGCTTTTCTTAGTATCAGAATGAGTTGGTTTCCGTTTAAACAATCGGACAAGCCAGGTAGTTTGCGAAAAACACCTTCGCGCGGAAGGGTTCGTTTCACACCAGACGAGTTAGATAAGGTTCGTGAAGCGATGCGGGACGATTGTCGCATGATTGATACACGGCTAGGCCCGGTGCGCGCAAAATCACCACATGCTGGACCATCAGGTTCGCAACGATTTTCGACGTTGCCTGATGATTTTAGCAGTCGTGTGAATCCAGCCGACGAGCGCTTACCTAAGTTGACTCGATCCCCTAGTACATCTCCAGTCAGAATGTCGCGAAGAGGATTAGTGCCGACGCCAAGTGTTCCAAAGCTTACTTTGCCTGCTGTTTAGACGAGCATGCCTCGAGCGTGGTTCAAAAGCGTTGAGCAGACATTGGGAAGCTGTGGAATTAGTGGCGAGTCGCAGATGTTTAATTACGTTGTGTCTAGCCTTGGTGAGGAACAAATTTCTAAAGTTGGCCACGTGGTTTTGAGTAGAGCTCATGATGAACCATACTCTGCTTTAAAGAATGCGCTTATTACGTTTTATGAAAAAAGCGAAATAAGTCGTCTTAATCAGTTGTTGAATGAGACGTCATTGAAAGGTAGACGCCCCACCGAGTTATTACATGAGATGTTGTCGTTGTTGGATGCAAGAAATGGTTTGGACCCGATGACCGAACGCTTGTTGAATCGGTGTCGAAGAGGTAGAATTTTTGGGACATCAAGTCACTTGTCATGGTTTTCACCCGTTAGAAAACAAGGCCTAAAACGATAGAAGAATTACGTAAATTTCTTGGCATGCTAATGTTCTATAGAAGATTCATTCCACACTGCGCTGAACATACCCAAGTCTTAACGGCCATGTTGCAGAAAGCCTTCAGGAAACGCAAATTCATTGATTGATCCCCTGAACAAATAGTGGCGTTTGACAAAGCTAAGGAATTGTTGAGCACGGAAACCATGCTACATTATCCAAAGTTTAATGGCAAGTTTTCATTGGTTTGCGATTGCAGTAACTTTGCTATGGGAGCGGTGTTAAATCAGTTTGAGAATGGTCAATGGTTGCCACTTGCATTTTTCTCTCGGAAGTTGAATTCCGCTCAAAGTAAATACTCGACGTTTGACCGAGAATTGTTGGCTATTTATGAAGCAATAAGGCATTTCAAACCTTTATTACGTGGTAGAGATTTCAATGTTGTCACCGATCATAAGCCATTGGTAAAAGCGTTTCACTCCATGTCTGACAATCTTTCACCACGTCAAGAACGGCATTTTGATTACATTTCACAATTTACATCTCAGATTGAACACATCCAAGGTTTACAAAATGTTGTCGCGGATTGTTTGTCAATTTCCGGAGACAATCGACTTTCACGAGTTGTCAGTAGAACAGGACACTTTGCGCTTTCAGAACTTGCTAGAACAGGATTGTAGGTCTCTTCAACTTGTGAAACGAAGATGGCCAGAAATTAATGTCGATCTCATTGGAGATATTTCCACAGGTGTTTTTAGGTTGGTTGTTCCTACTGGTTTTAGAAAACAAATTTTCAACACGGTTCATTCTTTATCACATGCTGGAATTAGAATTACTGAGAAATTGATTGGAGAACGGTACGTTTGGCCAGGTATGAGAAAAGATATCCATGAGTGGTGTAAAACTTGTTTACAATGTCAAGCCGCAAAGGTACAAAGGCATAACACTGCGCCGCTAGGAAGTTATATTGAGCCACAGGAGCGTTTTACCGATCTTAATTTGGATGTCGTAGGACCTTTACCAAATTCTAATGGTTATAGCTATATCTTTACTATCATTGATAGATTCACAAGGTGGTTAGAAGCTATTCCTCTCACTAACATTTCTGCTAGTAATTGTGCTGATGCATTTCTACTCAATTGGATTTCGCGGCATGGAGTTCCTCTTCGTATAACAACAGATCGAGGATCTAATTTTGTTTCCGGTTTATTTACGGATCTTTGTGAATTAAATTATGTAATAGCACGAGCTATCACCCAATCGGAAATGGCCTGATCGAGAACACCCATCGAAGATTAAAGGCAGCTCTTAAAGCAAGACCAATGGACTGGCATTCAAATTTAGGTTTGGTAATGTTGGGTATACACGCTAGTTACAACCAGGAATTAGATTGTTCCCCGGCCGAATTGGTTTTTGGAACCACTTTAAGATTACCTTTGGAATTCTTTGAAGATACTGCATCTGTCTCTCACCGTTCAGAATACGCAACACAACTTTCATCCTTATGTCAAATCTAACCTTTTCAGCAAGACGACCACAACCACCTCGCAAATCTTACCTGGACAAGGATCTTCAAACGTGTACCCATGTCTTTGTTAAAATAAGAGGCCACAGAACACCACTTCAAAATCATTACAAAGGACCATACAAAGTCTTAGAAAAGCATGACAAATACTTTGTATTGGCTATGTCCGGACGGGAAGATAGTGTTTCCATTGATAGGATTAAAGTAGCTCATTTGCCTAATAACATACCTTCGGATTCTGGCACACTAGATACTGTTCAGGACACTCAGGATACCGTATTAGACCAATCTAATCTACCTCTTGTTACAGATTTCGAGACACCAGAAACACCGGAACCAACAACGTTCACCAGACGTGGTCGCGAAATCCGAAAACCATTAAGATTCAGACAATAAGCCATGTTCATAAAAAGTGTTGTTTCCGTGAGAGGTGAAGTACAATTTAAATTATGCCACGAAACAAGTTCACGTGGCGAATATAGTGTGGTTGAACCCACATCCTGCCACCGTAATGTCCCCCCAATTAAAATTCCAATATTCATGTGTCAAACTAACATAGACTCTTTTGATAGTGTTCATTATTTCTTCGGAGCTAAAACTCACGAAATTACGACAAAAGCAGGTTCCCCTCCAGTTCCAAACGTCTGCGAGGGATGGAAACGAAATCTGGTTGCAGACAACATCGGGACATTACAACCGATCACGGAAACGTCCTGGACTACGGAAAATAAACTAACAGTAGAGTATAAATGGCCTACCTCGGCACACGGTAGTGTTGTGAATGCTTTACTGACTAAGTCGGATATTCTTTATGATCATTTGCAAAAACAAATGAAAAGTGCTATTGGACTTTTGTCCAATTGTGATGTGAAGAAAGGTTTCTGTACTGTTGGCACTAGAACCTTTATTTGGGATCCTCCCTCTGACATTGATTGTCCAAATACCACTCCTTTAGGTGTACATAAAATGTCCCTTCATTATAACAAAGGCCAAGACAAACCTTATCGTTTAGAAATTAAAGAATTGGGAATAAGTATTCATCATGAGGCACAATGTCCCCCGGGTACTTCTAATTGCTATGGAACTAATACGTTTTGTGATCCTGGTGGGTTAATTCTTGCCTATCACAATTGCTCGACTTTAGAAATGTCGCCCACTGTTATGAATAATAATATTCGTAGAATCACAGGAAACCCTGATGCTAGATTTGTTACAGAAGTCGGTGACGTTGTGAATGAGAAGTTCGTACACCTGACTGCAGAGCTTCATTACATGGAATGTCAGATGAACTCTGTGTTAACCACAATCTACTCCTTATTGGCCAGGCAATATCCAGGAGAATCTCTCAGTGGACTCCTCGGCGAACCCAAAGCTGCCATAACAATAGGTGATCTTATAACTGAACTGAGTTGCCAGGATATTAGTGGTATTATATTGCACGATTTACGTGTCGGCAACCTTTTCGCAACTCGTCCCGTCATAGAATTTCGTAATGCAGCTGGTAAAAGTGTTAAAGGCCAGTTGTATCGCGACGGGTTTGTCTACAAGAACGTAAAGTTTCTTGAGAATTACATCCCTGGACGAGTCATGACATTTAAAGTAAAGGGAAAGTATTATACATATGAGAATTATACTTTAGCTCATGTAAATACAAAGGTTCGTGAGTTGCAACCACGAATAACTCCAATTCATTATACCCCCTATAGTGTCGATTTCCAGTCTATAATGTCGGAACACCCTAGACCTTCTACTGGTCTTGACGACATGACCTCTATGCTTATGGCATTAAGTCAAGCACGACTGACGCACGACAAGTTGTATCATTTTATTAATTCTAATCTTAAGTCTAACGTAGACGCCGACATGGGTTACGTTGCCAAGACTGCACAGAACGTGGTAACAAATGTTTTTATCTCAGCAATCAGTGAGATTACTAACCCCATCTTATGTGGTATTTTTACGATATTCTTCTTTTTGGCCATGATATGGGGTGGTGTTTTGACATTCTGGGCATCTAAGTATTATGTTCCCATAGTTTGGAATGCCATTGGAGATAAAGTCCGTACTTATAGAACCACACCTAGCCAACCGCCTGATGAGTCGGACAATGCAAATAATATTACGGACTATGAATTATCGACCCGTAGTGGAAACTCTGAGCGAATAGGCCAACGCTTATAGGCCAACGCTTAACGCTATCCTCAGTTACCCGGACGTGCCTAATTAATTGATCGGATTTTCTTGTAAATATGCATGCATTCCTTTTGAGCATTTTACTGCCAGTTTTTCATTTTTTTACACAGAAAAATAATCCACCGTGACAGCTTGCGACCACGACGGAAACACAGACGATGACCAGCAAAGCAGCAAGCCAATTCAACTCGATTCACCGCACAACAACCTAACGACAAGACATTACCGGATTTCGGATAGAAACTATCATCTTGACAAGGAAGGGGCATGTGTGGCAACACGCATGTTTTCCCTGGCCTAGTTCTGACCACGCCGCATGTTTCCTGAAATTCAATACTGGAACACTAGACGGAAAGGATGCAGGCGGAGCTAAGCCTTCCTGCAGAGTTCAAACCAAGCTGCTGATACCCTGCTGGACAACCACGTTTTTCCTGAATGTTTGTTATAAAACGCCCTCGTAGTAATTGTTCGCTCTCTCAGTCGCTCGTATTCTCTCGGCCCTGTCGTTATTCTTGCCATCGCGCTGTAAACGTTCGCACGTTCTTTTAATAGTTAAATTCGCTGCAATTCAGTCACGTGTTAAACGCGCTTGAAACAAGTTAAACTTAAGCCACCTGGTAATTGCAATCGTGTGTTTCCATGCTTTTAATTCAGTAGTCTATATCAGCAAGAACACGCAAACAGACTTTAGCTTCAGCAAAGCAGCGACTGGGAATCCTACTTGTACGCTGCAAGCCTGCCGTCGCCTAAGATGCTCTAATCCGTAGCATTTGCTTCTTTTAACCGGATCGAATGATGTTTGCCACAGAAGAACTCTAGTCACCTAGAGAATTGTAGGACGCTTCTGAGGACAACTCCAATTACTTTTTAATGTCTGCACATGAATGAAGCACCTCAGACCGTTCGAGTTCGAACTCAGCTGGGCAACGCATACGATATCTATAGATTTTGATAGCGATGGGCCATCACGCAATTGATCCCATTAAGATGATAGCGCTGGGCCACGTGTAGTTTTGTTAATTGTGTAAAGTTGGTGTTTATTTAAAAAAAGGTTGCTATCAAATACCCGTTCGCACTTTTCTCGGTCATTTTATGCTGCCATCCCATTAGTCTTGGACAATTAACTAAGCCGCGCTAGAAGTTCGCACTTGCAAACGTAAGTCTGGTCTCAGAGTCGAATTTAGTATTTATTACCGACTGGAATCAATTGGTACGCTGCACCGCGATCACTTTTGCTTTTGTCAGGTTGGTTTCTAATTTACTTGTTGAGGAGTAAATCATGGTAGAAGTCTAACTGCTGTAAGCATGTTTTGTCTATAACACTATGCTAAGCAAGTAAACGTCTATTCTTCATGGTTATGTCAGTATGTATGTTTTAAGAAGGGGACGTTAAGTTTTTTTTGGCATACGTGTTTAACGTTACTTAATGGTGATTATTATCTGTGATAACACAAAGAAAAACAAAACTAATAGCTTTACAAGAAAAGGAGACATTCTACATCTAGCTCACAAGATTGGGAAAAAAGTTTGTAGGAGAGTAAAACGAGTACACAAAGGTTCTCAGAGTAATTACACCAAAAAGAGAATATCAAAATTCATCATGTGTTTATTTTATTTTTTCTGCCCATGCGGCAAAATAGAACATCTCATAACAAAAAAAAAAAAAAAATTTAGGCAAAAATTGTTTTAAGTCATAAACTTTTGCATGCATTTGTATAACCTTCTTCAAATGTATTTTGTGGTGCCTTTTCTTTCTTTGCAGTTTGTTTTACTATACTTTGCTATCTTATGGTCAAAGAAAAGGCAAAAAAAGGTGCACAAAACTAAATAAAAAATTGGATTAATTAAATATTTGGCTTTGTGACTGAACCGAATTCTATCCTACAACTTGGTCTGCTGACAAATGTTTCTTTTTATTATGACACACCAAGAGTATTTTGTTACCAGACATCAAGCAAGGACACATTTGTACCCTGTACCAGATTGTGGGCAAACATTTGTTAATGTTACCAACCACAGAAACATCCAGATGTAGCAAAAGAATAATTTTTTCACGACAACCAAGGGATAAGATGTGTCCAAATACTGCCACAAGGTTGTGTTATGTTTTAAAGCTCACATGACATCCACATTTATAGTAAGGATTTTTTGGACCTGTATGTGCAACAGATGACAACAACTGGTGTTGGTAAACACAGCAATCCTGTCAGTGACACTGTGGCGTTATCATACAGGAAACAAATTATTCATGCCATTAGTAATCCTCAAAATGTGTATGAAAAGATATAACCCTTTCAACTGGTAAATACAAGCATTACATAGTAATTTGATTCTAAAGTTTCAAACCCATTTACATTCTAAAAATGATTTGAAAACCTTTGCCCACCAGTCGGTTGATCGGTCACTAAAATATTCTTCTTCCTGTTTCAACAGCGTGATTGGACAGAATTTATTATTATTCTATTATAACTCTGCTTGCCCACTGTCCAACTGATTAAATGTAATAGAAATTGGCAACTTACAGTATTGGAGTAGGCCCAGATAAACACCCGAAAACCGTAACCTGTAGTGCAAAATTAAAATTTACAAAACCACTAGAATTATATCAGATGCGCAAAAGAGCCATAATAGTCAATGAGAGCTGCAGACAGGTTTCGACCTGTAAGGTCGCATTAGTGCAGCTGGTGACCGTGGCACATGCTGGCTGGTAGACTAGCAGGCACACAGATTTCCACTTTGTGGTACCTTTCGGTCAATGGGTACCAAACTACCCAAGCCAAATCGCGACATCCAGCAAGTCTACAAACCTAATGATCGCGGACATGCGCGGTGGGGCGATCGTGCCATTGCAAAAATATTGGGCGAAACTGTGGATGCCCGTCCAGGCGAAATCGACTTTTCACGATTAGCCTACTAATAAATCAGCTGACTGCAATTTGAAACTTTTGTTAGTTTCACTTGATACTATGCAGCAGGGTTTAGTAGCTTTTTTTTTAATTTAACGCGCGTAACCAATGTGTTTTTATTCTGTACCAAGGGACGTTTTAATACTGTGCAAGTGGATTACACAGCCTATGCCTTTCTCATCCTTTTATGCATAGCTGTTATGTTTAAAAGAAAGCGGACAAGAGTGCTGTGGATGCATTGATAAACCCAAATGAAACAGTGTTCTGCATGTTCATGCATTATATGCCAAAGGGGTTCTGGAAGTCCAAGTACATTTTACATATAACCCTTGTCAAGACACAAACACCCTTACAAAAGCACCAGGATTATAAGTTGTGGCCTGACAGGCAAGGACTGTTACAACATGTTCTGACCATTTTGTTATTTTGTAGTCATCTCTTTATAGTGATTCTATTATCACTTTGCCAATCCGTTCTTAAGGTTAAACTATGGACATGAAGGGCGAAAAACTGTTACGCTTGAATGCGTATGCGACATAGCATGGATGAAAAACTAATTGGAGATGGCTCCTACTCCTCGACTTTCTTTAGATCGTCGTGCAGTGCTTGCGAAAAGCAATTTTGCCCCAATTTAGTTCCGAAATGTTGTAAACTGCATAAAAGTGTTGTAATGTCGGTCTACAGGGCGAACGTAAAAGGTGAGGCAATCAGACTTCGCAGGACGAATAAACGCGAAGAGGATTTCTGCGACAGCCTAGACAGATTGCAACGTAAATGGTACAACAAAGGCATTGCAGTGGATAGAAGATGATACCAACCCTACTATCCCCGACGCGGACAAAAAGGACGGAGATGAACCTCACAGAAAAAGAAAGAACACTTCAGCATCACCGACACTGCCTTGCATATTCTGAAGGTTCCCTCACTTGCCAGAATTATGGCATATATGTATAGCCTTGTGCACGCTGAGGAGCTTTTCCATTGACAAAGGGGATGAAAACGTTGCTAAAGCACTATGTAACCCAGCACCAGTCCACTTTTGTAAATCAACCGAACATTGCGGATTGCTTTTATGTATTTTTGTTGAACAACCACATGTTTTTCGTGTGTGTTTTAACGTGGTCTACGCCGTTCGTCTTATCGGCGCGTCCCTTATCTCTATCTGCGTCAGATGTTGTTTCTCCACCGTGATCGTAATTCTCTTACTTTTTAATGCAAAGCTGGTGGTAACTCAGTGTTTTGCCTTGCACAGTAGCATTGCTAGTCCTTAAATATCATATATTGTGTTGTTTACTGCAAAGAACTGAAGATGCCCTTGGGGCGAAATATATATTCGCGATCAAACTGATCCTGAGTGTTATTACGAAAGTTAGTGATCGCTAGGCTTGCATCTGCAGTTTTGGGTAGATCCCAATATTTTTATTTTTGAAGTCAACTTGTAATGAAGTAAAATCCGACCGAAGATAGATTACTAAGTATCCTAAGATTTTTGTCCTCGGGTGCAACCTAACGAAAAAGAGGAAGGGGGTGAGAAAAGATCGAGATGATGTGCGCAGGAAGCCATCGGAGATCAAACGCGAGGAATATGCTCTCCAACAAAAGCTCTGGATAAGAAATCGATCCAAACTCGCGAAGATCTTGCTCGATGACGCGCCTCTCAATCCTAAAGCATCGAGGAGGTTGAGAAAGTTTATATTGGAAGGTTCGAAGACGAGTTACCCCAGCCAGTGAGCAAATTGTGAATGCGAAAATCGACAGACTACTGAGCAAGAATGTTCGATCAAGGTCAAGATTCAACATCTGAAGCTGATGCGTTCAAAGGTCCTTTGCAGGATCTTCAGCATCTGGTTGCGTGTAGGAAAAGTCCCCAAGCAACTGAACGAAAGCAGCAATACTTTGATTCCGAAGTCCAATAATGAACAGGAGGATGTCGGAAAGTGGCGACCAATTACCATCGGGTCGTAAAATCCCATTCCCGAAACAGCGCAAGAAGCAACTGAAGAAGATACCGATGACGTCACAACGGTTACCGGGGAAGATTCCGACACAGACGATTTGTCTACCGTATCAGGCTAGGAAGAGACAAGAGATGAAAGTGTGCCATTCTAAGACAAGAGATTTTTGTGGCCGTAGAAAAAGTACGAAAACTGGCAAGGACGTTTCGGCATTCTTTTCTTAAAAATGATAAACTGCAAGATTTCGTGAAGGAAGCGCTTGGTAACGAACTTCAATTAAGCTTGGATTGCAAAACTAGGTGGAACAGTTTACTGTACATGATCCAGACATATTTACGCATAAAGAACGAGGAGGCAAAGGCAGTAATTGATTTTAACATTGACGTTGCGGTATCTGCAGCGGAGTTAAAGTTACTGGAAAGTGTTACAAAAAGTCTGTCTCCTGTTGAACAGGCTTTAAAAAAAATTTCCACGCAGAATGCAACGTTGATGACAGCTGATGGTGCCTTCCGATTTATTTTTTCGCAGTTGGAACAAAGTCAAATTTGCCGTGAGGTGCTGTCATCCGTTAAAAATCGCTTAACGCAACCCCGAAACAGTGTTATTGTAGGTCATCTCAAGTTCTTGCACACGACCCTGTCGAACAGTTCGAAATTAATTCTAATGAAGCTTTTTCCAACTGATGCATCAACATTAACAAGTGAAGAAATGGATATCAACCAAGAAGTTTCCATCAGCAGCGAAAAGTCGTTGGAAAAAACATTTCCCCCAAACAAGTTGCAAGTCGGGTCACCACTTTAGAAACATTTCAAGGAACTGGTTGCCGCACATCCAATTTTAAAATTGTATTTGTGTTGTGTTTATATTGTGTATTTTTCGCATAGTGTTAATTATCTAATTTGTTTTTTCTTCTTTGCTGCGTAAAATACAAAAAAAAATAATTATGTTGCAAATTTTTTGCAACAAACAAACGTTAAAGTTAAATCAGTTTTATGGCGGAAACTTGGACTACAAAAGACGTCGTTGATACGGATTTGTAACGACAACGTTTTGGGCGCAACCTAGCGGTACAAAAATTCTGTTTATTTGTTTTTACGTTTTGTAGCTTAACCCTGGGAACTTGCAAAATTAAATGTTTGCGTGTGTAATAGACTAATTTTAGTCGTTTGAATAATGTAATTACGCACGAAAACAATGTCAATTTTTTTTTCGGAATCCCGGGAAGTAAACAAATCCGGGAAATAGAGGAACCCTACCTTGTTTCGGTTTGATAAGGCATGTAACTTCTGAGTGGCCAATTTCTCGCATGGTCGCACAAGTTGGCAAATTGCATTGAAGTTATTTACAGTAAATAAAAATGTGTAATTGAAGTAATACATAAACACAAAACTAAGAATAAAAAATAGTCTTATCTTTGTTTGTACAGCAATACACATACTTTCTGTTAAGAAAGCTGAATGATGTTAGCGGAGATATAATTGCTAATGCTTAAATACAATTACAAAGTTAATTATTCCACTTATGAACTGCTGTTTTCAATACAATATGCGTTAAAAAAACATGTTTATTACAAAGTAATAGAGACAGTCGTGTATTTTATAGTGAGCTGCAGACAGGGTCCTGTTTCAGTGCAGCTATGGTGTGACCTACAACGATCTTGTCAGTAAAAACCGACAAAACTTCCACTTTGTGGTAATAAAAGTGGAAACACCAAGCAAAATATAAACCAACAGTGCCATAGAGCTCCGCGTCATGAAGTATTAGGGCCGATAACGATCTTGTCAGATAAATAGTCCATTATGCATAATCTGTAAATGCATCTTTGCAAACATAAATACGTTCCATGTTGCTGCCATGCTATGATTTCTATGGTGCCATGCCCTTATATGGGGATTCTCCAAGCGCATGTCCTCTTCTAGCAATAATTTCAGTGAATTTGTAAAAGCAATTCATAACTATATTAAGGAGGTGCTTAGCTGCCCCTTTCTTACGTAATAGGTTGTTGATTAACACCAAGGTGCACAACTAATTAGTGCTGTATAACTGCTCTTTTTTAAATAACAACTGCATTATCCACAAATACGGTGTCACATTGGTCCCATGCTGGTGCCAGTTTGGTGGGATTTGTGCCACGTGGGCCATGTTGGTGCCACTTTTTGGTTACGAACAGTCGGCCTTCAATCACTCCTCCGCTCTCTATACCTACAATGTTACCACAACCAACAAGCTGATACACTACACACACGGACCAACTCTAAACCCTACCTTGCTATCCCGATCCCTAACTAACCTGTCATGCCGAAAAGGGCAGCCCCACTAGCCCTCTGCAACCCACAACGTAACGAACGACAAACACTACGGAATTCGCCAATCCCTACAGGATCGCCATCTTTCAGGCGTGATCATAATTCGGTTGCTTTCCGTGCGTTTTCCAGCCCTCCTGGACCTATACGTACATCTTATGACCCTGATCAACGACCTGCGAGAACGTCACCTTTACTCGTGTAGTATCCGCTGACTCCATGGAGAGATCGCCTCTCCAGTTAAGTACGATAACTCCGGACAACACACTCGTGCTTTTCACCCGTCCTTTGACCCTTTTGAATAACATTCTGGTTGGTCAAGGAAAGTGTTCGAAAGGCTTAACCATATTCATTGGAACTTACCCTTCATATATAAGTGCAGAGAAGGCTTGACCACACTTGTTTAGTCAGCCCGGAACTTTTTAGGACTACTACATTGTTTTGTAGTAGTGGTGAGCGCCACGTGGCCAGCGCGTGTCTTGTTTTTATTTTTGTTACGATATGAATTACGCCAGAGCTGTAGGCGGCTCGTTCTGTGCCAGAGACGCCTGATTCAATCCAGGTTTGAAGCGTCTAGAAATTTACCAATTGTTGCGCCAGTTAAATCCGATTCCCGAGCGTAGAGAAAAAAATAACGCAGCTGATTGATTGATATTAAATATTTTAACGACCCTGTTAGCAGCCCGTTTACCTTTTCTTTCTAGTTCTCTTGTCGTTTATTGTGTTTTTATCCACTGTATAATTTACTGCCGTAGGATCCGTTGTCGTTTCAGACCTTGGAGCGCCACTTTCCTTCCCAGTGCGACTGGCTGCAATCTCATTATTCGTGAGGAAATCACCTTTACATGGGCATGCCGTTTTATTTCTTTGTATATTGTTCATCTGCGTAGTTGCTTTTTCGCGCAAAATAAACATGATTTGAGTTTGATTTATATGATTGTGAAGCTCTGCTATTGTTGAGATGGTGGAATGTTCCATGCTGATACCTAGTAACAATATAATTTTTTTTTTGCTACTGTGAAACATTTTATTGCCTGTAATTTCAGCATAAACTGTGTGCGAGTTGTATTAGCGATTTTTACTAGTTGTACCGGAATATCATGTACTCCAGTCACTGCAATGCGTGCGGAGTAATAAGTCTAATGCCACGAAAGATAATTTGAAGAACGAACTTCAGAATGCCAAATAAACAGTAAAACAATTTTTAATTCTGGTGAAATAACAAAAATATCATGATTACATCGCCACTAGTATGCTGTGTGTGTGTTTTCTATGTTGTGATTGTTTGACGTCATCTCAATGTGCCGTTGTTGCGTCACACGAACATTTGTCTTAGTGGAACACTGCTACCTGCCACTGCTGTTGACTTGTTATTGTCTACCAGTGCTGCTGACCTATTGTAAATGTATTTTCTATTTGAATAGCCTATTGCATAAAGATAATTTAAATGCCAATGTTTTCCGCTGACTGGTTGATCTGAAATCTCCCGAAATTTGTGACTCTGGTGCTATAATAATTCGGAAAGCAGAATTTGCTTATTTCTGTGTGTTTGTTTTTGGTCGCTAATTATACAACTATTTATGTAGAAACCGCAGCTCCGTCAAAATAAAGCGGATTTGTTCGTTTTCTTGGAAGAGGGTTGCGCGTTACGACTATTATAGAAAACCCCCTGTTGCACTGTCCGGGCGCAGGAGTCACGCCCACCCGCACTGCCAAGGGCAGCGTAACATCGTTTCGAATTATTTGGATTCATTATTCAGCCCGTTTCGAATTATTTGGATTATTCTCAGCCATCGAATTATTTGGATTTATTCTCAGCCCGTTTCGAACTAGTTGGATTTATTCTCAGCCCGTTTCGAACCAGTTGGATTTATTACCATTTGAAATGTGTGATTCTGCTTCACCGTCTTCGTCTTCCAGTCGAGGACCCGGCGGTTTTGCTAGTATCAAGCTGCGCGCACGCATGGCAACAATCTTGTCTGCGTGTTGGAGAGTTAATGCTGAAAATTGACAACGCTGTGCTTGTTAAAGAATACCTGCCACAGTTGGAGAAGTGTTTTTCCGACCTGATTGATGCCTATGCGCCGCTTGCTGAAAACAGCGAAGAATTAGCTCTAGCAAGACAGGATTGCCAGCGCGCAAAACGTGAACTCGATGTTGCGGAGTGGTTTGCCAACGCCAAGAAGTCAACTGGGCGTCGGAAGACTATATCAAGCCGATCGTCGAGTTCACATGTTGACGTACATAGCAATGTTTCCTCCACATCCTCGATTACCCGTCAAAGAATAGCCGCTCGTGTTAAACTTCAATTGGCTCGGGTGTCACAGCGTCAAGTCAATGAAGATTCTGAACTTGCAAGGCGTCAAGCAGTACTTGATGCTGACCTTGCAAGGCGTCGAGCAGAACTTGATGCTGAACGAAGAAGAAAACAGGTCGACGACGAGGTTGAGATGGCCGAGGCTGAAGTACGTGCGTGGGAGGAAGAATCCATTGCTGGAGATCCCCTGCAGTGTGACCAAAGACATCCTTCCGTGACAAGTTCCTCTGTCGGGGGGCTCCGACCTGAGTTCAATAGTGCGCCGGTAAATGCTTTATACCAACCTGCTGTCCCTGTCGTGCCACGGTCACACCCAACTTGAGTGGACACGAAGCCGTTTTCCCGCAATCTGTCAGCGCACCCGTTGCTAAGTCATATTAAGGTCCTGATCCCTTTCCGTCGAACATACAGGATGTTGTCTCTCCGTCGCGTAGATACGTCCCAGAAGAGGACTTCATACAACAGCGAATCGTTTTGCCCCAGCCCGCGGTCAAAAAGTTTGATGGTGATCCGTTGAACTACTGGTCATTTGTTCGTGCTATTGAGTCCCATGTTCATAGCCGAACGAAGTCCCAAGATTCACGGCTAGTTTGTTTGTTGCAATTCTGCGAAGACTTCATTGCTGCTAAACTTGAGATCTACAGCAAGGATAAGATCTCAGGATACTCGAAAGCCCGTTCCCGACTTGAATACGATTACGGACAAACCCATATTATTGCCAACGCATGTCAACGTCGGCTCAAACAATTTCCGCCAGTCAAGCAAGGTCGACCAAAAGACCTGATGGAATTTTCTGACCTTTTAGAAAAGTGTCGCAGCTCACTCGAAGATATTGAGGAGTACGCGAGCTTGAACTCCTTGGATACGTTAAGACAGCTAATTCGAAAACTGCCGTTCCGGCTTCAAGAGAAGTGGATCGAACGTTCCGTTCAAGTGCTCGACGAGACTGGATCCCAAGCCGGATATCTCGCCTTTACAAATTTTGCCGTAGAGCGAGCGCGCATCGCCAACTCGTTGTTCGGTGTCGAGGCTGTCTACGAAAGCGTGCACGAAAAACCCGTCCCTGTTTCGGTAAAGAAGGGTCCTCGTGCTGCTGCGTACAACGTCTCGTCGTCGACATCCAGTCAGCCTCGAAGTCAAAACCCACCTACTCCCGTTTCATGTGCGTGCTGTAACAAGCCTCACGACCTGTCCAAGTGCCCGAAATTCGACGGAATGTCTCCCCAGGATAGACGCGGGTTTGTTGTCACAAATGGATTGTGTTTTAAATGCCTTTGTTCAGGTCATCGTTGCGGGAAATGCACGATTCGCAAGCCATGCTCGGTAGAAGGTTGCACTGGCACTTTTCACCACACAAAGTTGCATGGCGCCTTTCAGAAGAGGCGACCCGGCAAGATTACAGAGAACCCTGCCCCGAAGCCACCGCCGGTAGAACAATCGGCAACGATAATGGAAGCTACAACGGACAACTGCGGAGTCTACCTCAACGTCGTTCCCGTAAAGGTCAGACACAACGACATCGAGGTAAATACGTACGCTTTTCTTGATCAAGGGCGAACAAGGTCTGATTGATAAACTTGGTCTGCAATCCAAGGATCGAAAGATTTGTCTGAGCACTCTGACAGATCAATCGCGAGTGTACCAAGGCTCCACTGTGTCCTTCACCGTCATGCCGCTTGATGACGGAGAGCCGTTGTTGTTGCCGGAAGTGCTGTCCATCGACAAAATTCCCGTGTCGCCGAATAGGATCCCTGATGCGAAGAAGCTTGCGGAGTTCAACCACCTCAAGGAGTTGCCCCTGCGTCGCCTGGAAGGGGGAACTGTGACGATACTGATCGGAGCCGATAACCCCGCAGCCTTCCACGTACAGTGTACACGTTCTGGACCGCAGGGGACACCTTGTGCTGTAAATACATCTCTTGGCTGGTCACTCTTTGGTCCCGCACTTGGATCGTCTGCAAGGAGCGAAGCACATGTCCGTTTTTTAAAGGTTGCACAAGTCATGTTCCAACGGGAGATAGAGTGTTTGTGGAAGAGCGACTTTGGCGACGGAACATCAGTATTCAACATACCCACATCCAGGGAAGATCGAATTGTTTATGACATGATGAAGGCATCGGTGAAGCACCAAGATGGACATTTTGAGCTCCCATTACCATGGAGACCTGGAATCGAAAAGTTGCCACCCAGCCGCCAGATGGCGGAAAAGCGACTGGTCGGTTTGAAAAAACGATTTTCCAACAACGATGTTCTGCAAAAGGGATACGTAGACACGGTGCAAACGTACATATCCAAAGGATACGCTGAAGAAATTCCCGACAACAAGGTCGTGACAGACAATCGCATCTGGTACTTGCCTCACCACCCAGTATTTAACCCACACAAGCCTGACAAGCTTCGTGTGGTCTTTGATTGTGCTGCCCGAAGCAGAAGCGTCTCACTGAACGACGCACTGATGCAAGGTCCTGATTTTGTAAACAGTTTGGTTGGCGTGCTAACCCGTTTTCGCTGTCAGCCAGTTGCCTTGATTGCCGACATCGAGGCAATGTTCCACCAGGTTCAGGTGGAACCCCGTGATCGCGATGCACTTCGATTTCTCTGGTGGCCCGGTGGAGATCTGACCTGTACACCGACGCCTCACCGGATGAAAGTGCACTTATTTGGTGCAACGTCCTCTCCGAGTTGCGCCACCTTCTGTCTGAGGCAGACCGCAGATTTATTCGGAAAAACTTTGATCCACAGGTTGAATCCGTTTTGTGGCGCAATTTTTATGTGGACGACTGCCTCGCATCCGTCAAGGATATAGAAACTGCTATCGCTGTTCGTCTTCGTTTGAAAGACCTGCTAGCCAGAGGAGGATTTCGCTTGACAAAGTGGCTTTCTAACGAACAGCGCGTTTTGGAGTCGGTTCCCGAAAACGATCGAGCAAAGGTTGTGAAATCGCGTTGCCTCGATGATGCTACGCAACAGAGAGTCCTTGGTGTTCATTGGTCTGTTGCGGAGGATGCATTTCGGTTCAAAGTCAAACTACCGAGCAGGCCGCACACGCGTAGAGGAATCCTTTCAGCTGTCAGTTCACTTTACGACCCTCTGGGTTTCGTATCTCCCGTGATTCTAAGGGCCAAGTTATTGCTGCAGGACTTGTGCAGATTGGAACTGAATTGGGATGACGGCATTCCGGAATTGATATCCGATAACTGGAAGAGGTGGCTTGCTGAGTTGCCTCACTTAAGCAATGTTGTCGTTCCACGTTGCTTCAGGTCTTCGGAACTGAAACCTCCATTGAAGTATCAACTGCATCATTTCGCTGACGCATCTAAGTATGCGTATGGCGCCGTGTCATATCTTCGCATCAAAGACGATCACAGGACAGTGATGTGTTCTTTTCTGATTGGAAAATCCCGACTTGCCCCGTTGAACACGAAGACAATCCCTCGACTGGAGCTCACCGCTGCTGTGCTCGCTGCGAGGTTGGATCGCCTCATGAGAAAGGAACTAGACTTGCCCATTGAAAGTTCAGGAGTGATTCCACTGCTGTTCTGTTAAGCATTCGAAATGCAACCAAACGGTTTCCAGTTTTTGTCGCCAATCGCCTGGCAGAGATTGAGCGACTGACCGACATAACGAATTGGAAACACGTTCCTACAAAATTAAATCCCGCAGATGATGCCTCAAGAGGTCTATCCGCTGATGCCCTTGTCAATTCGAGTCGCTGGTTAAAAGGCCCAATGTTTCTCCTGGAGCCAGAAACCAACTGGCCGTCGCAACCGCCAAATGCTGCCGATGTTCCTGAGGAATTTAATCCGATGGGGAAGACTGCATCCTCCTGTACTGTTAACGTACATCAGCCGAAGCACCCCATGGATCGAATCATTGAACGTTACTCGTGCCTACATCGATTAAAGAAAGCCGTGGTTTGGTGGATGAGATTTAAGATATTTTTGGTACATCGAAGGACATTATCAGTTGTCCCGTCAACTAATATTGACTTGTCTGAGTTGAAGATCGCCGAGTTGGAACTTGTCAAGTACGAGCAGCGGAAAAGCTTTGCTACACTTCTCTCTGCATTAAGTGGAAATTCCCGATTGAAAAAGACTGACTGCAGTCGTTCCGTGTACAAGTTAAACCCTGTTCTGATTGATCAAGTGCTCCGTGTTGGTGGACGTTTAGACAAAGCGCCGATTAGTTTCAACGCGAGACATCCTGCAATCATGTCTCATTCTTCGCATTTGACTGACCTATTAATCCTGGCCCATCATGAAAGAGTTGGGACACTCCGGGATGGGACACACCTGGACTTCAGTTCGACAAGACTACTGGATCATCAAGGGCGGTGTTGCCGTACGGCGCGTGCTTGGAAAATGTCTGTCTTGTCAACGCCGCAATGCTCAACCGGGTCGGCAGATGATGGCCGATCTGCCGTCGGCTCGCTTGGGAATCGCTGACCCTCCGTTCTCCAATGTCGGAATTGACTATTTCGGTCCTTTTCTGGTGAAGCAGGGTCGCAGCGAAGTGAAACGTTACGGTTGCATATTCACCTGCCTTACAATCCGTGCTGTTCATCTGGAGGTTGCCCACAGTCTGTCTACTGATTCGTTTATAGCTGCCCTTCGTCCTTTGGAAGATACATTGACCACATAACGGGGCATCGACGCAAACCAGATTATGACGTCACAATCGCTTTTAACAATGGACAGGGTTGTGCGTGCGTCAAATATGCGTGAAGTGCGCTGTAGTCTGAAACGCGTCAACTGAACCGTGAATGTTTTGAAGAATATAATGTGGGTTGGGTCCAGATATCAATTATGGTGTGGCGTGGAAGCATGAAATACTCTGATGTGGTTTGGGACTAGATTTCAGTTATGGTGTAGCGTGGAAGCATTAAATACTCTGATGTGGGTTGGGCCTAGATTTCAGTTATGGTGTAGCGTGGAAGCATTAAATACTCTAATGTGGGTTGGGCCCAGATTTCAGTTATGGTGTAGCGTGGAAGCATTAAATACTCTGATGTGGGTTAGGCCTAGATTTCAGTTATGGTGTAGCGTGGAAGCATTAAATACTCTAATGTGGGTTGGGCCTAGATTTCAGTTATGGTGTAGTCTGGAAGCATTAAATACTCTAATAATAGCCAAGATACAGGTTTACAACAGGAAGACAGATATTTTGTGAAGTTTGTGAAGAATGAATTCACTTGTTTAAGTAAAATGGTTAGTAAATTGTATAGCTTAACACAATGCTTTGTGCATATGTGTGGTTGTTTATTTTAGCAAAATATAACAGAAGCAGCAAAGGAGAATAGCAAACAAAATTTGCAGGTAATATAAAACTGGTAATTGGTGCAGTTCAAAATTTAATTTTAGAATAAATCCAACAATTGTTGCAGTCGGCTTGTTCAATGACTCAGGCAAATGATTTAGTTGAGAAATTTGAAATCTCCACATTGACAAAGTTCATTCAGTTCTCGAAGAATTCATTTGATATGATTAAGAAAGGCATGCTCTTCAGCTCAGTTTTACTTGTTAAAAGAAAGTTCATCAAGCCATAATTGTATGACAATACAAACTGATTACATTTGTGATTTTTTTAGATATTTCAAAAGGTCGCTTGCATTGGAACATTACATCCCATCCCTACATCATAGTGCAAACAAAGGTCTTGGAATGACATCAAGATTTCATCCACAAACCAATCAATTACTCAACCTGAAAACATTGTAACTGACGACAAAACCTGCGGTACTGACAACAAAACCTCAGATCGCAAACAAAGCCATCAAAAGTTTATTGATTTAATGAAGCATTTGATAGACCTTTCGTATGATGTCAGTTCCAAGCAGGTTTTGGATGAAGGCATTTCTGATGGCAATGCCATGGTGGCTAAGTTTTCTAAAGCATGTTCATATGATTCTGGGTTTAGAATTACTCAACCTCCAGAACTTAAGTCATTGAAAAGGAAGCGGAAAACAACACTTTCTGAAAATACTGTCCATGATGAGTTGCCCCGCAAGCGACCAAAGCCCAATCCATTTTCATCACGGGTTGGACAATTTGCCAACCTTATGCAGCCGCTGCACCAAGTAACAACTTTGTTTCCCCGATCAAAGAAAAGTGTAAAATTAACAACCCCACAGGCAGCAAAAGCCTGTGACCAACATGAATCTTCTGGTGAGGCTTGTATGGATGTTGTTCGGAACAAAAACTCAATGATGCAAAAAAACATCACAGCCCATGTTACCGGTTACAAAGCTTCTGGTACAATTTTAAAAAACGGCCCTCATTCAATTTCTTTGTTGGAGTTAAAATCTCTGGATGACTCATTGCCACCAGCTGAAGTTTGCGAGCTTAAAAAGCATGACAGCAGATTTAATGTTGGTTGGCTTTATGATGGAAGTCATTAACAGCTACCTGTGGCGATTAACTGGTGTGCACCAACACACACTTTGTTTGTTCGACAGTGGCTCAAATATTACAAAGAAAAGTTTCAATTAAAAAAGTTTGGGAAGGGATGAAATTGCAGGGAAACAAACACTGTTTATACCTTGAAACTCTTCAGGCTTTCACTGGGTTTTGCTTGTAGTTGACGTCCCTGGTCGAAAAATGCTGTACATAGACCCAGTAGCAATGTGTAAAAACAGACAGCAATGTTCAAACTGCAAAAGCTATGGTGAATTGTGTAATGGCAACAAAGTTTGGTTGGAAAATTAATACTGTGGAAATACCACACAGAACAAAACAGCCAGATGGATCAAGCTGTGGAGTGATGATATGTATGTATGTATGCGAAATGGCTGGCAACTGGAGAAAAACTTGTGCAAAATGTTTGTACATACAGCTATAGACTTGAAATGACTGAGAGGTGTAACACTTCTGCAGAGTGATTTTAAGACCATACTATTTAAGTAAAATGTGTTTTCTTCAACATGTATTATGTTGTTCAACCCAGTTTCGTATGGCTACTGGCGAGGCATTTGGGTTATCAAAAATGCCAACGACCACATGGGCGTGGTAGGAATTTTTCAAACACAACATAAAAATGCAGTCCATCAACATATAAGCAAACATTATTTATTGGGAAAGCCTGAAATGCACTTAGTTCACCACAAAAAAGAGAAATTGATTACAACACAAATAGCACTGTTTTTGACAAGGAGTGCAATGTTTGTGCCCAAATGAAGTTCATTTAAATTTGCATTGTCTGGCAGTGGCAGAAACAGTTTATTGCATCACAATTAGCATATACAAAACAACATATATAACACAAATGCTGTTTAACATGAGATTAGTGTGTTTTATAAAGATTTCAACTTTGCAAAAAATATGTTTGGAAATTTGTATCTGGTTTCTTGCAGCTTATTTAGGGTGGCTTCAATCCTTGCAGAATCTGCAGTGTTAAAGCTTTGTAACAATTTTGTTTATCAATCAAGAATCATACATGATTATCCATTTTTATTAAATCCAATGTAAACAATATACGAAGTGAAAATATTTTGTAATATGACGACAGACACTACCATATCCATAGTATCATATAAAATAATTTCATTTTTTGGGAGGAGTAAAAACGACGACACAAAATGAACTTTAAAGAAAAGTAATTCTTACCTTATTCAAATTATACTTTATTTCCACAGATGCAATATTCCAATAGAAGCATTGCAGATGTTCAGTTGAAATTCAAGAATATAGCATTTAAAATTGTTTTTTTTTTAAATAAAATCATAATAAACCTTTTCATTTGTGTCTTCTGTTTGACTTGTCGCTCCACATTAGAGTATTTAATGAAATCTTCAAAACATTCACTGTTCAGTTGACGCGTTTCAGACTACAGCGCACATTTGACGCACGCACAACCTTGTCCATTGTTGAAAGCGATTGTGACGTCATAATCTGGTTTGCGTCGATGCCCCCGTTATGTGGTCAATGTATCTACTGTTTTTATAGACAAATATTGATTGTTCCGTTTCAAAGAGGGAAACGAAAATCGCACTCTGCAGTTTGGACAACGGGTGCTCTTCACGATCACATTTTTCACGTTTACAACTGTCTCTAACTGTCTGATGACGCCCGAAAAACGCTGAAGCAAGATCTTTGAGCTGGCATTTCGAATTTCATGCAAGTAATCAACAAAGCGTTCGACTAACTCCTGACTGTCTTCTTCCGACACCAAACATCGCGGTGCTTCATACCCGGGGACAGAAGAACAAAGCGACACACTCAAAGGTAAGTGTTCCGCTACATATCTGGTTTTGGGCGCCGCAGGGGGAAGACTCGCAGTAGAGAAATAACTTTCGAAATCAAAGCAAACGAAGAATGGGGACATGTTCATCGATAAATCAACCACGACCCCGGCGTCTGTAAGTCTTTCGGCCATGCTTTTCGGAGAAGAAAAATACCCAAACTTATGAATTTCTTTCGTCAGCATAGTGCAGGTGGCTTGGTGCTGCGCACAGTTTACACGGTGTAAAGCTAAGCAAACCCGACAGCAGTATGTTGAACAGTATCTGTTTAGGTCGTGGATCAAACTGAAATGGGTTTCGAACAAGTTGAGGTTTAAAATTGGATTTTGCTTCTCACTTAGACGGGCTACATTCTCTTGGGTAAGTCTTCCAATGTCACACCGGGAAAAATAGCGCTTTTTTGCTCAACGTGCTGGGTTCAAAAACAGCGCAAGACATCTGAAAAAGCACAAATTATCCCTATAAAGACGACGACCGTCGGGAGTTTTGTTCAGCGCACGCAGTCCTGTATTTCGTGCGACGTACAGAGGCAATTCGACACCATGACCAATAAGCGGCGATGACAAATAATAAACATACAAGCTGACGTTTAAAACCTCCTTAACTGTCGTTCCAATCGAACTTTTTCTGAAACATTCACATCTCGCAAAGCGGCGAAAAACGTTAACAACTCATCACGCGTGCGAACTGTATAAGGCGCTGGGAAGACTTGGAAATTATTAGGACTCTAGTGGAAAAAACGTGTATCCCCCGAGAGATTTTCCAGGGTATACCCAAAACCCGCATTAATACGAAACCTTTCACTTCTTGCGGATAATATTTCATTGACAATGTCACTAGCCCAGTCAAGCGGAAGGCGGTAAGTATAAACACTGGTCAGTTTCCCTTGTCTTTGGAAGTTTTGGATTGCTCGCCAATTGTCAGATACCAGATGGCTGCTGATAACAGCGCTGCGGTCGTCAACGTCAGACCGGGATGAAGGCGCGACGGAGCCACCAGTTTCTTCGCCGCTTCTTCCACTGAGAACAAACACAAACCGTTTCAATGGTCTGCTACAGAGATAAGAATTTACACAAAACACGCACCTACCCCTCTGCGCTGTTCTGAAGTCTCGGGTGAAAATGAAACAACATTTTCACTCTCTTCATCTTTACCTAAGGCTTCGTCGCTGGAAAGGCAAAAAAAGAAAAAAGTTACCACCCAAAGAAAAAAACTTACTCCGGTTTTAAAATAAAAAACAAACAAACAAGTGGTTACCATAGTTCGTCGCAGGCTATGATCAGAGAAAGTGTAAATTCCGAGTCTTCAGAGCACCGAGAGACATCCAACTGACTATAAGATTAAACGACAAAATAGAAATAATTGTATTGCATGATCCGGCGCGCGGTGACAAACCTCTCTTGATTCATCAAAGTTGTTGTTTCAGCAGTCTCCGATGTTTCAGGATGTAGTGTTGAACCAAATTCCACAATTTATCACCTTTTCAACGGAGAACTCGTGAGGAACGCTTTCACTCGGTGTTTTGCATTCAATGTATTGTGGATTGTTTAAAAATCCATTCTCGGTCTGTGTTGAAACATTCTGACCTTCTCCGAAAAAAAAAGTTTCGTCACCGCAGCTTTCGCCGTTGCCTTGTAGCAAAAACCTTGCAAAACAATGTAAATACAACATTTAATTTTTTGTTTTTACATCAAACAATCTTTTCTTACATTACGTCCTGTGAAGAAAAATCTGTATTCGGCGACTTGGTAGTTTCACAAATTAATATATATCAACAGCTTGACCAATACTGGAAGTATTTTTTTCGCAACAGAAAAAACTTTTGTTATAACCGACAAAAAAATCATACAAATATCTTACAACCTAATTTTTTTTGCAGTGTTGGTGTCAATGTTACATGGTCCTACTTCTGCCGGTGGCCCGTTTTCACATCTAGACAACATTACGAAAGACATAAGTTTTGTTTTTATTTCATCAATTATATTTTACCTCAATCGTGTCACACATTTCGGGCGCCCCGCATTCGCTTGACTGTCGATTGTCGTCACCTGCTCAGTCGGAGTTTCAGCATTCGCAAATGTTTGTTGTGATTTTTGCGGATACTGCAACTTGGTACAACTTTGCTTTACGTGACGCTTTTAAGTTGTTCTTGGTACTAAAGCTGTAACAAAAAAAACGACACAGAAACACAAAACAATTTAACAAAATACCTTTTTTTACAGTGTTCGCACACGTTCTCGACGTCACAGAGAAGGACGTGTCTGGATAACTGTGCTTCATTCCAAAATTTCGTTTGACAATTAGGACAAACAAACATACGCTGTGCGTTTTCCATTATACCCAAAACTGAACGCACGTATTGCAACTTCCAAATTGAACGAAACCTTCTAACTGATTTCTCCCGCCAACTACAGCCCATGAAACGGCTTCCCTAGCTAATGTGAAATCGGTTGTGAACAAAGCAAGAAATCAATCTAAATTCCCGGTAGTATGAATGATAAAACACTATTTTCCAACAATAACACATTGTTGCGTGGGAAAACACTTGACAGTTTTGAAAATGCCACACGCATGCTTTTAAAATTAATAAGCACGAAAACACTCAACAGCTTAGAAATTAACATATTGCTTTCAATTCCTTCCGCCTATTCTTTCAAGAAAACATATTACGCCATCATGTGAAAGCGATCACAACGATTGACCTAAAAAACATGTTACGAAACTTACCTGTTAACACCCAATTAGTCGTTAGATAGCGCAAGTTAGCTGACACAATTAGCGATTTAAAGCGGGAAAATAGAATCTATCGCTCTATTGTTGGACGCTATCACCGTTTCGTGTTTTATTTTACTAATGATCTGTGGATGTGTATTGCAATAATATTGGCGATGAATTAATTCAGGTAATTCAATCCTTAAATTAAAATAACAGATATAACATGGGAATGACAAGTATAAGAGGGCATGAACCATGTAAAAAATATACATGGTATTCTCATATATACACCTGTACCGACTGTTTCACCTCGTGATAAGGCACTAATATTTTCATTGGAAAATATAAAACAACTTCCTGGAAAAGTTGTCATAGGTAGCTTAAACTGCTATATGGAGGATATTAAAGAAGGATTCCAGGTATATATGTATCTACTTTTATTGTTATTGTGCTGAAAAGACTTGGGATTGACACTACATTGCAACTGAGTGTATTTTAAGATTTTTGCTACTCTTTCAGCCCACGTATGGTCAAACAATGGGCCAATAATGTGTTAGACCAACGTTCTGCAAATAGAGAGTTGCAGCCCAAATTTGAATCATAAAACCATAACCATCTATCCACTTGGGTTGCTAATTAGATGTAAATGCAATGATGTTTTTTTACAGTATCCCAATGTTCACATGTGCGAAAGTCTTAGTGTTGTCAATATTGCAGAACAGTCAGTTAATTTTTCTTACTATTTAACCTTTGTAATATGTAGGTCACCATGAATTTTGACAATAGTTTGTGATGGAAACGTTGTTTGGAGCTGCATTATGTTTATTCGTCCTCGAGCATCAGCTGTTTTGGGCCTGGGTGGACAAGAACAAACAAGCTTAGAAAATTATGGTAATTCTGTTGCTAAAAGTTGTAATGTAAATTTGATATCAGTACCTCCTGATACATATTTACAGTGCATGTATAATTTAGGCTTGATATTCTTAGCGCCTTGACTGGGTCAGGGATCCGTATAGCTCAGCAACAGCTTTTGACAAAGTCATGACTGTACAGGAGCAAGAAGGATTTATTCAACTTGGACAAGATCGCACGTTGAGATTAAGATTTTTCGATCTACCTTTGGGTGATGGCTTCCAAGGAGTTCCCTGTTGTGGCAAACAAGGCTATTTTGACTTTGCTTCCATTCTCAACAACTTATCTTTGTGAGATGAGTTTTAACGAGAGCGATTGAAAACTGTGAAAGAAGAGCTTCGCGTTTGTCTAACTTTGTGCTCATCCAAACAGGCCCAGATCTCGCACTGATATAAACTGGATTGAATGTATTGTAGTTGTGTTGTTTGTTTTATTGCATTGTATTAAATTTTGTTTGGTGTTCCGCAAGACTTTTTTAATAAAAAAAAAAAGGTCCGTGGCTCAAAAAGGTTTTAAAACACTGGTTTACGGGACAACTTAAAGCGATAAGTTAGGTTTAGGTAATTTGTTTATGAGGTTGTGCGCCTCCACATTTGTTAATGGCTTTTTTTGATTGGGTTTTGTATACTTATGGATTCAGAATTGTACTTGACAAGAATGCGCTGCAACAATAATCGGTGCGGGATTTGGGTGACGGAATATGAAGCAAACACACACGATTACTTAGTTTATGTGATATGTAGTTGAGACATATGCTGAATCTACGTCGGTTTTCCTGTTTAAGTGCAGAGAGCTTAGATCGATTGCCATACATTTGATTCAACTATGATTGGTGCAGGAGTTTGCTGCTGCTTTCTTGCCAATCTGTGAGTAATACTGATGTCACTTTTGCTGATAGTAACATCTATTTTTTTGGCAGTTGCAACTATCAGTGTTTTCCTCATTATGATATGACACACCTTTGAGCTCAAGGCATTCTCGACGGGAATATTGTTCGATTGCATTTATGTCTTGTTTCAAAGTTTCAACCGAATTGGAATACCATTCTGGCAGACTATGCCATCCAACATCTGCACACTTGTTAAAAATTGCAAACATATGTTTGCATGGTAAAAAAACTGTGCAAAAAATCATGACATGTGCACTTGGGAAAATTCCTATCATTGCCAAATTTTATGTTGTATATTTCTGAAGATGAACGGCTTACCGCAGTAAACATACCTCCCTTTCTACAAATTGAACTTGCCTGCAGACTCTCCTAAACGTTTAATGCAATGTTTTACCAACTTTTTTGGTCGATTTCGAAGGAAGTTGGGAATGTTTGCATTGTAACTTCGGTAATTTCCAGAAGATCTCAAGTTTTCTTGTTTGTATGACCTATCTGTCCTAAATTGAACATGGCATTCTTTGAGAATACGGTTTTGTCTCTCAACGCCATTGTTGCTGCGAATCAAAACCTTTAACTTGCCACAACCATCGCTAAAGAAAGGGTGTATTAATGACACTAGGATATATATATATATTTGAAAAGTATTCCTACTTCTTTTTCCCTCAGCCAAATGTTTGTAAAGTATTTTTGCAGTTTTAAATTGTTTTACCAAACCAAGATTGATTGAAGGAGATGAAGTGCCCTGTTGTAACTATTCTCACATTAGGCACTAGCAATCCCTCTCATAAGACTAAGAACTTCATCCTGAACCAACTTGGTTTTCAGACTTTTTACCCATCGCTTCTGTGCTTGTTGTCGTTCATTCTGTGTTATAAAGCTGGCCACAACTTGGTACCCAACATTTGTTTTTACACAGAGAAAAAATAGCGGGAGTGCATATTTGGATGTCTTGTAGGTAGCATCAATTAGACATATGTCTTGGCCGTAGCGCAGAAGCAATCTACGCTGCCATGCAAATTGATGAATGAACAGCATGATTTGTTTTGATTGAATGACAGGTGCTGTTTCTCCACCAACTACACTGTTTCAGTGCCAGCAACATACGACCGAATGAATATTTTATCTTCAGCATCTACTTTCATAACCCATTCATCTACCAAGCACTGGACATTGGCTTGATCAATTTTTGGAAAATGCGTGGTAATAATGACTTTGAATGTCCTTTTTGGTGGGAAAAATCTTCTATTCGAAGTAGGCAATGGTTTATCATGCTTGAATAGTTCATAGGAGACGTAGTGTCTCAGACCTCTTTTAATTTCGTCAATACTGCTTTAATTACCCTGCGATCAACAGGTTAAAGGAATCCAGCCGCCTTAACAGAAAACAAGCAAGAAAAATTACAAACATTTGAGTTGACAGTAAAAGTGATTGTTTATACAACATGCTTACTTCTCCTACAACATGGCCTGCATGATCCTTATATGTGGGGAAGCGAATGATGTAAGTTTGTTCCTTCACTAAATGCCCATCGTTATTTTTTAGCAATTCTTTCATAATGGTACTTGCAGTGTTCATCTTACTCAAACACTTTGACGGTATCTAAAATGCAATTGCTTTGTTTACCAATATTATGTTTATACTTTAAAATAATCAAAGAGTTACCTTAAAGTGTGGAAATATCGCAATTTTTCTGATAAAAATTAATGTACCACAGTTCTTTTTCTTTGTTCCTTGCTTACAAGCGCCTTTTGCAAGGATTCTGGTGATCTTGCAACTTTTAAATTTAAAATATTATATTCTTCTGTGTTCATAGCAATCTTATACCTGCCCAGGAATGGAGGTCTGACGCCTTTGATTTTTCAACTTGTTGCGATCTTTTGCATGTTGACATTCCAAAATTTTGCTTTGTTCAATAATGTAGGTACGCGAGAGCTTTTCAAGTGGTACGCGATTTAGTCTACTCTGTACAATTTGCTGCAAATACAAGATGTCGGTTTTCTTTATTGTGTATTTGTGACGCAATAGTATCAACGTGAAATTGTTGCACTGTTGAATAAACGATGTCAGAATTACTTCAACAGTGCAACAATTTCACGTTGATACTACTGCGTCACAAATGCACAATAAAGAAATCCAAGCAACTGGTGATATTGGCTAAATTGTTATTCAATGGTGGTATGTCATAACAGTTATGGTATAGTAATACGGTGGTACGCAGTGTATTAAAAAACAAATGAGCGGTACGTGATTGGAAAAAGTTTGAGAAACACTGATGTAGGGGGTAAATGAGCTGTCCCAATGTGTGTGACTTTTGGAATTGTCTTTGAAAACAATAAAATGTTAAATATTTTAAATTAAAGCACACAACAAATGAAACACTTAAAAGAATTTTGTTAATGTTGAAACTTCAAATTTCTCGACTAACATATTTGCTTGATTCATTTAACAGGCCACTGAAAAATTGTTTTCATTTTATAACAAAAAACTATACCACTTAACTGAACTACCTGTATGTTTTCCTTAGTATCTGCCTGTGTGGCTTGCTTGGCACTCTGCTTGACGTAAATAGATATATACATACATTTTTCTAGAACAAACAACTTCATTCAATTCAGTCTTCACAAACTTAACTAAATTTCTCGTTTTCTGTATTAAACCAGTGCCCTGCATTTTAAGACTTTCTCGAATTGCTTTACTTGTCTTCTCAACATGGTACTAAGTTATTTGTAAAAATTACATACCCAAACTCATCTAGTAAACATAATGTGTACGTTTTTTCAAACTTAGAAAATACCAGAACTTCAGACAGTCTAAAAACGGTTATTTTTTTAATGTGATTAGTAAATCAAAACTGGATCAAAAAACCAAAGGCCCCTGGCAGGCTGTCGATCGCACACCGTATCAACAATAATGTATTAAAATCCCAACACAGCGATCTTTAGACAGCTCAGAACGATTTATTGAGAAAAATATATTTCGCCTAAAACGGCATCATCAGTTTCTCCATTTACCAAAACTTATTCAAATATTTTTTTGATACAAAATAACACAAAGCATCATGTTGAAAATTAGTTGTCTGTTCAAATTTGCCAGCATTAGTTGCAGAAAAATAGTTGAACGAGGAGGTCTTAAAAGTTAATGCAAATGATTTTTTTGAACTGGTGTAGCATATTTTCACCCTTTTGCTGCAAAAAAAAACGGTGGAATAAATGAACTAGCAAGTATATACTTTTTATTCACTACATATGTTTGTAACTACCTTTAGCACTGCATTGGAATGTGCAATTTCAACTTCGCAATGTAATTCTTCTTGATGGCTACTAAAGCAAGTTTTTGCACACAATTATAATTAACAAGAAGTTTTTACAGTTTTATACCTCGTTGGAACAATGCCGTTAGAGACACTCAAACGTCTCGGCATTGAAACGCAGTTTCTAAAATGGCGAAATGCTTGACATTCGACTATGTCCTTTAGGAAATAAAAACTCTTTCCGTAGTAGCTTCGCAACCTTTGTACCTGTATTTAGTGAATCAGGAGGAATATCAACAACACAACCCATCACATTGGAAAGTTACACAAAATCATCATTGGCCTATCCAAGAATACATATTTGAATAAAACTTGGTTTCACTGATAAATTGACTTTTTCGATTATAACTTTTTAAGCAGACATGATTTAATTCCAAAGCTTCTGTTAACGTTTGATGGAGACATAAAGCTTTTGTAAAAGTGTCTTAACAATACCTAATTGTGACGTAAAATACCTGGTCCGAGGTATCCCCGGTCTCCCCTACAGGAAAGTAGCCTGTCTGACCGCATGAAAACAGGATCATCACCCTTCTTCAACTTCAAATTTGAAGGCTTCAGTTGATCTGGCATATTTTTTCTGTTATGATCCAGCACCGTGTGCTGCCAAATCGATGTATATAGAGCTGGCGACGAATAGTACCTGTCTATGAACACAACATGCTGCTTGTTGAATAGGGGCGCCATCCTGTTTTTGACGATAAGGTGGGTTTTCAGAACGGTATCTCGAGTTTGACTCGCCCTCATTTTGTTGAGGGGCGTAGTACTTTTCAAATTCTGGAACTATCAAGTCCAGCCAGAACTGAACGATTTTTGACCAGCCTGTCGTATCCGACTTCACCCCTTTTTTTTCTTTTGCTGCTGTCAGGAAACCTTGCCCGTCACGCTCAGGGCCGGAATCAACCGACCACGCACCAACGTCCGCCCATCCTCATCGACAAGCCACATCTTTCTATGACCATCCACTACAATTTGGAAGCTTGTGCACTTATTTGCGTTCACATTTAGGCCCGACTTCCTTAGCTGTTCCACCACCGCATTTGGTTGGGACTGCAACCCGTGACGAGAAAATCGCGATGTTTTCTGCGAATGCAAGGTGGAAACTTATTGCCTGATACCTCTATTAACCGCAACTGGGACACTTTCTAGCATTGTCGAGGCACCATGATAAAAGTTCACATAATTTATGATGGGTTCTGGGTGCCCGAGTCTCTGACCAGACAGCAGGACGCCGTGACAGTAGCACTGGGCAGAAATCACTTTGCGTGAACACCAGGTGACGGCCATCGTTTCCTTGGCTGTCGCTATATAGTAGATGGTAATCCATTCATGCGCGTCACCAATTAGATATGACGAGGCATTGGTCAGTTGTGGTCGGTCTCCAACTACTCCTTTAACTCCCAGGGAGTGAGACATTGTCCGCCACAACCGTGACCTCCACCACGAAAGATCTATCACATTTGGTTAACACCAAGTCAGGTTTCCCTTTTCTACTACTTGGGCCTCCAACCCTTCCGAAATCATCGCAAGTCGAGGAAAGTATTTGAAATTCCTTCCGTTGAGCGCCTGCTTGTAAAGTTCCAGTTTGTTGATCAAGCCACGGATAACTGTTTTACAGTAAACCAGGTTTATATTTTAACCCTGAAGTTGCGGAGTTAATTTTCTCACAAAAATCTGCAAGATAACAGGTGTCACGTCTGGATGAAATTACTCTTCGAATGTGGGTTTCCTTTTGACAGCCATCGAACTTCAGTGTGAAGTTGAAATTCTTCATCATTTTCGTTGCTGAGCTTGCTAAACAATCTACAGTTCAGTGCGTTTGCTTTAATTTTGTTGATTGCTTTCACAGCTACATTCAAAGACTCGTGTAAAGGATTGTAAAAACATGCGGCACCTCTTTTTTCAATACCCACGGTATTGTTCCTCGACATCTTCGCCCATTTCATCGATTCGACGTTTAACAGTGGTGTCACTCGGTGGAATGGTTTAGAGAACTGGTGCAGGATCTCGCTCCACAACTGTTGAAATTATTTCCCCAACAGCTGGTTTCTCCGATATTAAATGGCAGACCTTTGACAAACTATTTTAGCAAAAGCGTTACTAATGCAATTTAGGGTTTGATTTTCCTTTAAAACCAGGAAATATTACTTTGGTTTATTGCTCTGTCGGTTTGAATTCTGCACAAATGATCCCTTAATCTTGAGGGCTTATTCCCAAGACATTTGTGTAAAAAATCAAGTGCTATACAAATACTAAGCTGTAATGTAAATCTTTGCTGATTTTAATCGCCAAATTTGGCGTCTTCAACGCAACCAAATAACTGCCGCTTGTAGGCTTGATTACAAGCTTGGCTTAATTTGTCCGCGCCTAATAAATAGTACAGGTTTCAAAACGTTTTATGTTGCTCCGTTAACGCCCTACTGTCGGTAAGTGTGGCTTATTTTGTCAATTGTGTACTCTATATGTTTATCGTATGTATAGACAGCGGCAATTGAGAAGCACACCACAGCTACAAATTAAAAGGCTGCGGTTACACTGATATTTTTCAGCACTTTGCAAATTCAAATCAACACTTTGCACGTCTATCCAGGGATCTGCATTGCAAAGGGGGATAACGGATTCCCCGTGGTCCTATTGTTCCCGTTGTCATTCGCTACACGCCAACCCCTTTCAAAAAACGAAGAGATTACGAATTCCCTTCTACCAAGTTTTTAAAGGAAGTACATTTAACACATTAGAGGAAGGTTTTTTTTGATAAGAATACTACTTTCAATTTGAAAACTGCCAGTGATCTGCTTCAAAACTTCGTGCATGAATCTGTCGTACTTTATGGCAAACAATTCCCAACCTTTTTGCCGTGACGTAATGAGAGTGACTTAGCAGTTCGTACCAGGAAGTGTAACTCCCATTTTCTGGAACGACACAGGAGAATCGCTCGTAACATGTAATTATGTATCGCGGTTCTCACGCAAGCCGCATAACTGGTTAATATGAATTGTCTATAAATCTCTGGTTTCTGTGGCCCGAATTTACTCTGCGCTGGGCTTCTGCCTAGTGTAGTTTCACCATTCCATTCTACATTTTGGTTCGCCTTTAGCGTAGAATCACCGTCTGTATATTCTACTCTGGGGCTCAGTTGTATTCTGCACATATATCTTTTGTCTTTGGTGAATAAAACAAACTAACACAAGGTTGGTTAGTTACGAAGAGGAGTCAGGGAAACGCAGATCGCAGTTGAACACGCAGTTCAAACAATCAAACAACACACAATCCTACACTCGTACCCCTTTTATGAGACAATGAGGCTTCTCAATAAATAACAACAATTATTTGTAGACAAAAGCAAAGACCTTAATGGCATAATATAATTTACAATTCCAAAATAAAACTGTACTGTGAAATCTGTTCAAAAAGGTGCTCTGTGGCCCAAGGATCTTCCTACCACTTGATGTTCAAGTGCTCGATTGCCAAAGAGTATTTTTGGGAAAAATCTTTGTCGGTCATAAAAAAATTTTCTCAAGGTGTTCTGTTTTACCATCAAGAGAGGATTTAGTTGTTTTATTATACGGAAACAGTTCATAAAGCTGCTTGTACAGAGGAAAAGCTGGAATTTAATTTAAAACAAAAGTTTTTTTTTGCAGATGTGTCCGTGCAATCCGCTTAAGTGTGCGTGCCTCCATATCGTGGTAGATGGACGCAGAAAGCGTTGGCTTGTCGGCGAGACTGCACAAGTGGTAAACCTTTCGAACCGAATAATGCCGAAGTCGATAACAAAACCTAGTAACGTGAGGGACCAGGGAAGAATCCTCCGTTGGATGCCCCGATTGCGAGCGCCGCTTCGCTACGCTGCGAGGTCTTGGCGTGCACCGAAAAAAAGGTGCACCAGGACGCGTTGCCCGTGAAAAGGAAGGCTCGCTGGTTGGATGAGGATCTCCGCCTACTTGCGAAGGCGGAGGCACGCACGAGAACCGCGGGTCGGAAGATTCTGAACCGCGAGCTTGCGGATGTGTTGCCAAACAGGACCGTGGACGCGATCGTGCCGGAGTAAGAACGTGAGGTGCTTCAAGAGGTAGTAGCGCACCTCAAGCAGGTTTCGGCGTCCACGTCAGATCTTGGCACGAATTCGGATAGGCGTCGTGTTGGAGAAGGCTCCCCTGTCTGTGCAGAGGCTGGGCTAATTGGAGACGAAGATGAAACGGAAGTCAACTGGCGGGAACATATCAGGGTGGCCTTGGAAGGACATAAGCTGGTGGCCGTTTTAGGCTTTCAGTTATCCCTTCCGTTAGAGGTACCCCACGACGTGCAAACTAAGGTTGATGCAGAATACGGCCAGTGGATTCCCGAAAAAGCGAAGAGGAAATGGCGGCGAAAGCCCCCAGGACCTCTCCGTGGGACCGAGAAGAAGCTTCGTTGTCAGCAGTATGCACGAATCCAGCGTTTGTATCGCCGGAACCGCGGTCTGGCAGTGCGAAGCGCTATTGACGGTAGTCGGAACCATGCGGAATGCTGCTCCGGGACCAGACGGTCTTCTAATGAACGAGCTTCGCGACTTGGACACGCAAGAGGTTGTATATCACTTCAACCTTTGGCTCTGGGCTGGGCGGACTCCAATCCGCATTCAGCAGGCTAGGACCATTTTCGTGCCAAAAGTCGTCGGGAGTACGGAACCTGCGAAGTTTCGACCGATTACCATGGCCAGCGTGATGTCAAGACTCTTTCACAAGATCTTAGCGGGGAGATTGGCCAAGGTTCTGCCTATCGGCGATAGGCAAAAAGGGTTTAAGCGCGAGGACGGTGTAGCGGCGAACATCGCACTGCTACGTTGCATAATTGCGGAAGCGAAAAGGCGAAGGGCTCCACTTTGTGTGGCTTTCATCGACGTCTCAAAGGCATTCGACTCTGTGTCCCACCACAGTATACTGTTGGCCGGTCGGAGGCTAGGGGTACCCGAACACCTTCTGGATTATATCCAGAACTTGTACCATGAGGCCTCGACCGTGCTTCAGTAAGGAGGGACTGAGAGCGAGCCAGTCTCTGTTAATAGAGGTGTCAGACAGGGAGACCCGATGTCGGGTCTGTTATTCAACGCGGTAGTAGACTGGCCGATGTCAGAACTGGACCCAACTTTCGGATTTCCTCTTTCGCAGGATGTCCGATTAAAACGTTTGGCCTTTGCTGATGACATTACTGTCGTCTCATCGTCGCAACGTCTGTTCCTGGAGACGCTCCACATTCACAAGAACAACCATTGTGTTAATGACAAGGAGCAATGCGTCTATTTTCCAGCTGTTTACAACAACTTGTTGTAAGTGTTACGCCCCGCTACACACCTGGTCACGTGTTGATACAAGCGGTGCCAGTGTTATCCAGTTCCCTTTTTCTTGTGTTTATGCGCTTGATGCAATATTGCTAACATAACCCTGAGGAAGTCTCGCCGGATGGCAGACGAAACGTCGGTTTCAAATAAACACTAGAAACTTGAGTGCCAGAAGAACAATTCTGATTAATAATGGTTGAAACGGTTTCTGTATGCCTTATATTGGTTGTATTTGCTAATACTGGAAAAATGTGATTTGCATAACATGTGAAAAAGTCTATTTTTTTTCTTAATGGAAGTGTATATAGCTTTGCTTATCCATGGTTTCTGTGCTAGTTTCCTTCTCTTTCTGGACAGGTGGGATAGTGGTGCATGATGTTGTAAAATGGAAATAAAGTTTTGAGTAAATTGACCAAAAGGGTTTTGGTTGGAATGAGTTAAGCTTTCGATCAAAAAGTTTATGTCTTGCATTAGGTTTGGGGCAGAAAAATGTTGCATATCTCTAACAAGTATTTTCTCTAGTGGTGTACTGAGGGCTACTGTGTGGAGTATGTGACTGCCGTATTTTGTCTAAAACAGTCACTGTGTTTAACAGTATATTCACTGTCTTGGCGGCGAAAACTAATCAACTATAAGTATCTCAAACAACATGTACTATCATCAAGGATATATTGATCGACTTGAGAGCACAGATACATGTGTACATGCAAATGCGTACATGCGTTTTCTGTAAGAAACAAAAAAAGAGTTGATAACGTCATTGCAAACACTCACCGAATACTTGTGACTTTAAGAAACTTCACCGCGTGTTATAAATTGTTCGGTTGATTTAACTCTAATAATAAGGATTGTTGCTACTTGAAACAGATACAAATTGTTACTAGTTTGACACATACGAGGGGCCAAACGGATCGTTTAAATGTCGTGTTAACACGTGCAAGATTTCTATTGGCAAAAAATATTAAATAAACGTTAGGGGTAACTTTTCGCTGTTACAGAGTATAATCAATATTCCAAGATGGTCAGATATGTCTGATGTAATAATACCAGATTTAAACTTTACATTGGAATTACTAGAGAAAAAATTATCAATTAGAGTTGCACTGTGGGGAGTTACGAGTCAGAACTGTCATAATTTTTCGTAATTTTTTGTGTCGGTTTTCGAAAAAAACGATGTTTTCTCTTCGATGGGGGGGTCATGTCACAAATTACGTGGTTACACATCAAGTTACAAATGTCCACTATTTGACTAAAACAAATGGTTGTTCTTGTAACAAACCCAGCAAAACTTGTGTCTTTAGAACAGTGTTTTTCAACCTTTTTGAGCAACGGAACACTTTTTTATTAAAATAGTCTTGCGGAACACCAAACGAAATTTATTTTAATGCAATAAAACAAACAACACAACTACAATACATTCAATCCAGTTGATATTCGGGAAGAAAGACAAACTAGAAGCTCTTCTTCCACATTTTTCAATCGCTCTCGTTTTTTGACTTTTATAGCAGTCATACTTGGGAAACTCACAAATGGAAGCAAAGTCAAAATAGCCTTGTTTGCCACAACAGGAAACTCCTTGGAAGCCATCACCCAAAATCGATCCAAAGGTAGATCGAAAAATCGTAATCTCAACGTGCGATCTTCTCCAAGTTGAATAAATTCTTCTTGCTCCTGTACAGTCATGACTTTTCACTGACCCAGTCAAGGCGTTCGGTGGTAACAAGTGTTTTTATATTGTCTCGCATAGAGCAGCAGTGTTCACATTTCTTTGACATTTTTGGGTAAGTGGCAACATAACAAGGACAGTATTTTTCACATGTTGTTGCCAAAGCTGCACCTTTGAACGAAATCCATTTATTTTGTCTGCTGGTGAGGAAATTTTCATTTCGGCCTTGCATCCGTATGTTTAGTTCATTTAAATGTTCAAATATGTCGGCCATGTATGCTAACTTCGCACACCAATCATCACATGCGAGTAGCATCAAAGCCTTCATCAGTTAAAAATATCTTGAGCTCATTTTTCAACTCATGAACACGAGATAAGACTTCCGTGTAAAGCAGTAAAGTTGTGTAATCTGCTCCCATTTCCTCACTTAAAGCTGAAAATATGCGACTTTTTAGTGGTCTTGTTTCGACAAAATTAACCATCCTCACAACAGCGCCAAGCAGTGTGTAAGTAGGACAGCTGGGTTTCTCTCTTTAACTCTGCTAACAAAGCCTTTGTGACGCCCGACCATGGCTGCTGCTCCAACTGTACAAATACTTTTACAGTTTTGCCATGAAGTAAAACGAAATATTTCTTCCCCTGTTGTGTTCTCAGGTAGTCTCTTGCAAAACAAAAAGTTTTCTTTTATAGAATCTCCATCCACAAAACGTACGTTTGCCAAGAGTTGAGCATGTCCACTGATGTCTGTTGACTCATCTACTTGCAATCCAGACATGTCTTCGATACGTCTTGCAATTGTATTGTCTGAGAGGGGGATACTTCTTTAACTGCACCAGGACCAAGCATCTCATTTACAATAATCTTGCAAGCCGGTAATATTATTTTCTCTGCTGCAGTTTGTGGCTGCTTTGACTTGGCTACGAGCTCAGCTACAAGGTAGCTCACTTTTTAGGCTTTTTCAGAGACTGTTAATACTCGTTTCATGACATTTGCTTGTTCGGTATTGTCTTTACGAAGGCGAACGAAATCTTTTTTCTTGGTTTGTTTCGAAATGGCGATTCAGCTTAGCTGGAACCATTGCACTGTTGCATAGCTCTTTCCCACATATCAAACATAATGGGATCGGGGCAGTCACATCACCAGAGAAAGTAAATCCAAACGAAACGTAATCTTCACTGTATTGTCTTAGATTTTACTTTTTTTTTCATTGTTTGCTGAACTGGTCTGTTCATTTGCACCTTTCCTTTTCAAATATCTGTCCATTGTTGCAAGTCTACACTTTAAACTCTGTTTGCAATCAAGTCTTATTGTTACACAACAATAAATGAAGCAATTCACGATGGAACATTCAAACTGGTGATATTGGGTGATTACTTTCATGAAAAAGCTTTTACGCCCTTTGTGATAAACAAGTGATTTCCGACCCGTGTTCCGCGGAACATCAGTGAAACTAATTAATTTCTTGCGGAACACCTGACGAGTTGAAAAACACTGCTTTAGAAGACCTGCGCATAGCGTACAATTCGGTTTTTAAAAGTTTCAGAAAGTTCTGGATTTTCAACGGAACCACTAGACTCTAGCTTTAGCAGTGTAGAAACAAATGCAAGGTAATTCACAAGACAATTGACGAAGTATGGAAAGTAAGTACTGTTCATCCAGACCAGTAAAGTATAGTGGTGACTGTAGAATTGTTTCGGGGTATCCCAAATCTTTCCTGACGTGTACGAAATGGCCATAATTCAGTATCCAACCAGTTAATTGTGTAAATTTGATGATCTGATTTTCACAGAACCGTCCACAAGCAGTAGATGGAAAGAAAGAAGTTATGGAACAAATGGGAAGCTTCCGACAGCATGTTGGCAGCAGGTCCTGACACTGATGATCAGTGAGAACGAAAACTATGATCTGGGGCGGCATTACGAACACATCTCGCTAAAAGTCGAGATTTGGTATTACGAACCCCCGTCTCGCTAACCGAACCTCGTTAAGTAGCGAGGAGCTCAGACCACTCGCTAACGCCGAATTATTCCGTAATAATGGCTGTCTATTTTGCCGCTAAATACTCGTACAAACGAAAAAAAAGACAAAATCCCCTGGAAATGTCGGATTTAGAACTATTTTCAGAATATCGAATGCCCAAAGCTGTGATAATGGATTTGTGCAACCACTTGCACCAAGATTTGAAGCCAAAGAGTGCCAGTAAAAGATGTCTTACAGTGGAAGAACAAGTTTTGATATCATTAAAACTTTTGGCATCAGGAAGCTTTCAAAATTCAGCCAAGGACAACATTAATGTTTCACAACCAACTGACGCCAATATGGTATGCTTCTACTTCAACAGCTGTCCATCTTGGAGATCGCTTTTTTACAGTTTTACTGCTTTTTGTATCCATAATCAATTTCTACTTTATAAAAAACTACAGTTTACACAACGACTAAACACAAGAAATAAAATGATTCGTCATAAAACTTGCAAAACAATGCCGCCAAGGTCCACGTGAAGCTCAACTACCAACACAAAAAGCCTTCCGTAAGATGTCGCATAGCGCGACGTCTTTTTTCTCACGATTTTGACGCATTCTCTCGTTTTTGCGTCAGGCTTTAGCGAGGCGTTTGCGAGGGCACTTCGTAATACCAAATATGTTACCGAGTTCCTCGCTCGTTAAGTCCTCGCTAAAAATTGTTTTAGCAAGCTCGTTAACTTAGCGAGCGAGCAAGTGTTCATAATGCCGCCCCTGTTTATTTGTGGAAAGAGTCGCAATTATTTTGGGCGATGTCAAAGACGAGGCAGAAACAAAGAGACAATTGCTGCGATTACGCGACAAAGGAGACTTAGCCCTACAATCAAGTCGACTCGTGACCGGGTCACGTGATTTTCAAATTCGACGCGCGAAAACGACGAATTTACATACTAAGCATGCAGATAAAAGTTATTGGCAGTTAGTTTACGCCATGAAAGGCATTCTGCGAATTGGTTCGTGATTATAATGTGAGTTTACTTTGCCAGATATATAATAGATGATTTAACTAGAAAGCCTGCTTCAACCCATTGTTTTCACTTCAATTGGAAACTGTATGTTTAGTTGTAATAATTGTCTCATCTCATATTTACGGATACTTCATTCTTCTTTCAAGCAAGTGTCAACAACCCTGCAATGCATTTGTTTCCTTCAGGTCTCCAAAATGCAACTTAGTTTTGTATCTTGATGCCGCTGATTTATCAATCTCCGCGTTAGATTGAAGGCTGAGACGGCTTAAGACGCTTGTATTTTTCTCTTCGCTGAAAACGAGAGAGTCAAATCGGCGAGTCAGCTTCGAAGCTGTCTTAAACCGTCAAGCTCATTCGATGAAAGTTCGTTAACAACATATTCAACCAATAACAAATCTGAATTGTTGACGCATATCTGTGACGTAAGAGTCACTTGTAAAGCATTCAAGGTTCATTGTTTATGATTCCATTCTATTTTTGAGTGGCTTATGTGTGGACGTGTTATATTGGCATTAAAAGTTGACTTCGCAATTTACCCGCGACAATAGAAAACCTATCAGTCGGACATTAAAAAGTCGTAACAAAATTAACCTCATTGCTAAGGCCAAATGTCGGCTTCGGGAAAAACCTCGCCTTAGGCAGGTTTAGGTTAGGTGGAACGATCGGCGGACCACATTCGAGCCATGCGAAAATCCGAACGATACCAAGCTACCTTCGCTTCGATGAGGAACAAAAATCGAGACGAAAGTCAAGAGCGTGAAGCAGTCGAAGATGTACAGGCTGATTGGAGCGAGGTGTTCGATGCCAACCTTGATGAGTTGTCAGCCTCAGGCAACTCCATGAGAAGCATAGCCGCAATAAATCATCGAATTCGACTTCGAAATAAAACCGGAAACGTTGTTGAAATATTGGACGATTTATTGCGCAAGTTGTGCAAAAATCTCCGCTGTCGCCTCTTCTATTCAAGTTGGTGATAAACGAACTATTGGACGAGCTGCCTGATCGCTTGGGCTATAACATTAAGGGAGTCAATGTGAAGGTATTGATTGGCTTTCGCTTATGATCTATTCCTGATCGGCAACTAGCCCGAAAGGTTACAAAGCATAATTGAAACCACCGGTGAATTTGTGCAGAAAAGAGACCTACGGCTCCAGAAAAAGAAGTGTACAACCCCCGGGATTATCCAGACCTGAGGCAGAACGAGCGCGACGAGAACTCAGACCTCTCCATTCGTGACGATTGGAGAAGATCCAGCTCCCGTTATCCGTCCTGGCGAGTAGATGAAATAAATACCTGGGGGTGCAAATAGGACCCTAGGGAACATGCAATCCTCAAAAGAATGCGACAAGGGAGAACTTGGAACAGCTGGTGTTCATGCTGCCATTCCAATTCATCCCGAGGTGGAGTTACATTCTGGCGATTAGATCCCAAACAGTGAAAATACTAAAACTAAAACGCTTTGATTTTTTATCATTACAAGCCATTCTTAACGGGTTTTCCGGTCAGGAGAGGAAATATACCCCCCTTTCTTTTAGACAACGACTGTTTTTGTACCTTTTGTTCTTTAAAATACGAAACTAACAACCATTTATTTTTTAAATGCACCCAGATTCAATCACTTCGTTCTTTAGTTATTTCAGTTCTTAAGAGCACTTATGCCACAAAACCCTTATTATTTCGATAATCCTAATTATTTGCATTTTCCCCAACTCCCTAACAATAATACACCCGAGCACCGATTATTATTTTAAACACCACCCTTACCCACACAATATGGAAAACCCGAAATAAAGTTAAAAAGAACCCCAGTATTGCTAAGAACATCCCTAAAATATTGACCCAATCCTTCCGACAATCGCTAAACTTTAAATATCAGTTACTGCGGACAAGGCCAGACCCCCTCCTCGAGGTGGTACTTGCCAAAGCCAGAGATTTTTTAAATAGTAAACAGGACCCGCAGAACGGTTTGTCCCATGACAGTATTCCACTGGCCTTGGGACGACTGGGCGTGCCCGAACACTTTCTCGACTACATCCGGGGAATGTACCGTAGTGCTTCCACGGTCCTGCAGTCGGGAGGGTCACAAACTGGCACAATTCCAGTGCATCGGGGCGTAGGGCAGGGTGACCCGATGTCCGGGCTCCTGTTTAACGCTGTGGTTGACTGGGCTTTGGCCCAATTAGACACTCAAATGGGGTTTACCCTCGAGGGAGGGGTAAAGGTGTGCCATCTCGCGTTCGCCGACGACCTTGCCATTGTGTCTTTCACGCCGCGTGGGCTGCAGTTCTCCGCGTGGGCTTAACGTGAACCCCAAGAAGAGTGTCTGCCTCCACATTATTGTTGACGGCAAGAGAAAGCGGTGGTTGGTTGACGATCGAAAATCCATCACCATCAATGGGAATCTTTTGCCTACCTTGGCAGTGAATGAAACTTTTCGTTATCTGGGTGTGCGCGTGGGTGCGCTTGACCCTAAGATCGGGGTCCACCTTAAGTTAGAGCACGGCTTGATGCAGCTGACCAGGGCTCCTTTGAAGCCCCAACAAAGAATGTGGGCATTGACCCGGAGTCTAATCCCGTCATGTCTGCACCCTCTTGTGTTGGGTGAGCCCACGGCCGGCTACCTCCGGTTTCTTGACCGGATGGTCCGCGCCAGCGTTAGATCCTGGCTGAAATTGCCCCATGACACCTGTCTTGGGTTTTTCCATGCCTCGACGGCATTAGGGGGCATCGGTGTTCCATGCTTCGGCACTGGAGTACCCCAGCTCATACGACGTAGGCTCGACAAGTTGTGCGGCAGCCGTGATGCTGCAGTGGTCGCAATAACTGAGGGCAAGGCGTTCAGTAGGAAACTAGAAAAGTGGTGCGGTGCTGTGACTGTGGGTGGCCGACGTGTCACCACCAAGGTGGGGGCAGTCGAGGCCCTGGGAGAACTGTTGACAGATTCCGCTGACGGTCATGGTCTGAGGGAGAACTTGTGCGTGCCCAAGGCGTCGGCCTGGGTCCTTTCTGGGCATTGTGCACTGCAAATGAAATTGGATAACCTTGTTACAAGGAGGTTGGGTAAAATTAAAACTATGCCCAAAACGTTTGGGCAAAATATAAAGGCAATATAGTTGTTTACCCAAAAACCAATCAACATTCTTTTACCCACCAAAAAACGTTGGTTACACAAGTTTAGTACCACCTTTTTGAAAGGTATTTGGGTGAAATACCCGTATGTATTGGTTGGGAGGTTCATTCAAAATGCAAAAAGGCTCATACCAAGCAATAACTTTTGGGCAATCCGTTCACAACCAATTGTTTACACATGTTGCACTTTTCCACAAAAAAAATAAAGAATATTAGTAAACACACAACACAAAACATTGTTTTACACTTAGTTTATTTGGATATGGTTATAAATTATGTTTCAAAAGATGTTGCTTCCAGTCGAAACTTTGCCCCTACGTAGTTTTGAAAAGTACAAAATGGAGATAGAACAGACAGTGGATGAGGGTAAATAAGTTCAGGGTAAGATATAAAGGCCTTGTTGTCAGTAAAACCAACTTTCCAAGCATGAAAATGCTCACAAAACAAAAGCACACCGAGCATGTGGCCAACAAACCAAACAATACCTAGGCTGTCTAAAAAAATGTTTTTAATGTGCAAAATGTCTGGTAAGCCATCCTCTGAATCATTTATACAGAGGGCCCATCCTTTTTTGTATTTAACACGATCTATAACTATTTTAGTGACGCTAGTAACAACATTATCTGTTATTGGATATCCACAGAAGCCATCAAAAGCAATAGCAGCTGGAACTTGTGTTTTGTGTAGTGCCACAATGCTGTTACAGAACAAGTCGGAATTGGCGATTTTGGCAGCCAGTTCAGTTTGATGTTGGATAGCAATAGTGTATGGAACATTTTTGTAGTTGTTGACCGATGTTTAGACTCAAATCGCATCATGCGAGTCAAACACCAATACTGGCTTGCTAACCCCCAAAAAAATATAATTGCAAATTTGAAAACATAAACATAATTGCAAAAGCTAAGCACCGTTTTGACTAAGATTGCGTGTAGATTGGTCCAATAACTTGTGAAGAGATATGTTGGATGGCTTATTTTTCTCATCAGTTTCATAATTAAAATGATTGATTTTAGCATTTAAGTGAAAAGTATTTCTTTTCAAATACAAATTTCTGAAAAGCAGTCATGTCAATACATACCATCATATCTTTACACGTTTACCATTGCGATATACACAAATTCAGAATAAATATTACCTGAAAAACTAATTTCAACAAATAGGGTATAATTCCCTCAAAAATGTCATGGTGTATATCTGCTGCGTAGTTATCACTTGGGTGAAAGAATGTTGATGAAATTGGGCACCTTTGTTTATTGTGTCCAATAATACCTTTTCCTGAATTTCGTTTCCAGTGCAAAGACAATATCTTGAAACATAGGTGTTTGCACCTGAGAACTTTTCTGCAAAACCCAAAAGTGAATGGGCTGCCAAGTTGTCTAAAGATATTTGTGCTATGGTCCCCTTAATATTGACAAGCTTGCCATCAATATTGACATCAACACCTTCCTGCAAAAGAAAACAGCTCAGAATATATATTCTATATACTTGTATTCAACTAAAATGCTACATTAATTTTAAAGAAAAAAAAAGTTATCTCTTGCTTGAGGCACAAAAAGAATATAGGTATGCTTACATGTTCCAAAACCTTTATGTCATCATTAAGTGTTTTCAAAATGGATGACCAGCCAATCTTAGGATTTTTCAAATCTTTTGTGTAAAACAGTGTGTTTAGAAATATGCGATCCGTCTTTGATTTAAACTTTGGATGGATATGATATTTAAAATCCTAAAATAATTTCCACCTGCACAATAATTGTACTGTGAAGGTCTGGTTTTGTTTCAGCAAATTAAAACCAACCCATGTGATGACAGGTCGTTTTAGATCCTAAGGGATTAACAACTTCGAAACCATCGTAGTACAGCAAAATTTGGACATAGGGCCTCTGGACACTAAATAAGGGGTGGTCCTGTGCATATCTTCCATCCAAAAACGTTTCATACAAACTGGGAGATGTAGCTCTTTTAAAATACAACTTTAACATAGAATGTAAACAGCCAAGTTAAGTGTGCTTTACTTGATAACAAATAAAAGAGCAACACAGTTTTGCTACACTTATATCAAATTTACACATTCAAACAAACTTGATTGTTAAACCAACGTTTTTGACAAGTTGACAATGGATATGTATTCCAAAGTTTTGGTTCTTCCAACAGTATTACTCTTTTTGGAACCTGCAATAATCCATTTCCATGTGTATACAATCTTGAGTTTTTTTAACTACTAATGAAACTTATCGTCAAATTATTTTAATATTCACCACTGAAAAAATTTATTGGAACTGGATAACAGGCACTTACCACAAAATATGGTAATAGTCTTTGTCTTTGCTGTTCAGATTCAACACCATGAAATGGGTTTGCCAGTCCACGAATATAATCAAATAAACTGCCAAATTCATCAAATGAGTAGGTATCAAATGATGGCATGCTTTTGATGCCTCCTATCATAGCCATTGATGATTGTTGCATGAGATCTTCTGCCCAGTTCATAACCAAGTGCAGAGCATTTTCTGTCATGTTGCAGTCAGATTTTAGTTTTGCTAATTTCAAACTCATATTTGCCCTGTGACTATTTATTGATTTTATGCTTGTTTGATATACTTGTATGTCAGCATCAGAAGACACACTTGATGTTGATTGTTGACCCTGTTCCAAATTGACATCTGCAGCAATTGAAGCAGGAGTTGGGCTTAAAACCCCTGAAGTAAAATCAAATCCAGCCACAGGCGCACTGTTGTGCTCATTTTGAGGTATTGCAGATGCGGTTGTATTATCACCATTGCTCTGTTCCTTGTAAGTTGCATTAGTGAATTGTTTTACTGTACCAAAAACACTGCGTTTGAGCAAACTTGGCCGGTGAATGTTGTACCACCCACTTTTTGCCCTGATGCCATTTACGAATGTGTGTTTTCAGGCAATGCCTGATCATAAAGCTTGCAGGACACATCAATGTTGCACAGCAAACTGAATCCAGAATCAAAGGAATGCTTTGCATATACATGACGTTTCAATGCAGTTTCATTTTTTAAATATGCGTGACAAAACGTGCAACAGTAAATCAAGACTTCTCTGCTTGCCAAAATAAATTGCATCCTCAATCAAAAATGCGTGACAAGACTTATTTGCGAAACTTCTGTTTAGCGATTTGTCAACGAAGTCAAAACGGTTGACAATATGTATTTTCTTATTGAATTGAAACGTAATTAAATTAATTTAAAAAAAAAAAATAGCGCAAATAAAAAACTTTCTGATATAAAAAATAATAAACAGGCATGACGCAATAGTTCGAAAGACTTTTGGAAAATGAGTGCAAAACTCGTGGCGGGACAGTGAACTAACCAAATGTCAGCTAGTTGCGTCGACAGCTGCGACCGCAGAGTTTAGTGGATGGACTTAACTATTGAAGAGGTGTGTGATATTGTTAGACGGGCCTTGGATGATCGTCCTGATGAAGAAGGAGAAAGCGTTTGCTCTGAATTTAAATGTGAGTTGTTGTTTTGTGTAAACTTTTGATAAATTGTATATCAGGAAGGACGTCCGAAAAAAAATTATCCTGGGATTGATGGTAATATTTTTTTTATTACCACATTGATGGCAAGGCTTTAAAACTCTCTGGCGGAATCCAAAATCTACAAAATCTTTTCTTAAGCATTCCCAAGGGCCACCTGTTAAAAATATATGGTCATTTCAAGTCCAGTTTGACGTTTGACGTTACTTCCGATTCGGATTCAACCATTCCAATTACTGATTCTGAAAGCAGTCTTAATTCTAGTTTTACATCGACTGATGAGGCCCACTGCCTTCTGCCGAAACTGTTTCCCATTCAAAAATGTCGTTTTGGGTTTGCTGCTAAAGAGCTATTTAGAACGGGAAATGTAACTGACAGTGCAAAAAGAGAGATTACTGGAGAACTAATTAATGTTATGAGAACTTTCGAAAGGTTAGTCCTGATTTCAGTGTGAAGTATCAATAGGAAGTGTAAAAAATTTGTGTTGTTAACAAAGTGTAAAAAAAACATTTACGTTTTTAACTTTAATTCAGACATTACTCTTTGTTGTAAAATTATAATCTGATCAATGTATCTGGCTTACAGCCAGTGTGGATTATATATATACAGTTGATTTGCAATACATCTCCATTATTTTTTCGAAAAGAACTTTGCAGCAATACTTTAAACAAAATCCGAACCAAAATTGTTCAATTAAAAAACATTAATGTTAACTCTTTGCAGTCATCCGACACGAAAATTGCGGGTTTTGGCTGTAAATGAACTGATCAAGCAGGGTAAAGCCTGTGTTACAGCGAGAATTAACGCTTCACTGATTTTACCCTTCACCAGTATAGCGTTCGTATTCATCCGCGCATACGTCTTTAGGACTCTTTAATCTAAGATGCAATTGTTAACTGTGCTGGGAGGCATATCTGCGTTGTGCATTGTTTTAATATCCTACTGTGACGTAGCAATATGCTATTATGAATGTTGTGGTTGCAGAAAACCGCTATGCTCAGAATAAACAAGACGGCCATTCGGACCAGGAGTGGGCTGTTGTGGTGGAGAATTGGGTGGGCGCGTTTGCTTAGTGAGACGAACGGCGCAGGACCAGGCTGCGCACAAGCGGTCGTAACAGCCTGTTTGGACTTGCCTGAAGAAGAAGCAAAGGTAAGCTTTACTTTGTATATATATATGTATATACTATTTTATCAAAGTATTTGTCTTGTTTGTTGTTATCAACAACAACATAGCAACATTATTTTTGTTTGCAAGTGTGTATAAACATACTGCATGTTTTACCTTTTTGTGCAGGCATACTGGCTGAAAAAAATTGGCCAAAAAAGCAACACACAGGCTGTAACATCGAAAATCACTCATGCACAACCCCTGCGTCACACAGTAAACATATAATTCAATTTCCACACAATATCAATTTTGCCTTGTATGTGACATCATAATGCAAGAGAACTTTTTTCCTTCTGCCATGCTTCGTAAAACTGAGTTGTTAGGTACCACGTGTAGCGTGCTGAATTTAATGTCAAGTTTATTTTACTAAAGCTAGAGTTGCCTTGATTCTATTTGAATCAGGTTGAATAAGTTGCTGTAAGATATATTAATCGGATTGGCGTGTTGATGTTTCGTGTGATCTGGCTCAAAACTCCGATAAGGGTATTTTTATTAACATTGCTTAACTGGAATCTTAGTGTACGTTTTCTTCACAGAAAACCGTGTTCGTGTTCTTGCTCGTGTCCGTGTACGTGCTCATGTTCCTATTCTTGTACGTGTACCTCGTACGTGTTGTCAAGTGCCTGTGCCCGTGTGGCAAATACACGCGTTTTTGGAAATTGACATTCCTTCTTGGTGTGACGACGGCGCGGTGCCAGACGCGCAAATTCTGCCGTTACATTAAAGTTTTCGGAGTCTTTCTGAAACAAAGTTTCCAAGAAGTTCTACTTTTTGACGATCTGTGAAGAAATGGATAAGACTATATCTCCGCTTGAATCGCCGGAGCCTACACGGTTGAGACCTCTCGCCGCTCATGTCGTACTGTCCCATGACGAGATACACCGCCATGTCGATAAGCTCAACAGTTGGTATGCAGTGGCTGAGACAGGTATTTTAAATAAGGACCACTCTACTGCAAGTAGCTAAGTTCCAAATTAACGAATGCTACTCACAATTGCAAAATATGTACGGAATGTATATTGCCTCTTGCGAAGACTCAGAGAACCGCGTTGTATGCGAGGACGAGTTGAAGTCCGTCGAACAATGTAAGAAGGAGTTCGAAACCAGAATTGCGGAGTTAACGCCATTCGAACTACCAAATGCATTGCCCGAACTTGTGCTACGCCCACAGCGTAGGGCACCAACTGTGGCTTCAAGCCACAGATCCTCACGGTCCAGCCGCTCACGTTCGTCTGTGGCGAGCTCATCTGCGACAGAAAGAAGTCGTCTAGAGGCAAAGGTGGAGCGAGATTCGTCTAAAACAGGTCGAGGAAGAACACGATCTAGTTCAAGGGCAACGAAAGGCGGAACTTGAAAAAGCAGCTCTTGAACGAAAGGCAGAACTTGAAAGGGTGGCTCTGCAACAGAAGGCAGATTTGGAAAAGGTTGCTTTAGAAGCAGAAAGGCGGAAGTTAAAGGCAAAATACGATTTCCAGGCTGCCGATGCAAGGGCTAGAATATTGAATGAAGAACCCAACGATCTGACATCGCCGGACAAGGGTCCCAACCATAGTCAGATCCCAGAAGTAGAATTGACTTCCTCGGTGCTGGCTGTCGAAGAAGTTCCGACGACGTCTTCTGCTACCAGAGATTGTGCGTCCCTTGTCCAAAATGGGGAAGTATCGCGTGACAACGTTAGTCCTCTTGTACGTGCTCCTGTATTAAATACACAATCGGACTTGGAAATGAAAGAGAGCCCATTACCGTGCATCGTAAAGGCAGTTGGAGAAGGCATGAGTATGCCGAAGCCCGACCACATGACGTTCTCGGGAAAACCTACGGATTATTGGTTGTTTGTACGTTACTTTGAATCGAATCTCGAATGCAAGACTCGAAGTGACGATATGCGCCTGACATTGCTTGTCAATCAATGCAAAGGAAAGGCGAGGTCTCTGATTGAACACTGTTCTGTCCTGGAGACAAAGGAAGGCTATCCAGAGGTAAGAAACATTCTCTACGAGAACTTCGGTAAGCCTTATATAGTCGCTAGAGCCTTCGTAGAGGAGTTGACTAATGGCCCTAACTTGAAACCTGATGATGCAGCCGGTATACGCGCCTATGCACAGACTATGAAAAAATGCTCGTTGGTACTCCGCCAACTTGGAAATTTTGCTGACTTAAACACTATAGATCGTTTGGTGGCTTTGGCGAACAAGCTGCCATATGAATCGCAAAGGCTTTGGCGCCGCCGAGTTGCGCAGATTGTAAGAAAAACTGGCAGGGAGGCAGATTTCGCAGATCTTGTTGAATTTGTCGAAGAAGAATCTGCCGTAGTGAACACTTTACCCGGCCAGTTGTGTGTGTCCCGGAAAATTGAAGAAAAGAAACGTGCTGGTAAACCCAGTGGAAGAAGTGTTACCTGTGCCGCTGTGACAACAAATCCAAGTTCGTCGCCTACCCCAATTTTGAGCTGTCCATGCTGCAAACGTAATCACGTATTGGAAAGATGTGAGGCGTTTGGTAAAAAATCCAAGGTTCAAAGAAGAGAGTTCCTAAGGGATAAATTTATGTGCTATAACTGTTTTGGATATCGATACACGTCGAAGTTTTGCACAAGGCCAAGTGCATGTGCTGTTCGGGGCTGCACCCTCGCGCACCACACATTGCTGCACGAAGATATGCCAAATCCTGTACGTTCGAGGACATACGTGCCTGCGTCGGAAAATTATAATAGAATTCCGCGCAGCGAACACCCCAGGAGCCAGACTAACAATTCTACAGCCAGGTGCAATGTGATAAAGAATGGCCATTCAGCGTACTTTTCGGTTATTCCGGTGAAAATTCCAGCCAATGGTCGAGAGGTCAAGACGTACGCTTTCCTCGACCAGGGATCCGATACAAGTTTTTACGACAAAAGGTTAGCAGATCTACTTTCGATAGACGGAAGTCCGAGACAAGTTACCATGTCCAGCGTCGGGAGAAGGCCCGCAAATTACAGCGGAATCAGCGCAAATTTTCGCGTTTTGTCGTTAAGTGAAGATGAAGAAATCAGTGTAGACAATGCCCTTGTCTATTGACTCTATTCCAGTCCAGCCTAATCCAACCCCGAGAAATACGGAACTGAATGGTCTTCCACACCTTCAGGGATTGGAATTTCCTCAGTTGTGTAATGGTGAGGTGCTGCTACTTATTGGCACTGACGTTCCGTATGCCCATAGAGTATTGGAGATGAGAACAGGAGACCGCAAACAACCATTTGCTGCGAGAACACCGCTGGGGTGGTCTCTCGTCGGCCCGTCAATCTGTTATCCTGCCGTTGATAATATTTCAGTTAACTTCCTTAAATGTGAATCATGGAGAGAGGAATTCCAGCAAGAGCCTGATGACATTCCATTCCCAACGTCAGTTGAGGATAGGAAAGTGCTCAACATGATGAAGGACTCGGTTAAACATACCGATGGACATTTCTATTTGCCGCTTCCATGGCGAAGTGAAGTTAGTCTGCCACAGGACAACCGTTCTATGGCTGAGCGACGGCTTTGGTCGCTGAAGAAACGCTTGTCGCGCGACCTCGTGTTAAAAGACAAGTACGTAGAGAATATTCAATGTTACATCGACAAGGGCTACGCAGAGGAGCTCAAAGAAGAAGGACGTTCCCCTGGCAATGTGCATTGGTACTTGCCGCACCACCCGGTTCGGCATCCACGAAAGCCTGAAAAGGTACGCATCGTTTCTTAACGACGCGTTGCTGCAAGGGCCCGACTTAGTAAACAGTTTGATCGGCGTTCTGGAGAGATTCCGTATGAACAGTATCGCTTTAGTGGCGGACGTGGAAGCAATGTTCCACCAGGTCCGCGTTCAAAAACAGGACATTGATGCCTTGAGATTTTTGTGGTGGCCGGGGGGAGACTTATCTAAAACTCCTACGGTTCATCGAATGCTGTTGCACATTTTTGGCGCCACGTCTTCGCCTAGCTGTGCCACATTTTGCTTGCGGGAGACGGCCGAAAAATTCGGTAGCAGATTTGACAGAGACGTTGGGGACATTGTTCGCAACGATTTTTATGTTGACGACTGTTTGACTTCAACCGATACAGTCGAACACGCTGTTGGTATTGTAGCGCAGCTATGTGACTTGCTAAAAATGGGAGGATTCCGCCTCACTAAGTGGATGTCTAACAGTCAAAACGTCTTGATCAAATTCCCGAGACAGAAAGGGCTAAATCGGTAACTGATGTAAATTTGGACGCCTCCGTGAAAGAGCGTGTGCTTGGCGTCTACTGGTGTGTAAAGAATGATGAATTTGGGTTCAGCATAGCTGATACAATGCAAGGAAAGAAATTCATTCACACGTCGCAATATTTTATCTGCTGTTAATACGCTGTATGACCCGTTGGGTTTTGCGGCACCCGTTACTTTGATTGCTAAGGTGTTGCAGCAAGAAATAATTCGACAGAAATTGTGATGGGATGATGAGCTGCCAGAAGATGATGTTGAGGAATGGAGACGCTGGCTTTCCCCGCTGTTTCAAGCCGGCGACATTCGGCTCAGTGGCGAAGTCCGAGATGCATCACTTTTCGGATGCGTCTACTCAAGGATACGGAACCGTATCATACCTCCGGTTGGTAAACGTTAATGGTAAAGTACATTGCTCGTTTTTATTTGGCAAGGCAAAGGTAACACCACCTAAAACCGAGAGCATTCCCAGGCTTGAACTGGCCGCTGCTGTTCTAGCGGTGAAGGCCGACAAGTGGCTTCGACGCCAATTGAAGTTGGATAACTGTACGTCCGTTTTTTGGACGGACTCGTGCGCCGTCCGGCAGAGCATATACAACCAAAGTAAACGTTTTGGTACATTTGTTGCAAACAGGTTGGCTAAAATTCATCGACAGACAAACCCTGAACAATGGAGACACGTTGGATCACAGCAGAATCCCGCGGACGATGCTTCGCGTGGTTTGTCGGTACGTAAGCTTATCAGCTCTCGATGGCTGACAGGTCCGAAGTTTCTCTGGCAGAAAGAAGATCAATGGCCCACCCCACCAGAAATGAAAACACAGCTGCCACAGGAGTTCAAGCCAGCTGAGAGGAAAAGAATTGTCGTCAACGTTTGCACACAGTCGGAGTCAACCGATCGACTGATGAATCACTATTCATCTCTTCATAAATTAAAGACATCGGTCGCGTGGCTGTTACGATTCAAGTCATTCCTGCTTTCAAAGGTTTCAGCGAACACTGGCAAATTGACAGTGGATGAGTTAAAGAAAGCGGAATTGGAAATAATCAAGTACGTACAACGTCAGTGCTTCGCTCCTGTGATTGACATTTTGTCACAGGTCGGAAGGTCTGAAAGGGAGTTGCAGAAGAAACTGAAGAAGTCGAAATATGCCAGTTCGTTGGCAAAGCTTAACCCCCAGCTATTTGATGAAGTTCTGCGGATTGGGGGGAGGTTGGAGAAGGCGCCGATTGCCTTCGAGGCGAAACACCCGATCATACTGCCGTATGATCACCACTTGACAGCACTTATTATCTTGCGCCACCATCACAAGGTTGGCCACTGCGGGACTGGCCACACATGGACTTCGCTGCGTCAGCGTTTTTGGATCATAAAGGGTGGCGCCGCAGTGAGGAAGGAACTCAGCAAATGTATGCTGTCGCAAAAGGAATGTTCGACGTGGACAACAACAAATGGCTGACTTGCCATTTGCCCGACTGAAGCCCGACGAGCCGCCGTTTACTTACGTCGGCATCGACTACTTTGGTCCATTCATGGTGAAACGAGGAAGAAGTGAGACAAAGAGCTACGGGTGCATTTTCACCTGCTTGACTATGCGAGCCGTACACATTGAGGTGTCGCCCGACTTGTCTACGGACGCGTTTATTAACGCATTGCGTCGCTTTATTGCAAGAAGAGGCCGACCAAAAGAAATATACAGCGACAATGGAACCAACTTTGTAGGTGCCGAAAGGGTCCTACGTGAAGGACTACAAGGACACCAGCAATCCCGCCTAGAGTCATACTTCAAACGACAAGAAATTAAGTGGAACTTTAATTGTCCTGCTGCTTCACATATGGGAGGTTCGTGGGAGAGAATGATCAGATCGATTCGTCGCATTTTAAACACGATGCTTACAAGGAACCCAACGATTGGCGGGGACATGCTGCAAACCTTGATGATCGAAGTGGAAGGCATTTTAAATTCGAGGCCGTTAACGCCGATCAGTTTCACTTGTACAGAAGAGGAGCCACTTACGCCCAATCATCTGTTGTTGGGTCGTGCTTGCGACAGCATTCCAGTTGGGCTTATCAATCCCAAAGATTGCTACAGTCGAAGGCGGTGGAAACACATTCAATACCTCGCCGACGAATTTTGGAGAAGATGGTCACGAGAATATTTGCCCACAATTGCCTTGCGTCAGAAGTGGCCCGACCGACAACGCAATTTTCAACCCGGAGATGTGGTGATGATCGTAGATGAGACACAACCCCGACGTCGTTGGGAGATGGGACGGGTTCTGCGTGCGTTCCCGGACGGTCACGGTGTTGTCCGTCAGGTCGAAGTTAAAACGCAATCTGGCTCCACATATAAACGGCCGATTGCAAAATTGTGCTTGCTTTGTGAGGCGAGCACGACAAACGAATAAGTGCATCCGACGCATTCAGGCCACGCAGTCGTCGAACTGACCCTGAATTGCGGTGCACAGGATCCAACACTGATGAAGATAGATCATGGACGCTATGTCGATCTTGTTTGCCGCTTTATAAATGCGGAATATTGCAAATGCCAGGCTGGAGCTTGCTCGCCGGCGGCACGCATGTTGCTTTCTTTACTTCGTTGTTTCGTGATTTCAATGTTTTCTTTGTTTATTTGTAAATGTGTTTGCAGTGAACCACACATTTAAGGGGGAGAATGTAACATCGAAAATCACTCATGCACAACCCCTGCGTCACACAGTAAACATATAATTCAATTTCCACACAATATCAATTTTGCCTTGTATGTGACATCATAATGCAAGAGAACTTTTTTCCTTCTGCCATGCTTCGTAAAACTGAGTTGTTAGGTACCACGTGTAGCGTGCTGAATTTAATGTCAAGTTTATTTTACTAAAGCTAGAGTTGCCTTGATTCTATTTGAATAAGGTTGAATAAGTTGCTGTAAGATATATTAATCGGATTGGTGTGTTGATGTTTCGTGTGATCTGGCTCAAAACTCCGATAAGGGTATTTTTATTAACATTGCTTAACTGGAATCTTAGTGTACGTTTTCTTCACAGAAAACCGTGTTCGTGTTCTTGCTCGTGTCCGTGTACGTGCTCGTGTTCCTATTCTTGTACGTGTACCTCGTACGTGTTGTCAAGTGCCTGTGCGGCAAATACACGCGTTTTTGGAAATTGACATTCCTTCTTGGTGTGACGACGGCGCGGTGCCAGACGCGCAAATTCTGCCGTTACACAGGCCAAACAGCAACGAAAACTACTACACAACGAAGCAGGGAGTTCAAAGAGATGTCACAATAATCAATCTGGTGTGGCAAATTCAGGATTAGTCAAGCGCCGCAAGACTTCCTGTTGCTTTTTTGATGAAAACAGTGATGACAGTGAAGACTTGGAAGTTTTAAAGTCAAACGGCTTTATTGTATATCACATCAAGATAATGCAAAAAAAGCTATTGTTAAGGCTCAGAGAAATTATTTTTAAACACATATGTATTTACTTTTAGATTTTGCTTGATGAATTTAAGAAGCCTGAAATTAACTGAAACAAAAAAACCATTTCTGAAATAATGATGGCAACATTCAATAGAAGTTTTATTTGTCAAAATCCTTCTTGTAACGAAATTTTGAAACAATGGCCTGCTTTAAGGATGTACGACGAGGTAATATTAAAATGGTTATTGAAGCCTGTTACTTATCTATCATATGTAATTTCTGTTTTTCAAACTAAACAAGCTCATTTTTTTGGATAGTGACATTTGAAGACAGATCGGTCACTATCAAGCAACATCGGCTTATTTTTTATGATAATTTTCATTTTGCATTCTTATGTAGCTATCGCATCATAGTTTTAAACTTGTGTCTTTGTGTTAAAAGTAAAAATAAGCATTTGATTGTAATCCTATCCCACTAATTCATATAATGTGAATGATTGGCACTAGAATTATCAAGTCTGGCGTAAGAATATGTTGTTCATTAGTTCAAACTGGTTTATGTTTTGGAATAATATTGATGTTTTCCTCGCAGATAATAAACGACTTCAGATGTCTGCAGTCAGGTGTGCCATCAGAATCAAACTTTAAAAACAAGTTAAAATATTATTGCAAAAAGTCATTATGTATGTCAGTGAAAAAGAAAAGAAAACAGATATTCAAAAAAATGTAATTGCAACACTTCAGGATATTAATGAAGAAAATCCTTTTACAGGTGTGGCAAAATCACATTTTTCATTAAAAGCAAATGCTGTGTGTTATGAAATTTATCTACTTACAGAATATTTCATGAACCATGTGTAATAGGTACAAAAAGCTTCACCAATTTAAACTTGTTTATTTTTGCTTGGTAGATACACATGCTTTGGTAGGTATACAGCTTCTTTCATCAATATTGAAAGGAAATACTAAACGGGAATGCTCCAAGGACAAATACATCATTGATTTGTGCCCAGTAAGTGCTTCTTTTGTTGTTTTGCAGTAGGAAGAAGTGCACTGACCTACTTTGATTTTCAGAAAAACATGACAATATCTGACATCAAAAGCAAACTTGTTGACAGAAATCAACCATTCATAGTAGCAATGGCTGATATGGAACCAATCAAAATCTACAAAATCATGGTTTTTGCAGAAAACCGGTAATGGAAAAGTTCAATACCAGAAGCTTTGTATGCATTGTTTGCTGTTTATTTTTGCTTTAATTATGAATATTGCCCTCATGTCAACAAAGTCTTGCAGTTTTTGCAACTGCACGTGTTGAAACTCAAACTACAAAATTTATGATTCAGTAACTGAATTGAAAGTAAAGCTAAAATAAGTGCATGGTTGCACAATTGATGTATTTCTTGAGAATTTCTTTGAATAAATATTGTGGAAAAAAACATTGTGTTTGCAAAATATGTGACAGTTCTTTTAGATTTTCAATCAATATTGGTGGGCCAAAAGTAAAGTTCTCAAGAAAGCAAAAAATCGGAATCATATTAATGTGTTTTCTGAACACATTTTACTGAATAGATAGATTGTAGCCTGTGATTGTTGCGCCCAAAGAGAAACCCCTGCACATGTGTGGCAAACATGCGCAAGAACCCACGGACCAAGGATTGTTCGCCACGACCGGGTGGCCCAAGTAGTGGAAAAAGCGGGAATGAGGAAGGCTTGGAGCGCACTGTGGGCTGACTAAATATCTTTTGTGGTGGATGCCACGGTTGTGGCAGACAATGCCCCACTTAATAGGGAGTTTGAGGCCAAGGTTAGGAAGTACCGGCGTCCAGAGTTGACCGAATTGGTTAAGGGTCGCCTGAAGAGCAGGAGTGTGCTGTACGGTGCCATCGTACTAAATTGGAGAGGCGCGCTCTCCACCGAGACAGCGGACCTACTAGGTGAGTTAGGAATTGATGGGATATTGGCGACGCTCTCGCAGGTCGTCCTAGAGCAGGGCCACAAGATGTGGCGTTTTTTTAGGAGGTGTACTTTTAGGGCCAGAAGGGCCGGAGAACGCACGGTTGGGGCTGCAACCGATTGATGATCGCGCCTGCAAGACGGCGGTGAGTGCGGTTTTACTCCGCCTTAGTGTAGGGAAAAGGGGGTGGGTGGCGACCCCGGTAGTGGACCTTGTTGTCGATTGTTCGGGTTTTATAGGGCGAGTAGGGTAGTAAGAGTTGCCTTTTGGCATGGTAGGTTGCGTAGGGATCGATTGGAAAGGTTTGGTTTAGTCTGCGGCCGAGTGTTAGGTTTGATAAGGGTTCTGGAAACATGGTCTTAGTTAATATGGGGGGAGGTTAGGATAGGGGGGTGGGGGGTTAGGTTTTGGGAGGGGGGAGGTTAGTTAAATTGTGGATAGCGAGCGGAGGAGAGGTTGGAGGCCGACCGTAACTGGCCGAACGAGGGGATCGATGACGAAAACCTTATCGCCCGGCACTTGGGTGCGTCTCGACGCCCCATTTGTGCAAGCGTTAACCTCGCCAAATGCCTCGTCATCTAATTAGTGACGCGCATGAATGGATTAACGAGATTCCCGCTGTCCCTATCTACTATCTAGCGAAACCACAGCCAAGGGAACGGGCTTGGCAGAATTAGTGGGGAAAGAAGACCCTGTTGAGCTTGACTCTAGTCCGGCTTTGTGAAGAGACATGAGAGGTGTAGGCGGTACATCTGTCAAAGAGTAACGCAGGTGTCCTAAGGTGAGCTCAGCGAGGACGGAAACCTCGCGTAGAGTAAAAGGGCAAAAGCTCACTTGATTTTGATTTTCAGTATGAATACAGACCGCGAAAGCGTGGCCTATCGATCCTTTTGAACTTGCGAGTTTCAAGCAAGAGGTGTCAGAAAAGTTACCACAGGGATAAGCCTATGATGCAGATGAATTTTGATACGTGTTGAGATATAGGGAAATAGACGAAAAACGGATTGTCAACTTTGGTGGAAACACGTGGTTAGTAGGAATAACGCAAAATGTTGTCCGTTTTTTGCCTTTCTGGCTTCAATGTGAGTGGTCGATATTTGCGCTCTTGCTGCTAAGAGTTGCAGTTGGGGCGCTCTTTTTTTGATTTTTTTTTCTTCTGTAGTAACGTCTTTCGCTTGCTTGAGTAAATGTTGTTGTTTGAAACAGCAATATTTGTTGAACATGAAGATGAATTTTGATGCTTGTTGAGATGTATGCATGAAGGCGAAAAACGTGTTGGCAATGTGGGGAAACGGAATGCTACGGAGTGGTAATGCGAAGCGTTGCAAAATCTTTAACTTTGTTGCTTGAAGGTAACTGGGCTTTGTGTGCTGTTTGCAGCTAGAACTTGTTTGTTGAGTGATTTTTTTTCTTGAATAGTCATGCATATTTGATTTTGTGGAAAAATACAGAAAAAGGATATTGTGATGTTCGCAGAAACAAGTGGTTAGTAGCAGTAATGCGGAATATTATATTGTTCAACATTGATTTGTGGACGTTTTGAACAGTTGCAAAGAATGGCTTCAAGTGCTCAAGTACACTGGAGTGGTTATAGTGAAGCATGTGTTCTCGTTGATCCTGAGGTAAGTAACAGTCATGTTTGCAGTTTGTTTTAAAACTGTTGCTTGCTTTTTGCAGCTTGAAGATAGGGTTATTGCACAGAAAGATTGTGACAATCAGCGTGTTCGAGAGGAAAGTGGTTATTCAAAGCGACTTGTGGATGGTACAGCATTGGAAAATTGGATCATCAATTGTTCTTGGTCGTATTGTGAACGGTGTTTTTCCGTGAAGACTTGTACGATTACGCCAGGATTTAGGCGCCCTTCTTTTTCCACATTGAATACATGTGAATGCTTGGGAAGATACACTGTTCCACGCATTGCTGATTGGCCATCTCAGCTACAAGGTCTTTCTGAGGACGATCAATAAATTTTGGTGTTGAAGATAGAGAAAGGCGTAGCAAGTATACTACGGTTGCAAATACCGTTTTATCAGCTTTTCCAGGTAATTAGTCTTTTTGCTTTGTGTGCATGCTTTAACCAATAGGAATTACATGTTTTTTGTTTAAGATTCCATTCATTGAAACCACAATATGGCCGATATTATATCCGTTCAAAAGTTTCTCCAAATCGGCAATTGAAGGCGGAGAATCTCACGAGAGTGCGAAGCGAGCTTACATGTTGAAGATTTTTTCCAACGTTCGTGACTATTCGACATCCTTCCCACTGTTGCGTTTTCAGTACGATAGATGGTTGTACAAAACTGTTTCTGGATCTATTGAATCTGCTCGTGTCCATGGATGTAGTCCTGCAAGAGCGTTGGATTCGAAGGTCTTTTCTGAGACCTATTGGCAGTGGCAGCATGCGTATCTGATCGATGCAGTTCGACAGTTTGGGCTTCCAAGTGTATTCATAACATTGTCGCCGTACGAATGGACTTTTCCTCGAGCATTTTGGATGCAGCAGAGAATGAATCGAACTGGGAAAGGCGCTACAACACTTCAAACTTTGCACTTTGTCCATGTGATGTCGGAATTGCTGCGTGGTTACGTTACTGGCAAAAACAAATATACGTGGAAAAACCATTTGTTGGCTAACATTTTGGAAAAATCATCCAACGTGTGCATTGTCATTTCATTGCATGGTTGGAAAATCCAGCATTAATTGATGTTGAGAGGTTTCATACTGATCTACCGAGACAGGATAAGGAGTTTGCCAAAATTGGTTATGAAGGGCAAACGACGTTTCGGTTTCGGCGAAGTGAAACAGCACATTCTCTAAATCTTCGAATATATGCTGCTCAATTATGTTGCTGGATATGTTTCGAAAAACCGTGATTACAGAATGGAACTGCAGGATTTTTCATTGGAGGCGCGAGGTCGCGACGTTGCCTATCAATTCGTCAACAAAGTTTGTTCGACAGAACCGGAGATGATACTCGCACTGTCGAATATAAAGTTTGCCCATACACCTTCGCGGACTAAACGAATTCTGCTTCCACGGAAACAGAATGTCAGAGAAGACAATACGATAAAAATGTATATGCGACGTCCTGAAGATGCGGTACATTTGTCGCTTTATGAGTTCTTGCATGCGTATACGTGGAATCGACAAGGGGTGTATCAACGTTCCAACAGCCATATTCCTGTTCTCGTTGGTTTGAAAACTGTGAGTTTGCTCAACGATGAATTGTTTTATCAAGACTCACTTCTGCACTGCCCGTTCAGAGAAATCAAAGATTTGGATCCTGACAACATCGCTTTGATTCCTGATGATCTGCGCAATTTCTCATATGCGGTGAAAAATCGACGTGAATTTTGGTGCGATGAAAATAGAGTTCGAAATATGTCACATATGTGCGGGAACCGCAATTACTACACGAACACTTTTGTTTCGTATGTACGGAGTTTTTGGGATTTGTGGCACCATTGGCAACGTGGAGAAATCTCTACCTTGTTGTTGCAAAATCCAAATGAGACCGGAAACTTTATTCCACAGTTGTCGGTGAATCAAGAATTGTTTGTATGTACAGTGGAAATCAAGCGTGCGTTACAGGCCAACAAGCTAGTTTGCGTTGCAACGCCGACTGGAATGCTTGCAGCAACCTACAAGAGTGAATTCGGAAGAAAAATTGAAAACAAAACTGTTCATTGTGTTTTTTCGATTCCTGTTGGCGAGGGTGAAAGCTCACAGACCAACTGGTCTTTGCGGCATTTTAATATTATTATTCTGGACGAAATATCGATGATTTCACGGAAGCATGCTTCTCATATTCTTGCGACATTGTCAACATTGCATCATGTGTTGGTTATATTTTGCGGAGATCGAAACCAGTTGCAGCCAGTACGCAGCGAAGGTGATGACGTTCAGGGAAGTTTGTTTGATGATCCCTACTTAATGCCCCTTTGCGAACGATCAAGGCTTGTGGAGCAACATAGAACTAAAGGAGTTGAGCTGCAAAGGTTTTTGTCCATAATTCGTCACATGAAACCCGATGGACGTGACATCGACAAGTTTATTGATGGTGTTCATGTGGGAACATCGTATAGACCTGACGAGACAGAAATCCTGGATGCGTATTGGAGGAGAAGAGATCAAACCTTTCTGACTTTCACCAATGAAGCTGCCGCATGTGTGAATAATACGATCGTACAACGTTTGTTCAGAACACAAGCGCCGGTGATGCACGTAAAATGAAGCTCATCGTCAAGGTCACCGCAGCCGATATATCACGGCATGAGGATGATGCCAGAAGACGAGGAACTTTCTGAATGGACAATTAGTGACAGTTTTTTCTGCAATCGGGAAAACAGTTGTTGTGAAAATTGCGAAAGGAACGATCATACGCGTTTTTCCTGTATGTGACGAGGATGGAAGCAGGTATTATCCTTTGGTACCAGCGTACGCTACAACTATTCACAAAGTTCAAGGTCAAACATTGAAAAAGAATTGTGTGTGGTTTGATAAACCTGTTTTACCGAAGGGATGTTGCTTACGTTGCGCGTTGAATTTTTGAGTAAACCCATTCCGTCTCAGTTTATGCCGTATAGCCCGCTTTGATATGTTGCATACGTTTTCAGTGTAATTTCATGACGATATTAAACATGTGTGTATTTTCGATTGAAGAAAATGTGGAAGGAACTTGTTTGTGTGAAGTGAATTTATTGTGTGTTTGTGTTGATTTGTTAAATTTTGTGTTTGTATTTCATTGTTTGAATGTGCTGAACGAGTTGACAAATTTTCGTTGTTCATATGATACGTGGTTTCAGTTTGTTCAATAGACTTTGAAAAAAAAAGAACTTTGATTGGCGTGAAAGACGTAATTAGAAAGGGAAATTGGAGTTCAGTCTGCAAAGCCACGAAACGAAGTTCTTAACACATGGCAACTTCAAAATTTCGTTGTGTGGTATTGCTGTTCGCGCGCCGGCGCCGTATTTCGTTTAGGCAAAGTATGAAACATGCCGCGGCTGACTTGTATAAACGTGTAGTATGGTGGTGTTGCGAAAAATTTTGGTTGTTTATATGGTACGGCGTTTGAGTGTGTTTGATACAGTTTTGAAAAAAGATTCGTGTGAAGGACATCATTAGTAAATGGTATTGATGTTAAGTCAGCAATCAGTAAATGTTTGTCTTTTTTGACCTATACGAAACGGAGTTTTTGACACATCGGAAATTGACAATTTGCGCAGCCTGGTATTGCGGACGTGCACTAGGTTGTGTTAATTGAAAGTAAGATTATTATGATGATATGTCCGAAGTTATTGCAAAAAAACTTGGTGATTCTTTGTGCTGTGTTAGCTGTATGATCGGCCTTTAGTTTGCTCGTATGGTTTGGCATGCGATCCGAAGCAAATTGATGACGATCGAGTGTTCAAAGAGAAATTGAAAAATTTCACTTGTGAGTGGATGACGAGGCCGCATGTCGCTCTATCTGAATTCAGCGAAACACTTGAAAAAAATTGGAAGTGTCATTTACGAAGATATGAAATCTTTGACAAAGAAAAGTTTTTTCCGAAAGTTTGACAACTTGATGCGTCAAACTAAGGATTTATGCAAGCCTTTTGCCAAGAGGCTTCCTGATGATGAACAAAGGGTTTCTTTGGATGAAGCCATGCTCAAAGATAATCTCGGCAAACTGAAAGAGAATATACAGTTTATGGAAGACGTTAACGAGTGCTACATGCACAAGATGACGCAAGTTGGTGCCTCAATGTACCTCATTGGCATTCATTCGCGTGTGATGCAATTTGTGTTTGCCAACTTAGAATGTATTGCTGCGAAGTGTAATGACGATTTTTTATCGACATTTAAGCATACGAAAACATTTGCTTCATATTGCGATGCTATTTGTGGCGGGCTTGGGCATGTTTCGGTGCCACGCGCATCAACTTCAAGGAAAAGATCTTTGAAGGACTTCGCTGCAACGTCGTCAAGCAGTGAAAGCTGCAGTGATCCAAAGGCGAAGCGGTCATCAAGTTCAATGCAGAAGAAGCAAGTGGCAGAGGATTCCAGTGATGATGCGTTCGTCAACAAAGAAAGTGAGAATGCAATGCGCCGCGAAGAGCTGTTGAGAAGTTCTACAACGTCACAACCTGTTGGCAACGTGAAGAGAAAGAAAAAAGGTTTGAAGAAGAAGCAAGCGAGAAAGGAAATGGTGTCAAGTGCAGTAACTGAGGAGGCCAACTGCAGCTCAAAGCAGATAGAGGCTGGAAAAAGCGTGCCAACGAAGAGTAAGACAAGGAAAAAGAGAACGCGCAAGCAACTTCCTTCTGTAAACTAAGGTTTTCGTTTGTTGTTTCCTACGTTTTTACAGTTTTGTTCACTTTTGTTTTCGTGTTCCATTGCTTAAATGTGTTGATTGTTCAAAAATTTTTCTTGTTCGTATGATACTTTGTTTCACTTACTTCAATACACTTTGAAAAAACAACTGTTTCCTTTGTACTAAGCAGCATGAGTGTCTACTAAGCAGGAGCACGAAACCACGTGCAATTTGCAGTGAAATAAATTCCGTGTATGTTTGAACACATGGCAACTTGATAATCCGCGCGCCAGGTGCGCGCTTTCGTTTTGCTGAAGTTTAAAACATGCGGTGCACCAGTATCACTATATTTACGCGAAACGCCCGTCTGTTTGCACTTGAAAAAAAGTGAAATTTGCTCAATGTTTACACTTTGCTGCAGCTAGGGCACTGTGCAATTCGTGCGGACTTAAACAATGTGATGTATTCCAAGTTGAAAAAATGTTTCCGAACCTATGCGAAACGATGTTTGTACACATGGGAACTTGTTAATTCGCGCGGGCTGCAATACTAGGCCGCGCAAATTATCAAGAAAAAAAAAATTCGTTTCGCATAAGTTCGGAAACATTTATTTCAACATAGAATAAATCACAAAATCTTGAGTTACCAAACCCCCTCGAACATTTTTCTTAAACAACCTCCTAAGTTTATCCCTGATTCATTTTTTCCTTTTTCCCTACGGTAAAACCCCCGGACCCTCCGGTCTCAGTTCAGAGTTTTACAAACTGTTCTGGGACCTGGGGCGGCATTACGAACACATCTCGCTAAGTTTAGCGAGCTCGGTATTGACGCACGACCTCGTTAAGTCGAGATTTGGTGTTACGAACCCCCGTCTCGCTTACCGGACCTCGCTAAACTCCTCGTTAAGTAGCGAGGAGCCCAGACCACTCGCTAACGCCGAATTATTCCGGACAAAGCCGCACAGCTGCGTCAGCAAGTAATAATGGCTGTCTATTTTGCCGCTAAACGCTCATACAAACGAAACAAGGGTAAGACAAAATCCCCTGGAAATGTCGGATTTAGAACTAATTTCAGAATATCGAATGCCCAAAGCTGTGATAATGGATTTGTGCAACCACTTGCACCAAGATTTGAAGCCAAAGAGTGCCAGTAAAAGATGTCTTACAGTGGAAGAACAAGTTTTGATATCATTAAACTTTTGGCATCAGGAAGCTTTCAAAATTCAGCCAAGGACAATATTAATGTTTCACAACCAACTGTCAGTGTAGTACTAAGTCGATTTATGGATAGTTTGATTTCAAAACGACATCAATTCATCCACATGCCAAACAGGGTGTCTTCGACAATGATAAAGCAACAATTTTATTCAATTGCACGGTTTTCTGGCGTCATAGGGGCCAATGATGGAACACATATTCCCATAATCGCACCAAGTGAGGAAGAACATCTCTTTGTCAACAGAAAGGGTTACCATTCTATCAATGTGCAGGCAAGTTGCATACTTTTCCCTTGTCATAAATTGGTTTTGACTTCAAATTATTTTTGCAGGCTATATGTGACGCCAATATGGTGTGCTTCTACTTCAACAGCTGTCCATCTTGGAGATCGCTTTTTTACAGTTTTACTGCTTTTTGTATCCATAATCAATTTCTACTTTTTAAAAAACTACAGTTTACACAATGACTAAACACAAGAAATAAAATGATTCGTCATAAAACTTGCAAAACAATGCCGCCAAGGTCCACGTGAAGCTCAACTACCAACACAAAAAGCCTTCCATAAGATATTTTGCTGAGTCCGACGTCTTTTTTCTCACGATTTCGACGCATTCTCTCGTTTTTGCGTTAGGCTTTAGCGAGGCGTTTGCGAGGACACTTCGTAATACAAGTCCTCGCTAAAATAAAGCGAGCTCGTTAACTTAGCGAGCGAGCAAGTGTTCATAATGCCGCCTATGATCGGTGCCGACCTCACATCAGCCCTTAATTTTTCTTTCCTTAACGCTTATGCCCCTCCTAATTTCACATCAGGCCACATTACTCTTATTTTCAAAAAATCTGACCCTTCTTTGTTATCGAACTATCGCCCCATATCCCTTCCTAATTTAGATTTTAAAATTTTGACTAAAACACTTAATTTACGCATTACCCCTTTTATTTCACTGTTAATTTCCCCTAATCAGTTTGCCCAACCTGGTTTTACTTCTTCTCATGCAACTACTCTCCTCCGCGACCTTCATTATTCAGCTAAAAAACGTAATTCGGACTCCTTTTTTATCTCTCTTGACTTCCGAAAAGCTTTCGATTCCATTTCTTTTGATTGGCTCCTCTTACAATTAAAACTAAAGCGCTTTCCCCCACTTATTACTGATTTTTTATCTTCACTCAATTCTTCATCCTCATCACAAGCCCTCCTCAACGGGTTTCCCGATCAGGAGAGATGTCAGGCAAGGTGACCCCCTTAGCCTTGGCGGGTATGGCGTCGCCAACATACCACTTTACTTTCCTGCAAAAAATTAATATAAACATAGAATTTTAGATACACCTGCAACCCCTGCTCTTTCTTTTGTTGAGTTCAATATTGGTTTACCCCTCTCTTGCCACAACACCTTCTCCTTTCTACAAATATCTTTTGGACCTTACTTATCGGAGTTACTTTCTCCTAAGTCAACTTTATTTACGCAGATTGGTCCTTAGTTCATCATCCCTCTTTACCCAATTATTTAAAGACTTTTAATTTCCGTATTACTTAATAATTTGCTACCCCTTAAGTCGACATATATACTAACAACCACTTCGTTCTTTAGTTTTTTCAGTTCTCAGAGCACTTATGCCACAAAACCCCTATTATTTCGATAATCCTACTTATTTACATTTTCCCCAACTCCTTAATGATAATACACCCGAGCACAGAGCACTGATTATTATTTTAAACACCACCCTTACCCACATAATATGGAAAACCCGAAATAAAGTAAAAAAGAATCCCAATTTTGCTAAGAACATCCCTAAAATATGGACCTAATCCTTCCGACAATCGCTCAACTTTAAACATCGGTTACTGCGGACAAGGCCAGACCCCCTCCTCGAGGTGGTACTTGCCAAAGCCAGAGATTTTTTGGAAACTCTCCTCTTTTATGTCGCGCTCTCTTCCTGTAAATACTGTATCTATCCTTTGTTTGCGCTAGTCAGTTGTTTATCGTTTTTTGTTACCCGCTGGGCACCTCTAAAGTGCCCGAATAAATAAAAAAAAAAGTTTAAGCGGATTACAGGATTATGATTAGTTTTGTGATATCAACGTTATTTGTGTGATAATCAAAAAGGTTAGTGTTGTGGTGTTTGTTGTTGCAATGATTGTTATTTAATTTTCTTTTTGCTAACAGTTATTGGAGAATGGATTCAGCTGGAAGTCCGAGCAAGAAAGGAAGGGGCGTCTCTTTTTTCTATCATTTTCCTAAAGGTTAGTATCTAATGTATGGACATAGTGATAAACCATAAACGTGTAAAACTTTGCATCATATTTGTGTGCAGACTTTCTTCGCCCATATGGACTGGCATGTAATGCTAATCAATTAGACGATGACAGAGTCTTTCAAGAAAAACTGAAGAATTTTACTTGCGAATGGCTGACAAGGCCGCATGTTGCTCTTTCTGAGTTGCCTGACGAAAACAAAAGGGTTTCTTTCGATGAAAGAATGCTGAAAGATAATCTTGACAAATTGAGACAAATCAATCAACCTATGAAAGAAATGAATAAATGTTACATGCATAAAATGACACAAGGGGGTGCATCGATGTACCTCATAGATATTCATTTGCGGGTAATGCAGTTTGTTTTGGGAAATTTGCAATCCATAGCTGCAAAATGCAACGATGATTTCTTGTCATTCAAGCAATCAAAAAGCTTTTCATCGTATTGTGATGCTGTTTGTGGCGAGCTTGGCCACGTTTCTGCGCCGCAACGTACAATGACAAGGAAAAGATTTCTGAAAGACTTTCCTGCAAGCTCTTCCAGTGGCGATAGCTGTGCGGAGTCGAAGGCGAAGCAAAAAGCAAGTTTCAAGAAATGATTCGAGCGATGAGGATGTCATGAACAAGGAAAGTGAGAATTCCTTGCGTCGGAAAGAGCTGATTGCAAGTTCCAGAATGCTTGTAACGTTTATGCGTGACGTAGTGTTCACATTTAGGTAACTTTCCATTAGGTAATGGAGAGTGACTTGCAGTTTTGTACTGCCCAGATAAATACCACAGTTCTCGGAACTGCCCAGGGAGAATCGCATAATGACCGTATCGTACCTCACGCGACGCATAATTCAAGTGCGTATAAGTTCTGTGTTCTTGCGGTCACAATTCATTCCACATCGTGGAATCGCTACTCTGCGCTGGGCTTCTGCCTAGTGTAGTTTCACCATTCCATTCTACATTTTGGTTCGCCTTTAGCGTAGAATCACCGTCTGTTTATTCTACTCTGGGGCTGAGTTGTGAGTTGTTTTCTTTTATATATATTTCGTCTATGGTGAATAAAATCTTCCAAGATGAACGACCTACACTTGGCGACCTCGTAACTGCAAAGTTTCCTGCAACATTCGAAGAAAGAAGATTGAAACTATTTCTACCAAGACGAACGACAAATCTTGACCGTGAGTACCAAACCAGTTGTACTTTTGGTCGTAATTCTTCCATCATCTAATTGCCACGAGGATTCTTTCATAATCTTTCATCAAAATTGCCATCTGGTTGAATATTTATCAAGCTATACTCGAGCCATAATCTCGGCGTTCATTTCGCTGTTTCTTGGATAGCGCACGGTTGCAAATTAACGCGCAAATCTCTCAAATCTTGCTGAGATTTTCATGGTTCCTCGCTTTCCATTGCTGGACGTTGCTGCTACCATTTCTCTTGAATTCATCGTCGGTTCTTTCCATTCACAAGTGCTTTCCTGAGGATTCGTCAGCCCTGCGCTTTAATCGAGCTTAGAGGAGATCGCGTACGCACGGATTTCATCGTTCCCCATATACAACGTTGGATATTTTCCGTGATTGTTCGTTTCCCCCTGCCCAATTTCCTTCGCGTTGTTTTGGCCAGGGCAGCCGGCGGGCGTTGGCGTGTCTCTGCGGGAAATCGCACTGTCAATTCCGGCGGACCATCACACTGTGTTGGAACCGATGCCAACAGGCAAGAATAAAACCCGACAAAGTCTGTTGCGCGAAGGAAGGTGGATTTCATTTTTACAGTCAAACTGATGGAATGCTGTTGGACTATACAATTTCGCTGTCAACACTCATGGATTATTAAACGCAATGAACTGAATTTTTACCTGCCATTGCAAACATCAAGGATATTTCAAGAAATCTTGGCTACAAACGTCGGAACATTATCGCAAATTACCCGGTAATGTGCATACTACTTTTGTTTCTACTCTTTCAAGCCTAGCCCTCAGTGGTTACGTAATACTAATCCCCTTATGTTCACTTTCTGTAAAAGGGTTTTTAAACTTTGTTAAGTCTTATTGTCACCGAAATGTTAGTTGATATTTTCCTTGCGTAATTGCCCTTAACGTGTCTGCATGACAAAGTTAGCACGGGGCCTGATACCTTTATACTACATGGCGCATAATTAAGCAAGGTCGCCCTTTATATGCCTCCCCAGCACTCTTTATTATGTTTGAAGCCCCAATAGGAAAAATCCTTGCTCTAGTTTTGTTTTGATGAAGCACGTAACTGCTGATTGAAATTGACATATTTTACGCATGGTTTTGTTGTTTGGCCATTATTTTGTGACATGTACTTTGACAAAGCTAAACTACCATTTTTCTTTTCATTTTCTCTCTTACATCGTTGTTCTTTGTCTATTCTGTAAAACACTTTTTGGGGAAAGACGAGTGTAACGTTTATGCATGACGTAGTGTTCACATTCACGTAATATTCCATTAGGTAATGGAGAGTGACTTGCAATTTTGTACTGCCCAGATAAATACCACAGTTCTCGGAACTGCCCAGGGAGAATTGATCGTGATCGCATAATGATAGTATCGTAGCTCACGCGACGCATAATTCAAGTGCGTATAAGTTCTCTGTTCTTGCGGTCACAATTCATTCCACATTGTGGAATCGCCTACTCTGCGCTGGGCTTCGTGTAGACGAAGAGAGGAGTCAGGAGTCAGGGAAACGCATATCGCAGTTGAACACGCAGTTCAAACAACACACATTCCTACATGCTGAGACAGTACAAAAGAAGAAAAAAGTTTTAAAGAAGAAAGTAACAACGGTTGCTGAGCAGATGGACGATATAGAAAAGGAGACAGACGCGCAATTTTCCCCAAACCGTCCGAGCTATCCCCGATCTCCCCGACCCCTTTTATTTCACAGTTAATTTCCCCCAATCACTTTGCCCAACTCGGTTTTACTCCTCACGTGACCTTCATTATTCTGCAAAAAATCGCAATTCGGACTCGCTTTCGATTCTATTTCTCATGACTGGCTCCTTTTACAATTAAAACTAAAACGCTTTCCTCCCACTTTTTACTGATTTTTTTACAAGCCCTCCTCAATGGGTTTGCCACAACGGTCAGGAGAAATGTCAGGCAAGGTGACCCCCTTAGCCTGACCCTCTTCCTGATTGCTGTCGACCCGCTTTTTGCTGCCCTTCAAAACCACCCTTCAATTAGGTTTATTCCCGCACCATGCCGCAACGTTCCCAAAGCGGTCGCCTACGCGGACGATGTCACCCTAGCGGTGACCGGCCGCGACCTCGTCACAAATTTGCTAATGTCTCCGGCTTAATCGTGAACCCCGTCAAAACCCAGGAACAGTAAGGCCATAAGCCCATTAAATATACCAATCGGACACCCCAGCTCAATCACTGCGGCATGGCGCAAAGCCACCTCTTTACGCCCCCGTGTCTCCTGTATAAGCGACCCCTTCCCTACGATTCGAAAAGCTAACACGCTACTCCTTCCCAAGATTTCTTATTTATCTAAAAAACATAACTTCTCCCCGAAGAACAGCGAGAAGCGGTAGACAGCATTGTGGCAGGCTTCGTTGGGGGTCACCACAATCCTACCCTTCCCATTCAAACCCTGGGGGCGTCGCGTGACCTTGGCGGGTATGGCGTCGCCAACATACCACTTTACTCAAAACTATTCTTCCTCTTTCCTGTTAAAAATTACTACAAACATAGAATATTAGATACCCCCACAACACCTGCTCTTTCTTTTGGTAAGTTTTTTAATTTATGCACCCGAAATAACCACAACACCCTCTCCTTTTTACAAACATCTTCTAGACCTTACTTTTAAGTTCGCCCCCACTGAATCTGAGTTACTTTCTCCTATGTTAAAACCCCTTCCCTTTTCAGTTGACATATTGGTCCTTAGTTCATCTAAGTCCACATATATCCCCTTTCTTTTAGACAATGACTGCTTTTGTACTTTTTGTTCTACTCAATATGAAACTAATCAACATTTATTTTGTGAATGCACCCATATTCAACCACTTCGTTCCTTAGTTATATTAGTTCTCAGAGCACTCAGGCCACAAAACCCCTATTATTTCGATAATCCTACTTATTTACATTGTAGTTACATTTACAACTCCCTAACGACAATACACCCGAACACTGATTATTATTTTGAACACCACCCACACAATATGAAAAACTCGAAATAAAGTCAAAAAAAATCCCAATGTTGTTGAAAATATCCCCAGAAAACTGACCCAATCCTTCCGGCAATAAGGCCAGATCCCCTCCTCGAGGTGGTACTTGCCAAATCCAGAGATTTTTTAAATAATTAACAGGACCTCACAGAGTGTACCACTTTTTTAGCGCTTTCTTCCCCTCCCTAATAATACTGTAATCCTCCCCTTTTATATTGCGCTCTCTTCTTGTACATATTGTAAATACCTGTTCAATCCTTTTTTTGAGCTAGCTTCCCTTTCTGTTACTCACTGGGCACCATCTAAGTGCCCGAATAAAATATAAAAAAATAAAAAAGGTGAAGGTGCAGCATCTGAAGCTGATGGCTTCAAAAGTTCTTTGCAGGATCTTCAGCATCTGGATGCGTGCACCCAAGCAACTGAAAGCGAGCTGGACTACTTTGATTCCGAAGTCCAATAAACACCTCGAGGATGTCGGAAAGTGGCGACCAATTAACTTCGGGTCGCACCTGGTGAGGCTCTACACCAAGATCCTGGCCAGACGACTACAAGGAGCAGCAACCCTGAATTACCGTAAGAAGGCATTCAGACCCGTGGAGGGTTGTGCGAGAACGTTATATTGCTGAATAGCTATACCAATGACGCTGCGTCGCACGAACTTGGCAGTGGCAATCTTAGCTTTCGATACCGGGAGCCATCATTCCGTTATCCGGGCTCTTAAAAGGCAAAATGTGCCGCAGTTGCTTATTAGCATTGTGGAAGATCTGTATCAAGATTGTTGGACCGTAATAAGTCTTGGTACAGATTCCACTTCGAAAATCCGCGTAAATAGGGAAGTGAAGCAGGGATGCCCGCTGTCGCCTCTTCTTTTCAACTTGGTGATAGACGAACTGTTGGACGAGCTGCCTGATCGCTTGGGCTATAGCATCAAGGGAGTCAATGTGAAGGCATTGGCTTTCGCTGATGATCTAGTCCTGATCGGCAACTCGCCTGAAGGGTTACAGAGCATGATGGAAACCACCAGTGAATTTTTGAAGAAAAGAGGCCTGCGGCTCCAGAAAAATAAATGTACAACCCTCGGGATTACCCACACCCGAGGCAGAACGAGCGCGACGAGAATTCGGACCTCCCCATTCGTGACGATTGGAGAAGATCCAGTTCCCGTTATCCGTCCTGGCGAGTGGACGAAGTACCTGGGGGTGCAAATAGGCCCCTAGGGAACATGCAAGCCTCAAAAGAAAGCGATAAGGGAGAACTTGGAACGGCTGGTGTTCATGCTGCCATTCCAATTTATCCCCAGGTGAAGTTACAGTCTGGCGATTACACCCTAAACGGTGAACACCTCGAACTTCATCGATCCGGAGGTGCGTGAGATCAGAGGCGTTACAGGAAAATATTTATATTTCATAGGATCAAAATTCCGTGTAATCCAACCTTGTATGAAATGTTCGTGATCTTCTTCTTTGTTGAAGTTTGTATAACAATGGTGGAATTTTGCGTCAATAAGTCAAAATTATTGTGAAAAACATCTGCACAGCACTCGAGTTTTCCAAGTTAAAAGTTTGTATTCCAACAAAAGAATCCACAGTTTCAAAAACAGACTCCCGAGTCGTGACTAATTTAACTTACAAAGAATTCAAATTTGCAATCTTGTGGAGTTGAACTGTGAAGGCAACATACCAGAACCCCCTGCAAGTTGAGGGTTGTTGGTGGGATACATTAAACTAAGTTATTTTGTGACCTACACTTTTGTTTGTAGGTATTAATGTTATGACATCTTCCACAGTTAGCTTATCTTTGTAGTCTGATGCAAGTTATTCTAGGAAGTAGTGCAGTACAATGGATATTGAACAAAGTTTTAATATGAAGCTTATTTACCTTGTGTCTCAAGTTTTACAACCCATGTAACCCAGACCATAAAATTAGATGCAAAACAGATTCTGCATGGAGAAACATTGCCCAGGAGGACCAATGTCAAAAGCGTTGGCGTACGCTGCGAACAGCATACGGTAAAAAACACTGGTACCGTATTACAACCAACTATCATTTTTAGATCAAACATAGAGGGTATGTGGATGGTATGTAGTAATAAAAAGGATTTATTGTTCTTCCTGTTTATGTAGATCTGTAGACAACTTTGCTGATGGCAGTAGTTCTCCCCAGTCTTTTTCGACAACCCTGGTATGTGAAATGTTTATAATGTTCAAGTGTGTCTTTCATTATTGTAGCACTTTTGCTCAATACCATGAAAGAAGTTATATTTTTGGTTTATAATATTTAAAGAGGATTCCAGAATTGAAAGTACCAGAGAAGATAATTCATTTTCTTCTGATGCTGCTACTGCAGACATGCCTGCAAATGCAACTCAACCAGAAGAACCAAGTTGCAAAAAAAAGACAAACAGAAAGTACAGGTACGCTTAAGCCTACGCTTTATCAGTGGTCGCCACGCCAAGTGGGGTCGCCTTAACTCACCATATTAAATTTGTTAACGTTTCAATTTATAACCAAAAAAAAGGCTGATACTTTTTTGTTATAGTTAGCAAAGCTTGCTACCTCGTGTCACAATTAAACCATTGTGTTTCAATAATAAAAATCAGAATAGTTGCGACAAGGAGGCAACACCAAATAGTTTTTATGCAGGTGTAGTGTGCATACTGATAAAGTAATTTGTAGCTACGGTTTGCTTTGCAGCTAGTCAGTACAGCTAAATATTATACAAAAATGGCAGCAAAAAATACCAGAAAAAGATCATATGATGAGGCTTTTTTAAACCTTGATTTCACTGAATTTAATGGCAAACCAAAGTGTGTAATCTGTCTTAAAGTTCTAGCAGAAGAATCGATGAAGAAACTTGAACATCATTAAGAAAAGAATCATCCAGTAATGAAGGTAGTTGCGAAAATCATGATTGGGGAAAAAGGAAGCAAAAAATTGGATTCAATTTCACTATCAGCTACATCAGTAAAACGTACGATTAAAGATATGTCCAATGACGTTCTTGACCAAATTGTAATTCAAGTAAATGCTTCTCCATGGTTTTCAAATAGAAGAGTCTACCGATGTTGCCAGCCTGCCTCAACTGTAGCCTATTAGAAGAGAAGTAATGCCATGCTTACTCATCCCACTGCGCAGGCCCGTTATATTTAGCGATCATAGCTCTAATATTCTGATCATAAGGTTCACAGGCTTTGCAGCCAAGCTGGATCAGCGTTGGGCCTGGTTAGCCCAGGGTCGTGAATTCAAACCTCATCGGGAGCTTGATTTTTCAGATCTCGCTCCAACTTGTCGGGAAAAGTGGTTGATCCAGCTTGGCTGCGAAGTCCGTGAACCTATTAGAAAAGTTTCTGTTGTGCAAATCACTGCAGTTGCATACTAGAGGTGAAGATATTCTTTAAGAATAATTCTATATCCTGGAATATATGTGCTTGAATATGTACTGATGGTGCGGCAGCATGTACTGGAATCAATTCGGGAGTGGTAAAAAGAATTCAGGACAAAGCACCAAATGCAAATTGGACGCATTGTTTTTTGCACAGACGCTGCCAAAAATTTATCTGAGGAACTGCATGATACTTTGACAAAGTGTGTAAATTACATTAAAGCGAGGCCACTCAACCAGCGTTTATTTTCCTGTTTGTGTGTGATGAGAGTGATGAGATGAGTGCGGATCACACAGGATTGCTACTGCTGTCACGTGGTCGAGAACTCAAGCGAGTTTATGAACTGCGAAAAGAAATTGTTATTTTCTAGACAAGCAGAATCACTTGGCCTTGGCTGAACAGTTTGATCAGGAAAAGTTCATTACAAACGTGGCTTACTTAGCCGACATATTTCATTCGCTGAACTGTTTGAATCAATCAATGCAGGGTTCTGACTTTACAATTATACTGCTAAAATTACCGCGAGTTTGACATGTTTCCAGAACTACAACAATTCATTGCTGACAGACATTTGTCCATGCAAAATACCATCATTGGACACCTTCAGCAGCTCAGCACAAAGTTTGAGCACTACTATGGCAACATCCTGACGCCGTCCAAAGAACAAGACTGGATAATAGATCCTTTTTCTGTCATAGACTTGAAGGAACTGCCCCTTCGTATTGCTGAAGAACTTACCGACGGCAAACCGCATTTCTTTTAACTCGTTTAAAGCAAAACACCCAAATATTTACTTTTGGGTGTCAATGCACTCAAGGTACCCGACTATGTCAAATCTTGTTATTCAACAACTTATCCCGTTTTCAACCACATGGCTGCGTGAAGCCGGATTCAGCGCAATGAGTATATTAAAAACGAAACATCGTAATCACTTGGAAGTAGAGGATGACATGCGGTTAAAGCTTATGCAAAGACAAGCCGCGGCTTCAAAAACTCGTGGACAGTATGCAGTATGGTGGCCCATCGTTGCCACGACTTTTGACTTACATTTTAGGTAATGTTGTTTTTATTGTGAAAAGCATTGTAAAATAAATTTTTGTTTTGATGTAACAATGTGAAATGTTACGTCATGGAAGAAATGGCGGGAATATAACGACATGAACACGGTTTCTGTGCAGGGTGCGATTATCATGCGCCGAAACTTCCAACTGTTGATTGTATTTTGTTCAATCATGCAGGAAAAAATGGAAATTAAAGTACAAAAAAATAATGTAAATACTATTGTTGTGTACAACAACAAAAATGAAACCGTAAGTGCAAAGTACTATATTCTGCAAATGCATCAAAACAATATGTGTAACAAAGGTCTTTTAAACAGATTCGAAAGAGGTAATACTAATGGCCTACCGGTTTGAAATGTTTGTTAATTTTTTTTAATTTTAGATTTCTGCCATACTCCAAGTTCAGAAAGTTGCAGAGGTATGATTAGGTGTTACATTTCACACACACCTTTTTGGTTTTAAAACTTAGAAATGTTAGTGGTGAAACATGACTGTATGTGCTGAGCTGTAAGTACAAACCTTTTAAAACAAATCTGTATTTTTCCTCTTCACATCATTAATCACAAATAGGAGTAAAATATATTATTCGTAAACTTTATCTTGTCACAAATTAACAAGAAATGTAACTAAGCACTAGCATATCAAAAATTAGCATATTAGGCTCCATCATGTGCATCCAACTTTTGGCTACAAAATGTTATCATTTCATATTTAACGTATCCATTTGTTTGACAGGCAAATGTGGAAAGACAAAGCATAGTAAGCACCATTTATCATATCTACTAAACTCAAGTAGTGTTGTTTTTTCATTAAATTGTACTGGTTCCCATATTGCAGCCTTTTGTTTTACAGCAATATGAGGAATGTACAAGCGTAGTAAGTTTACTTTTTTATTTACAATAAGTTTACTGTTTTCCCGAGCTTTTGTGTTGCTGTTTCCTGAGATTTTACATGACCTATACAGCTAAACTATAGATTATATACATTAATATCCCTTTGTTTTGCAGACCAGTGCAGATACAGTACGTGCATGTTTTTTTCTTACTTTAAACACAAGTTAATTTGGTGAAAATCTGAGTTTGCTTCATAAGTATTTATTTTGCTTGTAACCATAGAGTAATGCAGGAGATCCACAAAACAGTAGTGTGCTGTTAAATTTCTTACTTTAAACACAAGTGAGCTGGCTGAAAGTCTGCTTTTGCTTAACAAAATTATTCCTTTATTTTGTAGAGTAATACAGAAGCTCCACAATCAGTAAGTGTGCTGTTTTATTTGTTACCTCAAGCATTAATTTTATACGTGCCCATTCATTGCTTGTAAAACTATTCCTTTATTTTGTAGAGTAATGCAGAAGCTCCACAATCAGTACGTGTACTGTTTTATTTATTACCTCAAACATGATTTGCTTAAGAAGTATTAATTTTATACGTGCCCATTCATTGCTTGTAAAACTATTCCTTTATTTTGTAGAGTAATGCAGAAGCTCCACAATCAGTATTTATTACCTCAAACATGATTTGCTTAACAAGCATTGCTTGTAAAACTATTCCTTTATTTTGTAGAGTAATGCACAAGCTCCACAATCAGTAAGTGTGCTGTTTTATTTGTTACCTCAAACATGATTTGCTTAACAAGCATTAATTTTATACGTGCCCATTCATTGCTTGTAAAACTATTCCTTTATTTTGTAGAGTAATGCAGAAGCTCCAATTTCAGTAAGTGTGCTGTTATCTTAAGAAGTATTAATTTTATATGTGCCCATTCATTGCTTGTGAAACTATTCCTTTTTTTGTGGAGTAATGCAGAAGCTCCACAATCAGTAAGTGTGCTGTTTTATTTGTTACCTCAAACATGATTTGCTTAACAAGCATTAATTTTATACGTGCCCATTCATTGCTTGTAAAACTATTCCTTTATTTTGTAGAGTAATGCAGAAGCTCCAATTTCAGTAAGTGTGCTGTTATCTTAAGAAGTATTAATTTTATACATGCCCATTCATTGCTTGTAAAACTATTCCTTTATTTTGTAGAGTAATGCAAAAGCTCCACAATCAGTAAGTGTGCTGTTTTATTTGTTACCTCAAACATGATTTGCTTAACAAGTATTAATTTTATACGTGCCCATATTTTGTAGAGTAATGCAGAAGCTCCACAATCAGTAAGTGTACTGTTTTATTTGTTACCTCAAACATGATTTGCTTAACAAGTATTAATTTTATACGTGCCCATATTTTGTAGAGTAAATGCAGAAGACCCACAATCAGTAAGTGTGCTGTGTTATAAACCACACAGAGTAAGAGTACTTTTTATTTTTGACATTAAACACAGTCCCTGGTTTAGATATGTGACAAATCCAAACAAATAGCGTCAATTACAATAAAATACAATGTTTTTAGACAGTTCATCAATTTTTGCTATTAGCCTTTCATCAATAGATTGCAGAAATCCAGCAGCCTTTATTGATGATAGGTAAAGGGTACTTATTGTTTTGGTATTTTCTATGCAAGCACATACCTCCCCAACAACATTTGTTGGAAATTGAATGCTGCAAGTCAGTTCTCTGACCAAGTGTATGACTAAAAAGAAGGTAAATTGCTCATAGATCATTTTTGTTTAAAAAAACAAGTGACAAATTTGGTAGGCCTACATTTCAAATACCTGAAACTGTGTAAACTTTATTATTTCTTGCACATGGATTTTTGCATTGCAATTCATTTTTTTGGTTCCTTGCACAAACAACCTTTTTTTGCATGGATTTGGGTGATCTTTAGGTTTAGGTATGAAAGTTTAGGGGTTTCTGCACATTGACAAAATGTGTTTGTTTGGTTGGAAGAAAGTTGCAACGGGAGTACAAAAGGGAAATTTAAAAATTTTCTAAAAAAGAAGAGTTTTGTCCAAAAAAACAAAAACGGCCAGACAGCACATTGTCTAGTTTACTTATTCGACTACATATATACTGATATATCTAACAAAAGCAAAAAGTTCGATTTTTATTTCGTTGCGTCATTTGTCAGAGAAGTAGGTATTGGTTCGCTTCGTATGACGCAACAAAGAAGACTTTTGTCGTCAGTTCATTGAATTGTGGGTAATGGTGAAAACGTGCAGCGCTGGGTGATTTCTTTTTTAATGTTTTTGTGATATTTTGGAGTTTGTTCTGCAAGGTACGATTCTTGAAGCCAAGACTCCATTGTGAAGTGAAGTGAAAGCGTCGATGACACAAGTGTCTTAAACATTCTTGACCTACAAGAACATGAACAATTGCCTGATTTTGTGTTGTGTGCTAAATTCAGTAGTAACTTGTGGGAAAAATTAAACGAAATGGAATAATTTATACAAATGGCACTGTATTAGTAAAACAATTCAATAAAGGCCGCATCTCTGTATTTCCCTGCGTAACAGAGTAAAATTATGTGTAACAATGCAATGGGTCATGCATGGGCGCCAGTGTTTTGGTTGAATGAGCGCAGATGAACAGGCTGTTGCCAGGGCAGTTTTCAGGGTTATTAGTCAGGCAGTAAATTGGTAGAGGGTGCTGTTGAACATGTAGCTGAAAAACTACCCAAATATTGAGGTAGATTTTGTGGAAAAATGAATCACATAAAGTATGGTCAATTTGTGATTTTCTGTTAGTGCCGACCCTTGACTAGGAATTCCGGCCAAATTTATAATCGAGATAACTACTTTTAACTGCTAAAGTACCCTCCATTTGCGATTAAGTGAAGCCACCAACCCTCTAACTGTCTTTAGGCCCCACCGGGGCTGTTTGTACACCCCCTAGGACTGACAATGTAGCAAAAACCCCCAATGTGCTGTCTTAATGCAGCTGCAATCAATTTTTTTCTGTTCATCAATAGTAGTCCCCCTTCATGAGTCATCAGACCCGGCAATTGTTTTTGGCAAACAAGAGAAACTGTAACCAGGTGCACAATGACAAATGACTTCTAAAAATGCAGTACAAGCATACATTGCTGTTTTTCATGAAAAAAAAAATTGTAAATATTACTCTAACCTAAATGCTTTTGTTGTTACACCAGACAACACTGTTGTGAAAATTTTTAGCATTGATTTGCTTCAATATGTTTGGCCCCAGTTTACATTCAAACTTCAAAATGTGATAAATATTTTGTTTACCATTTACAGTTTTCATGACTGAAACTGACGTATACAGAATATTTCCAAACAAAATTGGGGTGGCCAGAAGGCTACTAGTATATTGAGGTATTTGTGATATGTCTCTTGTATTGGGCACCTTCGGTGTGTAGATGTATTTCAGATGAATCATTCAAAAAACGGAGTAATAAAATTTCTAAATTAGAAGATGGAAGTGTCTCGAAGATTATTGAGAAGTATCCGGAACTAGGGGAAATAAAGTTTGTATGTAAATTTAAACAAAAACAAACAAACTTGTAGGTGTATTAAAACAATTTAAGTTATTGAAAAATATTTGTTATCGTCAGTCGATACTTCGAGAATTAATGACCAATTTAGATGCTGTTTTTGAAATTGAAGAAGGACTGGAGGTACATATCCACATTGCATTTCACTAAATCAATTTATAGTGTGACAACATGTTTTGACCATTTTGTTTATTTTTTTGCAATAAAACTCAAGTAAAGGACAATGGAAAACATTCATAATTTTGTCCAGTTTTGCACCCAGGAGCACAGTCATAGTTGCGTAATAATGTGTGCCTTTGTTGGTCAGTACAGTGCCATTGTCTTGATGTGACGGCGGGCTTTCTTTTAGTTAGTTAGTTGTTGTGATACATGTGCTCTGATTTACCAGCTGCTCTTTATGGATTGCATTAAGGCTTGCTTTACGCCACAGTTCGGTTAGCTGTGTGGCGCTATTTTGTTGGTGAGTCATGTTAGATTACTGTGTTGCAGAAAACCGCGTTATTTTTCGTGATGCGCGTATTTCACTCTGGAAATAAACTGTACGTGGCACTGGCAGTTTAGCAAGCGTAGCCCGAGTGTGCGTCGTAACATCGTTTTCGAACTCCGTATTCGACATTTGCGAACTTTTTGGTCGTTCGGTGGATGGAAACATGGATCCTGCCGAGGACAAACCGAACCCTGACGATAGAGTGAATAAATGGGTGGAGCAAACATCCGAGGCTACTCACTGTAGTAGGAGGCTCTGCTTGTAATAACTTGATGTCAGGTTTTAATCAGGTCATGAAACTCAAAAGTTAGAACTCCCGTCCGGCCTAATGTCAAATGAATTAGTCAAATAGGTTTCTTTGTAAAATGGTTAATTAATCTTGTTAAGAGAGGTCGTAAACAAACAAATATCGGCGCGCTGACTTGAACTCACTGCGACCGAGCAAATGCACCCGACTCATCATGGTTGCGCACGAATTCGGATTTATTACTTCCGTGGCGGATTTCGCCCTATTTACTAATTGGTGACCATCATGCACCAAATTTGCTCGGTATAACTTGTCGCAACTGTTACGTTTACATGTTTACGTAACATGGACATATCATGAACATTGATCACAAATAGCCAAATTACGTCATTAAAGTTCGGGACCTCTCAAATTCGACTTATACTGCGGTAAATAGAGATATGCATTCGTTGGTCACCTCATCCCCTAATGAATGGTAGAATTGTGTTTTTTCAAACATTCCACGCTATTCTCACGCGATCACTTTCACTGACCAACAGTCTTTGTGTTCGCACGAGATCTGTACGCGAACCGTACAGTGATTGTTTACAGAAGGTCCGCTTCTCACATAATTGTTGTAATGCATCGCTTGTTATGGTTTGGTTTTCAAGTAATTGTTTTGTGAAGAGAATGGGCTGCTGTCCATCAGATAAGATAATAGCTTCTGTCGTGGTAATTTCGAACCGACTTGATTTAGTGTATTTCTCGACTAACATCAAGTCTCAATCAGTTTATCTCGTGATCACGTAACTTATAGTTTAGATTCGATATACTCCTCAATATAATCGCGTATCCTTAGTCTAAGGTTTGAAATTAAAATCAGTTTAGGAACACAACGGTCTTATGTCAAATGAATTAGTCAAATAGTATCCAACGTTAAGTTAACAACATTTGGCATATAGGTCGCAACAGCAACACTCTGGTAAACTAGGCAAAGACACCTTCGAAACTGCATGAAATCCTGGTCAATAAATGCGAAATCATACTTGCTGGTTAATCGTATTGCCAAGACACTATCCACTATTGGAGAAGTTCTGGATCATTGCCAGGTTGACAACGGGTGGCTTTAAATTGACAAAATGGATATCAGCAACGAAGAAAGAGAGCTGAAGCTGTACAGGACGTCACGCTTCCTGGTCAAGTGCAGGAAAGAGTCCTTGGGATCGGTTGGAACGTTTCTGACGATGATTTCAGGTTTAATGTCGATTTGCCTGACTAACCTCTGTCCCGCCGCGGAATGCTTGCCATAACAAATTCACTGTTCGACCCCCTAGGGTTTGTAGCACCGGTTGTACTTTAAGCTCGGCTGGACTGGCGACACGTCCCAACCCACTTAAATCCGCCAGATCAAGCTTCGCGTGGAATGACTCTCAAGTCAGGAATGTGGCACGACGGGCCTTCGTTTTTGAAAATGAGCCCAGATAAATGGCCCAATTTGTTTGCAAAGGAACCTGCCGACGAAGCGATTTACAAGAGTTTTGATCTTGCCACATAAGTTGAAGTTTTTCTTACCGCAACGGGATAAAGTACCAACTGACCAGTTCATAGAATACTTTTCGTCGTGGAGACGTCTAAAGGCGATTTTGCGTGTTCGTAATTACCTTAAAAGAAAATAAGGAAATATTTAAATTTTCAAATGCCTCAGTGACTGCAGAGGAGTTACGAGATGCCGAAAACGCGCAACGTAGCACGTTATGGAGGCGCATATAAGGCGTCGCCCATTTACAAGCTGGATCCAGTGCTGGTGAATGGCGTGTTACGAGTGGGAGGAAGATTGGAAAACGCCCCAATAAGCTACGAAGCGAGACATCCTGCAATTATTCCACACTCATCGACTACCACTGCAATGAGCTAGGCCATTCCGGCGTTAATGCTCGCTAAATTCTATTTGTCAAAAATTTTGGATCGTTAATGCTCGGGTGGCAACGCGTAGAGTCCTGAGCAAGTGCTTGGTTTGCGCATGGCTGATCTGCCGCTGTGCAGACTTCAAGTCGACGAGCCACCTTTTACGCATACAGGAATTGACTTTTTTGGTCCGTTTACAGTAAGAGCGCGTCGTAGCGACGTCAAGCGATACGGCTGCGTTTTTACGTGCACGACTACTCGCGCGATCCATTTGGAGGTTGCACTGGATCTTTCAACGTCGTTTATCAACGCCATGCGACGTTTCATCGCTCGCCGCGGTCCTGTTTTTCATTTGTATTCAGACAACGGGACGAAGTTTGTGGGCGCTGAGCGCGTCCTTCGAGAAAACCAAAGACAAATCAACAGCTTTCTGCGACAGAAAGCGATCTCCTGGACGTAATAGTCCACCGGCTGCAAGTCAGCACGTGACATCTCTTCATCTTTGTTTACGGCCATAACGTGAGAAGCAGATGTAATGTGCTTCTTCACACTGTCGCGTTTCACTGACTCGGACCACGCTGCATTGTAGTTTTTCATTTACTTTATACGTTCATTAAACTTTTCGCATATTTCACATTTTATGCGTAAAGCTTTGCCACTGACCATGGTTAACTCCAAATTCTTTTTCCCACTTACAGACTGTAGCTACTTTTGCAGAATACATCGCTATCGTTTCACTGACAAAGCATTTAGGTTACCACAAGATAGTGAACAAAGAAAGGTAGATAAGGAAACTAGCCGAAAAAAACTTGCAGCAAGGATATGTTGACAGGAATAGGGCGAAAATACTGCACCTAATTTATAATCAGCTTCGTAAAATTGTTTCGCAATAATTCCGAAAACGGGTCGCAACAACTCTAAAACGGTTCGCAATTTGCGAACTGCTAATTCGAACCCTGCTTCTCCTATGTATATTTATTGGCTCCTTTTCGAGCACTTGCAGCATCGAAGAAGAGTTACTAAATAAATTACCACCATATCCGATCTATAAAAGAGGAAGACGCTATTATCCCAAGTAGAATGAGAAGGCAAATTGTAAATATCTTTTTGTGTTCTGTTGTTTTGTTGCAAAAATTTGCTGTGCGGTTTTAATTTTTAGTTATCCGATACCAATAATTTTCAACCCGGGGTTCCATTGACAATATTTTTTAAAACCACAATATAACCTCAGAGACGGACAAATTCAACTTGTTAGTTGCTTCATTCAAACAGGAACAAGTCGAACTCGTTCCGGAAGTGATTTTAGCGTGGGAAGGCTCCACCCTTAAAGCGACGACACAAACCCAATTTCTGAAATCCACGAACTGTTTCACCAAACCCCACTTGACAACAAACGACCCAGCACCTTGCTTAACAAAATGAAAGGTCTTATCAGTAGCTCATCGTATAAACTGAGCTCTGATCAGATGTTACAAGTGACCTACTTTTTTATCACCACAGGCGTATGTTAGCACCAGAGGTTTCTGCTGTTCGGCCAGTTTTATCGTTTTTAGCGTCTAACTATGTTTTTTCTGTTTATTTTGTTTGTAGAACTGAAGATGCTTTAATAAAAAGAGAAACATGTTTTCTAAAACCAGAAGCGTGGACACAAAGTTGTTCTAGTAACATTTAAAATTGTTGTAGATGTACATTTAGTTTTACGCAGAAAACAATCACCGTCGCAGCAAAACCAAGACGATAACTATTAAATTCTTTACACATTTGGCACAAACGGACCGAAGGAGTAAGGCTTTCCTGCAGAACTCGAACTCGCATCCTTTTTTCATTGTAACTTGTTAAATACCCGTTCGCACTTTTCTCTGTCAATTCACCCAGCAACAGATTAGCAAGTTTGTGTATCATGCAAACGAGCATGCTTTTGCAGGTTGTGACAATGAAACATTAAATTGGATGTGTCATGTAAAATTGCATTGTTGATTCTAGTCTAGTTGGCATTTATAAAGTGCACTAGTTGCAAGTTTTAAAGTAATATATTTCGAATATTTTTGCAAAATTCGGCAAAACGCATAGTTTAGTATGTGCTGGTATAAAAACTGTACGAACACTACAAATATGTTCCTTATATTTTTTTAATGTCTTAGAATAGAAATAGGAAAACTTTACACAACAGTTGTGCCACAATCAAATTTCACAGTACTAACTAAAATTAGTTTGCATTGAAGCCGCGCTAAACTCGACAATAGAATTCAGTTGTGTGAATGCTGTATGTTCCTTTCAGCATTTCGCAGCAGTAGTCGATTACGTTTATCTTCATAAACAGTTCCTGCTTCACTGAACGTTCTTTCACCATATACTGATGATGCAGGAGCACACAAGTACTTCCTAGCAATAAGTGACAGCATTGGGAAGGTCGATGTATGTTTCTTCCACCATACGTTTGGGTCCATGCAACGCGGAATTAAAGGCAATGCTAAATAAGAATCCAATTCCGAACTGATCCTAGTAAGCTCTGTAGATAAAAGCGCTTTATTCAGATCATGTGATTCCACCTGCATGTCGTGTACTATCTCGGTAAAACAAGACCATATATCACTCTCTGCTTTAGACAAAGTGCTAGCAGGCGATTCCTCCTTCGGCGAACAACTGCTTTCTCTGCTACCTTCATGTGATGCAGTCATATGCTGCAGCTCTTCGATCAAAATCAGTTTGGCATGGCAGTGAGCATTTCCATCGAAAAAAACACTTTCAAACCGGGGATCAATTATAGTTGAAATGAGCATGTGTTTGTTTTGAAAAGCGCTTGCAAAACGTTTTTCTACAGACTGTAACAAATCCTCCTTTATGCTTCGAATTTCACTATCGTGTACTGCTTTGGATAAATAACGCTTCAAGGCAGCGACACTTGGTATAACTTCTGATAGAAGTGAGAAATTTTTACTCACTAATTTGGTTAATTCTTCAAATGGATGAAGAATCTGAGCCAAGTTGAATAGCGCGTTTGATCCGAATTAAACGATCAAGTATATAATATGTGGAGTTCCACCTCGTTCTAATATCTTGTATGGGTTGGAGTTTATCCATTTTAAGATCGTCTTGGATTCCTTTTAGAGAGAAGAATGTTCAAAATAGCCTACAATCTTTCGACATCTTGCCAACATTTTCTTTAAACACAGAATCATTGATGTGAATGAAGCAATGCACGGTATCACAACGTGTATTTTTTCTCAAATTCGGAAGAAATCCAATGCCCACCGAGACTGATGAAAGACTCGATATTGTTTGGTGCCGTCCAAATATTAGATGTGAGTGAAATGTGTACAGCAGCGTTTAAACTACTTTGAATCATCTGTCTTTGATCTTCATAAATCTTCGGCAGCATAGCTTCGGAAATAAATTAATGAACGAAATCACGGCTGGTTATCTATCGCCATCATATGATCGATTGGCCAGGGTTTTGCTGAGCGCAGCTTTTCTAAAATTGTTACCTTCGTTGGTACCAATTTGGAACATGTAGGGTTCATATTCAGAAGAATGGCTAATTAGCGACGAGGTTGTCCATGTTCGAGAACTACCTTTTCTTCCTCGCGATACGCGAGATCTTATGACGTCGACGCACAGTTTGCATACAGCTGTAGAAGGATCGGACTTTTCAACCATAAAAAAATCCATAACTCTCTGACAAACTGAGTTGTGCGTCACTATTTTATATTACATGATAGAGTAGATTCACAGTGCATGTTAAGACTGTTTCGGTGCATCACTAATGACTTTGCCACATAAACTTTGTTTTGATTTGTGCTACTTCACTGTTTGTGTTAAATTTGTGGATGGCTCAAATGATGTTGTGCCAAAGAATATGATGATTTCAAAAACTGCTTGTAAATGGCCAATTCATGTACGAAACGTTTAGGAACTTTCCAAAAAACAAACGGAGCATGGAATTCCAGTAAACAAGTGCTTTTAGGTACATGTGAAGCGAAAATCTACACTCATTTGAGGAAGCAACCACTGCATATATTAGCAAAGGCTCATCCGGACTGATGTTATACACAGAAAGTAAACGAGAGTAACTTTGTGTGCGTTTTATGTACATTGCATTTTGTCATAAATACAGAAGGCCCAAAGACTGCTCAGCTGTTTTTGCATAAAGGCGGCTGTGCACAGACTGCGTATTGCGTTTCCGTGCGTAAATCGCATCTAAAAACGGATCGACAGAATACCGAACCATCCGTTAAGGACATTGTACACAGACCAAGGACCGATGACTGCTGCTGCTGCGCACATGTACAAAACAATTGCAGATCAGTGGTTTTTCTTTGATTGGTGCCTATGAAGTAAAATGGTGAACTTGTTGAGGGAGCTTGGCGACAAGAGGAAACTGCATGTCTTCCCAACATCAAAAATTTCACCACCATTCCTTGTATGCAAGGCATATAAGGGACTTACTTCAGCAGCAGCCAGGGGGAAGTACAACATAGTTTCACAGGGCACAACCCTTGTTTTTTTCGTAATAAAATAACAGTGAATGCATAAAATGGAACTAAAGAAAGTGAAATGAAAAGAACAGTACCAATACTTGTGCATCTGCCAGTATTAGAGTAATGGCAATGCATATAATCTTTGTTCTATAATTTTAGCATAATGGAATGCAAAGCATTAGTTGTGTGCAAAGTTTCACCCAATTGTTCCCGTGCAAAATCATTGCACGTATCCTCTTGCTGTTTGCAGAAAATGGAAATTGGAGCTCAAGGGGTAAGTGGGCTGATTATGATATTTCGGGACTTGGCATTTCAATTTCGTGTCTGGGTTTTAAAACCAAAGACTTCACTAAGCCGACAAGTGTTGGGCGTACATTCATCAATGGAAGGTCACATCATCCCCAGCACATCTTTAAGGCAATTGTGTACGGGGAGGCTGTAAGGATGCGCCGCTTAAATGAGCAGCAAGAAGATTACATTGAGTACGAAAATACTCATTGCTATTGCGCGTAATTGGAAGGAGAGGTTTGGGCCTAAAAACAACCACGAGGAAAATACCGGCGCCGACAAGTGTATATACTGGGGTACATCCTTCCCAAGCTATATGTCGCTTTCTGCCAAAGAACTGGAACCGAATGCCAGGGTAACTTTTAAAAAACCACGGACATTGCAAAGTTGGCTAACTTCCTTTATAGCAACTGCCACAGTCACCCACACGGGGCCGGGCTATTCAAAGCCTTGTGGTAGCTGCGGCCTGTGTGGACACTTCATGGTGGACGAGGTTCATCATGTCGGCACTCCGTCTGGTTTGGTGAAGCTCCACGACCAATTAAGCGAAAAACAAGTTTTCCACCAGATGGAACCAACATCGACAAATGTGGAGAACTTTTAACACCAGGGCCACGGGTGACAAAAGTGCTTTACTCCGCCATTACGAAGTACACCACCATCAACAATTCAGCGAAAGACCAAAGCTAGCTGAATGCTACTCGTCCATGGACCAATTGGACATATACGAGGACAAATGGCACAAACACTTAAACGCAAAAATCAACATTCAAAAATTAATTTTATTACAATCTTTTTATCGTTGTTTCACCTGATTAACCAATGTACGCCTGTGGTGATAAAAAAGTAGGTCACTTGTAACATCTGATCAGAGCGTCGTGCAGTATGTTAGCACCAGAGGTTTCTACTGTTCGGCCAGTTTTATCATTTTTAGCGTCTAACTATGTCTTTTCTGTTTATTTTGTTTGTAGAACTGAAGATGCTTTAATAAAAAGCGAAACATGTTTTCTAAGCGTGGACACAAAGTTGTTGTAGTAACATTTAAAATTGAATTGATGGTTAACTTGTGTCACGTGAAAGAAGTGCTGCTGGTTAGGTAGATTTCATGAAGTAAAAACATTTTATTGCTCCTCCAGCAAATCACTCTGAATGGATGGAAATTGCAAATGAATACCGATGTGTATCGGAAGTATTGATGGGAAACATGTTGCCATACAAAAACCAGACAAGCATTATTCTCCAATAAGTAAATACTTTGAAGATGGTATAGACATTCCTCCACCTGCTATGCTTCCTTCCTCAAATGTGCTTTTCCATTATTTAATGCGACCATTTCCTGATCGAGGTCTTTCAGATGACAAAAAAAATATTTAACTACAGATTAAGTCGAGCTCGGCGCTGTATAGGTAAAATTATATTTGCATGTTTAATTTACAGCAGCTTAACCTTTATTTTTGCAGAAAATGCCTTTGGTATTCTTGCTCAAAGATGGCGGGTACTTAGATCAACAATAATGGCAAACGTTGAAACTGCACCTTGAGGAAGCCTTGTTGAATAACAGGCGAAACGTCGGTGAATAAAGTTACGTTTTATCTTTGCCAGAAGAACAGATTATTAAGTTGAAACTGCAACTTAAGATGTCAAGGCTACTGTGGTTTTACATAATTGGTTGCAGGGCAAAAATTTAAGAAGTCTATAGAAACTAGGGAATACATTGGTGCCAATGATGTTGACCATGAAAGAACAGTGAATGCATACGCAAATTGGAGAGGTATTGAAAGAAATGAAAGAACACTGCAAATGAATAGAACAGAACACTGGCAGTAAAATACTAAAGAAAGTGAACAGTGAAATGAAAAGAACAGTACCAATACTTGTGTTGTGTGTCAGGAAAGCAGTTTTTATACAAATTAATACAAAGCTATACAATCTCCGCACTTTCCTGCATCTCAACTTTGTCATAATCTGCCAGTACTTGAGTAATGGCTACAAAAGCTTTATGCATGTTATTTGGCATTGCATCTAATCGTTGTTCAATGATTTTGGCATAATGGAATGCCATGGTACTTAAGAGGGCGTTGGTTGCATCCAAAGTTTCACCCAATTGTTCCTATGCAAAATCATTGCAATTAAATGATATAAATTATTTTAAACATCCTTTTGTTAATTTAAAACACTATTTTTTAGTGTTAATTTAAATCCTTCTCTTTTTACCAACTGAACTGGGTGAACGACCAGTTAATGCTTGTGGCTTTCGTTTTTTGGGGGTTTGTAAACCTTCAGGTGTTCCAATTTCATGTACTTCAGACTGTAGCGTCTCGTGTTGGTCGTAAAACAATTCCTTGTAGTAACCGCATTTTGTTTAGACTATCGCCACATTGTCGCCAAACCCCGTTGCATGTATTGTGTATCGTTTTCTCGTCTTTTTACTTCCCCTTTTGTTTTCCAATCACCGAACTCGTACCTGCACCGCCGATAACAACCACTGCTTGGAACCTCTAATCATTCTTTCTCTCTTCTCTTACACCTTCGTCCTTTACAAGGCGTCACATTCCCTATCTTTATACATAAACGTTGAAACAGTACGAATAAAACATCGCGGATTTTTAGTTACGTTAATCGGTGAGACGTATTGTATGCTGTGTGAGAGGTTAGCCGGCGAATACATTGTCAACAGACCTACATATATTTAAACTGGTAAGAAACAGAGAATAATTTCGTACATGGAGTCAGACTGTTAGTATATGAAGGTTCGGTTTTTGTCGCTTTACTAGCATTGGATTTCTTTTGAGTCAGATAGCGCATTAGTAATATTAAGGCAAGTAATCGAACGCTTCAAGACTGTTTACCTGAAGTACCAGGACTGATGCCTAAAAAAATACAAGACCTTACCATAACAGTTTATTAACATGTTGTTGACTGTATTACCAATGTCTGCTGCCTCACAAAAAGCGGAGTAAACTTGTTGTTCTTCTGCTGTCAAAGTTGGGTCCTCTTGCAAAATGTTAGACTCAGTCCTAAACATGCAGGAAGTTCAGATACAACCAAATAAGTTTTATAACAATATTGCCTGCGATGCTTTGTATAATTGTCCAAATACATCACTGATGAAAAGTATGGCCAGGTTAGTGTAGGTATGTAACCAGAGCCACTTGGTCTATCTGCTTCTTTCTGTTTGCGTACGGACGAAAACGGACCGAAACGCATCCTGTGTACAACCACCTTAAAACTATATGGCTCATAACATAGACCGCATTATAATTTTGTTTGTAAATCCAGTATGACAAAGGAAATTTTCAGCATTTTGCCTGTTTTTCATCAGACCGCTAACACCAAGGAAGCGGAAGGCTGATAAGGAAGACAGTACAGCAACTCTGTCACGGCAAATGACGAAGTTGTACCCAAACAATTATGGCTTCCAGCAGGCAATGAGACAGTGGTTAGTTTATATTTATGATATTTGTATTGCTTAATTTTGTCTTACGGTAAAATTGTTGTAAAGTTAACAGTAAACCTTGAATGTTAGTTCAAACTTTCCATTCCATAACTTTCCATAGCGTTACACAATTGCGCAAGCCAGGAAGCCACCGTTTATGTGACGATTGGCGTTCGTATTTTGCGATTCTCGCCCACAATAGTTTATACTTACCGTTGAAAAATTCCTGGATACGCCCCTGGTCATGCTTACAAGACATACTCATTAAGAAAAGAGCAAATGCCATTATTAAAGATCTATTATCAAACAATGATGGACAATTGGTGAAAGAAATGGCTTGCAGCATAAGGTAGAAAATAGTGTAAACATAAAATAATCTTTACTTTTTATGATTAAGGCTGCTGGATTTCTACAACCTGTTGATGAAAGGTTGATTGCAAAAATAGATGAACTGGTTCATGAGGGAGTGATCAATACTGAGGAAATTTTGCGAAGCCTAAATCGCTATGTAGTCCATGAACTATTTAAAAACGAAAAGGGGCCAGTCTTTTCAAATAGACGATTTTATCCTACAAAAAAGGATGTGCAAAATCATTACTACAAAGCTTTTTCAAAATACAGGTTGGCAAAAATCGATCAAACCAATGAGTGGAAACAAAGTGGCGATGCAGATGATAAAATATATTATCGCCCATATGTTGCCAGCAAGATACCTGATGTTATTGGGAATGGAGAATCAGCACCAGTAATTCAATCAGAACAAACTATGTTGTTTGTACACCAGTTTGCCTGGCAGCGCAGATTGCTTGTTCGATATGGGCAAGATATTTGTTTACTGGATAGCACATACAAAACATCCAAATATGCCCTTCCTTTAAACAAATGTTGGCTATCAAGTTGTGGCCAGCTTCATTACACAAAATGAACGGCAATTAGACATTGAAGAGGCACTGTCTATCTTATCACCTTCTTGGAAACCAAATTTCTTTATGGTTGATAAATGTGATGCAGAAATACATGCAATTGAAAGTGTTTTTGCCGGTATACATGTTCCTCTCTGTAGTTTGTAAGACATAATTTGATATGATAAATTTACTTACAGATACAAGGAGAACAGTGGGTAAGAAAGTCTGACAATAATGTTGGCCAACATAAGGACGAAGTGCTTGCACTCGTGAGAAATATAGCAAGTGCTGAATGTGAAGAGAGTTATGAAAAAGCGTTGCAACTCTTGCAGTCGACACATTGGAAAAACAATGTAAAACTGCAAAAGTACTTCACTAATATTTGGCTGAAAGAAAAAAAGTATGTTATATAGCAGCTATAGAATAGTTTCATAATGTAAAAACCAACATATTTTAGCGATGGTTATGGTTACATCGAGCCGACCAGTTAAAGGTTCTCGTTCGCACAAACAATGGTGTGGAGAGACAAAATCGTGTTTTGAAAGAATGTCATGTCAGATTTAGGACAGACAGGAATTTCTGCCAAATGGATGGAACAAGTAAGTTAAAATATTACACGGTAAAAATCAAATATAAAGAATTATTTTATGCAGGTATAAACAAGAAAACTTAAAATCTTCAAGCAATTATAGAAGTTACCACAAAAACATTCCCATCTTTCTCCAAAATCGTCCTAGGAAGGTGGTAAAACATTGCATAAAACGTATAGGAGAGTCTGAAAATTTGTAGACTAGGCGATGATGTTTTTACTGTTGTAAGCAGTTCCACTTCACAAGTCTACACTGTAAAATTGGGCAATGGTATCATGTTTCCAAAATGCACTGGTCTTGTTTTTACGCTAAATTTCTTACCATGCAAGCACATATTTGCAGTTTTTAAAAAGTTTTTAGATGTTGGTTGGTTTAGCCTACCGGAGTGGTACCACAGCTCAGTGTACATGGTTTTGGATCCTGCTGTTGTGGATCAAATTTCGACCACAACTTTTTCCCAAGACATGCAAAATGAATAAGTTGTTGACCTATTAACATCATGGCCTGCAAAACCTGCCAGCAATACATCAGAAAACATTGAGAATTTGGAATCAGACAACACAGAATGTACAGATAACATTAAAAAGCGCAAAGAAAGTCACCGGAATTTTGTTGACCTAATGAAATCATTGTTAGACCTGTCATATGATGTGACTTCAAACCAAGTATTAGACGAAGGATGTGCAGATGTTAAAGCAATTATGGCCAAATTTTCAAAGGCATGTACTGTTGATGCTGGTCTAAGAATTGCTCAAACTTCTAAATTCAAGTCCTTGAGTAGAAAGAGAAAAGCACCTCTTCCTGCACAAAGTTTACACGATAAACTGCCCCTAAAGCGCCCCAAACCAAACCCATTTGCTTCACGGGTTGGAAAATTTGCAAACATCATGCGTCCACTGCATCAAGTTGGCACTTTGTTTCCATTGTTGCAACAGGATACCAATACCAAGCAGAAATCGACAATAATCAGTTGTTTGCACAAGCCACCTTTTTGCATTGATAATATCACCAAGAAACCTGGATATTCTGAGCCCAAAAGCGTTTATAACATAACAGACCTAATCGGAAATTACAATCCAACAAAAAAGCCAATCAAAAACGGACCTCATTCAACCTCGTTTTTAGAATTAAAATCAATCGATGATACACTGACACCACATGAAGTTTGCATTTTAAGAAAGCATGACAGTAGATTTAATGTTGGTTGGCTGTATGATGAAATAATTAACAGTTTTCTATGGCAATTAAGTTGTAAGTATGAACACATCCTATATGCCTGTTCAACTGTGGCTCAGGCATTACAAAGACGAGCTTCAATTAAAAAATTTTGGGAAGGTATTAAACTGCAGCACAAAAGATTTATTTTTATACCGTGGAACCCTTCTGGTTGTCATTGGGTACTTATTGCTGTAGATATTCAAAGGGGTGTAATGCTTTACATCAACCCAATTACAACACCATGTAAGGAAACAGATCACAATGTTGACACTGCACAAAAAATGGTAAACTATCTATTTGCTGAAAAATTTGGGATAAAAATTGCAACTGTGGAAATGCCAGAAAGAGAACAGCAGCCAGATGGGTCAAGTTGTGGAGTTATGGTTTGCATGTATGCAAAGCGACTAGCACTGGGGAAAAACCTTCAACAAATGAATATAGATTAGAAATCCTGAATATGATTGCTGGCAAATGCCTGAATGAAACAGATAACAAAGACTTGTGTAAATCATGCAAGATTGAAGATGATGACTCATCAAAATTAAACTGGGTTGAATGCACTCGATGTAAACAGTGGTTTCATATAAAGTGTGTTGAATACTCATTTGAAAATGCAAACCACGACAAATACTTTGTGTGTCCATTGTAAGTGCAGCTATGTTAAAAGTGGGTAAAACGACCATTATCATGTAAATGTAACAGCTTAGTTCAACACAAGCGTGGTCAACCAAATTTAAAGACACAACGTTCTACATGTCCCTATGTATGAATGTGGTTGACCAATAGGTCATTACATTGTGATGTGCCTGAACGCTTAGTGTGGTTGCCATCTAGCTAGTATGGGTTTACCTGATGCTAGCTGAACGCCTCAACCTAAGCAATGTTTGTTTACTGTACTTTTTCATGTATATGTATTCAAACACCCAGTTTCATATGGCTATTGGCGAGGCGTCTGGGTTATCAAAAATGCCAGCGACCACAAGCAGGATGGCTCTTGGCCGTGTTGGGAAATCCTGTAGGAACATAGGGCTAGCAATTGCTTGGCATTATGAAGGTTGCATAAAGTTACAATTATGTGGAATAAAAGCTTGAGGTTAGGACAATTTTTGGATAACCAAACTTTATCCACAAAAAAATTGTTACGGTCACAAATTTACATTTTCAGGTCACAGATTGAAGGTGTGGCAAACATTATTTTAGGAAGATGTCTTCAGTGAAGAAGGACAAAGACACAGCCATCTTGGACCACATGCGTGTTGCTACAAATCTTTGGGGAAATGGTGCGTTTAAGGATCTGACACTTTATTGGAATATGTCGGTTTTTCGAACAGTCCTCAGCAGGAGTTAACATTTGCATTTTTATGGGTTTTGCTTTTGCCAGCATGGCTGGTTGTCTACTTAACGTTATGAGGATTTGAGAACCTTTATGGTGTTATCAATGTTCATATTAGTAACTTTGTGTGCAAAACAAACATGATTTCATTTGTATGCTGACATGTTTATTCTGTTCATTCACTGTTTTTTGCTTTAATAAGCACTTTACTTTCCGCCTAATAATGATCTTTAAAAACAAATTTGCTCAGTGATTAAGTTTGAAAACATTTATTTTTGTCCTTTGAACAATGAAATGTTTCAATTTGGTAGTACGGTGATATACGTAAATACATAGTAAAAGAGCATATCATAAAAGTACACCCACTTGCAAGAAATGTTAGACTATACTTACAATGGTGTGATCATCCTCCTACAAAAATTAGTTTTGAAAGGTAATACAACAAATTACACATACTTCTGCAAATTTTTCAAAAATGTACAAATCCACTAGGTGTCGCACACGCATATATATTCACGATCGATGCAGTGTGACCGTCTCTTTGAAACTGCTTGGCTTGGCGAATCAACGCTGCATGGTGTCAGAAGTTGGATTTTCAGGAGCAGATATGACCACCAGAAATGTTCAATTTTGATAATCCTAACAGTTGGAACAACTGGGTGCGAAGATTTGAACGATATAGGCAAGCGTCGGAGTTGAACAAGGAAAGTTCGAAAAAGCAAGTAAATCTTTTATTATATTTGCTGGGTGACAAAGGTGATGACGTCCTTTCGTCATTCTGTTTATCAAACGAAGATTCCGCAAAATTTGAGGTAGTTGTGGGAAAATTTAATGAATATTTCAATGTCCGCATCAATGTCATATACGAGCGGGCCGTTTTTAATCGCCTTGAGCAGAATGATAACACATGTGATGAATTCATAACTTCTTTGTATGTCCAAGCGGACAGATGTAACTTTGGAAACATGAAAGAAGAATTAATTCGTGACAAAATTGTGGTTGGTTTAACTGACAAAAGTTTATCGGAACGGCTGCAAATGGATTCTCAACTGACATTGGCCAAAGCTGTACAAACCGTGCGTAATACGGAGTTTATAAAAAAGCAACAAGCTTTCCTACAGGTGTCAAGTCAACCTGGGGAAGTTGATGCGGTGCGACGATTGAACTTTTCCAGATTCAGGAAGCAGCCGCCTAATTGTCCGAATTGTGGTCTATTCCTTGTCCCGCAGCACAAAGAAACTGCCTTAATTGCGGGCCGACACACCTGTCCCGCAGCACAAAGAAACTGCCTTAATTGCGGAAGGAGGGGGCATTACCAAAGACTGTGCAAGGAACGGGCAACTAATTGTGTTCAACAGGCAAGCTGGAATGACTCTGAACCATTTGTAGGTAATGTTAAAACTAACTTTGCGTTAGATGCACCAACGGTATGGCTGAAGATTAATGGAAAACCAATGCATTTTAGGATAGACACCGGTGCAGACGTTACAGTCGTCGGTTTAGAACATTTTCGCAATACACCATCAGTCAAATTATCGCCAACATCGCAAATACTGCTAGGTGCACAAAAAGAGCAATTAGCAGTCTGTGGAAAAATTCGTGCTTGTTTAAAAAGTGACCACCGTGAAATATTTCATGACATTTTCGTGATTAATACCGTTAGTAAGCCATTGCTTGGGTGGCCTGCAATTAAAGAACTGTGTTTGCTTTCCGAAATAAATCACCTTGATTCCGCTGAGCATTATCGTAAGTTGTTTCCCACTGTGTTCACGGGATTAGGAAAATTTACAGAGTAAAATTCGCCTACAACCAGATGCAAACCCGTTTTGTCTGATTACGCCCAGAAGAGTGCCACTTCCACTTCAAGAAGCTGTCCGCAAAGAATTGCAGGAAATGGAACGGTCTGGTGTTATATCTAGAGTAACCCAGCCGACAGCGTGGTGTTCAGGTATGGTGGTGGTTCGGAAGAAAAGCGGAAAGGTTAGAATATGTGTGGATTACACAAAACTAAACAGAAGTGTACTTCGCGAGAGATTAATGCTCCCCACTGTAGATGAAACATTGTCAAAATTGTCGAAAGCAAAATTGTTTACTAAACTTGACGCTAATTCGGGTTTTTGGCAAATTCCTTTGGACGATAGTTCAAAACTACTAACGACATTTATCTCTCCCAGTGGCCGTTTTTGCTTCAATAGACTTCCCTTTGGCATATCGCTAGCGCCGGAGCACTTCCAGCATCAGATGTCGTCCATTCTTGTTAATCTGGACGGTGTTGTTTGTCACATGGACGACGTTTTAGTGGAAAGACCAAACAGGAGCATGATGAACGTCTAGTAAGTGTTCTAAATAGACTGCGGGAAGCGGGTGTCACGTTAAATGATAAATGTGAGTTTTCCAAGCAGAGCATAAAGCCTCTTATGCAAAAAAAATATAGATGACCTTTCTCCCAGAATACAAAGATTTCGCATGAGACTAATGTGGTACAATTATGACATGGTATTTGTACCCGGAAAGAGTCTTTATACTCCAGATACACTGTCCAGATTTCCACTTGTTGGCAACACGGAAAAAGAGGAAATGTTTTCTGATGAAGTGGAGGAATATGTGTCGGCAGTAATAGCCTCCTTGCCAGTATCTGATCGGCGACTCAAGGAAATTGTTCATGAAATCAAGGTGGACCCAGTTTGTTCAAAGGTGATGCAGTACTGTCAAAGTAAGTGGCCTGCAAATTAATACCATTTAAAAGGGTCTCGGAAGACCTGTCCATTCAACAAGGTCTGATTATGAGAGGCGATCGTTTGCTAATACCTTCTTCGTTGCGTTCAAGTGTGCTAAAAAATATTCATGCAGGACATCAAGGGGTTGTAAAATGTAGAGAGAGGGCGAAATCTGTGTGGTGGCCCGGAATAAATACGGACGTTGAAAATTATGTTGGCAATTGTGCCGTTTGTGCGAAATGGCGTAGAAACTCTGCTGAACCACTTAATCCGTCTGTATTGCCAGATTATCCGTGGCAACGAGTGGCTTGCGACTTTTTTCTGTTTATCCCATTACTTATACCAATGGACTATTTTAAACAATGTCTACTTGTAACTGAACAAAGAAGTACACTACTTTTAAAAACAAAACAATGCATACTCACCACAACATCATTTCCTTCATTCCTCTGCGAAACAAAAAAAAAGAGCATGTTATATATCCCATTACTCATCACCAAATGCACTTGCAACATACATATTGTACTTAGAAACACCTGTTTAGTTTGTTTCTTATATATTATTGAGCACTTGCTTGTTAGCATATTTTAAGATGTTGTAGCATATTTAACATCTGCGTATAACTAAGAATTTTAATGCCTATTAAAAAAGAATGATTTTTATGTGTTTAAGGTGCTGCTAATCTTACATTGTTTCCAAAAAATATTTCTGCAGGTACCCATCTGAAAAAAAATAAACTTTGGTCATAATTTGCAAGTGTAATATACAGTTCTACACTTACTGGGCACTCTTGGGTATTTTGTTTTGTCTGAAACCAAAGAAAGCAGTAAAAAATTGACAAATTGACACTGGTAAATACAACTAATTAAAAATGGTACTTTTTGTTATGGTATTTAAGTGAGCTTAGTTATGATGAAGAAATGTTGATTGTTTATTCTTGGAACCTGGTTGCAAGAACTTTTGGAGTTTTTTAAATCTTCGATATGGAAGAAATCTAAAAAAGATCAAAAATTAACACAGTGGATTACATCGAGGGAATATCATTACCTTCTGCGTTTGGTTCCCGGATTCTGCTAGAAAAAAGTCAGACATTTTTCTTGTACGCACTATTTGTATGAAACAAATATGTACTTACCCGTTCATTGGCCTTTTGTTGCCCTGAATTTAGCACGACGGTATTTATAAACAAATTTATAAATTTTATGTCCATTTTTTTCTGCAAAAATAAAAAAAAATGTCCGGCAACGATTTATTAAAAATGCAAATGCGCATATTGTAGAACTTGTTTTATAGCTGAGAAAAAATAAGGAAGACTTCTAACAAGGCTACAAGACAAATTGCACTCGCAACTAGCAAGCTTCAACGTTCCTTGTTCACGTGATTGCTTTCCCGCGGTTCGCTCTATGACGTAACAGTGTGGATTATTGGTCGTCACATAAGCATGTGTTCCATGGATTCAGTTTATGTTGTAGTTGCTTTCTCAGGCGACTGTTTTAAGAATATTTTAAGGCTATTTTGGCAGAATTGGATATGTCTAGGTGGCACATGCTGTGGTTAGTTTGTGGGTCTAAATAATAAGAATATTTGATTTTGATGTGATAACAACAAAGTTGTTTTTCACCAAAAATGTAGAATATTTGATATTAAAGTGACAACATAATTGTTTCCCCCTCATCCAGTAAGTAGAATCTCACGTGACGCAGGTGATTTTACATTCACATAATAACTGATGTGAGATAAACAAAATCATTCGCAGACGAATCTCATTGATGATCGTGGAAACTGAAAAAATCCCCATTCATGTTTGAAAAAACTTTGTGCCCCGGTGTAAAAGCACCTTCCAGTTTGCACAGGTCTCAAATGTCCGGAGTTGCCCCGGTACCGGCGTAACTTGGGACTAGACTGGGGTGATCTCGGACAGTAATTGTTTGCAAACATTTTTATTTACTAACGAACAAAAAAACAAAACATGAACGAAATGTCTGTTATGGCACATCAGCGAATGTTATAACAATTCAAGTTAACAGCAAATCTCAGAGTGGCCTTTTGCCGCTTTGATCCACCAACACGCGCAGGAGTTGGCAACACCAAGACCACTCTTGTACTTTCTACAGAGTGAATATCTTCAACTTGTGGTTCAACAAATGAATTGCGAACGTTGGAGCTCTTGCGATAAAATTTGATGGCGATATCTCTTTCCAACCCATCCCCATCAGATTCTTCAAACTCAACTACTTCGGCAACATAGAAGACAGTTTTCTTTCCTTTTGAATCATATTTGACTAATACAAAGTCACCCACTTCAGGTTTTTCTTTTAAATTGCATAGTGGATTGTCTTCTTCACTCGACAGTTCATCAGTGGAGTAAACTATTTCATGGGGTAAACACTCATCACTGGAAGAACTTTCGAAAACAATTTGTCGTTTTCTTTGTCTCGACTTTTTCTGCTTTGGTTTGGTTTTGCCTTGTTTTGCCGATTCCGTTTTTCTTTTTTCAGGCGTGTCAGTAGGAATAAAAGATTTTCCTTTTTTCTACCCATTTGCTTTCGTTGCTGAGCTTTGGGGTATGGTCTTACGCTTTCTGGCGTAAATTGAACAGAATGAGACGCGTTTGATGATCCTGGAAGCTGCTCATTACTATCATCGATCATCTGTTCTTCCTGATCGTGTTGAGAAAAAGCTGGCAATTCAATATCGGATGAAGTAGGATTTGGACTGTCAGAAACAAAGGAACACAAAAAATCGTCTTCTGTAAATATGTTCTGATCGAAGGGACAAATGCCGGTGGATAGGAAACCGGATTTTATATTCACGGGTGTAGCGGCTCGATCCTACGGTGGCCCGTAAGGGCAACGCACGAAAAAGTTTAAATCGGTAAATATATTTTAAAGTCAACATATGCATTGCGATCGGAGTTTCAATATTCACCGATCGGGATTTCAATATTCGGCGATCGGAGTTTCAATATTCACCGATCGGAGTTTCAATATTCACCGATCGGAGTTTCAATATTCACCGATCGGGATGTCAATATTCGGCGATCGGAGTTTCAATATTTACCGATCGGAGTTTCAATATTCACCGATCGGAATTTCAATATTCACCGATCGGAGTTTCAATATTCACCGATCGGGATTTCAATATTCGGCGATCGGAGTTTCAATATTCACCGATCGGAGTTTCAATATTCACCGATCGGAGTTTCAATATTCACCGATCGGAGTTTCAATATTTACCGATCGGAATTTCAATATTCACCGATCGGAGTTTCAATATTGACCGATCGGAGTTTCAATATTCACCGATCGGGATTTCAATATTCGGCGATCGGAGTTTCAATATTCACCGATCGGTGTTTCAATATTCACCGATCGGGATTTCAATATTCGCCGATCGGAGTTTCAATATTCACCGATCGGGATTTCAATATTCACCGATCGGAGTTTCAATATTTGCCGATCGTAGTTTCAATATTTACCGATCGGAATTTCAATATTCACCGATCGGAGTTTCAATTTTCACCGATCGGTGTTTCAATATTCACCGATCGGGATTTCAATATTCGCCAATCGGGATTTCAATATTTTCTATTGGTGAGTATTTCCGCAAAAACACACATGCTTTGAAACCGAGACTGCAAGTCGCGTGTACTGAGGTTGCAGACTGCAATAGTGTACTTCAGTGGAGACAACCTATTTCAGTGGAGTCAAGCGCTGTGCTTGTTGAGAACATAGTGTGCCTGGGACATGTTGTGACATGTTTCTTTTACTTTTACCTGTACTGCATCTTTCACAGAGGAATAGAAAAAGCTCCAGCATGTCTTGTTTAAATTGTCAAAATACTGACATTGAGCTAAGTCATTATTTCTGTCATCAATGTGGTGAGATATTAAACAGTGAGGAAAGTTTGATTCAGAGATATTTCTTCAATGGTTACACTTATGAAATTATCATTCTATTTTTGGAAAAATATCATGGAATTTGCACGAGTTTAAGAACACTTAAAACTCGACTTGCTAGTCTGGGACTCAAGAGAAGGTGTATTACATTGCCAAACCCAATTGAGGATCTTGTCAGAAGGAAGATAAATGGTTCAGGTTGTCTAATAGGATACAGAGGGTTGTGGCATTCATTACGCTTGGATGGGGTCATGTTACCACGCCATTGTGTCCAGAAGTATTTGCGTGAGATAGATCCTGAAGGGACTGCCACAAGAAGATCAAAATGCTTAAAGCGCAGGAATTACTTTGTGCCTGGTCCAAATTTTTGCTGGCATGTCGATGGTTACGATAAATTAAAGCCTTATGGGTTTTGTATTCATGGTTGTATTGACGGATTCAGTAGAAAAATTATTTGGTTAAAAGTTCTTTACTCAAACAATGACCCGTTAATTATTGCACAACTTTATGTGGATGCAGTTAGAGTCTTTGGTGGTTGTCCCCAAAAAATAAGGTCTGACTGTGGAACAGAAAATGGTACTCTTGCCAGTATTCAGTGCTGTTTAATGAATTCTGTGGATGCCCACATTTATGGAACCTCACCACACAACCAACGCATAGAAGCATGGTGGTCATTGTTGAGGAAAAGTGTAACTACATGGTGGATAAATTTTTTTAAAGACTTGATTGAACAGAACACTTACAGCCCAGGAAATGTTATTCAGGGTGAGGGTTTATGGCACTGTTTTGCCCCGCTACTGGAAAATGAATTGGAAAACTTCAAAAATCATTGGAATACTCACTACATCAGAAAATCAAGACACAACACTGTTTCAGGACAGCCCAATGTAATTTTTAACTTCCCAGAAATATATTGCACCCAAAACTATTTGAGAGAAGTGGAGTCATGGCAGTGTGATTATATTGAACAGAACCATTTACCACCAAAACACCAGGCAAGAAACACCCATCAAGAGTATTTTCAGTACTTAAGAAATGAACTGGCTGTTAACCAACCTGCAAAGTGGCAGGATGCTCTTTCTCTTTACCAAACATTGCTAAATCATGCGGATAATTCGACATAGTTTTACATTAACATGCCTGTTTATTGTAAATGTATACAACAAAGAATGATGTTGGTCTAAACTCCAAACATATGTTACATTGTACACTAAAGCAGTCATAATTCAAGATGTACACATTGTGACTTATATGACACTTATTGTTTCTGCAAGTTTATCATGGAATAAAATGAGCAGGAAAGGCTAGTGATGTGCTTTCAACAAAAATAAGTGGTTAAACAGTGCGACCATCAAACAGTCATTGATGGAACTTAATTTATGGTAGCTTGTGCATAAACACAGCGAGAATTAAAGCTCACTTTTGCAACAAACTTTTTTTTGAAATTTAACCAACTTTAAAATTGTCTAATCCTTATCAATCTTATTGCAGCATAAAATAAACCTTTATTTGTTATTGACAAAATTTAAAAAAAATAAACTTACTTATGTAGCACATATTGCCATTCTGTATGTGCTACACAAATTAAATTTATTCCTTTTGTAAACGTCAACATTTACTTTGTATTTAGGTTCCCCTAGTAACTGTTGTTGCTTGGTGTGTTTTCGTTTCAGCAGGCAGAAACGCATGGGTCACCAACACACATGCAATTTAATATGAGACCAAGCCAGCATACTGACAAAATTTTATTCAATTGAACGTTATTAATTTTACAATAAAATTTTAATTATTTTTAGGGTAACCATTGGATGTACAGCAGTGTTTCCCAACCGGTGGTACACATACCATGGCATTTCAGGTTGTTATCGAGCACCTTTCTGTAATTTGCAGATATAGTTCAAATGTAAAAAATCTCAAGTAATCTCTAAATGTTTGTTACTCCATCCCGTGTAGTCAACACATCACAATTCAAATTTTATTCACAACATATTAGTTCCACCAATGTTTGAGTACCAGTGGGTAACCATTAGTGGGAGAAAAAAGAAACAGCGAAGGCATCATGGGTTCTTAATGGTGGAAAGTATATAATTTTTTGTGCAACCATTAAAATATAAAACATCTGGATGACTTACTTACAAATATAGCTGTTTATTTAAATTTCCTATTTTGGGGGGCCTGTCAGTCAAAAGTTAATGCACAACTTCAGGTGCCTATATATGCGGTGCACAGATTTAAAGAAATTTCAACAACTCTTTCTTGGCCAAAATGGAGGACAAACAAGTGTCTGACATAAAAAAAACAACAGATCTGAGCCATTTATCTTTATCATGTGATATTTCATATGACTAACAACACCCGAAACCAACACCACAGGCAATTGCATCAACTATAGCGTTGGACATTTTTTCATAGCTATTAATATGCACTGGGATTGTTATTGTCAGTGAACATGTGCTTACAGTGGGTAAGCAGCTGCATTTGGTACCATTTTGTGATGCGATACAACCATGTTTAAATTCAATGGTTATATCATGTGGGAGACCAAGTGGAGGCTTTTTAGCACATCCAGTGAAGAACTTGATGAATACCTCAAATGATACTGGAGACTTTTCTATGATATAAAAACCACAAATATAACCTTATGCTACATCTTCTTTACCAAACATTTTCATTTACGATGTGACATACCGTCATAGTAGTATGATTCCATAAAGTCCAGAAAACATTTATATGTTGTTACTTCCAGGGTCCTTTTTGAACTTCCCTCATCTGCAAAATTTGGAACAACAATCTCCGAAAAGCTTTCAAAATCCCAATTTTGGGATTTGGAAAGGCAAAACAGTTCTTCAAAGGCAGACATGTGATTTCCAATGATGTTTTTCATGTTGTAACATTCCATGCCCATAGTCATCTCATGCATTTCAGATATAAAAGGATTAATTTTGTCGTGTAACAAAAGTGATCTGTGGAATAAAGAGCAAGTCTGTAACACCTAATAATGTATCAAAAAATGTTTCGCCCATTTTAAATTATATATCAGATATGCATAATAGTTTTCAGAAGAGCATAGCAATAATCATAATTTACTCACTGAAGTACTTGCTGTTTGTCTGAGAATGTGGCTTTGCCAGGATTTCCACGATATCCAATTAGCTCAAGCATTGAAAATCCCTCATCTGTTTGCAAAATCTCTTTTAATATATCTTCAGTCTCAGCATCAAAAACCTTTCAAAAAAAGGTTATAATACAAAATGTAAGTGTATTGTAACACAGCTCAAAAACACAATTTGTTGAACAAAGCAGAAACAGGAATTTTTATTTCAAAATCACAGGCATTATTGTGTTACATATGTTACTAAAAGCTAAAATTATATTTTGTAAGAGGTGTCATTGTCTTGACTACAAATGAAATTTTTATTGTAACACCCACCCTTTTGTAAATGGACGCAAACAGCGAACCACAAAGCTCCTTCGGAACTGATTCAGTAACAGCTTTCACTCCACCAAATATATACTTAAATATCAAAAAAGATAAAAATGCAGGTCCTGTTCCACCATTACATAGGCTAGCAGCAAAAAGGTGACCAATTGACCTTGCTACACCACTTGCAACGTTTACCATTCCAAATGAGGGAACGTAGCCGTTTTCCTCATCCCCGACAAAATATTGGTTCTTTATTTCTGAAAGAGCCTCTGTAAATTGCAAAAAAACATAATTTAATTTTTTGGTCTTTTTTTTACCAATCAAGGTTAATTTGCACTGCTAAGCTGTTGGCCATCTAAAGCAATTTTGCCTACCAGAATAAAACTCTCTTGAAACACCTCCAGTGTCTATGCCTGCTTCACCTATGAAGCTTATTTGGTATGGCCAATTCCATTTTTTCTTGTTCCATGGTTTAAGAAAAAACTTTGTAAAATCTTCAAATGCAAAACCTCTTCCCACATTGACTGTAAGCTTTCCACTATCCACTTCAATAACTGCCATTTTTAAGGCTGCTGATAATTTCACTTTCTTTTCTGTAGGCGACAGACTGCAAATTGTCAGAGTCTGTACTTGTTTGGCTGTCGCATATCTCAGTCTCTGAAAATGAGACTGCAAATGGTGGTTGTCGGCTCTCCAAACACGCATCGGCATGCTCTTCAATTTCACCTTTGGGATATTTTTTATTGCATATTGGACACCTCAACAAAACTTCTTTATAGCTACATGAAGGAATGTCCCTAAAAGACAATTATACACCAAAAAGTTTACACATGAAAATATGTCTCGGCCATAATTACCTATTTGAATCTCCATTCTGTACATCTTTATCAGATCCTGATGTGGTAATATATTGTTTCCAGTCATGCAAATCATCATCATCATCATCACTGACACACAAAGTGTCCTCTTCACATGCACATAGGTAGAGGAATACTTTCGAGTATGGTTTACAAAGCTCATCCTTGTATTTTTGGAGGGTAAATGGTTGGTTTGAGCCGGGTATTGAGATCACTTCTTTACCATCAGGATAAAAAAGTTTGAATTTTTCCATTGAATCAAAATTTTGGTCAAAATTTTTTCTTTTCTCAATTGCACTTGTTTTTATTTCTTCTGCACTGGCTGACTTTTTGACCTTTATGGAAAGAGTGCTACCCCTTTGGATCCTAGGTGACCCGGACTCGGCTAACATCATCCCTGTGTTTATGGTTACAACATCCATCAGATGGGACTTTTTCATTTTTCCTCTAAAATGAAATGATTCTTTTTCATCCTTTTTTTTTGCATTGAAAAAGTCAAAGCTGAGCAGTCTTTTCAATTTTTTTCCCTCTGAAGCAGACTCAGGTGAAACTGCATCAGCAACATTTGCAGGAGCAATTTTAAAAGAGCAGTGTGGACAAAACCTAAAGTGTGTTTCCACTGTTTTACCGCAGCTTTGACAAAACATTTTTCCTAATAACTGTATAAAAGGTAAACAAAACATTTTATGACTTCTTTCCTGATACAGGCTGTTTTAGTATGAAATGTTTTATAAATCATAGTTGTCTATCATCTTCATTGATGAACTCTTGCTTTACCTTTTTGTCATTGTGCAAAAAAATTAAACACATAATTTAGCATCAACTTCGAGATGACTGGCACAAGAGCAAATCCATCCTTTTTACAGGCCTCCTACTGTCGTCTGGGGCGGCGGGTTCTATTATCTGGTAAGTTAGCGCGAATCCCATACGCCAAGTAACACAGCAAAAAACAAAGCTAAACTTGGGCTGTTGGTTTTTTGTCTTCAGATTCTACCGATTGCATGTCGGCTAGCTTTGCTTATACTCTGTTTCAGTCGCCGTCTTGTATGTTCTGCTAATTCTTCTGGCATAAGCATACAGAGCGATTGTTATAAATTACAATGGCCGTGAAGGACCCCGTTCAGTTTCAGTCTTAAATTGTTGTGGTACCTTACATGATAAGCTTGTTTGCATGATCGGGACTTTACGTAAAGTGGCACTGCACGCTGGTCGCAGTTTCAGTGTTGGCAAATTACCTGTTTCTCAAAAAAATACTGAAACTACGATCGGCAAATATTGAAACTCCGATCGGTGAACATTGAAACTCCGATCGGCGAATAGAGAAATCCTGATCGGTGAATATTGAAACTACGATCGGCAAATATTAAAAGTCCGATCGGCAAATATTGAAACTCCGATCGGCGAATATTGAAAGTCCGATCGGCGAATATAGAAATCCTGATCGGTGAATATTGAAACTCCGATCGGCGAACATTGAAATCCCGATCGATGAATATTGAAATCCCGATCGGTGAATATTGAAACTCCGATCGGTGAACATTGAAACTCCGATCGGCGAACATTGAAATCCCGATCGATGAATATTGAAATCCCGATTGGCGAATATTGAAACTACGATCGGCAAATATTAAAAGTCCGATCGGTGAACATTGAAATTCCGATTGGCGAATATTGAAACTACGATCGGCAAACATTGAAAGTCCGATCGGCAAATATTGAAACTCCGATCGGCGAATATTGAAAGTCCGATCGGCGAATATAGAAATCCTGATCGGTGAATATTGAAACTCCGATCGGCGAACATTGAAATCCCGATCGATGAATATTGAAATCCCGATCGGTGAATATTGAAACTCCGATCGCAATACTTATGTCGATTTTAAATATATTTACCGATTTAAACTTTTTCGTGCGTTGCCCTTACGGGCCACCGTACGATCCCATGATTGCAATGCTATTTTGGGAAGATCGTATATTGAAATGACTTTGCCTGGGTGGGTGACATTCCAATCACTAATACCATTACTAAGAAACGATTGTGTGGGGCGGCAGTGTTAGCAGGTCTATGCCATTATTTTTGGCATAATCAACTGCCTCTACGCTTAGGTGGGATTCATGGTTGTCCATGATGAGCAACACTTTGTTTTCTTGGGAGCACCTGCTGAATTTCACAAAGAATTTTAGAACATGGACAAAATTTTCCGATGTCATCCATCCTACTTATATACAAATTACTTTTTCCTTTGTATCTTCATGATGTCCACCCCAACATTAATTAACCTAAAAGAAATTGTTGTTGACAAATTTTATTTGCCAAAGGCGAAATACAGAACACGAAAATGCTATATTTTCACTTTGATAAGAAATAACAATACTACTGAACATTACTTTTCATGTGTCAACATATTCTTCTGGTATCAGGAGGCCCAAACCGGCAAGACAATCCACAAAACATCGAACAACAAAAATAGCTTGCATTTGCACAACATTTATTGTTATCTAAATGTTCAAGTGCCTGATGTTTGGTTTATTGTACGTGTACATGTAATTGTTAATGAAGTGAATAAAAGCACATACTTACTAACCTCAGGGTGATCCATTTAATCCACAATTTGTATTGCATCAAGTTAAGCAACAGTATACAGGGACCTAGTTTATTTTGCAAACCAAACAGCTCATATTAAAAATGACAAAATACACTTTTTAACATTGCTAAAAAAAGAAGTGGTACGCCTTACCCGTGTCGAACACTTAGAATGGCGAAAAAGCATAAATCGACACCTGCTGGGTACCACACTGTTTATTAACCATAAACAATTACCGAGAAACTAATAATATGCTCCACTAGTAGTAGTAATCATAAATTCATTGCAGTGCTAACAGATTGACATAGACTACAACTCGCTACAAGGTGAAAGGACCATTGTTTGACTGGGTTACCAACAACATACCAGTTGCTCAGATTAGACTTGCAGATCACTGATCAGCAGGAGGTATATTTTTTTACTCTAACGCCAGGTGTATAACATTCCAGATTTTCAGTTTTACTGATAATTGATACTATTAGTAGTGATAGCGACACCAAACCAGTGGAACAAGATATCTGGTATGTCCTGGAAGGAAGTGGTGTAGAAATGCTCGAAAAAACTAAACAACATTTCTAATATTTTGGCACGAAGCACCTTTGGTACAACCACTCAGGTCTTATTGTCTCGTTGCAATATAATCACATTGTTGTGGATCCAAAGCGACTGAGCGTAATTACTTAGCTCGTCATTTGGGCGTTTTGGCCAGTTCCCAGTATAGATCCACTTATTGAAGTTGGCGTCAAGCTTGGTGCTCTTTGCTATTGTTTCATGTGTAAGCTGCATGCCATCCATTCAATCTTCCACAGCATGCGAAATTTCTTCATTTGTAGGAGGTCCATGTTGTTGAACTTTTTATCTGGACCAAAAGGCAAACGTGACAAGCCATCTGCATTCCCATGCTCTTTCGTTGCCTTGTATCGAATGTCGTACTGGTACGCCATTAACTTTATCGACCATCGCTGCAATCTTTGCGCAGCGAGAACGGGAATGTTTTTGTCTGGCGAGAAAATAGCCAGCAACGGTTTGTGGTCGGTGACGAAGGTGAATTTCCTTCCGAACAAGAACTGATGGAACTTTGTTACACCGTAAACTATCGAGAGCACTTCTTTTTCTGTACCTTTTTTGATGCTCGTTGAGCGGTTTTAACGCATAAGCGATCGGATACTCTGTCGTTGCATGCTTTGCTCCAGTAAAATGGTTGCGATTTGCGCAAGAGAGCGTATAGGGGTGTTGCTTTCTCGGAGAGGCTTGAAATAAAACGACCATAATAGTTGAATTTCCCGAGGAAGGCCCTCAGTTGGTGAAGGTCCTTGGGACATGGTAGCTCACGTACGGCTTCGATTGATGAATCTGACGATGATGTGTCCAAGATATTTTACTGAATCTTTGAAGAATTCATATTTGTCCAAACGAACCCGAAATCCAACTTGTTGCAGGCGTTTAAGTACATTTTCGAGGTTAGAGGATGCTGATGAACTTCAATTTGTTTGTTCAATGCTTTGAAGTCCCCACAGAACCCAAAATGCGCACAGAACCGCGGGGTTTGCCAACTGCAACGATTGGTGCAGCCCACTCACTGTAATCTACGTCATGTAAAACGCCAAGCTTCACTTTTCGTACAATTTCTTCTTTTACAGCTTCTCTTCGAGAAAACGGAATTTGTCTATGCTTTGAAAAAGCAGGCCGTGCGCCAGGCTTTAAACGTATTGGCATTTTCATCTTCGTGCAGAGACCTAGATGTTTGGAAGCAAAAACCCTGGGATAACGGCGAATTAATTGAAGAACCTTATCTTTTGTCTGTAGAGACGGAAAATCCGATGGCTTCTAGTGAAAGCTGCGTTGGCGACGTTGGGTTGTTGTGAAACCATCCAAAGCCATCACTCCATGTAAAACCAAACAAATTGGTGGCTTTTTCGTCGTCGACCACCAGCAGACGCATGCTTTCCTTTCTACGTACTCCGACAATTACGGATACGAAGCACTGGCCTTTTAGCGGTAATATTTTTTCAGGATCCAACAAACATTGACGGTCCACATCTGCGTGCAGTGTCAAATTGATAATGACATCTCTGATTTGTTTGTCGGCATAGCTCTGACTACATTCATCTCTTTCGCAAATGAATCGGCAATTGCTTGCCAGTCCACAAAGCTTCGCAGCCCAATCGCTGTACGATTGTCCAGGCTCCATTTTGCACTTGTACAACTCTCGGCGTGCAGCTTGGATATGCACAGTGTCTTCGAAATGCCGTGACAGGCCTTCTGTCAGGTCATCAAATGATTTTGGAAAGGTTTTGCAGCAGTGAGTAGGAGTCTCATCCCAACCATGACAAAAGTTGGCACTTGATATGTCATATAGAGTGAAAAACTGGTTGAAACGTTGCAAATACTGCTCCAACTTATCTTTTGTTTTATCAGATTGAACGTCGAATGCTTTAGAAGTGACTCTGTTACGTCACAAGCGTGCTTACGATTGATGCGTCAACAGCACATGTATGTATGTACAAGATATAAAGGCAATGTGTGTCGACAACTTACAAACCACGCATCGAATCGGGTCCTTGGTTTCTTTCTCTTTTTTTTTTATTTATTAGTAATGTTGCAATGGGTTTTGATGATAGCAATCGCCTGGGTCTTGATGGTCGAGGAAACAATCAGGAAGTCGCGGCCGGTCACCACAAGGGTGACATCGTCCGCGTAGGCGATTGCTTTGGGTGACACGATTAAACGATTATACATTATGATCATAACTTTTCTGACACTTTTTGCGCGTTCGCATGCTATTCGCTTTGCATAACTTTCAATATCATCTTTGCCCATCTTCCCCTTTTTCAATGCAAATGCCATTGACCCTTGAATTACGCAGTGCCCTTGAAGTGAAAACAACCCGGCGTTCGATATCAGTACACTGATGCTGCGCTGCCACACAATTTCACGAGTTATTAAACGTGCCTTATCAGTCTATATATGTGTACAAGCCAAATTCTCTTGATTGGCACTCTGTTGTAAAAGTGACTTTTGTAATGCAAAAACTACACTAGATTTCGCGATTTTCCCTCGCTTCGTCAGGTGTAGAACCGTGATCCGAAGGTCGCTTCCAGCTTTACTGAATAAGCAAAAAAACAATGCGAGTAGCGGCGTGCGTTCCCCGGTCCTCCTGGCCTTTTCGAGGACGACCTGCGAGAGCGTCGCCATAACCCCATCAATTCCTAACACTCGTAGTAGGTCCGCTGACTCGGCGAGGGCGCCTCTCCAATTAAGTACGATGGCACCATACAGCACACTCGACCTTAACCAACTCGGTCACCTCTGCACGCCGGTACTTCCTAACCTTGGCCTCAAACTCCCTATGAAGTGAGGCATTGTCTGCCACAAACGTGGCATCCACCACAAAAGATCTATCACCTTTAGTCAGCACCAAGTCGGGCTTCCAATGGAAGCCCCTACCCTTGATGTCCGGCGCCCACAGTGCGCTCCATCCCTTTCTTAATCCCGCTTTTTCGACTACTTTGGCCACCCGGTCGTGGCGCACAATCTGTGGTTGGTGAGTTCTTGCGCGTGCCCATGTCGCCAGTATGTTCCCTCTCACTTTTAGGGCGCCGACATAATCGGCCCCACTTATCCCACCATGCCCAGAAAGGACCCAAGCCGATGCCTTTGTCACGCACAAGTTCTCTTTCAAACCATGACCGTCAGCGGAATCTACTGCCCCTGCGTTGGTGGTGACGCGTCGACCACCCCAAATTAATAGCACCGCGCCACTTCTCTAAATGAACACTTTGCCCTCAGTATTCGCTACCACTGCAGCACCACGGCTGCCGCACAACTTATTAAGCCTGCGTCGCATGAGCAGGGGTACTCCAGTGCCGAAGCACAGAACACCGATGCCCCCTAATGCCGTTGAGGCATGGAAGAACCCAGGTTAAGTGTCATGGGAAAACTTCAGCCAGGCTCTAACGCTGGCGCGGACCATCCGGTCGAGAAATGGGACGTAGTCGGCGGTGGGCTCACCCAACACAAGAGGGTGCAGACATAACGGGATTAAACTCGGGGTCAATGCACACATTCTTTGTTGGGGCTTCAAAGGGGACCTGGTCAGCTGCCTCAAGCCATGCTCTAACTTTAGGTGGACTTTGATTTTAGGATCAAGTGCACCCACGCGCACACCCAGATATCGAAAGGTTTCATTCACTGCCAAGGTAGGCAAAAGATTCCCATTTATGGTGGTGGTTTTTTGATCGTCAACCAACCACCGCTTTCTCTTGCCGTCAACAACAATGTGGAGGCAGACACCCTTTTGGGGTTCACGTTAAGCCCCGACCTCCCAAGGTGGTCCACCACCGCATCAAGCTGCAACTGCAACCCACGCGAAGCCGGCCCGGTCGGTTTTTGCACTGATAAATGCGCACCCGCCGCAAGGCAGGCCGCATGTATTAGCTCTACATTTTGTACAGGTATCCAAGTACGATGTACGATCAAATGAACCATAACTGATTTAATGAGCCATTCGCAGTTTCACTGTACGAGAGCGCATACTTAGACTTGCATGTCTTAATCTTTGAGACAAGCATATGACTACTGGCAGGATCAGGTAGCTTCGTGTGGAGACGCAGGGCCCGCCGCCCGCTCCGACAGTCACTTTTAAGCTACGATTCTCAACGCTTGGTTCGGCCACGAACTCTCAAAACCGTCTAAGGACTCGCGAAACATGGCCGGACGCCCGAAGCGCCAACCAGCTGTAACGCCGACGTGCAACTATGCCGCAACACGCACCGTAGTAGGACCCGCACCATGGACGCCTTGGCAAAAACAAATCGCAGTGAAAATATTGCTCTAGTGATTACGACACCCCGATCTTCAACTAGGTCGTTTGCGAATTATTTAGCACCACGCCTTTCGGGCAGGGGGTGTGCCGACCGACGGGCAACTCTTGCAGCGCCCGTCGAACGTCAGCACCGGCATAGACGGCGGCCTTTCGACCGCTTACGTTGGCCGGCCGTGGGCGAGGCACAAAAGTATCGTCGCTTTCTAGGCGGGATTCTGACTTAGAGGCGTTCAGTCATAATCCCCCAGATGGTAGCTTCGCACCATTGGCTTTTCAGCCAAGCACATCTCATCGTGAAAACCATACGCGTGCATTTCTCAATCTCTTCCAATTTACAAACACATACCTAATGATGTCCCTAAACACTTTTTTTCCACAATGTATTGAACAAATTGAAACCACGTATCATATAAACAACGACATTTTGTGAACCAGAAACACATTTAATCAATGGAACACGAAAACAAAAGTGAAGAAAATAGTGAAAATGTAGAAAACAAGAAACTAAGTTCACAGAAGGAAGTTGCTTCCGTGTTTTCTTTTTCCTTTTCTTGCTCTTCGCTGCTACTTCGCTTTTCCCAGCCTCTATCTTCTTTCCTCTGTTGACGATTTCCTTCCTCGCTTCCTTCTTCTTCAAAGCTTTTTTCTTCCTTTGCACGGTCTCAACATGTTGTGACGTTCTTGAACTTCCCATCAGCTCCTCCCGTCGCATTGAATTCTCACTTTCCATGTTCAATAACGCATCATCACCCGAATCGTTGGTTGTCACTTGTCTTTTCTGCGTTGCACTTGGTGATCGCTTCGCCTTTGAATCACCAGAGCTTTCACTGCTGTATGAGCTTGCAACAAAGTCCTTGAAAGATCTTTTCCTTGCACTTGTTTGCGCAGAAATGTGGCCAAGCCCGCTACAAATAGCATCGCAAGAAGATAAAAACTTTTTGTTTGCTTAAATGTGAACAAAAAAATCATCATGGATTTGGACTGCATGAGACGTAAATGAATCCCAATGAGGTACATTGAGGCGCCCACTTGTGTCATCTTGTGCTCTTGCGGAAATAAGTGCTCTGTGTTAAAGCTTTCAAATCTTCGCAAATGACACTAAAGTGTTTAACTCAATTCAGATAATGCGACATGCGGCCTTGTCAGTCATTCGCATGTGAAATTCTTTAAGTCTTCCATTTGCTTCGGATCGCATGCCAATCAATACGGTCTAAGAAAGTCTGTACAAGAAGAAAACGATACATATGCACACACACGCTAACGTTTCTTTTTTAACAGGAGAGAGGAAGAATAGTTTTGAGTAAAGTATTTCGAGTGTCAGATTTAACTTTTTCTATTATGTTAAGACGTAAGCAACCTAGTGCTATTTTTACAGGGTCATCTCAACCCTTTGTTGTAACATCTTCCCAAAGTCATTGATTAGACCGGGTCCACGCAGAATTGCTGGTAGTTTTGCTTGATGTTGTGTTTATATGGATGGAGTACATCTTTTATCATTGCTTTTAACGTTGTTTCAATGACGTCGTGCGTTTATGCTGCGGGCGTCATTATTATTTTACGTGCTTACGTAATTGAGATGCAGAGAAACTGTTTGATTAAACGTCATTTTTTTGTGTATTGAAATTCCGTACAAAGCGCAGCTGGCATGTAGGTCAATCGCTTCGTTTCTATTCGCCTGTAGTAATCGCATTTTTCTCATTTTCGATAATATTATAAAAACCGCCTCACAGCCTTAGGAAGGAGATTGACCGAATTACGCGAATACTAAGAAACATTGTAAGTGTATTAAACCAAGGTATGTTTGTTTATCGTTTTGTGTAATAATTAAAAGGTTGCAAAGGTAGTTTCTTTGGCAGATGTTCTTAATAGTGTTAGGAGTCAGATAAACGGCAGTGTTTCGTTCTGCACACCTTAAGGTCGCTGCAGAGAGCCTTGCACAGTGGTGCAGTTCGTAGTTGTGAAGATGCAGTGATAGGGGGCACAGTGTGAAGTTTTCAATCATGTTTACTTCACACCTTGGCTATGTGACGTAATAATGCCGACTGTTGTAACAATTCTGTAACTTCTCGCAAATTGTTTCCCTTTCGGTTGTGTTTGTTGCTATTCTGTAAAGTCCACGATTTCGTTCGGTTTCCTTTCAAACAATTCCTCGGTTTTGCTGAGTTTTAACCAAACTGTTTCCTCATGATCTCAAGTCCAAGTTTGATTGTTGATTCCGTTGACGAATAATCACCGATTAAATCTTGACTCAATTCCAACTTCATCCTCCTTCCGTCTAACTCGGGCAACATATGCATATCCGTTGAGAAGAAAGGGTCCAGACGCATATCTTGTCCAGTGTTTGCTCTGGACTTTCGGTATTTGTCCGTTCACAAAGCCTCTCTCTTTTTGACGGTTCTCTGTGGGCATCATCTTTATTCCGCAATGTATTGGTTGAAGTGTAGCGGAGGCCGGATGTGTATACAAAAGAGTGTCTTTCCAAGTCTCTTGTGGTCCGATTAGCAGATCTGACACAAAGGTTTCTGGATACTGAAAATAGGTTTTGACCGCCAGGTGTCATAATGAAATATGAATCTGGTGTTCGTCTGGTGAAATACAACAATATACCTTTTGTTCAAAAAATATGGTATTATGGCCATCGGTTGTTCCACAAATGTCACTGCAAAACAGCTGTCAATGGGCTGGTGTTGACCTGACCAGGGGTGTGCGCTTAAGTAATGGTGGCGCAGGGCCGTCATGTCGGTACTCCCCGTTTTGCTTATTGTCATGTTCCAGTCTGACGAACGTACTGCTCATGACAGATTTGGCACGTTGCAACGTAAATGCCATAATTTGCACAGGTTAGGTGTTGCGTTAGTTTGTATTCTTTACCTGTGTTTGTCGTTAAATTGATCGTTTCAATTTCAATTGCCGGTAATTGGTCAGAATATTTCCCAAAGACGGCGGTCGTTTGTAAACAATTCTTGCTTGACTTTTTGTGTTAGTTTAAGCACTTGAGGAAAGGCGGTGCCCCAAGCAATCATTGAGATTTTGCCCTTGTCGGTGGCACCACGAAAGCGTTGTGTCCAAGTTCGTGTCTGTGCAATATTTGCACTAATAACCGTCTTCGAGAAGCCCGATTTTATGAACTTGTCCTGAAGTCGATTATGGCTTCGTTGGTAGTGGTTTTGTCTTTCATTCAGGTGACGCAAACGACATGCTTTACCTACAATAATGGACTTGTAAATGTGTCCGGCTCTTTTACTGTCTCCTTAGCAAAGTTTTTGGTGACAAACCCAAAACTAGATTATGTTGCAACGTGACAAATTTGTCATGAGCAAAAATGATCATTCCCAGAATTCGGTGAATTATATCTTGTTGACGTTTTATTGATGTGTTCCACGGTTGCAACGTATTTCTGTTCATTGGTTTTTATCATCGCCCTTTCTACGTTCTCATGTGTTGTGTTTACGGCGTAAGTTCGTGCTGCAGGTGTTGTTGCGTTGCGTGTCATGTCAATCGGCTAGTCTTATCTTTGCGCCACAGAAGTCTAAACACTTTTTATTGCAGTGTAGTGCATAGTGAAGGCAGCAGTACAGGATTTCTTGCTTTTTACTTTAGTAGTTTTATTTTAATTCATGTTATTTATTTTAGTTCAATCTGTGTTTACTTGGAGGATGCCCGTGCAGGCGAAATCGATTTGTCATGATTACAAATAAATCAGCTGACTGCAATTTGAAACTTCTGTTAGTTTCACTTAGTTACTGTGGAAGATGTCTCAACATTAATACCTACAAACAAAAATGTAGGTCACAAAATATCTCAGTTTAATGTCTCCCACCATTAACAACCCTCAACTTGCAGGGGTTTCTGGTATGTCGCCTGCACAGTCAACAGGTGAAACTCCACAAGTTTGCAAATTATAATTAGTCACGACTCAGGAGTATGTTTATGAAACTTGGAAAACTCGAGTGCTGTGCAGATCTTTTTCACAATAATTTTGACTTGTTGACGCAAAATTCCACCATCAGTATACAAACTTCAACAAAGAAGAGGATCACGAACATTTCATACAAGGTTGAATTATACGGAATTTTGATCCTACGAAAGATAAATATTTTCCTGTAACACCTCTGATCTCACGCACCTCCACATTTCACGATCGATGAAGTTCGAGGTGTTCACCGTTTGGGACGTTATCGCCAGACTGTAACTCCACCTCGGGATGAAGTGGAATCGCAGCATGAACACCTTTTGCTGAGGCTTGCGTCTTGCCTGTCCAAGTTCTCTCTGTCCGCATTTTTTTGAAACTTGCATGTTCCCTGAGGGCCTATTTGCACCCCCAGTTTTGCGACCTATTGTGCCAAATATGAGTCTCGAATCGGTTCTTAACAATATTATTTATGATTGATCGGAATCCTATTTGATTAGCGCATTTGACATTAGATCGCATTTGAGTTCTAATTGTTGTGTTTTCCTAACCTGACTGTAATTAACTCTCGATGCAACGCCAAACTAAGTGAATTTACGCCCAAACAGAGTTGAACAAAACCGAATCACAAAATAGTAACTACTAACGCACACCCATTATATGAAGCGAGAATACAAAAGACCAACGGTCCGTTTAACAAAGACAGGTCGTTTGAAAGACGATACAGGACAGTCACACAGGAAAACTTAACGGCTCTAAGCTACCAAACACTTCAAACTGGCCAATGAAATCATTTGACAACGCAACAGTTGCTTGGAAACTACACATGTCTTAACATTAATATGACACCAAAACAGTTGGAAAGGACACAAATCACGTGAATACGCAACCGTTGCTACCGCTACAGTTTGAAATGAACACGCCTGACAAGACGACCTACATATGACTTTACCCAACCAAATGATGAGAAATTCCGAACTATGACATACTGACCATGCAACCTACGTCCATTAATGCAACGTTAAAATTACGTTACAACCAGGTACTTCGTCCACTCGCCAGGAAGGATAACGGGAACCGGATTTTCTCCAACCGTCACGAATGGAGAGGTTCGAATTCTCGTCGTGCTCGTTCTGCCTCGGGTGTGGGTAATCCCGAGGGTTGTACACTTCTTTTTCTGGAGCCGCAGGCCTCATTTCTTCAAAAATTCACTAGATCATCAGCGAAGCCCAAGCGATCAGGCAGCTCGTCCAACAGTTCGTCTATCACCAAGTTGAAAAGAAGAGGCGACAGCGGGCATCCCTACTTCACTCCCCTATTTACGCGGATTTTCGAAGTGGAATCTGTACCAAGACTTATTACGGTCCAACAATCTTGATACAGATCTTCCACAATGCTAATAAGCAACTGCGGCACATTTTGCCTTTCAAGCGCCCGGATAACAGAGTGATGGCTCACGGTATCGAAGGCTTTGGCAAGATCTAGGATTGCCACTGCCAAGTTCGTGCGACGCCTGGCTGTTGAAGCGTCTTTGATAATCTCGGCACAACCCTCCACGAGTCTGAATGCCTTCTTATGGTAATTCAGGTTTCCTGTTCCTTGAAGCCGTCTTGCCAGGATCTTGGTGTAGAGCCTCACCAAGTGCGACCCGATGTTAATTGGTCGCCACTTTCCGAAATCCTCGAGGTCTTTATTGGACTTCAGAATCAAAGTAGTCTAGCTCGCTTTCAGTTGCATGGGGACTATTCCTGCACGCATCCAGATGCTGAAGATCCTGCAAAGGACCTTTGAACCCATCAGCATCAGATGCTGCACCTTCCCCTTTTTTTATTTATTTGGACACTTGATTGAACACGTATTTACAATATGTACAAGAAGAGAGCGCAATATTAACGGGAAGGGAAGAAAGCGCTAAAAAAGTGGTACACTCTGTGAGGTTCTGTTAATTATTTAAAAAATCTCTGGCTTTGGCAAGTACCACCTCGAGGAGGGGGTCTGGCCATGTCCGCATATTTAAAGTTGAGAGATTGTCGGAAGGATTGGGTCAGTTTTCTGGGGATATTTACAACAACGTTGGGATTTTTTTTTAAACTTTATTTCGAGTTTTCCATATTGTGTGGGTGGTGTTCAAAATAATAATCCGTGTTCAGGTGTATTGTCGTTAGGGAGTTGTAAATAAGTAGGATTTTCGAAATAATAGGGGTTTTGTGGAGTGCTCTAAGAACTAATATAACTAAGCAAAGAAGTGGTTGAATCTGGGTGCATTTAAAAAATAAATGTTGATTAGTTTTATATTGAGTAGAACAAAAAGTACAAAAACAGTGGTTCTTAAAGTGGGCGATATCGCCTCCCTTGGGGGCGAAACTTGTTTTGTTGCATAAATAACCTGGTTGAATTGTGACGTAACGCTTATTTAGCAAATCAATAAACGTCGACGAATCACACCACTCACATAAATGTGACTTGCTTCCTGTATGCCAACCGATTTACTCCATGCAATGAACAACCGTATTTGCAACATAACAATGTCATATCCGACCCCACCCCATGTAATTTGCTGCAAAAAATACTATTGGATTTCGGTCTAAACACTAAAATTTTAATTGCTCGCTGATGTTTTTATTGTAACCTAGTTATTATGGAAATGTGACACAAAACAAATTAATTTAAATAATATACACTTTACTAGGCGCCCTTTTCATAAGTTTTCTATTTTAATCTTACACCAAACATTTATGGTTTGTTCGCAATAAACCCTGTTGCTGGTAGTGAGTACAAGAATCCCAACTAGAGTTGAAATCAAAATATTTCTCAATCATCGAATTTACAACAAGTGACGAAAAATTCCGGTTTCGATGTTTCGTATCTAGTGGTAAATTACACCTGTCAAAGGCAAGAAATATCAAATAGCTCAGTGTAATTGTAATCCTCTAGAATATCCATAAAGTCTATCCAGGAATTAGCATCATTCACTCGCATGAGGGCATTGTTAAAGTTACAAATCGCTCCATGAGAGCCTGTATACGTAACGCTAGGTATCACCACCAACGACAATTTCTTACTAGAAAAGTCGACAGCTACATTGTCTCATTGTTGTTGTTAGAATACTGATGTTGTTTTAAGCTCGAAATATATGTTTTCTCACAATTACGCTTTTTTGATTATTACGCAATAATCTACACTGTTAAAAAATTTTACTGTGAAAACCACTGGCAGCAGTTTTTACATGTTCAACACGTAAAATCTACTGCGACTTTCACCGTAAAAACTTACGTTCATTTTGACGCAAAATGGAAAAATTACGGTGACCTTGTACATAACTATTTGAACGCCGCCACCGCTGACCCTGTGACCTTCGACCACGTGGTACCTCCGCTTATATTTAGTTGTGCTCCTGATAGAAACATAGAGCCATGTTACACGTTGGAGGGAAATATCATGTCTTCCGAAGTACACGGTCGTGTAGAGGCACAAACTCGAATCAGCTGCCACGAATTAATATTCCGATATTCTCAGGCGATCCATTAGATTTTCCGTCATGGGAAACTGCCTTTAACGCTTTTGTTGAAAGTAAATACATCTGTGTTGAACAGAAGTTGAACTTGTTAGGGAGTCATCTCTCCGGTGAACCAAAAAACTTAGTAAAGGGCTTTCTTATGTTGCAAACAGAGAACGCTTACTTAAGAGGCAAATCGCTCAAGCATTTTCAGATAAGCTTTCTTCCTGGCCAAAAGTCTAATCATATGATCCTTCCGGTTTGCGGAAACTAGGTGACTTTCTTTGTCAAGTAGTGGTTGCTAAGAAAAACATTTACAGTTTAAACATTTAGACTACCCACAGGAAAATTCTAAGATATTGGCACAATTACCCCAACATATTGTTAATAAGTGGAGAGATGTCGTGTGTCCATGGAAACGGCACAACCATTCAGCATATCCAACTTTTGAACATTTTACAAATTTCGTAGTTGAACAGGCAGAAAGGGAAAACCTGCCAGAGCTGCGTCATCTGACCATAAGGACCAGCAAAAGGATGCAGCCTGAAACCAAAGAAACTGGACATGCATCAAGAACTGGTAGAGGATACAAAGGACCTACTGTAAGCTTTACTCAAGGTACTGTTACTTGTTCATATTGCAAGTCAAACCACCACATAGAGTCTTGTGAAGTAGAAACCGCCTCTGCTTTAGTTGTGGAATGCACAGTAACCGCTAGAAACTGTCCATGTCCCATTAAATGTAAGCAATGTGCAAGAAATCATCTCACCTGTATACATTTGCAAAATGATAAAGGGGAAACTGTTTGTAGACGGGTGCAAAAAAGTTGTAATGTGCATACAGACTGTTCCATGATTGTTCCTGTGTGGGTCAGGTCAAAGAATAATCCGAGTAAAGATATTTTCACTTATTGCATTTTGGACGCACAATCAAATGGTAGTTTCATGTCTGAAGATTTGCAGAAATTGTTGGGAGTTAATGGAGTGGACACAACCCTAAATTTATCCACCATGTTAAACAGTAAAAAGGTATTTGTCGTCAAATTGTATCAGAGACCCAGACTAAAGAGGTTCTGTGCCCAAAGGTTATTCAAAACACATTAGAATGTGACTTTATTGAATATACCACGGCCAAACGAGGTTTTGTTGCTTGGCCAATTGAAAACAAAACGTTGTTGATAATTTTTCAACACCCCAAATTTTTGAACTGCATCACTTTTCAGATGCCTGTGAACATGGTTTAGGGCAGTGCTCCTCCTACCTTCGTCAGGTTGATGAGAATGGTTCGGTGAGTTGCTCTTTTGTCATTGGCAAGGCAAGAGTTGCACCCTTAAGAAAGGTTACAATACCAAGGTTAGAGTTAAATGCTGCAGTAATATCAGCAAAAATGAGCACTTACCTCAAAAGAGAAATGTCTCTCCCCAATGTTAAAGAGTATTTCTGGACTGATAGCCAAGTAATTTTGGGTTACATAAATAATGAGGCTATTGCCAAAGGAAAATCATTTCGATGATAATTATTTCAGGCTTCACAATTCCAAGGTTGATGCGAAGCTGAAGACTGCATCGAAGTTAAAGAAATTAAACCCTTTCATGGGAGATGATGGTTTGTCGAGGGTTGGTGGTAGGCTCCAAAGGGCTGCGTGGACCCTATCAGAAAAGCATCCAGTAATTTTGCCACAAACAAGTCACATCACAACATTAATAATAAGGCACTTTAATGAAACTAACCATATGGGTAGAGGAATGTTGCTGAACACAGTAAGGCAAAATGGTTTTTGGATCATTGGTGGTTCATCTACAGTGTTTGTAAGTTTTCAACAGAGTGCGTTATCTGCAAAAGGTTCAGGGGATTGTAACGTTTATGCTGTGATGTAATGAGAATGACTTGGTGACGTGTTTGTGTTTTATTTTCAGTTTCCACATTGCTCACAAATAATACAAACAATTTGGTGGAAAGATTTGTGCGTTTGAAGCTGACTGCCGTTGAGCCAAAGCAGTATTTTTTATTTTATCTCCTGTGGCAGGCAGCCTTCCGGTTGTGTTGCGCTGCCATTCTCAATCGTTTCTTGCAGCAGCAAGTTATCCTGTTGAGAACATTTCGGTGCATAAGCATTCGGAGGCCTAAAAATGCATTCTGATCACTTCGATGCATTTTAAAACAGTTGAGGTATCTTCTTTGAAATAACTTCCCAAAAGTTCCAAAATTGAAGTGGACTTTTGGAGTTTTATTTCCTATTGTTTTGCATTCAAGCCTAATCTCTTTAATGCAAGCAGCAACAGACGGTTTTGCCATCGCTTTCTCTGCAAAACATGCAGTTTCCCCACAAGCATGTGTTTTTAATAAAATCAAATTATTACTTGTATTATGTGTGATGGCTGCGATTGGTCATTCTCACAGGAATTTCCTTTGGATCATAACTTAAAGCCATAAGTTGAACATAGTGTTGCACGAGACATTGTGAGGTTGCCAAGAATGGCCATTTTTTAAAAAATTCGCTTCTCTGGCATTGGCGTTGATGTCTTTTCGTTGTTTCGAAAAGGTACTCTTCATTCGTTCCATCACTTCTTTCATGTTTCTTTCTTTTTTGGTAAATTCCTCTTGGAGCCATTTTTGAAAAGTGGTATCATTTTTATAGCCACTACTGCTAGTAGAGGGTTCTGTGGAAATCTGATCTTCAAATTCACACAATTTTCTCTTTTTTCTCATCACATTTTCCCAGCGATAAAATAACTGGTTGGAAACTGAATTATGGCCATTTCCTATTGGTACACTATCTACCACATCACGGAAGGATTTGGGATACCTCGAAACAGTTCTATGTGCAATTTTATCCAAATTCTTTCTTCCTGGTTTTAGTGTTAGCTGAACTGTAACAGTCACCACTAAACTTTACAGTAACTCTTTTCTTTGCATGAGGTTACTTTGCCACTTTCCAAACATTGCTGGGGAAAACAGTTCTTTCATTGTTAAATATTTTTTAACCACAAAAAAATGGGATATATTAATTGAAACAATATCATTTACTTCAGCAATTACTGATCCCCTTCTAATGGTTGAATTTGCAATATTTGCTACAGAAATAATACAACCATTTAGCAACTTGACCTTTTTCTGCACATTTCTTCCTTCAAAAATGGTTTATAGCCTGAATGCAAACATTGTTTTAACATCCCCAAATAACTTTCAAAAGGAAAACAGTTAATTAGTTCCAAAGAACCATAAAGATCACAGTCGTCTGGCAAGTGAACTAAACTGTGCACATTATATGACATGAATCCATCCCCGTAATGCTTGGGGCAATCAATACAAAAATCATTAAAAAAATTTCGGGACATACCAATATCTGCATTTGCAGCACATGGTGATTTCGATCTGCCGTGGTGAGTTTTCTGCAAAATATACAAAAGTAAATAATTTCATACAATGTATTCCAGGTCAAAAGCCATTAAAACTGTTTATTACCGAGTAGATCCATTCCAAAAGGAAAGTAAACGTTTCATAACACCAAGACAGGCAAGGTGCATGAACTCCATTAGTACAGAAGTCCCATTGTGGTGAGAAGAGCACGAATGTGAGGCAAACAATTCATCAGTTCTAGGCTGACAGTTAGTTTCCAAAAAACATACATGTCTTGACAAAGAATCATATTTTCCCACAATTTGGCATCGCTCACAACTGCTATAACCTATGTGAGCCTTAATTTTTTTAAAGATAACCTGGCTGGGGCATCACAAACAAAAATGCAATTTTTGCTGAGATTGAAGACAACATCATTAATTACCATGGGATTGAAAATGATTTCCTTTAGATCTGGCATCTCACGGTTACGAGATTTTTCTGAGCAATAGATACCAGCACAAATTGGCCGCATCTTTGTTTTATACACTGACACCAAGATTGGGTATAACTTGAAATTAGGTGAATGTCGAAATAAAGGCAAACCATCTATATTTATTACTGGGCAATACTGTACACAACCAGTTGCAGTGCTAAAAAAATAACCCAACAAAGATTTTAACGATGATATCCCATTAGGCATGTTTACATTGCAGTTACAGCAACTTTATGTACATGTACTTGAAGCCCATTTCAGTAATTCTTTCAGTTACTGTTAACGGTTGCTTTACTGTAAACAGCAGAATCTTAAAACTCGTCACTTGAAGACACATGGTTTTCATTAGGCAAACTTGGCAAATCAAAGTTGGTGAACCTGGTAAAAAGCTTTTATTGCTGCTAAAGGCGACTCACATAATTGCTCAGCACTTTTCCATGGACAGAACATCACCTAAAAGCGATATGGGAATTTCGCACATAGTTTGTGAAATACTTATGTAATAGCATATTGTTGCTCTACTAATTTACAAACAATTTAAAAAGAATATTTTTATATATTTTTATTATCACACTTAACCACACTCGACCTATAATAGACAAATATAACTAGGTACCGCCATTTTTGCTTTCGCGATAATTCACTGTAAGGTTTATAATACGTTCAACAATATTGCGGTTAGCTACATTTTTTTGGAGTGCAATTTAACGAGTACCCTGAACATTTGTGCGTACAACGGCTTGAGGCCCCTAAAAGGGGCATAACAGCTGTTATAAGATTCCAAAACATTTTTTGACACCATGTTTAAGTGTCCAATCTGTTCAAGGATTTTTTGTGCCATCTGAAGTGTCACAATACTGCTCAGTTAAAAAAAACACCAATTACTTGTCAATATAAAAACTGTCCAGCCAGTTTTGCAAGTTTTGTTGGGTTTAAAAACCACAGTCAAATGAGTTGCTGATACTGTGCTGTCAAGTGGGTCATCAATGGACGAAAGAATTTTAGAACAAGATACTAGTTTAGATCAAGAAAACCAAATTCTGTCTTCTGAAGATGACGCCCAAAAAATTCAAAAACACTTCAACATTGTTTCTGAAGTTATGCAGATCAAGGAGAAACATCATTTAACACAGGTTTGTATTTTTTCATTGTTTGAAACATGTTTTTATTCCTTTTTTTCTCTAGGTGCTGCATAAATTAGTTTGTGGGAAGAAATGTGCAATGCTCTTCCACATGACATTGCTGACCAAGCAAAATCTTCAATGTATAAATCTGTCCAAAATACATTTACCCAGCACAGTCAAATGTCTACTTATTTTCAGTCCAAGACATTTTCAAATGATATGCAGCAAATTGAAGTTGTAAAACTGACAGTAGGGCACAGTACAGGGGTGAAGAAAGTGCAACAGAAACAAGAATTTTACAGGGTCTCGCACAAAGCACACTATATCCCATTAGAGTCAACAATAGTGGCTCTTTATGACAATACCAATTTACCAAATCAACTTTCCAATTATGCCAGGCAAACAGCAGGTTAATCATTGTGTAACTTTGATGATGGCAATTTTGCAGGAAACCATCCATTATTTTCTTTGGATAAGAAAGCTTTGATGATAATTCTGTACTATGATGAAGTGGAACTTTGCAATCCATTGGGAAGCAAAGTTAATAAAAACAAACTCTGATTATTTTATGTTGCAATTGGCAACATTGAAACAAAGTATAGGTCAAAAACCAGCAGTGTGTTTTTGCTATATGCTGCCCTTTCCACTGACATAAAAAAGTTAAAAAAGATGTCTTTAATACTTAAATAGTTTGTTTCGGAGATAAAGCAGTTGCAAACGATTGAATTCATATATAAATTGGATATAAAAAAGGTGTAGGTTTCGAAAGGGGAAAATGCAGACATTGCATGGGATGATTCCTTATCAACACAAATTTCTTTATAGAAAGGTCACACATTGATGTCCATTGTGAAAGCGTTGGACACCAATGCTTTCTGAAGGATTCCATTGAGTTTGGTGTAAACAGTTTCGGTCCTCTATTCACTATACCAAACTTCAATCCCTTTTTTGCAGCTGCACTGACCGTTCGTGGAACGTAGTACAAAATGTAACACTGCCGTATATCTGACTCCTGGTTACTGTTCAAACAAAGACTGTAGACCTTGATCCTTCAATTTAATTCGTTAAAACTCAAACAAAAACCATCGACAACTTACAAACCACGCATCAATCGGTTCTAAAACAATAAAACTCGTATAGCTTGGCGACAATCAACACAATTGTTTCTTTTGATTTACTCTTTGACTTATGGTCTTGTTTGGCACTGGTTTAGTTTGTGTCTCTCTCTCTCTCTGGTGATTTTCCCCCTGTTGATTCTCTCCCTGGTCATCTCCCGACCCATGATGAATATGCACGTAATATATATAGCCAGAGATAGCTCAGGTAAAAGAAAGAACTGACGTTGGAAAAGGTGATGACAAGATTGTTGTCGAACGTCTAGATGACGTAGACGAGGCGCTTGTCAGTCCGCATAATTGATGAATTGTAACCGGTTGTTGTAGGGACAAAGCAATTGCTTGTTAACAATAGTACTATAATAACTTCCCTTCCACCAAAGTGTTTTCCGGAAAAGTTTTGTTTCAGTAAAATCACTTGGATGTTCTTGTCTACCGGTGGAATCCAATGATTAGCTGATGTGGAGAATTTCGTTTGTTGTTCGATGACCGTTCACGTTAATTGTTTGTTGTGACTTTTCCGTTCTTCCAGATGATCTTTTTCTTGATGACTCTTAGCTGAGTTGTTGTTATCGTGAAATCTCTCTCAACTCCACGTACTCGATTGAGGTCGTTGAATAGTAGAACTGGTGGAGTTGATTGAGATGGAACGTCTTCTCCTTATGTAAATTTTTGCTCGTACTCCCAAGATCATCGCTGCACTCGTTAAGACATCCATGTGTCTTAACATTTCTGTAAAGCAAACTCAAACATACGGCGGTAAACCTAATACCAAACTAATATAATACAATATTAAAAATATAACGGGGAATAAATGTAGAATATACGTGACAACAATATACTTTGTTCACCGAGTTGATTGAGAGACATAATGATATAATAAACATTTTTTTGCTTTCATATTCGCGCTGGAGACAATATGTAAAACTGCTAAGTGAGGATACCATAGCGATTATCTCTAACTGCGATAAAAAAAATCAACGCGATTGTGAGGAACTATTTCTTGTGTTAAGGAGGTGTATACTGTGTTGCTGCGTCGTTTCGTACGCAATAAAGGAGAACCCGTTTACGATCCTGTGGAGTTGTTATCTGCAAACCCCACGTATGCTCGTGTCCGATACGCAAATGGCCGGGAAAGCACAGGTCAACCTCTGATCTGGCCCCTTATCCAGTCGCAGAAACACCGATACACGAAAGCTTTGAAGCAGATGAACCTACAAGTCCGCAACAGGGATCGAATGATGGCGATGAAGTAGATAGTGGCGAAGATTACATACAAGAACTTAACGAGGAACCTTCCCATCACGAAGAAACTGCGTCAACGCCGCCTGGTCCCAGGCGTTCTACCCGTGAACGCAAACCTCCACAGAGGTTCGGAGAGTGGACCACATGAAATTGAACTTATTATTTCCCTTGTGTCTTATGTGTGCTATAGCCTAGTTGTATACAAAAATTGGCGGGGGTGATTGTGGTGATCGAACGCAACACTTACACGGGCGCGTGTAGTTGCCAGCGCCCTGTGTTTCTTTAGTTGTTCTTGGTGTTCTCTGTGTGCGGTCTTACTTTTGTCTTTCTTTTACAGGTGTTATTGTTTGTTACTCGAAGTTCAACTTTATTAAAACCTGGATTCCGTTTATCAATAAAATCCCTCTATAAAGGTTTTGACATAGGTGATGTAGCTGTGGCAAAAAAAATTTGGAAAAGAATCGAAGAAAAGTACAAACGTGAAAAAGATATTATAAATTCTCCTTCTGGGTCATCTGCTTTAAACCACAAAGTTTGGGAGCTGTATTCGTCACTGTCGTAACAGTCTACGTATGGTCAATAAATATTCTATTCTAGTTTGTTACATTTCACGCACCTGTGACTTTGGACTTCGACTGCATCTGATATGAATCCTAAAGATGATGAAACTTTTCATTTGGAACCAGGTATAAGCTTTGTTAGTTTGTAAAACTATGATAAAAATAAATACTTTTGTTTGAACACTTTACCATTGCAGTTGTCACTCCGGAGAAACAAAGCCCAAAAATAAAAATTGTAAGTTTGGATGAAATCCACTGAATAGCGCAACACCGTTATGCGCATGAGCGATTTTTGAGGCAAATTGAACAAGGCGGCGGCCATATTGGAAGGTCCCACTTCGCCCAGGCTTAGTTGCCAGATTAGACGTTTTAAGGCCTAATTTTGTTAATTTGGCTTTTTTGAAGAAGTTTAGCATTGTAAAATTTTGTTTAGTCTTTGTTCATTTACATGAACGTTGATGAAAGTGTTATAATCTAGAATTTTTGCATCGTTGGTAATCAGTAACTTTCATGCCTGTGTAGACTGGATATTTATTTTAAGTCTATGCTCTGCAAACTGTTGTATTAAAAAACAAATAAATTGATAAGTTATACAGATAATTCTGATAATCCTGTTTATAGACCATGGCTTCAAAAAGAGGAACACAGTGTTGTGCATTTGGTTGCACAAAAAGAAAAAAACGTAGATAGGAGTGATAGTGAAGGGAGTGAGGATGAGGAGTCGGCAATTAAACGACAACAACCAAGAACTTTTCACAAGTATGAGTGATGTGAAACATTACATGTTGGCCAAAGTTAATTATTTGCCATGTCATTGGTGCTGCTGTTTATTTTCCTTTACATTATTTTGAAGTTTTTTTTTCTTGATGTACAAAAAACATACACTGTGTTTTTGGAGCTGCTCATATACAATAAAACAACTTTTAAGTTTCATTCAGTATTCTATGTGGTTGTGCAAAGTTGCAGGTTAATAACAAAAACAGACTTTATAAATGCTTTCAATAATAACTGAAAAAACTTGTGTTTGGGCCACCTTTGCAAATATGTTAATGCAAGGTATATGCAATGATGAATGAAAATAAAATACTTAGTTGTGAAAGAATATGCAGTAGCAGCAAAAAATGTATCAGAGATTTCCAAAAAATCCAGTGCAAAGAAAACAATGGCAGAGTAAATTGCACAGAAGTGGGTGGTCACGCACAAAAAACTCAGTGGTTTGCTCAGACCATTTTTTTGAAAAAAACATGAACCGAACAGGCCAGATAGTGTTGCTTCGTGAAGGTGCTGTACCGACGAGGTTTAAGCTCTTTCCCAAACATCTCCGAAAGGTATCAGTCATTTTTTATAATTTTTACTATTAACTATACACAATGTAATTCTAGCAAACAAATGAAAGAAAGCAACCAATAAAGCGAAGTTTGGCAAGCGGAAAAGAAAACACAATTCAAAGGCAAAACAAAAGCATAACTGAGACTGCAGAAAAGCGAATAAGGCTTGATCACAATTATTGTGTGACAGAATCCCCAACGAAAATTAAACTAAGTTGCTAATTAAAAAGAGCAAAACAAACAGCCAAGCGCCAACAGAAAAAAATAACTTCATTAAAAAGTGCAATAAGAATTTTAAGGGATAAGAACATGATTACTGCTCAATGTGAGGAAATGCTCACGCTAAGTCTGTCAGGTGTGCCATTGGCAATTATGCAAAGGATTGTCAAAGGACAATCAGGCAGAAAAGAGAAGTATCCCCCTGCCCTGAGAGCCTTCGCAACAACTTTGCAGTTTTATTCAGCAAAGGCATATGAGTTTGTACGTAAAACATTCAACTTGGCTTTACCCCATCAGGCCCAAATAAGAAAGTGGTATGGGCGTATACCAGCAGACCCAGGATTTACCAGACCTGCATTTGATGCGATTAGAGAAAAAGTGAAACGAGCACAAGAGGTGGGCAGAGAAGTTGTATGCCCACTCATGTTAGATGAGATGAGTATAAAAAAGCATGTTGCCTGGGATGGTCATAAATTCCGTGGTTTTGTTGACCTTGGGAATGGAATTAATGACGATGACTCTTTGCCTATAGCCAAAGATGTGTTAGTACTTATGGCCGTGTGTCTGAATGATGCATGGAAAGTTCCGTGTGGTTATTTTTTTATCGATGGTCTGAGTGGTGCGGTACGTGCAAACTTGGTAAAGGTTTGCATAGCAAAGCTAGCAGATGTTGGTGCAAACGTCACATCCTTAACATGTGATGGGTCACTTTGCCATGCTCACAGAATTGGGTGCAACTTTAAACCCTTACAGTATTCAATCTCACTTTCCACATCCATCCATCACAAGCAAAAAAATCCATGTCTTGCTGGATGTGTGCCATATGCTGAAACTTGTACGCAATACATTTGTAGATTGGAAGCTTTTAGTAGATTCTGAAAACAGGAAAATCAGTTGGCAATATTTGGTTGATTTGCACAAACTTCAAGATGATGAGGGTCTTCGTCTAGGAAATAAATTAAAATTGGCACATATTCAGTGGAAGCAGCAAAAAATGAAAGTTAACCTTGCTGCGCAAACTCTTAGCTCAAGTGTTGCAGATGCCATTGATTATTGTTCAACAAGCCTTCATTACAAGCAGTTTGCTGGGTGCGAGGGGACAGTCAAGTTCATCAAAATGTTTGACCGTCTGTTCGATATTTTGAATTCCCGTAATCCACTTGCCAAAGGCTATAAATCACCACTGCGCACATCTAACAAAAATTATTGGTTTCCTTTTCTTGATAAATGTTTCTCCTACATATTTGGATTAAAAACTTCAGATGGGGTTCCACTTTATAAATCTAAAAGAAAAACTGGGTTTGTAGGGTTTCTTACTTGCATATCAAGTATAAAAGGATTGTTTTCCGAATTGGTAGAGGAACAAAACTCACCATTAAAATATCTTCTGACTTACAAATTCAGCCAAGATCATTTGGAATTGTTTTTTAATGCAGTCAGATCATCAGGTGGCTGTAACAACAACCCTACCGCACAACAGTTCACAGCAGCATACAAGCGATTGCTTGTACGTAGTAGCATAAAAGGTGAAAATGGAAACTGCACACCAGATTGTACAGGCATTCTAAATATTTTGGATGATACCTGCAAAAGCACAACCCGTTCAATAACCATAACTGAAAGCATTCTTATGCGAAAATATAACCTAAATGATCCAAACCCTTCCATGATTGATCATGACTATGCAGACGTTCCCAATTTTTCAGTTTTGTCAGATTATAAACAAAGTGCAATATCATACATTGCAGGATATGTTTCCAAAATGGCAAAAAAGATAATTTCCTGTCCGCTATGTTGTAATTCCCTTGGCTCAGAAAACTTCCCAGCACAACAAAGCTTTTTAAAATTCAAAGACAGAGGTGGGCTAGTAAAACCAACACCATGTGTAATTAAAATCTGTGAAGAAACAGAAAAACGATTTCAAAGGATGCTAAACACACTGGATAAAAACTTACCACACTGCAGAGGTCTACCTGATATCATCATCAGTTCTGAATGATGTTAATGTCTCACAGCTTTTCCGAAATTTAGACGAACACATGTTTGAATGTGCAGTTATGGAAAACCATACTTTTCGACTGATCAAGACTGTTTCTAAATGCTACTGCAAGATTAGGTTGCACCACCTGGGCAAAGAATACTCTACAAAAGTTACAGGGGAGAAAATAAGAAAAAAAATTGAATAAACTCGTACTATTTAAGCACCAGTAAATAAAAACTGCTTTAAAATTTCTGTTTCTGTTCAATTTCGTTTTTGTGTTTGTTTACAATACGAGATCTGTATAAAGCAAATACATGCTTGAGATTGTTGGTACGTTTGATCACGCCAGTGACGCATTGCAAGTATTTTATGTCCAATTTGCCTGAATTCACTTATTCACACAACCTTCCAGAAGTTCAACCTTTATGTCGTGAATAGCTAAAAAAAGTAAACATTTGTATTTAGACTAAACAGCAACTTGCATTTTAAAATTTTTACGCCAATTGGACAAAACCTTAATCTTTAACACATTTTCCGCATCTGCTCTGTGCAAAGTGGGTCCTTCCAACATGGCGGACACGATGTTCAATTTGCCTCATTTTTCGACCAATCAGTGCGCTATCCAGTGTTTAATAGAGATCAGTGATGAAATCCGAACATTGCAAACAAAAACAAAGCCGGTGCGGGTCATTAAGTTGGATGCATCTAAAGGTACTACAATTGATGACTTTTAACAATCTTTGGCAGCTGAAGTAGCTGAATGGATGTCAATTTTTTTAGTTTAGTTGGTTTGCAAATGATTTAAGACACTACTTGTACATTTTTTTCAGGAACCTTTTACTTGAACGCAGTAATATTTCATGCAATGGCATGATAGGCAGGATCGCCCCACTGCGCAGGTCCTTGCTTGGCGATCACCGCTAACGTATCGCGATCATGAGGTTTTCAGGCTTGGCAGCCCAGCTGATACGGTGATAGAGATCCCCTACGTATATGTGAAGGTTGCCTGGCAAGTTGTGCGCTTGCGCACCAGTGTACCTTGGCCACAATATACCCCGTGAAACCACTGAGCTCCTGTAGCTCAGTTGGTAGAGCGTTGGGCCTGGTTAGCCCAGGGTCGTGAGTTCAAACCTCACCGGGAGCTTGATTTTTCAAATCTTGTTCCGACTTGTCAGGAAAAAGTGGCTGATCCAGCTGGGCTGCATTGCCTGGGCTGCCAAGCCTGAAAACCTCATGATCGCGATACGTTAGCTGTGATCGCCAAGCAAGGACCTGCGCAGTGGGGCGATCCTGCCTATCATGCCATTGCATGAAATATTACTGCGTTATCTGATACGGTGGTAGAGATCCCCTACGTATATGTGAAGGTTGCCTGGCAAGTTGTGCGCTTGCGCACCAGTGTACCTTGGCCACAATATACCCCGTGAAACCACTGAGCTCCTGTAGCTCAGTTGGTAGAGCGTTGGGCCTGGTTAGCCCAGGGTCGTGAGTTCAAACCTCACCGGGAGCTTGATTTTTCAAATCTTGTTCCGACTTGTCAGGAAAAAGTGGCTGATCCAGCTGGGCTGCATTGCCTGGGCTGCCAAGCCTGAAAACCTCATGATCGCGATACGTTAGCTGTGATCGCCAAGCAAGGACCTGCGCAGTGGGGCGATCCTGCCTATCATGCCATTGCATGAAATATTACTGCGTTATCTGATACGGTGGTAGAGATCCCCTACGTATATGTGAAGGTTGCCTGGCAAGTTGTGCGCTTGCGCACCAGTGTACCTTGGCCACAATATACCCCGTGAAACCACTGAGCTCCTGTAGCTCAGTTGGTAGAGCGTTGGGCCTGGTTAGCCCAGGGTCGTGAGTTCAAACCTCACCGGGAGCTTGATTTTTCAAATCTTGTTCCGACTTGTCAGGAAAAAGTGGCTGATCCAGCTGGGCTGCATTGCCTGGGCTGCCAAGCCTGAAAACCTCATGATCGCGATACGTTAGCTGTGATCGCCAAGCAAGGACCTGCGCAGTGGGGCGATCCTGCCTATCATGCCATTGCATGAAATATTACTGCGTTATCTGATACGGTGGTAGAGATCCCCTACGTATATGTGAAGGTTGCCTGGCAAGTTGTGCGCTTGCGCACCAGTGTACCTTGGCCACAATATACCCCGTGAAACCACTGAGCTCCTGTAGCTCAGTTGGTAGAGCGTTGGGCCTGGTTAGCCCAGGGTCGTGAGTTCAAACCTCACCGGGAGCTTGATTTTTCAAATCTTGTTCCGACTTGTCAGGAAAAAGTGGCTGATCCAGCTGGGCTGCATTGCCTGGGCTGCCAAGCCTGAAAACCTCATGATCGCGATACGTTAGCTGTGATCGCCAAGCAAGGACCTGCGCAGTGGGGCGATCCTGCCTATCATGCCATTGCATGAAATATTACTGCGTTATCTGATACGGTGGTAGAGATCCCCTACGTATATGTGAAGGTTGCCTGGCAAGTTGTGCGCTTGCGCACCAGTGTACCTTGGCCACAATATACCCCGTGAAACCACTGAGCTCCTGTAGCTCAGTTGGTAGAGCGTTGGGCCTGGTTAGCCCAGGGTCGTGAGTTCAAACCTCACCGGGAGCTTGATTTTTCAAATCTTGTTCCGACTTGTCAGGAAAAAGTGGCTGATCCAGCTGGGCTGCATTGCCTGGGCTGCCAAGCCTGAAAACCTCATGATCGCGATACGTTAGCTGTGATCGCCAAGCAAGGACCTGCGCAGTGGGGCGATCCTGCCTATCATGCCATTGCATGAAATATTACTGCGTTATCTGATACGGTGGTAGAGATCCCCTACGTATATGTGAAGGTTGCCTGGCAAGTTGTGCGCTTGCGCACCAGTGTACCTTGGCCACAATATACCCCGTGAAACCACTGAGCTCCTGTAGCTCAGTTGGTAGAGCGTTGGGCCTGGTTAGCCCAGGGTCGTGAGTTCAAACCTCACCGGGAGCTTGATTTTTCAAATCTTGTTCCGACTTGTCAGGAAAAAGTGGCTGATCCAGCTGGGCTGCCAAACCTGAAAACCTTTTACTTGAATTAACAATTTGTTTGATTTACTTAACTCAAATGCTTGTTTTCTATTTTTTAGGAATTAAACAATTACCTAAACCAAAGATACAAGAACCGCAGCTGCTTAAACCTGGCAAAACTTTTGGTAGGCTTTTTTAAAGACCTGTTTTGAATATAGGGTCACCAATTAAAAAGAAAGGAAGGAGCCCAATTTCACCAAAAAAGACATGGACAATGTATTGACGAGCTGTGCCAGCTATCTGGAACGCTCATCATCATCAAAAGAAGGTGATTTTTGCCATGATATAAATAAACATTTGCAAGTATCTTCACTTTGGATTTGGATAAAAGACCAATTGTATGCTTTAAAGATGTTGGTTTAATAGTGTCAGATATCTGGCACTTTTATTTCCCCATTAGCCATTTATTTCCCCATTAGCGTTTTGAAGTGATAATGCAGAGGTTGTGAAGTGATAATTCAACCACTTAAATCACAACAGAGGCAAGTTTATGAACCTCCCAGCAGGTCCTGCTATAATCCGTTATCACGGCCGTCGGGATATTATTAAAAACATTCTCCGATTTCCCCGATGTATTGTATCCCGCAATGATTTGTATTATGTTGGCCCCCTTCATGCTGGCATGTTAACTGCGGGTTAACAGGTCAACTGGTTATATTAATCAACAATGTTGTGTCACACAACTTGTGTGCATTACGTCTGCATGTCACTCCTCAAGTCTGGCCTATAAAACCATTAACGGGTGGTGTTTGTAACATAATTTTATTTGCAAACATTGATTAAAGTGAAAAAATGGAGTTCGTTAATCGGTTTAGTGTTTTAACAACTGATTTGTTTTTTTAGACGAAACTGACAGATTTTGCAGCTGTCTAAGTTTGGCTCTAAAAAACGTACCTAGAAAAAAGCGGAATAGTTTGCAACTACAAATTTTGCAATTAGTTTATGATGCACAAGAGTTTTAGTCGTTTCTTGTATTTTCTTTGTGTAATAAGTAATTGTGTACTAACGTAATTCTGCATGCTTTTTCTGTGTTGATGCAATTATCTGTTAACGTACTTCTTCATGTTTATTGCTGTGTTAGTGCAATTGTGTTTAAACGTACCTGATGTTTATTTCAGTGTTAATGCAATTGTACTAAAAGGCTGCATTTTCCAGGAATGTGTTCATAACAACACCATGGTAAGAGTATTCAAGTGAAAATGTCATGTTTAGTAGTATTAATTATCTCTGTCCTTCTTCACAGGATCCCTTTCAGAAGCTCTCTAATCCCGTAATCCCATGTAAAATTGAGTGTCAGAAAAGACTGAATGGAATGTTTCATACCAGCCCAATGTGAATTAATTTGAAACAAAAATACAGAAGATGTGATAGTTACATAACATAAACTTGTGTCGTGGCATTCTTGTCATATTTGTTTTATTTTGACAAACAGAAAAGGTTTATATAAGCCTGCTTTTGTATTTTATTGTTGATTGTTGTTCACATAATCCTTTCATAAATAAGATGCAGTAGCCTAAATATGAATAAACAACCAGTTTGCATTGACTTGTTATATTATAGCACATCCAGCAGCAAATGAAAACAGTTAACACAAGTGCATTCTTCTTTCAAGCAAGTGTCGGCATTCCTGCAATGCATTTATTTCCTTCAGGTCTCCAAAATGCAACTTAGGTCCTCAAAACGAATGTTGCTTTTTGTATCTTGCTGCTTGTACAATTCATTTAACACTTGCGCAGTATTTATCAAAATTAACTCGAGTAAGCACATCCTTCTCGCCCCTGCAGCATAGAGCATACTCGTTGTACTAGAACTAGTTTATTACTTTTAAGGTTTATTGTAAACAGCAAACCCTCAACGCACAACCTCATAAACAAATTACCTAATCCTAACTTCTTCGCGGCACTTGTCGCAACTGGGTTTAAGCTGACTTAAACTTCGAGGTCGCTGGTATGCTATTTGACCTCCAGTACTTTCTTGAAAAAATTTTCTTCACCTTTATCTATCCTACTGCCATTAGGCTCTAAATTCCAATTGATTATCTGAAGAACAGAAGGGCTGAGCTTGTACCTTTCTTTTTTAAGCACAAGGCTTTTCTGGTGTTTTTTTTGCATGGTCTGTCTCTGACTAATCATTTTCGTCAACCTGTACCTGTTCCTCTGATCATCAGTGTAGTCAAATTCGGCTTCAGATAGTGGATCGAAGTTGCTGCCAGAAGCATCACCATCGTTTCCGTCATCAGCTAAAATCAGTGCCAGCTTCGGAAGAATTTCACAGATGTACTGTAGCAACCCACTTTTTTGTAACTATGTTCACACAAAACTTATTTTATTTTAATATTTGTTACATTTGGGGAGTTTTGCAAACTAGGGCAATTGACAGCCGGCCGAAACTGGCAAAGTGGAAGTCTACGTAGTTTCTGTTTAAAAGTCACATTCAACAAAATGTGAGTGTAAATTCTTTCGACAGGAAACAAAAAAATGGTTTAAACTTTTTTTAAATGTACATCATTGTTGACAAACCTTTTCAACTGTGTTTGTAGACAAAAAAAATTGGATACTTACAAAAAGCAAACAAACGCAATCGCACGCTGCAAAAAAGACACTTGTCCGGTGGGGAAGCTATGTAGGGATTTTGGCTTGTCGTAATTCGAATATTTATTGATATTTTGTTCAAACTTGGTCTTTCTACGCTTTTACATTTACACCCGTCTTCCTTCCAATTCTCCTTTGTCGCGTAATCGCAGCAATTATCTATTTGTTTCTATCTCGTCTTTGATGTATCCCTATATATTTGCGACTCTTTCCACAAATAAACGTATCCTTCGGTCTCCTAGATCATGGTGTTCGATCTAACAGATCCCAATTTGATCTCTCAGATCATGGCTTTTGTTCTGACAGGACCTGCCGGCAACATGTTGTCTCATTGGTACTTTCTGGACAGGTTGGATGTTGGGTTCGCGATGCAAAATCTTTCGACATACCAACTGCGACCCTTCAATATAAAGGAGCTAAAAAGTACACGTCTGGACATCACACCATCTGATGAAATATGTCAGAATGTTTCCGGCATTCTTTGGCAGTAATATAGGCAAAAAAATGAAGCCATTAGAGTTCATTATGATATACAAAAAAATTACTGACAATTGTTTCGAAAAACCTGTTCCTGTCACTCAACATGAAATCAAAAGATATTCTTAGGGCTCTAGCCCGCGCTGAAGATTATTCTGTACAAGTGCAGGAAAAGTTCTATGACATTACTGACCCCGGAAGAATAGTAGAAATGTTCTTGAAAATATATATTGGATTCGCATCGGCGCCACTCCACAGTGGACCAAGGAGAGCCTTAATCCCAAAGAACACGGACCTCCACGACGTCGAGAATTGACGGCCCATCACCATCGGGTCGCATATCCTAAGAGTATATACGAAGATCCTATCCCGGCGTCTCCAGATGAGTGTTGGCCAGAAGGCCTACCGCCCGGTTGAAGGATGTGAAAACATCATAATATGCCTCAACATCAAGGCGCCGTATAGACCTCGCCGTGGCCATTATAGATACGACCGACCATCGCAACACCGCATGGAAAGACTATACGTTGCCCACTTTAAAGCCAATGCACTCAGAGTGACCTTGCCACAGTGTCTTCCACGCCGCGTGGGTTGCAGACCACCTTGGCAGGTCGGGACTAAATGTGAAACCCCCCAAAAAAGTCTGCCTCCAAATCGTTATCGACAATCCACAACGATCAGTGAGAACTTTGTGCCTACCTTGGCAGTTGATGATTTCCTATTTAAGTCCATTTTAAGCTAGAGCACGACTTGAGACAGCTTACCAGGGCTCCTTTGAAGCCCCAACAAAGAATTTGGGCACTGACTCGGAGTTTAATCCCGTCATGTCTACCCTCTTGTGTCAGGCTCTGGGGGGAATGTTGACCTGCTGTCGGCGCTCTAGAGGTAACATCCTGGAGACACAAGCACAGAGGCCCGTGGCCGCCCCGGTAGGGAAACCCTCGCATATTTGTTGCAGATATGTGCGAGAACCCACGGACGACGGATTGTGCGCCACAATCGGAAGGCCCAGGTAGAAAAAAGGTCGGGACAAGGAAGGGGTGGAGCGCAATGTGAGCACCGGACATTAAGAGCAAGGGATTCATTCCATTGGAAACCTGGCGTAGTGTTAAGCAAAGGTGGATAGACCTTAGTTCGGAGGTACCGACGAAGGATTTGGGAGGGGGAGGGTAGTTAAATTGCAGATAGAGAGAGCGGAGAAATGGTTGAAGGTCGACGTAACTGGCCGAACGACGATGAAGAAAATCGTCATCTAATGAGTGACACGCATGAATGGGTAAACTTTAATAAACTACTAATAAGGGAATACATATCTTGCTTCCATAGTTATTATGGTGTTCTAACACAGTGTGTCCATTCAAACCTGGTGGCAAAACGTATAACGTATCCTCATGCACCTAATTAACAAACATATTCGAAAATTTCCTTAGTCATGATTCGAAACGGAGGACCGGATTGCGAGTTAGTCGCATGCTGGACGAGCATCGCAACGAAGCCAAGAATACAAAAGGTAAGTCATGTGAAGGCTTCCAGCAATGTTGTTGTTAAGTCGGACCTTCCCTGTTCCTCACAAACCCTCCGTGCCCGTGCTGTTCGGGAAAACATCGTAGTTCGGCGCTGCAGACTGTGATAACAACCGTTTTAGATATGCCACAAAGTGCTACGTACAGCCCCAAGGCGTGCACCGTGAATAACTGTAACGAAACTCACCACACATTGTTACATCCGCCATAGAAGACGGATCCACTGACAAAGGGCCTGCACGAATGGAAAGGAATGTCATGCTTCCTCTGGTAATCAAATCGGAAAGCATCACAGCGACAATAAAAGGGTCAATGTTGGTCTCGTACATGTGTATTCTCACCTGAACTAGTTGTAAATCAATGATGTTATTGTTGTTCAAGTGCATTAGTACATGAGAACCAAATTTATTAGTATGTCCTGGGCTGTCACATCTTCCGTCTCCACCGACCAATAAAGGTTCTGCAGCACTATTAAGCTTATTCCATTCTTGTTGCTGAGTGTTTTTCCACACTAGTCTCATGTAAGTTCTCAACATAAAGAAGCAAACTTTGAAAAAAAACCTTAGTGGGAGACGAACCAGAAAATAAAATTGAAGCTGAAACTGCCAAGTTGCCTACTGGTATCTTTTTGATGAAGCCTTGACTTGGCCATACAAAATTATACCAACAGCTTTCGCAATGTTGACGAATGATTTGTCAACTTTTACAGAGGACTTTCTTCGTCATGCAGCACAAGTTGTGAATGTGAAACCAAGTAATTGGTGTAATGTTTCTGTCACCTACATTTAAAAAATCATTTACCTTTCATCACTGCTTGTACTTGGATCTTCAACTGAATTGTGTGAAGAACTTGGAGTAGGTGAGTACTCTTCGGAATCACAACCTGCGATGTGTTTTTCATTTGAAGAACATTCAATACTTTCAGTAGCACTTCGAAGCTTTTGCAACGCAGGTCCATAAAACAAGTCACACTGACTTGCAAATTGGTTTGGGAGTCTTTTATTTAACTTAATAGCATAAAGCACATCATTCAATACCGAGTTATACATTCGCTATGTTTTCCTCGGCGAGCACTTGTTGTGTCAACTTATTTCATTGCTCAGTTCCTACTTGAATGCACACTTTTCTGTGGTGACACAAGTGAACTTTTTTTGAACTTCGACTTGATTAAAGGTACGGCATTCTCAAATAGTGTCCCAAATATGATACATCTTATTTATGCAGATGCAAAAATTGACGGCCAAGTAGTGACAATGATAAATAGCATTAATGTTTTTGCAAAGCTTTTGCCCAATGTACCATGTGGTTACATGATCAAGATGTTTACAGCATTTAAGGCACAAATGAGTTTGGGGGATTATACTAGATCATTGTCTAGTGCTAACACGGAGTCAGCATCTTGCCCTGACACAAAGTCAGCATTTTTTTTAAAGTTCAGATGCAGGAGATGAAATGCCTTCAGACATAGATAATGATTCCTGTTGAAGACGCCAAAATTGATGAAAGCTTTGAAAAGCATTCAGATTGCAGTTTTGTGTCCGGTGATTCAGTGAAACCAATCCCAAAATGTTTCCAATCGACTTATGTAACTTTAGCTATCATGCAAAAGAATTGCTTCGGACTGGAATATTAAAGGTGGCTGTACACAGGATGCGTTTCGGTCCGTTTTCGTCCGTAAGCGCATACGCGCGTAAAAATTCGGTCCGTCGCTTTCCGACCGGGTCTTTACACAGAATGCGTAACGTCCGAAACTTGCGAACCATGCGTTAACGCAAGGCCATCCGACGCGATCAAACATGTTTGATTTTTACGCACGTACGCATGCGATTTTGTTGCTGTGAAAATATACCCATCTTTAATAAAGTGGGTTTTTGTAATGTTTATGCATACTTGAAAGGTTAAAATGGTACTTTTAAGATCAACAGTTGATTTTTTACCCTTTTTTGGGGATAAATATCTTTTTAAGGCAGTGATTATCAGTAATAATAGCTGTTACAATGGCATAACAACTGGTAGGCCCCTAAAATGGAATATAGTAAAGAAAAAAACTGATTGAACTTGTCCGTGAAAGACCAGCTTTATATGATTTAAAAAATACAAAACATTGTGTCAAAATATATTTTCAAAAATGCATGGGATGCTGTTGGCAAAGCGTGTGGTATAACAGGTAACAAAAATTATAAAACTTCGAAATTTTATTGTTGTACAATTTGTCCAAGCAAAGATAATGTTTTCGCCTGCCTTTGAAAGATAAAAGTGCCAAAGAAAATTGGAGAAACCTAAGAGATACGTATGTACGCAAAAAGAAAGAAGCAGAGACCAAGTGGATCTGGTTACATACCTACACCAACCTGGCCATACTTTTCATCAATGATGTTTTTGGACAATTATACAAAGCTTCGCATGCAATATTGTTATTAAACTTATTTGGTTGTATCTGAACTTACTACATGTTTAGGACTGAGTCTCACATTTTGCAAGAGGACCCAACTTTGACAGCAGAACAACAAGTTTACTCTGCTTTTTGTGAGGCAGCAGACATTGGTAATACAATCAACAGCATGTTAATAAACTGTTAGGACAAGGTCCTGTATTTTTTAGGCATAAGTCCTGATACTTCAGGTAAACAGCCCGAAGTACATGAAATTGGTACACCTGAAAGTTTAGAAACCCAAAAAAAACGAAATCCACAAGCATTAACTGGTCGTTCACCCAGTTCAGTTGGTAAAAAGAGAAGGAGGAAGGCAGCGGGTGTGGATCTATCGGTAATATTATTTAAACCTAGCAAGAGGATATGTAAAATAATTTATATCATTTAATTGCAATGATTTTGCATGGGAACAATTGGGTGAAACTTTGCACACAACCAATGCTTTGATTTCTGAACAACTAAAAAAACCTCAGCTTTCCATTACGCCAAAATTATTGAACAAAGATTAGATGCATTGCCAAACAACATGCATAAAGCTTTTGTAGCCATTACTGTAATACTGGCAGATTATGACAAAGTTGAGATGCAGGAAACTGCGGAGATTGTATAGCTTTGTATTCATTGTATATATGCAAATATCAAACTGCTTTCAGTTCTTTTTCACATGTTTGACTGCAATTTACTTGAAACACAAGTATTGGTACTGCTCTTTTCATTTCACTGTTCACTTTCTTTAGTATTTTACTGCCAGTGTTCTGTTCTATTCATCTGTAGTGTTTTTTATTTCCTTCAAATACCTCTTCAATTTGCATTGTTATATATGCCAACATTCAGTATGCATTAACTGTTATTTTATTACAAAAAAAAACAATAAACATAAAAAAGAAAAGCAGTCGGTCTTACTCAAGGGTTGTTCCCTGTGAAACAGGGAAAAAAATGTTGTAATGCCAAGCAACTTCCCCCTGGCTGCTGCTGAAGTAGTCTTCAGCAAGTCTCTTATTTGCCTTGCATACAATGAATGGTGGTGAAATCTTTGATGTTGGGAAGACATACAGTTTCCTCTTGTCGTCAAGCTCCCTCAACAAGTTCAACAGTTCATAGGCACCAATGCACTGTATTCCCTAGTTTCCAAAGACTTCTTCAAATTTTTCCTCTGCAACCAGTTATGTAAAACCACAGTAGCCTTAACAACTTGAGTTGCAGTTTCAACGTTTGCCATTATTGTTGATCTAAGTATCCGCCATCTTCGAGCAAGGATACCAAAGGAAAATCACTGATCTGCAATTGTATTGTACATGTGCGCAGCAGCAGCAGTCATCGGCCCTTTGTTGACATGCGCAACCAAGCGTAAATTCGTACGATAACGGATTCTGTGTACAGCGCCTTTTAACGGATGGTTCGGAACGAAAATTCGGTCCGTTTTCGGATGCGATTTACGTACGTTCACGCATTACGCATTCTGTGTACAGCCACCTTAAGTGAAAGCAGTGCAAAAATAATGTAATATCCTCAAGCTAGGCCAAAGAAGTCAATGTTGTTAAACCATTGATAAAAAATGTTTTTGTGTAAATATTGTTGAAAAGTAAAGAGTTAGATTGAACACCATAAAGTTATGACATGCTTTGGGGTATGGTTTCTGTATAAGTGTTGCATCACCAAAAAGAAATGTAGACTCGAAATATACTTGATCGATCTTTGCCCGGTAAATCATATTTATATGTACATAATTTGCCGGTTCTGGTGAGATGCTACATGATTAAACTATTTGATTTTCTAAGGCTGAAATGGTGTAGTTGTAATTCATTTTTCTGCAATTATTTTTGGTTGACTTTCCAACAGTACTCATTATGACATCTTCGATGAGGTACCTGATCGTCTTCAGTCATTTCTGGTAGTTTATGGATCAATTGATAGCCCTCATAAATATTATTTTTTATGAGAAGGTGGTAACTTCAGAAGTGAAGTCATTAAGCCAGGCAAGCATTTCACGGTTTGTGTTACAGCGAGAATTAACGCTTCGCTGATTTTACCCTTCACCAGTATAGCGTTCGTATTCATCCGCGCATGCGTCTTTAGGACGCCATGCTTGTAGTGTGTAAGGATGAAATTGTACTGTTAAACTTTTGTTATGTTAACTAATTTGATCCTGTTTCTATTTGAATAAGGCATATTAATGTAAAACGTGTCGTTGCCTATTGAATCTGAATGGAACGTTGATGAAGCCACTAGCCGCAGGCTAGTAAGTACCTAGATCCCACACAGTTGGTATGTTCAGTTATATATACGTTTGAACAAGTGATGTGCCCGACGTGGTTTGCGAGTCTTTAATCTTTTTAATGTAAACGATTAACTAAGATGCAATTGTTAACTGTGCTGGGAGGCATATCTCGTTGTGCATTGTTTTAATATTCTACTGTGACGTAGCAATATGCTATTATGAATTTTGTGGTTGCAGAAAACCGCTACGCTCAAAATAAACAAAACGGCCATTCGGACCAGGAGTGGGCTGTTGTGGTGGAGAATTGGGTGGGCGCGTTTGCTTAGTGAGACGAACGGCGCAGGACCAGGCTGCGCACAAGCGGTCGTAACAGTTTGCGTACTACCATGTGCTCAATTACGAATATTGACCACATTTTACAGTTGCATTTATATTCCTGGGTCCTGTAACTGCAGCACTAATCAAGCATTTTAACCAGTAGGCACCGTGTCTGCTGCAGTCACCAGAAGCACTGATGAGACCTTACCGGTAGAAACAGTGTGCACTACTGTTTACAGCTCTTATTGATTGTTATCAGAATACTGTGACCCAAAATCATGTCAAGACTAAGTCATATTACCCAAACTGTATTTTGGGTATTTACAACCCAGTTAAGTTTATTTCCCCACGAATGAATCCAACATGGCTCGTGGCAAATACACAATATGTTTGGCCTCTAGACACCCAATTTTTTTACAAGCAAGGACTGTGATAACATGTTCTGACCATTTTGTTTATTTTATTTGCAATAAAGCTTTGTCAGGACAGGGCAAAACATTTATAATTTTGTCCAGTTTTGCACTTGTATTGCAGTAATCATCTCTTTCCAATGATTCTCAAATATCTGTTAGATTGACAGTGGTTGTTTTTTCAAAGTCTTGAACATACCTTGTGTTGTTTGGAAGCACTTCGCCAATCTGTTTTCAAGGTTGAAGCATGGTTATTGTACTACGCACAAAATTAAAAAAAAAATAATTAAAAATGCGGACAGTTCGAATCCAACTTGGACAATCAATGATGAAAGCGCTATTAACTTGGAGAATGTGGAGCAGACTTGATCCTCGAAGCATCGGTATTTCCAATGGGTTAAAGTACCACAAGTTGCACTAATGAAACCTAACAGGTCAAAACAGCGGCCAAAAAAGTTTTATAAATGTTTAAAACAATCCAAATCAGTCGAAGTGGTTTTGATGTACAAAGCAAAACAGTGCAAGATACAACAATTGAAGAAGTGGGAGTGTCTGGTAATGAGTTACATGCATGTTTAATGGAAAAAATTTGGTACCTAAACAAACTATGTTTCACGGCAGTTAAATAGAACAAAGCGCAGACACAAACAGAAAGGTTTCAGACATGTTGTGTGTTTTCATTCCAATAGTCTCTTTTATTTTGCTTAAGCAGAGGGGGAAGTATTGGAAAAATTAACCAGAGTGATTGTAGATGAGCATGAAAGACAAAGCATTGATAATAGCAGAAGATAAAAAGATCCTTAAAGCAGTATCTGATGAAAATCAGAAGTTCATTGACGCTCTGCTTCAAAAACTTACTACAGAATAGAGTTTGACCTTCAAGTGCCCTACTGTTTATTTGTATATTATTTCTCCTTGCACCATTCCTTGTTCTCAGTGTTTATTTTGTGAATTTAACAAAGCACTACAATACAGTTGAACATTTTAAAATATGCAGGATAGTTTTTTGCGCGAAATTGGCAGATAGTATCTCTGACAACACTTTTTTTCCTGGAGTCGGTTGCATTCAGTTCACTAATACTTGGTTCGACTTCCTAAAAATCCAAAAGGTCTGCTGTTTCTTCATTCTCACAAATGTTGTGTAAATCACAACAATAATCAGCAGAGCTTGATAAACAGGAATCAAATTTTTTTTTTTAAATTCTCCACCTCGACTTTATTCTTCCAAATGCATTTTCAACCACAATCCTTGATGTGCTGTGATGTTCAAACCTCATAAAATTTACCTTGGGTAAAAGTTGATCAGTAAAAAAATAAAACTTGAAAATAGAAAAGTATAACAACTGTTAAAGAAATACCAAATTTCTTTCCAATTTTTCTTTGCGTTTTTTTATGACCGGCTTTCTGACAAGGCCAGTTAAGTAAAATGTATGTAAACAAAATTTATTATTTTTTTTTGTGTTTTAGCTTATATCAGATATCAGTTTGTATAATATATATAGTTTCTATTAAACCTTGCATGAATGTGGCCAAACTACATGTAAAATGAAGTGGTGTAAAATACCTTGGTTCGATTCTAAGTGGGATTCTTGTATTAGTTGCGAATTATGTTTTAATTTGGGTCTGTATACATTTAATTTACTTAACATTTTAATTTTGTTTATTTGGAGATAAAAGTGCCATAGCAGCTAAGCTACACATTTAAACAGGAATCGTTTTTGTAAGGTGTGCTTTGTGGTTTTATTCAACGTGGAATTCTGGTTTTGGTTGTAAAGTGTGTTGTTGGCCAGGCGTAATGTTCGATATTCAGGCCTATTTTTGCATGTTACTGTCTATCATCATGTTGTGTTTTACGTACTTGTCCCGCTGAATGTCTGTTGCATACCTACCCAAACATTGGCCAAACGAGTATTTTATTTGCCAGTTCAGCTTCAATTATTAAATGTCCCTATGTAATTTGTTGTACAGCAAAACAAAATACTGGGACAACTCAAGGTCCTTACACACAACAGATTACTGGATTTACTCATTGTCTGCCCCTACCATAAGTTGGTTGTCCTCTTAATATCATAAAAATTGCAGATGAACAGAAATTTAAAAGGACTGTTTTGCTTTAGACACAGAACAAGCCAGCATGGACAACAGTATTAGTGACTTGAGGAAAAGTATGGTAAGTAGCCAAACAAGTTTTGGTAAACAGTTTGTAGTTCGTATATTAGCAAAGTGGAGCCAAAAGTATGATTTCTGTGAGCTGCAAACCAATAGCCACTCTTTGTAGCTTGTCCAGATAACCTGCAAAACATAGTTGCTGTTGTATAAACTTATTTTAACACAATTTAACTCGCAGAGGTTTAGCAAAAAGGGTAAAGGCCAGAATGCCATACAGCCACTAGAGGAAACTACAAGTGACTGGTCTTCCATCCGGTTTAGAAATCAAATATCCATCAGCATATGGGAAAAAACAGTGTTTAGACATTTTAGGCTACAAAGATGAGATCACCATTACAATCTTAAGTTGGTAAGGATTAAAGGTATTAGGAAAAAAACAAATAGGAATTATACTACACAGTAATTTCGCTTATGTGTAGTGAACCAATCAGACAAAGTTTAATGCATTTTAGGTTTGTTTCCTTGTATTGACAGATGAAAATTCAAGTAAGGAAGCTGCTGAAACGTCCTCACAAATTGTTGGATTGAATGACCAAAATTTTTCGACCATTGACATTCAGACATATGCAGAAGTTGGACTTTTTGACATGTTTGCTGAAGAGGCGTTTGATGTTTAAGATTTTCACTAATTTAAGCATACAAAATGACAAAATTAAATGTTCCTAAAATAATGTTCAGTTTTTATACACTACACCGAAATTGTTTTTCCTACCGATTTTTGTAATATTAAATTTATGTTTCATGATAAACAACAACAAATTTAAATATGTTTAAAAAGAAAAGCCAAAGCTAACGTGCTACTAATTTGGCAGATGCTTTTTAAACCTGCATGCACCCTGCTGTAACTCTTTCTTGCTTAGCACTGATGAAAAACACAATGACTAGCATATTAGCTTTGATATTTTGACTTTGGCAACTACGTATGCTTTTTTCAAGGCAGTATTGCACAGTTGTAAAACGTAATCGGAAACAGTGGTTTTTAATTCTGAGTTTGTATTAGCTTGTTTAATAGTCAGCTGTCCTGTACACCGTACTGCTGTGTTGATTTGTTTTGACAGGTCTACAGAGTAACTTACTTGGAGAAACGTTTCTGCAATCTGTCACAGTAGACGTGCACACTCTGTACTAGATTAACACATGGGATAGGACATTAACAGGACTACATGATGGAACAAACGCAAGCTGCACATGGCCCCCTTCCACATCAGAATAACCCATCACGACAGTAAATATTACGGTGATTAAAAGATATGGAGAACGTCACCTGTAATTACATGAACAACGCAAAAAAGAGAAAACCTGAAAATAAACACGAAAATTAAAGGAATCGGCCAATAGGCACAAGAAGTAATGTAATTTGGCTGCAAATATGGTGAGTATTTCCAGTTTAGTTTACGTAACGCGCTCAATAAAGTACAATGTCAAGCCGTGCTAATTACATGAACAACACAATATAAAAAGAAAACACGGAAGTTGCAAAATATCAAGCCGTCGTGGAAACAAAAGGTTACGCTTGGAATCACTACTACATGTTTGTTTATTCTAAAGCGCAGTATCTTGCTACAACAGAACGAGGTTGCCAAGCTGTGTAAGTTAGTGAAATAGCATGCATCCGTTGAAGTAAGGATGTTATTTAAATTAAATGTTTACTTTTGAACTGTTTATTCACCATATTACATATTTTAAGGCTGCCGGTTTCCTTCAACCTGTTGATCAAAGAATAATTGCCAAAATAGATCAATTGGTTACGGAAGGAGTAAGCAGTATTGAGGAAATTCTTAGAAGCCTAAAACATTATGTTGTCCATGAACTTTTTAAAAATGATACCCTACCATCTACTTCAAACAGGAGATGAGTATTTTGTAAACACAGATTTGCAAAAATTGATCAAACTAATGTCCAGTGCTTGGTGGATGAATGGGTGAAGGCAGGAGATGCCAACGACAAAATATATTTCCGGCCATTCATTGCTAACATGGAACCTGAAGTAGTTGATGGAGAAACAGCACCATTTATTCAATCTGAACAAACCATGCTGTTTATCCATCAATTTGCATGGCAGCGTAGATTGCTTCTGCGCTACGGCCAAGACATTTGTCTAATGGATGCTACCTACAAGACATCCAAATATGCTCTCCCATTGTTTTTTCTCTGTGTGAAGACAAATGTTGGTTATCAAGTTGTTGCCAGCTTCATTACACAGAATGAAAGACAATTGGACATTGAAGAGGCACTGAAAATATTGAAAGAATGGACTCCTGCATGGCAACCATCATTTTTTATGGTAGACAAATGTGATGCTGAGATCCATGCCATTGAAAGCATTTTTACAGGTTAAAGTTCTACATCAAATGTACATGTACCACAAATGTAAAAATAACTATTTTATAGATGTCCGTGTCCTCATTTGCGATTTTCATCGTGAACAGGCATGGGAAAGATGGGTTAAAAAATCTGAAAACCAAGTAGGTCCAGACTAGGACAAACTTTTGACATTTATGAGAGGAATTGCTAACGCTGAATGTGAAAAAAGCTGCAACAAAGCAGTGCAGATATTTCAGTCAAGTTCAGTTTGGGAAAACAACCCAAAACTACAAAAATACTTCACAAATATTTGGATTAAAGAAAGAGGTTTGAGTATTTACAAAACATATATGTTAAATGTAACTTCTGTTCATGCACGTTTTCTAGCGTTGGATGTGGCTCTATCGAGCAGACCAGTTAAAGGTTTTGATCCGCACCAACAATGGTGTTGAGAGACAAAACCGAGTTTTAAAAGAATGCCATGTGCGATTTAGGACTGATAAGTCGCTTTCTGGCTTAATTACAATTTTGCACCATGAATTTTATAAAAACTAAAATTTCGAGATTATCTAATCAAATTACAGAAGAAATTATTGATATCCAACTAAATAAAATTAGATTCAAACAAGTTGAAAAAGTACCGGAAACTGTGGAAACTTCATAATTTCCTGAATTAAAATTTTTGCCTTGCAGTTAGTTTTTTTGGTCCCTTGAATACACAAATGTTTTTTGCAAGGATTTGGATGATCTTGCAACTAATCAAAGAGGTTTTAATATTTTATTATAGAAAACATAAAGTCACTTACATGTGTAGGTGGTGCAACATGACGCCTTTCATTTTTAATCCTGTTGCGATCTTCAGAATGTTGGCATTCCAAGACCTTTGTTTGCACTATGATGTAGGGAGTGGATGTACTGTCCCAATGCAAGCGACCTTTTAAAATATCTAAAAAAATCACAAATGTAATCAGTTTGTATTGTCATACAATTATGGCTTGATGAACTTTCTTTTAACAAGTAAAACTTAGCTGAAGAGCATGCCTTTCTTAATCATATCAAATGAATTCTTCGAGAACTGAATGAACTTTGTCAATGTGGAGATTTCAAATTTCTCAACTAAATCATTTGCCTGAGTCATTGAACAAGCACACTGCAACAATTGTTGGATTTACTCTAAACTTAAATTTATAAACTGCACCAATTACCAGTTGTACATTACCTGCAAATTTTGTTTGCTGTTCTCCTTTGCTGCTTCTGTTATATTTTGCTAAAATAAACAACCACACATATGCACAAAGCATTGTGTTAAGCTATGCAATTTACCAACCATTTTACTTAAACAAGTGAATTCATTCTTCTCAAACTTCACAAAATATCTTTCTTCCTGTTGTAAACCTGTACCTTGGCTATTAAGGCTTTCTCTTATTGTTTTGCTTGCCTTTTCAAGATTGTATTTTGATAGCTTGTTCTGTGCCCAACATACTAATGCAATTATAGTTAATAACATTTAAATGTATACTTACTAAGCCCTCAAACTTTGCAAACACCAAAACATCAAAGATGGTTATTACATATTGATAAACTTTGTTTGGTTCAGACTGACGGTCAAAATGCCAGTGATTCAAAGCACTCTGAACGTGTAATAATGTATAGTATGGCAGCATCATTCCAATGCACTGAGCTTTTACATGCATCTTTAAACATAAAAAAAGAGGTTTCGAAAAAAAAACAGCACCATTGTGAAAACAAGCACCCACAAACAACAAATCTCACCGTGTGATTTAATTGAATTGATGCAGCATATTTGTTGCTTCATGTTTGGATCCATACCACTAATAAATAAAAGCACAAATCAAAAACTTACATGATACACCAAAAACGTGTTAATGGGCCTGAACATAGAACTTTTATTACTACTTAACACATTCTTAGACTAATTTGTGACAATGCAAGTTCCATTCTTTAATATTCACAGCGTAATAACTAACCTTCTCCAGAGTGTTTGAGAATGTAAATTCCTTCTCACCGAATGCCACTTCATTTAGGTTGCTAAAGCAAGTATTAGAATAGTTGTTAGGATTTAGAAAAGTTTTACATCTTACCAATGTTGAACAATATCTTCAGAGATTATTAAATTTTTTGGCATTGGCACACAATTTTTAAATTGCCGAGACTCATGAGAGTCAACAACATCTTTCAAAAGACTGAAACTTTTTTGACAAAAAAACATCTTTTCGCACAAAATCTATGAGTTTTGTAGTAGAACAGAACCTAATCAAACAATAAATACAAATGGTCACTACAAATAAACCAAATCGAAGTAATTTCTATTTTACACCATAAAGCTTCCAGGCTACACCATAACTGGAATCTAAGCCCAACCCACATTAGAGTATTTAATGCTTCCACGCTACACCATAACTGAAATCTGGGCCCAACCCACATTACAGTATTTAATGCTTCCACGCTACACCATAACTGAAATCTGGGCCCAACCCACATTACAGTATTTAATGCTTCCAGGCTACACCATAACTGAAATCTAGGCCCAACCCACATCAGAGTATTTAATGCTTCCACGCTACACCATAACTGAAATCTAGGCCCAACCCACATTACAGTATTTAATGCTTCCAGGCTACACCATAACTGAAATCTAGGCCCAAACCACATTACAGTATTTAATGCTTCCACGCTACACCCTAACTGAAATCTAGGCCCAACCCACATTACAGTATTTAATGCTTCCAGGCTACACCATAACTGAAATCTAGGCCCAAACCACATTACAGTATTTAATGCTTCCAAGCTACACCATTACTTAAATCTAGGCCCAACCCACATTAGAGTATTTAATGCTTCCACGCTACACCCTAACTGAAATCTAGGCCCAAACCACATTACAGTATTTAATGCTTCCAGGCTACACCATAACTGAAATCTAGGCCCAAACCACATTACAGTATTTAATGCTTCCACGCTACACCCTAACTGAAATCTAGGCCCAACCCACATTACAGTATTTAATGCTTCCAGGCTACACCATAACTGAAATCTAGGCCCAACCCACATTACAGTATTTAATGCTTCCAGGCTACACCATAACTGAAATCTAGGCCCAACCCACATTAGAGTATTTAATGCTTCCACGCTACACCCTAACTGAAATCTAGGCCCAACCCACATTACAGTATTTAATGCTTCCAGGCTACACCATAACTGAAATCTAGGCCCAAACCACATTACAGTATTTAATGCTTCCAAGCTACACCATTACTTAAATCTAAGCCCAACCCATATTAGAGTATTTAATGCTTCCACGCTACACCATAACTGAAATCTAGGCCCAAACCACATTATATTCTTCAAAACATTCACAGTTCAGTTGACGCGTTTCAAACTACAGTGCACTTCGCGCACATTTGACGCACGCACAACCTTGTCCATTGTTAAAAGCGATTGTGACGTCATAATCTGGTTTGCGTCTATGCCCCCGTTATGTGGTCAATGTATCTTCCGTTTCAATGTTCACATGCTCCAATTTACTTTTAATACATTTTGGGTGTTTTGTTGTTGAAATGTATATTTCTCTATTTCCCAGGCACTGTGTTATGTCATATATTTCCACCATAAAAATAAAATTGCACTGTTTTATTAAAATCGAAAACTAGTTGACACGAAAAACGTAGTCATTTTGCCACGGCAAGCTGCTAGCTTCACTGTTGAAATAGTCGCGAAAGTTGTCACTAACACTATGTGCATCAGATAAACTTCTGCCGCGTAATGATGCAACCGGCAACAAAGTGTTTTTGCTAACAAACTTCGCCACGAATAGTCATCAGTTTCAGCACAGACAGATTCTACACCTTTTTCAATGCGCAAAAGGTTGTGCAGGACGCAAATAGCCTTTATGACGTGATCCGCATACTTCGGGGCCATCCGGATTGGTGCTCGCAACACTTGAAACCTCTGAACCAACATTCCAAATGCGTTTTCAACTCGGGCTCGCAAGTGCCTATCACACATAAAGTTATTTGTATGGCAAAGCTGAAAATAGTTTATTATCCCACCTGAAATCATATATTTGTTCTCCCTCGTTTGATTTGCACCTCCATATGGTCGCATCAAATTTGGATGTAAACCAAATGCAGCATCTCCCATCTGGTAGTGCCTTGGGCTCAGGAAGATCTAAATATCCATCTAAAACAGCTTTACCAGACAAAGACTTTCTGAAGACCCCAGCATCCCCTTCGCGGCCATAACTTCCAACATATATCATCATAAAGTTGTAATTGGCATCCACAGCTGCCAGGAGCACGATACTAATTGTTGTGTAATTGTATCATTATGTGTCCCAAAGTTGACCTTACAAAACGGCGCTTAAGACTCGCCGTGCAATCAGCGTGTCTGGCAATGCGACTAAAAAGGGCTCTGCACACCAGACGCGGTTGACGGTAGCGGCTGGCGATGCGGTGCCGTCGCGGTTTTTTCGCGCGTCGTTCGAAGCGGCAGGGGGCTTCACACCCGCAGAGCGGTTGGTGCTAACGGCAATAAATCATTTTTTGTTGCCACGAAAACTAGGCCAATGTGCCAGCCAATTTCAGCGTCTCTACATCGTAAAATGTTGTGACAAAGCCAATTATCGTTTGAACGTTTAAATCTGTAATGAAATAAAATACTTATGTCTAGTGTGTTTCCTTAGCAGAAGTGAAAAATGAATAATTTTGATTTAGTTGTGATATTACTGCTAAATCAGCAAGTGATATTGTTAGTGGCACTGATGTACAACATTTTGTACCCCAGAAGGTAAGTTGGTTTGTATATTGGTTGCTCCAAAATGAACTTTATGTGTCTATATGCATATTATGTGTAATTTGTACAGGGAATGGGTCAGACCTATTTTTCAAGACCGAGACAGATTGGGGGAATTTAATTTGGTGAAGGACATGTATGAAGATGAGGAAAGTTTTCAAAAATATTGCCGAATGAATGTAGCAACTTTTTGTGAGTTGCTACACAAAGTGGAACATTTGATAGTGAAAGAGGACACCCATTACCGGAAAGCCATTTCGCCAGCACAAAGGCTTGCAATAACTTTACGGTAACTGCAGTAGAATTTACAACAGCATAGTCATGTGAAATACTAATTATTTTAACTTTACATTGTGTAGATATCTTGCTACTGGTGATTCCCAGTCAACCATTTCCTTAAGTTTCCGGGTGGGGCACTCAACTGTCAACAAAATTATATTCGAAACATGTGAAGCTCTTTGGGATGTGCTGATGCCAGAGGTTCTCAAACCACCATCAACGGAGGAAGAATGGAAGAGGATTTCTGATGAGTTTAATGACATGTGGAACTTTCCAATGTGCTTAGGGGCCATTGATGGCAAACATGTCATTATTCAAGCACCTGGAAATGCCGGTTCCGAATATTACAACTACAAAGGCACACATAGCATTGTTTTGCTTGCAGTATGTGATGCACAGTATTGCTTTACAATGATAGATATTGGTGACTCAGGAAGACACAGTGATGGTGGGGTGTTTGCCAATTCTGAATTTGGTAAAAAGTTTATGGATGGAGAATTAAATATTCCCAGTCATGCATGCTTGCCAAACACCAATATATTTGTACCATATTGTATTGTTGGTGATGCTGCCTTTCCATTGCGGTCTAACTTAATGAGACCCTATCCCGGAAAACATTTACCTGTTGACAAGAACATTTTTAATTACAGACTTTCTCGTGCAAGAAGAGTTATTGAAAATACATTTGGGATTTTGGCCACTCGTTGGCGAATATTTCGAAGGCCCATTATTGCTGAGCCAAACAGAGTTGTTGCTATAACAAAAGCTGCATGCTGTTTACATAATTTTTTGCAGATCAAAAATAGGCAATGTGTGCGAAATGAAAAGTTTTATTGCACTGCTTCGTTTGTTGACAGAGAAGACAGAATGGGTAATGTAATTATGGGAGAATGGAGATCTGAAATGCAGAGTTATTCAAACTTTCAATCTATTGGTCGCATGGGTACAAATATGTATACCAGAGGTGCTGCTGCAGTACGAGACCATTACAAAGATTATTTCATTTCAGAGAATGGTGCACTGCCTTGGCAGAATGCTGTTGTAAATCGTTCATAATTGTTTTCAGTTGTTTTTTTCTATTCAGTGCAGTATCTTGTTTGGTGTATATTTTTTCTTTTTCACACTCAATAAATCACACAATTTCTTTGATCTGGTTTCATGTTTAGAAGTGAACAGAGAATACAGTGAGGTAACACATGCTGCATGACAATTTAAAATTGCTGGAATAGAAAAGTAGAAAAGAAAGAACCATTGAAGAATAAACAGTAAAAAACACATTATGCATTGTCAATTAAATTAGCTCTTAGTGATGACAGATGCTCTGTAATTGCAGACATGGCCTCGTATGCCTTTTTTTTGGCAGGCCTCTTAAGCTGCAAGCAACAAAATTGCCAAAGCCTGTAAATTCATCATCTTGTCCGGTGTTAGATGATGTTAATTTTGAAATGCTTTCACTATTTTGGCGAAGCATGCTGCAAATGCTTTCCTGAAGCAGTATGAAATATATGAGTGGCATAAATTACATTTCAACCTAAAAACACTAACCTGAAAATCCAATCGATCATTGCGTATCCGTTTCATTCCCTGCCTTGAAGTTGATGGCAGAGATGTACTTGGTGGGGTAGCTATATCTTCTTCCACCTCCACCTCCTCAAGGGTTATCTCCTCTGCAAACATCATTTGTATGTTTGTTTAAAATAATAAAAACACAAATAAATATATATAAATACCTTGTTCTGGAACAGGTTCATCTTGTGTAAAATCAACCACAGGTGTTGATGGTCGGGAAAAGTTTCCAACAGTCCTGCAACAAACCATACTTGTTAGAAGTGCAATATATTTATATTTAATCCATACCAAAGTCACTCACATTTTATGCCTCAAATGATCCTGCAAAAATTTTAATGCTTCATAATGCTCCCATATTTGCAGGTTTTCAGCAGCAGCCCCACTCTTCCGTGCATTTTCAATTTTTCGCTTTTCTTTCGCAAAACGGTCTCTTAAGCTTTTCCATCGTTTCATGCAATTCTCCACTGAATCAACAATTATAATTAGTTGCTGGCCCAGACAACAACAGTACATTTAACCTACCTGACTGTCCAGTGCACTCACTAATGTTTTTCCAAACATTTTCTTTTCGCTTCTGGTCTTTGTATAGTTTGCTTCCAGAGTCATATATACATGGAGAATCATGTACCATTTGTATTAGCATTTCATTGAATTCCATTATTAAACTTTTGAACAAACAAACTGCAAACAAAATTTCTCCACCAAATATTAATCACAATTTAATTTATAAAATTTAATTGGTAATCTTGACTAAATAATGATGAAATAACAAAACAAGTGTCAAAACCATTAACTTTAACCAGAAAATTTACGCCAACTTACCATAAAACAATCAATTCACATACAAAACTAGCTAAAATTGTCTGAAATAAGTCAAATAACCCACAAAAATAAGTTTCTGCAGCCAGCAGACCTACTAGCAAACAAAGCGTCTGACGGAAAAGTTAAATCAGATTTAACTCCGCCGTCAGACGCTTCGAGTGAGAAAATCACGCCGGCATGACGCCGGCTGGTGTGAATCCCCCGCCGCTTCAAAACCGCGTCGCCAGCCGTTAACCGCGTCTGGTGTGAATCCCGCTTCACGCCTGTGGATGTACTGCGCACCTCAGTGGCTAATAATTGCGTTCCTGGCGTTGTTTGCGTGTTGGCTTTGCCTACAAAACCTGCGCACCGTTTTGTATCAATACACTTGAACTGTTTGTGACTGAAGAATACAACAGTTATTTGGCGACGAGGACGGGATTTCTGGTCATGGAGAAGCTTGTGGAGATGATGCAACGTCAACTTAAAGCCCAAGAGCGTCAACGTGAAGTTCAAGAACGTCAACTTGAAGCACAAGAACGTCGACACCAAGAACAACACGAAGCCCAAGAACGTCAACATGAAGAACAACAACGTCGACACCAAGAACAAATGGAGGCGATGATAGCAATTCTGGGAAAGCTTCGCTCGAGTGAAGGATCGACGGAAGGAACGGCATCAACGGTAACTCACCTAAATACGCCCAATTTTTTGCCTTTTGATTCGACTTCAGAGCTGTGGGTTGACTACTGGTCCCGGTTTTGCACGTTTGCCAAAGCTCATTTGGTACCTGACGATCGACTGGCCAAGGTATTTTTGACGAATCAATCTTCAACGGTGTACAAGATGCTTTTCAATTTGGCTGCACAGGAATCGCCACCAAGAGACATCAATGAGCTCACGTTAGAAGAAATCGTCCAACATATGAAGTTTCAGTTTGACCCCAAACGTTTCATAGTTCAAGTTTTGGACCGACATGAAGCGCAAGCCGGGAGAAACAATTCAAGAGCTCGCTGTTCGCATTCGACAAAGCGCAGCAACTTGCGACTTTGCATCCATCACAGATCCCTTGGATGAAGCTTTACGCACTCGTTTTATCTGTTCAATTGAAAACGAGGCGGTTTTAAAAGCTCTGTTTAGGACAAAGGATGACGAATTGAGTTTTGCTCGTGCGATTGACATTGCGGTTGAAACCGAAGATGCTGCCAAAGTGGCTAAAGAAACTGTTTACGGGATGCAGCCATCGACTTCGGTGTTCAAGGTACGTGCTACAGCTAAGCCGTGGGAGAAACGTAAAGTGGATTCGAGGACGGTGCAATTACCTGAAGGGAGGAAATGTTATCGATGTGGCAAGACTTCGCATCAGGCTTCCGAATGTCGTTTCAAGAATGCAACCTGCCATTTTTGTCACCTAACTGGACACTTGGAATCCGTTTGCCGCAAAAAGATTCGACAGCGCTCGTCCCATGGCGTTAAAAGAATTGAGAAACTGAATTGCGTTTCCAGTATTGAAGCAGCCACGCCCAAGTTGGAAGTTCCAATTTGCATCAACGATCGTTCGCTGAACATAGAACTTGATACAGCTACCGGCGGAAATTTTCTGTCAAAAGAAACATGGAAGAAGATTGGTTCTCCACAGCTGCACAAAGCAACGTCCCAGTATCAGTCTGCAAGCAGGCACAACTTGCCGGTAATGGGCACATTTACGTCTGCTACCAGTTATGCAGATTCCGGAAAAGTAGCTTACCTTCATTTCAACGTCTGCGACATTCCACGTTTGAATTTGGTGGGGCGGAACGGAATACAGAAAATGGGTATTTCGTTGGACAAAGTTCTGTACGGCAAGTCAAGCTTACAAGCTGCAGAGGTATTACAAGCCGTAACCGCTCAAGAACCGCAAGACATATCACTACATGAAGAGTGTGTCAAGTTGTGCAGTGAATTCGCAGAACTGTTTAAGCCCAATTTAGGCTGTCTTCAAGATTATGAACTGGAGGTACAATTTAAGGACGACGCAAAACCAGTTTTCTGCAAACCGCGTTCAGTTCCGTTCGCTATGCAGAGTGATTTGTCCCAGGTTTTAGATTCCGGGATAAGCAAAGGAATTTGGACTCCAGTGAAGTTCAACGACTGGGGTACGCCAATAGTTCCGGTCCGCAAATCAATCACTTCTTCGCAAAAGCCTGCTTTAAGAATTTGTGGTGATTATTCCGTGACTGTCAATTCACAATTGGAAGTTCATCGTCACCCATTGCCATTACCAGAAGATTTAATGCGGAAGTTAGGTGGTGGTTATGGCTTCACGAAGATCGATTTGGCGGATGCGTACAATCAAATCAAGTTGGGACCAGAAAGTCGGAAGAAGCTTGCTCTGAGCACACATCGCGGAGTTTTATTACAGAACGTATTGCCTTTTGGTATCAGTTCTGCGCCAGCTTATTTTCAAGAAATTATGAATGATATCACTAAAGACCTACCGGGTGTAGCAGTATATCTAGATGATATATTGGTCAGTGGTTCGTCTGCCAAGGACCACCTTCACAATCTCAAATGTTTGTTGCAACGGCTCCAAGACAAAGGCTTACGTTGCAGGAAGCAAAAATGCAAATTTGCTCAACAGCAGGTTGAGTACCTTGGCCATGTTCTCTCCAACAAGGGCATCACGAAGGGTTCCAAAGTCGACGCTGTACAACGTATGCCTGCCCCGCACGATGTACCGACGCTGCGGTCTTTCCTTGGATCTGTACAATTTTATGCAAAATTTTTGCCTGCAGAATTTTCAACTGTAGCAGAACCACTCTACCGTCTCACAAAGCAAGGCATTCCTTGGAAATGGAGTCAAAAAGAAGAACGTTCTTTCAATCAGCTGAAGGACTTACTATCCAGAGACCAAGTGTTGGTTCATTTCAATCCATCCATTCCTGTGGGTATTGCCTGTGACGCATCAAGTGTTGGAATTGGTGCTACGTTGTTTCACCGTTTTCCCGACGGCAGTGAGCGACCAATTGCCAATGTTTCTAAAACTTTGACACAACGCCAGAGGAATTACAGTCAAATTCAAAAGGAGGCTTTGTCAATCGTTTACGCTCTAAAGAAGTTCTTTCAATATTTGTTTGGAAGAAGATTCATCCTGATAACGGATCATAAACCACTGATGTCTTTATTTGGTCCGCAAAAGCCTACACCAGCTTTGGCAGCCAACAGGTTGGCTCGATGGGCACTTTTCTTGAACCAATTTCAGTACACCATCGAGTATAGAAAAAGCCAACGAACACAATAATGCTGATGTTTTAAGCCGACTTCCACAAGGCGATGATACAACTTTCGACGGAGAGGAAAGTGCTGATGACGTAGACATCGTTTGTGCCATCGAAACAGTCGGAATGCAAGTGCAAATGGACTCCTCAGCACTACGAAAAGAATCTTCAAAAGACCCAATATTGAGCAAGGTAATTCAATACACGCACGAAGGTTGGCCAAGACCATCTTCCGATGAACCAACGGAAGAATTCCGGAAAGTGAGTAATTTTCTCACTACGTCATGTGGAGTTCTTATGTATGGCTCCAGAATCGTCATTCCAGCAAAACTACGTGACAAAGTTTTGCAGCTACTGCATTTGGGCCATTTCGGCATGCAGCGCATGAAGCAACTGGCCAGGACAGTGGTGTACTGGCCAAACATAGATCGAGACATTGTGGACATGTGTCGAAAGTGTGGCACATGTGATGAGCACAGAAACGTAATGCCGAAGGCTCCCGTACATCCATGGATACTACCCGAGAAGCCATGGAGTCGAATTCATGTCGACCATGCCATAAATTTTATGGGTTACAACTGGTTGGTTGTAATTGATGCTTATACGAAGTATCCATGCATTCACCGCACTCAAGCAATCACCGCTAAAGCAACAATGGATCTTCTCGACCAAGATTTCGCGCATTTCGGATATCCACACTCAATAGTGTCCGACAATGCACCATCGTTTACATCGGAGGATTTCCGAAACTACTGCAAAGAAAGGGGGATTGTTCACCTTACAGGCGCACCTTATCATCCTGCGACCAATGGGGCAGCGGAGCGCTTGGTGCAAACTTTCAAGAAGGCATTACGAAAGTCTTCTGAGCCGCCCATGAACGCATTGAGAACTTTTCTCATGCAATACCGCCGTATACCAAACAGTAGCGGATACTCCCCAAGTGAACTTTTAAACGGAAGGCAAATACGAACAAAGATTGACACCATGATGCCTTCTCCAGTACATGATGTCCAGAAAAAGCAGTTGCAAGGAGTTAAACACGGTGTTTCCACTACACGCGTTAACAGGACATACAACGTCGGCGATCCTTGCTATGCACTGTATTACGGACCACGGCATGACAAAGACCCACGATGGGTTCCCGCACTGGTCATCAAACGTTGCGGAAGTCGAAGTGTTCGGGTTAAAGTTATTCCCCGAGGTCCGATATGGAGACGACATATTGACCAACTTCGACCCAGATATGCATCATCACAAGATGACGAGCCAGGAGATGAACCAGCAGATCACCCAACATCACGCGATGCATCCGATGATGAAGAGTCCGGTCGTGCCGATACGCGCGACACGGTCACCCCTGAGACTATCGTTAGTCCTGACAATACTCATTCACCTGCGGCGCAGGAGTTGTCACACGGGGAGAGTTTACCCCGGCGCTCGAAACGGCGTCCGAAGCCTCCCAAATTTTATGGTTATTAGTGTCATTTTGCGTTGTTCCATAACCCAATATTGGCGGGGAGGTGTTGTGTAATTGTATCATTATGTGTCCCAAAGTTGACCTTACAAAACGGCGCTTAAGACTCGCCGTGCAATCAGCGTGTCTGGCAATGCGACTCACGCCTGTGGATGTACTGCGCACCTCAGTGGCTAATAATTGCGTTCCTGGCGTTGTTTGCGTGTTGGCTTTGCCTATAAAACCTGCGCACCGTTTTGTATCAATACACTTGAACTGTTTGTGACTGAAGAATACAACACTAATTTTTTTGTAATTAAACAAATAAGATCCGGACTTGGCAGGAGATTAAATGATACAGTGTTTACTTGAAATAGTATTTTTACATGTCAATTTTTGCTTTCACATTTGCAACCTTTTTTGTCAGGTAAAGGCATATATTTTTCATGAAACACATCCCATATGGCCTCACATGTTTCAATTATAATTTTGTGCACTATTTGTTTGCTCATTCTATTTGAAAATGGAAAATTGATAAAAAATGAAGTGAAGTCTGTTAAGCCAATTTACTTTTGCAAGTATCATGCACCAGCTTTGTTAGTGGTGCCTTCCGCAAAGCATTTATGGCAAATCAGTTTCTTGTAGTAAAACTTTACAATGAAAGTGCTGCTTCCACAATCCAGGAAGATTTACACATTTCTGTGGAAGACCTACTCTCTCCGCCAACGAAACCAGAACTGGTTGAGCATGAACTGAACTCTTCTCCAGCGTCGCTTTAAGTAGAGATCCGCTTTCTGAAAAACACCTGGGAGTGGAAGTAGTACCTTAGATTTCATTGTAAGTACATGATTTGGGGTAATAGGTTCGGGTACCCCAGCTTCACTGACAAAATTAACTCCCGAGTGGTCGGCAATTAACGATATTTTCCATTTCGGTTAGAAATGTTCGAAATGATTCATTATTCAAATGATCTCCATATTGCATTAACAAAGGCTCAAGAACACTTCTGACTGTCCGCATTTGTCTTTCCCAAACACCTCCCATATGACTCGCAGAAGGAACATTAAATTTAAAGTCAACCCAGTCACAATTATGCCTCAAAAGAAAGTCCGGTATGGCATTTTCATTAAGCAATTTGAAAAATTCTTTGTGTGCCCCCAACAAAATTTGTACCTCTATCACACATCATAAAACGAACTGGACCTCGGCGGGCAAGAAAACGTCTAAGGGCATTTATGAAAGCATCAGTTTCAAGCGAGTTAACAGTTTCCAAATGTATTGGTCTGGATGACATGCATGTAAATAAAACTCCATACCGTTTTAAATTGGACCATTTTTCTTTGATAACAAATAAATCAACTCCACAGTATGAAAAAGGAGGACATTCTGGGAGATCAGCCATCTGAACCTTTTGCAGATAACACACTCTGTTAAAAACCTAAACACTGCAGATGAACCACCAATGATCCGAAAACCATTTTGTCTTATTGTGTTGAGCAACATTCCTCTACCCATATGGTTAGTTTCATGAAAGTGCCTTATTATTAATGTTGTGATGGTAGACTTTTTTGTGGTAAAATTACTACTACCAACCCTCAACAAACCATCATCATTTTTTTAACTTTGATGCCATCTTCAGCTTCGCATTAACCTTGGAATTGTGAAGCCTGAAATAATCATCATCGAAATGATTTTTCTGTAAATTCACGACGATGATGTTTTCAGCTTTCTGCAAAAGAGAAACATTCATTTCCTGCAAACAGGTTTGTTTTAAAAGCAACTTATTTTTTAGTCTAATACAGTTAGCTATTGCCCTCGTCGCATTGTGCCATTTGGAGAAGTACGATAGTCTTGTAATGTCAAAACCATCTGTAGTATTTGACAACAGCGAAATATTTGCAAGCAAGTCTGTGACAATACAGCTTTGATCTTTATCCCAACCATCTGGACTTTGCAAAAATGAAGGCCCAGTTAACCATGGTGACCGTTTTAGTTGTTCAACAGTCATGCCTCTACTTGCACCATCACTTTGGTTATCTTTTCCACTTACAAAATACCAGGAATTTTTATCAGTGTTATTTTGTATATCCTGAACCCGATTGGCAATAGCCTCATTATTTATATAACCCAAAATTACTTGGCTATCAGTCCAGAAATACTCTTTAACATTAGGGAGAGACATTTCTCTTTTGAGGTAAGTGCTCATTTTTGCTGATATTACTGCAGCATTTAACTCTAACCTTGGTATTGTAACCTTTCTTAAGGGTGCAACTCTTGCCTTGCCAATGACAAAAGAGCAACTCACCAAACCATTCTCATCAACCTGACGAAGGTAGGAGCACTGCCCTAAACCATGTTCGCAGGCACCTGAAAAGTGATGCAGTTCAAAAGTTTGGGGGATTGAAAAAATATCAGGTTTGTAACAACGTTTTGTTTTCAATTGGCCAAGCAACAAAACCTCCTTACGCCACCTTTCCCACAGGCTTTTTAATTCATCCGGAATGGGTTCATCCCAATTCAGCTTTTCTTTGCACAGCTGTTGCAGTATCCGCTTTCCTTCCAACACCACTGGAGCAACAAAACCCAAAGGATCATAAATAGAACTAAAAGTGGATAGTGTTCCCCTTCTTGTAAAAGGCAAATCCTTAAAAACAACATGGAACTTAAAACAATCACTTTTCAAAACACCATGTTAAAACCTAAAAAAAAATTGGCAGCACACTTTCACCAAAATCCTTCAAGGATTCAGTTCGAAATTCTTGCGGAATATCCTTGATCTCATCCCTACTGTTTGAACAAAACTTATGCAGAAGTCCTGCCCTTGCACACAATCCAGAACTGGACAGGATTAAATCCTTTGCTTCAGTACTGGAACCTACAGAAATAATAGCATCGTCTACATAGAAATTGTGCCTTACAAAGTTTGCAGTTTTGCTTCCAAAGGTTTCTTCCCCATCGTCTGCTGCACGCTTCAAAGCAAAGTTGGCACATCCAGGTTAACTTGTGGCTCCAAACAAGTGAACCTTCATCCTGTGTTCCAAGATGCCCTTACTTGGATCTCCATCACGGAACCATAGAAAGCGTAAAAAATCTCGATCGCCTTCAGAAACCTAAAATTGGTGGAACATACCTTTAATGTCACCAATTAGGGCAATGGATTCCATTCTGAACCTACATGAAACACCAAGCAAATTGTTCGTCAAGTCCGGACCTTGCAACAAACAATCTTCAATCATTCAATCACATTCCATCATAATGTGCAGAACAATAAAAAACAACACGGATCTTGTTCGGCTTCTTTGGATGGTAAACACCAGTGTGTGGAAGGTAACTTGCCTCCTTGGTGCAGGTAATATTGTCCATGAACTTTGAATAATCCTTCCTATACTGAGGGTTTTTTAGGAAACGTCTTGTTAGCTGCAACAAACGTCTAAGTGCCAGGGAACGGTTATTTGGCAAATGCCTTCGAATTGGTTTGAAGGGGAGAGGCATTCCCATAATTTTCATAAATTGCCGATCCTCGAAAGAGAGGCCTTTGGCCGTGGTATATTCAATAAAGTCACCTTCTAATATGTTTTTAATAACCTTTGGGCACAGAACCTCTTTAGTCTGGGTCTCTGATGCAATTTGACGACAAATACCAATTGGAGTTTCACAAACAATTCGGTTTGATATTGTAGCGAACACAGTGTATATTAATATGAAAATTGTAATATTGGAACTGTTTATATTCGTGACCGGGTTTCCACGTACAAAGGTCAAACTAAACGTGGTAGAGTAATAATTACAGACCTTCAAACAACGACCGCCCTGGCTCTAAAACAATAAAGGACTATAAAGTGATGTAACCTGTTGGTCCGCCCTGACATGCCTAGCGGGTACTTGTGACTTGTGTTCATGCTTTATATGGGCCACATTGGCTTGCATGATTATTCATTTGGACTGCTGCGTACGTTTCAGCCATCTTAATACAAGATTGTTTTTCCTGATTGGTGTCGGATTACGGAGTTTACAGAAGAACACGAATTTTAAACGCAACAATATGCCATTAAACTTGTTACCAGGTCCGTTAACAGTTCCTACTATTCCCCATCCTAGAAGTGTCTGTTGGGCATGTGGATCATTTTCTCTGCCAGAAACTATATCTCGTGGTCTTATTGCCCGAGGAACATTGGTGCCCAATAAAATTCCTACATGTGCATTGGGTAAAACTGGCAACAACAATTTATCCAGGAATTTCAAATGATCCCATTGTTTGGCAACTTGTGGCGATGGAATTTGAGTGGGACTGAAATGGAATGACGGGTCTTGTGTACACAACAGGTAAGTTAATTGTTATTTGTTTTCAAAAACTCTTTACTTGTAGATCTGAAACCTTTTTACTGTTTAGTATTGAATTACTGTTTAACATGGTGGGTAAATTCAGGGTTGTGTTCACTCCATTAACTCCCAACAATTTCTGCAAATCTTCAGACATGAAACTACCATTTGATTGTGCGTCCAAAATGCAATAAGTGAAAATATCTTTACTCGGATTATTCTTTGACCTGACCCACACAGGAACAATCATGGAACAGTCTGTATGCACATTACAACTTTTTTGCACCCGTCTACAAACAGTTTCCCCTTTATCATTTTGCAAATGTATACAGGTGAGATGATTTCTTGCACATTGCTTACATTTAATGGGACATGGACAGTTTCTAGCGGTTACTGTGCATTCCACAACTAAAGCAGAGGCGGTTTTGTAGGAATGTATATTGTTTGTTTGTTTGAACTGCGTGTTCAACTGCGATATGCGTTTCCCGGACTCCTCTTCGTAACTAACCAAGACGTTTGTTTTATTCACCAAGACGAAATACAACTCAGCCCCAGAGTAGAATATACAGACGGTGATTCTACGCTAAAGGCGTACCAAAATGTAGAATGGAATGGTGAAACTACACTAGGCAGAAGCCCAGCGCAGAGTGGCGATTCCACAATGTGGAAATGAATTGTGACCGCAAGAACAGAGAACTTATACGCACTTGAATTATGCGTCGCGTGAGCTACGATACTATCATTATGCGATTACGATCAATTCTCCCTGGGCAGTTCCGAGAACTGTAACTGCAAGTCACTCTCCATTACCTAATGGAAAATTACGTAAATGTGAACACTACGTCACGGCATAAACGTTACAGTTTCTACTTAAAAAATCTTTTTTGTACACCAAAGTTTTAAAGCGCTCAAAGCTTACAGTAGGTCCTTTGTATCCTCTACCAGTTCTTGATGCATGTCCAGTTTCTTTGGTTTCAGGCTGTATCCTTTTGCTGGTCCTTATGGTCAGATGACGCAGCTCTGGCAGGTTTTCCATTTCTGCCTGTTCAACTACGAAATTTGTAAAATGTTCAAAAGTTGGATATGGTGAATGGTTGTGCCGTTTCCATTGACACATGACATCTCTCCACTTATTAACAATATGTTGTGGTAATTTTACCAATATCTCAGAATTTTCCTGTGGGTAGTCTAAATTGTTTAATATAATGTTTTTGTTGCTGTCAGGCATATTGTAACTTAATAATCTGTTCTTCTGGCAAAGATAAAACGTAACTTTATTCACCGACGTTTCGCCTGTTATTCAACAAGGCTTCCTCACAACTAACGCCTGTTATTCAACCTGTTATTCAACAAGCACACAACTAACGCCAAAAAACGTGCCAACACGAAAAAGGGGATAACGCTAACACCGCTTGTAAAATCATGTGATGTATAAAAAATGGGCGGGAAAACTACAGTTACAGCAAGTTGTTATAGAGCACCGGGAAGTAAACGCACTGTTCCCTATCATTAACACAGCGATTGTTTTTGTGGATGTGGAGCGCTTTGTATGGTCCACCTCCTTTTCCAAAACCTTAGCCTTGTCAAAGGCCTCTCCACATGGAATTGAATAAAGCACTCCTTTTGGTTCCGCTACCTCCATGACAATGGGGTGCGACACCAAACTGAGTGTTGTATGGGGTCTAATGTATACCTTAATCCCATAATCTGTCAGCATTCGCTGCAAAGTCTCGGTGAGTGTGGGGACATAGGGAAGAACCACCGTGCCGTAGGTTAGCGTCGGGTCTTTGTGTGTGACGGCCAATCTTCGACGTAATATCCACGAGGGATACGCGTTTTTCCTTAGCGCATTCCGGATGATAGTGATCTCTTCATAATAATCTTCTTTGCTTGAGACCAAGGCATCAGCTCTTTCCATCAGGGACCTGACAACCGACTTTTCGTGTTGTAGCGGATACGCCGACTGGAAGGAAAGGTAGCGGTTGGTGTGAGTCGGCTTTCGGTAGACACGAGTGCCGATTTTGCCGTCCACGTTCCGGTATACTTCCACATCCAAGAATGGTAGTTTCTTATCAATTTCTTCCTCCAAAGTAAACTTTGTGGGCAAGTAAGGACTTGAGGACCGAAATATCGACAATGCAAAACGTATCATCAACGTAACGTCTCCAAAAACGTGGAGGATGTGAAAATGTTGCCAGCGCTTTGTTTTCACTCGTCTCCATTACCACATTGGCAATCACAACGGAGATGGGGGAACCCATCGCCGTGCCAAATACATGTTGGTAAAAATCCCCTTGTAAAGAGAAATATGTCGCGTTTAGGCATAAATTAAGCCCTTCAGCAATGTCCTCACGCGACAATAGCGTTCGCTCTTCGAGATTTTCGTCCTCTAGTAGAACCAGTGGTACATTTGTAAATTTCCGCAAACGTAAGTAATGGAATATTTAAACCACATCAGTCGCATTCTAAATCGTTGAATTCTGGGGGACAATTGATTCAAAGGTTTGTGATCCGTTTAAAGTAAAAAGTCCATACCCATCAAGTAATCCCGAAACCGCTCACAGGCCCACGTCACTGCCAATGCTTCCTTTTCTATTTGTGCGTACCTTTTCTCGGTTGCGTTCAAAGACCTTGAAGCGTACATGACCGGGCGCAGCAATCCATCCATCTCCTGTCTGATCACCGCTCCCAATCCGTGGGAAGATGCATCGGCTGAAACAACTGTTTTCAAGTTTGGATTGTAATGCCCTAATGTTGGAGGTGTCGTCAGCTTGGACTTAACTAGACAAAACGCTTTTTCTTCTTCGCTTCCTGAGTAAATATCCCAAAGGAGATGTTATTTACAACCGGTTTGCCATTCCTAAAAATTCCCGAACATTAGTAACAGTGCAAGGTGACTTCATCGATGTAATGGCTGAAATTTTATCAGGATCGGGTTTAATGCCCTCAGAACTAACATAATGGCCCAGAAAACGAATATTTGATTTTGCAAACTCACATTTGTCATTTAAAGTAAGACCTGAATCTTGCAAACGTGTTAGAACATGTATGAGACGGTGGTTGTGCTCCTCTTGTCTTGAACAGAACATCGTCCATCGGACACACAACACCACCCATGCCGGATAAGATAGCCGACATCTGTCGTTGGTGCGGAGCAAATACCAAATGGCAGCCTGTTAAAACAAAACCGCCTGCTCGGAGTAATAAAAGTAGTCAACAGCTTCGAAGTCTCAGTTAGAGGTATCTGCCAAAAACCTGAATTTGCAACCAATTTCCTGAACACTTGGTCATTTGCTAGAAACTATATATTCACAAGTAGGGGCAACAGGCATGTTTCCCGATTTTAAACGCTGGAACGCCAGACGGAAAGGACACAGACGGAGCTGCAGCGAGACAACTAGTGATGGTTCTGGTCTCAAAAATGAGTTGTGACTTTTCCGATATTGATTCATCAGATTCTGATGTAAATGATGTTAAAACTACGTTAAAAGCTGAACTGGTAACTTGGATAAATCAGTTTCAGATAAAACACAAAGCTGAAGATAAACTGTTGCGAAGAAAAGGTCATACAAACCTCCCAGCCACCTGTCGTACATTGCTTGGTTTAGATTATCCCATTGACATCAAAAACAAGTCTGGGATGAATTCTTTTTATTTTGGTCTAAATTTTTAAATTGTGAAAGTTATAAAAAGATTTTATAATCCTGAAAATTGCCCGGCCAATTTGGAATTATCCTTCAATGTTGATGGCCTGCCATGATTCGAAGTTCTAACAAATGCTTTTGGCCTATTCTTTGTTGCATTGCAAATTTAAAGATTTCTTTAGTTTTTCCAGTTGCTCTTTTGTTTGGTCAATAAGTGCGAACAGAAGGGTTTGTGGCATCACATTAAAAGGCACATAGTATATCCAGATGTGACACCACTGGCATTTAGAACTGACTTTTCGTGAGCAAACAAATAAGGATCATCATCATGGCGTGTCACCATTTTGTCAATTGCCATGATTAGAAAGTTCCCCATTTCTAATCCCCACATAAATAATATGGAAGATTATAGCTGGACCTTTTTCGTCCAATAATGTTTTAATAAACGAATCTTGGTATGTTTGGTTTGGTCATTTCTCTTACCTCCAACTGGCATACCACTAATATGCGCTATTTACAATTATTAAAACTAAAGTTTTATTCTGCATCATTTCTCACAAGATTATACTAAGTTGAAGCGAACATGTTAATATTTCCTTCATAAAATATATTATTGTGACTTGGATTTGAAATTTTCTGGTGTCAGAGTCCCAAATTAATAATAACTTCGCGGAAACCGAAACTATTACACCAATACTCGGAAACGTGGCGAAATGTTGCTGCAAAATTCAAGTAATACAAATATTCCGATTCCAAAGCTCTCAATCAACCAAGAAACCTTTGTGTCAGATGCGTTGGCACACGTTTACGATGGAGGCAAAGTTTATGAGGAACCTTTTTTCTCTGCTATTCGGGCCACAACAGTGGTTCCCAACCTGGGGGTCGCGGGAAGGCTATCTGTGGGTCGCTACAGATATGTGATGTTTTTATAACTTGTTACAACACATAGGCTACAACTAGTTGGGCCTACTATCGCTTTGTCTTGTCAGGGACGATAAGCAGTAGGCTATGTGCCACTAACATTGTGCACAGGCATTGTCATTGAAACATCACAGCAATTATTGTCATCAACAATGAAAGTATCAAAAAGCAGTTTAGAGCGTTCAGTTGTAAGTAGCAGTTGTAAGTAGTTTTTAACTCTGGTCATGGAGAAGAAGCGTAAATATGTTGAAGAATATTTGAAGTTTGGATTTACCCGCATAATCTGCACTTGCACTGAAAAGCTGTGGTGCTGTGCTGAATCAAGCCGTCAAATTAAACCGCCATTTACACACCATGCACCCACAACACGTGACAAAAAGATTAGGAATTCTTCAAACGTCACGAAGCCGGTTTGAAACGTCGGAGATTTGACTTGGGAGGTAGTTTTCAGATTTTAGCGTTGTCAAATACTCAACCACGGATTTCAAACTTGGCTATGAAGTTGCAAGTCAGCCGTCTTATGGAGCAAAGTGATTGCCAATAAATGCACTTTGATTGTCGCAAGTTAGTTTAAATCAATATAGGGGGTCACTAACCACAAAAGGTTGGGAACCACTGTATTAAAACTTTTCATTTCAGCTTGCTACTTAAACAATGGGATTGTTTGTTCAGAACCAGACACCAGAGATTCACATCAATTGTACATCGGCCTTTGCTTCACCTCAACAGAGAGGCTTTGTGAAAATTCCGCAAGGTAAGTTAATTCGAGTTTATCCAGTTGCTACACTATCCTTGAAAACCCAAAGTCCAAGGGCAAACACTGGACAAGATATGCGTGAAAATTTAATCGGTTATTATTCGTCGAAACAACAATTGAACTTGGACTTGAAATGATGCGGAAACTCAGCGAAACAACCGTGGTATTGTTTTTGAAAAGTACAGATTACTAGTGGTTGTCCAACGTTTGCGAAAGACAAACAGAAAAGAATTGTTTCGGCAATCAGACTTTACAGTGAGGATCGCTTAAGGGACCAATTAGACTTTGTTAACTATATGCAACTGTAAGTTTTGGCAAATTTGCAGGTTCAAATTGGGCTTAAATTCGATTGACCTACGGTCAAAAATGAAAATGGCACCTATATCTTTCCAAGAATTGTTTTTGGAAAAACGAAAGCTTGATCACACATTATTTCTGAAATTATTGCAATTGGTGAGCTTTCACCATCTGGCAGCAATGCCAGATCTAGTGAGAACTGTGCTATATCATTTTGGAGGGACGTTCAAGTGCAAATATTATGCTTCGAATTAATAAAATAACTAACTGTATATGAGAGCTGCAGACAGGTGTACACACTGTTTCGACCTGTAAGGTCACCACAATCGTGCTTTTGGAAGTTCATGACGGTAAAGAGGAGAACGTACCCGTGTTTGAATTTTTCAACGTTAGCATTGCAAGCATTGTCGAGTCAAATCTGCAACTTGCTTGTTTAAACCTTGACACCTTTCTTTGCCATGATTGGTCTGTCTTGCACCAGATAATAATTTTACCGGATAGTTGGAAAACATGTTTGCCCCAAAACGGACAAACATTTCGCATATTACTTGTTTTTGGGACCCAGTCTGCTTGCCGACTTCCGATTTTTCTGTTGTTTGTAATTAAAGTGCATGTGACACGTTAAAATAAAACAAGTCAATATAAAAGGCGCTTTGGTCGTGCGAGTGCCGGCAGCAGGCCTAGGAACATTGTAAAACTGGTTTAGTATAGTTTTGCATTAAACGGATTTCGATGTTCATTTGAGCTGCAGACAGATGACTGCTGTTTCGACCTATTATGTCTTGTTTAGTTGCCTAATAATTAGGGACGATTATTTTTTGACTTGTCAAAAAAGTCAAAATTGTTTACGAACTGCATTGTTGTGGTGTCGTAAAACTTTTCATTTCACTTACAGCCTACTTTATACTGTTAAGTGAAATAAATAGGTTGATATGGTGTGATGCTCAACGCACGTCAAAACGTGAAAAATTTGTGCGTTGGCCACATTGTACGTAGGATGTCCATTACTCTCGCAGTAAGCACTAACAACGGTTTTGAAAGGCCTTGGACCGAACCTTGAAACCGTCAGCACGTGCAAGTCGTCTAATTTATCTACTGTCAGAAATCTCTTCATACTCTGTTTTGGAGTTTCTCTTTGCCAATTAAAAAAGGCCCTCTGTTTATTACCGATATATGCAGTACCGCGAACAGACCAACGCTATTGTTATCTACAGATCGGCAAAACATCAAAGACTGCCAACTTAAGGCCACCATTCAATGTTCAAAGAAGGACTTTAAGAGCAAGTTGGTTGGGTCCTTCCTAGCGGCAGACATCCCTTTGCACAAGCTACATAACTTAAAGATCAGACAGCTGTAAGCTGCAAACGAGGTAATGCTAATCAAGGAGCGCCTCTATGGCAAGCACGTATTTCTTGAAGTTGATGAGAGCGAAGTTGTTGGCAGCAAGTATGCTCATCGGCGACATTGCTGTGCAAGAAAAGACATACATCTTAGACTGCAGCATTGTGGAGACAGTGAACCACCGTAGTGGCAATGAAGATTGACGACGCACTCAAGAAGCTGGACATCGAAAGAAACAATGTAAAGCGCCGGCGTCCGCCACAGCCAGTGCTCACTCGCTGGGGAACGTGGCTAAATGCTGTAGAATACTACGCCAAGAACCTCGTGGAAGTGCGCCACAATGTCAATTCGTTTGAAGGCGATGGTGTTGCAAAGTTTTGAGTCTTCGGTCAATATCCAGCCACAGCTTATCAAAAAGATGGAGAGCTCCCATTACACGATTAAAGAAGCTCACGCTGATATCTCAAATCTGAAACAAAACTCTGCGATGTAGACATGTCAGTATGAAGCAACAGGGAGTGTCACCAGCAGTATACGCTGAACCGGTAGCGGGGTAACATCGGACATGACCGGACGGCAAGTTTTGAACAGACGTTTTTTATTTATTTAACAAATATCTGAAATCAAACTTGGCGCAATATCACCATTGGGGCATTAGCGCATATAATATCATTCAAGCTTTCAGGAATCGGGGCGTGGCCATTCATGCTTTGGGTAACTCGTGTACTTATACGATGTTTTATCTTTGGGGCTTTTTTTTACTGCCAAACTTTGATCATTTCATCCAGCCTCTGTATATTCTCTTCTATGACCTGATAATTTTTGATAAAACTCAAAAAGTGTGTTCTTCTAGCGATTTCTTGATGTCCGAACCGAAGTATCCCCGACCACGTGACGACACAGAAATTATTAAAATATGGCCGTATTTTTAAAGGTTACACAAAATCACCATTGGCCTATCCAAGAATACACATATGAATATGCAATCAACCAAAAATTTCTGCACAAATTGAAAAACTTCACTGATCTAAGCAGACATGATTTAATTCCAAAGTTCCTAATACTATGTTTCCATGTCGCGATTTGGCTTAGCCCAAATATTTGGTCCATGTCTTACGTTTTTGGCCAAAAACGGGTCGTGTTTCCATGTCGCATACGCATTCAAGCATAACAGTGTTTCACACTTCGCTGATCAATTCCCGGGGTTTGTGTAAGTGCGAAAACCTGGCAAATCGCCTCTGTTGGTCACCAAAACAGGCAAATAGGAGTGAAATGACGGTCCATATGGCAGTTGTATGGAGGTTAATTGCATTTTATGTATTTAATGGCCAGTTTACTTAAAAAAAGGGTTCAAAAGTGTTGTTCCAGTCTAGTCATCAAAAAGACAGTTTTATGACACTTTTTGAACATAAATAGAGGATTCTGTCAAGTATCAGAAAACGTTTGTTTATAAAGTATGGAGGACACAAGGCAAAGGTGGAGTAAACAGCAGGTTTTAGACCTAATTTCAGTTGCAAAGGAGGTTAAGTTAATAGAAAAGTCTGACAGTAAATCCTGCAGAAACAAAGATCTATTAAGTGATGTGGTGATCAAGATGAACGAAAAGGGCTACAACTTCACCATGTAAGATATTATTGTATATATGTGTCTACTTTGCAATTTTCATTAAAACTTTGTTTTTTTGTAGTTCACAAGTACGAAGAAAGTGGAAAAGCTTGAAAAGTGATTATCATAAAATAAAAATTGGTCTTGGAACATCCGGTCATTCATCAAAAGGATTCAATTGGCCATATTTTGAACCAATGGATGAATTGTTTGGTACGAGACCTCGTTCCATGGTGAGACTTATAATCAATTTGAACATAATGTTAATTGTTACAGTTTAATGTTTATGTTAAGTCATCAGCTTCCTCATTTGGATTTGAGTCTTCTGATAGGCCACCATTGCAAGAAGTTTTAGAGATGGAAAATGAGCAAGAACATCAAGAAAATGTTTTTGCAACTTTGCTAGGTAGGCATGTGATTATAAAGGGCATTAATTTGTGTTAATGTCTAACATTTGTACTGCAGAGGACAATTTAGACGAAAATGCAAGACAGGGATTTGAAGAGGCAAGCAGCTCAAGCAGAGTGGATCCGCCATTTGTCGAATCACAAAATGTTCCAAACCTACAAGCAACGCAAGAAGATAGCATTCAGTCAACCCCTGGAGTAACAAGAGGTAGGTTATGATTTCAACATTCTGTAGTATTGTTGTTGATTGTTTCTTTTTGCTTAGGAACATCAAGGAGATCATTTCAACGGAGAACAAGAGCAACTAGGGCTCAGGGTAAGGGACTTTGGATAATTAAATCAAAGTACATCAATTGTGAACATATATGTTTAAGATACTGGAAGTCCACAGGCAAGACATGAAGAATTGCTTGCACACTTCAGAGAGGTGGAGGCAAGATCAAGTGCTCAAGTAGACAGAATGCTGAACATTTTGGAACGATTAGTGGATACTATAGACTCCACTCACCGTTAAGCAATTGTGTTTCATTGTTATATCCTTTCAAATAAAATGCTCAAAAATGCAACAATGAATTTTATTGAAAACATGACATTTCTCAGTTCGACATATTATACAGATAATCGGCAATTGTAGCTCTAATTGTGTTATCAGATGCTGTGTCAGAGAGTGTTTGTGAGGGGACATTTTCTTCATCAACATCCCTTTGTACAGGCGTTTGGGCCTCTTCACATATATTATGTAGTATGCAGCATGCACCAACTATTAGCGGCACTTTATCAATTTTAACATCAAGGGCTCTTTTCAAAAAACGCCATCTTGCTTTTAATCTACCAAAAGCATTTTCAATAACAATGCGGCTACTGCTGTGGTGAAAGTTGAACTTTTCCTGCTTGTTCGTTAGTGTAGATCCTGTGTAAGGCCTCATTAACCATGGTAGCATTGGGTAAGCTGCATCCCCCAAGATCATTAGTGGGATTGCCTGGGCACCAATAATAATCTCACTCTAAAAAAAACAACAGAATGTTATTGTATATGAAGTAAATCAGTGCATAATGACATATTTACGTATTACCTTTGGCAGATTAGATGAGTTTTTGTAAAGGAATGATTTTTTCAAAACAGATGCATCATGCTCACTTCCAGGACATTTTATGGAAACATCTCTAAACCTTAAATTAATGAAAGCAACATTATATTTTTTGTGAGTATTGCCAAACATCATTAATTCCTTACCTGTACTGATTGTCTGCTACTGCTTGCAAAACTATTGAATGAAATCGCTTTCTATTCAAATAATCCCTCGATCCTTCACTTGGGGCACGGACTGCTATATGACAACCATCAATAGCCCCATACACTTGAGGAAAACTTGTTTTTTGAAAGTTGCTTTCAGCAAGTTGTTTTGCTTCTGATTGATTGGGCATTTTTATGAAAGTTTCTTTTCTTCTTGCAAGTGCTTGACAGAAACTGACAACATACAATGGTTAGGCATTTTATGCAAATGTTTACAACGTATTTAACACACCTGTGCAAAAAGCGATGAACTGAAGTTTTATGAACTCCAAATAAAGATCCAACCACTCTAAATTCACAGGCTGAGGCTAATTTAAAAATTGCAATTGCAACTCTCATGTCAACAGGAACAGGTTTTCTGACCCAATAGTCATCTGCAACACAACATATATTTTATAGGCTACTGTGTATATGCATCACCCTGTTATTTTTGGAAGTTTCTTAAAACTAACCAGGTTTCATATCATCCTCAACCAACGACACGATTTCATCAAAAGTTGATTTTCTCATCCTAAAACTTTCCATCCATTCAATGTCAGACACTGAAACTTTAAATTTTGGCCACCAATCTGTTGATCTATATTATGCACAATTTTAAAACAAAACCTAAACAAAATTATTATCATTGCCAACCTGTTTCTCATCCAAAATCTTCGCTGCTGCTTGGTATGACAATCTTCTAACATCGACATGCATAAAATTCTTTGTAGTTGTCTATTTTTTGCATCATTTAACATAGTTATCATCACTGCATCAACAACACATTTAACCACTGTTTTTGTCTCCACTTCCTTCTGAGCTGACCAACAAGCTATTGAACTTCTGAGCTGACCAACAAGCTATGCTACAACACATTCACACAGCAATACAGGGCAGGCAGGCACACAAAAAAAGCCTGTAGTGAACCTGTTTTCCTGAAACAGGAAATTTAATTGGAATAAAGCTACATACTTTGACTTTTACTACTTAACGATGTACTTAAATCAAACTAATGTCGTAAATTAAGCAATTAGTGCAGTCTGCGACGAGACAACGACGTTGCTTGTATCATGCGATACGTAACTGCGCCAAAACATCCGAAAAACTACTGTTTACTGCGCAAAAAGCTACCAAACCTTGCTGCAATTACTACATGGCCTAAAAATTACTTGGCCAAAGTCAGTTAAGGACCACCTATTTTGATGGCCCAAAAATTCAGCCGTTTTGGCCAAGTACTCGGCCTGCGTCATTTGCGTCACTTCCATATTTGGTCACATGGCCCAAATACATGGACAAAACTCGAAACATAGTATTATAGGCGATGTATATCATTCCTCCCGCACAATTTAGTACTACAGCGGAGAATAAAAATCGGGTTGCCTTCGCTCGCGTGTAGGATAACGTCCAGCGCGGTTGTGTTGTTGGGCATCCTCACTAGGACACGTTTCTGGGTGGTCCTGACCAGCATTGTCACTTGTATCGCTGGAAATCTCCGGCAATCGTGGTTGAAGTTGGTTTACTTTTCCACACACCTCTGTCGGTTTGTACTAAGTAGAGAACATTTCCTCGTTTTTCAACGATTTTTCCATTTGGTCTTGACGAGTAGTTGCGTGCATACACAAGCGGACCGATGGCTTGCTTCATTTCTGGCGTATATTGATCTCGCCTGTGATGAGGTGCGAAAAGTGATAGCAGAGTTCGCGGTTGGCGCCCATGTAGAATTCCTGCTGGAGTTTTAAATTCCAGCGTCGGATGGGGCGTACACCTGTACGTTGTCATGAGACATCGTGTTGCTGCAGTAAGATCATCTCCTGATGTCTTCCCTCCCACACAAATTTTCTGCATTCCCCGCTTAAATGTCTGCACGAAGCGTTCTGCTTCTCCGTTCGAAGCGGGGTGAAATGGGGTTGAAGTGACATGACGAATATCCAACTTGGTACAAAAATCTTGAAACTCTTGTGACGTAAACTGAGGTCCATTGTCGCTTACGATGGTTGTGGAAAACCCTTCAATGGCAAAAATATCTTTCAGTGCGGCAATGGTGTGCGCTGATGTGGTGTGGCCGGACTGAAATCGGGACACGTAAGGATACTTTGAGTGCGCGTCTACGCACACCAACCACATCTTGTTCAAGAAAGGCCCGGCATAATCCACATGTATGCGCTCCCAGGGCTTGGATATCTTCGGCCAACTTCTGTATTGTTTGTCTGGCGCTTTTGCTGCTTGTCCACAAGGTGTGCAGCCTTTCACGAGATTCTCAATATCAGCATTGATACGCGGCCACCAGACGTAACGGCGGGCCATTTGTTTCATACGTGAAATGCCCCAATGTGCTTGGTGCAACATTTCTAATATTTTGGAACGAAGTACCTTTGGCACAACCACTCGGGTGTTGTTGTCTCATTGCAATATAATCACATTGTCGTGGATCCAAAGCGACTGAGCATAATTATAGTAAGTACTTAGCTCGTCATTTGTAGTTGAGCGTTCTGGCCAGTTCCCAGTAGAGATCCACTTTGCAACTTTATTCAAGTTGGCGTCAAGCTTGGTGCTCTTTGCTATTGTTTCAAGTGTAAGCGGCATGCCATCCATTGAATCTTCCACAGCATGCGAAATTTCTTCATTTTGTAGACGGTCCATGTCGTCGAACTTTTTATCCGGACCAACAGGCAAACGTGACAAGCCATCTGCATTCCCATGCTCTTGCGTTGCCTTGTATCGAATGTCGTACTGGTACGCCATCAACTTTATCGACCATCGCTGCAATCTTTGCGCAGCGAGAACGGGAATGTTTTTGTCTGGCGAGAAAATAGCCAGCAGCGGTTTGTGGTCGGTGGCCAAGGTGAATTTCCTTCCGTACAGGAACTGATGGAACTTTGTTACACCGTAAATTATCGAGAGCGCTTCTTTTTCTATTTGTGAGTACCGTTTTTGATGCTCGTTGAGCGTCTTTGACGCATGAGCGATCGGATGCTCGATTCCGTTCTGTTCCTGCATCAGCACGGCACCTATTCCGTACTGCGATAGGTCGGTTGCCAGGATGAGATGCTTTGATGCGTCATAGTGACCAAGAGTCGTTGCATTGACAACATTGTTCTTGAGACGTCGGAAGGCGTCGTTGCACGCTTTGCTCCAGTAGAGAGCTTATAGGGGTGCTGCTTTCTCGGAGAGGCTTGCAATAAAACGGCCATAATAGTTGACTTTCCCGAGGAAGACCTTCAGTTGGTGAAGGTCCTTGGGACATGGTAGCTCACGTACGGCTTCGATTGATGAATCTGACGGACGTTTTCCGTCTTTGTCCATGATATGTCCAAGATATTCCACTGAATCTTTGAAGAATTCACATTTGTCCAAACGAAAATTCTTGCAGGCGTTTAAGAAGATTTTCGAGGTTCTGAGCGTGTTCATTTTCCGTCAAACCTGTAACAATGAGATCGTCCAAGTATGCCGCAACACCGGATAGTCCAGCAATAACAGTGTCCATGCAACGCTGGAACTGTGCGGGGCTATAGGCCACCCCGAAACACATGCGATTGTACTTGAACAACCCAAAAGGTGTGTTGATCACACAAAGTTTCTTTGCATTTTCTTCGAGCTCGAGCTGCACACCAAATTCTCAAAACAACTCGTCGAGGATGCTGATCCACTTCAATTTGTTTATTCAGTGCTTTAAAGTCCCCACAAATGCGCACAGAACCGTTGGGTTTGCTAACACTGTAATCCACGTCATGCAAAACGCCAAGCTTCACTTTTTGTTCAATTTCTTGTTTTACAGCTTCTCTTCGAGTAAGGAATTGGTCTATGCTTTGAAAAAGCCGGCCGTGTGCCAGGCTTTAAACGCATTGGCACTTTTATCTTCGTGCAGAGACCTAGATGTTTGGAAGCAAAAACCTTGGGATAACGGCGAATTAGTTCTTTTGCCGTCGGGCTTTGCTTTACGGAAGCACACATATTAACCTCGTAGAGACGAAAATCCGATGGCTTTTTGTGAAAGCTGCGTTGGCGACGTTGGGTTGTTGTGAAACCATCCAAAGCCATCACTCCAGGTAAAACCAAACAAATTGGTGGCTATTTCGTCGTCGACCACCAGCAGACACAGTTGCGGAAACGAAGCATTGGCCTTTTAGCGGTAACTGTTTGCCCGAATATACCTTCAAAGAAGTTTCCGTTGGACAACATGGCGGTGATCCAAGTTCGCGATATCCTACTAGTCCAACCATTGAGCAGGTAGCTCCAGTATCCCACTGGAAATCTATGCGTTTGCCGTTGACTGTGGAACGGATCCACATCTGATTACCTTCGGTAGAACACGGCAGGTTTAGTTGTGCGGCTCATATTCTGTTCCTTACGAGATGACACGTATGCAGTGTACTCCGTATTACTGTTTGGACTGTGTGGGCGGTCCCCAATTCGACTTGTCGATTGTCTTCCGTGCAAACGAATGAATAGCACTGTTACGACCGCTTGTGCGCAGCCTGGTCCTGCGCTGTCGTCCCACTAGGCAAAAACCCGCCCACCCAACTTTATAACCAACAGGACAACCCACTCCTGGTCGTCTTGTGTATTCGGTTGCGTAGCGGTTTTTCTGCAACCACAACAATCATAAATAGCAGATTGCCACGTCACAATATACGTAGTGAAACTATGGACAACAAACATACGCCTCATTATTCAGTTTACAAATTGTATCTACGTTAATCATTAACATTTCAAATATACAAGACTCGGAAATTATGTCGCCGAGTCAAAGCACTTCACAAGTTCAAAACACATGGAAAAAGAAACGTACCAACTGTGGGGTGACCCAGGTCTGTATTAGCCTGCGGCTAGTGGTTTCATCAACGTTCAATTCACAATATATTATAACGTATTAACCCTTATTTCGACTATAAACCAGATAAAATTTAGTTAGCTCTTTAACAGCAAAAATCTAACAGCAGTACAATGCCACATGCGCGGATGAATACAAAACACGGTGAAAGGTAAAATCAGCCAAGCGTTAAATTCTCGCTGTAACAAGCACGCTCGCCGTAAATGAGTTGATACAGGTTCAGGGCGTGATTATTATTCGACGTTAATTAAAATACAGTTGATGCCACGAAAACAACATAACATATGCGAAATATCGGAAAAATAGTTAGTTGTAAGTGGTTGAGAGTCGAGATACAAGGAGTGTTTCATTTCGCAAACGTGAGACGTGCAACCCTGCACATGCAACAACTGATGCAAGTAATAAACGCACAATTCTTTTTCAATGCTTGCTAAACTGCATCAGAGAATACATTCAAGGATTAGTGGATGTAATTGATGATGAACCAATATTTGCTAAAATTTGTAATATTTTGTTTGTGAATGAAACAATATTGCTTTAGACAGGGTGTGTACACGCACAGTTTCGACCTGTAAGGTCTCATCAGTGCAGCTGTTGAGTGGCACTGTGCTAGCTTTCACACTAGCAGGCACACTAGTCTCCACTTTGTGGTACCTTTCAGTCAACGTCGATCGCGTATTTTGACATTGATATGCAGGCTTTGAAATAGCACGACGTTTGACCGTAATTAAACATTAACAAATCTAAAAGCTTTTACCACAAGTTGATAAATTTGCGAAAATAATCTCGAAACGGGATTGCTTTCAAAGCAATGGCATTAAGCGATTAACCGGGATTTGTTAGAAAAATAAGAGGCCACAGTTATAACCGGATTCGTCCGTAAAGTTAAATTTAAGACATTACTTCTCTACACATTCAATATTGCATCCACAGCAAATTTATGCGACAAAGCAAGTTGTTGTTTCAAGACCCTACAAACGTCGTTTGTGATGCAACACGCGCTACAGTGACGCACAATTGTGACGTAGACCTGGAATCGTTTTGTGGCATACAGGCACGGTTCTAGTCAATTCCTAACAAAACAACCTTAACATAAAAATCCCGTTAATGAGGCTTTTTCCATAACACCACAAACTTTCACTATTTGATCAAAACTACACTATGGCCAAACGGAACTGCTTGGAAACCGATAGTGCAAAAGGCAAAAAACACCAATGTAATATGTGCAAAAAAAGCCATAATATTGCAAAGCTGCAGACAGGGTGTGTACACGCACTGTTTCGACCTGTAAGGTCTCATCAGTGCAGCTGTTGAGTGGTATGTGCTAGCTTTCACACTAGCAGGCACACTAGTCTCCACTTTGTGGTACCTTTCGGTCAACGTCGATCTGCAGGGTACCCTATACTAGGTACCGAACAACAGAGACGACGAACCACTGTGGAGCGCACTATGGCCAAACGGAACTGCTTGGTAACCGATAGTGCAAAAGGCAAAAAACACCAATGTAATATATGTGCAAAAAAAGCCATAATATTGCAAAGCTGCAGACAGGGTGTGTACACGCACTGTTTCGACCTGTAAGGTCTCATCAGTGCAGCTGTTGTGTGGCACTGTGCTAGCTTTCACACTAGCAGGCACACTAGTCTCCACTTTGTGGCACCTTTCGGTCAACGTCGATCTGCAGGGTACCCTATACTAGGTACCGAACAACAGAGACGACGAACCACTGGAGCGAGCGCACTATTGGTTTTAGCCTGGAGACTTTTACCAGTTGCTAGCCATTTGGCATACATACAAATCATTACTCCACAACTTGATCCATCAGGTTGTTTTGTTCTTTGTGGACTTTCCAAAGTAGTAATTTTCCAACCATATTTTGTTGTTAGCAAATAGTTGACCATGGCTTTTGCAGTTTTAACATTGTTGTCGGTTTGCAAACAAGGCATTGTCAATGGGTCTATGTAGAACATTTTTCGGCTAAAGATGTCAACAACAAGCAAAAACCGGAGGGGTTCCAAGGTATAAAAATTGCTTGTTTTGCCTGCAAATTTACTCCTTCCAAACTTTTTTGATTGAAGCCTTCCTCTGCAATGTTTGAGCCACATTAGAACAAACATACAAGGTATGTGGTTAAATGCTTGTTAATTGCCATAGATACCTGTTGATAACTTCATCATAAACCAACCAACTTTAAATCTGCCGTCAAATTGTTTCAAGTTATAAACTTCCTGTGGCGGCAATGAGTCGTCAAGGGATTTTAACTTCAACAACGATAGGAAATGAGGGCCATTTTGCAAAACCTTACTGGAAGCTGTATTGTGTTGTTGTACCCCTGATTTTTTGCTCCTATCATTCACCAACGGCTTTTCACATGCTTGTTCACTGATGGTTGCCTTTATTGTTCTTTGTTTTTTCTTGGGTATGGGAAACAAAGTGGTTACTTGATGCAGTAGTCGCATGAGGTTTGCAAACTGCCCGACTCGAGAAGGAAATGGGTTTGGCTTGGGTCGCTTGCGAGGCAACTCATCATGAGAATCCTTTTTAGGGAATGTTGATTTTCGCTTCCTTTTCAAAGACTTCAGATCAGGGGGCCGAGTTATTCGAAGACCAGCATCATAAGAACATGCTTTCGAAAATTTTGTAATAACTGACTCAATATTTGAAATCCCTTCATCCAAAACTTGCTTGGAACTGACATCATAAGAGAGGTCTGTCAAGTGCTTTATTTTTTCAGGTTGAGTATTTAATTGGCTTGTGGTGGTATTCTTAATATTGATTTCTTCATTTTCAACCACAGAATCAGGAAGAGTTTCAACCGATATTTGATTTTAAACAGAGTTGTGGTACCATTCCGGCAGACTATACCATCCAACATCTGCATACTTGGTAAAAATTGCAAACATATGTTTGCATGGTAAAAAATTGTGCAAAAAATCATGACATGTGCATTTTGGAAAATCCCCATCATTGCCAAATTTTATGTTGTATATTTCTGAACATGAACTGCTTCTACAAATTGAACTTGTCTGAATGTTTGTAGACTCACCTAAACGTTTAATGCAATGTTTTACCAACTTTTTTGGTCGATTTCGAAGGAAGTTGGGAATATCTGCATTGTAACTTCTGTAATTTCCAGTAGATCTCAAGTTTTCTTGCCTGTATCTAAAAAAAATTATATATTAAACAATTCCAATTGACAAATGATGTACACTTACTTCTCATATGCATTTGGTAAAAAATCCTTGTGCAAAATTGTTATCAAGCCAGATAATGACTTGTCTGTCCTAAATCGAACATGGCATTCTTTCAGCACACGGTTTTGTCTCTCAACACCATTATTGGTGCGAATCAAAACCTTCAACTTGTCTGCCCTATAGAGCCACAACCATCGCTATAGAAAGGGTGCATTAATTTTAATGAAATCAAGATATCCTTGAAAAAAGAATTCAATTCTTTTTCCTTGAGCCAAATGTTTGTAAAATATTTTTGTAGTTTTGAATTGTTTTTCCAAACCAAGCTTGATTGAAGGAGATGAAGTGCCCTGTTGTAACTATTTTCACATTCGGCACTAGCAACCTCTCTCATAAGACTAAGAACTTCATCCTTGTCTGAGCCAAATTGGTTTTCAGATTTTTTTACCCATCGTTCCCATGCTTGTTCCCGGTGATAATCGCAAATAAGGACATGGGTATCTGTGGAATAATAAGCATTATGTCATTTAACCTTAAAGTGTCTAATGTAATGCTTTTACCTGAAAAAACACTTTCAATGGCATGAATCTCTGCGTCACATTTATCGACCATAAAAAATGATGGGTTCCATTCTTTTAATATGGCCAGTGCCTCCTTAATGTCTAATTGTCGTTCATTCTGTGTTATAAAACACAGAGAAAAAATAGCGGGAGTGCATATTTGGATGTCTTGTAGGTAGCATCCATTAGACATTTCGCTGCCACGCAAATTGATGAATGAACAGCATGTTCTGATTTGTTTTGATTGAATGACAGGTGCTGTTTCTCCACCAACTACACTGGTTTCAGTGCCAGCAAAATACGGCCGAAAGAATATTTTATCTTCAGCATCTCCAGTCTTGACCCACTCATCTACCAAGCACTGGACATTGGCTTGATCAATTTTTGCAAGTCTGTGTTTAGAAAATGCATGGTGATAATGACTTTGAATGTCCTTTTTAGTGGGGAAAAATCTTCTATTCGAAGTAGGCAATGGTTTTTCATGCTTTAATAGTTCATAGGAGACATAGTGTCTCAGACCTCTTTGAATTTCGTCAATGCTGCTTACACCTTCTGTAACCAGTTCATCTATTTTGGCAATTAACCTGCGAACAGGTTGAAGGAATCCAGCCGCCTTAAAAGAATGATTACAAACGTTTGAGTTTACAGTAAAATTGATTGACTTTTACAACATGCTTACTTCTACAACATGGCCGGCATGATTCTCGTTTTTTTGGGAAACAAATACTGCAAGCTTGTTCCTTTTGTTCCCATCACTATTTTGTAGCAAATCTCTAATAACGGCACTTACTGTGTTCATTTTACTTGAACACTTACAGTTCTTTTTTTTTTGTACAAGGGTTCGGGTGATCTTGCAACTTTAAAAGTTGAAACCATTCAAAAATGTCACATTGTTTTGTCTTCATACTAATGTTATACTTGCTCAGGAATGGAGGCTTGACGCCTTTGCTTGTATCTTTTGCATGTTGACATTCCAATATTTTGCTTTGTTCAATAATGTAGGGGGTAAATGAGCTGTCCCAATGTATGTGACTTTTTGAAAAAGGACACAACAAATAGAACACTCTCAAAAGCAATAACGTAAAATTCATATATACCAAAAGATTTGTTTGACAATGAAATGAATTTTGTTAGTTGTTTCTCAACTAAGGCGTTCGCTTGATCCATAACCAACAACTATACCACATATACATAAAAGTTTTTTTAAAGAACAAGCAGCTTCACAAACCATTTCATTGAATTGATTTTCTGGATTGAATTCAGTCTTTACAAACTTAACTACATATCTTGTGTTCTGCAATAAACTTGACTTTCTCGAATTGCTTTACTTGTCTTCTCAACATGGTACTTTGTTCTCTTGTTCTAAATTATTCATAAAATGGTTATATCCAAACTCATCTGGTAAACCTAATGTGTACTTTTTGTATAGCAATCCGAATGTGTAAAAGGATTTAAACTCACCATATGATTTGACAGTGGTGGTCTTAAAGGTTAGTGCAAATGACCCTTTAAACTGATGTAGTAAGTACATATTTTTTCCTTCAAACATTTAAAAATTCACTCCATATTATTTTTTACCAACCTTTAGTACCGCATTGGAATGAAACAAGTTTTTAGACGCAATTTCAATCAAAATAAAGTTTTTACCTTGTTGGAACAATCCCGTTAGAGACACTCAAACGTCTCGGCATTTGTATGCAAGGCGAAATGCTCGACAATAAGTCCAATTACAGCTTGCAGTGAGAATACAGGACAATGTCGTTTGTGATGCAACACGCGCTACAGTGACGCACAATTGTGACGTAGACCTGGAATCGTTTTGTGGCATACAGGCACGGTTCTAGTCAATCGGCAATTGTGATCATAGAAATCGTGCAAATATGTAGCACAAAAACCTGTCAAATTAGTTAGGTAGCATGTTTTGAAAGAATGTCAGATTTAGGACTGTCTGGCCTAATTACTATTTTACACAGGAATTTCTGCCGGTCATCAAGCAATTACAACAAAAACATTCCCACCTATCTACAAAATCGACTACAGAAGGTTGTGAAACATTGTATTAAACGAATAGGAGAGTCTGTGAATGTTGAAGAAGAAAGTAAAATTTGTAGATGAGGAGACCGTGTGTATACTTATCAAATGACATGTGTCAAATGTAAATAGGTCATTGTAACGTGCAAATTATGAATTATGGTAATAGGTAAGTAACCTTTGTATAACTGTGTAACCCACCTCCACATTTTTTTAATCCAAGAGATGAATTCAGAAAATATGTAACTAAAGTGCACCAGACATTCGCATTTTTGCTGAAGAACATTGTTGGTTAATTTACAGCATGAACCATCATTGTTTACATATTTCACAAATTCACCAGAATAATAGTTTTCAATAGTAGCAGGGCTTTCATTGTGTTTGCAAAAAAAATACATCATCATACTCCACACTTTCATTGTACAGTTTTACTACAAGAAACTGACTTACCATAAAGGCACCACTAACAAAGCTGGTGCATGATATATGCCTTTTCAGGTAAACACTGTATCATTTTGCCAATCACAACTTATGGCCGCAAAGGGGATGCTGGGGTCTTCACAAAATCTTTAAAGCTGTTTTACATGGTTTCTGAGCCCAAGGCACTTACCAGGTACCACCTGATATGCCGTTTGTGTTCGTGGGAGATGAATCAAACGACAAAATATATGATTTCAGGTGGGATCCATCCGGATGACCCCGAAGTATGGCTATTTGCGAAAAGGTGTAGAATCTGTTCATGCTGAAACTGATGATTAATCGTTTTCTCAGCAAAAACACTTTCTTGCCGGTTGCATCATTACGCGGCAGAAGTTTATCTGATGCACATACTGTTCGTGACAACTTCCGCAACTACTTCAACAGTGAAGCTGGCAGCTTGCCGTGGCAAAATGACTACGTTTTTCGATTTCATTAAAACAGTGCAAATATTCGACAAAACACAGTGCCTGGGAAATAGAGAAATATACATTTCAACAATCAAACACTGCTAAAAGTAAATTAAAGAAATCGAACAGTGGCATGTGAACATTGAAACAGCTTGTGGCGAAATGACTACGTTTTTCGTGTTACGGAAGTATATGTGCACAAAAAGCCATATTATTCGAAAGCTGCAGACAGGGTGTGTACACGCACTGTTTCGACCCGTTAGGTCTGTGCTAGCAGGCACACTAATCTCCACTTTGTGGTACCGCACTATGGCCAAAGGACAGGGTGTACACAAACATTTGTGACAATGTGTTTGCCCCTGAAATTGCTACAGAATGGATCATTGAATTCGACATACTTATACTTGACTTTTATCAGCTAGTTATGGAAGTAGATACAACAAAACTGAACCAACGAGTAAAAAGGTTGTTAGAAGGTCTTGCACTGTATGTTAAAAGGTTATGTGTCCATTAAATATATTAGTGTCAACTCTCTACAATCGACCAGGTGCTTATTAAAGGCTGGAATGGAAATGAGTCGTGCAAGCAGGAGTATATAAAGCTCAATTATCGCATTTCTCTTCGAATTGTAGTCGTGTGATGAGAATGTGCCCTGCAATAAGAAAAAACAAATTTATCCACAAAAGATAATTTCAAGCAACATGGCCAACCAAATTTTTTTTCAAAAACGTCAGTAGTCCCACATAATTAAAATGGATCCTTGCAACACATTATGCTTTCGCAATACCAGATATCACCACAGAATACTTCATTAACGTAACCTTTATGGGTAAAGCTACATACTTTTGACTTTTACTACTTAACGATGTACCTAAATAAGGACCACCTATTTTGATGGCCCAAAAATTCAGCCGTTTTGGCCAAGTACTCGGCCTGCGTCATTTGCGTCACTTCCATATTTGGTCACATGGCCCAAATATATGAACAAAACTCGCTACATGGAAAAAAACGTGTAGCGAACACAGTTAACATTAATATAAAAGGGTGTAATATTGGCAAGGCAAGGAGGTAATTACAACTAGTGATGCACCGAAACAGCATTTTTTTTATTCGGCCGAAACCGAATATTCGGCATTGGTATCCATCTCCTTAACATCGCAATAAATTTAAACAAAACATGTGCTGACAATTAACAAATAAAATACACTAGTACAGTTTGAACTATGATTCTAAACTATACTAAACTTTGCGTACCAGTGTTGCATGCAGCAAAAAAGCTTCGGTTTCGGCCGAATAAATTCGGCAAACCGAACTTTCGGTGCATCCCTAATTACAACGACTGCCCTGACTCTAATTCTTGTTGGGGGCGCCTTTGACCAGTGCCACTATATAATGAATTGCATTTGCCTGTGTTGGTGGGGGACCGTGAAAATGAATCCACCCATTCTGTGGTGATTCACAAGATTCCATTTCTGATTGGTGTCGGATACAAGGAGTCCAATAGAAGAACACGCAAATAAACGCATATTTCTTGAAAAATGTTTTTATTGCTCAATTTTTTTTGCAGACATTGCTGCTTCCATGACACACAAAGTGTGCATGTCGCTCAGGAAATCATGAGCCAGACATGCCAGAAGAAATAAAATGAAGATCCAGAACTAAAGTCGGGGGATTTGCTGATTTCATCCATCTTTAGGCATAATAACTCATTCATGCCCAGTATTGGACATAAGAAGTTCGGCTTACACTAGGAGGGAACAATCATGTGGACTTGCGCACTCTATTTTCCGGCTATACGTTCAATCCAAACCACTTTTGGCACCAATTGTAATAGCAGGTAGTTCAGCTTAGCAACACATTATATCAATTTTCACAATGAAGAAATTTAGTTGCAAGCCTTTACAAAATGTGCCGCCAGGAAAGAAAATGTATGGTTTGTAGTATACTTTAGACAGCAAACAATATGGAAGAAGAACTAATAGCAGCCATTAGCTACTATTCACAGCTTAATCATATCTTCAACACCTTCCTCCCAAATCAAAGCCATGAAAATGGGAAGAAATTACAGCAATATAGCATCTATGCCAAGAAATCTGCAACAGGTCCACAATATTAAATACAACTCAAACACAGATGTTAAACGCTTTTGCTTTTCTGGAAATACAAATCTCGGGATTGATAAAAATCTATCTAACAGCGTTTGTATTTAAGAACATAAGCATAATTTTTTTCGGGCCTTTAAGTCATTTTTAGATAACTTTTCAGCATCAAACATGTTTTGTGCCTAAATCATGTGAAGCAAAACTTAACAAAAGGCTGATAAAGCTGTCGATTTTTTGTATGGCTATTGACCTCATTTTTTATCTAGTTACCACAATGTATGCCGATGTGAAACGAGCAATTTGTGGAACTGGACCTTAAAACAACATCATTACATCTTCGGACTTTTATGTAAGTACAACTAACTCCTAATTGTCAAATGTTGCGTAGGCAAAATTGACTCTTCTGGTATTTTTAATAAACTTGCTCACATTAAAAGTAGGCATTATGCTATAATTTTAACCAAGTTCTCTCTAAAATACGCGAACCTCTCTTGGCATTGTTACCGAGTGATCCACGCTAACCAAATTCTCTCTAAAATACGCGAACCTCTCCCCCATTTGCAAACACAATAATATGACAAGAGGACCAAAGCGAAAATTAAGTTACGAGAGCAGTTCGTCCATGGAATCAGATGACACAGTGGACTTTAGAGAGAATGAAGAATTAAGAAGTGCATCATCTTTTTGACAAATGTTTTCCTATTCTTTGTTACTCAGATTGTTTGGTTTCAGCAAGTTTCTCCTTCAGATGACAACATTCCACGCCACGAGTGCATCATTTGATTATAGACGACTGGATATCCAACAGGAATCACCCTTCGATATTAAGATTTGTTGATCTTGGGTGATTTGGTATATCTTGTTTCATGTGCATACTTGAAAAAGTGATCTTATATGTTACTTGACTAGCAAACCTTGTTTTTGGGTTACTTTAAATATATCAAGAACATCCCAAACCAGCTGCCATAATCTTTCAGACAGGCGTTAATGTGGCCGAATGTGACTAATTTGAATGGAATATTTCCCCAAGCTAACCACAACTTTTTATCCAAGGGTGCCCATTCTTTTAGCGTTATAATGTGCTGTGTTATTACTGGATTTGTTCATTGAAATAAAACAGGATGTAAAAAACGCGTGATGCATTTTGGTAAAAAGCAAGCCTGTGCTTGCTGCTGTGCTGAAGCCAAGTCCGCTTGCGTGTTCTTGCTGTAGACTACTGATAATTACTATGTTAGTTTGATGTCCAGTGACGTAACTATGAAGCCAATGGCTTGGATAGAAGTTAACAACACTCCTTTCTATTTAACTACGGGTTATGTAAACATACAGTTTTTGTTGTTAACGAACTTACCCAGCCATTGTTGGGCTGGTCTGCTATCGTAGCCCGAGATATTTTTTCGCCACTTGGCAGTGTCGGTCTTGCAAACAGAGATTTTCGAAACATGTCTCCGGCCCTGTTTACAGGCTTGAATAACACATTTTTCTTTCATATTTTCAGTTTCAAGTAGCTCTGGAATTGCCATGACGCAAGTAGCCGGGGAAATTTTTACAAATAACTAGTGGTTGTTTTATTTCACCTTCGACAGGTTTGCAGTATTTTCTTAGTTGTCTATGATGAAAGAAATGAGTTATTGGGATACTAATTTGTTATTGGTTGTTTTCATTGGCAAATTCATTAAAAGGAAGTGCTTTGAATTTGTGTTAAACATTTGTTGATAGACTGCAATCTTACAATAAAAAATCCTGGTTTGCAGAAAGTGATCAGTCATTAAACCTTTCGAAGTAAATGTACAATTTTTAACTATTCTGTTTAATATAACTTGCAGAAACCACAAAAAATCATAATCAAGGAAAAGCGCTTTTTTCCTACTCATGTAGAAAAGAACTGTTGAAAGCAGGGAAGCATCTCTGACCATCTAATGCAGTGGTTCCCAGCGCCCCCCTGGGGGCGTTTTATTGGTGGGCGCTTAGTGATAAAGCAAATTGTTTCTAATAGCGTAAGTCACCGGTGGTACGTGTACCACTAGTAGTACGCGACCGCATTCCAGGAGGTACGCGACCACCTTTCCGTAATTTGCGGGTATGGTTAGAATTTAAAAAATCGTAACTAATTTCAAAATTTTTGATAATTCACCAAGTGGTACGCAACCACAAAAAGGTTGGGAACCACTGGGCCAAATGATTCAGTCCAATCTTTGTATAATTCATGCTACTTCAAAAAAGCCTTTTCTCGCATGCTGAACTAAAAGATATTGATTGTGACGTCACAACGAATTTTATGTATGTCCCAATGTGTGATCAATCAACGCTAAATAACTGCTATGCGAAAATGAGAATTTTCGGTGTTATGGTTTACTTGTTTTTAATTAGAATTTGGTATTGAAATTTTAGAAATCAGACGAAATTGGTGTCATTGCACCAACCCCACCCAACGCATTAATTGACGGTAACAAATAAATTCGTTGTGTTTTTTGTCTGTTCTGTTGGGCGTTGTTAAATGACTAAGGTGTTTGGGGGGCGGTGCCATTCTTTTTTTTCTGTTTGACACAATTTTTTCAGTTCAACTGAACAGAATAGTTAAAAATTTCAAATTTTAAACTTCCTAATTCACGCAAAGTCGTTCTACCTGTGAACAAGACAATATTTATTGTATGTTGATAATCTTAAATGTAGAGTGAAGTGCTGTTGCTTTTGCAGGTCGTTAAAGGGCTTGATATTGGCATATAGGTCGCAACACCACCTTAGCTATAAACTTCCTAATTCACGCAAAGTAACCTCATTATAGCTAAGGTGGTGTTGCCCTGTAACGACCTGCAAAAGCAAAAGCACTTCAGTCTACATTTAAGATTATCAACATACAATTTTTTTAGTTCAAATAAACGGCACAGTTTTAAGTTTATTGTAGCATAATGAAAAACAGTGGCATTGTAGAAGAGTAAACAGAACTTGGTACTTTTCAGGTCACACTGATGGATCGGGTTCAGAAGGGTCGTGGAATTACACTCGGCAAAAAAAAAAATTAAGAATCACTCACTACATTTTGAAACAATAAAATAACGATGCGGAAAAAGCAAAAGCCAAACACTGCATTTAGATTGGAAAACGACTTGACAGCGCTTGGTGATTGTGGGCAACCTCCTTTTGTTCCAGTTCGTGGTTATCGCAATACATTTTGAACGTGCATATGTTGAAGCTACCTTCACGATAGTCCTAGAGTTTTAAACCCTCAATGGTCATAGATTGTAGCCATTCGCTCAAACTGTGACTGTGACTGCCATGCAAGCGTAGTACAGCACTTTCATTTACTTGTAAAAAGTTTTAAGTTTGGCTAGAAGTTTTAGGTAAGAAACATGACGGTGTTGTTTGAACTTGAGGTTTAGTTCAGACCTTTGTTATGATCAACTTACATCGGAAAAATCTAGAAATGACTTTAATTGTGATCAGTACCGATTTTACGCCGACGGTCAGCACACCAACAAAGGTGTGCTAAAGAGGTACTACAAGGAAAAAGATTCTGACCAAGCGGGAAGAAGCGTTTCATCAGCATTTCAGCGACACGTAGTCACATTGCGTGGTAGCGAAGTTTCCCCACCCGTGTGCCTTGTGCATTATCTTGGGGACGAAATAGTTCACGTGGATTCTACTCATGGAAATGCCCAAAAGTTTACACTTTTCCACCTTAAAAACAGTGATAGTGAAATTGGACAGAAAGCAGAACTAAAACACCGAAGAATGTGTACGATGATATGCAAGTAGAGAAAAATCACGAGGACCAATCGCGAATGCCTGTCGATCGCCCACGGGATAGAAAACAATGTGAAAACGTGCAACAATCACAATCGACACTAAGAAAGTTCTCCAACGACGAATACTTCAGTACTCGTTTGTTCGTCAATTTACAGTTTACCCCGAACTAGTTATTAATTCAACTTTCAGCAAAGTGTGGAAATCTGAAGTAAGTGATTTCCTATGATACAACATTTCTGTTGGGAGACTATTACGTTTCCGTGTTAGTTGCACGACAAACGCAATTGGAAGGTGATCCAATCTTCCCTGTGGCTTTTCTCATTCATGAAAGAAACTTTTTGAAACACCACCGAGATTTTTTTAGAGACATCTTTCCGGCAATTGGATTTACCAGATCCGAAAACGTTCCCGTTGTAACAGACAGTGAAAAGGGGATTACAAAATGTTTAAAGTCACATTTTCCAAGATTGACGAATGTTTACTGCACAAACCATATTCTCAGAGATGTTGAATTCTGGCTGAAGAAATGCTGGGACGAAGAAGACATAAAAGTACTTAAGTTTTATCTAGTAAATGGTCGTTGCCATTTCTTGCTTAAAAAAAATGTATGATGATTTACTGTCGGTTTGTAAACAAACATGTTTGCAGCATTTTCTTTTTTGGTTGCAACAAACAATATCAGTGAGAGTATGAACCATGTCATTAAAGCAGCCACGGAACACAAACAACTCCCTTTCGATGTCATTGTTATGATTTTTAGATAAATTCAAGACATATACCAACGATTTCGTTAGAGCATTGACTGGTTTCGGAAATTACCAACTGAAAAAAGAATTCATGTCACTCCTGCAACTACGGACAGACGTTGTCTTGTCACCAATTGTCAGCATGAAGCAAGTCGTGCACAATATTCTTTCTTCAGACGAGCCAATTTCTTGTACTGTGGAAAAAGGTACCTAATTTAGGACGACTCAGCGTACAAAGAGGTTTGGTTGGGTTTTCTTCCGCTACTTTATCCTTCTCTGTGATGAACCCTTTCGGGGGAGATGTTCACAGCGTGAAATATTTTCCGAAGCCATCGAAATGTTCGTGTCCGAGTACAGGTCGGTGGTACCACATTTTCGCGGTTCAAATGGCATTGAAGGAACCTGATGTTAGCACGAAGGACAGGGAAAAGTATTCACTGTCTTTATTAGTAAAAAGAAGCAAGGGCAGAGAACGAAAGTGTGGGTAAAAACGTCCTCGTCCAAAAGATTATGACTACGACGTTGATACAGTAACCACACCAACAAAATTTCGTTATGATCCATTTTAATGTAAGAAGTTTGCCTCACAATCTGCCTATTCTAGAAGCCTTTACTAATGCGTGCAGTGCACTACCTCATATAATTGGAATCTCAGAAACGAAACTTAGAAAAAACACAGCAACCAACATATCTTTAGATGGATATAATTTCCTCTCCCCAACACATGCTGGTGGTGTGGGCGTATATGTTAAACGACCACTGGCGTACCGTAGAAACGACCAGTATAAAATTCATATACCTCGTTGCGAAAATTTGTGGATTGAAGTTGACCTGAAACAAAAAAAACAAACAGAAAACAATGGTAATTGGAATAATCTACCGACACCCAGATCACAACATAACAATTTTCGCATCACACTCAGAACACACTTTCCATACTTTAAACAAAAAAAAAAACTTTTTACATTCTTGGTGACTTCAACATTGACATTTCAAAAAAACCTCACGCACAAGACTACAAACTGATGATAGAGAGCATAGACAAAGTATCAGAGACCATTGTTCACAAGTCCCAACCCCAAATGTCACCAACATCCGGTTTCGTTCGAATGTTGCGATTAAAAAGTTTTTTAACCTACCGTTTGTGCGGCTTACAATCGAGGGCGGCGTGACATTATTTAATGTCACGCCGATATTTTGTCTGCGCTCTGTTTTTTAATGAAATTTACCACCAACTCGCTCCATCGTACCAATATGTTTTATCGCCCAAGGTTGTCAGCGTATCTGACAATTTTAAACGACAGATTTGTTGACAATTATTGTTGTAGGGGCACCTAAGTTTGTCTTTAACATTAACGTGCGGCTTACATTCGAGCAAATACGGTAATTCAGCAGGGCTTACACCAGTAACCGGATGAGGTGTAGAAAACGGTACATCAACAAAAACGTGCATGTGCAACACGCAACCGTTTCAAAAGCGTGCGATTTTGACGTTCTACTTCGCCGTTTGCTTGAGCCCACAGTGGTGTAACAGTTCGATAGTGAATGCCATTTTCACACAAGTAATGTTTGTACAAATCGCTAACAAATTGTGGCCCATTGTCACTGGTAATAGACAATGGCAAACCATGCTTCGCGAAAATTTTAACAAGACAGCTAATAATGTTAGCCGACGTGATTGATTTCATGAAACCAATTTCGTAGTAACGACTGTAATAATCAATAACTACCAAAATATATTCGCCCGACGGAAAGGGTCCCAGCAAATCAACAGCTAAGTCTTGCCAAGGACCTTTTGGCAAACTTGTCCTCACCATCGGTTCAGGACATGTCGGTTGCGGCACCAACTGACAACCAAAACATGACTTACAATGTTGTTCTGCTTCGTAGTCTATTCCAGGCCACCAAACCTTTGTTCGCAGTATTTGCTTAATTGCAACTATTCCTGGATGACCTTCATGTGCAAGCATTAGAACTTTTTTGCGTAGAATTTGGAATAATTAGTCTCGTACCGCGCAATACAATCAAATTCTTAATGCTTAGTTCAGTTTTCACACGTCGAAAATCCTTACATGAATTCTTCTTACTTCCTTTAGTTCGTCATCTTTCCCACTTTCCTCTCGAATAAAATCCAGCGATAGAGCAGCAGGCACACTGTGGCGAATTACAATGTTAATATATTCTTCGGCTTTAGTTTCGTCCTCCACATCATTTTTTTCCAGAAGTCTTGACAAGCAGTCAGCAATGTTGGATGAACTGGATATGTGTTTAACCGTGTATGTATAGGGTTGCAAACGCAACACCCAACGTTCAATACGTTTTTCGAACCACTGAAATTCAGCGCCGTGCAAATACATGTGAAAACGATCACACGCCCACACGGGAGCATGAGCTTCTCTCTCTGTTTGTGAATAGCGACGCTCCACGCTTGTCAATGTTCTACTGGCAAAACTAATCTCACACGCTTTTCTCCTCTTTGCTCTTGCCTTTACGTGTTAGTTCTCTTAATGGCTCAGAAATAGTTGCCAAATTGGAAATAAATCGACCACAGTAATTGACCTAACCAAGAAAACTTTTTACTTCTGTGACAGTTGTAGGTTCCTTAGCGTTAACTACCGCTTTAATCTTCACAACCGATGGACCAACACCACGAGCACTAAATTGACGCCCTATTCAGGGTTAATCCACAAGACTTGATCCTGTCCAGACATAACTTAAGGTTCTCATCATGATCTTGGTTGGACACACCGTACACAATAATGTCATCTTGTATATTATGAACACCCTTGCAACCTAGTAGCATTTGTCGGATGACTCTTTGGTACATTTCCGGTGCACAAGAAATTCCAAACATCAGTGCAAACAATCTTTTGCTGTTTAAGTTTATCCCACAGAATGTGGTCTACCACATTGCAGGTTGAACCCGAGTCAATAATCATTTTTATTGGTATACCACCAACACAAATCGTTACTGTGCCACATTCTTGCAAACCAGAATCATCAGTATCCAAAGTAAATACAAATCCATTTTCATTTACGTTTTGTATGGATTGACGGGCTTGAGAGCTTAATTTTCCATGTGTGCTTTGGGCCTTCGTTTTGCAACATGCGGCAAAATAACCAAGATGTTTGCATTTCAGGCACGTTTTGCCTCTAGCAGGGCACGCACTGTCGCCGCCTTTATGACCTTCACGACCACACCTGTAGCATTTGCATCTTTGTACAAAGTTAGGCTTTTTGTACTGCTTTGGGAATTTAACCTCCTGAATATTCGCAACACTAGTCCCCGTTTGTGTGGATTGAATTTCAGATGCTTCATCAATTGTCGCAATTTCTTGCAGTTTGCTTAAAGACAAAGTATGTCCCCTTTCCAAAAGCTTTTTACGAAGCGATCGTGACTTGCATTTTTCAATAACTTGATCACGAATGTGTTCGCTCACATCATCAAAACTACAATTCTGCGAACCGATGCGTCCCAAACCAGAATATGGTGTGTTCTACTGCAGCATGACGGAAGACTCTACCCCGTGAGAAGTTGTCTCCCGCGGTGGCGGCATATTCGAGTATTAGGGAGTGCCTTGTAATCGTGTGGGCAGTTAAACGGTACAGAGTCGTGTTGCAAACGGATCACCATTCCCTGAAGTATCTATCCTCAGCGAAAAAGGGTTCGGAGAATGTTGGTGCCGATTTTCTTAGTAGTTGGTGGTTTTGTTTTGTTGGTTTTCGAAAAAACGATATTTTCTCTTCGATAGGGGGTCATGTCAGAAATTACGTGGTTACGACATCAAGTTACAATGGTCTATATGAAGTCCAGCATCATGATGGTTCCTTTAAATATATTTGAATTGATAATCTGTTTTTCAGTTGATGTTGCAACTAAACTTCTACCAGAATTGATTAATAACCCAGCAAAACTTGTGCCTTTAGAAGACCTGCGCATAGCGTTATACCAGTTAAAGTTTCATCATGTTCTGGACATCAACGGAACCTCAAGACGGTAAGAATTTCAGTTGCGGTTTGCTGCTTGTCCCCATCGTTGCTAGAATCCGCTGTGTCGTCGGGGTTCATACGTTTTTCCGCTACTGTTATGTCCCGCCTGCCAACGCCGCGTTATTTATAAAATAACGAAAAAAGCAACAGGAAATTACGTCAAGACTTTTGTGCTGACAACCGGACAACGTCTTGTACAAGATGGTGCAATCCACGGTTTACAAATCACGGTTCGGTGAAAACGCCGTTGGTATTACGACAGCGGGTTTTGAGATTTCCGTCGCCACCTTTGCAGCGAGGGCCACAATTTCCCCGCCACTCGATCTTGAAAAGACCGGGGGTGCAAAGGTTGGAACGGTGAAGGAAAAAAACATTTGTGGATATTTAAAAAAAAAAATTGGAGCGAACCACCTCGTCGAAACTGTCGGTCGCCAAAGCAATATAAACAAATCAGTGTCCGACAGTAGAATTTGAACCTCGCGATTTACCAAATAGTTTGATTGTGTGCCGTGGTGACCGCATCCGTGAGATAAATACCGCCGTAACATATTCCCCGATATCGCATGTTTTTGACGGACAGCCTTGATTACGTGCGAAAAATTTCGAACCGTTGGAATGCGAAGTTTTTTGAAACATTATGAAGAAATCATGTAAGAACTTTTCACGACGCTGCAGTCCAACCATTCCCATATGTGCATAACCTCTCACCCAAAGCCGTGACTTTAGTGTTTTTTTCACGGGCAACCACCGTTTTATCTTCATACCAAAAACGTGGTGCACACGTTTCACCATAAAACTGATTTTTTTTTTCTATCTCCATGACAATATCCTTTGCAGAGAGATAGGGAGCATTGCAATCGTTGAGCCTTGTGGACCATATTTCACCGAGCGCGTTTTGGTCGTGATACCTATGGAAAATACACCAAAAAGTGGTAGACTGGTAATTAGGAAATAAAACGTGCAAAGTTTTGAAGAACAACCTCCACATAGAACTCCATGTGTCTAAACACCTCTGCTCATACCGATTCTTCGGAGAGAACTAAAGAAAGCAGTCTGCGGGGGTAAACAAGGGTTCTTTCAACTTTTCAATGCTTACAATAACATCATGCCTAGCTGGATCAGCCACTTGCAGCCTAGCTGGTAACCTTAACATATATCAGATAACGCAGTAATATTTCATGCAATGGCCAGATTGGCAGGATCGCCCCACTGCGCAGGTCCTTGCTTGGCGATCACAGCTATCGCGATCTTTAGGTTTGCAGGCTTGGCAGTCTAGCTGGATCAGCCACTTTTTCCTGACAAGTCGGAGCAAGATTTGAAAAATCAAGCTTCCGGTGCACGACCCTGTAACGCAGTAATAATCCTTAGGACCAGCGCGCATGTCATAAAACAGTTTGCCATTCCACCTTTATCGATATATATTGATTGTTTCGATTCACTACATGCAAAATTGTGTCGGCGTTGATCAGAGCGGGTATGAGAAACCTGTTTTCGTGATTTAAGTCATAGCATGAACTATAATGTGATAATCCGAATGTTTGTTATGCTCAAAAGGGTTGTTGTTTCCTTCGCCGTCTTTCAGTTTGTCCACCAAACTCTCACTATCACCGGTAGAAAAATTTTGGCTTTTTGAAACCGGGAACGCAGAACATACCGAATGTTCTGCAATCCACTTGGTTGGGAAATAACGAAAGTTAAAATACGCGCGAAAGAGAGACAAGCTTGGCGACAGAGCGTTTCTAAGTCCAGAGTCGACAGAATATTTCCCTTTTTTATGTTTTCCTCATCCACATATCAACTGTTTTCAAACAGTCAATCTTCCCAAGACTTATTGGACGCAACACCTGTTTTTCCATTTTGCTATGTTCACGTAGCGTTGCAAGGAAATCAAGCGGAAATGTGACGGAGCTGTAAACCACAACACAACACGGAAATGTCAGTTAATTTAAAATAAGTAAGTAATAGACAAACCTTTCGACAAATGATTGCTGAGGAATTTCGCCTTCTCGAGTTCGCACATCGATCAATTGAGGCGTGTCGAAAAAATCTGGATGGATAAAAACTCGCCGCATGCGACCTACCCAGATACAGCAACGACTTTGTTGCATTTTATTTCATCACAATTTTCCGGAGGTTCTTCGCCACTTTACGACACCTTCTTGATGAGTTGACAGACCCAGCTGGACAACTCTGAATCCAACTGCCCAGTGAACTGACGTTTATGAACGGTTTAGCATAATCACTGTTCTCATCATACTTGCGCACGAATTCGGATTTATTACTTTCGCCCTCTACTGACGTCTGATTAACTCCGGGTCATCAACTCGACAACTTACAACGAACTACCTTTGCGACCTTTTCATTAGAAGACAAACAATGTACATACCTTATCACAACACCTAAATGCAACGACGAGAATATATTTAAACACTTGTTACTGTGGCAAACACTCCCGTAGCTTGGTGTGTATGTAATGAAACTCAAGCTTATAACACTTTATAAAAAAGTGCCATTGCATGCTGTAAAATTTACCACGGTGGTCACTTATAACATGCCCTCGAATTTTTCAGACCCCCCTCATATAGAATGTTTGATTTGTTTTATTGTACAAATAGGTGGTAAAAGGCAAGACTGTACCGTGTGATGTAAAGTGGAATCACTTTCGCAATAAATTGAATGTTTTCACATGTGAGTGGCTACAGAGGCCTTATTTGGCGAAAAGATTGAAAAGAAGAGGATGTGCGACCGCTTGCTCAAAATGACTGTGCGAAGCCATTTAGGAAGTACGTTGGACGCAACGAGGATTTGTCTTTCTCCGAAAGTGAGGCTAAAGCGAAATTGAGATAAGTAATTTGTGACTTGGTTGGTGCTGCCAATCCAAGGTAGAAATACATAGTTTAGCATGTTTCTTTGTTAATTTGAACAATCCTTGGAAGGTGTCAATAAACAATGAAATCATAAAAAACGGAAATGTTCTCAACAAAGCAAAACTTTCAAGGAATTTGTCTCACATTGTTCAGTCAAAACAAAGTAAATTAATATCTCAAAACAAATTACCAAGACTGTCTGTACATGATATTATTGAATTTCAAAACAAACTTTTGTACTTGCAGGTGTAAACAAAATCATATTACTGCATTTTTTACTGCTGTTTTACAGGAAAATGCCCACAATCTAAAGCAGTTGTGTACCGAATTTGACCTTAATTGCAAAGCATTAAAAAGATAATTTACTTGTAGGTGGGATTGTGCATTTTAGATGTGTAAGGGATTATTTAGATGGACTTTTGTCATGTGCACAAAGACCTGACATCCCAGTTGGGGGTGCTTCATGTTACAATGACCTATTTACATTTCACACATGCGCATTTTGGAAATTCCTTGCCACTACCCAGTTTTACATTGTGGAACTGCTCACTACAGTAAACACATTGTCTCAACATTCACAGACTCTCCTATTCGTTTCATACAATGTTGCACCATCTCCTTTGATAACATCTGTAATGACCCTAACCGTTTGGCAGAAATTCCTTGTATAAAATAGTAATTAGGCCAGACAGGGACTTGTTAGTCCTAAATCTGACATTCTTTCAAATCATGCTACCAAATTAATTTGACCGGTTTTTGTACCACATATTTGCACGATTTCTATGATCACAATTGCCGATCGAATAAGGCTTTTTCCATAACACCACAAACTTTCACTATTTGATCAAAGGTCTGGATTTATTGGTGTTTTAATCAATAATACCATGTTTGTGGTCAAGTAACTTTCCATGTCAAATGTTTTCCAATTTGCCGAAAAGCATGGAAGACTGCAAAATTGCGTTCCCTGTTATTTACGACTTGATGGTTTGCGTTTCGGCGACATCACATGTATCTTAAAGCACTAGGTTCTCAGAAATTCACAAACAAAATATTACAAATTTTAGCAAATATTGGTTCATCATCAATTACATCCACTAATCCTTGCATTGAAAAAGAATTGTGCGTTTATTACTTGCATCAGTTGTTGCATGTGCAGGGACGTCTCACGTTTGCGAAATGAAAACACTTCTTATATCTCGACTGTATTTCACGGAAGACAACTAAACTTCCAACAACAAGCTGTCTTTTCGAATGAATCACGGATTCTTCCGAACTCAAATGCGTGATTTTAAGATATACTATGCTCGAGGGAATTTGCCCTATGTTATTAAAAATTTCCAGAATAACTCCAATCCACAAATTACAGACCCATATCTCTACTTCTAACTTTCAGTAAAGTATTTGAAAAACTATTGTATGAACACCAATTTGCATCACACCAAATTTACAATGAGCTATTGTTGAACAGTGAAAACAATCTTGTATCATGCTGCATATCGTTAGACTTATCAAAGGCATTTGACACAGTTGATCACAAAATACTACTCTCCAAAATGAACAAATTATTTGGCTGCTAAGAATTAGCCTCCAAATTGCCTTTAGATGCGTGACCAAACTGTTTGTGCAATTTCAAAATCGCTTTGTAACAATAATGTCCATTATTGGAAACCAATAGCTTCACCTTTTCTTTAAGTGTCATGTTGCAAATCCTTGCTTAATAACAAGGGAATGTCATCTTAAACAATTGAGGTGTCATGTGCAGGTATATTTGCTCGTTGATAAGATATTGTGACGTAGTGTTCACATTTACGTAATTTTCCATTAGGTAATGGAGAGTGACTTGTAGTTTGTTCTGCCCAGGTAAATACCACAGTTCTCGGAACGACAATGGAGAATCGCTCAAACATATAATTATGTATCGCGGTTCTCACGCAAGCCGCATAACTGGTTAATATGAATTGTCTTTAAATCTGTGGTTTCTGTGGCCCGAATTCACTCTGCGCTGGGCTTCTGCCTAGTGTAGTTTCACCATTCCATTCTACATTTTGGTTCGCCTTTAGCGTAGAATCACCGTCTGTATATTCTACTCATAAAGTTACGAAGAGGAGTCAGGGAAACGCATATCGCAGTTGAACACGCAGTTCAAACAAACAAACAACACTCGTCTACCATCCCCAAATTTAAAAATAGACTTGGCTTGATAAACTTTTACTTTGCGTCTAAAGTTTTTGTTAAAGGCTTTAAGATAACTGTTGAACCATTTTTGCCCAATTGCACATCCAAACGAGTCAGCAACCAGAATCTCATTGGTCTTTTCGTATGTTATGTTGTTTTCGTGGCATCAACTGTATTTTTATTAACGTCGGATAATAATGACGCCCTGAACCCATATCAACTCATTCGTTTTCACGGTAGACAACTGAACTTCCAGCAACTAGCTCTGTTTTCGAATGAATCACGGATTCGTCCTAACTCAAATGCGTGACTTTAAGTGTATAGGTGTATCCTTTTTGATCAGAGTCCGATATACGGCAGTGTTAATATTTTGTGTAGAATCCCGTTATATCGTTCGGAGGTTTCATGGACACTACTGCTTCTATTTTTGAAGGATCTGGATAAATACCATTTTCATCAATGATATGACCTAAGAAACCGATTCGTTTCGCAGAAAAGACACACTTATCTGCATTTAACGTTACTCCAGCCTGCTGTAGGCGCGACAGGACTTCCATCAAACGCTCGTCGTGATGTGTCTGAGTGTCTCCAAACACGAGAATGTCGTCCATGTGGCACAAAACTCCTTGAAGTGAGTCCAATATTTGTGACATTTGTCTTTGGAAATGTTCTGGAGCAGATGTTATACCGAAAGGTAATCTATTAAAACAGAACCTCCCCACTGGTGTTATGAAAGTGGTTAGCAATCGAGATTTTTTTGAGAGTACAATTTGCCAAAATCCCGAATTAGCATCCAATTTAGAAAAATATTTGCAAGCAAGTGTTGCATCAACAGTAGGCAGCATCAGTCGTTCGCGACAAACAAGTTTATTTAAGTGAGTATAGTCCACACATATTCTAACGGTGTTTAAGTACACGAGAAATAACTCCAATTTCTTCCATTCTTTTTAGTTCGGTTATAACTTTATCATGTAAAGGAAGTGGCACTCTGCGAGGTGAAGTGAGACAAAATGGTTTTGTTGAATGTATGAGTTTTATATCATAAGTGGGTGTCAATTGTCCAAGTCCCGAAAAAATCTTGGGGTATAAATCGGTAAACTTACTTTCAGATTTTACTGCACAAAGAGACTTGAGAATATTCAGAGACTCTATAGCCGGCCAAGCGTAATCCTTTGACAACATAAATATCTTGTACCGACGAAATACCTTCATGTTCTAATTTAGCTGAGACCCTAAGGACCCCGCAACACTTCACTGCAAGGTAACAATTCCGGGGCATCCAATAAGTTATGTAGTTGAACAGAAAGAGCAGTTACATCCGCACCTGTGTCTATACGGAAGTTGATTGTTTTGCCATTAACAAAAACAGAAAAGTTATTTTTCTGTCTACCTGACATAGCGGTACAAATATACACCCGTCCCAAGTACAAAGGCAACTTATTTTCTTCTATGAAATGAAGTGATTTGCTTTTACATACCGACTGGAAATGACCGCGCTTGTTGCACGTGTGACATGTAGCATTGCGCGCTCGGCAAAGTTGCGGTGCTTGATTGGCGCTTGCGTTGAACGCGCTCAACGTCGACATAGGAATGAGATGTGCGACGCATTTCCACCTGCTGCTTTTTCACAATCTCAGTGTTTCTGGCCATATTCACTGCTTTATTCAAAGTTAGATTAGGATCTAGTTGCAATCGCTCAGACAAACTTTTATCAAGCAACCCAACCACGATACGATCTCTTATCATTTCTTTTAGTTCGCCATAATTGCAGCTTTCGACTAGTGAAAATAGTGAAGTTATAAATTCATCAATAGTTTCTCCAGGTCTTTGCGCACGTGAATTAAACTGGCATCGTTCATAAATTACATTCTTACGAACATTACAATGTCATACGTTGTAACTTCGTCAGCAGATAAACCGAAAGAGTTTAGAATATCATCGGCCTTATCGCCGAGAAGGTATATGAGTGTATCAGTTTGCTTTCGTCAGACAATTTAGACGCTGATCTGTAGCGATCAAACCTGCGAATCCATTTCCGGCGGCGATATCTGGAAAGCCATACTCTTCTATCACTTAGGTAGTGGACAAGGCAAATATCTTGAGGTCCAGCTTCTGACACCATGTATTGTTGTAGTTTGTTACACAACATAAACGGAACGAAACAGCAGTGCACAGTAACATAGGTTGCAATAGAATGCCCTTGACGGCACAGAGGAACACTTATATATGAGGTGGTCACGTGACACCACCACGTTGTGCAATCATTCAGGCGAAACACACTACAGTTTTAAATAACGCCCTACAGATCACAACATGGAACGCTAAATGCGACGATGAGACCTATGCTCGAGGGAATTTACCCTGTTATTAAAAATTTCCAGAATAATTCCAATCCAGGCTCAACTGACCAATGTACAAATTACAGGCCCATATCTCTACCAAAATAGAACTGTTTCGCTATGTAATAGCTCATCAGGTTACCTGGCAGGCAACAACAGTTTTTAAAAGTAATATCAATATAGTTAAAATATAAAATTTACTCAAAAGCAAAAATATTTGGATTCTGTACTTTACAATGATGTAAAGTTGTACTATGGATATTGCATAACTAATTAATAAGTGTATTTCAACAACAGTTGGTCATTGTGCTAGCTGTGGATCTGGAAAAATGACACAAAAAAATCATTCTATGTGTTTTATCTCCAAAGCTATCAAGTACCTAATCTGATGCAGTTATCTAGAATGTGGAAAAGCTATTGTGTTCACCAATTTGTAATACCATATATTGCATGAACATGCAAAAACTTTCATATGGTTATCAATGCATCCACAGCACTCTTGTCAAAATGTTACATTTAAAACTGCAGTTCAACATAACATCCATGCATAAAAGGATGAGAAAGGATATAATCCACTTGCAAAGTAATAAAACACCCCTTGCTACCCATCAAAAAAGAAATATATTCACAATAAAAGCGATTAACGGAGGCTGTAAGTAACTGAGGACATTCATTTAAATACCGTGCAAAACGCGCGTTAAATTAATCGAAAAAGCTGCTGTTTACTGCGCAAAAAACTACTAAGCCCTGCAGCAGTCATTACATGGCCGAAAAATTACTTGGCCAAAGTCAGTTAAGGAACACCTATTTTGATGGCCCAAAAATTCAGCCGTTTTGGCCTGCGTCATTTGCGTCACTTCCATATTTGGTCACATGGCCCAAATCTCGCGACATGGAAACATACTATAAGAGTTTCTAGCAGTCTATGAAAAACATACTCATGCAAATTAACCTTACTTTCAACATATGTGAAGGGTCAGAGCACAAAAATATTGAGCAACTCTGAGAAAATGGATTGGCAGCGACAAAAGGTTTATCTAGGGGTATGCTTTTTAAGCCACTTAGAAGGGTGTTTATGCGGCACAGAAATAAACTTATTGAAAAAGTCAAGGTAAAGATTGAATTAAATTTTTTTTCAGATGTAAATCCTATACTTGTTCACTGGGATGCTGTTAATTTATAGCAAACTGGATTACAAATATGTTGTATCATTGTTTGAGCAATGGAACTTTCCATGTTTAAAAATTATTTGCTTCTTCCAGAGTCATAGTGAGAACAGGAAAAAACATAAAGGAAAGAATAAAATGTTGGATTACAAAACAACTTTTGCAGTATTTCCACCTCAACAGAGGTAACTTTTGGTTTGCTAAAATTTGTTTTGTATGATACCAAAAACTATATTCGTTGTAGAACTGTGAATCAATGGAAACAATGAATTGCACGAAACATTGTCAAACCAAAAAGTCCATATTTGGTTTTATGTGCAGACAATATGGGAATCATTCAATGCGGATTGCTTCTATTTAGTATTTGTAGAACAACCACATTTTCGTGATTTGGACATGTTCGTGGCAAAGTGGTTTATTCTGACACTCGAAATACTGTTTTAGATCCAACTGATCTACCCCTTGTTACAGACTCCGGGACACCAGAACCAACAATGTTTACCAGACGTTGTCGCGAAATTCGAAATCCGCCGAGATTCAGAGATTGTGGTCAAGTGCAATTTGAATTGTGCGACGAACTAGAACTAGTGGCGATTATAATGTCGTTGAACCAACACCCTGTCACCGTAAAGCAAAACATTGTCAAACTGTAACAACCGAAGTTTAGATTTTATTAAAATTTCAATGTTTATGTGTCAAACCAAAAGGTAGATGCTAAAGAACCACCCCACAGCTAGGTCGTCAATTGTGATCATAGAAATCGTGCAAATATGTGGTACGTCGGTTTCGATGAAGAGTATTTGGTAGCATTATTTAAATCTCAATAATTTTAAATCATTTGCCGAACTAGCATCTAATGCCGAAATAGCAGTAATACCTTGTAGATCTCATGTAGGGATATCACAGAATGAACGGCGGGAAAGAAATCACGTGAACAAGGTCACACCATTGTTTGTGCGAATGAGAACCTTTAACTGATCGGTTCGATGCAACCACAACCATCGCTAAAATTTGTTTTAGGTTTATTTTACATATTTTCTGTTTGTTGCCACATACCTTTTTTTTCTTTAAGCCAAATATTACTGAAGTACTTTTGCAGTTTTAAATTATTTTTCCAATGTGTTGACTGCAAGAGCCACAATGCTTTTTCGTAGCTCTCTTCACATTCAGCCCTTGCTACATTTCTCATTAGTGAAAGCACTTCGTCCTTATGTTGGCCAACATTATTGACATACTTTCTTACCCATCGTTCCCATGCCTGTTCGACATTTGTATCTGTAAGCACGCTTGTTTAGTATACATATTTATCCTAACATGCAATGCACAAACCTGCAAAGACACTTTCAATCGCATGTATTTCAGCATCACATTTGTCAACCATAAAATAGTTTGGTTTCCAAGAAAAATGTTTTTAAAATGGACAATGCGTCGCTCATTTTGTGTAATAAAGCTGCCAACAACTTTGTAACCAACATTTGTTTTCACACAAAGAAAAAATAGTGGAAGAGCATATTTGGAAACTGATGATGCTCTTATCAAGCGAAACTGGTTTTCTAAATACAAATCTGCGGACATAAATTAGAGGCTTGTTGCATCACATTACATGTTTTCATCATTTTGGACTACATTGCAAGCTATTTTGTAGATGGAAATGCACTGACCTTCCTGGGAACGTAGTACAAAATATAACACTGCCGTATATCTGACTCCTGCTCTACTGTTTAAACAAAGTCTGCAGACCTTTAAGATTTACCCTCCAATTTAATTCATTAAAACAACAAAACACATCGACAACTTACAAACAACGCATAGAATCTGGTTCCAAACAATAGCTCGTGTAGCTAGGCGACAATCAACCCCTTTTTACTTGTCTCTGATTACTTGATAAATTTGAATGGAATATATAGCCAGAGAGAGTGCAGTTAATTGGGTTCAGGTAAAAGAAAGACTACTTAAAAAATGACGTCAGTGTTGTAGAACGTTTTAATGAGGTGTACGGAGCGCTACTTGTGTCATTTAGCATGAATGATTGGTGTTCGTTCGGTCTAAACGAGTTGACGTGAGTTTGTACCCGTGGCTAATTGTAACAGGTTGGTGTCGGGACAAAGCAATTTCGCGTAATAGATGCAGAAAAAACGTTTCCGTGTCCTTTCCCTTACTGTTCGAGGTTTGGACATCGCAAATCAATTTTACGTCATATGCGCCATGAACATGCCACTTCAAATACAATAGCACTTACGTGCAAGATTGTAGATTGTGGAAAGGTTTTCTAATAAGGACTCATGAAAGCATCACATGAAAACTCATTTGAAGAAGAAACTTCAAATGTGGCTGAAGACCAAATTCCAGAAGAGACACAGTTTATAAAAAATATTGTAAATTTGTACTTGAATATTCGAGAGGGATATGTACTTCGTTTAGCACACTTACGTAGACAAGTCGGATCACGAGAGGATTGATGTTTTGAAAAGAAAAAAGGCAAATCTTTTTTTTCTTCTCTCTCTCTCTCTCTCTCTCTCTCGGCGGGAACTTAACGCAACGTGGCGTCTGGTCCGGTATCGTGACGACGTGACCGTTGTACTTATTTACAGTTTTGTAAGGATATAGGTGTTTAGATAATTAATTTAGGTTATTATATTAGTTTTAATAATTTTCAGTTAATTTTTATTAAAAAACGTTAAAGAGATGAGTGAGATGGATTTACGGTTAGTGTGCATACGCTGCACGAATTTATTGCGTTAAATGGGCATTTTGGATACATTGCAGGTTTGAAGAGTCTATAAAGTGGTTTGGAAGTGCAAATACATTCAAAAAGGTTGTAAAAAGTAAAAATGATTGCTATATTTTTTAGTGTAATATTTCCAAATTTCAGCACTTTCCGACAATAGATAAAGCCTCTGAGTTCATTCACCAGTTTGAGACCACACTTGAACTAAAAAACGAAGGTTACTCTTCAATAGAAACTGGTATGACATTTTATCTATCGTGGTTTATGTATCTGTTACAAAAACTTGGAATCAAGTTAAATTTTTTTTTTTGCAGATAACAATCAAATAGTTGTCCACTGGGATGCTGATAATGGTGTTCCTTACACCACAATTAAAAAAACAAACTGGGAGTACTTCAGTGCTACAAATGAGAGTGGAAAACCCAGTAGCAAATTAGATTACAAATATGTTGTAACCTTGCTTGAGCAATGGAACTTTCCATGTTTAAAGGCATCGGCTGATTAAAATATTAAAAAATTTTATGCCCCTAAAATGAAATCTTTTGCTCTGTACAGGGTCAACAGGAGCATGCACGGAGAAATGCTAGGCAAGTTATTCAAAATGTTCATTCCGGAAAAAACAAAGCAGTGGATTGCAATACAACTTTTACCGCAGTGTTTTGTAAAAGTGGAAACAACTCATCAGATGTAGGTTTTAGTTTTCTAAAGTTTTTAGGTATATATGTGCTTTTGTACAAATCCTGTTCTTAACCATTAGAAGCCCGAATCTGATGAAACTGTGGATTGCACAAAACAGTATGAAAATTTGATATCTTTTTAGTGGGTTGTCACAATGGAACATTGCCAGAACGCAATTAAGGAATTTGAAACTTCCACGATGAAGTTCATTCAACAAAGGAAAATTTCATATGGTAAATCTGAGTTATTGCAGTGGTCTGTTGTAAAAAATTGTGATTTTGTGCAGACATTTCCAAAAGTTTAATATGCTGGGATGAATCCTTTGTTCCATATGTAATACTAAAATCTACATGGTTGGAATGTCAGCATGGAATTGACCGAAACAAAAAATACAATGAAAAGCGGAAAATAGAAACTCCAAAACAGGTAAAGAGAAAAAGGTTTTGTCATCAGTTAAGTAATAGGTTTTTATTGCAGTTGCAAGACCATCCTAATCCGTTCAAGAAAAACTTGTGTGTTCAAAGCACCAAGAAAAGGAACTGCAAAGCAAAATTATGCATTCAAGAAATTTGCAAGTTTCCACAATTTCAGGTGAGGAACATTCTTATGACTTAAATAAAAACATATTGATATTCATACAATTTAGATGTCCAAACACAACAGACGAAATAAAACAAATTCAAGTGCAGCCATTAGAAGTCTGTTGGCTGGAAATGATAAAAACATCATTAAAAAGTTGGAATACAAAGTTTCCTTTCCTGATGAAAGTGAGCATTCTGGCCATGTTTTGGGTCAAGTATGTAATTTCTAACACCCTTTAAAAAGAAACTTGTATTGCATGAATGTTGATACTCATTTCAGGGTGCTGGTTTCTTACAGCCAGTTGATAAACGGTTAATTGAGAAAATTGATGAATTGGTATCTGAAGGTGTCCATTCTGTAGATGAAATTATGCGACATCTCAAATATTATGTGCTTCATGAACTCTTTAAAAACAGCGATAGACCAGCACCAACAAACAGACGATTTTTTCCAACCAAAAAGGACATTCAGTCGCATTATTATAAAGCCTTCACCAGACAAAGACTCTCCAAAATTGATCAAACAAATGTCCAGTGCTTAGTTGATGAATGGACAAAAAATGCAGAGATAGGTGACAATATTTTGTTTCGACCATACAAAGCTGGTGATAGCTGGAATGAAAATTCCAAATCCGTTGATGGTCAACAATGGCAAGATAAACCACTTAACCAAACGATGCTGTTTGTTCATCAATTTGCTTGGCAGCGCAGACTCCTACTGCGTTATGGTCAAGACATTTGCCTTATGGATGCCACTTACAAGACATCTAAATATGCACTGCCTTTGTTTTTTGTCTGTGTAAAGACAAATGTCGGCTATCAAGTCATTGCAACTTTCATCACTCAAAATGAACGGCAATCTGACATAGAAGAAGCACTCTCAGTTCTCCAAAAATGGACACCAAATTGGAAACCAGCATTTTTTATGACAGACAAATGTGATTCAGAAATTAATGCGATTGAAAATGTTTTCAAAGGTAAAACATTCTTCACATGCATTTGAGTGTTAATGTGTAGCTTACAATTTAAGGCCAAAATAATTTTATTGCTAGTTCACTGAAATAATATTTAATCACTGCAGATTGTCAAGTTTTAATATGTGACTTTCACCGAGAACAGGCATGGGAGTGCTGGGTGAGAAAATCTGAAAATAATATTGGGGATGATAGAGAAAGTGTGTTAGCCCTAATGAGAGCTATTGCCAATGCTGAGAGCAAAGAAAGTTTTCAAAAAGCTTTGAGCAAGTTCGTACTGGAGCGACAACAAAAGGCTACAAAAATATTTCACTAATGTTTGGTTGACAGAAAAAGAAGTAAGAAATCAGGTTTAACACAGTATTTATGCAGCATACATCTACTACTGTTTGCTGTATTTTAGAGATGGTTGTGGGTTTACCGGGCAGATCGCCTGAAGGTTCTAATACGAACCAATAATGGCGTTGAAAGACAAAATAGAGTTTTAAAGGAATGCCACATCCGTTTTAGAACAGACAAATCTCTTTCTGGGCTTATTACGATTTTACATAAAGAGTTTCTGCCCGAGGGATTGGTTAAGTAAGTTTGTTATACAGAAACTTGTGTATTTGTAGTAAGTCTTGAATTGTTACTATTATGACAAATATATTAAAGCAGTGCATTTTAGGTATCAACGAGAAAATATGAGATCTTCAAGTGACTACCGAAGTTACAGTGACTTCGTTCCCCCCTTCCTTCAAAATCGACCTAGAAAAATAGTGAAACATTGCATTCAACGAATTGGGGAATCATCAAATGTCACAGCAAGAACAATTGAAAGGAATGGAAATGTTTTTTATGTGAAAAGTTGTTCATCCGATGAGATTTATTCCATAAAATTCTGAGGAACAAATGTTTTTCCAAAATGCACATGTGCAGACTTTACTAGGTACTTTTTGCCTTGCAAGCACATGTTCGCTGTTTTTCACAAGTACGATGATGTGGACTGGTACAGTCTACCTGCATGGTACCACAGTTCAGTGCACATGGTACTTGATCCAGAAATTGTTGGTCAACTATCTGTTCAACAAGCCTCAAAGAAAATGGATGAACCTGCAACCAAGTCATTAGATGAACCAACACATTCACATGATTATGAAAAAAACAACATGCCTTCGGATGAAAGTTCAAATTTACAGAAAAGCCATCATAAGTTTGTTGAAGTAACAAAGGCATTGCTGGACATGTCCTATGATGTAACTTCACCAGTCGTTTTAGATGAAGCAACTGCAAATGTTGAAACAATGTTATCCACATTTTCAAATGCATGTTCTTTTGACAGCGGTTTCAGAATAATTCAAACACCAAAACTGAAGTCGCTAAAAAGAAAAAGACCAGCATATTCACAATCCAAAAACGATGAGCTGCCTAGAAAACAGCCAAAGCCAAATCCATATGCTTCAAGGGTTGGTGCCCGGGCAAACCTCATGCGACCTTTGCACCAAGTAAAAACATTGTTTCCTATAACAGGAAAAAAAAAAAACAAGACAGTTATTGCAGAACCTATGGATGACGACTTTGTTGAACCACCTTCATTCAAAGGGGAATTGCATAAAACAATGATAACACCACAGATTGCAACCAAACTGAGCAAGGTTGATCAGCAATTGTTAAAAAATGGTCCCCGTTCTCTCTGTATGCTAGACCTAAAAACAGTTGAACCTTTATTGCCAGACTGTGAGAAGGTCATCCTTAAATCCAAAGACCAAGATTTCACCCCTGGCTGGTTAACTGATGAAGTCATCAACAGTTACTTGTGGAGATTAACCACTGCAAACAGCCATACACTGTATGTATGTTCCATGGTTGTCCGAACATTAATGCAAAAAGGTTCTATTAAAAGATTGTGGAGTGGTGTCTCCCTTCACAAAAAACAAATGATTTTTTTGCCCTGGATAACTAAAAGACATTGGATTCTTCTTGCAGTCAACATTAAAAAAAGACAATTGTTATACATTGATCCGTTGAAAAATTCCTGTGTTGACCATTTACAGGGTGTTGCTAAGGCAAAATCAATGGTTGACCATTTGTTGTCGCAAAAATTCCATTTTAAAATTGAATCAGTTGAATCCCCAAAACGGGTTTATCAACCGGATTCTGACAGCTGTGGAGTATTCATTTGCATGTATGCCAAATGGCTTACTATAGGTATAAGCCTTGAACAAAGGTGTTCTGTATACCTGTACAGAAAAGAAATATTCGACAGTATTTCTGGAAACTGCCTAACTGGCAAACTTAGAAGACAGAAATGCAAGTTTTACAATGACAATACTAAGACTCTTTGGGTTGAATGTACTAGATGCAAACAATGGTTCCATGTAGAGTGTGTAGGCAAAACCGTTGGCAATGCATCAGATGATATGTATTTTGTTTGCCCAAGTTAAACATGCAAATGTGCAATTTTAGCAATCGCTTGGTCATCGAGTGAGGTGTATATGCCACTATGCTGTGCGAAGGTTGCAAAACCCTAGCCAGTGCAATCGCTTGGTCATCGAGTGAGGTGTATATGCCACTATGCTGTGCGAAGGTTGCAAAACCCTAGCCAGTGCAATCGCTTGGTCATCGAGTGAGGTGTATATGCCACTATGCTGTGCGAAGGTTGCAAAACCCTAGCCAGTGCAATCGCTTGGTCATCGAGTGAGGTGTATATGCCACTATGCTGTGCGAAGGTTGCAAAACCCTAGCCAGTGCAATCGCTTGGTCATCGAGTGAGGTGTATATGCCACTATGCTGTGCGAAGGTTGCAAAACCCTAGCCAGTGCAATCGCTTGGTCATCGAGTGAGGTGTATATGCCACTATGCTGTGCGAAGGTTGCAAAACACTGGCCAGTGCAATCGCTTGGTTATCGAGTGAGGTGTATATGCCACTATGCTGTGCGAAGGTTGCAACCTTTTCTTAGATTAATAAACAAAACAATTTGTTCTTTAGTTTATTGGTGATGCTGAATAAAAAAAAACAATATTGTAAATGACATGCATCCATGTGGTGAAACAAAATTAGCATTGCAGTATTGTCAGTTACCTCTGGGTCTTTCATTTCTTCGTCTAAACAAAAAAATAAATAAAATGTAGACTGGTTGTAGTGTTTACAAACTATGGAGTGTGATGTGATCTCTGTGTAAACAATATGTCACGTGACCGGATAACCGCATGCTGGACATGCTATGGAGATTCGATTGGTATTCTATTCGAACGAAGTATCAAACATATATCTGGTGTCATCTAGTCTTTAGTGCAGAACTAGACAGAGAAACACTATAACTGGCGACGAGGATAACGAGTGTGAACGAAGATACTCCAACGTCACCTTAGAAACGAGGCAACTATAACCTCGACTGTACTCGAAAGTTAAAGAGACAGACAGACGTAAAAGCCGAACAAAAACAAGATGGCTGCATCAAAGTCTGATAGAATACCCATATTTGACATAACTGATCCGTCAACAACAGGTTCACGTTGGGTGAAGTGGGTTAAACGTCTAGAACATTTCTTTGTGTCCGAAGATGTCACAGACAACAAAAAGAAAAGATCTCTTTTGATAATTTATGCAGGAGCAGAAGTATTTGACATTTTTGAAACTTTACCAGACACTGGTGATGCTGACGATTATGACAAAGCTCTTGAAGCTCTTAACAAGTATTTCATTCCAAAGAAACATACTGACTATGAAGTATTTAAGTTTCGTGAGTCAAAACAGTTGGAGGATGAAAGCATGAATCAATTTTATTCACGACTTCGCAAACTATCTGCTGAATGTGAATTCCATGATCGTGACCAAGAGATCAAATATCAGATTATTTGCAAGTGCAAAGATAACAGGTTGAGAATTAGAGCCTTTGAAAGAAGAGGTATCAATCTTGCAGAACTGCTTGATATGGCATATGCTATGGAATCATCAGAATCACATGCATCAGCCATAGCAAATCGAATCAAGTCGGAGCCAGCAAAGGAAGAAATGGTCTCCAGAGTCAAGCAGAAAAGATTTCCAAAAGAAAACAAAACAGCTTCAAACAAGCATGTTGAATCAAAACACAGAAAATGTTACTTCTGTGCAGGAAACTATCCTCATGCACGTGGACGCAAGTCTTGTCCAGCATTTGGAAACAAGTGTGATAATTGCGGAAAGTTCAATCATTTTCCTCAATGTTGTCTTATGAACAAAAACAAGAGACAAGTTAGAAATACAGAAAACATCTATAGTTCAGATGAAAGTGATGAAGAATCACGATGTGTATCCATGTGTCAAGTAAAGAGTGTCAACTATAAAACACCACACATGATCTTGAAAGTGAATGAACAAGAAATTCCTTTTGTAATAGACTCAGGTGCATCTGTAAACATAATTGATGAGAAAAGTCTGAAAAAGTTGAAAGATTGCACACTAGAGAAAACTAAAACAGAGATACATGTATATGGAGCGAAGAAACCATTACCAATCTTAGGGAAGATCCATGCTGAAGTTAAAACAGCAAGTTTCAAAATCCATACAAAGTTGTATGTGGTGAAAGGTGAACATGGTTGTTTGTTGAGTTATGGCACATCAAAAAAGCTACATTTGCTTGAAATTGCAAACACCATGGTAAAGGCTGCTGAAGAAAATATCCTTAAATCATACGCTGACCGATTTGAAGGAATTGGCAAACTCAAAGGATACAAAGCAAAGTTGCACATTGATAAATCAGTACAACCAATAGCACAGCCACACAGAAGAGTACCTTTCCATATCAGAGACAAAGTGAAGAAAGAACTAGAGTATTTGGAGAAGAATGAAATCATTGAAAAAGTTTCAGGTCCTACTCCGTGGGTCTCTCCAATAGTAACTCCACCAAAACCAAACAGTCCAGAAGAAGTTCGCATTTGTGTGGATATGCGACAAGCTAACAAAGCTATACACAGAGAAAGACACATCTGTCCTACACTTGATGATATTATCCACAGTTTGAATGGAGCAATAGTATTCTCCAAGTTGGATCTAAACAAAGGATATCATCAAATTGAGTTGGATGAAAACAGTAGATACATCACAACTTTCTCTACACATGATGGTCTTTACAGATACAAACGCCTAAACTTTGGAGTTTGTTCTGCCGCTGAATTATTCCAGAAGATCATACAACAACTGATAGAAGGCATACCAGGTGCATTGAACGTAAGTGATGACATCATTGTATTTGGAAAAACTAAAGCTGAACATGATAAAAGTCTCACTGCTGTACTCAATATTTTAAGACTGAAAAATCTTACATTAAACAAGAAAAAATGTGAGTTCAACAAGTCTAAACTTGAATTTTTTGGATTTGTTATGAGCAAAACTGGAATCTATGCTCAAGAGAAAAAGATTGAAGCAATTAAAAATGCTGAAACTCCCAAATCAGTACAAGAAGTAAGAAGCTTACTGGGATTAGCTAACTACTGTTCCAGATTAATTAAAGATTATGCTACAATCACTCAACCATTGAGAGAATTAACACACAAGAACTGTACTTGGAAGTGGAACTCCAAACATGATGAAGCATTGCATCAACTGAAAGACAGTTTGACAAACAAGTCAGTCATACGCTATTTTGATCAACAAAAAGAAACTGAGTTGATAGTCGATGCAAGTCCAGTAGGGTTAGGTGCTGTCCTTACCCAAAGAGATGAAAATAATAATCTCTATATTGTGGCTTATGCAAGCAAAGTGCTCACACCCGTTGAACAAAGATATTCACAAACAGAACGTGAAGCTTTAGCAATTGTCTGGGGATGTGAACATTTTCACTTGTATTTGTATGGAATACAAAAACCATTTACTCTTGTGACAGATCACAAGCCATTAGAATTGATATTCAAAAACCCATCATCAAAACCTCCAGCAAGAATTGAAAGATGGAATTTGAGATTGCAACCATACAATTTCAAAGTTGTATACCGTCCTGGCAAAGATAATCCAGCAGATTACATGTCACGGCATCCTATCACTCACCATTCTGTCAAAGACACAAATGATACTGAATTATACATAAATTTCATTGCAACATCAGCTATACCAACAGCAATGACAAAATCTGACATACAAGAAGCCTTGCAAAAAGATGAAGTACTTCAGAAAGTTATTGAATTGACAAGAAACAACAAATGGAAAGCAAATTTGGATGATCCAAACCTAAAACCATTTTTGTTAATCAGAAATGAACTGGTAGTAACAGAGGATGATCTCCTTCTAAAAGGTACAAAAATAGTTATTCCAAAAATGTTACAAAAGAAAGTCATTAAATTGGCACATGAAGGACATCAAGGAATTGTCAAAACCAAGAAACTCCTCCGAGAACACATATGGTTCCCTGGAATTGACAAAACAGTGGAAGAAACAGTCAAAGATTGTATATACTGTCAAGCTGCTACAGTTACCAACAACTATGAACCACTGCAAATGTCAGAACTGCCAAAAAGTCCATGGAAAGAACTCAGTCTAGATTTTTCTGGTCCATTTCCATCAGGAGAATATCTTTTTGTGTTAATTGATGAATATTCCAGATATCCAATTGTTGAAGTAATCAAGTCAACAAAAGCAACGTCAGTCATTCCAGTATTGGAAAAGACATTTTCATGTTTTGGAATACCAGACATCCTAAAAACAGATAATGGTCCACCATTTACCAGCTATGAATTCAAGAATTTTGCAAAACAACTTGGATTTACTCATCGCAAAATCACTCCACATTGGCCAAAGGCAAATGCTGAAGCAGAAAGATTTATGAAAACTATCAACAAAGCTGTAAGAATCATGAATGCTGAAACTAACTTGTGGAAATGTAATCTACATCAATTTATGAGAAACTACAGAGCTACACCTCATTCTACTACACAAGTGAGCCCTGCAGAACTCCTATTTGGAAGGAAAATAAAAATCACTATTCCTCATGTTGATGACATGAAAGAAGACACACAACTTCGTGACAGAGATGAGAAAGCAAAACTGAAAATGAAGAAATATGCTGACAACCGTTCACATGCAAAAGAATCACATTTTCAAATTGGCGATAAGGTTCTTTTGAAAGAAAAAAAAGAAGGCAAATTAATGCTTCCTTACAATCCAACACCATTCACTGTTACACACATAAAAGGCACAATGATCACAGTACAAAACAAACACAAAACAGTGACAAGAAATTCATCATTTTTTAAGAAAATAAACAAAACATCACAACATGATGTACATACAGATGATGATCACCCATATTTTACATATGACCATGATAACACAACAACTTGTGAAGAACACAGTGCACATGATTTTGTTGAAAGCGACCCAGTTCCTCGCTATCCTTCTCGAAATCGTAGACTCCCTCAATATCTGAGAGATGGTACTTACATGTAAATGCTATTGTGCATGATTCATTTGCTTGTATATTGCAGTACTTCATTACCTATGCTGTATATTGCCATTCTTCACAATACGTACTTCAAACATCCTTTTATACTTTCATAAGAAGCCAGTGTATGATTGCCAAACCAACTGTGTTATCCTGCCAATTTCTTGTCCGAATACCTCCCAGTATCTTCATATACTGAACCATGCCATTGTGTTACTTTGAAGCGAACCGCCATTGTGTATTATGTTAAATAACCTTGAACCTGTGATTTAACATCTATAACTTGGGGAGGAATGTAGTGTTTACAAACTATGGAGTGTGATGTGATCTCTGTGTAAACAATATGTCACGTGACCGGATAACCGCATGCTGGACATGCTATGGAGATTCGATTGGTATTCTATTCGAACGAAGTATCAAACATATATCTGGTGTCATCTAGTCTTTAGTGCAGAACTAGACAGAGAAACACTATACTGGTTTATATGTGCTTGAAGATAAGATCAAAAATTGTGTCAGTCACAAGAATTGCAGTATAGTTACCTCCGTCTCCTTGGTTTCGTTTGTGTAAAAAAAATAAAATGTAGACTGGTTTATATGTGCTTGAAGATAAGATCAAAAATTGTGTCAGTCATAAGAATTGCAGTATAGTTACCTCCGTCTCCTTGGTTTCGTTTGTCTAAAAAAAATAAAATGTAGACTGGTTTATATGTGCTTGAAGATAAGATCAAAAATTGTGTCAGTCATAAGAATTGCAGTATAGTTACCTCAGTGTCCTTGGTTTCGTTTGTCTAAAAAAAATAAAATAAAATAATGACTGGTAATGCTGTACAGTTACTTATTACTTACTACTGTCTTGTTAACTTCATAAGCCTTAGCAAAAAGAATAAAACTATGACTGGTTTAAATGTTTTTATGGCACAAGTATTGCAATACAGTTACTTACTAAAAAATTTTTGGCTTGTTTTGTCTACACAAAAACAAGGTTAAAAAGATTTTGATTTAAATGATTATATGCAACCATTACAAAAATATATTTACTTACTAAGTATATTTTTGGTTTCTTTGTCTGCACAAAAAATAACATCACATAAACTTTCATACTTTTACTTGTTATACACTACCCAATACTTACCACAAAGGATTCTCTTTTTTCAAACTAAAAAATAAGGTGGAGCAATATTAGAAATCACTTGTAAAATGATTTTAACATGCTGTTTCAAAAAGTGAGTATATTGTAGAACTATCAAAACCTGAAGTGGTTGTGTTTTCATAATTTACATACTAAAAAAACTAGGGCCTGTCAAATAATTTGAAGAATAAATTTGGGCCACATAACAATTTTTTCTCGCAAAATTAATCTCGTAGTTTATGATGTCAGTTGTTTAAGTTTAAGCACAACACCTACACTAAGAGGAACTCCCAAAAATTAGAAGCATTTCAGTAAACAACTTACATTTTCTATAAAATGTTCCAAGGGAACCCATCTGTGGAATAACAGTTATTAAGGCTATACTGATATATGTGTACGATTAGTGTTTTACAATTTACAGACACTTACTTTGACTTGCTGGGAATTCTTTTCTGTCTAAAAACATTGAAAAACTTGGTGTACATGTATAGATTACAAATATATACAAAATGTTTGCACAACTGCTTACCTTTGCAATTTTTTAAATTTTTTTAATGTGAGAAACCTGCAAAATTGTAAGCTATTAATAATGTTAAAAAACATATACTTAACTTAATACCCTTTCGGAAATTTCTTTCTTTTCTGTAAAATATAAATAGATCATAGTAATTCTACAAAAAAACAATATGAAAAACTCTTACTTGTGCTTGATTGGCAGGAGCAGAGTTCGTCTGCCCTACACCCTGGGTTGTACATTGAAACTACAGTTTTTAAAACTCATTTTTCTAGAAATAACAAAGAGCCCAAATTACGTCACCATAAGTTTTGGTCAAGTTATGACCTAACACCAAACAATAAATCCCTCATCTTATTTTAACCCGTGCACAACTACGTCAACAACATGTGTACAGACGCCACGTTGCGTTAAACTCCCGCCAAGAAAGAGAGAGAGAGAAGAATAAAAAGATTTGCCTTTTTTCTTTTCAAAACATCAATCCGACTTGTCTACGTAAGTGTGCTAAACATGTACTTCCACGATCTGTGTCTTTCTCCATTATGTCAGAAGTAATGAGTGTGCTAAAAAGTTTTCATCACTCCCTTCTACAGGTTTGCACCGAACCACATAACAATTTATACAATAACTATTTAGCTGATTGCAACTACACAAGCTATGAAGGAGGCTACAGTCGGAAAGTGAATTAAATAATTATCTTGCTACAAGCTTTGACCTTGTTACATCTTGTTTGCCAGTAATTGCCGATTTCTATGAATGCGCATTTTTCTCTACACTAATGTGTGTTGCAATATCATACGGTCTGTGACGCAATAATAAGAGACCAGGTTTTAAGTGACAACGCAACGTGGTTTCGTCCTTTTTGTGTCCGACAACTGTGCAGCACAGTGCTACGTCATTTCATTCTTGCAAAAGGTTTTTTGTGTTGCGAGCGAGCATTTTCTGGTGAGTCTATTTGTACATATGTGTGAAACGAAAGAAGTACCGAATAACCGAAATGTGTAAATTGTAATTTTGGCTAATTTAACTGCGATAACTTAGAAGTCAGTTCGCTGAACAGTATAGCTGCCCTTGCTAAAGTGATTAAGTTTACACACGGTGTTGACGCTGTCTTTGTACTCGCAGTGTCTCTCTTGCATTTGTACACACGTGAAGCGTGTGGTATTCAATCTTCTGTCGCCCAAAGTTATCGGTAAGCATTGTGTGTGTTACGTCATAGTGGCGCATTGTAGTTTATGCTGCCTGTTTCGTTTAGGTGTGCGACAGTAACTGCTTCGACCGTCTTTGTGGTCCAGAGTTTCCCGGTTCCCAAATAGTTGGTGAGCCTTATGCTGTAATTATCTACGTGAAGTGTATTTGCTTGACACATTGCCTTCTGTGTAGAAACCGTGTTCTAAGGGTCCACGTGTCCTACGTGTCTTTCGTCTCCTCCCGACGTCTGTAACGTCTACATTTCAAATACATTCCATCTTGCGTACGAGTGCGTACTGCACATTTGATAACAAAATAACATCAACTGAGTGAGCGAGCGAGTTTGAGGCCCATTAAAGACACGCGTTTCAACTGCGGGAATTCCGCCTCGTGTGACGTTCCGCGCCAAGAACCGGGGCGCGTTCCAACGGACGTTACATGAAAGTTTCAACTGTTTGTTGAAAGCTAGTTTCAACTGTTTGTTGAAAGCAAGTTTCAACTATTTGTTGAAAGCAAGTTTAACTATTTGGTAAAGGCAACCTTGCCAAGTTCGCCTTTCAATATGGCAGAACCAAGCGTTTCTCCACCGACACTTCCTGATGCTGTCGTTGATCGTCTTCGACGACTGAGTGGACAATACATCGTCGCTGAGTGTCTGATGAAGGATCACCGCAACTTACAAGTGCTTGAGACTGTCTTGGTTACTTTAGAACAGCTTTTTATTGATGCGATTGACGCCTACAAGGCACATCCCGAGCTTGCCGATGATCTTGCAAGCGTAAAGAAAAACAAAACTGAATTTGACGACCGAGTTGCCCACTGGGTTTGTGAGGCAAACTCACAATCTTGTCGTGATTTATCTGGGCATGTAACCAGCCCAGGTGGAAGCGGTGACGGTAGTCTGAAGGACAACAAATCGTCCTGCGGACGAAGTATGCGCTCTAGTTCTTCTACAAGTAGTAGAGCTCGCGTCAAAGCGACTACTCAGCTCGCGCGTCTTGCAATTCAACAGACTGCGCAAAGACAGGCGCTGGCAAAGCAACATGAAGAAAGAAAAATGACCGAAACAAGGCGACGAGCCGATGAAGAAAGGCGCCAAAGGGACGACATGGAGATGTTACAGCTGCGGCATAAACTACAGGCAGCCGTGGTGGAAGAGAGGGTTTGGGACGAGATGTCAGGAAACACGGAGTACGTGACGGTGAAGGATGGTTCTGGAGGAACGCCTACACCACCCCCAGAGCAGCCGTTTGAGGAACAGCGTCGCGTTCAGTTCACGTCACCGCCTGCCACGTCGCAGCAAAGACTTCCGGACCAGCGGTATGTGGTTGATTATGTAACTCCCACTATGTCTCTGTCGCCATGTGTTCCTGATAAGAAATCCTCGTTTGACGGGCGAGATTACACGAATCCAATAAATCCGAGTGTGACCCCTAAAAATGAACCTGCCAAGCCAACAAACGTGCATGAAAGTGAAATTGCATCGCTTGTGAAACACATAAATAGACCCAAACCTGAAGTGATTATTTTTGATGGCAATCCAATGGACTATTGGAGGTTTGTTCGCAATTTCGATTCTCGTATCGACGACAAGGTCGATGACGAGGGCGCCAAACTATCGTACTTGGTTCAGCATTGCGAAGGAAAGGCCCGAAAGCTGATAGAATACTGCTACAGACTGAGGGAAAACGGGTACCGGCAAGCGAGGCAGTTGTTGTACGATCAATTTGGCAAGTCACACATAATTGCCCATGCATGCGTAAGGTGTGTCGTCAACGGCCCAGAATTACGGCCAAATGACGCTGCTGGTTTAAGCGAAATGGCGCAGTCGCCATTCAGACATTGATGAGCATTCGGAGATGAATAACTATCCAACGCTAATTGCTGTTGCGAATCGTCTTCCGTTCAAGATGCAGGAAGCTTGGAAACGACGTGTTGCAAAAATAATCAAAGATACTGGCCGTGAACCTCTGTTCGAGCATCTCGTTGACTTCGTGGAATCTGAGAATCAGATTGCGAATTCGCTCTTTAGTCGTATGTTGGACGAGCATCGCAACGAAGCCAAGAAAGCAAAAGGTAAAGGTAGTCATGTAAAGGCCTCTAGTCACGTTGTTGTAAAGGAAGAAGAGTCTAAGCCCAAGGCCCGTGCTGGACCTTCCCACGTTCCAGCAGTCCCTCTGTGTCCGTGCTATTCGGGAAGGCACAGCCTTGTAAAGTGCGAGGAATTTAAGTCCCGGTCGTTCCGTGATCGCTTGCGCGTTACCCGACGCCGCAGACTGTGTGACAACTGTTTTCGATTTGGACATTTTGCTACAAAGTGCATCAGCCCCAAAGCGTGCACAGTGAAGGACTGCAAAGAAGCTCATCATACATTGTTGCATCCACCGGAGAAGAGAGAAGACGAATCCTCCCCTGTCATGGGAACGGCACCGGAACGGACTGTCTGTTCGGTTGTGTCGGCAAGTGAAAAAGACTGTCATGCTTCTTCTGGTCGCCAGAATGTCAATCTGATGATGGTTCCCGTCAAGATCAGTGCTAACGGAAGGTGCGTAAACACGTACGCTCTTTTGGATACTGGTTCTGGTGTCACTTTGTGTGACAGAAAGTTAACTGAAAGACTTGGGTTGAAAGGTGAACCGAGCAACGTGACGCTGAAAACGGTCAACGGTGACAGTCGCAGGCGCGTGGGCAAGAGGGTCGGCTTGACTGTTGCTTCGCTTGATGGTGCTGCAACTGTGGAACTCCCGGAAGTGTTTGCCGTTGATTGTTTGCCTATTTCCGCCAACAAGTTTCCGACAAAGATAGAATTGAACGGACTGCCTCATATCAAGGATTTGTCATTCCCGCGTGTTGACTGCAGTGAAGCCTTGCTGCTGATTGGTTTGGATGTGCCAGAAGCCTTTATCGTGCAAGAAGTACGGAAGGGAAAACCGAAGCAGCCTATTGCATTAAGGGTTCCACTTGGATGGGCCTTAGCAGGACCTGTCTGCAAGAAATCAAACGATTGGTTTGCAGCAAACTTTACCCAAGTTGCCGATGATTCGCTACAGGATAAGCTAGAGCGAATGTGGAAGACCGACTTTCAGGATACCAACTGCACAGAAACGCCTATGTCCCGTGAAGACCGGTATGTTTTAGATAAAATGAAGAACGGTGTGAAATTCCAGCAGGGACATTATGAGTTGCCTTTACCGTGGCGTCCGAATGCGCAGCCGCTGCGCAACAACAGGGACATGGCACTAAACCGTCTGAGATCTTTGGAACGCCGCCTGATGCGTGATGGCTTTCTGCGGGACGCTTACATCAAGACGGTCCAGGGTTACATAGCTAAAGGCTATGCAGAGGAGATTCCTAATGAGAAACAGACCAAAGACGTTGTGTGGTATCTGCCACATCATCCTGTCACAAATCCGCACAAGCCAGGAAAGGTGCGGGTGGTTTTTGACTGCGCCGCCAAGTATCGCGGGCAGTCGCTGAATGAAGCTCTCCTTCAGGGCCCGGACATGACCAACTCGTTGGTTGGTGTCCTTTCAAGATTTCGGATGGGACAGGTGGCTCTCGTGGCCGACGTGGAAGCCATGTTCCATCAGATACGTGTACAACCGACTGATTGCGACACACTTCGATTCCTGTGGTGGCCCGGAGGCGATATGTCGAAGAAGCCCACGGCACACCGGATGCTGGTTCACCTGTTCGGGGCAGCTTCCTCCCCCTCATGTGCGAGCTTTTGCCTGAAGCAGGCTGCTGATGATTTACGAAACAAGTTTCCAAGTGAGGTCGTCGAGACCATAAAGAAGAATTTCTACGTCGACGACTGTCTGAAGTCTGTATCAACTGAAGCAGACGCTATAAATCTTGTCCAGAGTATTTGCACACTTCTTAAGAGGAAGGGATTTCGTTTGACCAAGTGGGTTAGCAACAGCGAGCGAGTTCTCGCGTCCATTGGCGAAGAGGAACGAGCAAAATCGGTGAAAGAGCTGAATCTGGATGGATCGTCGTGCGAGAGAGTTCTCGGAGTTCGGTGGAACATTTGCTCAGACGAGTTCGGGTTCTGCGTTGACGTAAAACAGCCGAAGTCTTTTACCAGAAGAGCCATCCTGTCAGTGGTGAGTTCGTTGTATGATCCTCTCGGTTTTGCAGCGCCTGTGATCGTGGTGGCAAAGACGATGCTAAGAGACCTCTGCAGGAAACAACTTGGTTGGGACGACGTGCTTTCCGATGAGGATTCCGAAACGTGGAGGAAATGGTTGCAGCAACTACCACGGTTGAAGGATGTCGTTCTACCTAGATGCGTGAAGCCAAGCAGTTTCGGTAAGGTGCGAAAAACGGAATTGCACCATTTCGCAGATGCGTCATCCACAGCTTATGGTGCGGTGACATACCTGAGGCTGGTGGATGAGCGAGGACGCATTCACTGTTCGTTTCTGATGGGTAAAGCACGTGTTGCCCCACTGAAGACGTGTTCGATTCCCCGTCTGGAGTTGACGGCCGCCGTTGTTTCAGTTAAGTTGGATCAACTTGCAAGGAAGGAATTGGATCTGGTCGGATGCCAATCTGTGTTCTGGACAGACTCGACTGCCGTTCTTCAAAGCATTCGCAACTGCAACAAGCGCTTTCCGGTGTTCGTAGCAAACCGCTTGGCCAAAATTGAAGAGGCATCTCATCCAAATCAGTGGAGGCATGTAAGCACAAAGGTGAACCCTGCTGACGAAGCGTCACGTGGACTTGGTGTGAACAAATTTCTAAGATCTAGCCGATGGCTCAGTGGACCCCAGTTTCTTTGGGAAAGAGAAGATACATGGCCCTCTTCCCCCGACCTGTCCAACGTGCCGATCGAGTTTCTTCAAATAAAGAAGGAAGCTCAAACTGTTTGTCTCGTCGCCAACGAATCTCCAACGGATCGACTTATTGCCAAGTATTCGTCCTGGAATCGGCTAAAGAAGGCTGTCGGATGGATTCTCCGATACAAGTCGATGTTGCTAGCCAATAGGTTTCCGTCGAAGTACAGGGTGCTGACTGGTCAATTGACTGTCGTCGAACTCAAAGCTGCTGAGCTTGGTATCGTGAAGTACGTGCAGGGGCGCAGTTTCCCAGACGTCATTGCTACAGTGTCAAATGCAAAGGACGGAACTGTTCGTTTGCCAAAGAAGAAGAGAGCTTTGGGAAAGCTCAACCCAATTCTTGTTGATGGAATTCTAAGGGTTGGCGGAAGGTTGGAGCGAGCATTGATCGACTTCGACGTGAAACATCCGATCATCCTTCCGTACGACCATCGAGTTACAGACCTGGTGATAATGCAGCAGCATGATGAGGTAGGTCATGCTGGAATGGGACACACCTGGTCGTCCCTTAGACAACGCTACTGGATTGTCAAAGGAGGTGTGGCGGTTCGACGCGTGCTGGGCAAGTGTCTCTCTTGCCGACGACGAAACGGTTCCTTGGGGAAGCAGATGATGGCAGACCTTCCTGCTGCGAGGCTGCAGGCCAACAAGCCACCATTTTCAGTGGTGGGTGTCGACTACTTCGGACCCTTCCTTGTGAAGCAAGGGCGAAGTGAGGTAAAGAGGTACGGTTGCATCTTTACTTGTTTCTCCACCAGGGCCGCACATATCGAGATAGCCCATTCATTGTCGACCGACTCCTTTATTGGAGCCCTTCGACGGTTCATCGGTCGTCGTGGACGTCCAAACCAGATTTTCAGTGACAACGGCACGAATTTTGTCGGAGCCGAGCGTATCCTGCGCGAAGAAGTGGAACCAACAGCAGATTCACGAATATCTGCAACAACGCGAAATTGCATGGAGCTTTAATCCCCCCACTGTCAGCCACATGGGTGGGGTATGGGAGCGCATGATACGCTCTGTGCGCAAAATTCTCAACGCCCTGCTCTCGGAGCAGACGTTGTCTGATGAGCGATTGTGCACTCTGATGGTAGAGGTCGAGGCAATCCTAAACTCCCGTCCCTTGGTCCCAGTGACGTTTGATCCGAAGGATGAGGAGCCCCTTACTCCCAATCATTTACTGCTGCAACGTGCAGCGCCGAATATGCCCCCAGGACTGTTCACGGGGAAGGACTGTTACCATCGAAACCGGTGGCGTCAGGTACAATACCTGGCCGATCAGTTTTGGAGGCGATGGTCTCGCGAGTACCTGCCTACACTCATGCCCAGATCGAAGTGGGCAAGTGGACATTCCAATTTTATGGTTAATGACGTGGTTCTTGTGGCGGACGACAACCAGCCCCGGAGCAAGTGGCTCCTAGGTCGTGTGATTGAGGTACTTCCTGATCGGAAAGGAGTTGTGCGTCAGGTGATCGTCAAGACTCACACTGGTGCGTTAAGACGCCCAATCGCAAAATTGTGCTTATTGTGCCGCGACGACGCGATGCGTGATTAGTTGCGGGTGAACTGTGTTCGCAATTACTGTCCGATGTTTGTGTGTTGTGTTGAAATGTACTCCTTGGATTCGTACATTGTGGGGGGGTATGTTACATCTTGTTTGCCAGTAATTGCCGATTTCTATGAATGCGCATTTTTCTCTACACTAATGTGTGTTGCAATATCATACGGTCTGTGACGCAATAATAAGAGACCAGGTTTTAAGTGACAACGCAACGTGGTTTCGTCCAGGGTTGCCATTTGGCCGTGTTCACGGCCAAATTCCAGAAATTTGGCCGTTTGAAAATCGGCCTGGCCGCGAAAAAATCGTTTGGCCGTGAGGCAGATATTTGGCCGAATTTCACTTGGTACTATATAAATGCACAAAAGGCATTGCTGGTTTCAGGTTATCAATAGATTTGTGGACGATTGTGTTGTCATAAATATGTCTCCGAAAAATTGTTACGTCATAAACTAATCTTGACCGAGTTGGTAAAGAATTATGCTGCAATCGTAATGTTTTAGCAACATAACCAGGTTTGAAACCACTGATAAGCATATAGATAACAGTGTTTTAAACATACAATTTACGAACTTATTTCCGGCTATATAGTCGTTTCTGTAGAAATCATCAAACTTATAACGTGATTTGGCCGAATTTTGGCCGTAAGAGAAAAAAAAATTGGCCGTCAAGTGTTATGACCATCTGGCAGCCCTGGTTTCGTCCTTTTTGTGTCCGACAACTGTGCAGCACAGTGCTACGTCATTTCATTCTTGCAAAAGGTTTTTTGTGTTGCGAGCGAGCATTTTCTGGCGAGTCTATTTGTACATATGTGTGAAACGACAGAAGTACCGAATAACCGAAATGTGTAAATTGTAATTTTGGCAAATTTAACTGCGATGACTTAGAAGTCAGTTCGCTGAACAGTATAGCTGCCCTTGTTAAAGTGATTAAGTTTACACACGGTGTTGACGCTGTCTTTGTACTCGCAGTGTCTCTCTTGCATTTGTACACACGTGAAGCGTGTGGTATTCAATCTTCTGTCGCCCAAAGTTATCGGTAAGCATTGTGTGTGTTACGTCATAGTGGCGCATTGTAGTTTATGCTGCCTGTTTCGTTTAGGTGTGCGACAGTAACTGCTTCGACCGTCTTTGTGGTCCAGAGTTTCCCGGTTCCCAAATAGTTGGTGAGCCTTATGCTGTAATTATCTACGTGAAGTGTATTTGCTTGACACATTGCCTTCTGTGTAGAAACCGTGTTCTAAGGGTCCACGTGTCTTTCGTCTCCTCCCGACGTCTGTAACGTCTACATTTCAAATACATTCCATCTTGCGTACGAGTGCGTACTGCACATTTGATAACAAAATAACATCAACTGAGTGAGCGAGCGAGTTTGAGGCCCATTAAAGACACGCGTTTCAACTGCGGGAATTCCGCCTCGTGTGACGTTCCGCGCCAAGAACCGGGGCGCGTTCAACGGACGTTACAGACCTTGTTCGTCCAATGGAAGTAAACTTAAATTGTGGAAATAGCTTTTAGTACATATCATTGTTATCAACCTTAAAAAAATACATTCAGCATCAAGAGGTGTATGAGAATATTCTCAATCCTCAGGAAAAAAAAAACAATAATACATTGGAAGACTTTACATGTGGAAATTTGTTTAAACATCATGCATACTTTCAAGGCAACACAACATTGCTGAGAATTCATCTTTATTGTGATGAAGTGGAGTTATGCAATCCTTTGGGAAAACAAGCTGACATGTTTTTACTTCTCATTAGGAAACATTCCCAGCAAATATACTTCATCACTACGTCACATATTTTTGTTTTTGGTTGTACGGTCAACTGTTTTGCGTAATGCTGGATATAAAAGAGTACTGCGACCACTTGTTGCAGATTTGAAGTCTTTGGAATTAAATGGAATCACTTGTGAAATAAACAGTAATATGACAAGATTCTATGGCTGTCTGGCAACAATTTCAGCAGATAATTTAGGTGCTCATGAAATAGGGGGTTTTAGTAGTGGAAGAGTTTGTCGATTTTGTATTACGAACACAGAAGTTTACAAAATCCATCTTGAAAGTGTAAAATGTGATACCTCGCTAGCTTCTGTTTACGGTGTTGTATGTGCATGCCCATGACTGTTTGGATGGAGTTGCAATTGGTGTCTGTTTCGTCTTTTGCCATTTATTGTGGCGGACAAGGTGGAAGCTGATGACAAATTTTGGAAATTATATACGCTGATATCAGAATGTTTAGAAATTATTTTTGCACCTTATGTGAAAAAAGACTGGATTTATTATCTTGGAAAGTGTAAAACCAAAATTTCATTACATGCTAAACTACGGAAGACATATTCTCTTTTATGGGCCACTTCGTCACAGATGGTGCGTGAGATTTGAATCCTTTCAACAAAATCAAAAGCTGTGTCAGGGAAATGCAGAAACTTAACAACGTGGAACAAATTAATTTCATGCTGTGTGAAGAAACACAACAAGCTGGAGTAGAGGAAGTTAAAGAACTGCCAACTTCAGTTACTCATTTCTTACATGCTGAAATGCATTAAATTAGCAATGAGGTCAAAGTTTTACGCATAAAAAGATTAAAACATAAAGGTTGCCTTTATGAGCGTGGTCTTGTTTATATTTTGGATGTGATTAATGATATACCTGTTTTTATTAGTGTGAAAGACATACTGTCAGTTGATGGCCAAATAGTTGTGGTTTGGATGTAGAGTCTGTGTGCTTTAACCCTCAAACCGTCCAATCGTTACCTGTTTTAGAATTGCATTGTGCATTGGATGTTTATGTTTTCAAAAGAAATAGATATGTAAGACTGTGCCACAGAGTTGTTGCTGAAGAGTGAATAATATAATCATTTTTGTGGCACAACATGTGATTTAAACATAACAGATTTTACATATTAGAGAAGATTTTTAACTAAAAAATATTGAAAATGTATCATATAACGTACAAAGACACAAAAAAATTTGTAACATGTGATGAAAAATGTGAGTTGTTTGATCGAACCACAAACCTATTCGGGATAGAAGGAGCTATATTGTTTCAAATGTACAACGAAGAATTTGATGACTGGGTTGATATAATTGACTTGGATGAAATTCCAAGAAGGGCAAGGCTCCTTATAAAAAGAGATGGTAAAGATAATGTTTATACATTGTAACTTGCTGAATGAGGCTTTTATTTTGCAGAATCATCCAAATGCCCAGAAGAACCCGAGCCATCTTGCAGTCTTAATACAGTTCCGAAACCAGCAACTTTATGGTTCAGCAACTTTAAGTTACCAGAACTGCCTGTAAACATTTTAAATGATTTAAAAAAAGTAGAAAAAGGTGAAACACTTAAAGAAACTACAAGACAAGTTATATTTGATTCAACAGCAGCCAAAACATATTAAGTTTTATTAGGTGAAACACTTAAAGAAACTGTTTGATTAAACGTCATTTTTTGTGTATTGAAATTCTGTACAAGCGCAGCTGGCATGTAGGTCAATCGCTTTGTTTCTATTCGCCAGATGTGTTAATCGGTTTTAGTTTTAATTTCTAAATTGACGTTCTTTAATAATCGCATTTTTCTCATTTTCGATAATATTATAAATACCGTCGCACGGCCTTAAGCCAGGGAAAACGAAAAGAGATCGAATAGAGGGAACGAGATTGACCGTATGTGTATGAAACCAAGGTATCGCAAAGGTTTTCTTTTGGCACTCTGAGCCTCTGACAAATCAATCGCGAGTGTACCGAGGCTCCACTGTGTCTTTCACCGTCATGCCGCTTGATAACGGAAAGCCGTTGTTGTTGCCGACATCTCTTGGCTGGTCACTCTTTGCGCGGGACCAAAGCACATGTCCGTTTTCTAAAGGTTGCACAAGTCATGTGGCAACGGGACATCAGAATTGGAAATACCCACATCCAGGGAAGATCGAATTGTTTATGACATGATGAAGCATCAAGTTGGACATTTTGAGCTCCCATTACCCTGGAGACCTGGAATCGAAAAGTTGCCACCCAGTCGCCGGATGGCGGAAAAGCGACTGGACGGTTAGAAAAAAACGATTGTCCAACAACGATGTTCTGCGAAAGGGATATGTAGACACGGTGCAAGCGTACATATCCAAAGGATACGCTGAAGAAATTCCCGACAAGGTCGTGATAGACAATCGCATCTCGTATTTGCCGCACCACCCATTATTTAACCCACACAAGCCTGACAAGCTTCGTGTGGTCTTTGATTGTACTGCCAGAAGCAGAAGCGTCTCACTGAACGACGCACTGATTTTGTAAACAGTTTGGTCGGCGTGCTAACCTCGCTAAAAGTAGCGAAGATTTTCATTTGGCCCTGCTTGTTTACCGAAGTTTCCTTACCATCAGGAAATTTTGAAAAGGAAAAGAAAGATATGGTAAAATACCTTGATAACAGACACAATGTTCGTTCTCTTCCATGTTTAAAGTGCGGGGACTCTAATGATGGTGCGTTGTATCGTACAAACCGTTCGCATTTAAGATTTGATGCAACTGCACAACCGTATGAGGAGTTTTATGTTCCTTATAATAGTTTAAAACGTAATAAGCGCATTCTTTAAAGCAGAGTATGGTTCATCATGAGCTCTACTCCAAACCACGTGGCCAACTTTAGAAATTTGTTCCTCACTAAGGCTAGACACAACGTAATTAAACATCTGCGACTCGCCACTAATTCCACAGCTTCCCAATGTCTGCTCAACGCTTTGGAACCACGCATGCTCGTCCAAACAGCAGGCAAAGTAAGCTTTGGAACACTTGGCGTCGGCACTAATCCTCTTCGCGACATTCTGACTGGAGATGTACTAGGGGATCGTGTCAACTTAGGTAAGCGCTCGTCGGCTGGATTCACACGACTGCTAAAATCATCAGGCAACGTCGAAAATCGTTGCGAACCGGATGGTCCAGCATGTGGTGATTTTGCGCGCACCGGGCCTAGCGGTGTATCAATCATGCGACAATCGTCCCGCATCGCTTCACGAACCGTATCTAACTCGTCTGGTGTGAAACGAACCCTTCCGCGCGAAGGTGTTTTTCGCAAACTACTTGTCTTGTCCGATTGTTTAAACGGAAACCAACTCATTCTGATACTAAGAAATGCGACACACAAACAAACAAAATAAAATATCGTACAGTACCGTGACAATGGAACGTCTGGGAACGTAGTTTCCGAAGAAGCGGTTCTGGACGATCCGTCAAGAAGATTGATTCACTTCTGGTAAGAGCAATTGTGATCACGTCGGGGTCACCAGTGCAGCGTACCAATTGGATTCCCCAGTCGCCGCTTTGCTGAATCTAAAGTCTGCTTGCGTGTTCTTGCTGAAGACTATACTTGATTTGAAACTCCGTGGCAGACTGGTTTATTAATTGAAAAGCACGATTGCAATTACCAGGTGGCTTAAGTTTAATTTGTTTCAAGTGCGTTTAACACTGACTGAATTGCAGCGAATTAACTATTAAAACAACGTGCGAACGTTTACAGCGCGATGGCGAGAATAACAACAGGGCCAAGAGAGGTCGAGCGACTAAGAGGGCGAACAATTACTACGAGGGCGTTTTATAACAAAGATTCAGGAAAAACGTGGTTGTTCAGCAGGGTATCAGCAGCCTGTTTTGAACTCTGCAGGAAGGCTTAGCTCCGCCTGCATCCTTTCCGTCTAGTGTTCCAGTATTGAATTTCAGGAAACATGCGGCGTGGTCAGAACTAGGCCAGGGAAAACATGCGTGTTGCCACAGTCTTTCCTACTAATATAGCGTAGTAAGCTATTGGTTTATAAATACTGATCAGTTTTGTTTCTGTTTCAGAGTCAGATAGAAATAGAACAAAATGTGAGTGTATATTCTTTCCTACTAATAGTGTAGTAATCCATTTCCTTTTGTTTCTAGAAAGATGCAAAAAGACTTGCAAGTATAGAATGTCTGTTTGTCAGTATGCACACACTACGATCTTTTACATCCGTAAGCAATACTGTTAAACATACTAAACTGTGTTAATATTGTAGATAATAAGCCAGGAATTTTAAGAAAATATGCAGAAGTATGTCAAATAATTTCACACACTAATGTTTTCTGTATTTTGTAGGAGGATGATCAGACAACTGCAACAAACATTCGGTGAAGTTTTTGTGTTTTTTATTGGAAAAGTTCTCACATTTTTTTATTGTTTACAGAAAAAAAGCATCAATAAATCAGATATGATTTACTTATGGATTGTGATTTGCAAGTATTAAACAAGATGTTAGTATTAATCAGTCCATGTTTGCACAGGATTTCCAACCACGGCTAAGGGAGCCATCCTGCATGTGGTCGTTAGGCATTTTTGGTAAATAAGAACCCTCGCCATGGCCATATTAGTTTATATAATTGCATTTAAAAGCGAACAGGCCAATTGGCAACCACACTAAGCGTTCAGGGACATCACAATGTAATAAAAATGTGATATTCTGGTGAATTATCAACACACTTTATGTGAAACCATTGTTTGCATCGAGTGCATTCAAACAACTTATGAAGAGTCAACACCTTCATCTTTGCATGATTTACAAATGTCTTTGTTGCATTATCAAGACATTTGCCAGCAATAAAGTTTAGGATTTGCAATCTGTACCTTTAAACAAAACCATTTTGTGGTAAGATCAATAGGTTGTAGAAATCCAACAGCCTTAACATTAAAATGATTGAAAAAATCTTATTATTATTTAGTATTCCAAACCTGTACACACTTCCCCAATGACATGTCCTGAATGATCGTCATGCCTTGGAAAGCGAATGCTGCAAGCCAGTTCTTTCACCAACCATACATCTGATGCTTATCTTACTCTTGATATTTTCATCATGTTTTCAAGGATGACTATAAGTTTTATTGTTACAAAACCTTTTTGGGCATAATATGACTACAGTTTCTGAAATAGCTCATTTTCCTTTAGTCGAAGCAATCAAACTCATTGAAAAAAAACATGATTCTTACAAATTGAAACATGTCTCTTTCAAATTGCGATAAAAGCTAATGGCCGCCATTTTGTGTCCAAAATAATACAATGGGCATGGACGAACTATAGAATTTTTTTGCAGGAAGTGTAGAGCTCTAGAAAATTTGTTCTTTAGCCGTGATTAATGAAAATTAAAGTTTAATTTAATTAGTTATGAGAATTCAGTGAAAAGGTAGCAATTTTGATAAAAATTTACTAAAATAAGCACCAGGATTAAGGTTAGCTAGTGCAGTTTCAAATAAATTATTACATAATGGGGAATGCTTCGCCCCAAAATATGTAAACAGAAGTGAGAATGGATTTAAAATGTTCCGCTTTCCTATCGCTGTATCCATTCGCAGACGCTGGCTGCAAAATTGTGGCCTGGGATAAGTGGGTACCAACGAAGAACAGGTTTGACTAAAAGATACTCCGTGCACAAATCAGTTATTTATCAACCCCAGTGTGTTTAGAAACATTTTAAACCGAACCAGTTTGAACAAAATAGAACAAACGGTCTGAAAAAATTGCGGTTGAGAGCTGTGCCAACGTTATTTAATGTTCTAAACTATCTAGCCAAAGGCACCTTTTGAAACGACACAGAAACATCAGAAATCAAGGAGATTTTTCCAGTAGAAAACTAAGCTAAACTTCAAGCCTAGTTAGTAAAACGTATTTATTAATTTAGCATGCAGTCACGACCACAAATACAGCAAATCAGAAGCTGAAAGTACAGAACCAACAGAAGTAGTACAAGTGACTTGTACAAATTGCTCAAAATATGAAACAGAAAACAGGCAATTTAAAACGACAGGTACAAACAGAAATATTTGTTTTCCTCTGTATTTATTGTTTCAAAATTAGATCACACTTTTGAATGCAAAACTGCAAAACATGGCTTCTAATTTGCCGAAATTTTTACATGATGACCAAAGCTTTGCAAGGCGAAACAGTTAACAGTTCGAGATCTGAGTGGTCAGACGAGACGATCAAAGGAAAAGACATCACAACACACTGGAAAACAAGTAGTTGGTTGGTTATTTGGGTAACAAATTAAAATGTGTAATATTCGTAATGTTGTGTTTTTAACAGCATATTTTTACACTGGTACTTTTAACAAAGGACATTATAAAACAGCTCGCCGTAACGGGTTTCACAGTCAAGGTGGTGATTAGTGACATGTGGGCTTGCAACCAAGCAATGTGGAAGTCTGCTGAAGTTGTTAAGCTGTAGCAAAAACTCATCTTTACCTTTTTCTGCATTACAAGTGGTCAGAGATGAAGTTAGATGTTGCATTCACCATCCTGCACTGCCTGAACAACTTCTTTACTTCATGCCAGATGTGCCTCACCTTTTAAAAAACTTACGGAGTGCTTTTTTAAAGCATGACATTTATTTAAGTGACAGTGTACAAAACTAACTTAGCCCAGTTAGCACATACATGCAGTAACCTAAGTTCTAAAAGTAATAAATGTTTTCATCAAGGTTTCAAAAAGTTGGATGGAAAAACTGTTTAATTATGAAGAGGAAGGTGAGTTTAAGCCAGCCCCGAAGCTGACACAAAGTCATATTCATCCAACACAATATCAAAAAATGAGGGTGAATATGGCAGCTCAGGTATATATATAACTCAGTAAATAATATTCAATTTTTCTATCTGTCCTCACCTTCAATTTCCAATTAGGTATTGAGTCATTCAACTGCTTCAGCCATACGCACAATGGTCGCAATAAACAATTTTATCCGGAAGCACTGGCAACTGGATATTTTTCAGTATGTTAACAATTGGTCGACATCATGAACTGTCGATGCATGCAGGATGCCCTTTTTCCAAATTCAGCAGAAAAGTTAGACCAGCTAACAGAGGTAAAATATGTTTTTAGTAAAACAATATCAATAATACTATTATTGTTGCAAAAAAGCCCTGTCAGAAAATGTCAAGTTTCCCAACTGCCACGAGGTTGTTCAAAAAATTGTAATAAAGTACATTAAGTTACAACTCCACATCCATGGCAAGACCGTGTGTGCAGCAAGATGCTCGGCAATAAACTAATCATAAAAATCAATCAGTAACTTTAGTTGTGTGTTTAATACATGACGTATTTTACCCACAAGCTTAATGAAACAATATTTAAAACTTTTTTAAAGCAACAAGAAGTTTGGTTCCTCGTCTTTTTAAATATGTTTTTTTTGATGATTTTGAATAAATCGCGTCGCATCATTTTTTACGGCGATTTGCTGTCTACTGCCTTTTGGGTTAGGAAGATACATTGACCACATAACGGGGGCATCGACGCAAACCAGATTATGACGTCACAATCGCTTTTGACAATGGACAAGGTTGTGCGTGCGTCAATGTGCGTGAAGTGCGCTGTAGTCTGAAACGCGTCAACTGAACCGTGAATGTTTTGAAGAATATAATGTGGGTTGGGCCTAGATTTCAGTTATGGTGTAGCGTGGAAGCATTAAATACTCTAATGTGGTTTGGGACTAGATTTCAGTTATGGTGTAGCCTGGGAGCATTAAATACTCTGATGTGGTTTGGGCCTAGATTTCAGTTATGGTGTAGCGTGGAAGCATTAAATACTCTGATGTGGTTTGGGCCTAGATTTCAGTTATAGTGTAGCGTGGAAGCATTAAATACTCTGATGTGGTTTGGGCCTAGATTTCAGTTAAGGTGTAGCGTGGAAGCATTAAATACTCTAATGTGGTTTGGGCCTAGATTTTAGTTATGGTGTAGCCTGGAAGCATTAAATACTCTAATGTGGGTTGGGCCTAGATTTCAGTTATGGTGTAGATTTCAGTTATAGTGTAGCGTGGAAGCATTAAATACTCTGATGTGGGTTGGGCCTAGATTTCAGTTATGGTGTAGCGTGGAAGCATTAAATACTCTAATGTGGGTTGGGCCTAGATTTCAGTTATGGTGTAGATTTAAGTTATGGTGTAGCGTGGAAGCATTAAATACTCTGATGTGGGTTGGGCCTAGATTTCAGTTATGGTGTAGCGTGGAAGCATTAAATACTCTAATGTGGGTTGGGCCTAGATTTCAGTTATGGTGTAGCGTGGAAGCATTAAATACTCTAATGTGGTTGGGCCTAGATTTCAGTTATAGTGTAGCGTGGAAGCATTAAATACTCTGATGTGGTTTGGGCCTAGATTTCAGTTAAGGTGTAGCGTGGAAGCATTAAATACTCTAATGTGGTTTGGGCCTAGATTTTAGTTATGGTGTAGCCTGGAAGCATTAAATACTCTAATGTGGGTTGGGCCTAGATTTCAGTTATGGTGTAGATTTCAGTTATAGTGTAGCGTGGAAGCATTAAATACTCTGATGTGGGTTGGGCCTAGATTTCAGTTATGGTGTAGCGTGGAAGCATTAAATACTCTAATGTGGGTTGGGCCTAGATTTCAGTTATGGTGTAGATTTAAGTTATGGTGTAGCGTGGAAGCATTAAATACTCTGATGTGGGTTGGGCCTAGATTTCAGTTATGGTGTAGCGTGGAAGCATTAAATACTCTAATGTGGGTTGGGCCTAGATTTCAGTTATGGTGTAGCGTGGAAGCATTAAATACTGTAATGTGGGTTGGGCCTAGATTTCAGTTATGGTGTAGCCTGGAAGCATTAAATACTGTAATGTGGGTTGGGCCTAGATTTCAGTTATGGTGTAGCCTGGAAGCATTAAATACTCTAATGTGGGTTGGGCCTAGATTTCAGTTAGGGTGTAGCGTGGAAGCATTAAATACTCTAATGTGGTTTGGGCTTAGATTTCAGTTATGCTGTAGCCTGGAAGCATTAAATACTCTAATGTGGGTTGGGCCTAGATTTCAGTTATGGTGTAGATTTCAGTTATAGTGTAGCGTGGAAGCATTAAATACTCTAATGTGGGTTGGGCCTAGATTTCAGTTATGGTGTAGATTTCAGTTATAGTGTAGCGTGGAAGCATTAAATACTCTGATGTGGGTTGGGCCTAGATTTCAGTTATGGTGTAGCGTGGAAGCATTAAATACTCTAATGTGGGTTGGGCCTAGATTTCAGTTATGGTGTAGATTTAAGTTATGGTGTAGCGTGGAAGCATTAAATACTCTGATGTGGGTTGGGCCTAGATTTCAGTTATGGTGTAGCGTGGAAGCATTAAATACTCTAATGTGGGTTGGGCCTAGATTTCAGTTATGGTGTAGCGTGGAAGCATTAAATACTGTAATGTGGGTTGGGCCTAGATTTCAGTTATGGTGTAGCCTGGAAGCATTAAATACTGTAATGTGGATTGGGCCTAGATTTCAGTTATGGTGTAGCCTGGAAGCATTAAATACTCTAATGTGGGTTGGGCCTAGATTTCAGTTAGGGTGTAGCGTGGAAGCATTAAATACTCTAATGTGGTTTGGGCTTAGATTTCAGTTATGCTGTAGCCTGGAAGCATTAAATACTCTAATGTGGGTTGGGCCTAGATTTCAGTTATGGTGTAGATTTAAGTTATGGTGTAGCGTGGAAGCATTAAATACTCTGATGTGGGATTGACGTAATTGCTACAAGCGGTAAGGGCTCACATTAGCCCTGGTCGGCCTTATATAGTAGGCCACATATGACGTCACAATTACTGGGGCGTTACAGGCAGTGAAGCATTACGCTACATCCTCCCACAACGAATCACCACACATAACAAAACACATTAAAGATCAAGACGCGCAGGAGGTACAACACGCCGTCCAGACCGTGTATGATACGGCTGAACGTCAGGAAAGGGAACAATATGTGCACGATTCCTTCGTACATTTCGACCATTGTGGCGCACAATATATGACCTCGGATTTGTATGTGGCGACAGAACCTTGCATTTTTCCTTGGCTTTATCGAAATTGATCCACGCATATGTATCTGGAGACAATCTGGGCAAGGCACGTGTACGGTGACGCGCGTCAAAGTTACGCTTTTGTTTCTCCTTTAAACGCTTATTGTTTATCCGAAAACTGTCCAAGTAACTCCAGCATGGCACCAAGTTAGAAGGAAGCGTTGGTACGGTTGTCCTTATCTTCCTCCCCATGGACAACTCAGCGGGAGACCATCCACTTTGCAATGGCGTTGCACGGTACGATAGCAAAGCGAGATGCGGATCCTCGGATTTTTTCAGCATGTGTTTGACAGTCTGCACACCTCTTTCCGCTTCTCCGTTGCTTTGCGCGAAATGAGGACTGCTTGTTGTATGCCTGAAACCATACACTTTTGCGAAGTTAAGGAAATTAGCAGAGGAAAATTGCGGACCGTTATCAGACATTACACATTCTGGAATACCATGCCGGGCAAAAATTGATTTTAAATGTGCAATGACGTTATTAGCAGTTGCGTCCATCCCTAAGAGAGCAAGTTCAATATATCTTGAAAAGTAATCAACAACTAGTAAATATTGTTGCCCTTGTAAGAAAAAAAGATCGCATGCAACTTTTTGCCAGGGATATTCCGGTAACTCGGAACAAATCATCGGTTCTGGGTGGACAGTTCTTGACATAGTGCACAAATGACAATTTGTTACAAAATTTTCTACATCACCGTTCAATCCTGGCCACCAGATAGAAGACCTTGCTTTTTCTCGACACTTGACTATTCCCTGGTGACCTTCATGAACTTTCTGCAGAACACTTCGCCTCAGCGATTCTGGAATGATCAGCCAGGTTCCTTTTAACAATAAACCTCGTTGATAGGAAATTTCATCAGCAACCCTTTTAAAGGAGGCTAAGTTATTATTGACGACCACGGGCCAACCATGTTCACAAAACGAAATTATTTGAGAAGAAGTTTTATCAGCAATCAAAGCCTGTCGTATTTGATCCAACCATGTTTCGGAGGTAGATATTGCATTAATAACTGCATCCACGTGGATCTCCACCTCATCAGTCAGCATCGCATCAGTTTCTGAAACAGGCGCCTGGGGCGATCTGGACAAAGCATCTGCAATTGCCAAGTTCTTTCCGCAGACGTATGTAATGGAATATTTAAACCACATCAATCGCATTCTAAATCGTTGAATTCTGGGGGACAATTGATCCAAAGGTTTTTTAAGAAGCAAGCTGACCAAAGGTTTGTGATCCGTTTCAATTAAAAAGTCCATACCTATCAAGTAATCCCGAAACCGCTCACAGGCCCACGTCACTGCCAATGCTTCCTTTTCTATTTGTGCGTACCTTTTCTCGGTTGCGTTCAAAGACCTTGAAGCGTACATGACAGGGCGCAGCAATCCATCCATCTCCTGTCTGATCACCGCTCCCAATCCGTGGGAAGATGCATCGGCTGAAACAACTGTTTTCAAGTTTGGATTGTAATGCCCTAATGTTGGAGGTGTCAAGTTTGGATTGTAATGCCCTAATGTTGGAGGTGTCGTCAGCTTGGACTTAACTAGACAAAACGCTTTTTCTTCTTCGCTTCCCCAGGTCCACAATTTGTCTTTCCTGAGTAAATCTCTCAAAGGAGATGTTATTTCTGCTAGGCCAGGTATAAATTTGGACAACTGGTTTGCCATTCCTAAAAATTCCCGAACATTAGTAACAGTGCAAGGTGACTTCATCGACGTAATGGCTGAAATTTTATCAGGATCTGGTTTAATGCCCTCAGAACTAACATAGTGGCCCAGAAAACGAATATTTGATTTTGCAAACTCACATTTGTCATTTAAAGTAAGACCTGAATCTTGCAAACGCGTTAGAACTTGTATGAGACGGTGGTCGTGCTCCTCTTGTGTTGAACCGAACATCGTCCATCTGACACACAACACCACCCATGCCGGATAAGATAGCCGACATCTGTCGTTGAAAGTGTTCTGGGGCGGAGCAAATACCAAATGGCAGCCTGTTAAAACAAAACCGCCCGCTCGGAGTAATAAAAGTAGTCAACAGCTTCGAACTCTCAGTTAGAGGTATCTGCCAAAAACCTGAATTTGCATCCAATTTGCTGAACACTCGGGCATTTGCTAGTTTAGCTAGATTGCAATCAACAGTAGGCAAAACGTGATTTTCCCTGCATACATACTTATTCAAAGCAGTGTAATCTACACAAATACGCACTGTACCGTTTTTCTTTGGAACAACGACCATTCCAGAACACCATTCTGTAGGTTTTGTAACGCGGGTAATGACACCGTTGTTCTCCATCTTCTCAAGTTCAAGTTCTACTGCCGCTTGCAGAGGTAAGGGAACTCTGCGAGGGGCACTAAGACATACTGGGTCAGAATTTTCCTTTAACTTAATGTTACACTTCTCGCGTAATTTCCCCAAGCCTGTAAACAGGGCCGGAAACATCTTGCGAAAATCTTTGTTTTCAAGACCGACACTGTTAAGTGGCGAAAAAATATCTAGGGCTACAATAGCAGGCCAGCCCAACAATGGCTGGGTAAGTTCGTTGACAACAAAAACTGTCTGACTCGTATGTTTACCCCTGTAACTTAATGAAGCAACAAATTTCCCCATAACCCGAAGTTTATTTCTTTGGGGGCCCAGCAGAGTTTCCGTCGAATGAACCAATGTGACATTAGCAATGCAGTTTAAATCAGCAGAAGGAATAACGCAAACATCAGCACCCGAGTCTACTCTAAAATAAAAAGGAGTGTTGTTAACTTTTATCCAGGCCATTGGCTTCTTATTGGGGTCACTGGACATCAAACCAATAAAGTAATTATCAGTAGTTATACTTGAAGACAAACCGTTCACGCTTTGTCGACGACGACAGCAACGACTGAAGTGGCCCCTTTCTGCACAACGGTAGCATGTGGCGTCTTTTGCAGGACACCGATAATTTCCAGCGTGAAATCGGCCGCAGGATCTGCATCGATTGCCCTCGCGTTGCGTTACCAACAATCGTTGCTTGCGGACCGAGTCCACATCAGCACTTGGTCCCACAGGACAAAGTGCAGCCTGTTGTTTCTTAACAAACTCTGTGTTACGCACAACGTTGATAGCTTTAGCAAGAGTTAGTTCCGGATCCAATTGCAACCTTTCAGTTAGAGATTTGTCGCGTATTCCCACAACAATGCGGTCTCTGATCATTTCCTCTTTAAGGTCGCCATAGTTACATTTATCGACTTGAGCATACAATGAAGTTATAAATTCTTCTACAGAGTTTATGGCGTTTTGTTCCATTCTGTTAAATACCGCCCGTTCATATATAACGTTTACTCGAACAGTGAAATAGTCGTTAAACTTCGAGACCACAAGATCATAATCGGTCGCTTGGTCGGCGTTTAACCCAAACGACGAAAATACATCCTCTGCTTTGCTTCCCAAAAGGTAAAGCAAAAGGTTCACCTGTTTCTTGTTTGACTCTTCATGCAAATTGGATGCATGTCGATAGCGTTCGAATCTTCTTAGCCAACTGCTCCAACCATCAGGGTTGCCAAGGTCAAACGCTTCCGGAGGCGTAAGCTGCGAATGAAACGCCATTCTGACACCATGTATTGACGTAATTGCTACAAGCGGTAAGGGCTCACATTAGCCCTGGTCGGCCTTATATAGTAGGCCACATATGACGTCACAATTACTGGGGCGTTACAGGCAGTGAAGCATTACGCTACAGGGCCTAGATTTCAGTTATGGTGTAGCGTGGAAGCATTAAATACTCTAATGTGGGTTGGGCCTAGATTTCAGTTATGGTGTAGCCTGGAAGCATTAAATACTCTAATGTGGGTTGGGCCTAGATTTCAGTTATGCTGTAGCCTGGAAGCTTTATGGTGTAAAATAGAAATTACTTTGATTTGGTTTATTTGTAGTGACCATTTGTATTTATTGTTTAATTAGGTTCTGTTCTACTACAAAACTCATAGATTTTGTGCGAAAAGATGTTTTTTTGTCAAAGAAGTTTTAGTCTTTTGAAAGATGTTGTTGACTCTCATGAGTCTCGGCAATTTAGAAATTGTGTGCCAATGCCAAAAAATTTAATAATCTCTGAAGATATTGTTCAACATTGGTAAGATGTAAAACTTTTCTAAATCCTAAAAACTATTCTGATACTTGCTTTAGCAACCTAAATGAAGTGGCATTCGGTGAGAAAGAATTTACATTCTCAAATGCTCTAGAGAAGGTTAGTTATTACGCTGTGAACATTAAAGAATGGAACTTGCATTGTCACAAATTAGTCTAAGAATGTGTTAAGTAGTAATAAAAGTTCTATGTTCAGGCCCATTAACACATTTTTGGTGTATCATGTAAGTTTTTGATTTGTGCTGTTATTTATTAGTGGTATGGATCCAAACATGAAGCAACAAATATGCTGCATCACTTCAAAAAGTCATGTGCACTAACTTTAAAGACCCCGTTAATTAAATCACACGGTGAGTTTTGTTGTTTGTGGGTGCTTGTTTTCACAATGGTGCTGTTTTTTTTTCGAAACCTCTTCCATACCATACATTATTACACGTTCAGAGTGCTTTGAATCACTTTGGCGTTTTGACCGTCAATCGGAACCAAACAAAGTTTATCAATATGTAATAACCATCTTTGATGTTTTGATGTTTGCAAAGTTTGAGGGCTTAGTAAATATACATTTAAATGTTATTAACTATAATTGCATTAATATGTTGGGCACAGAACAAGCTATCAAAATACAATCTTGAAAAGGCAAGCAAAACAATAAGAGAAAGCCTTAATAGCCAAGGTACAGGTTTACAACAGGAAGAAAGATATTTTGTGAAGTTTGTGAAGAATGAATTCACTTGTTTCAGTAAAATGGTTAGTAAATTGCATAGCTTAACACAATGCTTTGTGCATATGTGTGGTTGTTTATTTTAGCAAAATATAACAGAAGCAGCAAAGGAGAACAGCAAACAAAATTTGCAGGTAATGTACAACTGGTAATTGGTGCAGTTTATAAATTTAAGTTTAGAGTAAATCCAACAATTGTTGCAGTGTGCTTGTTCAATGACTCAGGCAAATGATTTAGTTGAGAAATTTGAAATCTCCACATTGACAAAGTTCATTCAGTTCTCGAAGAATTCATTTGGTATGATTAAGAAAGGCATGCTCTTCAGCTCAGTTTTACTTGTTAAAAGAAAGTTCATCAAGCCATAATTGTATGACAATACAAACTGATTACATTTGTGATTTTTTTAGATATTTTATAAGGTCGCTTGCATTGGGACAGTACATCCACTCCCTACATCATAGTGCAAACAAAGGTCTTGGAATGCCAACATTCTGAAGATCGCAACAGGATTAAACATGAAAGGCATCATGTTGCACCACCTACACATGTAAGTGACTTTATGTTTTCTATAATAAAATATTAAAACCTCTTTGATTAGTTTGCAAGATCATCCAAATCCTTGCAAAAAACATTTGTGTATTCAAGGGACCAAAAAAACTAACTGCAAGGCTAAAATTGTAATTCAGGAAATTATGAGGTTTCCACAGTTTCAGGTACTTCTTCAACTTGTTTGGATATCAATAATTTCTTCTGTAATTTGATTAGATAATCTCGAAATGTAAATCTAAAATGGACAAGACAAGTGTTGTTGTAAAAGATTTGCTGCAAAACAATGATAAGCACTTGCTAAAGCAACAAACTTACAGTGTTTGCTTTCCATCTCAGGATGACCACACCGGTCATTTTTTTGGAGGATGTAAGGATGTTATTTAAATTAAATGTTTACTTTTGAATTGTTTATTCACCATATTACATATTTTAAGGCTGCCGGTTTCCTTCAACCTGTTGATCAAAGAATAATTGCCAAAATAGATCAATTGGTTACGGAAGAAGTAAGCAGTATTGAGGAAATTCTTAGAAGCCTAAAACATTATGTTGTCCATGAACTTTTTAAAAATGATACCCTACCATCTACTTCAAACAGGAGATTTTTTCCAACAAAAAAGGACATTCAAAGTCATTATTACCGAGTATTTTGTAAACACAGATTTGCAAAAATTGATCAAACTAATGTCCAGTGCTTGGTGGATGAATGGGTGAAGGCAGGAGATGCCAACGACAAAATATATTTCCGGCCATTTATTGCTAACATGGAACCTGAAGTAGTTAATGGAGAAACAGCACCAGTCATTCAATCTGAACAAACCATGCTGTTTATCCATCAGTTTGCATGGCAGCGTAGATTGCTTCTGCGCTACGGCCAAGACATTTGTCTAATGGATGCTACCTACAAGACATCCAAATATGCTCTCCCATTGTTTTTTCTCTGTGTGAAGACAAATGTAGGTTATCAAGTTGTTGCCAGCTTCATTACACAGAATGAAAGACAATTGGACATTGAAGAGGCACTGGAAATATTGAAAGAATGGACTCCTGCATGGCAACCATCATTTTTTATGGTAGACAAATGCGATGCTGAGATCCATGCCATTGAAAGCATTTTTACAGGCTAAAGTTCTACATCAAATGTACATGTACCACAAATGTAAAAATAACTATTTTATAGATGTCCGTGTCCTCATTTGCGATTTTCATCGTTAACAGGCATGGGAAAGATGGGTTAAAAAATCTGAAAACCAAGTAGGTCCAGACAAGGACAAAGTTTTGACATTTATGAGAGGAATTGCTAACGCTGAATGTGAAAAAAGCTGCAACAAAGCACTGCAGATATTTCAGTCAAGTTCAGTTTGGGAAAACAACCCAAAACTACAAAAATACTTCAAAAATATTTGTCTTAAAGATAAAAAGGTTTGAGTATTTACAAAACATATATGTTAAATGTAACTTCTGTTCATGCACGTTTTCTAGCGTTGGATGTGGCTCTACCGAGCAGACCAGTTACAGGTTTTGATCCGCACCAACAATGGTGTTGAGAGACAAAACCGAGTTTTAAAAGAATGCCATGTGCGATTTAGGACTGATAAGTCGCTTTCTGGCTTAATTACAATTTTGCACCATGAATTTTTGCCAAATGCATGTGAGAAGTGAGTGTACCTCCACTAAAACATTTATGGTTATATGCAAGAACATGCAATCAAAATGAATCAATAAATTTTATTTTGAGCAGATACAAACAACAAAACATGAGATCTTCTGGAAATTACAGAAGTTACAACGCTGAGGTTCCCAGCTTTCTTCGAAACCGACCAAGAAAATTGGTAAAACATTGTATAAAACGTATCGGAGAAACTACAAACATTCAGGCAAGTTCCATATGTAGAAAAGGGGACTTGTTCACTGTGGTAAGCAGTTCCTCTTCTGAAATAAACACCATTAAATTTGGCACAGAAAGAGATTTTCCAAAGTGTACATGTCATGATTTTTTACACAATTTTTTACCATGCAAACACATGTTTGCAATTTTTAACAAGTATGCAGATGTTGGATGGCATAGTCTGCCAGATTGGTACTCCAATTCTGTTTACATGGTTTTGGATCCGGTTGTTGTGAACAAATTGTCAGCTGAAACTGTTTGTGATACTGTGGTCAAAACACAAGACATCAAGATTTCATCCACAAACCAATCAATTGCTCAACCTGAAAACATTGTAACTGACGACAAAACCTGCGGTACTGACAACAAAACCTCAGATCGCAAACAAAGCCATCAAAAGTTTATTGAATTAATGAAGCATTTCATAGACCTTTCGTATGATGTCAGTTCCAAGCAGGTTTTGGATGAAGGCATTTCTGATGGCAATGCCATGGTGGCTAAGTTTCTAAAGCATGTTCATATGATTCTGGGTTTAGAATTACTCAACCTCCAGAACTTAAGTCATTGAAAAGGAAGCGGAAAACAACATTTTCTGAAAATACTGTCCATGATGAGTTGCCCCGCAAGCGACCAAAGCCCAATCCATTTTCATCACGGGTTGGACAAATTGCCAACCTTATGCAGCCGCTGCACCAAGTAACAACTTTGTTTCCTCGATCAAAGAAAAGTGTAAAATTAACAACCACACAGGCAGCAAAAGCCTGTGACCAACATGAATCTTCTGGTGAGGCTTGTATGGATGTTGTTCAGAACAAAAACTCAATGATGCAAAAAAACATCACAGCCCATGTTACCGGTTACAAAGCTTCTGGTACAATTTTAAAAAACGGCCCTCATTCAATTTCTTTGTTGGAGTTAAAATCTCTGGATGACTCATTGCCACCAGCTGAAGTTTGCGAGCTTAAAAAGCATGACAGCAGATTTAATGTTGGTTGGCTTTATGATGAAGTCATTAACAGCTACTTGTGGCGATTAACTGGTGTGCACCAACACACACTTTATGTTTGTTCGACAGTGGCTCAAATATTACAAAGAAAAGCTTCCATTAAAAAAGTTTGGGAAGGGATGAATTTGCAAGGGAAACAAACACTGTTTATACCTTGGAACTCTTCAGGCTTTCACTGGGTTTTGCTTGTAGTTGACATCCCTGGTCGAAAAATGCTGTACATAGACCCAGTAGCAATGCCTTGTGTAAAAACAAACAGCAATGTTCAAACTGCAAAAGCTATGGTGAATTGTCTAATGGTAACAAAGTTTGGTTGGAAAATTAATACTGTGGAAATACCACACAGAACAAAACAGCCAGATGGATCAAGCTGTGGAGTGATGATATGTATGTATGTGAAATGGCTAGCAACTGGAGAAAAACTTGTGCAAAATGTTTGTACCTACAGCTATAGACTTGAAATGTTTAGGGAAATTGCTGGCAAATGTCTTCAAGGCACAAATGAAATAGAGACATGTAAAGTATGTGGAGATGAAGGCGCCAATCCCCTGAAAAAAGTTTGGATTGAGTGCACTCGATGTGGACAGTGGTTTCACATCACGTGTGTTGATTTTTCAGAGAAGCAAGCAAAAAAAGATAAATATTTTGTGTGCACATTGTAAATCAAACAACATTACAATCTGTTAAACAAATAAGAACACCAGCCAAATGAAATTTATTCACTATACCATAACAACCACAATGTCCCAATTTTTTTAGTTTTATCACTTCTGCAAAGTGACTGTAATACCGTACCTGTTACAGCGAGAAATGACTTGTATGTGCTTTATTTCCCTGTTTCTAGTTCATGTCAGTAATCTGACTTCATTGACTATGACGTAACAAGGCATTTACCATGATTGGTTAAAATCCAAAAACGTAACAATGCGTGTGATGTCATTAGTGTCTCAATCTTGTGCTGACCACGTTTTACAGTTTCTTTCTGTGCTGTAAGCAGTAGTTTTAGTTGTCGCAGTTCATAGTTGATCCAATTTAGTTTTGGAAATGTTTGTTCTAACATTTAGTGTTTGTGTGTAGCTATAAAAACTGGCGTTAATTTAACTGAAATGCTGAAACGTGTTAGTCCGTAAAAGTGCCTGTAATTCAGTCCTGGACTCCTAACAAGTTGGTACGTAATTGAATGTGAAATTGTGTTATTTGAATGTGCGTATTTGAATGTCTGTTCGTTGAAGGCCGCATCTCTGTATTTCTATGGAAAAGACTTTCCCGGTTGGGAATTGCCCTTCTCGAACTCCTGCGTAACAGAGTAAAATTATGTGTAACAATGCAATGGGTCATGCATGGGCGCCAGTGTTTTGGTTGAATGAGCGCAGATGAACAGGCTGTTGCCAGGGCGATTTTCAGCGTGTTTGGGGCAGTTTTTGTTTGTTTTTCAGGGTTATTAGTCAGGCAGTAAATTGGTAGAGGGTGCTGTTGTACATGTAGCTGAAAAACTACCCAAATATTGAGGTTGATTTTGTGAAAAAATGAATCACAGAAAGTATGTTCAATTTGTGATTTTCTGTCAGTGCGGACCCTTGGCAAGGAATTGTGGCCAAATTTATAATCGAAATAACTACTTAAACTGCTCCCCCGGGGGCATTTTGACCCTCTGTTGGCCATTATTTTGGTCAAAAAAGCAGAAAAAAGTGTAGGTTTGTTTTGTGAAAAAATGAATCACAGAAAGTTACCTCCATTTGCGATTAAGTGAAGCCACCAACCCTCCTCTACACAATTCATGAAGAATTAGATGTCTTGTAATTGTCTTGGGGCCCCACCGGGGCTGTTTGTACACCCCCTAGGACTGACAATTTAGCAGTTAGCCTTTGCAAAACCCCCCAATGTGCTGTCTTAATGCAGCTGCAATCAATTTTTTTTCTGTTCAGCAATAGTAGTCCCCCTTCATGAGTCATCAGACCCGGCAATTGTTTTTGGCAAACAAGAGAAACTGTAACCAGGTGCACAATAACAAATGACTTCTAAAACTCAATTTTTGGGATTTAATTGAGAGATGCGGCCTTAACAGAGAACCAATGCTGTTGTGCAAACAAGGAGGAATTCGTACCCGAAAAGGCAGGCAGTATTGCGTTTAAACACATTAGGAAACCCCCTAGTGCGGCGGTCGGTGCAGATCCAGGCTGCACAGATTTCGAGTTAATTACGGCCGCTACAGTACCTTTTTGGTTTTGGCCTAAAGGGTGTAACACTCGTAGAGTGATGGTAAACCTAACCAATCGGGACTCTACCTGAGAGGTGTAACACTTTCGCAGAGTGAATTTCATACCATACCTTGCGATGGTAAAACTGACCAATCAGGCTTCAACCTGAGAGGTGTAACACTTCTGCAGAGTGATTTTAAGACCATACTATTTAAGTATTGTGTTTTCTTCAACATGTATTATGTTGTTCAACCCAGTTTCATATGGCTACTGGCGAGGCGTCTGGGTTATCAAAAATGCCAACGACCACATGGAAAAGCCTCCTGGGCGTGGTAGGAATTTTTCAAACACAACATAAAAATGCAGTCCATCAACATATAAGCAAACATTATTTATTGGGAAAGCCTGAAATGCACTTAGTTCGCCATAAAAAAGAGAAATCGATTACAACACAAATAGCACTGTTTTTGTAGCGACATGTGACAAGGAGTGCAACGTTTGTGCCCAAATGAAATTCATTTAAATTTGCATTGTCTGGCAGTGGCAGAAACAGTTTATTGCATCACAATTAGCATACACAAAACAATATATATAACACAAATGCTGTTTAACATGAGATTAGTGTGTTTTATAAAGATTTCAACTTTGCAAAAAATATGTTTGGAAATTTGTATCTGGTTTCTTGCAGCTTATTTAGGGTGGCTTCAATCCTTGCAGAATCTGCAGTGTTAAAGCTTTGTAACAATTTTGTTTTATCAATCAAGAATCATACATGATTATCCATTTTTCTTAAATCCAATGTAAACAATATACGAAGTGAAAATATTTTGTAATATGACGACAGACACTACCATATACATCGTATCATATAAAATAATTTCATTTTTGGGCAGGAGTAAAAACGACCACACAAAATGAACTTTAAAGACTTAACAGTAATTCTTACCTCATTCAAATTATACTTTATTTCCACAGATGCAATATTCCAATACAAGCATTGCAGATGTTCAGTTGAAATTCAAGTATATAGCATTTAAAATTGTTTTTTTTAGATAAAATCATAATAAACCTTTTCATTTGTGTCTTCTGTTTGACTTATCGCTCCATATGTCTTTTGTTGAAACCAACATAGTCAAAATAGAACGACCTAAATTATGTTAATGGATCTAAACACCATAACTGAAATCTAAGCCCAACCCACATTAGAGTATTTAATGCTTCCATGCTACACCATAACTGAAATCTAGGCCCAACCCACATTAGAGTATTTAATGCTTCCATGCTACACCATAACTGAAATCTAGGCCCAAACCACATTAGAGTATTTAATGCTTCCAAGCTACACCATAACTGAAATCTAGGCTCAACCCACATTCGAGTATTTAATGCTTCCACGCTACACCATAACTGAAATCTAGGCCCAACCCACATTAGAGTATTTAATGCTTCCAGGATACACCATAACTGAAATCTAGGCCCAACCCACATCAGAGTATTTAATGCTTCAAAGCTACACCATAACTGAAATCTAGGCCCAAACCACATCAGAGTATTTAATGCTTCCAGGATACACCATAACTGAAATCTAGGCCCAAACCACATCAGAGTATTTAATGCTTCCAGGATACACCATAACTGAAATCTGGGCCCAACCCACATCAGAGTATTTAATGCTTCCACGCTACACCATAACTGAAATCTGGGCCCAACCCACATTAGAGTATTTAATGCTTCCAAGCTACACCATAACTGAAATCTGAACCCAACCCACATTATATTCTTCAAAACATTCACGGTTCAGTTGACGCGTTTCAGACTACAGCGCACATTTGACGCACGCACAACCTTGTCCATTGTAAAAAGCCATTGTGACGTCATAATCTGGTTTGCGTCGATGCCCCGGTTATGTGGTCAGTGTATCTTCCTTTGGGTCAAAATATGAACAAATAATTGCGCGCTTTTGCTGTTTGCAAGCAGTGGGAGGCTAAATCGAGTAATATTGTCAATCACTATGCTTGTCATGTAAAATCAACTACTTGCTTATTGTGTTGTTTTCTGGGACAATATCTCTGCACGCAGTAATGCAGTGTTTTGGGAATATTTATTTTGCAAAAACTGGTCATTTTGACAAACGATAGTATCGAATTCTGTTTCTTGATGAAGATGGAGGTGAAGATATTATGATAAACTACTTCATCAAAATCAGTTGATATCAGCAACACCATGTTCATACTGCTGAGCGCAAATGTTTCCAGTAAAAGTCCAGCACCAAACAATACTTTTGTGCATAATATGGGTTTGAAAAAGTGAAGTCTTGACAAATACTAAAGGACAGTGGGGATACTTCCAATGTAAACCAACTAAAATTTTATTTATGTGTTTGCATACGAGCAAAACTTCCATCTTTTACTTCAACATGACATGTTTCTTCGGAATATACTCAGAAGCATTTCTAATAAAGACATATCTATATCACATTCTGTTGTGTTTTACTTGTAACTGATCTGCAATGACAAAAATAGACCAGTAAAGAAATTATTGTTAAAATATTTAGGACCAATTTGGCGAAAACAAAAGGCAAGTGTATTTAATTCAATAAAATATTTAATTTTCAACTGTTTTCATGAGCATTCAATCAAGTTTTATGGTTAGAGACTACTAAATAGAGACTGAACACTGCATTTTTTTCCAGATTGGTTCCGCTTGAATGCACCTTGGTAACTTCGCGGTAGTTTTAATGAAAATGCATAGGAGAAAGTGGGCCTTTTGATTTAGTTTTGGGCTTTGGTGCAACTACTAGAATACTTCTGCTAACTTATTAAGACAAAACATCAGTCGTCAGGCAGATATACAGGGCAGAGGTAGCGATTGCATGCGACACTTTTAGCGCAAAAAATATATATACCAGTATACATATTATTACAGTTTACTGCACAGGGACGACCCAGGCAAAAGGTCCATACTTTTTTACTCTAGTGACTGGTAAGCATACAAGCCTGCTTAGTGATTCAATGTAATGCTCTTTGGGATTGTTATTGTTAAAAAAAGGTTTTTACTGGAACTGAAGTAACCTTATATACATAATGAGCCACTGTTGTATGCCTGGGTGTCACTATGTTTACAACAAGAAAAATCCCTGTTTATTATTAAAAATTAAACGCCCAGAATTTCCGAAAACATGTGAAGAGAAGCTCCACAGAACAAAGTTTGTCCTCTCATTGCGTGCACACAAGGTGACTGAATAAAAGAACTGCTACACAAGGAAACGTAAGTTATTATATAGAATTTAAAGCAGTGCTGCTGTTTTTTACAAAAGGGCATGTATTTGTGAGAAACACTTTGCTCCAGAGGATATTGTTAAATATGAAAAATCGAAGCGATTAAAGCTTGGAGCAATGCCAATATTTTTTTTTCCTAGCAAGTGTCCTACTTCCAAGGTAGATAAGAACTTTGTAGTTTAAATTGTTAGTGTCAAGTTCTTGCTATTTTTTTTCTGAATTTCAATCAATCATAATTTAATAATTAAATCATGTTTATTTTGCGAAAAAAAGCAACTACGCAAAGAACAATATAAAAGGAAATGAAATGGCATGGGCACCAATAAAACCATAAAGGTTATCGAGTCAGGCGCCCATGTAAAGGTGATTTCCTCACGGAGAATCACCGTCTGTCGTAGGATCGCAGCCAGTCGCACTGGGAGGTGATGGGTTGCGACAAGCTGCATGTGACGAAAGGTGGCCACCCGGCCGTGCTGGCCAAAGCAAAACCCATCGAAACGCAAACGTCAACTCGGTTCTCAGAACGTTTCCTTTGATCCACATCGACAAACCTTAACGTCCCGAGGACAGTCCAATCGTGGTGGTTTTGGTTGGAGATGGTCGGGATCGTATCGAGGTTGCGCTTGTTGAATCATCGTAGGTCTTGATGATGGTCAATCGCACGTTGTGATGTTGGTGTGCAGCGCTCCTAGGTCTTAATAGTTCATCTGCTAAGTCGTAAGGTGCCAGCTAGTCAGCAACCTCCACCAGCCAAAGTCAGGCATAGTACACTAGAGCAAGTGAATGGGTCCTATGCAAGGCTGTCTCAAGGCATGAAAGGTACAAAATTGTAGTTTTCAATTTTTAAAATTGTTTTGCCCACAACAAGTGGAGGAAGTATTAGTGAAGGAAATGTAGTTTTTAGGTGTTTGTTGTACAGATCATTAACACTAAAAAATCAGATAAGTGGTCAATGATAAAAAGAGGGAACAGGGTATTGTTGGAAATGTACATACATGAAGATCAGGTTGCAGCAGATATTAGGTGTGTTAGAAACAAAGTGGTTGGAGAATTTATCCAGATAAGCTAAATTTGTTGCAGATTTGTGACTTGAAATTTGTAACATTGCATCAATATTTAGGTAAACCTTAAATCAATTACAAAAAAATTGTTTAATTATATTTTTTTCCATTAAAATTTACAGAAAGCCTAGAAAGATATGCATTGTGTAAGGGAGTGCAATGCTCTACAAAATTTGTTAAGGCCCATATAATCCAGGAATGGAAATGTGGCCAGTTGATCTCCCAAACTATCAAGCGATCACCCAACTGCATGTGTGTAGGTGAAGCAAGAATTGTAGATTTAATTACAAGTTAAGTATGCATACCTTTTTGTCCTATTGAATGTCCGTTGAAATTCCAAATCGCTGTAAAGGTTGTTATTATTATAATATAAAGTCTTTTTCAACAAAGAATATTATCAACAACAGTCTTCAATGTGCAGTGATCAGTATGTTGCTGTAGATGAGAAAATATACCAAGACATTGTTGTAAGATGAGTATTTGTGGTGTGAAAATTAGATACACTTCTAAATTCATTGTTATTTGATCAGAATTTGTTTCAACAAGAATCTGATTCATTGAATGAGTGGCAGGCTTTATTTATAAAAAAAATCAGTGTGAAATTGTCAAGCATTCTGTAAACGCTCGGCGTTATCACCCAGATGGATGCTGGGGTATTTATTCTTCCTTCATCCAAAACCCTGAGACACTACAGGTGAGCATATTGTTTGTGACTAACTACAGGAAAATTGTTAAATGTCACGTTTTAATTTTGAACTTTTGTCAAGAAATATTATTGACTCAAAGCCAGGAATTAATGAATTGGCTGCAATGGAAATGAAAGGTTTGAAACCATCTGTGGAAGCATTCATAACAGTCGATGAAATGAAAGGTAATTTTTTCAAGAAAACTTACAAAAATATAAATGTTGATATCGATTTGCAGTAAAAGAAAACTTAGTTATGCACCATGGTAGACTTGTTGTCTTCGTTGATTATGGGGAAAGGAGATGTATCAAAAATCATTTTGTTTAATTGATATTGAAGTTTTAACGCACATGTTTATGCTTGGTAGTGTTCTATGTGCGATCATTCAAAAAAGAGATCTCTTCCAATTGCATGGTGGCCAACTACCATTACACCTGCTCATCAGCTATGTTCAATGTTTTAGGAAGTGGTTGGGCTATGTGAACTAAATAATGTCCATGTGAATGCGATTGTTGCACATGGTTCCACAGTAAATAGAAAGTTTTTTCAAATTATACATGGTGATGTTTTTCGTGTGGGTGTGCCTTTTACATGCCCGAATCCATACCGGGACGAAGCTGATATTTTTATTTGCTCAGATACAAGCCATTTGTTGAAGGTAAGTAGTAATTGTTTGTATTGAAATTTTTTAATGGGTCATTGCTGGTGCACCTTACTTGTGCAGACTGCGAGAAATGCCCTGTTTAGTTCGAAACCATCTGGCACAAAATATCTCAACAAAAATGGATATGATATTTTGTGGACTCACATTAAAACTCTATATGATTTGGAATGTACATCCCCTCTTCACAAAACTCGCCTGACGATTAATCACATGCAACTAAGTTCATACAACTAAGTAGTACAGTTCTGTTTAACTAGAGGTGTTTCATCAACAAAAGTTTTGTTTCATATAAACAGATGCGGGTATCATAAGCAAGAGACATTAAGTTGGGCAGTTGCACAGGCTCTCTCAAATGATGTAAAAAGTTCTCAGGGAACAGCTGTTTACATTATTTTGTTTGACAAGTATTTTTTTTCTTGATGTTAACAGTACATAATAACCAAAACTGCTTGGTTGGTAGATGGTTTCCTGTCAGGTTAAAAATGCAATACACTCCCATGAAGACCTTCGGTTAGTTTTGATGGAGCAAGAATTTGCAAAATACTTGGACTGGAGGGTACTGGAAATAACTTAAATTTTAATTTCATATACTAACCTTTACTGTACACTGAATTTGCAGAATGAGACACTAATCATCCTGGAGAGGGAAAACGCATCATTGCTAAAAGCACATTTGATGGACCGATTTTTACAAGCATAAATATGGTTTCACTGTGCAGAAGTCTTCTGGACAAAGGCCTCAACTATGTGTGTCTGGGAATGCTGACACAAGATGTATTGGAGGCAGTGTTTGACAACTTGGTAAATTTAATTTGTAATTTCTTGTTGCAAAACAAACAAGCAGTAATACATATATTTTCAGAGAGCTTTGATGCACAGGAATATGAACCAAGACATCCATGAAGCTGCATTTGGCATAACCACCATAACACAAAGAAAAGCCATAAAAAGAGTTCATGGTGGAAATACAACGTATGGGGTAAAAAATGCATGGACCAAAGTTTGCCATGAACCAATTCACAAGCTAAGTAAATAAATAATACATACACACACTTAACAAACATATAGTTATATTTTTATGTTTAAATTTTGCAAAATTATGACCCAACATCTTTACAAATGTGAGCAACAATGATTCAAAATATTGGAAATTTCTTCTCTAGGTAAAGTAATCTAATCAGATAGCGACTCTATAGGAATTTTTAGTGACCCATCAGACTCTATTCGCTGCAACAGGTTAAAAAAAATGATGTTTTTAGCTTGTTTTCCAGTTTCAATATTGTGCAAATAGTACATCTTTTGTAATACAATTTGAAAATCCTCCAGAAGGGCAAAGTAACCTTTTTCCTTGTTTTCAATTTTTTGTAAAAAAATTCCGTTTGTTTTTTCCTGGCATAGTGCCTTAAACAGATCCACATGCTTTGCTTCATTATATTTTTGAACCCCCTGCGAAGAAGAAACCCTCCAATGTATTCCATATCTAGAAACAGGTAAATGGTTAAAGGAACATTGTGCATGTACTTGTATCACAGATTGTACCAAATTTCACCAACCTGTGTCACGTGTGTTGATTCCAGATACAGTCGTGGTTTGATGGCTTTCTTTGCTGAAGTGATTTAAAATTGTGTCATGGACTTTAATTAATAGCATTGCTGCTTGGCTTTGGGGCATGTCAAAAATGTTTGAGGCATTTTTGCATGTTTTAGAATACATCATGTAAAACAAATTTGGATCAGACTTTTCTTGAAATAAAAGAAACAATTTTTTGGTGAAATACATTTTTGTTTTGAAGTGTAATTTCATTGCCTTGCAAGTGGTGAACTGGACTTGGCAACCTGCTGCACACTATATTTTGTTGCTTCACTAGAGTGAACGCTTCTTCAATTTCCTCCTCAGTTAGGTCTTCCCATGAATCCCACATGTTGTTTACAAGGCAGTTATAAAGGCATGCAATTAAACAAAATAATTCTGAACAACTGTCGATTTTTTAGGCAAATTGCGCCTAAAACTGCCAAATAATGCTTACACACTATTCGCGAAGATAAGAAAACAACAAAAGGCATTATTATGACTGGTATGAAGTTTCGGCACACCAGTATTCGTTATGATGAAAAAGTGTCGCATGCAATCGCTACCTCAGCACTGTATATCTGACTGACAACATATATTTTGTCCCAATATGTCTGCAGAAGTATTCTAGTAGTTGCACCAAAGCCCAGAACTAAAACATGCGAGTACCCCACTTTCTCCCATGCATTTTCATTAAAACTGCCGCGAAGTTACCAGGTGCATTCAAGCGGAACCAATCTGAAAGTTTTTGCAAAACACCTTTATCATTTAAAAAAGAACAAGATTGATTTTATAACTGATTTAAATTTAAAAAAATCAAGTTTATTATGTTTAACACGTTTGCAAAGTTATAACTTCATACGTTGTATATTGCCAAGAGCAATAAGATTAATTGTGTCGTTGGTACGTGCGCAGTGTTCAATCTCTTCTTAGTAGTCTCTGGTTAGAGTATACATCTGTTATTTGTGCATTAGTTTAACAAAAATAACTTCCTTCAAATTCAAACCGTTGTTTTGGGGGGATATCAGACAAGTCGAACTTTTGGACAAAAACGCCAATATACAACTGCAGCGAAACTTTATGATTAAACGTCATTTTTGTGTTAAATTGTGCAATTCGGATTCATTCCAAATAGTGCCGGCTCTGTTTTCAATGGTAATAATTTCTTGTAAATGTAGGGTATTCTATGATTTGTGGTTCGGACTTATGAATAATGGCAAATGTAATGAGACCAGGTGTAATAGAATTTAAAAAATTGTTTGTGTAAATATGGTCTATAGCGGATTGTCTCTGTGAGGGGGCTGTGTGGGATGCTTTGTCTATTATAATTTTGGTGTTCAGGCTCTCTATCATCAGTTTGTATTCTTGTACATGAGGTGTTTTTCTTGAAATGTCAATGTTGAAGTCACCAAGAATGTAAAAAGTTTTGTTTTCATTGTTTAAAGTATGGAAAGTGTGTTCTAAATGTGATGCGAAAATTGTTATGTTGTGATCTGGGTGTCGGTAGATTATTCCAATTACCATTGTTTTCTGTTTTTTTTTTTTGTTTCAGGTCAACTTCAATCCACAAATTTTCGCAACGAGGTATATGAATTTTATACTGGTCGTTTCTACGGTACGCCAGTGGTCGTTTAACATATATGCCCACACCACCAGCATGTGTTGGGGAGAGGAAATTATATCCATCTAAAGATATGTTGGTTGCTGTGTTTTTTTTAAGTTTTGTTTCTGAGATTCCAATTATATGAGTTGGTGCACTGCACGCATTAGTAAAGGCTTCTAGAATAGGCAGATTGTGAGGCAAACTTCTTACATTAAAATGGGTCATAACGAAATTTTGTAGGTGTGGTTGTTTGGTTGCTGCATCAAATTCTGGCATACTATAATATTTGCTACACATGTTTGTGTTGATAGAGGTGTTTGTTAATATGATGTGGTGCAAAGCTGTTGTAGAACATAGAAAAAAATACACTGACAGAAAAAATCTCACAATGATTGTTGTTGCAGGTGAACATCATCATATTTACATTAATTGACTTCATCAGTACAGTACCTTATAAGTAGTGTGTACCATTTTTAGTCCAAATAAACTTGAATCCCTGGTTTCTTTTATATGCAAGGCAAGTATTGAATATTTTTCATCTCGAGTTTTTCTTGATAAAAACTTTGCTATTATAGTTGGCGGTTGCTGAGTATTGTGCGTATGCATTTGCAGTCTGTGGGATATGCTGATATCACTCCCACTTTTTTTGCAATGGAGACAACAATCTCATCTGTGCACTCCTCCTTGGTGTGAGGAATGCCTTTAAACTCCAGACAATCTCGCCTCCCATACTGTTCCAATGCATTGACTTCATCAGAACAGGCAACCATTTCAATTTAATCGTTTGATATTTTCCTTCAGTTCCAAGTTTTCTTTTTTGACTCAGTTTTTTTTCCAGTGTATCAAATTTTGTGACATGAAATTTTGACTTTCTTTGATTGCTTGTAAATCTGCCAATGCTGAGTTAAGTTTGTCAGTTACGTCTTTTTTGTTCTGCTGCAAGAGAGCGTTGATCCAGGTAGTTTTTTTGGGGTGTGCGGTGACATAACACGGTTTCAACAAGGCTTGTTTAAGTGTAATTCAAATTTAACCACATCCCCAACAGGAGGATTTTAAAACATGGCAAAGATTTTGGACCGGACTTGTGTAATCCACCAACTCAAAACTGCTGTTCTCTGTTGATTTATCAATTTCAAATGATTCCTCCATTGAATCCTACAATAAAACAGTAGCAACATGCTGATGCTTCAAACGACAAATCTGCTTCACTTTGTTTTGTTTCCAAACATTTTTCCTGACAGTGAAAGTGATTCATATCTTAAAGAAGACTTTGTAATAACAAAAAAAAAAACGATCAAAGCAAGCAAATACCACTTACCAAGCATGATTTCAATGACGTCCTCTGATAAGTCCTTAAGTTTTCCATCTCGTATATAAACCTTCCCTTTCTGCAAACGTGTCTTCAAAACTAACTTTCACAATCAACTCAACACAGCAATTCATTTTGCCGATTGTTACCTCAATACTTAACTTCCAGTGACGTAATAACCGCAACATTGGCAAACAGTGTAAAACACAGTTTGATTGACAGGGGGACCGCAAAAGCAACATGGTGTGATTTTGTGCGTGGAAATGTTTGTGTTTACGCTCTGGAGAGTTTCTTGGTGATTACTTGTATCACATTAAATGTTTTGACTGCGTAACACAAAGGGATAAGTTCTCACATTTTTTTACAGAAAAAAACATCAATAAATAAGATATGATTTACCTATGGATTGTGATTTGCAAGTATTAAAACAAGATGTTAGTATTAATCAGTCCATGTTTGCACAGGATTTCCAACCACGGCTAAGGGAGCCATCCTGCATGTGGTCGTTGGGCATTTTTGATAACCCAGAAGCCTCGCCAGTAGCCATATCAAACTGGGTATTTAATGACCACTTTGTTCACATAATTGCGTTTAAAAGCGAACAGGCTAATCGGCAACCACACAAAGCGTTCAGGTACATCACATTGTAATGTCCTAACGGTCAACCAAATTCATACATAAGGGGAGTTTAACTTTAATCAGAAACTCAACCCTGTGTAGAACGTTGTGCCTTTTCAGACTTATTTGGTTGGTTGACCACACTTGTGTTCAATAGGCCATTGCCCTTGCACAATCATTGATTGAAAGTATTTATCGTCCTTCGCATATTCTAGTGATTAATCAACACACTTCATGTGAAACCATTGTTTGCATCGAGTGTATTCAATCCAAACAACTTCTGAAGGGTTGCATGATTTACAAATGCCTTTCTTTGTTGTATTATCAAGACATTTGCCAGCAATACAGTTTAGGATTTGCAATCTGTTACTTTGAACAGATCCAGTTTGTTGTAAGCATTGTCCTGATGCTAGCCATTTTGCATACATGTCATAACTCCACAACTAGATCCATCTGGCTGCTGTTCTCTTCCTGGAGTCACCACAGAAGCAATATTCCAACCAAACTTGACAGCTAAAAGATAATTAACCATCTTTTTTGCAGTGGAAACATAATGGCCATCCTTGCAAGGCATTGTCATTGGATTAATGTAAAGCAGTGTTCTCCTTTGAATATCAACCACTAGTAGTACCCAGCCAGTGACAACCATCAGGGTTCCAGGGAATGAAAATAACCCTTTTTTGCTGTAATTTAATACCCTCCCAAGTCTTTTTAATTGAAACTCTTCTTTGTAATGCTTGAGCTACAGTTGAACAGACATACATGGTGTGTTTATACATGCAAGTTAATGGCCATAGGTAGCTGTTGATAATTTCATCGTACAGCCATCCTACATTAAATCGATTGTCATGCTTTTGCAAAACACACACTTCATGTGCAGGCAATGCATCATCAAGCGATTTCAATTCTAAAAATGAGCTTGAATGAGGTCCATTTTTCAAAGACTTTATTGGATTATAATTTTTAATGAAGCCAGTGAGGCTCCTTCATCATAGGTGAATTGCAAAATGAGGACTTAAATGTAAAACTTTCAGTGTTTGTTTTCTTTTTGTTCCGATTACACACAGGAAAGAGTGTGCTAACTTGGTGCAACGGTTGCATCATATTTGCATACTTTCCCACACGAGAGGCAAATGGATTTGGTTTGGGTCGCTTACGCGGCAGTTCATCATGAGAACCTTGTGAAGGTATCGGTACTTTCCTTTTTCTTCTTAAGGATGTCAGTTTTGATGATTGTGTTATTCTCAAGCCAGCATCAGAGCATGCCTTGGAAAACTCATCAATATAATTGCTTCTGTACATCCTTTTTCCAATACTTGCTCTGAAGTCACGTCATATGACCGATCTGACAAAGATTTGATCAGGTCAACAAATTTTCTACGTGTTTGTTTGTAACTTTTAGGGTCATCTATTTTCTTGTTGTTTTCAGAATCAACTTGCGAAGTAGGGCTGTTGACAGGGGGTACTTTTAATGTTGTTGTTGTTGAGTCAACAATTTCTTCAACATGAATATCATGGGAACCAGTTTCCGGAGAGATTTGGTCCACAACAGCAGGATCCAAAACCATGAACACGGAGTTGTGGTACCACTCAGGTAGGCTATACCAACCAACATCTGAAAACTTGTTGAAAACTGCAAACATGTGCTTGCATGGTAAAAAATGGAGTGTAAAATCAACACATGTGCATTTTGGAAATTCACTACAACTACCCAGTTTTACATTGTACACTTTACATGTGGAACTGCTCACCACAGTAAACACATTGTCTCCTATTCTACAAATTTTACTTTCCTCAACATTCCCAGACTCTCCTATTCGTTTAATACAATGTTGCACCACCTTCTTTGGTCGATTTTGTAGATAGGTGGGAATGTTTTTGTTGTAACTTCTATAATTGCTTGATGACCGTAAATTTTCTTGTTTGTATCTACAAAATGAGTCTTGTGACGGAGGTTTAGTACTAAAACACAATAACTTTTGTTCCAACCGTTTGGCAGAAATTCCTTGTGTAAAATAGTAATCAGACCAGACAGGGACTTGTCGGTCCTAAATCTGACATGACATTCTTTCAAAACACGATTTTGTCTCTCCACACCATTGTTTGTGCGCATGAGAACCTTTAACTGATCGGTTCGATGCAACCACAACCATCGCAAAAATTTGTTTTAGGTTTATTTTACATATTTTCTGTTTGTTGCCACATACCTTTTAGTCTTTAAGCCAAATATTAGTGTACTTTTGCAGTTTTAAATTATTTTTCCAATGTGTTGACTGCAAGAGCCACAATGCTTTTTCGTAGCTCTCTTCACATTCAGCCCTTGCTACATTTCTCATTAGTGAAAGCACTTCGTCCTTATGTTGGCCAACATTATTGACAGACTTTTTTTACCCATCGTTTCCATGCCCGTTCTCGATGGAAATCACAAATAAGGACATTTGTATATTTATCAAAACATGCAATGCACAAACCTGCAAAGACACTTTCAATCGCATGTATTTCAGCATCACATTTGTCAACCATAAAATAGTTGCGACCAACTTTTTGGGATGGACAATGCCTCCTCAATATCCAATTGTCGCTCATTTTGTGTAATAAAGCTGGCCACAACTTGGTAACCAACATTTGTTTTCACACAAAGAAAAATAGTGGAAGAGCATATTTGGATGTTTTGTAGGTAGCATCCAGTAAACAAATATCTTGCCCATATCGAATTAGTAAATTGCTGCCAGGCAAACTGGTGAACAAACAACAGAGTTTTTTTCTGATTTAATTACTGGTGCTGATTCCCCACCACCAATAACATCGGGTTCATTGCCGGCAACATATGGACGAAAATAAATCTTGTCATCCAAATCACCATCTCTTTTCCATTCACCAACCAAACTTTGGACATTGGTTTGATCAATCTTTGCCAACCTGTATTTTGTAAAAGCTCGGTAGTAATGGTTTAGCACATCCTTTTTGGTAGGATAAAATCTCCTATTTGAAAGGTCGGGTCCATCTTCACTTTTGGAAGAGTTCATGGGCTACGTAGTGTTTTAATACTCCCAAATTTCCTCAACGCTGTTTACTACGGTGGCCCATAGCGGCCACGCCTGAGACACAACTCAAATGCGGAACACATTAAAAAAGTGAAACACATAAAAGCGAAACACATTAAAATTGATGAGGTAATATCAGCAATAAAGTTATTAAACCAACGTATTGTGACGTAATATTGGTAATAGAATCAAATTGTAACATATAGCAGTTATTAATTTGTATTGTTTGCTTCGGTGTTGGCAAAAATTGCGGACAGTTTGCACTCGTGGATTAACGTCAGAAGTAGCAGCTGTGCTTAGGTTGACGGCTTGTTGTTAGATTTTCCAGATAAGGTACTATAACTCGTATAGTCAGATTATTTTTTCAAAATTTTTCAGGATTAAAGAAGAACCTAATGGATTTATCATTATTTCTAAATGACATTACTGACTTTGTTTGCACTGCTTGCGCATAGAAGTTTAAGCTGGAGTACAAGTTTTGCCCGCATTGCGGTTCTCCTGTTGATCCTGAAGAACTCGTCATAAAGAAATATTTCTTCAGAGGATTTAAATACAGCCCGATCACGGAGTTCATGTCAAAATATCACAATATGTATATGAGCATTAGGACCTTAAGGCGACGATTAAAAACTTATGGATTACAACGTCGGACTCCTTTAGTAAATGAGACTGCTATTATTTATGAAATACGCCAAAAACTTGACAGTTCCGCTTGTATGTTGGGCTACAGAAGTATGTGGCATAGCCTTATACTGGAGGGGTACACGATATCGTGAAACCGCGTAGCCAAACTGATGAACGAATTAGATCCAAAAGGTTGTGCTACACGACAGAGAAAGTGTTTGCGGCGAAGGTTATACTACAACCAGGGACCAAATCACTGTTGGCATATTGATGGTTACGACAAGCTTAAACCATACGGTTTTGCTGTGCATGGTTATATCGACGGTTGGAGTCGAAAAATAATGTGGCTCACTGTTTTGAGATCAAACAACAATCCCAGTGTGGTGGCACGTCTTTATTTAAATACCGTCTTGTCGGATAATGGCTACCCGCGAAAAGTACGGTCAGACTGCGGTACAGAAAAGGTACATGTTGCAGCTGCACAATGCTACTTGAACAATTCGACTTCTGCTCACGTTCACGGAACATCTCCGCACAACCAACGAATTGAAGCGTGGTGGTCATGTTTGCGACGAAGCTGTACGACATGGTGGATAAATCTTTTTAAGGATCTGATTGAAAAATGGAAGCATTATGGTTTTGCTTCTCAGATATATTGCAAAAAGAGATGGACATAACAAGGGATAAGTGGAACACACATTACATCAGAAAATCGAGAATGGAAACTGTATCAGGTAGACCGGATAAGCTTTATTATCTGTCGGAATTACATTCAGGAGAAAATCAACTCACAACCATAACAAATTGAACATCTGCAACGGAGTCTCTTAGAAATAGCTGATGACAATCAGCACAGCATTGAAGGCAATTTGTATCAGGAATATTTCGACATCGTAAAGCAAACGTTGGGATTATCGTCGCCAACCAAGTGGTATGAAGCATTGAATGTTTATGAACAACTGCTGCAGTATGCCTTAGACGTTAGACCCATTGTAAATCATGACTAATTTGTTGTTGTTTTTAAAAAAGTTTTGTGCGGTACGAATAATGCGTTTAATTCTTGAATGTATACTTGATATAATTTGCAGGAAAAACACTGTTATCAATAGGATGTGTTACAAGTTCTTAAGCACGCAAACCTATAAATCTACGAACTTTTCTACTATTTTTCCAGGTGATTGGCCGACATTGTTTCTGCGTGTGTCTTACAGTTTTTATGCTTTTACTATGGGCTGTCTTTAACTTGCTGTGAACAATCTTTAAAACTTATCATGTGGACATAGTATATACGTTCTGTTTACAATGGGTTCCGATCAGTTGCATATGGTAATTACAAGTTTACAACCAATGGACAAGAAGTATCCAAGTTTATTCAGAACAAAACACGGCGAAACGAAAAAAATGGTATAACTTAAACTTGTCCAAACCCTGTTTCACATGTAATGGCACACTGAAACGTATTCATCATGTCTTCTTGCGTTTCTATGTGGACTGGCAGGACCACACTTATAGCACATGTGCTTACTGTGGGAAGACACCTGCACTTTGTTCAGCCGGGTGACAAACGACATCCGTGAAGAAACGAAATACTCAAATCACTTGGCAATCCAAGAGGTGGTACAGTAGCAGATCCTGTCAAGAATATTATTAGCTTTTGAAATTCGAGTGGGCACAGTTCTGCAAAAAAACGCATCAGATGTGATAATGTCCATGTGCCCAGAAAACGTAAAGCACACTTACCATCATTCCAACAGCAATCTGTAAAGTCTAAGAATGCTTTGTAAGTGGTCATTTCTTTCATTTTCTTGTTGCTGCCTTCCTCCGCAAACGTAGGCTTCAACATTTGGAGAAAGCTGTTGTGATCCCATATAAACAAACTGCCAGGACAAAACACCGGCTGCATCAATTCAGCGTGTTTCTTAATAATATCTCTGATATTGTGGCACTCCAAACCATCTGCAATGCCAACCAGAACAGGAAGGTATGGTTCAACTTTTGATTTGATAAAAATGGATCTGAAATAAGTTAATAACAGAGTTAGTGAAGAGAAAAAAAATCCAGCTGTTTCCAATAACGTACTGTAAAACATTGTCTTTATTTTTTAAAGTAGCTTTTGTGGGATCCCCTCTGTAGCCTATATTTTCCAGCATTCTACAAGCTTGTTGTATATCAAGAATTTTTGAAACGTCGATGTCCGTTTTCGATTCCCTAAGCTTTAATACGAGAAGTGGTACATTACAATGTAGTGTAACACAACAGTTGCGAACATTACAAACAGCAAATAAACTAAACATGGCGTTTCTTACCGCATTGTATACATATTCACAATTTTCGTTGAGATATAGTGGTAAATTTTGTCGAACTTTTTCAATGCCACCAGACAAATAGAAGTATAACAAAGGGAAAAATAATACCGGCCCAGGTCCACCTTGGCACAAGCTGGCTGCTATGAGATGCCCAATACTGCGCGCTGTACCATCAGCTACACATGCAGTCCCGCATATGGGCTCATAACCATTTCCATCCAAGCATTCAGTAAAAAACTGCTGTTTGACTTCCATCAGCGATTCTGGAACAATACAATTTGTTGTAAAGACTTTAAGACGTGCAATCGCGAGACCAACTATAGCGAATAGTTAACAGCCATGAAGCACAATACGCACATAGGTCAAATACCTGTATAGAAATCTCTCGATACTCCCCCGGTGTCAATTCCCGCTTCACCAATAAACTCAATGTGATAGGCCCTATTACGTTTTTTCCAATTCCATGATTTCATGAAGAAATTGTGAAAGTCGCAAAAAGAAAAATTTCTTCGTACTTGAATCTTTACTGCATCGACATCTGAATTGTCAATTACAGCCATTTGTAAAGCTTCCACAATTGCTGCTTTTATCGCTACCGGGGTATTCACAGCCGTACTGCAGCCATCATCCGAGACAGTGTACTCCGTTTCGTCGTCTTCTTCTAAGTTGATGCAGTCGTTGCCTTCTGTTGTACCACATGCAAATGCAGCTTGCTTTCTACTTAAGCATTCATCAGCATGTACCTCAATTTCTGACAAAGGATACTGCCCATTACATACAGGACAACGCATTTTGACCTGAGCGGCAGGGTTAGGCGCCGTTTCTGACCTGCACAATTCGTTCTCGGTAACCTCAGGGTGTTCAGCATACGCACGATTGCCTTTAAAACCTTTTTCGGTCAAGCTAGGTAAGTCACACTCAAAACTTTTTTCGGAGTCGAATAGTTCATCATCGAATTCGTCAGTAAGATAAAGGCATATCCGTGCATAAGGTTTTCCAAGTTCCGCTTCAAAACGCAACAATGTGAAGGGTTCATTTTTACCAGGAACATTCACTATTTTCTGGCCATGTTTGTACACTAATTGGTAAGAACGTTCCCCATCAAAGTCTACGTCAAATAGAATCCTCTTGTTTACGGCAGCTTTACAAATTTCTTCGCTGGTAGCAACTTTTTTTATTGTTAGAGGAAGCATAGTCCCCCTCAACGGCATCCACTTTCCATATTCGTTGCACCGAATTAGTGCAATCTGGATAGTAACCTCCTCGTTTTCCGACTTCCTGCGTGATTTAGGTTTTGGTCGGTGGGCCAGCAAGCCTTTCTTCTGATTTCTGCGCTGCAAAACGCTTGAAGCTAGGTGGTGGTCTATCCGAAGGCGAAAATAATGGCGAGTTACTTATTTTTGAAGGTCCAGAATTGAATGATGGTCCGGGTGAAGCAAGTGGAGACTGTGTCACGCAATAAGAGCACTGTGGGCAGAATCGAAAACTGGCTTCCAAGGCTACTCCACAACGTGGACAAAGCATTTTAATAATAATAACCGATAAAGACCAAACTGCCGCTGGACGCCACAAATAGAGAAAACACATTTGTTGTAGGCATTTAAAACAGTTCACCACAAGCAATAAAATGTTTTTACTTCATGAAATCTACCTAACCAGCAACACTTCTTTTACGTGACACTTTTATTGAATTGAATGTTAAAATTGAGTTCAACACAAGCCCACATTTTACTATTTGCCATTACCAGTGAGATTGCGTTGAAACTTTTTAAATGTCTTATAGTCTAAAGAGGATAGTAAAGGACACTCAATACTAAAATGCTGTAGAAATATCCGTGACTACAGGTTATGCGTGCCTATTCTACAGAGGCTACAGACATATGCTTTGACGTTGCAACTTTGTTGTTCATTCCCTACAGTTTTATACCAACGCAGGTATTTGGTAACAGACCACTTTACATTTTCTCTGCCGAGCAAATCATCCAACAAGTCGCCATCTTACAAGCAGCTGCTATTTCTGACTGAACGATTAGTGAATGCAAATGTTGGTCATTTTTGCCAACCCTGTTCTGTGTACACTGAAGCAAACAACACAAAACAATGACCGTTACAACTTGATTCTACAACTAATCTTACGTCACAATGCGTTTTCTTTAAACGTATAGCTGATGTTTTACATTTTGTGTTTCATTGTGTTTCACTTTTTTATTGTGTTTCGCGTTTGATTTGTGTCTTAGGCGTGGCCGCTATGGGCCACCGTAGTTTACCCCTTCGGTGACCAGTTAATCAATTTTGGCAATTAACCTTTAATCAATAGGTTGTAAAAATCCGGCAGCCTTAAAATAAATTGATTGAAAAAATTATCTCAATATTATTCATTATTCCAAACTTGTACACACTTCCCCAATCACATGGCCTGAATGATCGTCATCCCTTGGAAAGAGAATGCTGCAAGCCAGTTCTTTCACCAACTGTACATCATTGATCAATAATAGATCTGATGCTTATCTTACTCTGGATGACCATAAAGAAGGAATATGGATTATTGGATATAAGTTGTTTTGTTTAAACACATTGTACTGTTTGACAATGCAACATTGTTACAAAACAACATACCTGAAACTGCGGAAATTTAATAATATCTTGAACAAATATAATTGCTTTGAAGGATTAGGGTGATCTTGCAACTTAACATAATCTGTTAGTATACTGTTTGTTATGATCATTTCCCTGGTGACATTCTAGAGTCAAACTTCTTGAAATAATATACGGAATTTGAGAACATTTGTCCCAAAATATTCGACTTTTAGATGTATCTGGAAAAAGCAATTTCTTGCAATCACTAATTACATAATGGTTTTTGATACTTTCATCAACATACCATATTCTTTCCTTTTTTTATAATAAACTTGGTTATTGTTGAAACCTCAAACTTTTCTATAAGTCTGTAAGCTTCATTCACTAAAGAAACCCACTGCGAGATTTCAGTATTAAAAATTATAGTGCAAATAAAAATTCTAACTACCTATACCTTCACATGGGGGGCGCCAAAATTTTTAGAACACGTTTGAAGCGAGCAACCAGCGATCTATTTATATTAAGTATTTCTGTATACAGAAACCTTTAAATTGTAGCAAACATTATGCATTTGCAACAGTTCGACTCTTAATGTCAAATTTTCTGTGACGCAATAATGCCGTTATACTGTGACGCATAAATGGCCATTATATCGACGACAGTAGTTTTGGCTAACTGGCTTTTTGCCTAGTTGTTTCTTGTTTATCATCTACGGTCGACGCTGATTATTTAACAGTTAAAAACATGAATGTTAAAAAAAGGAAGTACAGTGCAGAGTATTTGCAGTTTGGGTTTGCTGATGCTACGTCTAAAGGTCTAGTTGTACCACAATGTGTAATATGCTTCGAAAAACTTAGCAACGACGCTCTGAGGCCAAGTCGCTTGCAACGCCATCTTCATACAAAACATCCCAGCTTGAAACAAAAACCGTTGGTATATTTTCAAACCAAAAAAGATTCTTTTAAGAAAATGAAAATTGTGGGAGAGGAAAGCTATTGTCAAACGTCATCTGCTGAGGTAGTAGAAGCCTCTTTTGAAATAGCGTACATGATTGCCAAGGCAAAGAAACCCCACAATATTGGCGAAGCTTTGATCAAACCATGCCTGCTAAAAGCAGCCAGTCTTGTGCTGGGAGAGACAAGCAGCAAGAAGCTGGAAAAGATTTCACTATCAGATTCGACTATTAAAACACGCATCGATGATATCGCCAAAGATATCGAATTCAAGCATCGCCTTTCTTCGCTATCCAATGTGATGAGACCACTGATGTTGCTCAGTTGTCCCAACTACTGGTGTATGTCCGCTTCATCGGAACCACTGAGGAGGAAATGTTGTTTTGCAAACCCCTTGAAACAACTACCAAAGCAGAAGATGTGTTCGAAGCTGTTGCTTGTTACTTTGACAACAACTCTTTGAGATGGGAAAACCTTGTAGGTGTTTGCACTGATGGTGCCCCTGCAATGCTTGGTTGTCGAAGTGGATTTATTACAAGGGTGAAGGAAAAAAGTCCAAACGCAGTCGGCACTCACTGCGTAATCCACCGGGAAGCTCTGGCATCCAAGACTTTACCATCTGCATTAAACCATAAGCTGACAATTGTCATAAAAATTGTCAACTACGTCAAGGCAAGTGCTGTCAACACGAGGTTGTTTGCCAAGTTGTGCAAGGAAATGGATTCGGATCACAAGACTCTGTTGTTTCATACGGCTGTTCGTTGGTTGTCAATTGGGAAATATGTTGGCTCGTGTTTATGAGATGAGAAAAGAAGTGGAGTTATTTCTCGAAGATCACGGGAAACATGATCTATTGCACTCTTTCACCTCAGACGGCTTTCAACTGTCATTGGCATACCTCGTTGACATTTTTGAAGCCCTCAATACACCGAATCGTAACTTGCAAGGAAAGAATAGCAACCGCATTATTCACACCGATATCATACGTGGTTTTATAGCGAAACTGGGACTGTGGCTTCGTCGAGTTCAACGTTGGAACGCGGCTTCATTTACAAACCTAGATGCAGCCCTCGATAAAAACGATGCTGACCTGAAGGGCGAGCTTAAGAACGAAATGGAAGCGCATCTTCACCTTTTAATTGTTGAATTTGAACGGTATTTCCCAGAACTCGCCAGCACTGAATTGCCAGATTGGAAGGTGACTAGAAATCCTTTTCGTCTCAATGAAGACCTTCTTTCGGATGATTTGCAGGAAGAATTCTTGGAATTGTAGTTTAACAAAAGACGACTTCGAAGCCATGCCTCTCACCGATTTCTGGGTGAAATACGTGCGGTTGTACAGGAAAGTTGGCAGCGTGGCATTGCGCACTCTACTTCCATTTTCTACAACTCATTTGTGTGAAAGTGGGTTTTCTGCACTTGTAAGTGTAAAGACAAAAGCACGCAACAAACTCGACTGTGCAGCCGATCCGCGATGTGCATTGTCGTCCACAAAGCCACGCATTAAACACCTGGTTTCAAAAAAGCAATCCCATCCCTCCCATTGACGAGTGTTAATAAAAATTAATAGCTCAAGAGTTGATTTTGAATTGTGTATTTTTCGAGTTGTGGGGGGGTCGCAGGATTTGACAAATAGTGTTAGGGGGGCGCGAGCAAAAAAGTTTAAGAACCGCTGGTTTAAACAGTCCAACTCATTTGTACTCGTAATCTAAAAACATAATGTACATCTGTAGTGGTGCCTACTTGAAAGTAGCAAACCATTTCAGTTTTTCTATCTCAAATTTGACTTAAACAAGCTGTGTAAAAAAACCTTCTTCCTGCAACAAATCTGCATCTTTGAAAGAAAGGCGATTTCTAATCTCTTTGCTTGCCTTTGCAACTAGGAACTCTGCACCCTAGTATTATAAACACAAAAGTAGAGACGTGTATGTACGTACTATAAGTATCGTTAAATAAACAGACAAGTGAAATTTATGTGTAGATATTAAGTTTATCAAATATTGCATATAATTTATACCATATTTTTGTACTCCTGTAAATGCAGTACATGTGAAATTGTCACTAAATACTGGCGTTGGCAAACTGAAGTTTTGTCAAAATGCCAAGATGTTTTCCAGCACTCCTCCTGAACAACTACATATGGAATGCCTGTAGTATCATTCCAATGTACATGCCATTTATGTGCATCTGCCTTTACTCTTGAGCATGACATTACATAGAAAATAACACAACATTGTAAATTAATTCCGCAAGAAGAGGTCTTACTAAAATGAATAATTAATATTGCCACAAACCAAAAATTTTGACTTGAGGATTTTACAAAGTGTTGCATGGAGTTCCATGACTCCTGCCTTGTCTGAAACCACTTAAGCCAGAACAAAAAAAATGGTTTCAGAACAAAAATATTTTGAGTATAAAGAGACTGGCCCATATTTATTCAACAAACTTATGTCATAAGTTTTTGTCGAAACGTCTTATTTTAACATGACAATGTTAATAACAATATGGGCCAGTCTATTTATACTCAGAATTATGAGAAAACCCGTGAGTTGTGTTCATATATATTTAGTATGTCATTAAAACGTTAAAATGCGAATTACAACATGGTTTTCGGCGCGTTTAAAGTTTGTATGAGCGATCGTCGCTGAAATTGTTTGTTTATTGTACCTCTGAGAGATTGTCCATGCGACTCCGTTGCTCCTTTGGTTGTATTTCAGGCCGTGAGTGCCTCCAAATGGGGTTCCAGTTATCTTGTTGCTTCTCAAGACGTGAGTTTTTCCAAAGGGGCACCACTGTAAGGTTTGGACCTCACCTTACCCCGAATAAACAGTTTATTATCAGGCTGTGGGAATGAATCCCAAGCCGGCGAATAGCTTGTAGAGTCTCAGTAATAATAGCAGTGTAACAGCAATACGATAGAACAAGTAGAATCGAATGCAATCAAATAGAATGAATTTACCGGTCTAAACTGGGCTTTTTAAAGCTCTCCATACTGAGAGCTGATTGGTCAATAATGTCACGTGATATCTTGAGGCGCTTGAAGTAATATAACAAAGAACATAGGTGTGATGTGACCTAAGCATTGGAGAACATTTTATGTGGCAAACAGGATGTTGAATGAATCACTTTACTCGAGAACATTCGATGGATAAATGTTTTGGGTCACATTATGGGATTCTACAACACTTGCGCAAAGCTGCGCGCAAAACATTACGCAATACAAGCACTGGTTTCTGTGACGTATGTTACAGCGGCTACTAATAAACCAACGATAAACATCGATTCGGCGCGTCGCTTTTTGACTAATCCGCATAATTGTTTCAAATTTTTCATTATATGACTATTACATAAATGTAGGAACGGCTTCTGATTTAACTGCCTGTCACTTGCTTCTCCCGATACGACCGCGTAACATCGTTCTATATAAGCGTGGAAGTCCTCGACCATATATACTCGACTAAAATTGAACGAACAAGCGCCATTGAACTATCGCACATTATAAGTTTAACGTTCGTTTTACCGATGTATTTATTTTCGTTGCTTTTATAGAGTTTCAAAAATTGTGAAATAGATGCGATATTATGGCGGTTTGTCACATACGTTGCGACAGCGAATGGCGCTTCCCCTTTGTTGGGGTTTCTAACAACTATTTCGTAAACGTTGTAAGAACGCATCGTTACCTCGGTTTTTAATCACGCTGCCGGTTGCGTCTATGTACAGCAGTGGTTCTCAAACTGTGGTACGCATACCGCTAGTGGTACGCGAGAGCTTTTCAAGTGGTACGCGATTTAGTTTACTCTATACAATTTGCCGCACTTTGCAGAAGCCAAAACCGCTGCAAATACATGATGTCGGTTTCTTTATTGTGTATTTGTGACGCAATAGTATCAACGTCAAATTGTTGCACTGTTGAAGTAATTCTGACATCGTGTATTCAACTGTGCAACAATTTCACGTTGATACAATTGCGTCACAAATGCACAATAAAGAAAACCAAGCAACTGGTGATATTGGCTAAATTGTTATTCATTGGTGTTATGTCATAACAGATATACGCAGTGCATTAAAAAACAAATGAGCGGTACGTGATTGGAAAAAGTTTGAGAAACACTGATGTACATTATATCACGTTTAGTGCGTTCGTGGAAAATTTCTAACGTCTCTTGCGACCACCGCATGATACTGGGAGTCGAGGTGACATACTGCAACGTTCCGCCCAACTTTTCTTTCATCGCAACGCCGTTTACCTTTTGTTCATTCTGCATAATCGCAAGCGCTTCTAATTCCTGTTTGGACGGGACGCGCCTACCTTGATCGGCATCTACCCACTGGCAACAGCCTATTCACTAATTGTAATTGTTACGTCACTGTGTTCCATTGTACCTTTAAAGATGGCGGCTAGAACTGCTCCTGTCGCTTCACTAATTCTTTCCGAAAAAATTCTTTCTTAATTTTTACCTCAAGAAAATTCGTAGAAATCAACTTGTCAACTGCACCAAACACTCGATGGACCCAAATAACACAAGTTTTGTGTTTTTCAAAACAATTGTTTGCAACTTTAATAGGCAGAGTTTGGTAACCAGTATAATTATGCATAGAATATAAAATAAAATGTGAAGAAAGTTGCCAAAATATTAAGTGCAATTACATTTCACAGGAAAATTAAACACTGATGAAGAAGCATTTGGAGGAAAGGATCAACAAATATCGCGAATATACATAAAGTGGTAAAGCAAGATTATATCAAGTTTGGGTTCAAACATGTTTAAATCAAATGAGATATATATATGAAGGTGATCAGGTGATTGGGTGTGGAATTATGTTTAATTGCTGTTGGTTTGTAAGTTTCTTCGATGGGTAACATTATTGTTAATAGTATTCGCACAGTCCTTGGGGGAGGTTTCTGTTTGAAGTTGATAACACAAGCAAAGTATTGCAAACTCTGGTCGACAAATAAAAAAATCTTTAACACTTATAGGTGGTTTAGACAATTTCCGATGCATCTCGATCTGTTTCACAAGCAAACTCATGTTATTTTGTTCAATATCAGGTAAATTTTGTGCACACTGGAAATTATCTGACAGAAAGTTGTGATAAACGTTACATGTAAATTGTAGTGTGTTTTTTGCAGTGGCAGTGGCATGCACAAGTGATTGTCCACATACGTACTGGTTGAAGTTAATGGAGCCGCTACCTGAAGTGTCGTACATCTCAAACAGTTGCTGCATGGCATCGCACACAGAAAGACAAAGGAACATGGATAAATCCTCGACTGATATCAAACCATCATTCCTGTGCTTGGACATTGCCACAAATCTATTTAACCAGAGGTTGATCTGGTCTACAGTCACATCATACTTTTTTGTGATAGCATCAATTTCCAAACAAATATGTTGTTTTGGAAATCCCATATTTCCGGCCCGCTTCATCAGCATCCTGTCCTTGTACGAATGTTCAGTTGTTACAACTCCAATCTTTTCAGCCATGAAATTGCGGACATTCCTGGCAAAGATCTTCGGGTCAGATGTTTCTTCGTGGTTGGGGTAATACACAGGAAGGTATTCAATTTCAACTTCTACCCAAAACTGACAAAAAGTCAACCACAAAACTTCGAGCTCGCTGGGACCAGATTCAGTGAAAATAAAAGTGTTCCATGAATTCAAGTACTTTATTGTCATGGGTTGGACAGGAGAACCACACAAAAAACCACCAGGTTTGAACGAGATTAGAAATTCTGTGTTCGTTCTTGTACCTTCTGGGAAAATGATAAGTTGAGGCCAGAACTTAGCCTGCTTAACTCTTTTTTCCATTCTGTCCACAGCTGTTTGTCTGGATTGCGCATTCCCTCTGACCACTAGCACAGGTTGCACAGCTTTCACCAAGGTACCGAACATTGGTATTTTGAAATTTTCTATCTTGGACAAAGCAGCAGGAAGAGGAGAAGTTACGAACCACAGTGAGATGTCGAAGAGGGTTGAATGGGGAGCTGCTACTATTATTGGTGCATCTTCTGATGATGCACGCTCACCTTTAATTATAAAGGAGAACCCAGCTATTTTAAATGCCAAAAGTCCAAACCATCGCAGTGAACTGAGCAAAGCAACACGACGAGGTGAAAGGGGTGAATTAAGTTCATCTGGCAACCCCAAGGTGAACAAGAATGAAAATATCCAGGTTATTACAAACAGAACAAGCAAGCTCAACGCACGTAAGGGGGCAAAGGTCAGAGACATCAAACATATTTGTACTTTTCTAACCCAGGAAAATTTAATTTTGTGAACGAATGGATTGCGAACCACCGGTGGGTCCATATTTGACCATCACACACCACTTGGTGGGGATGCAGAGCTCAACCTGCATAGAAAACTTAATATTAGAATTTGCACTAAATATTTGTATACTTTGCGTCTGTTTCAAGCTGCTGTCAAGTTGTGTTTACCATCAGTCAGTTATTTGGCCACCAGACACACACGAACAGCAGCCAACTATAAATGATGTAATAACCTATTTCCTGTCATCACGTCAACTTGATGAGCTGTTTGTGATGTCATAATACAAGCAACACCTATGCTTGGGATTACATTGCACACGAACATTTAGTATCAATACCGATGCAGTGAGTCTCCTGCAGAACAACAGCACACACAGTTTAACAAATTTCACACTTACCGTACAACTAGTTGACACAATCCATTCTTTCCATTCACAACAAATAAAAGTCCCTAGCCCAACTATGCATGAAATAATAAAGATTATAAGTTTGAAAACACAGTGATTTTATAACACATTTAATCTCAATCAGTCCAAAGGTCTCGCACTACCCTTACACAATACAAGACTGGCAACATAAGCAATCAACATTGTTTGCAAACAAGACCTTTGAACATTACAATGCCCACACACGACCCTGGAGAACAACAATGTTTTAAATGCACGTCTTACGGTCAACAGTCCCTATCAATTGTCAAAACACGTAATGGCAAACTTGCCAATCTGCAAACAGTCCACTTGCATCAACCTTGGCTACAAAAGCTTGTTGTGTAAATATTCATATTCCTGTGCATTAGAAATGTTCAAAATAACATTGAATAATGGCTTTGTGCAAAATACCTTTGCAATAAAAACATGTACAAAGATTATACTGCAGACATCGAACAAGCTTGGCATGTGTGAAAGATAATGTGCAATAAGTGTTGAAACCAGTCTTAAGCTTAATAATAATTGGAAGTAAGATTACAGGACAAAACGCACTCATGCAATATTTATCAAACAACCCGATAACACTAAAAAAGCAATAAATATATTGGATAAATAAACAAAAACCACACAAACAAATCCTCAGAATAAATAGTGTTTTGTGCCTAGGACTAAATATTCCCAACTTTGTTAGAGGAAACTTTTCTATGGGTGACATCAGGTAAAGGTTTTGAAGTATGTTGGGTTTCAATCGATGCACTTGAATCAACAATCTCCGCTACATTATCTTGTTGCATGTCCTGGTACCACACAAACAATTTAGCATATTCTGGTCTCCTCTTTACAAAACCAAAGAACTCATTGTAAGCAATCTTGTCTTCATTTTCTCTTTTCATTTCGGAAAAAATTTTGTTGCAATCAAATTCGTCTCCAAATGTTGCGTTCAGGACATGATGGAATTCTTCTTTTGAAATGAGACCGTCACCATCTTTATCAAAAACTTTAAATGCAAGTTCCACTGTATCCTCTGTAACGGCTGGGCGCGACACTAGCGACAATCCAATCACATATTCTCTGAAGTCAATTCGGCCACTATTATTTCTGTCATACAAAGCAAACATTTCTTTTAATGCTGGAGTGATCGGCATTTTGAGAAAACCAGAAAAGTCCTCAATCGAGATCGCCCCATCTGATCGTTCGCTAGCTATTTTTGAAAATTCTGAAAGGCGTCCTTGAACGTCATCTATGTCCATCCCCAACTTACGACTTAACTTAGTAAACTCAATAAGACCAGTTTCCATTGGGAGGTTTAGTTCTGCTGCTTGCCTCATGAGTCTGCAGTCCTCGAACGTATGATCTGTGGAGGGGATTTCTAAAACATCGGCGAGTAATTCTCGAACATTGCTGGCAAAAAGTTTTGGGTCATTTTTCTCTTCCTCGCTTGGGAAATAAACTGGCAAGTAGGTGACCTGGGTTTTGATCTGGAACTGACAAAGTGTCAACCATAAAAGTTTGAGACTTCCTGGACCATTCATTGTCCAAATGTAGGAGTTGAAATCATTCAAAAAGCGGACGGCAATCGGCTGCACAGGCACCCCAGGTATGAAAGCCCCAGCTTTGAAACTGATCAAAGCTTTGCCATTTGTACAAGTTCCCTCTGGAAATAGAAGGAGTTGAGGCCATTGCTTGGGTGAATCTGCACGACGAATCATTTCATTGATGGTGTTTTTCCTCGAGTTTGGGTCTTTGCGTGACACCAGAATGGGCTGCAGAGTTTTCATGAGAGTTCCGATCAACGGGATGTCATGATTTTCTGTCCTTGACAACGATGAAGGTGGGGGGTTGGATACAAAATAAAGGAACACATCAAACATGGATGTGTGAGGGGCAGCAACCAATATTGGGGCATCAAATGATCGAGTTCCTTTGACTTGGATATGATGAAATCCGCAGAAAAACAACACCGTCTGTCCCCAGTAGATGATAGAGTTACAAACTGCCCAACGAAGTTTACCAAAAGGGTGCTTTGAACCAATCTTCACACCGACCGTTATTACATAACCCCATAACCATGTAAGTAGAAACATGACCCCAACCATAATCAGTCGTAATGGAGCAAATGTTACAGACATGAAAGCAACTTGAAGTTTTTGGGGAGTAGTAAGATGTATGCGATGTATAAATGGGTTTACAGAAGGCTCCATAAATGATTTTTGTCGAGGAATTTTTTCTTTTCTGAAAGGCATTGTAAGAAATTGTTCACAGACGAAATAAAATCTTAAACCTGACAAAAAAGGTAAAAAAAATGAAACTCACAGAAACTCTATGAAATAAGCAAATGTGAAATGTTTAACTTTATTAACCTTAACTTTATTAGGGTACACAATGCATAATCTTCAAAAATGTGTCATAATAATTTTAAAAAATCAAACAACTACCTTTTGCTTGAAAAACTGCCAATCAACAAAACTAATAATAGAGAAGACATCAGAAAGAAACTAAACCTTATTTGTTGTGATTTTTAGTTATTAGTGTACTAGTATGGTTGGAAAAGGTGTTGTGAATATTAACATATCTCACATCACAACCTCTAGCAAAAAAACTTTATGGTGGTTTTTACTTACATTCCTCGCCAATATCTTTGCCTAAACGTAAAATGTCCCCAAACGCGATTTAACCACCCGTTTTTTACCGAACTACTTTCTATTTGTTCGCAACCAAAATGCATTTTCAGCCAATCTTTACCTGCAGAATTGTGACGTCAGAACTATTGTTGAAGCGAATTTAGTCATAACCTTGAAGTATGGAACAATTTCACCATTATCGTTTCTCATGGAAAATATATGTTAGTGCGATAAAATAAAAAAAAAATGTTTTGAGGAAAGTGTTTTCCTGGTGGCAATAAAATATACGATTGAAATATATAATGAGGTCGATCCTTAATTTTTACCTCAACAACATATACATAAAAAATAATGTAAAACGTTATTCAGTCATGCTGAAAGTTTATGAGAAATTATAAAATACAAAAATGTGGAAATGCAAGGGACAAATGGGTCGTCACGCATGAGTAACACTTCACACGAAATGGAAAATGCATTGGGTTCAATGCAATTTGGGCGCTTTTTGCGGGCCAAAATCCTGGCTTAAAACTTGGCTTAAAGTTGGCCTTTTTATGTCCCCATGTACAACGAAATTATGAGTACTGCAGCGTCATTCGTTTCGAAGGATTTGTCAACACAAAGGCAACCGCTGATTAGTGCAATGTGTTCAGTGTGTAATACGTCACAGAAACCAGTGCTTGTATTGCGTAATGTTTTGTGTGCAGCATTGCACAAGTATTGCATAATCCCATAATGTGACCCAAAACATTTATCCATCGAATGTTCTCGAGTAAAGTGATTTATTCAACATCCTGTTTACCACAAAAAATGTTCTCCTATTTTATGTCGCACCACACCTTTGTTCTCGTATTATATTAACCAAACGGCACGTGACTAAACCAACCAATAAGCTTCCGATGGTCCAAGTATATATAGTCATGTGCGCCTGTTAATTGGGCTCTTTGCATTCGATTCTACTCTAATCGGAATCATCGTTTTATTTTTGATCTTCTATTCGATAACAAGACACTCGCCGGCTTGGGATTTATTCCCACAGCCCGATAATAAACTGTTTATTCGGGGTGGGGAAGGTAAAACCTTACAAATGCATAAGCAAATCCTGTTTTCCTGTCGATACATTGCTAACTCTGTAAAGTTTAGCTGTTTTAAGAGTTGAAAAAATAAACATATTGTGATGGGAAGGAACGACTGAAATATACTGAAGAAAGTAACAGGAAGTCAGGTCTTTTGGCCGAGGCATATTTGCCTTAAAATAGACAATAAAATGTAAACTGAGATTCACGGACGAACTCCGCCTGTAACAACAGATTTAAGCGCAACCAACTGCGGTCATCGTTGAATGCGTTTTGTTGCCACACAATGATTATGTTAATGGTAGATTCTAACGTCACTGTTGAGTTTGCAACAAGCAGGGCTATTCGGCAGTCAAGGAGCTTTACATGCGCATGGGATCGAGAGGTGTTAAAGTTTGTCGGTCGCGCCAAACTCATCCAACTTCGAAACACAACAAACTTTTATTTCCTCCATTTCTCAAAATATACTTGCGGACTTCAAACATCAAAAAGACGAAGGTAGGAAGGATTTCCGCGTCAGGATTTCTTCAATTTAAACCGACAGAGGAAAGGTCTTGGATTGATGGAGCATCTCCTGTCGTACATTCCTATCCTATAAAAACATGGGACAATTGAGTTTCGAGAACTTTCAACATGTGTGATGATTAACCTGTTGTAGACCGGATCAATCCTTATTTGTGAGCAATCGTCGCCTTCATCGAAGATATTTCCTCGCGCCCAACGTGTAAATTCCGCCGCCCTCCCATCTGAATATCTCCAAACTCCTCCACTGTCCTGGAATCACGTGTTGGTTACCATGGGAACTTCAGGGATCGATGGTTGGAAGAAAGTTCGTGGGAGCGACGGATGTCGAACACCAAATTAACTCTTTACCCTCGAACCACTCAAAGTCGGTCGATAATTAGATTTTAAACGATTGAACGAAGCCAGTATTGCGCCACGTAAAAGCTTTCCACTAAAAATGGCTTTAAAGCAAAAGTCTTTGAACATTAAGGTTTTTTAATTTAGAAAATGAAAGGTTTTGCAACAAACAACAGTTTTATGAGGACAGTAAAAACAATGTTTTTTTTACCAACTTTTTAATCCGTATATTTTACCAGGACACAAACCTTATGAACTCCCGTCCAAACTTCCTTCATTCGGAATCCTCTCGCCAACAGAAAGAAGACGGTTTGATTCCACGAAGCGAGGTCATCAGCAAACGCCAGGTTTCCGTCTCTCTTCCGGCAGAATTCGTAAGCTTGCCAAAAATCAAGCTCAAATCGAAGAAGGCGATAACAGAAATCTCTGTCATGATAGAAACGTGATCAATAACGTTGGTTTTCAAAGTCATATTTTGTTGAAACTCCAGACCTGGGCATTTTCGGCAAAATCGGGCGTCGCAAATTACTCTGAGGAACGCAAAAACGTCAAATCGAATATTTTAGGCCAAGTCTCGAATTTGTGTTCATTTTTTTTGGATTCTATTTCCAGATAATCTTGTGAAATCTCATACGTTATTCAAACGTTGTTAGGCATTGCTTGGTTACCAGTATCTTACCCGCTCGTGAAATCGTGGCCGTCGATGCAGGCGGAATGATTCGCCCATTTTGAAAACAAATCCAATTCTTTCTGTAAATTATTCGTTTTCTTCGTAAAAAAATTAAATAAATCCTTGCTCTCCAAACTTTTTGCCGAGTCTGATTCGTTGACTCCGAAAATTCTGCTTTCCAGAAGTTCCAGATCACCCCGCAATGAAATTGTCACCAGGTATAAGTTGATGGAAGCTGCTACCGCCGCAGTTGCCACTAGCAACGAAATCACAGCAACAATTACATGAGATGATTTTTCACCGCTCGCTGATGAGTTTTCATCAACTTCATGGTCGTGAATTTCTTCTACTGGTGATGTTTGATCATAAAAATGAACTTTCTTCTGTGATTCCTGGGTTCCATTTTTATTAGTTTTTCGTTTAATATTTCCATTTTTAAAAGATTTTTCCGCGGATATTTGTGGAAAAGCTTCGATCGTTTTCTTCATGTCTTCCCGTGTTGAAAGTTTTGCGGGAATTTCCTCTTCAAGAATAATCTCGTTCATCACTGTGTTCGTTGAAGGCGAATCAGTCAACCTGTCCACAGACATCTTCATTTGTAATTCTTCACCAGAAAAAGGTTAACCCTTACCAGAGCACTTGGAAGGCAACATCATTGCCCTTATTTCACAATTTATGTGGTCACTGATGGGTTTGTATTGAATTTAGAATCTCAAATGCAATTGTCACAAATCACAAAGCACTTTCGGCAACCCTCAAGCTTATATAACCTCGCAATGTTAGGATGGCACAGGCCCGCCGAACTTAGGTCTACGGCATAAATAATTAAACAGCAATCATTTTGTAGACGGACGAGGCTGCGAGTAATTATCGACGCCAAACCAACCATCTTTTGCCGAATTCCAACCGGTAAAAACTATTAATTTGATCCAAACCAAATTTAATAGTGAAGCTGGACAGGACTTGTTCAAACTCGCTTACTTAATATTCGCAATATTCCACCACTTTCACAACAGAAGACTGGCACAGATTGTTACGGAAATAAAATTCGTCCAAAATCTAGCGATGCCATAACAACATTAGAATGTCGCACTGTTACGTCACAACGCATTATTCGGGAACCCCTGACTTCCGCGTTAGGTTTTGGTCATCCGCAACTATCATCAGTTCCACCAACACTTAAGTCCCTTCAACTTCTACTCGACAATCTACGTCAGTACGTCGTGACAAAAGCACTTTCAAAAAACACACCTGAAGTATGTGACGTAACAATGGGTATTGTGCCTGGAAACTGAAACGGTCAACAAACAAGTACTTTGCGTATAATTCGTAGCAGCTTTGTTTGTGACGGATTAAATTAAATCTTTTTTTAATTTTAATTGACCAATTGACAATATTTTAATTGACAAATACCAATGAGAGGAAGGCGTTTCTACTTCCGAGTCACAGACAGGAATCAAAAAATTGTTTTATTCAAATATTCACACAAAAAAAATCTTCTAAACAGACGATTTATTTTCTGCTTTGTTTTAAAAGCTATCTAAGATGCGTTTAGGCGTTCTAGTTTAGCTCTATGTGCAAATCTACCGTATGTCGAGTTTCCAAACGTGAAACTAATGAATTTCACTTTCTCGCCACGGTGGAGTCACAGCGGTCCTTGGGGAATACCCGTCGATGCGTTGTACCTAGTCAGCAAATAACATGCAGAAAATATTCTGGTACTTACGTCATGTGAGGATTGCGGGGTTCAATGTCATGGACAAAGTTTTACCACGTGTTTTTCACACAGCCACGTGGAGCAATTTGAGTGGCAACAGTACAAGGCAACCATTATCTTGTCGCTGCATAACATATGTATTAAAACATATAAATAACCTAGAAAGGCACTAAAATTTATAACTACGTTACGGCCGAGGTTTAAAATCCAAAGTTTTCCGATCATGCGTACAACGCATGTCCAAGTCCTGATGGTCAACCAGTGGCATGGGAAAAAGTTAAAGACACGAATCTCATTTCCGGTTTAGGTCAATTCCTGATCGGATAATTCAGTAGCGAAAATTTGCAGAGATGTTGGCAGCAGAATAAACGCAAGTTGGTGAAGGCAGCGACATTGTAGTTGAGTTATAAACCTAGTTAGATAGTTACAAAATACGCAAATGAGGTTGAAATAAACATAGGCATTTGGTTGGCAAATAATGAGTAAGTTTTAATTAAATTAAAGTATCTTCTGGGCAAATAATTGTTGAAGTCAGTCTAAACGTAGGTATTCCAAGACAAATAATTAATGGTCAAATTAAACATATCCGAGACGCAGTCGCACCCCTACTCGGTCACCCAGCGGGGACATACCCCGACAACAGGTAAACCGACAGTCAAATTAAACATATATTTTCCTCGGCAATTAATTATTAAGATGAAATTTAAACATAAATAACCTATTTAGGGCACTTAGATAATCGAGCTATATAAATCATTGACGTAATCGACCAAATCGGTCAACTTCAGGTTGCATTCAAGTTGCGCAATAACCCCAAGTAAGGGGAATACGTGGCCAACCGCAGGCTATATAAGCAAGGCCACTAAAGCCCGCGAGTCAGTCTGGTCTAATACCGTTGCGGTGTGAGGATCTAAGATGTTGGTTCTGCTTTAGTACACTGTGGAGCCACAATTATACTGTACTGTACATGGATTTATTCGTTGGATTTTATCAATAAATGCATATATGGACAACTACAATTGGCTGCAAGCATTGAAAAGGATTTACGGGTACAGACAAGCAGATTGGTCTGCGTACGGAGTGCCGCCTGAGTTAGTGATGGCTGATCAGGAGTTATTGCGAGATTTCTTTATCTCGCCTCGGAATCATTGCTCACACCAAAGACCGATTCAAGATTACTTTACTTATTCTACATTCAGTCATCAGTGGGTGATCAAGTGGTTACGCAAGTTTCGAAAAACCACCGAATTCGGAATTTACTAGCCGGGGTGACGAAGTCAGGAGTTTCCTCTTTCGTTAAATGTATGACGAAAGACTGAGAGTCGCCCAATTCGAATATCATCTGGAGGGTCAAAAATTCACGGGTCGTTTGTACACCTGGGTACAAACCAGTCGAGGCTCTCCGTTATTTTAGAGCGCTGCCTCTCTGCCAAGTGATCGGCAGGTTCGGAGTACAAGGTTGTCTGCCACCGATTTATGACTTATGTGATCTTTGCATCCATTGCGGCAATCTAAAGCAGCGACGTCAAAATTTAAAGCAGAAGAAGCCGCTGCTAACAACCTACAACGATCTATGTGCGGATTTATGGCTGCATAGAATACAAATCAATGTGCGAAGTGTGATAACACCTTCATGCAAATAGATTATGTTGTTTTATTCTCATTTTCTACACATCTGTCCAGGTTTTTGTTTGTTTTCGTTGTAGCGGGTTGGAGATTATTTACTTCCCTGGTTGCGTGATTTCTATTTCATTTTAAACATAATTTGTTTTCGCTTCAGTGTCTAATATTTTACCAATGTTTTTTTAAGAGTTTTGCGTGACCTTTCTCTGTTATTTCGACCTCACATGTTACTTAGATGACGTTGTTGTTTTGCAAAATTTGTTTGAAAACCGCGAATTACCACAATTTACCGAAGTATGTGACAAGCAAAACAATCCTTTGTGTAAAATGCTGAAAATTGCTCTGTGGAATTCATTACTAACTGTTCTCGTTCAGAAAGAATTTGCAGCAAACCTCTCTGATACTTGATTCAAACGACACATAAACTGGAGTAACCCCTTTCGACCCCCATTCTGCTGAGTAACCCCTTTCTGCTGAGGGGGTTATCCCAGTCCATACTGGTCGTTACCATCATATTTCCCAGCAAATTCACTGTTCACAATGTATCTGCCAAACATCGGCACAAGTTACGTAGAAAAATATAAAAAGCCGAACCTAATTATTATTTTGGCGCGACCATGAATAAAATATTCCCAATTTAAGCAATTTGTTGCTGTTACTGTCCGGCATATACTTGTCCTGATGAAGGTCGGTTGGATAACAGTGTCAAATTATTTGAATCAGTGTCAAAACATTTAATCAGTTTTAAATTGTTTGAAAGCACAAACAAACTTGACCAACATGCGCTTTTCTTTTAAATTTTTTAACGCCCTATAAGACAGCGTGTCTACCCACCATTTATGGGCCCCTAGTTAAAATCCCAAAACACCAATCTTCACACTATTATTATCATAGAAATCGTACGCTCCGTCATGGTTGAATCGTAGTGAACATAATTGGGAAAGGGTAAGGGTCAATCTCGTGGCGAAATTTTTTGACGTGATTCTGATAGGTTTTGTGAGCTTCTGTGAACGGCTGCAGGTAAATTTGTGAGAACATTATGGCTGCAAATAATTCCACAGAAACGTGCGGAGATTAAACAGCTTTAACATGGAAACTAGTGTTTCCAATAACATGGATTTATGGGATGGCAAGGAATTTATGCAACAACAGTATTTAACTTATTAACTTCTATCTAGCCAGATAAAGAGGAATTCGTATTACATTGTTAGAAACCTGGAGTAATTGCTGAGTAAAACTTTTAAATCAATCTTTCAGACAGCTCTTTTGAAGATGTTTTTATAAAAGCAGAAAAATGTATTTTGCCTTGCAAAGCAGAAAAGGACATCATCAGTTTCTTAGAAGAGTAAATAACTAAGTGCAAGTGAAGGTCTGCCACACAAGTGAAATTAACCTCAAACCCAGAGTAATTGCTTACATTTGCCTAAAGACAGGTTTTGTCTTCATAATTTTCGTGCCTGACCCTGACCAACAATGCTCTATTGAAGCAATCTGCAATTAATTGTAATACAGTAAAAATAAATGTATTTGTATTAATTGCTTGGACAGAACGTAAACAATACTATTATTTTTCTTATTTCCAATTTAAGATGGCAAAAAGTCAAATAATAACTTTTGTTTAAATGTAATTTTTTGTTTTAGTTTAGAGACAAAGTTAAAGCATGGCAACACAATTGTATGTGTTGTACGAACATGCATCTGGATATTCTCTGTTTTGTGTGAAGGAGGTGGAGGATATTGGGGCTTTGTTGCCCACAGTGGAAAAAGCCATCACAGATTTCTCACTTTTTGTGACGACTGTAAAACTTGTTTCATTTTCCCCTTTTAAATCTGCAACGAATGCCCTGGACAACATCAATGCCGTGTCAGAAGGTGTCGTTCACGATGATTTGAAAGTTTTCCTGGACAACAATGTTCCACGAAATGGCAAAACTGAAGTTGTTTTGGGCATCGGCGATTCTCGCATGTCGGCAACTATACAAGAGGAGTTTGGCTTAAAATGTTCGAACAACGACGCAGTTGTTGAAATACTACGAGGTTTACGTCTGCACTTTCCAAATATGGTCAAGGGTTTGAGTATGTTGGGGGAAGCAAAAGCTCAGTTAGGCTTGGGACATAGTTACTCCCGGGCAAAGGTTAAGTTCAATGTGAACCGCGCCGATAACATGATCATCCAAAGCATTGCTCTGCTCGACCAACTTGACAAGGACATCAACACGTTTTCAATGCGAGTGAAGGAGTGGTATTCCTACCACTTCCCAGAGTTGGTTAAAATAAGCAGTGACAATTACATGTACTGCAAGTTGGCTAAACTTATCGGAAATCGGAAACAAGCTGATGAAAATTTGGAAGAGAAAATTGAAGAAGTGACAATGGATTCATCAAAAGCAAAAGCAATCATTGCTGCATCCAAGATGTCAATGGGAATGGATGTTTCACCAATTGACCTCATAAATATAGAGTCTTTTTGCAGTAGAGTTATCTCACTGACCGACTACAGGAAAAGTTTGGTGGAATATCTTCATGGCCGGATGCAGTCAGTTGCTCCAAACCTGTCCACGTTGATTGGAGATGTGGTCGGAGCGAGACTCATCTCTCATGCTGGAAGTTTAACCAGTTTGGCAAAATATCCTGCGTCCACCGTTCAGATTCTTGGAGCAGAAAAAGCTTTATTCAGAGCCCTGAAGCAGCGAGGAAACACCCCCAAGTATGGACTGATTTTTCATTCCACATTTATTGGGCGAGCTGGCTCGAAGAACAAAGGAAGAATATCTCGATATTTGGCAAACAAATGTTCGATAGCGTCACGCATTGATTGCTTCACTGAGTTTCCCAACCACATTTTTGGTGAAAAACTTCGTGATCAGGTTGAAGAAAGATTGAAGTTTTATGAGAGTGGGGAAGCACCAAGAAAAAATGCTGAAGTGATGAAAGAAGCCGTCCTGGAAGCAAACGCTTTCATTCAATCCCAACTGAGTGAAGTCGCTACTGCAGATAAAAAGGAGAAAAAGAAGAAGAAAAAGAAAAGAGCGTCTGAGGCAGATGCAATGGTGATCGACCAAATTGCATCGGATGAAGAACCTTCTGAAAAAATTCAGAAAGTTGAAGATGTTTCCATGGAAACCCCAAAATCAGGAAAAAAGAAGAAAAAGAAAAATAAGGATGTTGGCATGGAAACGACTGACACATCATTGTTATCTCCGGAAATTAAGAAGAAGAAAAAGAAAAAGAAAGATTTGGAAACCACAGCAGAAGAAACACCTAAGAAAAATGTGGTAAAGCTTGAGGTTGAACCCCTCGATGAAACACCAACAAAAAAGAAAAAGAAATCAAAAAAGACAAAAGAAGGAGAACAACCAACTGATGAAAATGCGTCTCTTGCAGAAATAACACCGAAAAAGAAGAAAAAAGATCGATCCTTACTTGAAAATGATTCTGCTACAAAGAAGAAAAAAGTTCTTGATTCATCCCAGGGCCATGAGAATGGGATGGAAGTTACGGTGACTAAGCAAAAAAGGAAAAAGAAGAAGTCTGCACAGTCATAATGTGATGGTGTCACTTTTTGTCACTGCCTTACAAAAACTTTCACATAATCCCGACCTGGTTGTGAAAATATGTTTTGGATTTTAATCAAAAACATTCAGTGTAAAGTTTTTAATGTTTTATTGGGATCAAATTTTCATTTTGGTTGTGGGTTTGTACAGGGTTTCAAATAAAAAAATGGGACCAAGTTTTTTAGTTGATGCGTTTTCGAAAAAAAAACAGACATTCAGATTTTGGGTTAGCGAATAAAAGTAAATTTGAAGGTTGTAATTTTGCAGATTTGGCATTTCCCAACTTTTTTATCATGGTGAATACAAATGCATCAGAAGTTACTAAGTGTGAATTTGGATATTTTATGGGTGATGGCCAATTTTAATTTTGTTAAAAGAAACCTTAGAAGCTACTGTCTGGGGGCTTCCGAGCTCGATTTTGGCCAAAATGTTTTGGGAAGAAGAAATCCTTTCTTTGGGTACAAATATCAGCTGTTATTGTTGTTGGATTTTATTTTTATTAATTTAGTTCCCCCTTTAGACAAATATTGATGTGAATAATTTTGTTTCTAATGCAGTTAAAAAAATTCCATCAAACTCCACTTATTTTTCTGTGGTTTGCAAAATTAGATCAACCTTTGCAAAAATCTCACAATTGAAAATCTCTCAAAATGAAAAAATTATTTTAAAAAACACGCAAATCCACTTAAAATTAAGCACATCAATGTTATTGAGCATGGTTTTACTGCAAGATTAAAAAAAAATCAAAAATACAAAAAACTTGATCAAAATTTAATGGAAAGTGAAACCAAATATTGGGGGAAAATGTTCAAATAAATCCTGTAGTATTCTGAATCCATGATTTATAAAAAGAAACTTCAGTGTAGACCCCAGGTTTGTTTTGCTGAGCGCACCCCCCGCCCCATGAAACAATGCCCCATTGTGATGTAACATGTGTTATATCGTCTGTGCAGATTAAAGGCCCCCCACTGTCACCCCTGCACGAATCCCGCCCCCCTTCCATGTAACCAGCACAAAACATCCCATCCATAATGTAAGTTTGTCGAGTGTTGAAAGAATCCGGGTATGATGATTTACACACGGCTTGACTGAGCAACGGCATCTGCAGGATCTGGAGCTTTTGTTGGTTGATGATGTCACGACCTGATGGGTCTGTTGCACCAAATCCCACCACATAACAACTAACATTGTGGCTGGAGCTTGTTTGTTTCCTAGCACACATTGGTCGTGACCTGGTTGTGCATCTGTCAAGTTTAACCAATGCAATATCATTAGTGGGGACCGGGTAGGGCTCAAAACTTGGGTGGAGAAATATTTTCCCGAGTCGAATGCTTTGGTGCAAACTTGAATCTTCTGCATTCCAACCAAATACTGCATGTGTTGCCATGTCAACTGGTTTTATGAATGGCATCGTGAGGCAGTGAGCAGCTGTCAGAAGCCAACATCGGTTGATTAAAGTTGCCCCGCACAGATGTTTATGTCGGCGCTGCAAAGACACCATCCACGGGTGGTTTCTACTCACAGCATTCCTTCCACCAACGACCGCCAGCGTGTGGGGTACGTCCATGTAATTTTGATCACAATTTTGCTGTCGTAGTGGTTTTTGCTTTTTGGGTTTGGTACTTGGAAATCTCTTTAAAGTTTTTTGACAAAAGAATCCATTTTCCTCCTGGCATGTGGAGGCAGTAGGCCGATATCCATTAAAATAAGCAAGTTTCACGCAGTAATTTTCCATCTGAGGTCTCGTGATTAGAACTCTTAACCTCCTTGAAGGTATTGTGATGTTGCTTTTTATTGCTGGATGCAAATTGTCAGAAGACACCCAGAAATCTTGGGCAGGATAATTACGACCATAGCGCATTAAAAAATCAAGTATTTTTTCTGATTGAATTTGGGCAAGGGCAGCAGACTCACTTACACAAGCTGAATTTGCTGCTTGCCAAGTTACAAATCGGGGAAATAACTTGTAGCAAGAATTTTCGATCCTTCTGTAGCCATGACCACACTCACGTACGCTGGATGCTGAGCCATCTGACGACCTTGCAAGCGGGCAACTCGCATTTTCAACACAGCGGTTTAATGCGGCCACAAAGAACGAACCTGGGACACAATTAAACACCAGTTTTCTTCCGCGTAAACACAGAATGTAGCGCGAACAACTTCTTTCATCCGGAAAATATCCATGTCTTCCAGCACAAGACAACTCGACGCTACTACTGCATTCACTTATTATCGAACAATCCAGCAACAGAAAAGCGGTCAACACAAAAATTTTGTTGTGACGGAAATCCATGTTTCTTAGCGTCGTTATGTAGGTGATTACCCTATTTGCCTACCACATATATTAACTTTATAACATTTCTATAAATTGGAGAATAAACACTTACTGTTCACTCCGTTACTCATACTTCATACAGAGGGGCCACAATAGCTTTCTGGCGTAACCTCGTTTCCTAAACTGGAAAGTTCTTCCCTTGAAAGGAAGTCATTAACCCGCAATCTTGACTGGAAATATTTTGGTTCTGAACATTCAACATTCCAACCTCCAAAGCGAGTTTGCGTTTTGATTGGTTTTGGCTGCACGGCCGAGTGGCCATCTGACGTCATATTTAACCTGTCTCAACCCATCATCACCTCCCAGTGCGACTGACTGCGATCCTACATCAGACGGTGATTGTTTGTGAGGAAATATGACTCGATAACCCTTATTGTTGTACATCTCTATTGTTCTTTGCGTGCAAAATAAAAGTGATTTGATCATATTCTGGGTGTCTATTACATCATAATTTGCTTTTGAAAACTTGATTGGTGTCGGTAATAATACTTCTTTAGTGAACACCTTGCACTGTGTATAAAGTTTCATTCCACTTTTTAAATCAAAACAAACCAAACGCGTTATGACCTCAACAGCCATCTTTATGGCGTCAGAGTAGAAATAGGTTGCCCAAATACTTGTTTGAGGAAAAACACAAAAGAAAACGGTCGGAAAAAATGCTGGAACAAAAGAAAAAAATCTAGAGGAAATTTGTGAACGATGCAAAATTTGAATCAATTTAAAGTCTTTACACAGAGAAATTCCGAACACGCTCAAATGTGCAAAGCAGTAAACGGTTGCATCAGAACGCGCGTTGTGTTTGTACATGTCATGACGTCACATACATCCGCCCTAAGAAATGAAGCGAAAGAAAATTCTCGCTTGAGCGAAACTTCTGTCTCTGTTTACACCCGCGTACTTTGTTCCTATGTCGCGTGACTGGGGGGTATAAAAGGGCTGAAACAATCCCAGCGAGCAAGCAGGCTAACACCGGACGGGATTTCGGGATAATGTTCAAGGTGAGAATGAATTCAATCTAATTTACAATAATACATGTTGTTGATATTTGAGTGAATTGTGTCTGTTTAATGTGGACAATTGCATATGGTTGCTCTGATTTAAACCAGATGTTACCAATTGCATATGGTTGCTCTGATTTAAACCAGATGTTACCAATTGCATATGGTTGCTCTGATTTAAACCAGATGTTACCAATTGCATATGGTTGCTCTGATTTAAACCAGATGTTACCAATTGCATATGGTTGCTCTGATTTAAACCAGATGTTACCAATTGCATATGGTTGCTCTGATTTAAACCAGATGTTACCAATTGCATATGGTTGCTCTGATTTAAACCAGATGTTACCAATTGCATATGGTTGCTCTGATTTAAACCAGATGTTACCAATTGCATATGGTTGCTCTGATCCTCATTTTAAACTAGATGTTGTTTTAGTAAAACTGCAGTCGAGCGCCCTCTACGAAACAACATCCATGTTGGACAAGATTTCTTTTTGGGGGGTTTTCTTTGCTTGTCGATCTCCAGAGGAGGGCTGCTTCCGTCCAAATATGAACCCCCTCCTTTAGTTTATATTTGGACGCCCTTCAGCGCTCGACCAACGAAAAGTAGTAACCTGGTCACTTCATGACGTCATCAAGCCACTGATTTTTTTGTTTCCTGATCACGTGATTTACTTTTTGTCTATTGTAGCGAGCCCAATAAAATCATTGCAAATTTATTTAGGAATTATTTATTGAAAAGCTTTAACCCAGGCTATGTATTATCTCAATGGAAAAATTGCTGAACACGAAAAAATCAATAAAAACAGTGAAAAGTTTAGAGGAAGTTTTCGCACCATTCCTGCATTGCGTTGAAGGCATCAGATGCGTGTTTCCTATTCGCCCCGTATGTCATTAAGTATTCCATACAAGCTCCTGGTTCGAGTTTCTTCACGAGAAAATGACCGAGAAGGTCTCGGGCCTGAATAAATAGTAAGTTGACCAAATTTTATCTTGGGTTGGTTGGTGTTGGTGACATTACCTGGCTGACGTTATTCTCTTTCAATTTATTTCCAAGAACTTTCCCCACCCCAGGAACATCTTTAATGCATTTGTGCCTCATCGGACCCGCGATAAACGTTTCATGTTTTTTTGTCGTTGCGCTCATGTTTTTTTAAACTTACTGCAAGCTATTTCCTGTAAATATCATGAAGGTGACGACAGCGGGATATCACGTGACACGCAATGACAACATCACGTGTTTAATGTAACTTTGTCAATAATGCTGCGACCATACATGTTTCTGAAATGAAATCCATATTTTGTTTTGGGTTTATCTCAACAAAACATATGCTTCGGTGATTTTTGTTAAAACGCTTCGATGATTTTCAGGTCTAACCATAAACGTTAACGATTTACAATTTGTTTGGAGACAAACATTCGTGGACAGTTCAGGCTTTTCTACTCACACAAGCTTCAAATCTATTCGCTATGAATTGATTCGCAACTACAATACATAATTATTTTAACAGTTACTTTGCATACTTGTTACTTTAAACACCGATATGTGTACTTAAGGCCCTCGAGCAAGTGTTTGGCGCCAACCCGTTTTACAGCTGGATTGATGTAACCTTCTCATGTTGGTAGAATCTGACCACCAGTTAAACATGTTCTTATCTCTGCGCCATCAATTAGTTTATCAAAAGCTTTTTGTAACTTGCGCTGTAAACCTTTGCGAAACCACAAATTTTCACCTTAAATAGTCGCCACGGCTGGTTTGACGCCTTCGGATTAAAATTTATTTCCGCCTCAACCGCCCAACATTCAACTCATGCATCTCTTTGTGATGAAATGGGGAACCCCCGACATCGAGTGCGTTGTTTCACTCCCTTTTTCCCCTGTTTTGTTCAGGGGAAATTCTCCTTTGCTTCATCCCATGATTGCTACGTTGTTGTAGTTTTTCTTGCTTTAAACAACGCAGGACAACGTGAAGGTCATTACTTTAACTTTTGTTGCAAACTTTAAACTTTTTGTAACAAAAAAAATAAAAAAAATTCGGAACGTGAAATTTTAATGTAAATCCGCCCAGTTCTGAAGCGCCGCTAGCGGTTCGTTATATTCAGCTGTAAAAGGATTCACACCGGTTCATGTATTTATCGCAACATTTACGACTACTTCAAACTTCACCCAAAATTTAACCAATCAGAAAAGCAATATAAAATATCTCTGGAAATAATAAAAAGGTTTTGAACTTTTAATAAAATCTTGTAGACAAAAAGTTGAGGAAATCTTCGAATCCTTCTCACAATCCGAATGCCTCAAATGTGTGTCCACATCGATGACGAACTCGACAAAATAAACACAGGTCTGCAGAGTAGAAGAGTTAGTTTGAAATTTACAAATTCTTGCATTCTCACATTTGTGGTTTGTGTTCGAACAAATTCTCGGGACTTCCCCGCTGCAAAAACTTGAGCAAAGAAATTTCAAAATCTGAAAAAACAATTTCACGTAAAGTTTTTTTATTAACAAAGAATGGACATTTTCTTACAGTTGCTAGAGACGGTTTGAAGGTCGTTGGAAGGTCAGTTGTAGGAACTGCCGTTTGTTCTGTTGTCATGGTAATATTCCCTACCACCGACGTTTCAACCGAGTCTACAGATAACAATGCGAATTCTCATCCAACCGAAATTAATATATTGATGACGTCATTGATAAGACGTCACTTATCGAAACAATTTATTTGAACATGAACGTGTTATAAAGAATAAACTCACCAAATCCGCCGCAAAGCAAACCGAACACAACCAGAATAGCGATGAACTTCATGGTGGGGATCCCGCCTTGCTTCGATCCGACTCAACGTCTGGGGTTGAAGAATCGACGACTTTTTTCCTCTCGGTCGACGTCGTTTATTTAAAAAGTCGTCGATTGGTTAAAACATTCAATTATTCTCTTGACAACCGATTATTACTGGCGCGGCACGCGACGGTTTCAATTCGGAAAAAAGTTCGTTGCATAATTAAGATGAATGACCGAACAACTTTAAAAAGATATTTCATCATAAAAATTTATTCGGTTCATTTGTTTCTGTTCATGTTAATAATTTTAAACAAGTTAAATTCAGTTCCAACTGAAATTTACGAAAGAATGTGAATTATTAAAATAATCAGTCCTAGGATGTCTAGTAATCATGAGGGTTGAAGTAATTCCGATTCTAAGTCGACGTTGGGATGGAAGCGCGAGGTTTTCAGGTTACCAAATATTTGTTACCCGCGTATATTCACTGCGTATCGTGCAAGATTTTAAATTTGTTGTGGAAACCGGAATATTTTCACATCTAGAAAATTTGAATGACTTCATATCAAGCGAACGACTCGCGCCGAGAAATACGGCCCCGGGCGTATGACGTCACACACTTACGCACTGAAAGAAAAATTTCTGTGATTTAAACCAGCTCTGACTTGATTGAGAAAATGAAAAAGCGTTTCAATAAGTTTTGACGCTTTTCAAAAAATTTAAGCGATTTTACTAAAAATCGCGTGGTTTTAAAAATAATTTATTTTTACTGTGTCTATGACAACTAGAACGGAAATTATAATTTTCCTAATTAATTACTAGCCGATTTATTGGCGGGAAATTGGTGAAAAGTAATTGGCGCAGAGCTATTAATTTATACGTGTTCCATAACAGGTCAGTCGGGTGACGCCTCCTCCCCTCCCACATTCCCACCAAGATTTAATTCGCAGCAAAATTTGTTTTCAAACAAAAACAATGTGGAACAGCCAAGACAGGGTGCCACGTGTCAAGACATGATGTCCTAACGTTAAGGTTATTCAACAAGTTACCGCAAACAATTTGATATTGTCATGTGGTGACGCCATGCAGTGTTCAAACATGACTGAAATTTGCGTTCGTAGAAAGGATTCGTGACGTCACCGAGCAATTGTGGAAACATCGCGTAAAATGTGACGTTTGCCAGCTACTACTCTGACGTCATCAAAACAGGACTACTCGGAAACAAGTCGGGAGCTGCTGGTCTGGATAAATTTCAATCATCAGAATTTATTTCGCAACAAGTTTGAAAATCAGTATCCTGTCATAGGGGTGGTTGGGGGTGCTTTTGTACCCCAGCTAACTTCATTAGCACAATTAAGGGAGTCCCCTGTAGTTTCACATGAGGGAATCTTAAGTCTCAGCAAAGTTTTTCCGTCACTAGAAGTCGTAATTCTTGTCTCCTTCTCATCCAGTTTGGCCTCTTTCCTTGCTGTCATCTTCTTTTCGCGTTCTTTTGAGCGAACTTTGTTCAACAAAGTAGAAAGTCTCCCCCCCCTTGAAACATCCCGACGAAACGGACGGACATGATTTGCGATGACGTCACGTAAATAGTTTGAACACAGTGGGGAATACCCGTTGTGTAAAGCACGTGGTGTAAAAGATGGAGGTTGTGACGTAGTGTTGTTCAACCAGTGAACCCGCATGACCCCGTATCTGAAATATTTCGTGAATAAACTCGTGAAAAGCCAGGAATCTGCTGTTTGTGAGTCGGCTAGACTGTGATCATCGCCATGGTAACCAGCAAATTTCCAGCATTGTTTTAAAATAATCCGGTGCATAAAACATACCTACTCTCTCCCGCTACCTGGCGGCTGTTGGTTCGAGTTTTGCAGGCAATTATCGGGTGCGTGGAAACGCATTGTTTGCTCACAGAATAACAAGTCGCCACCCTTTCACCAGATGAGAGATCGGGATCTTTTGACGTCAACAATCGATTGCGTTTTCGTGCTCCGTTCGACGACGACACGATCTTCTCTGTTTGGAATGTTTTAAAATATTTCGCATTAAAAGTTTTTCAAAACGAAATTGTAACAAACCTTTGATCCTTTTTTCTTTTAACCTCATCAATGAATCCCTCCAATCCCAAGAATCTTCTTCTTCTCCTTGTTCTTCCTCTTCTTCTCCTTGTTCTTCCTCTTCTTCTCCTTGTTGTTCTTCCTCCTCCTCTTCTTCTTCTTCCTTCGAATCTCCCAGCTTCCATTTATCACTCTCTTCATCGGGGGATTTCCCTTCACATTGGTTATTTTCTTTCATGGAAAAAATTCCATCAACAAAACCGGAATCTTGAACATTCGAGAAATTTCCTGGAACTGGAAATGACTCAGCGGATGTGTTGTCTTTTTCATCTAGCACTCGATATGGTGACGTCATAGTTACGTCACTAGTGAGGGACAAATTCGATGGAAGGGACTGCTGCGAATGGGCGGTAAAGTTGTTTTCTGGAAATGTTAAAACGTAAGTTGACCGCCGAGGGGTGCAGAAAAGGGAGGAGGGGGGTACCTGATGATTTGGGAGTTGAATTTATTTTGCTGATGACCCTCAACGCCGAAATCTTGCGCAAACTTTCCATTGAATGTTGGTCGAAAACCACTTGGCTGCTCTTCTTGGATATAACTGCGTTTGATTGGTTGTTTTGCATCACGTGATCACCGATGACGCCACGAGGAGGTGTGTCAAGTTGGGAGGTGCAACTGTATAGGGTGAGAGAAGAACCAGACAAAATGCTGGGATTTTGATGCGCTGATGACGTAACTAGTAAAGGAAGTCTGTCGCCAGTTGATGACGCAACTTGTAGAGGAAGTCTGTCGCCAGTTGATGACGCAACTAGTAAAGGAAGTCTGCCGCAATTTGATGACGCAACCATTAAAGGAAGTCTGTCATAAGTTGATGACGTCATGGTCACGTGCAAGGGAACAGGAATATCTGTTGTCGAATGGGTAATTGTTTTTGTTTCTGACAAAAAAGGAACAAATTTTAACTTGAGCCGATTGTATGAGATGGTGACGTAATCATTAACTTAGATATGACGTAATTATTCAAGTTGTCGACGACCTATTATCAGCGCGATCACAAAGATTTTAATGTTGTGAACTCGGTGTTCCGCGGGAAATTCCCTTGTTTGAAACTGACTATCTGGTGATCTACACTTAAATTTCTCCAAGGTTTCCAAATTTAATGCAACCTCGGGAATGTCTCAACACTCACTCTAAAGTTCTCTTAACTCTAGATCAACTCACAACAAACTGTGGTTTCAAACAAAAATGTTTGAGTTCTGTCTCATTTCAAACGTGGAGAACCCTGAAGTGCTCCTTAAACTCGTCAAGTGGGTGGAGAAGAAACACGGGATAAAACCAAATAAACAACTTTGTTACAACCGAAAAGTTTGCTGTTCAGTTGTGCGACTGATTTTTGTTGCCCACAAACCGACCAGAGTGCGACTGATTTTTGTTGCCCACAAACCGACCTGAGTGCGACTGATTTTTGTTGCCCACAAACCTACCAGAGTGCGACTGATTTTTGTTGCCCACAAACCGACCAGAGTGCGACTGATTTTTGTTGCCCACAAACCTACCAGAGTGCGACTGATTTTTGTTGCCCACAAACCTACCAGAGTGCGACTGATTTTTGTTGCCCACAAACCGACCAGAGTGCGACTGATTTTGGTGGAGTTGACTCTTTGTTTTGTTTTTTTCGGGAATTTTCATTGCGACCTTATTCCGTTTTTCTCTTTCACTTTCTGAAAATATCAATGAAACTTTAATGAAAAATGGTGGTTTACCATGCGGTGATTACCGGTCAGTTACCTCTGCTTATGCGAGCTGCCGACGGAATTAACGGGAACTTGTCACGTGTTTCATGCACCGGTGATTCGTCTCGTTCCAGTTGAGTGGCGCTGAATATTCTTGTTGCGAGTTGGGGAAGCATCCGGGATTCTTGAATAAAGACAGAGAAAATTAAGAATTATTTCATGGCAGAAAACTCGTGTTTAACCCAAGTGTTACTCATGCGTGACAGTACATTTTCAGCGGTGTTTAATGTTTAAGATGTCTGTGTTTAAACCACAGCGGACGTTTTATATTAAAGCAATAGATTTCGCTTAAAGACGCATCATCAGTTCATCATGATATTATTCTGATATGAAACATCTTTAGAGCTCCCTGCTTGGTATTTTCACCACAAAACACTGGATAAGCGACCGACAGCTTGCCCGAGCTGCGTGCTTCGCTGATATAATTTCAATTTAAATCTGCTGCATTGTATCAAGTTTTTATTAATTATTTCACGGTTGAAACCTCACCTGCCCTGGAACTGGTTGTGAATTTTTCCGCTCGTAATTTCGCATTTTCCTCAGAGTAAACGCCAAGATTAAGTTTTTCAATCAATCGAATCAGTTTCCCCACCTGGCGACGCTCGAGAGCTTTTTCAGGAATCGCTTTTCTCCAGTTGATTTTTGGTCGGGGAATCACCTCATTTTTAACTTGACTTATTACGTCACAATCTTCGATTTTCTGGAATATTCTTATTTTTCTCTTATTTTGGGTGGTTGGTTTTTTTTTCATTGTTTTTGTGAACTTGACAGATCTGAACAAAATGTTTTCATGAAAAACAAAAAAAAATATAACTTGCGAAAACACTTCTTTTGGAAACCCACATTTACGTCATAATATGACATCATAGTTCACAAACGGAGATTCCAGGTTACAATATTAATGTAATATCAATACAATGAAAAAATTTACTTGATTTTTTCTCTTTGTTTCTTTTTGTTGTTTTCAGGTTGATGAAATGATGGAATCGAATCTGTTGATTTTTTCAATACTTTTGAAGAAAATTGTTTCTTCAAATCCGTGTTTGTTTCAGACCTTGATTGAATTACTTCAAAACCGAATCGATTCGCCAATCGTGGTGCGGTTGCCATGGTTACTTCACCCTGTTTAAAGTCACATGTCTTAACCTTCATCCATTGTGACGTCACCGGTGACGATTGGTAATTTTAGAGAACCTTTTCTATCCGATCTTTGATTGAGTTGATGACGATTTTCTCCTCCCTACTTCTCTCCTCCGGATCCTGGATCAACTTCCCTCCTCCCGTCATTTCTTCAAGCTCCTCGCACAACCTCTCCCACGAGTCGATCCCAAACTTCACCTCCAGGATCAGCTTCGATTTCTCCTTTATTTCCCTGCTTTCATCCACTAGGAGGCGGAAGAGTTCGCGCTGTATGTCGTCACTTGGGGGAATTCCCGATACAACTGCGTCAAGAGCATTGTCGACGAGTTTGACGCGATTCGGGTGCCCAGCGAGTGGGTTTGTGACGTCATAAGAGGGTTTAAGAAACTTGGCGAGATGTTGTTGAAATTTAATGATTATTTCTGGCGACAACGACTCCTTTCCACCCCCTGAAGTAAAACAACTTGTATGATTTCTATGAAAGCTAATATTTGTGTGTTTTCACACCGACTCGGACGGGGAATTCCTGGTAAAGGACCAACATCTTCTCTATCGCCTTCTCGTGGGCAAATAATCTCAACGTGTCGCCGACTTCGAGAAGAGCTTCCATCACAGAGTCAGGAGTTACATCATCCAACTTCTTTCGGAACCATGGAGCCGAAATAATCTCCTGGAAAACTTTAAATTATTTAAAAGTTTCGACTCTGACCTTTTAACTCTGACCTTGACAATTTTTGGCAGAGCGGACTTTTCTTCCTCGGCACGAATCACCGCTACCTGGCGCTGTTCTTTTAACTTTTGCTTTAAATCGTCACGCTTCATCGATCCTGTGTGAGCAGGCAAAGTTCGCTGAACCGAAGCATCCGATGACGTCAGAGCGGAACGTGACGTACGCAAAATATTTTTGTTTCCTAACTTTCCTCCGGTTTCTTGAGAATCCTCCACGTCCTCATCCATGGAGTAAATTTCCTCACGTTGTTGAACTTCCTGGAAGAAGATGACTTTCTTCGTTGCAACATCTTGACTCCCATCGTCAAGGGAGGACATGAGGTCAACTCCTGGAGGAGAAATCATCCTTTCTTCCACATCAGAAGAGTCGGGAAATGAAGAAAAACTGCTGATTTCGGACAAACGGAAAGAATCGGAATATTCCGATTCGAATAGAAAACCGGATTCGGATCGTGATGACGTTTTGCCGGAAACCAGATCTTCACACGAGAGAGCTTCTGCTTCTTTAACAGGTCGTAGTTTCCAGTCTGTAATTGTCTGCACTTTGGGCGTTGGAGGGCGCACTCTTCGTCTGATGACGGAGTTTTGAATATAACAATCCGGAGCGATAGGGTATTTACTATTCAAAACTCTGCGTATTATTTCCTCACTAAATATCCCATTATATTCGACAACTTTTACGTATCGACTTCCGTTTATGTTTCTAGATTCAATTTCATCATTCTGTTGGTTCCAACTTTCCTGGGTTGTTTTTTTTTCATCCGGAATAGGCTCTCCAACATGGTCTCCAAAATTGCTCGGAATAAGTTTTCCAACAATGCCAAGAATCGGTTCCTCAATTTTGACAGGAATAAGTTCCACGTGATTGTCAAAAATAGGTGTCTCATTTTTAACATTTTTATCCGTGACGTTTTCCTTCATGTTCGAGTTTTTGACTTCCATCATAACTTTTCGAATCGCGTCCTTCCACCTTCTTCGTGCCGAAAGTGACGACTTACGTGGTCTCGTGACGTCGTGTTTAGAGATTCGTTCGCCGTGATCCTAAAAACGATTCCAGCATAAAATTATTCGACAAATAATTTTTAATTTCCGTTGTTTCAAAGATTTACCGATTCAGCAGAGTCTTCCCAAGAAACGTCACAAAGTTTAGATTCGAAATCTTGAATATGTTTGCGCTCTGATGCCTCCAGTGGCAAAGTGTCAAGGTCAAATAAGTTGCTTTTTGTTCTTACAAAATACGAAAAAAATTAGCAAGACAATTTGATGATTTTACGAAACTTTTCTTTAATTTGATTTTTCCTTCATAAATATTTCTGTAAATTTGCATTTTCGTTTCTGTTAACACAAATCAAACTTTAAAATTACTTGATTACGTCATCATATGGAATTGCATTTTCTATGACTTCATCAAGAAATGGCAAATCGTAAACCCTGCGATCTCGAATGGATTGTCGCGTCATAAACGTGGACAATTCAACCAAACAAACCCGACCCTCGAGCGCCACCACGAGATCACGATCATTGGGAAAACAAACCGCTGTAGGGCGATGAGGAGCAAAACATATTTCTCTCATCAATCTAAAAAGAATGAAAAATTTAATGGAAATCCACACGGAGATCGTAGTTAACCTGTTGTCCTCGTCCCATATCTTAACATATCCATCTTCACTCGAACTCGCGAAACAATTCAACATTGAAGAACTTTCCAATGACGTCACAGTGGTAACATGTTCGTCGTCATGGTGATGACTTTTCAATGAATCAGTTTCGTTGACGGGGGTGATTGAAGCTCGGTTCCCAAATCTCCACGTCCCATATTTTATCTGAGAAAGGAAACAAATTAAGGGGGGAGATTGGTGAATTCGTATCCAGACCGTGGTCAAATCCTTCGTGGTTTGTTTCATGTTCATGATCGCCAACCTCCGTCTCCCCGCATTCTTGTACACACTCGTTTTTAACACAAGCACAAATATCCGGTTGTCTTTATTACAGACACTCAATCTGTCCCTGAGTATAGAAATCTTATAGGTGTCCGCCATGCAGGGGGGGAGAGAGATTTTGAGTTCCGGTTCCAATCGAATCCGCAACCGGTTTTCTTCCAAATGTTGTTCCGGTTCGCTGATTACCCTCCACGTGCGCACTGTTGTGGAACCGACACTGATGAGGTTTTTGTTGCTAGCGAGGATTCCATTGTCTGTCGAACATGGAAGGGGGGAATAATTATTATTTCTATGTCGGTTGTTACCTGGGGTGACGCAGGAATCCAAACTTTTATCAATCGAAGAAATATAACGGATGCTTCCTGAAAATACGTCACTCAGTTGTTACGTCATCATATTGAATATAACTGTTGGCATGGCAACCTGTGTGAGCTTGCACCGCCTTAAACAGAAGAGAATTCGGATGAACGAGAGTTATTTGTCCGTTTCTCAAACCCGCGAAAATTGCAGAGACGCCGCTTAATCTTCCTGACGTCAGAGCGAGTGACGTCAGACTGCAAACGTCCTGGTCGTATGGAAGCGTTGGAGCGTAACGGAGAGTTGGAAGGCTCGGATTGGTGGAGCAGCTACACTGCATTACGTCACCGTCATTAAGCCTGACGTAGGCAAGGTTGTTGAAGGGGTCAAAGGTCATGTTGGAGAAAATCTGAATTTTGAATTCGATCAGAAAGCTGACGTAACAGAGCGGAAACAAATATCAGGTATTAGTTATCAAATTAAACTGTTTTAGATCGATCAGAAAGCTGACTTAACAGAGCGGAAACAAATATCAGGTATTAGTTATCATGCAAATTAAACTGTTTTAGATCGATCAGAAAGCTGACTTAACAGAGCGGAAACAAATATCAGGTATTAGTTATCATGCAAATTAAACTGTTTTAGATCGATCAGAAAGCTGACTTAACAGAGCGGAAACAAATATCAGGTATTAGTTATCAAATTAAACTGTTTTAGATCGATCAGAAAGCTGACTTAACAGAGCGGAAACAAATATCAGGTATTAGTTATCAAATTAAACTGTTTTAGATCGATCAGAAAGCTGACTTAACAGAGCGGAAACAAATATCAGGTATTAGTTATCATGCAAATTAAACTGTTTTAGATCGATCAGAAAGCTGACTTAACAGAGCGGAAACAAATATCAGGTATTAGTTATCATGCAAATTAAACTGTTTTAGATCGATCAGAAAGCTGACTTAACAGAGCGGAAACAAATATCAGGTATTAGTTATCAAATTAAACTGTTTTAGATCGATCAGAAAGCTGACTTAACAGAGCGGAAACAAATATCAGGTATTAGTTATCAAATTAAACTGTTTTAGATCGATCAGAAAGCTGACTTAACAGAGCGGAAACAAATATCAGGTATTAGTTATCATGCAAATTAAACTGTTTTAGATCGATCAGAAAGCTGACTTAACAGAGCGGAAACAAATATCAGGTATTAGTTATCATGCAAATTAAACTGTTTTAGATCGATCAGAAAGCTGACTTAACAGAGCGGAAACAAATATCAGGTATTAGTTATCATGCAAATTAAACTGTTTTAGATCGATCAGAAAGCTGACTTAACAGAGCGGAAACAAATATCAGGTATTAGTTATCATGCAAATTAAACTGTTTTAGATCGATCAGAAAGCTGACTTAACAGAGCGGAAACAAATATCAGGTATTAGTTATCAAATTAAACTGTTTTAGATCGATCAGAAAGCTGACTTAACAGAGCGGAAACAAATATCAGGTATTAGTTATCAAATTAAACTGTTTTAGATCGATCAGAAAGCTGACTTAACAAAGCGGAAACAAATATCAGGTATTAGTTATCAAATTAAACTGTTTTAGATCGATCAGAAAGCTGACTTAACAGAGCGGAAACAAATATCAGGTATTAGTTATCATGCAAATTAAACTGTTTTAGATCGATCAGAAAGCTGACTTAACAGAGCGGAAACAAATATCAGGTATTAGTTATCAAATTAAACTGTTTTAGATCGATCAGAAAGCTGACTTAACAGAGCGGAAACAAATATCAGGTATTAGTTATCAAATTAAACTGTTTTAGATCGATCAGAAAGCTGACTTAACAGAGCGGAAACAAATATCAGGTATTAGTTATCATGCAAATTAAACTGTTTTAGATCGATCAGAAAGCTGACTTAACAGAGCGGAAACAAATATCAGGTATTAGTTATCAAATTAAACTGTTTTAGATCGATCAGAAAGCTGACTTAACAGAGCGGAAACAAATATCAGGTATTAGTTATCATGCAAATTAAACTGTTTTCCAACTTGGAACATCGTCATGGGATAGATCATAGTGAGGGGGAGGCCAGTGAGGGGGGAGAGGACCGCCACTGATCCATCCTCCAATGACGCAAGAACCTTCCCGGGAATCCCCGCTTGTGGAACCCCGTCAATCTTGGTGAGTTTGACAGCGGGTGAATGGAGGACGGTGTAGAGGGTGTAAACGTTGGTGAGGCGATAAATCGTCACCTGAGTCAGTGTGTCCACTTCAGTACGTTTATTAATTCACCACTAAGTTAAATCAATTTTAATCAATTATTAGGCGGAAATGTTGCAAAAGATTGTTGTCAGTCCAGTGTTTCCCAAACTTTTTCGGTCGTAGAGCTCGGTGTGCGATTCACCGCGACACAAAACCATCACGTGTGAATGAAAGTGCAATTTTATACAAACTTTACATTTCTGACGTTCAATATTCTATGAAGCTCATCAGGATCAGTTTCACTGAAACTATGTGACGTCATAATGCTTACGAATTGGGTTAAGGCCAAATGTTAAAAGTTTTAAGAGTGACGTCACGGGAAAAAGTTTGCGGATATATTTTGCGATGCCTAGTGGCGAGCCAGTGATCATCTACAGCTAATATATATGAGAACCTGTTGTTTGCTGTGGAAATACATGAACTTGCTGTCGGGACAAATAAACAAATTCTCAATCCTTTGTCCGGTGTCGATTCGTTGCGTCATCGTGAAAGTTTCGAGACACCAAACTCTTATAGAACCGTCACTTGAGGCGCTTATGAGCAGCGGTAGATTCGGATGAGCGATGAGTCCATTGATTGAACTCAAGTGACCCCGAAGAATTTGAACCAAACCAAAGTTTACCTGCGGTCAAATTGACTCCAGGTGACAAAGTACGTTCAAGTTTTTTGGTAAATCTCACCATGTGCATTATTCGAATTGTTCCTTCCCCTCCTCCGGTGACGAAATACCCAAAGAGCGGAAAAAAATCACACCGCGTCAGTGACACGTGACCAGTCACGTGGTATATCTTGTTCCGCTTGGATGACCTTAAACCTTAATCACTTTGAATGATTTGGGTGAAAAATTGCAAATTTTTTTGGGTCAATTTTAGAATTTAATTCCGGAGAAATTAGGGTTATACCTTACCCTCATCCGGTATATCCTCTTACCCTCATCCGGTATATCCTCTCTACGCTTTGAGTCAAACGAACTCGACTGAGGGTTAATCAACCTCACGCACCATAGTTGTACTCGGTTCATGTAATCCACGGCGAATATCGCATCGTGACAAATCGCCACCAGAATTCGCTGTTTACCTCCAGATACCGATGATTTTCCCCGGAACGCCCTCAAGTGGAAGATCCAGTCATCTCCCATTAAGTTGCACGGGTAAGGTGGAAGCGCCTCACAGCAACATGCACTTTTTAAACCACGAAACATTATGTTATAATTTTTCATACTTGCAACATCTGCCTTCCTGGCCCATAACCTTCGTTGTTCTTTGGTTGGGAAATCCCCCCGTGCAGTTTTAAGCTTCCGCGGCGCCCACTAGTGGCGGTGTCTGTTTCTTCGTCAAATTAGTTTTAAATACAATTTTTGTGTTAAAGATATTTCAATGGAAAATATTCGAAACCTTCGGAGTGTGACGACTTCAGATTGGTTGAAAGTCTTAGTTTCCACGGTTGAATGACTCCAATTCCCCCGGTCACGACCTCCTCTACGTCATCCAAGTAGATCATGGATAAAACCGGCATCGCGCAAACAGTGGGAGCGGATACGGCTTTGCAACGGTGGATGGTGTCAGCGAATACACGCAGGTTTTTATCGCTTCCAAACCCAACGAACAACCTGGAGTTCCAACAAAACTTTAAACAAATGTTTTCCACGAGGAATAATTTCTTGTGTGTTAATCACATGAATTATGTGGTAGTAACTTAAAAGAATATTAAATGTTTAGAGTTGTATTTAACCGAGTTCCACTTCGGATAATTACCTGTAATTCGGTACCCAGACCACGTGTTGTTGGGAAGGCCCTTGAACAGGAAACCTCATTTTGTAAACGTCATTTAGTCCCGAATCTTAATTATGAAGTAACTTAACTGAACATAGTGTTTTAATTGGGAAATTTCCAAACGATTATCTGGCAGACTTGGGATACCATATGTTGGGCACCCCTGTATTGTAGGTGTTAATACTATTTCGCAGAATTGTTGCAAATTATCAGCAATATTTTTACACTACAGTAATTATTTCCTACTTTTCATAGAAATCATAGGTAGATCATCAGCTTTGGTGTAAGTTCTTAAGTGGAAAACATTCCCTGGCCCTGTACCATGGTTCACTGCACAAACAATTGCGTCATATTATCAATATTGCCCCAGTTATGAAAATAATTTTACCCAAAAATTCTTCGCGCACAGAACTGCTCCGGTGCGCCACGCATCGGATTGGATCCCGAAAAGAATACGTCACTTGGTGGTGGAAACCATGAGTCAAACACATGGACTGATCACTAGATTTTTGTACTCCACCATCCTTCAAATTATTTTTCAGCTCTCTTCTCACAACTGACCACGGTTTAAATTTTGGATCAACTGCATTCAACATTTTTAATCATGTCAAAAGAAGAATCAAAAAACAGAATTTTGCGTTATTTTTTATACTCTTGTTTCGACTTTTGTTCAGCAATAAAAGTTATTGTGACGTCACAATAACAAACATTGTAAAAATAAACGGTATGAGTTGTGTGAGATCTGATTGACGAAACTGATTCCGTTCGAATGTGTTTTAACTTCAAGAACAGACAGCAGTGGCTGCATCTCCACATCATAATTATGGGGTGGCCATGAAACGGCCGCTAAAACCGAACCACCCACCTTTACAAGCATTCAGATCCATATATTTCGCTTTACTTTTCCTCATATTCAATGTTAAACTTCACTTTACATCTTTCACACTTAGTTCTGCATTCTGACAAATCTTAAATGATGACGTCACTTCCTTGCGGCTTCTCACAGCAATTTTTCATTCGTTTTTTTTGCTCATGTCATGATATGTGTGGCAAGATATGAGGTTGTCTGCAAGGTGGAAGGCCCGACGTTGCTGTGGTGTGGGATTCTAAACTCGAATTTCCTGTTCTGTTACCGGTGTTTTGAAACAATACTAAACCTCGTGTTACCAGTTACAAGTGCGTTCACAACCAAAACTAAAATCAAAATATTTTGTTTATTTTTAATCTTCCCATTGTGACGTCAAAACACTTGTACATCTTTCACACAATTTTCCACTACGTGGCGCTGTTTTCCTCCTGCATCTTGGGCAATTGTGACGAGACGATGGTTCAACTGTGACGTGATAATCTCTTACACTTGGAGGCACGGAAGTAGATAAAGTGCATTGTGACGTCATAAGTATTTCACAAAGATCAGATGAGCTGCTTGTTTCCAATTCTTGGAGTAACTAAAACAAAAACCAGCATTAATATGAAAAATTCAAATTAACAACAACCACCTTTAACTTGTCGTACAACTCCCCCCCACAAACAGCGATTGTTACGTCATATTCGTACGATTTTGTCCCGGTTATTTTCGACAGGAATTCGTCCCTTATGACGTAAGCTTTTTCGACCGCTTGTACCACGTCAGACTTGGATGACGTCGCGTCGAGTGTGGGTTGAAACCAACCATCCATGAACAAACGGCTTTTCCCCGCTGAAAAAAATTCACTTGTTTCAATCCTGTCCACACTCAAACTTGGTTCATACTTTTGCATGGGTGGTGTAACATGGCTTCTTCCACTAGGTGGGGTAGTATAGGTGCGACGGATTTAAGCAGAACATCAAGAATTAAGAGGAATGTCGTTTGGCAAGAGTGACGTAACAAACCGGATTCTTCCTCACAATAAAGTCTGTTACGCAACAAAACATCATTTTATGATCGGTGAGTTGCCGACAGTTATGCGCAATATTTCGACGTATCATGTGTCATCAGTGACGTATCAAGTGTCATCAGTGACGTAGCAAGTGTCATCAGTGACGTATTAAGTCTCATCAGTGCAGCTTGTGACTTTGTCGGCCAGACTTGAGACTCTTCCACAATTTTTGTGGAACAGAGCCGACAACACTATCGGTTCCCAAGCAATAGATATTTATCCATAGTTTGTTCTACTGTTATAGTTCCATAGGCGTATCCAGGATTTTTTTAAGGGGTGTCGAATTTTTTTGGGAATTCCCCAATTTTCCGGTGTAAACTAAGCTTAATTGTGGTCGAGCATTGCGAAATAAGAAAACCAGTGTTGGCGCAAATCTGTCATAAAACGGTGCCTTCCTGGCTTGCGCAGTCGCGTATCGCTATGGAACACTCGACATGATTTTTTGCGATAGTGCTTGCGCCGTAGTTTTATTACTACCACTTTCAAAGAAAGGCTTGAATATATTTGTAACCAAAAGGGATCAAATGTGGGCTTACGTTATCAAGAAAACATACAAATAAAAACTATTTTCCAAGCAGCAGCCTTATATTCCTCTTTGCACCTATGCGAGCGCTAACAGTTGTTTTCAACATGCGTAATATTGGCAACGTGTTTAACAACTAAACTAATCGACTTGCACAAGAAAACCGCTTGTTTTACAACAACGTGACCACTAAAAAAAAGACATTACGTCCTAAGACTGACAAAAACTCAAACTTATTTCATAATAATGCAACATGTTTGGTAACAATGCCAGTGTTCGGTAACAATGGCGAATACAAGCACAATGTGGTTTTTAGGTCATCGTTTATAAAAGTTTCTGGTTTACACGGAGATTTCGACAAAAAAAATACAGTACAGTGAGACCTGGTCCACCAAAGACCCAACCAATTACGTCACCAACTATCCGGCCAGACTATTCAACTTTGTGGTGGCTTGTGACATATTGGGTCGAAACAGTCATAGGTCAATATCGGCTTATTGCTTGTAAAAATTATTCACCTGTCTTTGACGGTGTTGAAATAGAAGTTGAGTGACGTCACAAATGTGAGCGTTGAGAGTGAGACTCTTGAATAGTTGAGTTCCTCGTAAGCTTCCGTGATCTTAATCAACCAACAATGAATTAATAACTCATGTCCCTTATCAGGGGAAGTACCGTTTCCATGTGTTGGTGAAGGTGATAGATTTGATGTTGGTCAACTGCTCTCAAGTCGGATAAGTTGAATGAGCCGGGGTCAAAGTTATTCAGGTTCCCAAGAAGAAATCGAATGCATTTCCGAATCTGAATGAATAGTGTTTATATATTTGTAAATTATAAAATTGAAATATTACCTTGTGTACAGACTGACTTGCTTGAGTAATTATTCTGTCGCTTATTTGAATTTCTTGGAAGACATTAGAAGATGCGACCCACCAACGTAAAGTGTCCGCTCCATATGCTGGATGCCTTACCTTGTCCTTGAATTAAAATCAAAACTGCCGGTAAAAATTTTTAAACGTCCAGTAAGAATCACTAAATTCCTTTATGAGGTCATAAATAAAAATTTACCGTCCCCCCCTCGATCAAGGTCATTGGGTCAACCACATTTCCAAGAGATTTTGACATTTTCTGTCCAGATTGTGATACAGTGAAACCATGGACGATGATATTTTTATAAGGAGCGCAACCTTGCAATCCAACACTTGTCAGCAGTGAGGAGTAAAACCACCCCCCATACTGGTCTTTGCCCTCCAAATAAAAATCTGCAACTTGCTTTCCCAAATTATTCTTCCTGTAAAATTAAATTGAGCAGTTAAAAAACATGACAATTTCCAGCAATAATATTCTGAATGAGGTTTGTGACTGTTGTATATTTTAAATACAACAACTTAGAGTCTTCAATTTGAATACCATAGATTCACCAAACAAAATTAAATGCATGTAAAGATTACAACAGAAAATTTAAGTGACTTTAAACAAATTAGAAGAAGTGGAAAAGAAGTTAGTTTTTTTTTAAAGTTACAAAGTTCTTCCATAAACTATTTTTAGTTTCTTACTTCAAAACAGCTGCCCATGAAATTCCACTGTCAAACCAAATGTCAAGAATATCATCTCCCCGTCTGTAATTATCAGGACACCCTGGTGCATTGGATTGGTCAATTACAGACTGGGGAAGCAGCTGAGTTTGCGGTAAATTCCACCAAACATCTGAGCCACTTTTTTTGAACAATGAAATCAAATGTTTGATGCTATCGTCAGTGATTAATTCTTTACCTGTTTCCCTTAAAACAAAGCAGACTTTAAGAGGGAATTAAAAAAAAAAACAATAAAAACAACCAAATTTTTTTTTGTAAAACAATCCAATTCAACAAAAATTAGAATTTTTACTTGTGGTAAAATACAGGTATGGGGATTCCCCACACTCGCTGTCGTGAAATGCACCAATAAGGCCGTTGTTTCAATTGTTGTTTCATCACTGTGCTGCCACCTGGTGGGTGAAAACAGACATTTTTGAGGGACTTTTGTGATTTCTGCCAGAGTGAATTTGTGTCAATGAACCATTGCCTGAAATTGAAAACGGTTTTGGGGATTGAAGACCTCCATCGTTTCCAAAACATTAGACAAAATTTCTTACTTGCTTGTTTTCACGATCACTGGTTGTTTTGTCCTCCAGTCATACGGGTAACTGTGGGAATATTTATGTTCGTGGAAGAGGGTTTTGTTGTCATCCAGTTTATTGATCACACTTTCGTTTCCATCCGTGAAGACAAATTTTCCCCCGAGATCAAAACCAGCGTCAGTAGTAAAACAACCATCATCATCCACATGACTTTTCTGTAAATAAACAAATAAAAAAAAACTCCCAACAACGATATGAGATTTACTGAGTTCAGATTGTGAGTTTGTGAAATTTTGAAATCATCGACTCCATGAGATGGGGAAGTGTGGACGATTCCAGTTCCGGTGTCGGCCATCACATGAGAAGCTGGGATCAGTGGTGTTGTTCTGCTGCCATCCAGTGGATGAAGACAAGATAATCCATCTAGTAACGAGCCTTGAAATGTTTCTTTAACATTGAAACTGTGTCCAGTTTGCTTGGTGACGACCCCCAAACAGTTTTGAGCAACCACGTACATTTCCTTGTTATGAGAATTTTTGCTGTCGGCCAATTCAACAATGCAATATCTGGTTCCAAAATAATTTGGAAAAAATTAGTTTTTTACAAACAGTTTTGTTTAAATAAAAAAAATCAAAAATTACATTTTGGAAATACAGAAAAATTATAGATTTAATCAAAACATTACAAATAAATTTTCATTGCATAAACCCCCTGAACTAAACCAATTGTTTATTAAAAAACTTGTTTTCAAACAAGAAAATCTCACATTGAATGAGGGTTGTAACAAAGTGCCTTATTTGAAGGAAGAGTCCAGGGCTGCGTCGTCCACGACAACAAGTACAAATTATCAACACCTGATGAGGAAAGTGTTCTTGGCGTGGACATTTTAAAACTTGCATAAACTGATCTGGAATCAAAAAATATGAAATTGGACAAAAGCTTGATTAAAACAAGATTTTTATGTCAATAAAGTATTTTTAGAAAAATATCCAAAAGAAAATTAAGCCACTTCCAAATTTAGGTTTAAAAATTACTTCAGAAAAATACAAAAAATCCGTGGAATCCTGTAAGGTTATTTGGGATTATTACAAAAATTACAAATTAACTTTCTTTAAAACAGAAATAATTTATTGTTTGCCGCATTTATTTTGTTATAATTTAGATATGAAGTTTCACAAATATAATGTTTTTGTTGCTGCCAGGCATATTGTAACTTAATAATCTGTTCTTCTGGCATATATAAAACGTAACTTTATTCACCGACGTTTCGCCTGTTATTCAACAAGGCTTCCTCAAGGTAATGGTACAGCACACAACTAACGCCAAAAAACGTGCCAACACGAAAAAGGGGATAACGCTAACAACAGAAGCGGTGTTGGCACGTTTTTTGGCGTTAGTTGTGTGCTGTACCATTACCTTGAGGAAGCCTTGTTGAATAACAGGCGAAACGTCGGTGAATACAGTTACGTTTTATATATGCCAGAAGAACAGATTATTAAGTTATATGAAGTTTCACCTGCTCACATGATTGTCGACATATTCCAGCTCAGCTTCTGCCAATGCAGTTTTGCTGCTTGGAGACCAATAAATTGGCTTCAAATCCTGATAAACCAAACCCTTGGTATAAAGCTGATAAAAAATATCAATCTCAGTTGCTTCATATTTTTTATCAAATGTAAAATAACAATTTTTTGTCCAGTCGGCCATCACTCCCCAACGTTTAAAGGCATTTAACTGTGATTCAGCAGCAGTTTTTGCAAATTCTTGCGCTACTTTTCTGACTTCAATGGACGTCAAATGTTTTTGTTCTGTTTTTTTGATGGCTTTGATTTCTATTGGCAAACCATGGCAGTCCCACCCGGGCTCGAAAAAAACTTTGTGTCCGGTCAGAAGTTTGTATCTGTTTGTTATATCCTTTAAAATCTGAACACAACAAATATTATTTTACGTCATAACAAATATGTCCTAATGCTCCACCACCTTATTAACTGCATGACCAACGTGTACATTCCCGTTAGCATACGGTGGGCCATCGTGCAAAACAAACGTTTTGAGGAGTTTGTCATCTTCAAGTTGGTTTCTGTAAAGACTCTCAAATCCGCATGACTAAAAAACAAATAGTTCCTACAGTTTGGCTTACATTAAAAATCGCTATGACAACCAACACAATACAAATGGTTCTTGGGCTACCCAGAATTACGTTTTGGACAAAACTATTTAAGACAGGAATTAAACATCCCAGTCAGAATTTGTTCACCAAATATTTGTGCAAATATTAATTTTATCAAAATTTTGAAAAGGAACAACTCCCAATTCACATTCAAGAGAATGAAACAACATTCCGTAACATAATAAAAATTGTCAAACCAATAAAATGCATCACATGATTTTTTACCGACTGAATGTTTTTTTCGTGGTCACTGATGTGGAGTTGATGAATCCTAGAAGGGAATTTGGTTTGTGGCAAATTTACTGTGGATGAATATTTCCATCTCAAGAAAAATATGTTTGTGAAATAGCATGGGTGAATTTTTAAAATTATTTTACTACTTTTTAACATGACTTGAATAAGTGACATGTTTATCTGCAAAAATTATCAATTAAATTATTTTTTTCTAGCAAAGCTTTTGTGCAGATTATCGATCAATGAATAATTGTTTGAGCGTCAATGAAAAGTTTGTTTGTCTGTTGTGCAGCATTTTCCCAAGTTAAATGTGCAATAAAGTCAAATTGTGACGTTGTCAGCACAAAGGCAACTGCTGCTTTGTGCAAAGTGTTTAATGTATGTGTGTGTGTGAGAATCTTGTTTCCTATATGAACTGTTAAGTGCTAGTTAAATTATTTTCTCTCTTCTGGGCTGCTTGCAGTCTGGTGTTTGTTAATTCATTCTATTTCGATTCTGATCCTGACCAATACAATTACCAACGTATACTGTTTGGATTATTAAGCCTTAAAGAGGCACATTTCCCTTAAAACAGACAATAAACACTAAAGCAGACAATAAGCCAGTGTTATGATACAAACAAGCCAGAAAGAATTGCAAAATAACTAAAAAACTTTTTAAATCTTCAGAAAACCCTCGTTCTTCAAGCTCGTGTAAAAAACATCGTAAATGGCATTAGATTTGTTCAGCATTGTCATTGCTCCGTAACACGCGTGACTGAACTCATCATCTAACACTGGGTACTTACAATGTTTTTAAACATTTTTATTGTGTTGACAGCTTGCAATTGGGAAATAATAAAGAAATCCAATAAAAATATATAACTTTGGTTTACAATGTAAATGCTTTACCCTACTGCATGTTTAAGAAAAGGGATTCCCCTAATTACGAAGCCGGATTATCCATGACAAATATATTTGATTTAATTTTGTATTTGCGTTTTGTTTTACCATAAACTGAACGTATTTGTTTGGTTAGAATTTTGTATTATAAATTTTTTAAAATTTGCCGAACTTTTATTAAATTTTAAAGCGCACAATTTTAGTAGTAATATAAATCTTTTGAAAAATATGTCCTTGCGGACCAGGATATTTGTTTTCTATCAATGAGTCAAGAACATAAGGGTACGTCATCCTTGTAACTTCCAGAGAATCTTTAAATTGAGAAGAAATTTATATCAAGACAATGAAGTCGTTATTTACATTTTCGTTCTTTCTGTTGATTTGTTTTGTGTCGTGTGAAGAAAAATTGCGGATTGGAATCAAACAAAGGGCTAAAGATTGCGTTAAGAAATCGAAGGGGGGAGATATATTGGAAATGCATTACACTGTACGGTTACTATTGTGGGCATTGTGCCAACCAACACTAATCCTCATCTAAACTACAATTTTATGATCGGAGTCTGCGGACAATTATTAACAAAATTTGTGTTTCAATTATGATGTACATGTCACAAAAATTCTCACAGAAACTTTTTATTGTCTTAGGGAACTTTGAAAGAAGACGGCAGTGAGTTTGACAGCAGCATCGGACGTGGAACTCCATTTAAATTTACTCTAGGAACTGGACAAGTTATAAAAGGATGGGATCAAGGACTTTTAAAGTAAAAATTGGTTTTCTACAATTTTCAGATGACTTTTACTTCTTGACATAAACATAGGAAAAAAACCACCAATAATATAATGAGCTCGGGTTGGCCATCAATTAGAAATTACACTCACAAATTTATTTTTATTTTTTTAATGATGTGCAAAGTTACACAAGGATACTCCATAGTTTTCAAAGTGTTAATAATTTATGTGTCATGACTACATGCTGGTTTATGTATATAAGGAACTAACAAGTGATGTTTTCAGCATGTGCATTGGAGAAAAAAGAAAACTAACCATTCCACCTCACCTTGGTTAGTATAAATTTATTGTTTCCATAAAGTTTAAAAAAGTAAACTATTTTTTGTAGGTTATGGAGAGAGAGGGGCTCCACCTAAAATACCCCCCCAAGCTACGCTGGTGTTTGAAGTTGAATTGCTCAACATAGAGAGAAAGGAAGAGTTATAAACATTCTGTTGACCACTCACCACTGATTGCTTCACAGGGTTTTGTGTGTTTCTGATCTAGAACATTTAATTCGAACATGAGATTAGGAAAAAATTTAAATATACGCCTTTTTTTGCTTTTCATGACAGATTATTAAATAAGTCTAAAAGTGAGAAGTTGTAATTTAAGTTTTTTGGTGACAAATATATTCCTTGCATTGTTTAGAAATTGTAACTAAACATTTATTTGATTTGGTCAATACAAAATACAGACAACACAGTTGTGTTAGTTCCATTTATTTGCATGATAGGAAAAATCTGTGTATAAAAAGTAAAACAGCAATATTATGTTAACCAAACAGAGGTGCAGGCATTGTATATTGGTGACACAACGTATTAACTATCTCAATAAAATCATTTGTGAAGAAATTTGAAGAAAACTATAAAAATAAAAAAAAATGTTAGTATTCATGTCAGTGGTACCTGATATGTGAACATTCATATGAGTGGTACCTGATTAGTGAACATTCATATGAGTGGTACCTGATATGTGAACATTCATATGAGTGGTACCTGATATGTGAACATTCATATGAGTGGTACCTGATATGTGAACATTCATATGAGTGGTACCTTAAATATGAGCATTCTGATACTTTCAGCATCGCCATTTATTTCCTTAAAATGCTTCTTGATAAAAAATGTTAAACGAACAAGAAGCAAAATGGATTAAAAACATCCTAATGATAAAACCAACACAGCAAGCAAATAAATTGAGTTAGTTTTGTGCTGAAGGCATGCAGGGTTAAACGATGTTATGGGGAATTCCCATTTGACAAAACTTTTCCGTTCTTGGTACGTTTTCTCAAAGACGACTCATCATTTTCCATTTCTTGTTCCACAACATTACTCCATGACATTTTCTTTGAGCTAATTTTCTTATCTTCCATATTTTTCTTGTTTGAAATCGACTTCAGTTGTTTTGCTGAGTACGCTTTTATGTAGAAATTCCCGAACAAAATCATGAGTGACGTTGCATAAGCGATGAGGGCCCAATGCATCCAAACAGGTGAAGGACATTCCACGTACAACGACATTGCCGTGTGGTAGATTGCAACACAGAACTGAGACTGCAACGGACACATTCATTATACATAACTCAGTACACAAGGTAATACTGCTTATGCAAGGTTTTAAGCACACATGGCATGTTGATGACGTCATTAACAATTTCATCAGGTGTTTTTTGTCACAACATGGTATCAAAACATGGGCAATATTTAATGTCACAACACGGCATTATGAGACCACAGTGCTATAAATAAAAAGATAATATTGAATTTATCAACATTTGGAAAGTTGGCTTTAATAAAATCTAGGTTGGTAGAAAGGCAGAACATTAGTTTTCCTTAGAATGTGTGACAGCCAATTTACAAACCACAAAAACATTTTCACCAGTTGCAGAATTGTGATGTATTTTTTCCACCATAAATACTTCTGAACTTTGGGTCCAAGTGCAGCCAAACCATAATATGAATACATGATCACGTGCACCCCAGAATTCAACATCACTCCGACAAAAGCTGTAGGGATACATTACATTAAAACCCCTTCAACTTTTTATGTAAACTTGAAAATGTGTAAGGTGAACTGGAAATAAAATACAATTGTTGTATTGGACAAATGATTAATTTGAAAACTTTTTGTTTGACGGATGGGCGTGACTGCTTGCAATAAAACACCCTTCCCAAATATTTGATGTACAAACAAAACTATGTTTCTCAGAGTTAATGTGATAAATTATGTGGGAAAACTCACATTGACCTCCCGGAACCCATTTTGCCCCGATCCACCACAGTAGGGGCATCGAAGAGTGATGATAAACATGGAGAAAGGTTAACTGACGTGAATTCTTTCTCAGAACAAATAAAACCGTATCGAAAAGTTCAATCAGTTTCGAACAATAATACCACCAAATTGCATTTGCGACCTGTTACATGAAATGTGAAATGGGCAGTCAATATTCTGTTGTTTTTATTCAATATTGGCAAAATTTATTTTCAGTTTAGAAATTATAAAAAAATATTCCACATATATCTCTTGTCTCTATTGAATTGCTTGAAATGTAATAAGTTGTGTGTTGGGAATTACCTTTAGTTCATTTGGATCATATGAGTTTTTTCTCAATGGAGTGCAGACATAACTGTAGCCAGCATTATAACTCCCAGTTAATGCTTGTTGTACGATGTAATAATTCAATGCAACCAGTGCAAAGTTATATGCAGGAAGTAGAAGTCCAAAATCCACAGCTGGTCTGCAATAAAACTTCACAGTAATATTTGATCAGAAATTTCAAGGTTTATTTCAAATTCAACCAATCTAAACACTTTTTTTAGAATGTAAATCTGTTGATTGTTTTTTCAATTCAACAATCTGATGGTTTTAATGAACATGAATTTGTCTCAACCGCTGTTTGCCTTTTCAACAATAAAACAATACATGTTGAAAAAATTACCATAACACTGTGCTGATTGTGAGTTATGATGTCTCATGCATATACATTTATTTTATTTGCCTTTTTTGAGCAAATTGTAATAAAACTTATGTCGATGTTTGACAAATAACTGTTAAGATTTATGCACCAAAGACATATCCATACAATACCTGTTTTTCATAAATTTGGGTCCGACATAAAAAATAAAAACAAAGTAAAGTGCAACAATGGCGATAGTTGGGAAGGGGGAACTTATGAGTGGCCAATTTGCGACACGGGGATCTGCAAACTGCAGCGTCCAATCATAGAATTCTAAACCCTTTTGATACAAATCCATTGCAAACTTTTGCCACGAAGTAAAATACTAACACTGAAAAGAAAAAAGCCATTTTTATTGTTTGAGGTGAATTTTCTTGGATGGAACGAACAATCATAAATGTATGACATAAAGCTAGTCGTACCACCAGCCTGGAAATGGATTAATCACATTGTTCACTTGACATGTTATTACTTTCAAAAGCGCCAATGAAGCTGCACTGATTACAAGAAACCTAATAGGTCGAAACAGTGGTATAGTCTGCAGGGTTATTTGTTTGTTTAACATTTGATAAAGACTCAAACGGTCTTTTGTCCCACGCGAACACTATAACCAAACAACGTTTTCCAAAAAACTACAATATAACCAAACAACGTTTTCCAAAAAACTACAATATAACAAAACAACGTTTTCCACAACTTTTAGAAAGTGATTAATTTTATTTGAATCATCATTTTAATGAAGTTTATGAACAAAGTTTAGGAAATTGTTGGTTTCTAAGACACAAGTTTTCAAACCAACGTTACCGGCGCTCTCACTAGATGGTGCAATTCATCAACTTCCGGAAGGAAATGTCAATTAGAAAGTTGTTGCTTGTTGGTTGAAACAAAATATTCCGTGAATTCAAATACAAACACAAACATCAGGTCTAGTATTCAACGTTTGGCGTGGACTACCAGAATACAAAACGCCGGCCAAATTCGCACCTTGAGGTTTTGACGAACGAGGATATCGAATAATAAGCATTTCTATGAAAGCGAGTTTCTGTCATAAATTTAAGCGATCGGGAAATTTTTGATCATAAAAAAAATAAAAAATTACCATCTAATCCAGGGGTGGGGAACCTTTTTAGTATTGCGGGCCACATAAAATGAGAAATAACACAGGCGGGCCACTAAAAATTTCGAAATTTTATTTACAGATAAAAAATGCAGCGAAGTAGACAATGATTTCTTTCACTTTCACAGCTAGTGGGATGGCTGAAAGTTTTTATTTTTGGTGATTCGTGTGATGTTTGCTGACACGGAAGATGTTGCAACTCTTAACTGCATCTCCACGTTTTCATTAGTCAGTCTGGAGCGAAGCCGACTTTTTGTTAGATTCAATTTGGAAAAAAACTGCTTGCAACGGTAGGTGCTTCCAAACAGAGACACATTTCAAAGCATGTTTCCGCATAACTGGAAAATCATCAGCATTTATGTAGCGTTGATAAAAGTTGAGCAGTGGAATGTTTTGGTACATCGCTTTCAACGTACCGTCACTCTGGAGTTCTATTATTTCATGTTGGAAGTTACTAGGAACATCAGTTGCAACCACATTGAAAGGAGAGGCAAAAATATCTAACTCCATTTCTTTACTCTTTATGTCCAAAAATCTTGCATTAAATGTCTCCATAAGATTGACACATACATGGGCATATTTGGCTGTTGTAGAAGGCTTTTGCTCTTGCAAGGTAGGGAAATGTGCAGTGTTTTTGTTTTCAAGTTGTACTTTCCACAGATGTAGTTTAACTTCAAATGATTTCACTTTTGCAAACAAGGAGTTCAAAAGCTGACTCGGTGCTTGCTAATGTCAACCATAAACGCTAGGTCACACAACCATTGGGCTATCAGTAAGTTCAACGACATGGTTTCCCTGATTATTCGTGAACTGATCGACTTTGTTTCGCAACAAGTAAAAGCGTGTAAGCATGTCGCTACGACTCAGACAACCAACTGTACAGTGGTAGACAAAGTCGTGGTAATCAGTATTCAGATCTTCCAGTAATTGTTTAAACAAGCGGCTGTTCAAACCTCTGCTTTTGATGAAATTGATGCATTTTAATACTATTGGCATGACATTACTAAGCTGAACTGACTTCGCGCACAAGTTTTCTTGGTGAATGAGACAGTGGCATACCACTAAATCACTTGCATTAAGGCCGTAACGTGTCATTTCTCTTTTAACAAGTGTAGTAACCCCTTTTTTGAACCCACCATGGCTGGAGCACCATATGTTGCAAGACCACTCAACCTTTCAAATGGTAGATTAAATTTGCGCATTGCCACTACAAGCCTCTCAAACAAGTCTTCATCACACGTGTTGTTCCATGCATAGATTCCAATGAAAACAAATCTTCTTGTATTTCAAAGTCTGAAGTTGTTCCTCGAATGAAAATTGCTAGCTGGGCGGTATTGGTTACGACTCATCCAGGACTAGAGAAAAAAATCGAAAGCCTGAGCTTTTTCTTTCAATGTTTTTTCAATATTTTCACCCACATCCTTAATCCGATCTGAGATGGTTCTTCGAGACAGACTGACTTTCCGAAACAATTCCACCTTATCCGGCGCTAGTAGCTTGACAGCGGTGACAATGCATTCTTTCACGAATTCTCCATCTGCATGTGGTTTCAGCTTCTTTGCTATCAGTTCAGTAACTTCATAACTCGTTCTGACAATATCTTCATCCTGTTTGCAGTACCTTGACAAAGTGCTTTGCTGCGCTTGTAACTCTCTTCCAAAGACGCCAATCTTATTCTGCCTCCCCTGCCCTGTTAGCTGTTGCAGATTACCGTGGCAGGAATCATAATGACGCTGTAAATTTGTTTTCTTCTTTGCTGCTACAGATTTACCACAAACAATGCCCACAGGTTTGCCACTTACTTCAACAAAGAAGTACGAGTTTGAACAATCTTTCTGGAACATTCTGCCTTCATCACCAATCTTTCTGGAACATTCTGCCTTCATCACCAATCTTTCTTTTCTTTCCAGAAGCCATTATTGAGAAGAAGGCTACTCTACAAAACACTTTTCACGAATAGCCTAACTGACCGATTAACAATAACTGGTCACATTGTGACGTACAGATTGTGACGTACACATTGTTGTTGTTACAAATGGCCTTCTATGATGGATTAACTAGTCATAGAAGGCCATTCGCAATATACCGAGAATGCAGAGCTGTTGTTTCAATATATTTTGGGTAAAGAAATTTTGACGCGGGCCACATGGAACAGCTGAATGCTTTTCATTAGGCCTAAAAACTTAACCAATGGACATTGTTTGTTAACAAATTGAGGCTGGCACAGAGGCTGAACTGGAAGGTGGTACATAGAAGGAGGTACATGACACAGAGGCTGTCCGCTGGTGAAGGTGTCATGGAGGCTGGCAGCATAGAAGGTGGTACATGACACAGAGGCTGCCCGCTTGTGAAGGTGTCACGGTGGCTGGCAGCATAGAAGGTGGTACATGACACAGAGGCTGCCCGCTGGTGAAGGTGTCATGGAGGCTGGCAGCATAGAAGGTGGTACATGACACAGAGGCTGCCCGCTTGTGAAGGTGTCATGGAGGCTGGCAGCGTAGAAGGTGGTACATGACACAGAGGCTGCCCGCTTGTGAAGGTGCCATGGAGGCTGGCAGCGTAGAAGGTGGTACATGACACAGAGGCTGCCCGCTTGTGAAGGTGCCATGGAGGCTGGTAGCGTAGAAGGTGGTACATGACACAGAGGCTGTCCGCTGGTGAAGGTGTCATGGAGGCTGGCAGCATAGAAGGTGGTACATGATACAGAGGCTGCCCGCTGGTTAAGGTGTCATGGAGGCTGCCCGCTTGTGAAGGTGTCATGGAGGCTGGCAGCATAGAAGGTGGTACATGACACAGAGGATGTCCGCTTGTGAAGGTGTCACGGAGGCTGGCAGCATAGAAGGTGGTACATGACACAGAGGCTGCCCGCTGGTGAAGGTGTCATGGAAGCTGTCCGCTGGTGAAGGTGTCATGGAGGCTGGCAGCATAGAAGGTGGTACATGACACAGAGGATGTCCGCTTGTGAAGGTGTCACGGAGGCTGGCAGCATAGAAGGTGGTACATGACACAGAGGCTGCCCGCTGGTGAAGGTGTCATGGAAGCTGTCCGCTGGTGAAGGTGTCATGGAGGCTGGCAGCATAGAAGGTGGTACATGACACAGAGGCTGCCCGCTTGTGAAGGTGCCATGGAGGCTGGCAGCGTAGAAGGTGGTACACGACACAGAGGATGTCCGCTTGTGAAGGTGTCATGGAGGCTGGCAGCGTAGAAGGTGGTACATGACACAGAGGCTGTCCGCTTGTGAAGGTGTCACGGAGGCTGGCAGCATAGAAGGTGGTACATGACACAGAGGCTGCCCGCTGGTGAAGGTGTCATGGAAGCTGTCCGCTGGTGAAGGTGTCATGGAGGCTGGCAGCATAGAAGGTGGTAAATGACACAGAGGATGTCCGCTTGTGAAGGTGTCATGGAGGCTGGCAGCGTAGAAGGTGGTACATAACACAGAGGATGTCCGCTTGTGAAGGTGTCATGGAGGCTGGCAGCGTAGAAGGTGGTACATGACACAGAGGCTGCCCGCTTGTGAAGGTGTCATGGAGGCTGGCAGCATGAAATAGTATGGTTTGTAAACAAATATTTACTGAACAAGGTTCGGTGGCATCGCAGCCAAGCTGAATCAAATACAGGTGGCTCACAAATATTCGTTGGTGGTGAACCACCGCTCCAAAGCACAAAACAACCCTTTCTTTTATTTGTAGGATGTTTATTTTGCTCGAAAGCACACGTTTTCTCAAACTCTGTGTCGTGAAACGGGTTTCTGTTGGTCACGTGACACAACACATTACATGTACGTCCGACGTATCACCTAGCAACCAGAGTACTATGATTATTAAATCTTCTCTTCCTTGCTTAAATTCAAATCCATTCCATGGTTTCCTAAAGTTTTCGTTTTTATAAAAAACTCAGTGAAAAAAATCTTTTTCTCACAAAAATCTTTATTCAACGAACAATTGCATATTAGGTAAAAGATGGGGATCATTGATGGGAATACACAGAAATTATAGGCTATCTGTGTCGCAGTCGCGTGCTGTTTGTCGCCTTCTTTGATATTCCAAATATTCCTCCTTTAAAACCGCGCACCTTCACGTAAAGATTTCACGGTGAAGAGGAAGTTAATCTTCATAGATCGCTACCTACCTTTTCTCGATGCTTTCCCTATGTTTGTTTAAAGTCGGAACTTGAAGAAATTTGCGCTGAGATGAATCCTGGAAACAATAAAGTTTAAAAAAATACTCAAACGGAGAGGGAATCCCCCTTTTCATAACACAAGGCGATATTCTATTAATGACGTCACTCTTATATGGGGCGAGGTTTTCAACCGTGCTGGCTACGTTATATTTCTATCAGCTCCGGTTTTTAGGCAACATTTTTCACCTCGGATAGACTAGAGTTTGCTGAGTCATCAACATTTAGCAAGTCATCATCCTTCGTGTTCAAAGTGTTCGGGTTGACGCCAAGTTTAAAAAGTTCCTTAAGAAGATCCTGCGAAAATTCAGGTTGCTAGGTTACAAATACTTTTAAAGTAATTCCACATTTACTGAATAATGAGATTTAAGGACTGACCGCAGAAAACGGGCCATTTCGTTTATGATTCCCAAAATTTTTCAAAGCTTCCAAAATTTCGCCTTCCATTGCAGCTTCGGAGTCCCATTCATATTTCTCATCAACCGACGAATTATCTCGACGAGTTCTGTCAAATAAGTTTGCTGTAACAAAAACGTCTGAAGCGGAAACATTTTTACAGACTTCGCAAGTCTTCGGAGAAGTTTTTGTTGAGTAACAATTTGGATTCGCTCAAATTATTTCATTTCAAACAAAATAAGTTTCGTTTTATTTTAGATAATAAATGTTACTCCGCCAATAACAAGCAAATAACAAATGTTGGATTGGGTGTGGGTTCAGTTCTGCTGCTATTTAGGCTAAGGTATGGGCTCAGTTCTGCTGCTACTCAGACTAAGGTATGGGCTCAGTTCTGCTGCTGCTCAGGCTAAGGTATGAGCTCAGTTCTGTTGCTACTTAGGATAAGGTATGGGTTTAGTTCTGCTGCTACTTAGGTTAAGGTGTTGGTTCAGTTATGCTGCTACTGGGACTAAGGCATGGGCTCGGTTCTGCTGCTACTTAGGCTAAGGTATGGGCTCAGATATGCTGCTACTTAGGCTAAGGTGTGGGACTTCTTGCTCGTCTGACACGTGCTATTGACGTCACACCTTGAATCAGACGATGACGCGTTACTGCGTCTTGTTCCAGAATTGTGATGAATAGCGTTATGATGAGATGATGGATGATACCGCTCATCATGATTCGTGATCAGTGTATGATGAGATGATGGTTGATACCGCTCATCATGATCCGTGATCAGTGTATGATGAGATGATGGATGATACCGCTCATCATGATCGGTGATCAGTGTATGATGAGATGATGGATGATACCGCTCATCATGATCCGTGATCAGTGTATGATGAGATGATGGATGATACCGCTCATCATGATCCGTGATCAGTGTATGATGAGATGATGGATGATACCGCTCATCATGATCCGTGATCAGTGTACGATGAGCAAAAGGTGATATGTCAGACGATGTGTTTTGACTCTCGTACCCACTCGACGTTTCAGCAAGCGCCTCTAGTGGCCGATGTTGGACCACATCGCTGACATCAGACGTGGTAGACTCAAGGCAGTCTCTTTTTGTCGGTTCTACAAAAATGCGAAATCACAAATATTTACTTTTGTTTTAGGACTTTTCTTGAATATATGAGGTACCTGAACACTTGGTGGCGCTACACAAGTTGCTCTCTTTTGATGGAAGTCTTCTGACTGTGCTCGCACTCCCGGATGTAAAACTACATCTTCGATCTGAGTCTTCATCACACGGAGTAAGAAGATCTTCCGACGCACTCCTCTTCTCCATCCGCACTCCCCGGTCATCCGACATTCGGCAAAGAGACAAGGAAGGCATGGAGCAGGAGGAGAAATCTGGGAGCGAGTTATATCGAGTTACTCGTTTATTCGAGTTGCTTGATTGGAAATTTGAGGGACGAGTTTTTGTTGTGGTTTCCGGACTTTCTTCATTGGATTTTCTCTTTAATGGCGAAAGTTTGGATGTTGGAGGATCTTCCTGGACAGGAGGATCCACGGATACACTTCCACGAGGAGAGAGATGATAATGTCCTCCGGGAAGGATGGAGTGTTGGTGATATTTGTCCTTGGGAGGGTCGGCAGGGGTTGGGTTGTGTGGCGACATCTTGTGTCCAAACTGATTCAAGGGACTAAAACTTCTCGATCCGGGAAACTCACTGGATGGCGCTACAGTGTTTGGGAGGTTGAGATCTTTCAGGTAAACATATTCGGCTGGAGGAAAATCTTGATGTGGAGGCGGAGCGGGATGATAGTAATGAAACTGACTGACTGGAGGGTGCAGAGGAGGAGTTTCGCAGAATGATGTTATTTGCTTCCGGGATGAGGAGAGATAAGGAAGAGTGCAGGATGATGTTGGCCTCTCTCTGTAAATGCGCGATGATGAGGATCCGGTTTTCATTCTCCGAGGTGACAAGTTTCTGTAGCTGGATGTTGCGGATCCCGACTGGAGGAATCGGACTTCTATGTCACTCCTACTGCAATCAATCTCCATCTCTCCCCCATCTTCCTCATCTTCCTCCGGGATTTCATCAATCCCCGCTTTTTTAAAACGGTTTAGTTCTCTCGGGATGAAGGAGTCACTCACCGGGCGCAACTTGCGGGGCGTAACAGTGTGAGCAGAATAGTTTGCTGACCCTAGTCGCAAGGAGTCGCCCTTGAGCAGGAGGTCGTTTGGCGTGACGTGTTCGATGTGGAATTTTCCATCAGCTGATCTGCGGATTGGGGTGACACCCTTACTTTCGTGGCATCCTGGAAAACATGACATCGCTGATAAACCTCATCTGCCATGTGTACGGTGACACTAACATAAAGTTGTTGATACATTTCCATGGAAACATACTTGCTGAACAGTTCTTTACTGTGTCACGTGATTAAATACTGACATTTTCTTTGGATATTACTTACAGAGAATATCTACGGTTCTATTCTACAGTACCATATTATTTAACGCTGGCATTTATTTGGCAATGACATGTTGTTCAATGGTGCCATGTAATTTAACAACGACATATTATACAACAAGAGGTAAACAATATTGTGGTACCAAAACTGTTTACATGAAGTCAATATTGGGGAATACCTTGTGATAAACTTTGAGTCCTCTTTACAGAAATGTACGACTTCTTATTTTCTCCCGAAAAACTTTTGTTTCTTCCGAGTTTAATCCGGATTTTCCTCAGAACTCCATCCCTGCTTCTGTCGTCGGCGTCATCAGGAATTTTCACGAAGGAAACTAAAATAAAACTTTCAGCTGAAATCGATTTATTTAAATAGATTTTCACAATTGACGTCATTGATGGATTTGGATTCGAATGAACTGCGTTTTACTTATCGTTGATGACGTACCTTTTAAATTTGCCGAGTCAGCATCATGACGTGGAGATTGGTGTTTTTTGACGTCACTTCCTGGTTTGTTTGCGGTAAAAAAACTGCAATAAAAGTAAATTTTTTTCATCAGAAAAGTCACTGATCTACCGACCAACTGAAGTCACACTGGTCAGAGTCGGTATGACGTCATACAAGCGCGCATGCACACAAATTGAACATTACCGCGAGTGAAAATATAAGCAAGCGAGCAAACGTGAATTTCAATCTGATTATTAGGATTAAAATCTCGATGTTCGTTGACAACCAAGCTGACATCAAACTCACAATAAGTTGGTACAAAAACTTGCCTTTTTAATTTACGCAAAGCTGTTGCCATGGTTACTTCACAGACTGGTGTTTCAAACCTGAGTTCTCACTTTACACTGAACGTATTTCTAAGCGTGAGGAAAGACTTCTTCTTTTGACCTACTGAGGTTTCGTTGATTAACAACGACCTGGAGATAACAACAAGGTGCGGACTTTCATCAACAAACGTTCAAAGCTTTAAAGTAAACAAACGTCTTCTCCCTGTAATCTCCTCTCTCTCGAATTATCAACTGAACCTTTCGCAACTTCACCGACTTCAGACTTCACCGTTTTGAAAAGAAAATTACAAACTGAACACAAACAAGTTACAGCTGCACTGGTAACTACACATATCGATTCAAATAGATCGGATAAGGGGAAGGTCGTACCTCGGGGAGGAAGAACATCTGGCGCACGATCTCATTGTGACGTAACATCCACCCTCGTAAATGGATTACCCCCTCCCACACGCCTTCTCCCTAAGCTCTGTGAGTTCGTCACGCCTCACTAATCACCGATTAACTGCCGAAATCGATTGATTTCTTTTTGACTTTTTGTTGTGTTTGCTTTCTTATTAATTCGTTTGTTCTCATTTCCAACAAAACCAAACAAAGAAATAAATACAAGACAATAAACTACAATTATTTGCTGCAAGAGAATAGTGCCATGAGAACTGGATGACCCTGGCCAGGTCGACCGATCTGTCATTGTTTCAATTTCGAGAAATGACAAACGAGTATTTCATAAAAGATTCTGAAACTGAACATGTCCAAATAAAATACATATTTCTGATTCAATAAATGATACAAAAGTGCTCTCTCCTTTGTGTTATCGATGAGACCTTATAATAATATTGCGGAAAAGTTATTTTTACCTTTGGGTTTCAGATTCTGCCAAATAACTTGTTTCCTGCAAATCTGAATAAAACGAAACGTTGTGAATATTTATCGACAAACTTGTGACAAAGGTTTCCACCTCGTGTTTTTCGTTTCGTTCGCTGACAAATTAGCGCGGCTGCTGTTACAGCCATCACGACGATAATCGTTCCAACAACGATACCCGATATCGCCCCGGCACCAATTTCGGAGGAAGAGTATAAGCCGTATGACGTCATTCCTGTGATAATGACACATTTTATATTTTCACAAACCAGTGAGGTAGTGAAACTTACCACGTGTATCGATCAAAACTGCACCGCTAGGGGCGCTATAGGCCGTGTGAGAAAGGGCTAGAACCCGGAAGTAGTATTTTGTATTCCGGAAGAGAGAATCTACCGTATATGACGTAACATTGGATGGAACTCGAGCCAAAAGTTTCCATTTTTGGGAATTTCTCTCATCCACCGTCACCCTCCTCTCATCCGTTATAACGTTTCCTTTCTCCCGAAAATTTTCGTTCAGTGAATTTTTTCCACTTTTGAAAAGTTCCCAAACATCTCTCCTCCGTCTCCTCCTTGAGTCTTCCTCGCTCTCATCTATGATCCGGTACTCAACCAGGTAACCCAACATCTCCGCTTTCACGTGACCCGGTTTCCATGACAACACCACCCTTCCTTCGTCGTCAAGCGAGTAGGAAAGGCCACTAGGTGGCGCCACGTAGTTAGTTGATGACGTAACAGGGGAACGTACTTTTAATTCTGGGGGAAAAGTTTTTCAAAGGTTTCTCGCAAAGTTTTCGAATTAGAATTAAGCAGAGAGATTTAGTTCAATACCAGGTCTCATCAGTGCAATTGGTGACTGACGGTGGTCTTGTTCTAACTAACCAGGCAGAGACCATTATGCAGTCTATGTTGATCCGTTAAGCACCAAACTAGGTACGAACTATAACAGTAGAACAAACTATGGATAAATATCTAATGCTTGGGAACCGATAGTGTTGTCGGCTCTGTTCCACAAAAATTGTGGAAGAGTCTCAAGTCTGGCCGACAAAGTCACAAGCTGCACTGATGAGACTTAATACGTCACTGATGAGACTTGATACGTCACTGATGACACTTGATACGTCAAAATTAATCGGAACATTTCTTACTTTTAGTTTTTTTAGTTTGTGTTCTACTGAATGGACCACTTCCCAATACATTTTCAGGTAGGATTGCAAACTGGTAAACAGTGTCTGGATCCAAACGACTCACTGACGCCACCGTGAGGCTGCCGTTGGGGTAAAACGTTGACCACGTGTGGTCGCCCAAGTTCGCTTTTTTATACCTGAATTAAAATTTCGATGAGGAATTGTTTCTCCAGTTTGTGGAAAAGTTTTTCTCGAATTTAAAAATTTGGAACTTCTACAAAAAATTAACATTTTCATTTACATTTTGTCATAAAATTACAACTGAAGTTCAAAGAGACAAACGGTTACTTATGAAGCAAACGATTTGATAAACTTCATGACAATATTGATGACGTCATGTTGATAATCTTCATGGTAACATTGTAAATCTCACCATATCATGAAATGCTGGGGGTATCCCCCATTATACCCAGGTATCCACTCAATCTGTGCGGAAGAAGATGACGTAAATATCGTCACATTCTTAACCATGTGTGGGGTTGTATCTGGAAACACAACAGGGCGCTATAATAAACAATTAAAATAATATCAATAAACGTCACTCACATTTGACGTAAATCATGACGTCAGAAGTGATCTCGTTAACGGGATTTGAAACGACGCATTTCCACAAACCGAAGTCGTCTTTACTCACTGATGATATTGTGACGTTTCCACCAGACCACGTGACACGCTCGTCCGGCAGTCTGACGTCATCACCAACCTACAAAAGGATTTTGTTGAGAAATTTCAAGTTTCAGGAAATCAAAGAAAAATTCAACCTTTTTCCAATGCACGCTCGGCGGTGGATCCCCTAAACCGACACACGGCATATTAAGAGTGGTAGAAATTTCAACTTCAACATTTTTCGGAGGTCTAAGTTTGAAGGTGGGTGGTTGCTTAGCAACAAGTGTGACATGTGGTGATTCCCCGCCAGTCCCGAGTATATTGTAAGGAGTGCAGGAATAAGTTCCTTCATCGATGAAATGGACTTGAGTAAACCGGAGAAGTTGATTCCGGTCTACGTAAACACGATCATTCTGAACAAACACACATAGAGATCATAGGTTTTACATCACAGAAACTTTACGTCAGGCCGTTGTTAAAATACCTGCTGACTCATGATGACTTGTCCATCTTTTCGCCACGTCACAGTTGTGACGTCAGGAACAGCATCGTAATTGCAACGCAACGAAAATGGAAGGGACAGTCCCGCATACGTGACCGAAGGCATGGAAGTGACGTAAGCAGCATCTACGTTGCAGGTTGTTGACGTCACAAATGGTAAATTCGTTTCGCGCAATTTCATTATTGCGAACAAAATAATGAAACCTTTATTTTCGCAGATTAAAATCACTCTGATTTTACTCACGACAAATTGTGCGACTGAAAGAAATCTTTCCATGTTTGTGATTTAAAGTGTAAGAATGGGAAAAGATTTCAAAAATCAATTACAAAAGTTTGCGAAGGGGAAACATCAGAAAATATTGGAACTAAGTTGTCCGCAGGGTGGTGTTCGTGGATGACAAGAGAATAAAATATTTCTCAAAATTATTTAGAAAATATTTCCATCTTGCAACACGGAATTAATCAATACAAACCTTTTCCTAAGTATTTCGCCAATAGTGAATTTGTCGGAAAAATTTCGAAATCAATTTTAATCTCCAAATCAAATTGAGTGAAGCGCTTTGAAATGCGGAGAGCATTACCTCATTAAATATTCATTACAATCTAATGAATGTACACTGGGAATATTGGCGGGAAACGTGGATGTTTTGTTTAAAATATTTCGGGTTTCAACGAAGCGGAAGTGACGTTAATCCAAATTTGTTTAATATTAAATCGCATATTTCAAACAAATACAAAAGTTTCACAAAACTGAAGAAAAGCAAACAAATTCTTACACTGGACAATTAGGTTGGCAGAAGCTGAAGGAGGTGAACCGTAGCCGTTGTCAGGACGACAAGTCACGTTTCCTTTATCCTTCTTTGTGACATCATATATGATAAAGGTACCATCAGCCATTTCTTTATATCTATTTTGTATTGAGGGACTTTGCGAGGGTGGAAATTCGTTGTAAAACCACCTGTAAAAGAAAGTTCACGCCCATGACACGCCCACTTCCAACACAATAATTTAAGTTTTCCTGGTTTTACAAACAGAAAAACGACACGATATTCATGACAAGCAATGTGATAATAGGGAATGTACCTGTATGTGATAATAGTGAATGTACCTGTATGTGATAATAGTGAATGTACCTGTATGTGATAATAGTGAATGTACCTGTATGTGATAATAGTGAATGTACCTGTATGTGATAATAGTGAATGTACCTGTATGTGATAATAGTGAATGTACCTGTATGTGATAATAGTTCATGTACCTGTATGTGATAATAGTGAATGTGCCTGTATGTGATAATAGTGAATGTACCTGTATGTGATAATAGTTAATGTACCTGTATGTGACAATAGTGAATGTACCTGTATGTGATAATAGTGAATGTGCCTGTATGTGATAATAGTGAATGTGTATGTGATAATAGTGAATGTACCTGTATGTGATAATAGTTAATGTACCTGTATGTGATAGTGGATGGATATCCGCTTGCTTTACAATTGAAGAAAGCATCTTGTCTTTCTTTCACAATCGCATCCTTCGGTCTTACGTTAATTTCTGGTGGAGCTGTTTGAGGTTTTAATGAATACGTGAATAATATTTTATTAAAAACGTTTTATTCTCCCACCTTTAACGTAGACGGTAGTGGTATGCCTAATCTCGCCATATGCATTTGTTGCGTCACACGTATACCTTCCTCTACTGCTTTTTGTCATAGACGAAATTTCCATGACGTCACCATCGATGATGAAACCGTCCTAAAATTAAATTTTTAAAACTCGTTGAGTGGGGTGAAAGGTCACTTACCTTTCCATCTACCAATAGCCATCCGTCTTTCCGCCACGCGACTGACGGCGGGGGCTTACCCACCACGCGGCAACGTAATCTGATTGGTTCATTTTCTCGTCCAATCACAGAAGGAGGTGATGTCGAACGAAAAACTGGACGTTCTGTCTCGTAAAACAAAAGAAAAGCTGTAAGGAAAGTTTTTCAAACAAAAACTTATTTCAATTATTTCTAAAATAATAAATTTTTATCATTTATGATTTTCTGCCCAATGTGGGTGTGGGGGGGGGACTGCTGGGTTTTTAGTTCATCAATATTTTACACGAGATCTCTTTAATTATTGATGGGTAAAATTTTCCGCTAAGTATCCAACGATGAACTTAAACGTCACCACGACTTTAAAATGTATTATGACGTCACTAACCTGCCGTCACCCCGAGACACGTGACCATGAGGGAGATTTGAACCAAACGCATTTTTTATTTCATGTTTTACTTTTTTCACAATTTTTTACCCTAACATGTTGACAAAGAAAATGTTTAGAAAATGTTTTGTTCTGACTTAAATAAAAAACTGTTTTCAACAAAACCAACCAAATATTTTTTTAAATTCTTAAAAGTGAAAAAATCACCGACTTTCGGGCTGATTCCAATAGAATTATTAAAGCGATTTCACTTCTTAAGTTTCGAACCAAACTTCGGTCCAGGACGAACTATGAGGCAACTTTTTCCAACAACGTTCCACCAAGCTATCATAATTATAAACATGAATTTCGCGTTTAACTCAGAATAAATTTACTTTCATGTTGGGGATCGGATGAAGGTTTTACAAACTTCTTCAACTCATGCAAAATTTATCATTCATTTTCTCGCGACAAAAGCGCAATTAAAATGCTTCTTCCGTTTGTTGAAATTCGGATAAATTCCTTCATAATCCAACAATGTTAAATTTTTGATGAAACAAAATAAATTCCCAAATAAATATTTCAACTGACTTAAAAACTTTTCACCACATTTAACTTTTTCTTTAAACTTTAAAACAACCCACCAAAGCACGCAGGATGCTAATTAGGGGGAACATATGACGTATATGATTGCCCATGGGACCATCATCAATCATAATCACGGAAAACTTGTGACACAAATCAATCGACTCACGACACGGACAACTTCACACGTGACAACTCTTTGTGACACAAATCAACTCATGGAAATCTTTGGAAATATTAAGTTTCACCATCAGCAAAAAATAACAATTGGAAAGCTTTGAATATGTCAATGATTGGAGTTTATAATTTTCCGGTTACAGACCGACATTGATCGCCTCAAATTCCACAATTCCCAACAGAGAACCTCTGATCGATTCCTTATTTGTTTAAAGCTGCAAAACTTTTTACTAAAGGATTTTGAATGTGCGATAAATTTGCGCAGGTTTAAAATTGCAGCAAAATATTTAAACCAGAAAACTTTACATAAAAATCGTGCGAGAAAGAATGATTTTAATGAAAACTGTTTGAAGAGTTTTGTGCTTACGTCATAGAACAACAGCAGCAAAAGAGCGTGGACTGCTTCATTCATAATTAAAACCCCACCAAAGTTTGTAGGGGAGGGCAGTCACGTGATCAGCTTAAACATTCTCTGTTCAACTTTTCAATTGTTTCCGAAACAAACTGCAAGCGAACATGCTGGTTGATACAAACAGTTATTCTTTCATTTAGTGAGCTGGAGACAGGGTCACTGTTTCGACTTATTAGATCTCATCAGTGCATCTATAGTGTGACTTACAGTGATCTTGTCAGCTAAATAACCGGAAAGACTTCCACTTTATGGTGACTATACAGCCATCGGTAACCATTGGGTGTCAAACTATGTGTAACGCAACGGAAACGAACCAAGTGATTCTTACACTTTCCTACAACCTTCCATCTTCCGCACATTTGTCATTCTTGTTGCGTTGTTTTGATTTTGTTACGTGAGAAAAAGGTTTTCATTATTTCACTTAAATTCGGGCGCAATTGGCACAAATTATTTTCCTCAAAACCACGGCTGTGTTTTAATATTTGCTTCAATCACACGAAACACAAGCTGAAACACAAGCTGAAACACAAGCTGAAAACACAAGCTGAGAACACAAGCTGGAACACAAATTTAAAACTATCTTTCCTGTATCTGCATCGAAATAACTTCGACAACTGAACATTCTCAAAGGCAGCTTTGATTTCATGGTCATCCAACCACCTGTTGAATGGAGACGGCCACACAAACTATGCAGGCAATAACGAGCAAATGGGCATCGATTTAAGGTCGGAGGCGGCAGAACGACGAGTGGGGATTATCTTTCCAAGACTCGACTGACGAAAATTGAAATGGGCTTTAAGTAAGAGGGGGAGGGGGGCTTACCGACCCCCCAGACATCCTTACGTTATTAAGTAATGATCGGGTTAAAACATGATATTTCACACTGATTCATGTCCTCATGTTGCTGGTCACAAACTACCTCGAAATAATATCTGCAACAAATTCATTTAAAACAAGATTTCAATCTCCGTCTAAACCTGCATAGAAAGCGACCTGGATCAGTTGCTAACTGAGCTTCCACCCGATTTAATCGCTTTAAAACGTTCGGAGATCGAGAAAAACAGCTTAAGGTGTAACTTATACTCCCCACTCTAAATAATGAATAGATCATTTGGACCTGACGATAATTAAGCACAGAGAAGGCGTCGGGCCTCTCACAAAGCGACCAAGTGGCTTGAAAGCCGCGCTGAGATGATTTGGACAGAAGAAAGCACTTGTGACGTCACGAACAATTGCGCGGGGGACCCGCCTTACCATCCCCCCCACGGCCACTTACGCTGGAAAGTTTCAATAAAAAGAGTTTTGTGGTTTAACAAAGTTGGTTCGTGTTGCAAATTATTACCCGGCAAATTTCCATCGGTCTCAAGTGAAACAATTCATTATAAATATTAGGCGGGAAATAATCTCGAGTCAATTTTGAAACTTAATCTGCGACTGAAATCCGTGGAACGGAAACTAGAACATCAAAACTTTTATCAAAATCTTCGTGCTGAAGTCAAAGCAGAAACCTTGTTTGAAAATCTATATCTGTTTGTTGTGAAACCTCCGCATATTTCCCAAGAGTACGTGAAGTATGTTGAGAGAATGCATGGATTGATATGGGGAGGTTTAGACAAAAGGTTGTTTTATGAAAATATCGATTGAATGAAAACAACGTTTGTCTCAAAAACACGGAGTTGAACTAAATCACTGGAAGGTGATTGGTTGATAGTTGTCATTGCAACACGATAAAGCCAATCTCTAAAACGAACCAATGTTACATCAATGATTCCATTGTCGCGACTTTGCAACAATCGTCGACCTATCGGGCACCAAATTAGATACGAACTATCACAGTAGAACAAACTATGGACAAATATCTATTGCTAGGAAATCAATAGTATATTTTTCAGCCATGAAGCCAGTAAGACTGACGACCTCTGGTTTAAATCACTCTCCTCAATCCGTTTACACTCCAACACGTGTCACGTGTGGAGAAACCAACTGAATAAACCTGAATATACAATTTCCCATTAAATTTTTCCAACGATCTGACCAAAAAGCACTCATAGGCTGATACGTCACTCACACATCCCGCATACGTCATGCATAAACAACTGCCCAACAATAAATCGCGCAAGAAGCAGGGCAGCATTTCGCACTATGGGTAATAATGCCTTGTTTGCACTCATCCGATTAATCCAACCCGTTATTACCGTGGGATTTTGGGAATTAACAAGGATGAATTTACACGTGCTCGACAACTGATTGCTCTCGACTGCACAACGGAATGTATCAACACAACACATTAAACATCGCAGCTATCTTCATCATTGTTCTTTGCATCAACATCAGCTTTCTCGGCATATGGCTGGAAAACTAGTGGTGACGTCACAATAGAGTCAATTTCTTTCGATGGGTTTCAAGAGCAGCAACGAGTAGCGCATAATTCACATCGTTTCATGCGGTTACAAGTAATTTCGCACAACTGTTTGAAACGGTGTGAGTATAAATGGAAAATGTATTTCGCATTTTGAGACAATTGCACGAATTTCCACCTCCTCAATATGAAAGTATTATATTATGATGTTTTCTTTAGTTGAAACGAAGTTAAATTTGCTCAGAAAGTTTTGTTAAGAGAATAAAATTCTTCTCACCGTTGACAAGAAGATGAGCCAAGGATCCGACGTTTACCGGCCGCTCATCCAGGTAAAGTACTCTGCACTGATACCACCCAGTGTCTGCTAACTTTAAATCCATTATTCGCAGGTTGGCGCTGTTGCTTTGAAGAGAGAGTCGACCTGAACAGATCATCAATTACAAATACGACTGTTCCCTTAGTTTTTTCAGACCCTAGGTTGGCATTGTTTTCTTATCAGCGACACCAATTTCCTATTTTGGTATTAAGTGAAACTAACAGAAGTTGTAAATTGAAGTCAGCTGATTTATTAGTAATCGTGAAAAATCGATTTCGCCTGGACGGGCATCCTCAGTTTCTGCAAATTCGAAATTTTCAAGTAAACACAGAAAGCTATGCGGTAAAATAAATCCAAGAATGAAATAAAATAAAAATGAAACTGCTAAAGTAAAAAGCAAGAAATCCTGTACTGCTGCCTTCACTATGCACTACACTGCAATAAAAAGTGTTTAGACTTCTGTGGCGCAAAGATAAGACAAGCCGATTGACATGACACGCAACGCAACAACACCTGCAGCACGAACGTAGGCCGCAAACACAACACATGAGAACGTAGAAAGGGCGATGATAAAAACCAATGAACAGTTGCGTCCATCGTTTTGCGAATTTATTTTTAGTCTGACCAACGTACTGCTCATGACAGATTTGGCTGCACGTTGCAACGTAAGTGCCTACGTTCGTGCTGCAGGTGTTACTGCACTGCGTGTTACGTCAATCAGCTAGTCGTATCTTTGCGCCACAAAAGTCTAAACGCCTTCCATTGCAGTGTAGTGCACAGGGAAGGCAGTAGCACAGGACTTTATTTTTTACTTTAGTAGTTTTATTTTATTTCATTCTTGGATTTATTTTACCGCATAGCTTTCTGTGTTTACTTGCAAAATACGAATTTGAAGAAACTGAGGATGCCCGTCCTGGCGAAATCGACTTTTCACGATTACTAATAAATCAGCTGACTACATTACAAATAACTTTCTAATTGATCAATGTGGCGATTAGAAAACTAGATAGCATGGGTTCAAATCCCTGCTGAGGAAAACTTACGTGAATTCTTCTTCTACAAAACATTAAACTTAAAAGAAAATACATTAGTGCATTTACCCAACAATATTTCTCTATTATATGATGATGACACACGACAACGTCACAACGAGTATTACGTCATTGAAGACATCACGCGTACCTTGTTTGTTTGCGTTTGCGGCAACAAGATTGAGAAGAGCTTCCAAGGCTGAAGGCGATGGCGTGAAACGATAAAACTTATCAATACACGACAGAGCGTGAATTGTTTCCAGCAATTATGACGTAACAAGGCCCTGTCTCTTTATGAAAAGTGACGATACTGACGTCACTAGTTACACATTCAAATGTTGCCCGATTTGTTTGCGTCATGTGTTGATAATCCACGAAGTTAACAAAGGAAATCTTTTCACCTTTGAAATGAGGGGTGACAGTGACGGGGTGTTTTCCAATCTTCATAAACACGGGGATTTCCAGCTCCTGACGTAACCACTGAATTACGTACGGAGACGTGTCGTCATCAGATGGTGCTACGTCACAAGGCAGAGTTGTGAAATTTCCAACCAGAGCGGTGATTGCGTCACACCCGAGCACTGAAAAATAATGCGACAAATATGTCCGGCGGGTGGCAGTAAAGAGCTAATGTTAAGACGAAATAAAATCCAGAGCGAAATCTGGTCGAGATTCTTTGGCGGAAAAACAAAATAAATTTGGAAGTGAAAAAATTTTCCTCGGTAACTTTTACACTTCACAAAGTTAAAGTTCCATCTGATTTCTTTACTTGAACTGAACGCAAAATACTTGAACTTGTATAAGTCACAGCTATCGTGTAGAATGCACTCCAGTATTCCAAATATGTCCTTCAAGGTTTATAAACTGTTCTATTATTTTGTTAAATTGTCTCATGGACTTTTTTTTCATTAAAAGTTTAAGCTGAGCACCGAGCGTTCATGAATTTCTCCAACCTTTCATGAATTAAACATGAAGTTTTCCCGCTCTTTCACTCAAGTTTCACAAAAACATTAAAAGTTGGAACTTCCTATAATAATGTCGATGGAATGTTCTTCCTTAGCCAAGCAACCCCACTTCCAGACGTTCTATGTGCGGCGGTAAATTCAATCGATCGGGAAACACTGAACTGCTTTCAATCCCTGAACGGTCTGACGTCACAAAAGAAAAATAAATATTTTCGTTGAATTAAGGGAAATATTTTAAATGGAAAAGTTCGTTGGAAAGTCAACTTTTAAGTGGAATGGACGGCGGTGAAAAATACGACGTGAAACCGATTTGATTCCTGTCGAACATCCAGCGACATTCGATCCTCGTGAGATGACAATTAGACGAGGAAGTCATTGAAAGTGAAAGCGGGGTTGTTTAACCCCAGACACTCGAACCTTAATTAAACCGGACGGAAACCGGAATATCAGAAACAAGGATTTCTATTTGTGACGTAAACAATCTTTTCATTCAGAAAATGCGTCAACACGTGACAAAATGTCGCAACTCCCTGGGGTGGTTACGGTTGAATGAACACGGGGACACCGAGTTGTTTGAACCAAAATAATTTGAATGAAAACTCATGAGAACGTTTTGTTTCTCTGCCCTGAGTCGGTTACGAGAAAACGAGACAGCCGCGTTTATTTCTGATTGTTATGCATGATTACATCACAATGGTGGGGAACTCTTCAATCGCGCGTCTGGTTTGTGATTGTGACATCACAATAGACCGACTAACTGCTCGATAAAAACAAGAATAAAATTCAGCACACAGCAGTTGGTGTGAGCAGGAATGCTGATGACGTCATGCATTTTATTAATGACGTGTATTTGTGATGACGCAGTTTAATTTGTATCAAAACTACGGCTAACGAATATTGTTATGTGATATTCGAATTTTCCTCCTTGAGAAACGTGATGTCAGTTTTCTGGTTGACACAAATTCTTGAGACACTTCAGTCGATGAAGTGACGTCACTTACCTGACCTATTTATACACACAACGTTTCAAGTTACTTAAACCGCCATGAGTAAACAACTTAAACCTATGTGAGTGAACAACTTAAACCTGTGTGAGTGAAATCAAGTGTCCAGTTTTAAATTGGCTTTCTAAACAATTGGGTCTGTTTGTCACAATTACAAACAATGTAATAAATTATGATGTCACAATGGAAATTTCTACCGGAAATTATTAGAGTGCATTTTGAGAAAATTTTCATTTATTATGGAAACTCTGCTCGATTTGAAAGAAATCACCGCGTTTATATTCCTTAATCCGATGATCGCAAAAAATAATTACAAATCTTAGTTATAAGATGACGTCACTGGGAAGTAAACTGAACATATGTTGGCAGGGAAGGTTTGTGAGTTTAAGGAACACAGCCTCGATGGAATCAATTAAGTCAACAACGCAAAGCAAACATTTGCTTTTAAACCCAATGTACTGAGGCTTGTGTGATGGAGATGGGCCGAGAATTCAAGTTTGCAAAATAATTTACAACATTTTGTAAAAATGACACAAAGCAAAGTTTAAGTTGAATATCCTGAACACAAAAATAACTTCTTTCCTTATCGGTTAGGGAATGTATTGACTCGATACATTTGCTTCAAACTACTACATTTCAACACGAATTAGTGTGAATTGAAGCTGCCATTTGTCCTTGGTGGACGTTGGCTGGCCTTCAATCTCGCTTAACACACGTGACCAATTCTCAGCGGGGTTCATTTCATTTGGGCGACCGTTAAGTGATTTCCAAATCACAATAACCCGGGTTGTTTTGTATTGGAATGCATGAAACTTACATGTTATGAGTCAAGTATTTTATTTGTTGTTTTTAAGCAGAATATATTTCGCGTTTGGTTTTACTTTGAAACGTGACGTATAAAAAACCCCAAAAAATATACGTGAAAAGGTTTTGATCCTTAACGGCAAAAAGGTCGGCCCTGGGGAATGGACGGAGGATTAAATATTTATGAACATGTCATGGATGGCTGCCCACGCTTTTCATTCTCATAAACCTGAAAATTGATATCCAAAAAATTGTCTACACGGAAATCCACTCGAGCGAAAAAAAAAAAGAATTTAAGCATAGGAAATGTCGGGGAAATACTTGAGGGTCGAACACGCGCAGGCCTGTGTAGAAAATTGTTGAACAAATATGTGAATTATGATCGCAGCAAGAAGAGCTGATGCATGGGAAAAAATCTCTAGGGAGTTGAGTCTGATTGTGTTCGTGTGTTCGACATACAGTGGGAGGTCACGTTCTACATCACAACAAATTCTACCCGGGGGATTTTCAAACTTAATTGATTTTCAATTCATTCAACTCACTGTTATGAAGTCATATTTAAGAATTCTTTTACAACGTGTAGGTAAATGACGTCATATACACAAATCGCAAAAATTAATCGACACGCTTGGTTGATTTAATTACAAACAACATGGTTGGATTTACACGGCGCACATTTCAAACATATGTCCGAAACATCCCACGTACACAGGTTGAGGTGAAATTAATCATTAACTTTATAACTTATCTGTTTGCCAACAGTTTGCTGAAAACACACAATGTGTAACACGGCAACGGCTAAACTATGAGCAAAATCTTACAATAAAACGAAATAAGCACTCACTTTCATCGTTTACACACAACAAAATAAGCTAACTAATTTTGTTTTAGCTTTTGAGAGGAATGCCCCATATTAAACAAGGGAGACAAGGGCTTACCGTGACCAGTGATGATGAACAAGAGAATCTTTCCTCCTAATTCCATTTCCTTATTATTGCTCTTATTACGTCACAGTGATTGAAGATGTCATAATTGGGTAAAGAGTGTAACAGGGCAACTACATCGTACTCAAGTATCTGGAGATCAAATTTGCCGTTAGTTGGTCACAGAGCTTTCACATCTTTACAAGAAACAACTCTGCTCTGCTGGTCATGTCTGCTTTTATGCCCGTTTAACATTCGATCATCTGGCTGTCCTTTGACCTCCAGTTTCTACGTCATCTTTGCTCAGCAAACATACCGGAATATCGTGGTTGGTTCAACATAAACCCAACATGAATCGTTGTCATTAAAAAAACCCACTGCAGAGTGTAGCAACCTCGTCATGAGTGAATCTTTATTTTACTCACACTATTCCCATGCTTTCCATACACGTGACGAAGCAAATATTATTTCTATCTTAACTCCGCCACGAATACTTCAACATCTGCTCAACTCTACCTGTGCAAACCTGCCTGGAGTTCTTCATCACACTTAGTAAACTGGGCAACCACAAAGCGCGACGGAAGAATAAAATCGCTGTTCGCGAGCTAAACAACAATTCACCCTTGCGCGCCACTCGCTTAATCGCTTTATTGCGTCACAAAGCCGTTGGCGAGAGAAAAAGGGGAACGCGAGACGAGGAATTTTATGGCTGAAGCGAATCGCGATTTTCACAAGGAAATGAACGAGGTTCGGTTGCTGACGAAAATCCGAATTTTCGTTTAACTCGGATCAAAAGAAATTTCAACAATTATTCGACAAAATTACTTTGAACAAATACGACCTTAATTAAATACGCGATAAGTTGAGCGTGGATCGATCCCGACTACTGAGTAACTCGACTCTGGCTTAAGTAAGCAGCTCATATGTAATGTTCCAATACATTGTTAGCAAGCGGAAAGGCATACGGCGATAATCGCATTTCGCTCAAACTCAACTGTTTATTACTCGAACGACTTGATTACGTCTGCATTGATCGGCGGGGATTCCCCACACTTTCAATCAGCGAAGGGAAGAGCGCCACCAGATGGTGAACGAAAGCTAACGAAATGTTGGAATATACTTTACAAAATACTTGGGAGTTCATCAATTTAAACAAAAAAGCCAAAGTTGGTATGCAACTCATGCCAAAACAGATGTTTTAAACATCCCTGTGTTCATCATCAGTGCTGAGTAAGAATGAGTTGTATGAAAAACTAAACAAATTTACCTCGGCGAATTCATAACAAGATATAAACTTTCAACCCTGTATAAAATTTCTATACTGACATGTTTTCATTTCCTCAGAAAGTTCCCGAAGAGAGAAATGTTGGAAGGAAATGAATAATTCAATCTTAATACTGGTGTGTGAGGAGATTACTTCCAGCTATCTCACGCGTCATCACCTTTCCTCTTCTCTCATTGGCTCATCTCATAAATCATGCATCACGTGATGATACATGGATCGGATGACATATTGGTACAAACGGGAATTTCCCCACATTTTTCGATCTTGTGACAACTTGAATGACGTAACTCAAAATAATGACGTAACAACAACATAATGACGTAACCCATTCCTGTTGGAAATAAGTTCAATATTTCTCAAATACTTTCCGATGCCGATTATTCTCATACGAAGACAACAGGTTTCCACAAGACTTTCCACAACAATCACGTTTTACGATTGTTTAACATTCGACAATCGACCTCTGTGCTCAAGGACATATACGGCAATTCAACCAAAGAAATCCTGTTTTCAAGGCCATCTGCTGTAATGCACCTGCCGACTGTTCCGCTTGTTTCCCAATGACCGTTATTGATGCCCATGACTTATATGGGGACCTAATATTCTTATTGCACCTGGATGGGTCAGTACACAGCAATGATTTGTTGAGCCTCCTGGAAGATCTTTTGACCAACAGAGGGGGCATAAACAGCCTTGGGGGTTTGCTTAGGCAATTATTCAGCAACTAACTTTGGTGCTATTATGTGGAGGAATCGCAAAATCCAATTTCATTTTTTGTTGCTTTTTTACCCCAAATAATGTCCAACAGGGAGGGATTAAATGCACTTGCCCGGCGACCAATTTTGATTGGAATGTGTAGCTGAGGGATGGATCTTTCGCAAAACCGCAAATGAATGTGCCCTTAATCCATTCATTTTTCTGTATATAGCCTGAAGATTTAGCTTTCTTTTTAGTTCAATTTTCACAGCACCCGGCACCAAGTAGCTACCTGATTCAAAGCGCCCAAAACCTAACTAAAACTGCCCGAAACAGGCTCAGCAACAGCATACACATGTGTGCCCAATGCTTTGTTACGTCATCGTTGTATTGTATCAGAGAACTACATGGTGGGTATTTCCCGCCGGCAAAACTTACTACAAAATATCGGGTTGGTTTTCACATTAACACGAATCGTTGTGATTAAAACCACTGCAGTGTGTTGGAACTTCGTCATGGCGATTTTTCTTCACAAACTATTTAATAACAAGCATGGAGAAAAAATATGAATTCTGTGAGATGCATCAGACAAATGTCCACTATTCCGACCTGAGCTCAGAAACCTTGTTACTCCGTATGGTTGATGTTTGTCATTTGTCTTTGCCTGTGGCCGTTTGGTTGGCAAGGTCGTCCGTAGTCACACCAAGCTGCACTGATGAGACCTTAGAAGTCGAACCTATTTCTTATTCCCCCCACTTTTTGTTGTAAAACGAATTTATTTAACCCGGATGCAGAACTTGGCAAATATTTCGAAGTTAATTTCAAGAATGAATATTTTGTCGCTTGGGAAAAACTGTGGACAACTTTTCAGTCGACCAACTCAATGATCGGCGGAACAAAAATCTCGATGCAACAAAAACCTTTAACACTAATGTATGTCGCGATAAGTTTGTCGCGTTACATTTGTCGCGTTAAGTTTGTCGCGATAAGGTTGTCGCGTTATGTTTGTCGCGTTAAGTTTGTCGCAACGTTTCTTCTGCTTGATTCCGTTCCTGAAAAAAATCTTCGCGTTCCTGAAGGAGCCGAAATTGGAGAAATTCTTGACGCAAGGCGGCGCACCTGAGCACAGTAAAGTTCGGTTATTTTTTTAATCAGTCTTATTTTACAACATATTTTCTTTGCAAACTTTATTATAAATCTAAACCCTAAATTAACTAATCATGTGCAAATTTGCAGGGAGGTTTTAATCAATCCGATCCTCACTTTTTTTTGCCCACACCGGGGTTTGAACCCAGGATATCCTGGCCACAAATCCCGATCATGTTTCCCTCTAGTTATATGGGTCGAGCGCTGTCATAAAGACGAGTGACAACGTGTTTGATCACGTGGCTTAATTGCTCATAGCTTTCAAATTATTGACATTTGAATTGTTTCATTATTCTGCATTGGAGCCTTAGTGTCGAACATAAGAAACTTGCAGACAGAAATACTAAGTTGGAAAACTTCAGTTAAGTAGAAAACTGACGTCACATTTATATTTGAACCTTTTCTCGATGTCGATTCTCGTTTGAATTCCCTCCCCGCCAAGCGATAATCTCTAAAAACAACATAGAAATCACCAAATATTCTAACAAACTTTTTTCACACCTTTCCAGCTGTCGATGAAGTTAGCATTTGATGACGTGGAATGGTTTGATTGGTGGAGAATGTCACGTTTTCATCCCCGGCGAATTTTAATAATTCTTCCCGAAGTTCCTAAAAATAAAAGAAATATTGGGTTTTTTTACCCCGGGAAATAAATTTAAATTTCCAAAATTTCCGGAGATTTTTAATGATTTTGTGCAATTTTTTTGTCAAATGAAAGTTCGCGGAAAGTTTGTTTGAAGGAAATAAACTTTTGCCAACACTAAATTCCAGTGGTGAGGAATATTTGCAGAAAATATTACGTGAGGTTGAATTAAAACTCACAACAGAAATGGAGGAAACACTTTTTGTGTTTTCAAAATTCCTCAGGGCTTCAATGATTTCAGATTCCATTAATGTTTGTGAATCCCATTCGTAATTTTCCTCAATTGATGAGTTGTCTCTTCGGTTTCTGATGCAAAATATAAATCAATGTGACCAATCACAACATTACACGTCATCAAATGTAGCCAATATTCTTTTGCTTTCCCCACATTTCTAAAAAAGTTTGGTTTAAATTTTTACCTGTCAGAGTTTTCTCTGGCGCCACCTGGTGACAACTGAGCAGTGTTATCTTGAGTGGCGTAACCACTGCTTAGAGATTCACCTTGCGAACGGTTATGTCGAAACGAAGGCGATATCATTCTTGATGACGTAATTGATTCGTGACGTAAAGTGCTGTTTTCTGAGAAAGATAAAGGTTTATGGCCAACGAAACTTTTCAACAATAAGATCTCTGTTTCGCAAGATCTCTGTTTCACATTTACATATTTTCCTATTTATGAGTATTAACCTTGACATCCAGGTTACCGCCGTTACTTTCTTTTTCATTTTCTGTTTATTTATGAAAACATTTACAGTTAGATGATTTAATGCGTTGTTTTTTACCCCATTGTGATTACCAACGGCCATTATCACTACGAGTATGACGTAACAATCAATTCTTCCAATGTTTTTTTCGTATATTCAGTGTGTAACAAAAGTTTAAGGAATTCATTTCCAATTTCAAATTTCGTAAAAATTTTTTCAACTATGTCGGAGAAATTATTCGTCCAAGCACTTACCACGTTCCGGTTGACTGCGCTTCATTTTCTTTCGGTGAATTTTTAAATAGTCACGTGATTCGCTGTCAGAGTACGACAAGGCACGTGTTCTCTTGTGATCCTCTAGGTGGCGCAACGCTTTCGTGGGTGATGAAGGAAGCGACCTTTGACCTTTCTTATGTGCATAGACTGAATACTTGTCAGAAGGTGGCGTCAGAGTGCTGGTTAGTTGTTTTCGTCCCAAACTTTCCCAAACTTCTGACGTAGAATCTCTCCGTGACGTCATATTTGTCTTTGCTGGACTATGATTGGCCGATGATGACGTAAGCGAACACATTGTATAGCTTTTTTGCAAATTGTCCCACGAAATATCCGAGATACAAATCATAGTAGGCTTTGGGACAGGCTCATCGCTGACGTCATTACTTATCTCCGTGGCAACATTCGTTCGCAACACATCGTTTATTGCGTCACAATTCTTTGTCTGTTCCGTCACCTCGTTAATTCGTCTTTTTTGTTTCCAATCATAGTAGGATGGGGTAACAAGTTCGGTGGTTTCCCGGGATAAGGTTTGTGGTCGAGAAGGGCTCGAGAGCGCCTCTGGTGACAATATTTCCCCCTCGGATTCCAACTTTTTTCGCACCTGAAGGGAATATTTTGAGAAATTACAAATTAGGAAAAATTTAATTCGCTTTTATAACTTTTTCGCACTGTAATAACTTCACGGAAAACTGTTGGAATAAATATCCGTAAACTTACCTCCCTCTCATCCAGGCTGTGAGTTATTTTTCCAACTCCATCCACAAGATTTGTTCCTTGTAAAAACAAACTGCGTATATAACCAATAATTACTAAAAACTTATTTTCACAAAACAAAATCAATTTAATAAGCGACACTGGTGATGGCGATACTGGTGATGGCGATACTGGGGATGGCGATACTGGGGATGGCGATACTGGGGAATGTTCGATTCGATTATTTTGTGAAACAAATAAAGATTCATTAGAAACGTTGTTTTCAACAAAGTATTAAAATTTGATTTATTGCGGATTTTTTCAAACCCTCACCTACAACCACGTGACTCCCACTCTTCTCCACAACTTGAGATCTTTCAAACGATTTTACGATTCTTACTTCGATATCGCTGTTGCTGCAATCGATCTCAAACGCCGGGGGGTCAAAAACACCCCCAAAGCTACGAATATTATCGGGTGCTGAATTTCGATGACGAAATTGCTCAAAACTGCTGCTGGCACGTGACCTTGGACGCCACACATTAGCGTCTCGCTTCGTTGCGTACCCAGGTGACGTCGAAGTGACGTCACATTGTTTGTTTGGTGATGAAGAAAGCAAAGGAACTTGCTGTGATGATAAATCCTCTACGTAAACCGTCGGACGGCAGCTGGTAATGGCGTCATCATCCACAGGTGTGACGTCACGTGAAAGGCTTGTGATGGCAGCAAAACAGGAATCGGTTTTTAGTGAGGGCATCATCGGGTGGCGACGATCGTCAAGGTTTACCATTCGCGAGGTGGCGCTGATATCTCGGGAGAATTCATCGGAGCTCGTAGGAAAATCTATGAGAACTTATTTACGAATTTTCCCGACATTTCTGTTTTTGTCACGCATGACGAATAATCTTAAATACTAACGGTCATTATCACGAATACTAACGGTTATTATCACGAATACTCACGGTTATTATCACGAATACTCACGGTTATTATCACGAATACTCACGGTTATTATCACGAATACTCACGATTATTGATTGGAAACAATTTGAATTTTCTCGAATATTCATCGACTTCTTCACTCCACTTTCTCGACATTTTATCGGGATTTTCATGAAAATTGTGAAGAAAAAATCCTTCATCTGAAAAATAAACTTTTTGAAAATATCCCCTGGCGCGGTTTAGTTATTCGTGAGAAAAGTTATCAGAATGGTCCCATGACGTCACCAGTGGTTACGACAGCTCACCCCTTAAACCTTCCTTCTTTTTCTGGCTAACGTCACGATGATTTGGTGACGTCTCAGTGACGTGGTGCTTTGCCAAACAGGAGAATGATGAGAAACCATCGTTGAATATGATTTGACCATCTTGGTTGGTTTCTGTTACGCCACTGTAACTAATAACGTAACAATTAATAAAGATATGGTTTTGCGGAAGAAGAAATAGTTGAGGTTTATGACTTTTTATGTGAAATGTTTTAAATTTTTTCAAACACTCGATTTCGAAGTCGAAGTTTTTACGCAATAATTTCTTTGAGACCTCGAGTTAAAGAAAGTTTAATTTTTAAGAAATCATCGAAATCCTACCCGCGTTTTTCATCAGTGAAAATATTTTCATCGGAATGACCTGAAAATAAGCGGGTTTAATATTTTCATTTCAAACTTAATTTAGCAACAAACTTCTCAATATTTTCCCCTCCCTCCATTTGATGTAATTGTGACGTTTCTTCCAGATGACGAACATTATGACGATAACAAGAAGGATGAGCATGAAAACAAGAACACCCATTACCACTGGGTGGCGCAACACAGGGTGTTGTTCGACTTTGTAAACCATCAAATCTGCAAAAAAACAAGACCTTCTTCGCTTTCTATTGTTTAAATTTTTATTCAAATGGATTTGAAAGTTTTACCACCTGGCATTGCTCAATTGTTCCATGTTTTTTTTTACCTTTGGTTGAAATGAGGATTGATTCGCTCGGCAAACCGTAATACAACTTTGTCGCCGCAAGCACATGAAACTCATATATCTCATCTCTGTATATTTCATCAGGTTTGATGACGTATGTTGTGACGTTGAAGGGGGTTGTCCCCAGTAACTTCCATTGAGGTTCTTTAATGGATCGTTTGAATATTGTTTTGTCTGAAATGAAACGAAATAAGTTTCGCCAAAGTAAGAATTTCCCACAATTCCTCACTATTTCGAGCATCCGTCCGCGTTGGAACAGGGGGCAATGACGTGTCTTCCGTTTCGTCAGTTCCTATCCGTCGGTACTCAATGACGTAACACAACAGGGTATGAAAGGTAGCGACGGGCTGCCACTCTAGCGCTACCTGACCGTTTTCTTTTGTACCCGAACGAAACCCAGTTGGTGGCGATAGAGAAAAGGTTGGAGTTTCAACAGGAACAAGTCGCTCTATGACGTAACAATGTTTTAAGCCAATGTTTCTTGTGTTAAATAAATTGAAATTCACCATCAGTTTTCGCTTCGACTTTTCCACTGAATTCTCCTGTCCCTTGTTTATTTTCAGCCAACACTGAAAACTCGTACCAAGTATCCGACTTTAGGTAGTTCACTTGCGCCACCGTCTGGCCGATTATATTATTGAAAGATCGCCACAGGGCGTCGCTCTCGTTCGCTTCCTTGTACCTTGGGTTAGCATAAGAATTATTATTGGGCGGATGATTGGCAGCATTGGTCAAGATTCCGACCCATATACCAACAAGAAAACCTGATCGGGATTCGTGGCCAGGATATCCTGGGTTCAAATCCCGGTGTGGTTAAAAAAGTTGTCATGTTTCAGATTATTTAGGTTTCACCATGGATGTGTGATTAGGGTTTGTGAGCGGTTGCCGGACGAAATTTATTTTCACACAATTGTGGAATTTTAATTTGGAAAAACTCACCAAAGTACAAACTGTTGGGGAAATCCCCCATCAAAACCCGGGGTCCACGTCACTTTTACTGACGAATCGTTTAACGTCATCACAGTTACGTTATGTACTACATGAGGAGAAGTATCTGCCATACATATTACGTAACGAGTTACACAGCGTCGTGACGTCATCAAACGACAAATATATGTAAAATACCTGTAACTACCAGCATGACGTCACGGGTGACGTCACCAACGGCATTAGTAAGAACGCATTGCCACAAGCCATGGTGATGTTTTCGTACAGAGTTGATGGTGAGGTTTCCTCCATCGATACAATAGGAATATTTGTTGGTTTTGCTTTCGACCTGGAATTTGTTGATAAATTGTTCATGCTCTGATCTGCCCAGGATTCCTGGCACGAAAAATTCATTCATTTTGAGAAAGAAATCTTAACAAACCTTTCTCCACGTCACAACAGGTAGGGGATCCCCCCGACCTGAACAGGGGGCAGAAAAACTTTTTCCAACGCGGGTTCGGTACGAGGCCCTGGGGAGAATCACAAACCTTGGAGGGTCCCTTATCACAACATGGGTAACAGGGGATTCTCCCTGGGTACCCAGTTGGTTATAGGGGGTGCACGTGTATGACCCAGCGTCTGTTGGAGTCACGTGATTAATGACGAGACTTCCGTTTCCGTTTATGAATGAACTCCCGTCCTGGAAGCAAAAAATATATATTATTCCCACTTGTTTGAATAAATTTGCTTAATTATACTCGTTTACTTCTCGTATTTGAATTTTTCTGCCGCTTTTCTTCCAAATAATTCTTGTTACAGGTGGATCGCCCACTGCGGGACAGTAGAGAGTAAGCGGCATTGAAATCCCACCAAAAACTTTTCTTGCCATAGTTTCCACTCTGGCAGAATCTGAACGAAAATTTCAGTAATGATGAGATGTTACTTCAAGCCACGAATCTGTGACGTCACATTAAATTTTAACTTCACTGAAAAGAAATTTGTCACAACAGAAACTTGGGCTAAGTTCTATCGCTTAATGTATAACCTGACATCACCAATTATAGACGTAGGTAGATACTTACACAGGACGATTACGGAAGCTGACGCTGTCGGCACTGGAGCGTGGCCGTTAGTGGCTCGACACGTGACCTGACCACGGTCTGAAATCCGAAGTTTTTCGATCACCAAACTCCCCTGTTGTGGTATTCTTATCCGCGGGGATTTCCCTGTTAGGATAATTCCATTGTGGGTCCAACTGCGAAAACGTACAGGGCGTGTCAAAATTCGAATATTTTACAGGTGTATCCATGTAAGTAACCTGTAGGAAATATTAGATGGAAAACCTTCAGCTTTACATTGAAATAAAACGTCACCCCCTTCTTTTTCCACCGCATTCTGTGGAGTTTCAACAAAACTTGGTGGAGCTAAAAGATAAAAAAAACTTATTAAATTTTAAAAAAATCTTCCAAAATTGTTCCCACCAGAAACAAACAGTTGTGTTGTTAGTTGGGAAGTCCCCTCTATGCTGACAGCCCTGCATGTATATTTCCCAGCATCTGTCCGAGAAACTGAAGAAATCCTCAAAATTCCTTCGCCCACAAATAATCCCCGCTGAAAAACACGGGGAAGAAACGTTTCAAAATCTGTAAACATTACAAATAAAGAATATTTGTGTGAAAGGTCGCGCGTTTAAACGCGTCGAAAGATTACTTTAAGCTCGAAACACTCCATTACCCAAATGTCACAAGAATCAATCGATCATTGACTCAATAATTCATCTCGATAAACAGTATTACGTCATTGAAGGAAAGTCACGCGGGCAGATTAATTTCTTTGTGATTTAATTTTTAGGTAATTTTTGCTTTAGATATTTATAATTAAACTTAAGATTGACTGGTTTTGTAAAATATTTTTTATGAAACTTCCAATATCCGGTAATCAACGATGCGTGTCTCTCGCGTCATAATAACATCCGGGACTTTTGGGTCAAATCAAAAAGGTGAAGTCGTGTTTACTCAACCATGAACAGAAATGTGACAAATTATCCTCCTTATTTGGTGATGTAAGTGGTGACGTAGGTGTAAACAAATTTCTTCGTTTTTGTTTTGCGCATAATTTGTTGCTTTCTTTGTTTTCACTTTACCTCTGTGCACTTTAATTCACATCTTTTTCGTGGTTGTTTTCCTGCACATTTAATATCGGTATTTGTTTCACCTTTTCACAGTTTAATTTGATACGCTTGAGCAATCGTGTTTACGTGGCAGACGTGTGGTACGCTAATTGGTTAAGGTGCTGACGGGCGAAGTAATCAGTGGCAAGCCCGCCGGTTCTCTGTATGGTGGCGCGCGGTGAGGACCGTTTTTTTTGTGAGGCGCCTTTGTGTGATGGGCCGGCTTTGTAGCGCTGTAGTAGACACTGGGTGTTGGTCAAGATGAAGTGCTGTTGTATGTAAGCGGTAAAAACAAACGCTTTATTCGTTTTTAGCCTTTATTATACGTATTATCGTCTGTTCTTATCAATACAAAGTAGCCATCAATGTGGTTGCACGACTCTAGGTCTTTGCGGTAGGCCGTCAATGCAGGGTAGCCTGGGCGTTTACGGAGTTGCACTAATTTCCATATCTTCGGTTACTCGGAAGTTAAACCGAATCCTTACTTTATTGTTAGCGCGTTCGTCCATGCGGAACATTAGACCACGCGCTGTTGCTGACTTTATATTCGACCTTCATTGTGACGTCACACGACCAACCTGTTTTCGAAGAAGTCTCCCGTCCTTGAACCACGTAATCACCGGTTCGGGGTTTCCCCTAGCTTGGCATCTGATGTGCAGTTCCCTCCCCTCCCTGAGATTGTAGCGGGGGGAGAGTGGTTTGGTGAAGGTCGGGGGAACTTGAAATTAACAAAATATTCAAACGAGGGCAGACCATGAAATAAGTAGAGATGTTGGTTATTTCTAAATGTCAGTCAACACAGGTTTCACCAATATCATCTCCCACGTTTAAATCGAATTCATTCGCTTTGCGTCAATACCAATAACTCCCAAAGGACAAATTAAGTATTGCAACGACCAAAGCGCTTATTAAACACTGTGTGACGTCATAAAGCAAATAAGAATTTGACCCCATTGGATGAAATGTTCAATATTTCTGATTGAAGATTTGTGTCTGATCTTCAATCTATGGTCTGTGGAATCCACAAGGTCAAACCAAAAGGAAATTAAAATCTTTTTTATGGATTTTGGCAGATTATTCGCCTGCTTGGGAAACACGTGGAGCTAAAACAGCGTGAAGCTGATATAAGCACTTGAGGTAGTTTTTATGTTCTCAGTTCAACTCCACAAACTTTCTCCAACTTATTTTCTGCCAAATGAGAAAAGCGCGATAGTGAGCCACCATATTCGGTGAACGATAATTTAAGTTCACGGAATGTAAGCAGATTATCGCGATAAAAACCCGGCATTTTATCGTTGAATTATCGTTTGGCTCAGGGCATCTTTTGCTCTTAAGTTTTCAGGTTCTCGTGATTTTGTTAAACCTGAAAAGTCAAAAGCGGAATATTTTTGCGACAAGTTTAAATGTTGACCAATTTTGAAATTTGTGGAAAAGGGAGAAAAGCGCCTTCAGGCGAAATATGCGGATTTCAAACACTCTAAAATCTATCAACAAGGCGTTGTCGGACAAAACTTTTTTCATAAATATTGGTTTTAATTGTTTCAGCCAGTGTGAATATTTCTTTTAATATTCAGACATTCCTACATTTCTCTTCATATTTGACTTGTGACCTTGAATCGACATTGATTTTTATCACAACGATCGATTTGTTCTGAGTTGACAGATTGACCGACATTGCAATGAATGCGGCCATATATTATGAGGAGAGTTCAATCCACTCTCGTTTGGAAATTCAAACCCAGCAATGACCCTTGCAAGGATGTAGGAATTTCTGCTTGCGAAATGTTACAGCCAAGTCGTAAAGTCACATAAATATTCCCGCAGGTTCCGTAAAATGGCAATCAGCAGTTCAACATAAACGTTATTTTTGATAATTCGAATTGATCGACTTTCAAACCGAACATAGAGATCAAATCAATTATTCGGATTAATTCAAATGAAAATTAATTGGATTAAACCGCGGAGTGGCACCAGACGTTATTAATTTTCTGGTTATGTGATCGCCTGACAACGAGGATTACAAAAAATTAACCTGTTATCGTCCATTACATACTCGCAACCGAAATATTTATAATTTGTTGAAAAATTATTTGAAACTAAGGAGTTTATGATAATATGGAAAGTAAATTAAATTTATAAACTAATTTTGCAATTTTTTCATCAAAATTTAACCATTATCAACCATGCCAAGTATTCAAATTAGGAGATTTTATTGAAACATTTCGGCAAAGCATCACGTGATCATAATCATTATGTGTAAAATATTTAAAAGATTGTTTGAATATTAAAATGTTGGTAGAGTATACTTATTTTTTAATTATAGAAATGTTTTCTGCAATAAATATACGAGTATTTTGAAACAAAACAAACGGATGAAAGATTCACGAACACATAAAATATTCATGACGTCACAAACGGGAAGTTTATGAGCAAGAATGATCTTTCAAGACGGTTATTGTCACGTCATAATGAACAAAAAGACGGTACAAATTAAACGCCAATTCTAAGAGCGGTCATCAAACACCTTGAATCGTACAGAAATATGCTTGTACCAACTTTATTGTTGTGTGTAAGTTGTTGTTTACACTGGTCATGGGCTTGTGTTGGTGAAACACCTTTTAAAGTGTGTAAACAATAAACAACTTACTCACCTCCATACGCACGTACCGACTTCTGGTTGAAAGTCACGACATAAGTTAACATGACTAGAAAGGAATGGCGGATTTTCGTGTTGGAAAACACAATCATTCTTGTATGTCTGTACATATACTACAGTCAACTTACACGAACAGTACTAAATATCATACGATCACCTTGCTGTCAGACATGTAAAAATTAATTCAGGAATTAACAAAAGAATTTGACACAATTTATATCTATGCTAAACTTCCACTCATATACGTTCTCCACTCAACCAACGGTGCAAACGCACGTGCAATTTATACACTGAGAAAGTCTCCAGGAAATGAACAGGGGAAGGGTTTGACCGAACTGTGCATAAAACGAGAGAGCCTTTTTCACTTTTACGTCACACTTCTTTCCCTTTTTCCCACGAAAAACAAAAAATAAATTTCACATGAGATATTGTTTACGTGGAACCCCGAAGTTTTTCTTTCATGAAAACAAGATTATTCGCAATTATTTCCCAGGGTAAGTGAAAGAATCCGGAATTGCTGCTGAAAATACTCGCCATAGATTTAAACCCCGCGGGCGATTCTTTATTTACTGAGACGCGATGGCGACTCAAGATTAATTGTTGAAACAAACCCGACGTCAAACTAGCGTCACATTGTAAATTCGCAATGTAAGCGTTTGATAAAACCTTGATGAAGATTAGAGTTGAGTTCAAAATATTTTTTGGCCGTTTCCGAACCTTTTTTCCCAAACCGTTGAAATGAAAGCGGTCGCGTTAAAAGTTTGGTGAAAACTCGAACAAGATCCTAATCAAATTACATCCCACAAAATTGTGGAACTACACACAAATTCCACCAAAGCAATCAAGCGTGACCACCTTTTACCACGTGTCGACAAGCATAATATAGGTGTGACGTCATCTTGTTCAAAAATCAACATTCGTTTTTGCCTCCGACATTGAAATCTGACCAGTGGTCCACGCAATTTAAAGGAAAATGTCACAAAACTCAATTTACCACGAAAACAAAGATGTTCTAATTATTAACAAGAAAACACGTTTATGTTAACGTGTAGTTCCGGGTTCCTTTTTCTCTCGTCAGTAGGTTTGTGACGTAATAAAGAGCGGAGAGTATCAAGCTGGATATAAAATAAACAAACAAGCCTCGACGCCGTTTGGAAACTTGCATTTTCATTAATAAATAATGTGCTTGGTTTCTTTCCAATGAACTGACTCCAACTTTAATGATTGACTTTATACACGCAGCTTGGTCGAAGCTAATTTACTTAAACGATTTACGTCTTAATCTGCTATCGGCTTCCATGTGCACTGTTACGTCACAATGCAGAGGCAAAATTTATTGCACCCGTGCGGCCGTGAGAGAAGGGCAACAATTACACCACCGCTGGAAATTAGCACGTGATATATGACGTTGACAATCTGTCGCTCATTCCTTTCAACCTGATTAAAAGCAGGTGGATTCCCTCAAATGCGGTGGCCGTGCTTGCTTGTTAAATTTTGAGGTGATGTTATTCCTGCTTACCATAAGTTCCAACAGAAATCCTGTCTTCTAAATTTAATCGTGGAATATTTGTAGAAAAAAAGCAAATAGCTGAAAAGTTTAACCAGGAAATTTTAAAACGTTAAAGTCCAATAAACGTGACTACAAATAAATACCCATGGACTTCAAGAAACTGTTGAATCGAACCCAAACTTTCTAACCCTAAGCCCTAAGCCCTCAGTCCTCACAACAAGTTGGTCGGAAAAACGAATGGTTGAAATTCCTTACCCTTGTCCGTCACGCATCACTGCGGTTATGCCTTGCCGCAATGACAACTGATCATACGTGACCAGAGATAAAAATGTTTGATTGCAAAAACAAACGCAGTTGGATTTTCATTGTTGAATCAAAGACATGGTGATTGCATAAAAAAATGGTACTAAAAGGAATTAAATGCAGGTGGACTTAAAGGTAAGTGGACTTAAAGGTAAGTGGACAAATTAAAGTTGGTTGCAACTTTGGTAGAAACGAAGTTTATTATATGTTAAAAAAAGTAACTACGAAACTTCATTCAATTAATTCACACTGGCTTGACATTGTTTGACTTCTTATCCATTGAATGTTTTTCTCCATTCTTCGCCACACAACAATATTTATATCTGTAGCGCACTCTGCTGTCAGTAACGTTATAGATTTATTAACCACTAGATAGCGCTTTACGGCCTACTACAACGGGTCGTTTACGTTTCTCGAAGGGAAAAAATTCTAAACCCACTCTGTGGAAAGCTATAGAAATGACGTCATTTCATGAGTGAGTTTATCAAAAACCCCGTGATTCTCAACTTACTCGTTACAACGAGTTTAACGGATTCATCGTTTCTCTGAAATCCGCCCGGGTAGAGAGTGGATCGAACACAACGATACGATCCTGTGTCCTTCAACGATATATTGCGAATGGTTATCGAAGCCGATACGATACCACCCAATTTCGGGATTGTTTCCATAGAAGATCTTTCTGCAAAAGAAATTTTCAAGAAACAAAAAAGTTACAAAAAATATTGTTTTATTTTTTCAGATTAAGACCATAAATATTCATAACTATAAATGTTGTATTGAATACCATGGCAACACGCAATGAAGTCACATACCTGTTTGATTTGTTGGGTTGATTTTGGATTTATAAAATTTGTTCCAAGCTTGAAAATAACAAATTGAAAAGGTTTAATTAATGTCGCAAAAATATGAACAAGAAATGTTTAAAGAAACGAAGAATTTGTGAAAAAAAATTGAAGAAACAAATTCATGTTTGTGAAGTTCTTACTTTCAAAACTTGACTCGGGAATTCCCCGGGAAAGCTTCCCCACTTTAATGAAGAAAGGCGTCGGTTCGTTGTAGCGAAACCACTCGACCACGTAAGCAAAAGCGCGGGATGTTGGTTGCCTAGCAACGCATGGTAACACTACGGTTCTTCCTGGTCGCGAACGGACAGTAAAGGCTTCAAAGAACGAGGATATTTACTGGAATGCGTGACGTCAGCAAATTATAAACTTTTTAAATTGTTTTGTTCAGACACACGAGGTCGCCGCACTTTCTTATAAGTTCGCTTGGAATTATTGACCGGAAACCTGATCAGGATTCGTGCTTCGGGTATTCGGTGTTCAAATCCCGATCAAAATCAATTCAACATATAAAGTTATTGAAAAGTTGCGCAATTTTGTTTATTTTTTAGTTCGACATCTTCTTGCTTGTTTCTCTCATACGATGTAAGTTGGTTGTTGTTATAACACCGACCGTGGCGCAGATGGGGTTTCCATATTGTGGAGATGGGATTGCGTGACACAAATAGGCGGAAAAAACAATTAAACCGAACGAACTTTAACACGGAGTGAATTCGATCTGTGCTTCATCGACAAATTGACAAAGGAAGGAAGATTAATAATAGTTCGGATCGATATGTGGTGAAACATGCACTGAATAAACCGAAATGTTTTCAACAACAAATTTCGGGCGAAGTTTTGTCCAAATGTTGAATCCGAGATCAACAAATGGAATAAGAAACAAAATTTCACCTTTCAAATTAAGGCAGGAGCCCAACCAGATGCACAGTGACGTCAGTATAAGGATCGTTGACGTCACAAAGTTATTCCTAAACATTGCAATGTTTGTAACGACCTTCCGCGTCCATTAGGAGTGCATTAGGACCATTAGCAAAGTTGTAAGTCAAAACAGAGTAAATGAGGATTGGTTCAACTCGAAATCCAGCCTTATGAAAACCCGGGAATCACATAGTTAGTATTTACACGTTAATAACAAACTATACCAAGCACATCGTTAGTATTTACACGTTAATAACAAACTATACCAAGCACATCGTTAGTATTTACACGTTAATAACAAACTATACCAAGCACATCGTTAGTATTTACACGTTAATAACAAACTATACCAAGCACATCGTTAGTATTTACACGTTAATAACAAACTATACCAAGCACATCGTTAGTATTTACATGTTAATAACAAACTATACCAAGCACATCGTTAGTATTTACACGTTAATAACAAACTATACCAAGCACATCGTTAGTATTTACATGTTAATAACAAACTATACCAAGCACATCGTTAGTATTTACATGTTAATAACAAACTATACCAAGCACATCGTTAGTATTTACACGTTAATAACAAACTATACCAAGCACACCGTTAGTATTTACATGTTAATAACAAACTATACCAAGCACATCGTTAGTATTTACATGTTAATAACAAACTATACCAAGCACATCGTTAGTATTTACATGTTAATAACAAACTATACCAAGCACATCGTTAGTATTTACATGTTAATAACAAACTATACCAAGCACATCGTTAGTATTTACATGTTAATAACAAACTATACCAAGCACATCGTTAGTATTTACATGTTAATAACAAACTATCCCAAGCACAACGTTAGAATTTCACACTAGGGATATTAACCGTGTGAACAAGTTCTTGATAAAACGAAACGATTTTTAATATACATGAGTATTAAACTCCTTCACATCAACAACTGAACTGCCAACATACGTTGCCAGATTCTCCATCACCCGCATATATCAAAATTGTATCACAAAACAAATTTCCTGAAATCTCCATCACTCGACTGCAACCATATCATCGGCAACCTCGCGATTCTAGCCAGACACGATTGGGGAAAAAGGCAATATGTCCAACGCCACATTCTGATAACTCAGCAGATGATTCCTCATTAACAATGGGGGTTGCCATGACAACTTCACAAAACTCTGACAAAACGATTTTGTTGATTGGTTGAATCAAGATAAGCAACCTCGGGCTTGGTTAGCACTTGGATGGGTGACCGCCTATAGGAATATCAAGTGTTGTAGTCATTTTTCTATTTACCCAAAGTATGCTTTGAATTGCGCATAAATGTCGTCAAAACAGACTAACAAACGTCTACGGCCATACCAGGTTGAAAGCACCCGATCTCGTTCGATCTCGGCAGTTAAGCAACCTCGGGCTTGGTTGGTACTTGGATGGGTGACCTCCTAGGAATACCAAGTGTTGCATTCATTTTTCTATTTACACAAAGTATGCTTTGAATTGCCCATAAATGTCGTCAAAACAGACTAACAAACGTCTACGGCCATACCAGGTTGAAAGCACCCGATCTCGTTCGATCTCGGCAGTTAAGCAACCTCGGGCTTGGTTAGTACTTGGATGGGTGACCGCCTAGGAATACCAAGTGTTGTAGTCATTTTTCTGTTTACCCAATGTATGCTTTGAATTGCTCATAAATGTCGTCAAAACAGACTAACAAACGTCTACGGCCATACCAGGTTGAAAGCACCCGATCTCGATCGATCATGGCAGTTAAGCAACCTCGGGCTTGGTTAGTACTTGGATGGGTGACCGACTAGGAATACCAAGTGTTGTAGTCATTTTTCTGTTTACCCAATGTATGCTTTGAATTGCTCATAAATGTCGTCAAAACAGACTAACAAACGTCTACGGCCATACCAGGTTGAAAGCACCCGATCTCGTTCGATCTCGGCAGTTAAGCAACCTCGGGCTTGGTTAGTACTTGGATGGGTGACCGCCTAGGAATACCAAGTGTTGTAGTCATTTTACTATTTGCACAAAGTATGCTTTGAATTGCCCATAAATGTCGTCAAAACAGACTAACAAACGTCTACGGCCATACCAGGTTGAAAGCACCCGATCTCGTTCGATCTCGGCAGTTAAGCAACCTCGGGCTTGGTTAGTACTTGGATGGGTGACCCCCTAGGAATACCAAGTGTTGTAGTCATTTTTCTGTTTACACAAAGTATGCTTTGAATTGCGCATAAAGATCGTCATAACAGACTAACATACGTCTACGGCCATACCAGGTTGAAAGCACCCGATCTCGTTCGATCTCGGCAGTTAAGCAACCTCGGGCTTGGTTAGTACTTGGATGGGTGACCGCCTAGGAATACCAAGTGTTGTAGTCATTTCACTATTTGCACAAAGTATGCTTTGAATTGCCCATAAATGTCGTCAAAACAGACTAACAAACGTCTACGGCCATACCAGGTTGAAAGCACCTGATCTCGTTCGATCTCGGCAGTTAAGCAACCTCGGGCTTGGTTGGTACTTGGATGGGTGACCTCCTAGGAATACCAAGAGTTGTAGTCATTTTTCTATTTATACAAAGTATGCTTTGAATTGCGCATAAAGATCGTCATAACAGACTAACAAACGTCTACGGCCATACCAGGTTGAAAGCGCCCGATCTCGTTCGATCTCGGCAGTTAAGCAACCTCGGGCTTGGTTAGTACTTGGATGGGTGACCGCCTAGGAATACCAAGTGTTGTAGTCATTTTACTATTTACCCAAAGTATGCTTTGAATTGCCCATAAATGTCGTCAAAACAAACTAACAAACGTCTACGGCCATACCAGGTTGAAAGCACCCGATATCGTTCGATCTCGGCAGTTAAGCAACCTCGGGCTTGGTTAGTACTTGGATGGGTGACCGCCTAGGAATACCAAGTGTTGTAGTCATTTTTCTATTTACACAAAGTATGCTTTGAATTGCGCATAAAGATCGTCATAACAGACTAACAAACGTCTACGGCCATACCAGGTTGAAAGCACCCGATCTCGTTCGATCTCGGCAGTTGAGCAACCTCGGGCTTGGTTGGTACTTGGATGGGTGACCGCCTAGGAATACCAAGTGTTGTAGTCATTTTTCTGTTTACACAAAGTATGCTTTGAATTGCGCATAAAGATCGTCATAACAGACTAACAAACGTCTACGGCCATACCAGGTTGAAAGCACCCGATCTCGTTCGATCTCGGCAGTTAAGCAACCTCGGGCTTGGTTAGTACTTGGATGGGTGACCGCCTAGGAATACCAAGTGTTGTAGTCATTTTACTATTTGCACAAAGTATGCTTTGAATTGCCCATAAATGTCGTCAAAACAGACTAACAAACGTCTACGGCCATACCAGGTTGAAAGCACCCGATCTCGTTCGATCTCGGCAGTTAAGCAACCTCGGGCTTGGTTAGTACTTGGATGGGTGACCCCCTAGGAATACCAAGTGTTGTAGTCATTTTTCTGTTTACACAAAGTATGCTTTGAATTGCGCATAAAGATCGTCATAACAGACTAACATACGTCTACGGCCATACCAGGTTGAAAGCACCCGATCTCGTTCGATCTCGGCAGTTAAGCAACCTCGGGCTTGGTTAGTACTTGGATGGGTGACCGCCTAGGAATACCAAGTGTTGTAGTCATTTCACTATTTGCACAAAGTATGCTTTGAATTGCCCATAAATGTCGTCAAAACAGACTAACAAACGTCTACGGCCATACCAGGTTGAAAGCACCTGATCTCGTTCGATCTCGGCAGTTAAGCAACCTCGGGCTTGGTTGGTACTTGGATGGGTGACCTCCTAGGAATACCAAGAGTTGTAGTCATTTTTCTATTTATACAAAGTATGCTTTGAATTGCGCATAAAGATCGTCATAACAGACTAACAAACGTCTACGGCCATACCAGGTTGAAAGCGCCCGATCTCGTTCGATCTCGGCAGTTAAGCAACCTCGGGCTTGGTTAGTACTTGGATGGGTGACCGCCTAGGAATACCAAGTGTTGTAGTCATTTTACTATTTACCCAAAGTATGCTTTGAATTGCCCATAAATGTCGTCAAAACAAACTAACAAACGTCTACGGCCATACCAGGTTGAAAGCACCCGATATCGTTCGATCTCGGCAGTTAAGCAACCTCGGGCTTGGTTAGTACTTGGATGGGTGACCGCCTAGGAATACCAAGTGTTGTAGTCATTTTTCTATTTACACAAAGTATGCTTTGAATTGCGCATAAAGATCGTCATAACAGACTAACAAACGTCTACGGCCATACCAGGTTGAAAGCACCCGATCTCGTTCGATCTCGGCAGTTGAGCAACCTCGGGCTTGGTTGGTACTTGGATGGGTGACCGCCTAGGAATACCAAGTGTTGTAGTCATTTTTCTGTTTACACAAAGTATGCTTTGAATTGCGCATAAAGATCGTCATAACAGACTAACAAACGTCTACGGCCATACCAGGTTGAAAGCACCCGATCTCGTTCGATCTCGGCAGTTAAGCAACCTCGGGCTTGGTTAGTACTTGGATGGGTGACCGCCTAGGAATACCAAGTGTTGTAGTCATTTTTCTATTTACACAAAGTATGCTTTGAATTGCGCATCAATGTCGTCATAACAGACTAACAAACATCTACGGCCATACCAGGTTGAAAGCACCCGATCTCGTTCGATCTCGGCAGTTAAGCAACCTCGGGCTTGGTTAGTAATTGGATGGGTGACCGCCTAGGAATAACAAGTGTTGTAGTCATTTTTCTGTTTACACAAAGTATGCTTTGAATTGCCTGTAAATGTCGTCAAAACAGACTAACAAACGTCTACGGCCATACCAGGTTGAAAGCACCCGATCTCGTTCGATCTCGGCAGTTGAGCAACCTCGGGCTTGGTTGGTACTTGGATGGGTGACCTCCTAGGAATACCAAGTGTTGTAGTCATTTTTCTATTTATACAAAGTATGCTTTGAATTGTAACCGAAATTAGCTTGTCTTGGGCTTAGGCTACTCTGCACTAACGGCTTATCGCAGAGGCTTGGAGTCACACGACCAAGGTGGCTATTTTTGTAATACAATAGAAAAACGCTAATAGGTATAAAAAGAATAAAACGATAAAAGCGCGAATAAAACAACGTTTGTTTTAAGACTGGCACAAAATACACATTCCACTACGACTAGCGTTCATCAGCAATTACCACATAAGATCTCCCACCAAAAACAGTGTTTACCACACGCCACCGCCAGAGAACTGTCTGGCTTTTGCTCATTATTTCTCTCGCCAGCGCTTGACCAATCATTTCTGCCCGCGTTTGCCACGCAAGCATGATCACTGGGGCATATTAAAACGAGTAAATTGCAAAATAATTACAAATATATTATAAAGGTGAGTGTGAAAAGTAAACAAAGAAAAACATGTGAGTTAAAGTGAAGGTGAAGTGAAAATACAAAAAGAAATAAAGCGTGTGAAAAACAAAACGAACAAAGACGTTTACACCCCCCACGTTAAAAATTGTCCTACTCCGTTAGGACGCTTGATAAAATTTGGTTTGTCGCCGATTTCGCTGTGGCCGGCTATCATTCATCGTCGCCGCATCGTCATTTATGTCGGCGCCCAAACCTTGACCAACGTCCATCAATGGCCGCGTAGGCAACCCTGTATCCTTCGCGGTGGGTGTGTCCGTGCGTGTTTCGCTTTGTGGTGTGTAGATAACAAAATTGTCTGTGTCGTGCAGCCCGAGCTCATCTGGCTGCGTGTTTCGGCGTTCTTTTTCATGGTAAGGCATGTTTGCCTTTTTCAAGCAGTTAAAATGTACTTGCTGCTGTTTGCCATCCTCTCCTTCAATAAGGTAATTCACCATACCGTGTTGCTCAATAACTTTAAAAGGGCCTTTGTATGGTCTGATGAATTTTCGGCACTCTCCAGGCGGAACCACCGGATTCTCCAAAAGAACGATGTCGCCTTTCTTGATTTCGTCTCCATGCCGTCGTCTATTGTATTGTTCTTGCATGTGAACTCGTTGGGTCGTCAGGGTTTCTCTGGCTACTTCCTCAGCCAGCCGCAACCGAGCTCGTAGCCCATCCAAATAAACCAGCGGAGTCGTTGCCACTTCTTTATCTGGAGAAATGAGATCGGCGGGTAGGCGCAGTTCGTGTCCTGTAAGTAGAAAGTGAGGGGATACCCCCGTGCTTTCATGCCGGCTTGCGTTGTACGAAGCCACCACCGCCGACAGTGCTTCATCCCATTGTTTATTATCGCGTTGGACGTAATTGCGGAGCATTGTTATGATGGTGCGGTTGTTGCGTTCGACTCCCCCATCGCGGGGTGATATGGCGTCGTTCGGGTCTTTTTACAACCCATCAACCTCACCAGTTCTGCAAATAATTTGCTTTCGAAATTCCCCCCTTGATCGGAGTGAATTACCTCAGGTACCCCATGTACCGTTAGCCACCTGTGAAACAAAATGCTCGCTGTTTCATGTGCGGTTTGATGCCGCATAGGCCACGCTCTGACATATTTTGTGAATAAATCACAAGCGACTAGGATATACTGGTATTCTGTCCTAGTTAACGGAAGTGGACCAAGCACATCAATCTCAACGCGTTGCATCGGTCGCATTTCTTGTGATGGAACTAACGGTGCTCGGGTGGTAGTGGTTGGTTTCTTATTTCGTTGACAGTGTTCGCATTTACGGCAATAAGCCTCGGTCTCTTCTCTCCATTTTAGCCAGTAAAAACGCTGTGACAGTTTGCTCAGGGTTTTAGCCATTCCCAAGTGTCCCCCGCCATGTACCTGGTCGTGGCACGCGGACAGCACTTCGCTGCGCATGGCAAAGGGTACCAACACTTTCTGAACATCGTTTAAACCTGACACCGCACCAGGGTCAGTAATGAATAGCACCCCACCGTGACATGAGAGCCGCTTGAAAAGGCTCCATAAGTGTTTTGTCTCTGCCGACAGGCGTTTAACGTGGCGAAAAGACGGCCTTATACCCTGTTGCACCCATTTCACTACAGGACGCAAACTTAAGTCCCCATACTGCGCTTCTGCTACATGGGTGGACTCATACCCGTACTCCGCCTTTAAATCAAGTGCAAGTACCTCTTCCAATGACTCATCCTCACGAACTGTGTAAGGGAATCCGTCATCTTCCGGTTGCCTCCGGCTAAGCGCGTCTGCGTTTGTGTGCTTCTTTCCGGGCCGGTGTTGAAGATCAAAATTGTAACTAGCCAGGTGTTCAACCCATCGAGCACATTGTCCATAGAGTTCCCTGGATCTCCACAGCCAGCGAAGGGATGAATGGTCTGTGCGCAACAAAAATTTCGATCCGAGCAAATAACTGCGATACAACTTAGTCGCAAATATGACGGCCAGCAATTCCTTGCGAGTTGTGGAATAATGCTTTTCAGCTTTGCTCAATGATCTACTGCCGTAAGCGATCACATGCTCCTTACCGTCAATTTCCTGACCGAGAACACAACCCACGGCTGTGTCCGAGGCATCGGTGTCCAACACGAAGGGTCGGCTAAAGTCGGGATACTGTAGGACTGGAGCTGTTGTCAGAATTCTTTTCAGGCTGGCGAACGCCTGCTGGCAACTGTCCGTCCAGAGAAAACGATGTCCCTTTTCTGTCAATTTGTGTAAGGGGGAGGCGATACGAGCGTAATCTTTAAAAAACTTTCTGTAATACGATGTAAGACCCACAAATTGACGCACCTGTTTTACAGATTTTGGTACTGGCCAATCTTTAACTGATTGTACCTTATCGGGGTCGCATCGTATTCCTTGTTTTGACACTATGTGGCCAAGGAATCGCACTTCATCTTTGAACAGGTCGCACTTCGTGGGCTTTAGTGTAAGTCCAGCCGACTCTAGGCGTGAAAGAACATCTTCAAGACGCTGCATGTGTTCGTTGAAATTTCTACCATAAACAATCACATCGTCTAAGTATGCGAGTGTTCCTTGCCACTCTATACCCTGCAGCACAATACGCATTAGGTGTTGGAAGCTTGCCGCTGAGTTGCATAATCCCATAGGCATCACGGTGAATTCAAACAAACCCATGTGACTGGCAAAGGCTGTCTTCTCCCTTGATTGTTCGTCCATGGGGATCTGCCAGTAGCCAGATTTCAGATCAAGGGTGGAAAAGAAACGTGACCCAGACATTTCATCCAGGCTATCATCAACCCGGGGAATAGGGTAACTGTTTTTTTTGGTTGCTTCGTTTACTTGTCGATAGTCGACGCAAAATCGTAACTCACCAGACTTCTTTTTCACCAGAACAATTGAACTTGACCATGGCGAGGTTGAAGGTCTCACGAGTCCTTGGCTTCGCATTTCGTTGATGATCTTCTCAACCTCCGTTTTATGATGGATGGACATTCTTCGAGGATGTTGACGAATTGGTGCCGCATCCCCGGTGTCGATCGAATGTCGAACAAGATCAGTCCGGCCTAGGTCAAAGTTACATGTCGAAAATGCTTTTTGATGGCGGCAAAGAAGTTTTAAAACATCCGCCCTCTGGGTTGCCGACAACCCATCTCCGATACTCACGCCTTGGTGAATGCATTCCCAGCTTTCTTCATTGGTCGGTGTCTGTGCATAGGAGATATTGCAAACTTCCTCTGTAGGTTGCACACCGCTATCTTCAACAACAACACACCATTCCGACGATGGGCATGCAACGTTGCCAAAGGCGTGTACTGGAATCGCGACAGCAACCCTGGTTGCTGATGGTACTAGGATTGGGTCATCGCTAAAATTGGCTATACGTATGTTTACCTCATTTTTCCGCACAGTTGAAACACAGTTCGCTGTACAGAGTCCAATCTTGTCTGTAAATCCAGGTCTTCGCGCAATATACACTTCAAAGTCGGGGATGTCTTCTTTGCGGGCGTCAAGGTGGTAACGACATGTGATCCACACCTCCGACATTGGAGGGACTTCTGTGGCGTCGGTCACACAAATATCTCTGGTACGTTGTACGAAAGACGACGAGAGTAATGGTACCTGGGCACGGCCCGCTGACAACAAATTTTGGTCGTAACACACACTGCAGCGGTTCTTCTGCAGAAAATCCAATCCCAAAATTAAGTGGTGAGTGACGCCCGACGCGACATATAAACACGTGGGTGCATCTAGCCCTCCCAGTTTAACATTCACAGTGATTTTTCCAATAACTGAAACCAAACTACCATTAACTCCAGAAAAGCGTTCGTTTTGGCCCAGCGGGGAGATTTTGAGGCGATCATTGCTCAACGTCTCTAAACACTTTTGGCTAATCAAAGATACACTTGCACCAGTATCAACTAAAGCACATACCGGCTCCGAAGCGATGGAAACGTTGACAAACCGGACTAATTGGGGTTTGGTGGGACTCTTGCGCATGTTCTGATTAGGATTCGAAGTTTTGGTTTCCGTGTCCTTCAAACATACACTTGCTTTTGCCTCTTGGGTCACAGGGGTACCAGGTCTTTTATTGAAATTCCTGCGAGGCGTAAAACTGGTATGAAAGCCGCGCTTACCTTGCATGGGGCAAAATCTTTGCAAATGTCCTGGTTTACCACAGGCGAAACAGCGTCGATCCAACCTGTCTGCCATCTGATGTAGTGTTGGTTTCCCCAATCGCTGCACCTCGCGGCGTACCAGCTCAATTTCCTTCTGGAGCGCGGTCACAGTTTTTTGGAATTCTCGAACGCCGATGTCTGCATCCTTTTCCGGTTGTTTTGATTCTGATGGACCTTGAACATCACGACGACACACGCCTAAAACCTGGGACATTTCCGGTACATGCGTGGACAAAACCATCTGAGCGGCCGTCCAAAAGTCCCGTTTATATTCCAACCGTTGCGGCAAGGACCTGGCCATGTGCTGGTCCAACATGCCAACAAAGAGTAATGAATATAAAACCTCATTTTTAATAGTCTCCTCCGTGGGATAAGCCTTGTCGCCAAGAGCTTTCAAAGCATACACAAAGTCCTTAATGCTTTCCTGTGGCAACTGCCGCCGGCCAAACAACATCGCGCGTGTTTCATGGAGGCGCGAGTGGTCAGAACCTTGCTTTAGGGCGCGGCTAATTAACTCATCGTACTTCAGTTGAAAAACATTATTGTCGTTTCCCTGAACTAGCCAGCGGAGGTCATCATCAATTGATGTCAAAAAAAGATGACGATTCACTTCCTCACTAGCTTTCACACTCTCACAGTACGATTCAAATAAGGCAACAAACTGGCCAACATCTTGTCCCGGTACAAAGCGCGGTGGCGATAAAAACAAATTAAAAGACATTAAGTTCTCTGAAAGCCGTGTGACCCCTTATAAGCGATAGCAGAGTCCTGGCGTGCTCGCCAAATGTAACCGAAATTAGCTTGTCTTGGGCCTAGGCTACTCTGCACTAACGGCCTATCGCAGAGGCCTGGAGTCACACGACCAAAGTGGCTATTTTTGTAATACAATAGAAAAAGGCTAATAGGTATAAAAAGATTAAAACGATAAAAGCGAGAATAAAACAACGTTTGTTCTAAGACTGGCACAAAATACACATTCCACTACGACTAGCGTTCATCAGCAATTACCACATAAGATCTCCCACCAAAAACAGTGTTTACCACACGCCACCGCCAGAGAACTGTCTGGCTTTTCGCTCATTATTTCTCTCGCCAGCGCTTGACCAATCATTTCTGCCCGCGTTTGGCACGCAAGCATGATCACTCGGGCATATCAAAACGAGTAAATTGCAAAATAATTACTAATATATTATAAAGGTGAGTGTGAAAAGTAAACAAAGAAAAACATGTGAGTTAAAGTGAAGGTGAAGTGAAAATACAAAAAGAAATAAAGCGTGTGAAAAACAAAACGAACAAAGACGTTTACAGAATTGCGCATGAAGATCGTCATAACAGACTAACAAACGTCTACGGTCATACCAGGTTGAAAGCACCCGATCTCGTTCGATCTCGGCAGTTAAGCAACCTCGGGCTTGGTTAGTACTTGGATGGGTAACCGCCTAGGAATACCAAGTGTTGTAGTCATTTTTCTATTTACCCAAAGTATGCTTTGAATTGCGCATCAATGTCGTGAAAACAGACTAACAAACGTCTACGGCCATACCAGGTTGAAAGCACCCGATCTCGTTCGATTTCGGCAGTTAAGCAACCTCGGGCTTGGTTAGTACTTGGATGGGTGACCGCCTAGGAATACCAAGTGTTGTAGTCATTTTTCTATTTACCCAAAGTATGCTTTGAATTGCGCATCAATGTCGTGAAAACAAACTAACAAACGTCTACGGCCATACCAGGTTGAAAGCACCCGATCTCGTTCGATCTCGGCAGTTAAGCAACCTCGGGCTTGGTTAGTACTTGGATGGGTGACCGCCTGGGAATACCAAGTGTTGTAGTCATTTTTCTATTTACATAAAGTATGCTTTGAATTCCCTGTAAATGTCGTCAAAACAGACTAACAAACGTCTACGGCCATACCAGGATGAAAGCACCCGATCTCGTTCGATCTCGGCAGTTAAGCAACCTCGGGCTTGGTTAGTACTTGGATGGGTGACCGCCTAGGAATACCAAGTGTTGTAGTCATTTTTCTATTTACACAAAGTATGCTTTGAATTGCGCATAAAGATCGTCATAACAGACTAACAAACGTCTACGGCCATACCAGGTTGAAAGCACCAGATCTCGTTGGATCTTGGCAGTTGAGCAACCTCGGGCTTGGTTGGTACTTGGATGGGTGAACACCTAGGAATACCAAGTGTTGTAGTCATTTTTCTGTTTACCCAAAGTATGCTTTGAATTGCGCATAAATGTCGTCAAAACAGACTAACAAACGTCTGCGGCCATACCAGATTGAAAGCACCCGTTCTCGTTCGATCTCGGCAGTTAAGCAACCTCGGGCTTGGTTAGTAATTGGATGGGTTACCGCCTAGGAATACCAAGTGTTGTATTCATTTTACTATTTGCACAAAGTATGCTTTGAATTGCCCATAAATGTCGTCAAAACAGACTAACAAACGTCTACGGCCATACCAGGTTGAAAGCACCCGATCTCGTTCGATCTCGGCAGTTAAGCAACCTCGGGCTTGGTTAGTACTTGGATGGGTGACCGCCTAGGAATACCAAGTGTTGTAGTCATTTTACTATTTGCACAAAGTATACTTTGAATTGCCCATAAATGTCGTCAAAACAGACTAACAAACGTCTAAGGCCATACCAGGTTGAAAGCACCCGATCTCGTTCGATCTCGGCAGTTAAGCAACCTCGGGCTTGGTTGGTACTTGGATGGGTGACCGCCTAGGAATACCAAGTGTTGTAGTCATTTTTCTATTTACCCCAAGTATGCTTTGAATTGCGCATCAATGTCGTGAAAACAGACTAACAAACGTCTACGGCCATACCAGGTTGAAAGCACCCGATCTCGTTCGATTTCGGCAGTTAAGCAACCTCGGGCTTGGTTAGTACTTGGATGGGTGACCGCCTAGGAATACCAAGTGTTGTAGTCATTTTTCTATTTACCCAAAGTATGCTTTGAATTGCGCATCAATGTCGTGAAAACAGACTAACAAACGTCTACGGCCATACCAGGTTGAAAGCACCCGATCTCGTTCGATTTCGGCAGTTAAGCAACCTCGGGCCTGGTTAGTACTTGGATGGGTGACCGCCTAGGAATACCAAGTGTTGTAGTCATTTTTCTATTTACCCAAAGTATGCTTTGAATTGCGCATCAATGTCGTGAAAACAGACTAACAAACGTCTACGGCCATACCAGGTTGAAAGCACCCGATCTCGTTCGATCTCGGCAGTTAAGCAACCTCGGGCTTGGTTAGTATTTGGATGGGTGTCCTCTTTGGTATACCAAGTGTTGTAGTCATTTTTCTATTTACCCAAAGTATGCTTTGAATTGCCCATAAATGTCGTCAAAACAGACTAACAAACGTCTACGGCCATACCAGGTTGAAAGCACCCGATCTCGTTCGATCTCGGCAGTTAAGCAACCTCGGGCTTGGTTGGTACTTGGATGGGTGACATCCTAGGAATACCAAGTGTTGTAGTCATTTTTCTATTTATACAAAGTATGCTTTGAATTGCGCATAAAGATCGTCATAACAGACTAACAAACGTCTACGGCCATACCAGGTTGAAAGCACACGATCTCGTTCGATCTCGGCAGTTAAGCAACCTCGGGCTTGGTTAGTATTTGGATGGGTGTCCTCTTTGGTATACCAAGTGTTGTAGTCATTTTTCTATTTACCCAAAGTATGCTTTGAATTGCCCATATATGTCGTCAAAACAGACTAACAAACGTCTACGGCCATACCAGGTTGAAAGCACCCGATCTCGTTCGATCTCGGCAGTTAAGCAACCTCGGGCTTGGTAAGTACTTGGATTGGTGACCGCCTAGGAATACCAAGTGTTGTAGTCATTTTACTGTTTGCACAAAGTATGCTTTGAATTGCCCATAAATGTCGTCAAAACAGACTAACAAACGTCTACGGCCATACCAGGTTGAAAGCACCCGATCTCGTTCGATCTCGGCAGTTAAGCAACCTCGGGCTTGGTTGGTACTTGGATGGGTGACATCCTAGGAATACCAAGTGTTGTAGTCATTTTTCTATTTATACAAAGTATGCTTTGAATTGCGCATAAAGATCGTCATAACAGACTAACAAACGTCTACGGCCATACCAGGTTGAAAGCACACGATCTCGTTCGATCTCGGCAGTTAAGCAACCTCGGGCTTGGTTAGTATTTGGATGGGTGTCCTCTTTGGTATACCAAGTGTTGTAGTCATTTTTCTATTTACCCAAAGTATGCTTTGAATTGCCCATAAATGTCGTCAAAACAGACTAACAAACGTCTACGGCCATACCAGGTTGAAAGCACCCGATCTCGTTCGATCTCGGCAGTTAAGCAACCTCGGGCTTGGTTGGTACTTGGATGGGTGACATCCTAGGAATACCAAGAGTTGTAGTCATTTTTCTATTTATACAAAGTATGCTTTGAATTGCGCATAAAGATCGTCATAACAGACTAACAAACGTCTACGGCCATACCAGGTTGAAAGCACACGATCTCGTTCGATCTCGGCAGTTAAGCAACCTCGGGCTTGGTTAGTACTTGGATGGGTGACCGCCTAGGAATACCAAGTGTTGTAGTCATTTTTCTGTTTACCCAAAGTATGCTTTGAATTGCGCATAAATGTCGTCAAAACAGTCTAACAAACGTCTACGGCCATACCAGGTTGAAAGCACCCGATCTCGTTCGATCTCGGCAGTTAAGCAACCTCGGGCTTGGTAAGTACTTGGATTGGTGACCGCCTAGGAATACCAAGTGTTGTAGTCATTTTACTGTTTGCACAAAGTATGCTTTGAATTGCCCATCAATGTCGTCAAAACAGACTAACAAACGTCTACGGCCATACCAGGTTGAAAGCACCCGATCTCGTTCGATCTCGGCAGTTAAGCAACCTCGGGCTTGGTTGGTACTTGGATGGGTGACATCCTAGGAATACCAAGTGTTGTAGTCATTTTTCTATTTATACAAAGTATGCTTTGAATTGCGCATAAAGATCGTCATAACAGACTAACAAACGTCTACGGCCATACCAGGTTGAAAGCACACGATCTCGTTCGATCTCGGCAGTTAAGCAACCTCGGGCTTGGTTAGTATTTGGATGGGTGTCCTCTTTGGTATACCAAGTGTTGTAGTCATTTTTCTATTTACCCAAAGTATGCTTTGAATTGCCCATATATGTCGTCAAAACAGACTAACAAACGTATACGGCCATACCAGGTTGAAAGCACCCGATCTCGTTCGATCTCGGCAGTTAAGCAACCTCGGGCTTGGTTAGTACTTGGATGGGTGACCGCCTAGGAATACCAAGTGTTGTAGACAATTTTCTATTTCCACAAAGTATGCTTTGAATTGCGCATAAAGATCGTCATAACAGACTAACAATCGTCTACGGCCATACCAGGTTGAAAGCACCCGATCTCGTTCGATCTCGGATGTTTAGCAACCTCGGGCTTGGTTAGTACTTGGATGGGTGACCGCCTAGGAATACCAAGTGTTGTAGTCATTTTTCTATTTGCACAAAGTATACTTTGAATTGCCCATAAATGTCGTCAAAACAGATTAACAAACGTCTAAGGCCACACCAGGTTGAAAGCACCCGATCTCGTTCGATCTCGGCAGTTAAGTAACCTCGGGCTTGGTTGGTACTTGGATGGGTGACCGCCTAGGAATACCAAGTGTTGTAGTCATTTTTCTATTTGCACAAAGTATACTTTGAATTGCCCATAAATGTCGTCAAAACAGACTAACAAACGTCTACGGCCATACCAGGTTGAAAGCACACGATCTCGTTCGATCTCGGCAGTTAAGTAACCTCGGGCTTGGTTGGTACTTGGATGGGTGACATCCTAGGAATACCAAGTGTTGTAGTCATTTTTCTATTTGCACAAAGTATACTTTGAATTGCCCATAAATGTCGTCAAAACAGATTAACAAACGTCTAAGGCCACACCAGGTTGAAAGCACCCGATCTCGTTCGATCTCGGCAGTTAAGCAACCTCGGGCTTGGTTGGTACTTGGATGGGTGACCGCCTAGGAATACCAAGTGTTGTATTCATTTTACTATTTGCACAAAGTATGCTTTGAATTGCCCATAAAGGTCGTCAAAACAGACTAACAAACGTCTACGGCCATACCAGGTTGAAAGCACACGATCTCGTTCGATCTCGGCAGTTAAGCAACCTCGGGCTTGGTTGGTACTTGGATGGGTGACATCCTAGGAATACCAAGTGTTGTAGTCATTTTTCTATTTATACAAAGTATGCTTTGAATTGCGCATAAAGATCGTCATAACAGACTAACAAACGTCTACGGCCATACCAGGTTGAAAGCACACGATCTCGTTCGATCTCGGCAGTTAAGCAACCTCGGGCTTGGTTAGTACTTGGATGGGTGACCGCCTAGGAATACCAAGTGTTGTAGTCATTTTTCTGTTTACCCAAAGTATGCTTTGAATTGCGCATAAATGTCGTCAAAACAGTCTAACAAACGTCTACGGCCATACCAGGTTGAAAGCACCCGATCTCGTTCGATCTCGGCAGTTAAGCAACCTCGGGCTTGGTAAGTACTTGGATTGGTGACCGCCTAGGAATACCAAGTGTTGTAGTCATTTTACTGTTTGCACAAAGTGTGCTTTGAATTGCCCATAAATGTCGTCAAAACAGACTAACAAACGTCTACGGCCATACCAGGTTGAAAGCACCCGATCTCGTTCGATCTCGGCAGTTAAGCAACCTCGGGCTTGGTTGGTACTTGGATGGGTGACATCCTAGGAATACCAAGTGTTGTAGTCATTTTTCTATTTATACAAAGTATGCTTTGAATTGCGCATAAAGATCGTCATAACAGACTAACAAACGTCTACGGCCATACCAGGTTGAAAGCACACGATCTCGTTCGATCTCGGCAGTTAAGCAACCTCGGGCTTGGTTAGTATTTGGATGGGTGTCCTCTTTGGTATACCAAGTGTTGTAGTCATTTTTCTATTTACCCAAAGTATGCTTTGAATTGCCCATAAATGTCGTCAAAACAGACTAACAAACGTCTACGGCCATACCAGGTTGAAAGCACCCGATCTCGTTCGATCTCGGCAGTTAAGCAACCTCGGGCTTGGTTGGTACTTGGATGGGTGACATCCTAGGAATACCAAGAGTTGTAGTCATTTTTCTATTTATACAAAGTATGCTTTGAATTGCGCATAAAGATCGTCATAACAGACTAACAAACGTCTACGGCCATACCAGGTTGAAAGCACACGATCTCGTTCGATCTCGGCAGTTAAGCAACCTCGGGCTTGGTTAGTACTTGGATGGGTGACCGCCTAGGAATACCAAGTGTTGTAGTCATTTTTCTGTTTACCCAAAGTATGCTTTGAATTGCGCATAAATGTCGTCAAAACAGTCTAACAAACGTCTACGGCCATACCAGGTTGAAAGCACCCGATCTCGTTCGATCTCGGCAGTTAAGCAACCTCGGGCTTGGTAAGTACTTGGATTGGTGACCGCCTAGGAATACCAAGTGTTGTAGTCATTTTACTGTTTGCACAAAGTATGCTTTGAATTGCCCATCAATGTCGTCAAAACAGACTAACAAACGTCTACGGCCATACCAGGTTGAAAGCACCCGATCTCGTTCGATCTCGGCAGTTAAGCAACCTCGGGCTTGGTTGGTACTTGGATGGGTGACATCCTAGGAATACCAAGTGTTGTAGTCATTTTTCTATTTATACAAAGTATGCTTTGAATTGCGCATAAAGATCGTCATAACAGACTAACAAACGTCTACGGCCATACCAGGTTGAAAGCACACGATCTCGTTCGATCTCGGCAGTTAAGCAACCTCGGGCTTGGTTAGTATTTGGATGGGTGTCCTCTTTGGTATACCAAGTGTTGTAGTCATTTTTCTATTTACCCAAAGTATGCTTTGAATTGCCCATATATGTCGTCAAAACAGACTAACAAACGTATACGGCCATACCAGGTTGAAAGCACCCGATCTCGTTCGATCTCGGCAGTTAAGCAACCTCGGGCTTGGTTAGTACTTGGATGGGTGACCGCCTAGGAATACCAAGTGTTGTAGACAATTTTCTATTTCCACAAAGTATGCTTTGAATTGCGCATAAAGATCGTCATAACAGACTAACAATCGTCTACGGCCATACCAGGTTGAAAGCACCCGATCTCGTTCGATCTCGGATGTTTAGCAACCTCGGGCTTGGTTAGTACTTGGATGGGTGACCGCCTAGGAATACCAAGTGTTGTAGTCATTTTTCTATTTGCACAAAGTATACTTTGAATTGCCCATAAATGTCGTCAAAACAGATTAACAAACGTCTAAGGCCACACCAGGTTGAAAGCACCCGATCTCGTTCGATCTCGGCAGTTAAGTAACCTCGGGCTTGGTTGGTACTTGGATGGGTGACCGCCTAGGAATACCAAGTGTTGTAGTCATTTTTCTATTTGCACAAAGTATACTTTGAATTGCCCATAAATGTCGTCAAAACAGACTAACAAACGTCTACGGCCATACCAGGTTGAAAGCACACGATCTCGTTCGATCTCGGCAGTTAAGTAACCTCGGGCTTGGTTGGTACTTGGATGGGTGACATCCTAGGAATACCAAGTGTTGTAGTCATTTTTCTATTTGCACAAAGTATACTTTGAATTGCCCATAAATGTCGTCAAAACAGATTAACAAACGTCTAAGGCCACACCAGGTTGAAAGCACCCGATCTCGTTCGATCTCGGCAGTTAAGCAACCTCGGGCTTGGTTGGTACTTGGATGGGTGACCGCCTAGGAATACCAAGTGTTGTATTCATTTTACTATTTGCACAAAGTATGCTTTGAATTGCCCATAAAGGTCGTCAAAACAGACTAACAAACGTCTACGGCCATACCAGGTTGAAAGCACACGATCTCGTTCGATCTCGGCAGTTAAGCAACCTCGGGCTTGGTTGGTACTTGGATGGGTGACATCCTAGGAATACCAAGTGTTGTAGTCATTTTTCTATTTATACAAAGTATGCTTTGAATTGCGCATAAAGATCGTCATAACAGACTAACAAACGTCTACGGCCATACCAGGTTGAAAGCACACGATCTCGTTCGATCTCGGCAGTTAAGCAACCTCGGGCTTGGTTAGTACTTGGATGGGTGACCGCCTAGGAATACCAAGTGTTGTAGTCATTTTTCTGTTTACCCAAAGTATGCTTTGAATTGCGCATAAATGTCGTCAAAACAGTCTAACAAACGTCTACGGCCATACCAGGTTGAAAGCACCCGATCTCGTTCGATCTCGGCAGTTAAGCAACCTCGGGCTTGGTAAGTACTTGGATTGGTGACCGCCTAGGAATACCAAGTGTTGTAGTCATTTTACTGTTTGCACAAAGTGTGCTTTGAATTGCCCATAAATGTCGTCAAAACAGACTAACAAACGTCTACGGCCATACCAGGTTGAAAGCACCCGATCTCGTTCGATCTCGGCAGTTAAGCAACCTCGGGCTTGGTTGGTACTTGGATGGGTGACATCCTAGGAATACCAAGTGTTGTAGTCATTTTTCTATTTATACAAAGTATGCTTTGAATTGCGCATAAAGATCGTCATAACAGACTAACAAACGTCTTCGGCCATACCAGGTTGAAAGCACACGATCTCGTTCGATCTCGGCAGTTAAGCAACCTCGGGCTTGGTTAGTATTTGGATGGGTGTCCTCTTTGGTATACCAAGTGTTGTAGTCATTTTTCTATTTACCCAAAGTATGCTTTGAATTGCCCATAAATGTCGTCAAAACAGACTAACAAACGTCTACGGCCATACCAGGTTGAAAGCACACGATCTCGTTCGATCTCGGCAGTTAAGCAACCTCGGGCTTGGTTGGTACTTGGATGGGTGACATCCTAGGAATACCAAGTGTTGTAGTCATTTTTCTATTTATACAAAGTATGCTTTGAATTGCGCATAAAGATCGTCATAACAGACTTACAAACGTCTACGGCCATACCAGGTTGAAAGCACCCGATCTCGTTCGATCTCGGCAGTTAAGTAACCTCGGGCTTGGTTGGTACTTGGATGGGTGACCGCCTAGGAATACCAAGTGTTGTAGTCATTTTTCTATTTGCACAAAGTATACTTTGAATTGCCCATAAATGTCGTCAAAACAGACTAACAAACGTCTACGGCCATACCAGGTTGAAAGCACACGATCTCGTTCGATCTCGGCAGTTAAGTAACCTCGGGCTTGGTTGGTACTTGGATGGGTGACATCCTAGGAATACCAAGTGTTGTAGTCATTTTTCTATTTGCACAAAGTATACTTTGAATTGCGCATAAAGATCGTCATAACAGACTAACAAACGTCTACGGCCATACCAGGTTGAAAGCACACGATCTCGTTCGATCTCGGCAGTTAAGCAACCTCGGGCTTGGTTAGTATTTGGATGGGTGTCCTCTTTGGTATACCAAGTGTTGTAGTCATTTTTCTATTTACCCAAAGTATGCTTTGAATTGCCCATATATGTCGTCAAAACAGACTAACAAACGTCTACGGCCATACCAGGTTGAAAGCACCCGATCTCGTTCGATCTCGGCAGTTAAGCAACCTCGGGCTTGGTTAGTACTTGGATGGGTGACCGCCTAGGAATACCAAGTGTTGTAGACAATTTTCTATTTCCACAAAGTATGCTTTGAATTGCGCATAAAGATCGTCATAACAGACTAACAATCGTCTACGGCCATACCAGGTTGAAAGCACCCGATCTCGTTCGATCTCGGCAGTTAAGCAACCTCGGGCTTGGTAAGTACTTGGATTGGTGACCGCCTAGGAATACCAAGTGTTGTAGTCATTTTACTGTTTGCACAAAGTATGCTTTGAATTGCCCATAAATGTCGTCAAAACAGACTAACAAACGTCTACGGCCATACCAGGTTGAAAGCACCCGATCTCGTTCGATCTCGGCAGTTAAGCAACCTCGGGCTTGGTTGGTACTTGGATGGGTGACATCCTAGGAATACCAAGTGTTGTAGTCATTTTTCTATTTATACAAAGTATGCTTTGAATTGCGCATAAAGATCGTCATAACAGACTAACAAACGTCTACGGCCATACCAGGTTGAAAGCACACGATCTCGTTCGATCTCGGCAGTTAAGCAACCTCGGGCTTGGTTAGTATTTGGATGGGTGTCCTCTTTGGTATACCAAGTGTTGTAGTCATTTTTCTATTTACCCAAAGTATGCTTTGAATTGCCCATAAATGTCGTCAAAACAGACTAACAAACGTCTACGGCCATACCAGGTTGAAAGCACCCGATCTCGTTCGATCTCGGCAGTTAAGCAACCTCGGGCTTGGTTGTTACTTGGATGGGTGACATCCTAGGAATACCAAGTGTTGTAGTCATTTTTCTATTTATACAAAGTATGCTTTGAATTGCGCATAAAGATCGTCATAACAGACTAACAAACGTCTACGGCCATACCAGGTTGAAAGCACACGATCTCGTTCGATCTCGGCAGTTAAGCAACCTCGGGCTTGGTTAGTACTTGGATGGGTGACCGCCTAGGAATACCAAGTGTTGTAGTCATTTTTCTGTTTACCCAAAGTATGCTTTGAATTGCGCATTAAGGTCGTCAAAACAGTCTAACAAACGTCTACGGCCATACCAGGTTGAAAGCACCCGATCTCGTTCGATCTCGGCAGTTAAGCAACCTCGGGCTTGGTAAGTACTTGGATTGGTGACCGCCTAGGAATACCAAGTGTTGTAGTCATTTTACTGTTTGCACAAAGTATGCTTTGAATTGCCCATAAATGTCGTCAAAACAGACTAACAAACGTCTACGGCCATACCAGGTTGAAAGCACCCGATCTCGTTCGATCTCGGCAGTTAAGCAACCTCGGGCTTGGTTGGTACTTGGATGGGTGACATCCTAGGAATACCAAGTGTTGTAGTCATTTTTCTATTTATACAAAGTATGCTTTGAATTGCGCATAAAGATCGTCATAACAGACTAACAAACGTCTACGGCCATACCAGGTTGAAAGCACACGATCTCGTTCGATCTCGGCAGTTAAGCAACCTCGGGCTTGGTTAGTATTTGGATGGGTGTCCTCTTTGGTATACCAAGTGTTGTAGTCATTTTTCTATTTACCCAAAGTATGCTTTGAATTGCCCATATATGTCGTCAAAACAGACTAACAAACGTCTACGGCCATACCAGGTTGAAAGCACCCGATCTCGTTCGATCTCGGCAGTTAAGCAACCTCGGGCTTGGTTAGTACTTGGATGGGTGACCGCCTAGGAATACCAAGTGTTGTAGACAATTTTCTATTTCCACAAAGTATGCTTTGAATTGCGCATAAAGATCGTCATAACAGACTAACAATCGTCTACGGCCATACCAGGTTGAAAGCACCCGATCTCGTTCGATCTCGGATGTTTAGCAACCTCGGGCTTGGTTAGTACTTGGATGGGTGACCGCCTAGGAATACCAAGTGTTGTAGTCATTTTTCTATTTGCACAAAGTATACTTTGAATTGCCCATAAATGTCGTCAAAACAGATTAACAAACGTCTAAGGCCACACCAGGTTGAAAGCACCCGATCTCGTTCGATCTCGGCAGTTAAGCAACCTCGGGCTTGGTTGGTACTTGGATGGGTGACCGCCTAGGAATACCAAGTGTTGTATTCATTTTACTATTTGCACAAAGTATGCTTTGAATTGCCCATAAATGTCGTCAAAACAGACTAACAAACGTCTACGGCCATACCAGGTTGAAAGCACACGATCTCGTTCGATCTCGGCAGTTAAGTAACCTCGGGCTTGGTTGGTACTTGGATGGGTGACATCCTAGGAATACCAAGTGTTGTATTCATTTTACTATTTGCACAAAGTATGCTTTGAATTGCCCATAAATGTCGTCAAAACAGACTAACAAACGTCTAAGACCATACCAGGTCGAAAGCACCCGATCTCGTTCGATCTCGGCAGTTAAGCAACCTCGGGCTTGGTAAGTACTTGGATTGGTGACCGCCTAGGAATACCAAGTGTTGTAGTCATTTTACTGTTTGCACAAAGTATGCTTTGAATTACCCATAAATGTCGTCAAAACAGACTAACAAACGTCTACGGCCATACCAGGTTGAAAGCACCCGATCTTGTTCGATCTCGGCAGTTAAGCAACCTCGGGCTTGGTTGGTACTTGGATGGGTGACATCCTAGGAATACCAAGTGTTGTAGTCATTTTTCTATTTATACAAAGTATGCTTTGAATTGCGCATAAAGATCGTTATAACAGACTAACAAACGTCTACGGCCATACCAGGTTGAAAGCACACGATCTCGTTCGATCTCGGCAGTTAAGCAACCTCGGGCTTGGTTAGTACTTGGATGGGTGACCGCCTAGGAATACCAAGTGTTGTAGTCATTTTTCTGTTTACCCAAAGTATGCTTTGAATTGCGCATAAATGTCGTCAAAACAGTCTAACAAACGTCTACGGCCATACCAGGTTGAAAGCACCCGATCTCGTTCGATCTCGGCAGTTAAGCAACCTCGGGCTTGGTAAGTACTTGGTTTGGTGACCGCCTAGGAATACCAAGTGTTGTAGTCATTTTACTGTTTGCACAAAGTATGCTTTGAATTGCCCATAAATGTCGTCAAAACAGACTAACAAACGTCTACGGCCATACCAGGTTGAAAGCACCCGATCTCGTTCGATCTCGGCAGTTAAGCAACCTCGGGCTTGGTTGGTACTTGGATGGGTGACATCCTAGGAATACCAAGTGTTGTAGTCATTTTTCTATTTATACAAAGTATGCTTTGAATTGCGCATAAAGATCGTCATAACAGACTAACAAACGTCTACGGCCATACCAGGTTGAAAGCACACGATCTCGTTCGATCTCGGCAGTTAAGCAACCTCGGGCTTGGTTAGTATTTGGATGGGTGTCCTCTTTGGTATACCAAGTGTTGTAGTCATTTTTCTATTTACCCAAAGTATGCTTTGAATTGCCCATAAATGTCGTCAAAACAGACTAACAAACGTCTACGGCCATACCAGGTTGAAAGCACCCGATCTCGTTCGATCTCGGCAGTTAAGCAACCTCGGGCTTGGTTGGTACTTGGATGGGTGACATCCTAGGAATACCAAGTGTTGTAGTCATTTTTCTATTTATACAAAGTATGCTTTGAATTGCGCATAAAGATCGTCATAACAGACTAACAAACGTCTACGGCCATACCAGGTTGAAAGCACACGATCTCGTTCGATCTCGGCAGTTAAGCAACCTCGGGCTTGGTTAGTATTTGGATGGGTGTCCTCTTTGGTATACCAAGTGTTGTAGTCATTTTTCTATTTACCCAAAGTATGCTTTGAATTGCCCATATATGTCGTCAAAACAGACTAACAAACGTCTACGGCCATACCAGGTTGAAAGCACCCGATCTCGTTCGATCTCGGCAGTTAAGCAACCTCGGGCTTGGTTAGTACTTGGATGGGTGACCGCCTAGGAATACCAAGTGTTGTAGACAATTTTCTATTTCCACAAAGTATGCTTTGAATTGCGCATAAAGATCGTCATAACAGACTAACAATCGTCTACGGCCATACCAGGTTGAAAGCACACGATCTCGTTCGATCTCGGCAGTTAAGTAACCTCGGGCTTGGTTAGTACTTGGATGGGTGACCGCCTAGGATAACCAAGTGTTGTATTCATTTTACTATTTGCACAAAGTATGCTTTGAATTGCCCATAAATGTCGTCAAAACAGACTAACAAACGTCTACGGCCATACCAGGTTGAAAGCACCCGATCTCGTTCGATCTCGGCAGTTAAGCAACCTCGGGCTTGGTTAGTACTTGGATGGGTGACCGCCTAGGAATACCAAGTGTTGTAGTCATTTTTCTATTTGCACAAAGTATACTTTGAATTGCCCATAAATGTCGTCAAAACAGATTAACAAACGTCTAAGGCCACACCAGGTTGAAAGCACCCGATCTCGTTCGATCTCGGCAGTTAAGCAACCTCGGGCTTGGTTAGTACTTGGATGGGTGACCGCCTAGGAATACCAAGTGTTGTATTCATTTTACTATTTGCACAAAGTATGCTTTGAATTGCCCATAAATGTCGTCAAAACAGATTAACAAACGTCTAAGGCCACACCAGGTTGAAAGCACCCGATCTCGTTCGATCTCGGCAGTTAAGCAACCTCGGGCTTGGTTGGTACTTGGATGGGTGACCGCCTAGGAATACCAAGTGTTGTATTCATTTTACTATTTGCACAAAGTATGCTTTGAATTGCCCATAAAGGTCGTCAAAACAGACTAACAAACGTCTACGGCCATACCAGGTTGAAAGCACACGATCTCGTTCGATCTCGGCAGTTAAGCAACCTCGGGCTTGGTTGGTACTTGGATGGGTGACATCCTAGGAATACCAAGTGTTGTAGTCATTTTTCTATTTATACAAAGTATGCTTTGAATTGCGCATAAAGATCGTCATAACAGACTAACAAACGTCTACGGCCATACCAGGTTGAAAGCACACGATCTCGTTCGATCTCGGCAGTTAAGCAACCTCGGGCTTGGTTAGTACTTGGATGGGTGACCGCCTAGGAATACCAAGTGTTGTAGTCATTTTTCTGTTTACCCAAAGTATGCTTTGAATTGCGCATAAATGTCGTCAAAACAGTCTAACAAACGTCTACGGCCATACCAGGTTGAAAGCACCCGATCTCGTTCGATCTCGGCAGTTAAGCAACCTCGGGCTTGGTAAGTACTTGGATTGGTGACCGCCTAGGAATACCAAGTGTTGTAGTCATTTTACTGTTTGCACAAAGTGTGCTTTGAATTGCCCATAAATGTCGTCAAAACAGACTAACAAACGTCTACGGCCATACCAGGTTGAAAGCACCCGATCTCGTTCGATCTCGGCAGTTAAGCAACCTCGGGCTTGGTTGGTACTTGGATGGGTGACATCCTAGGAATACCAAGTGTTGTAGTCATTTTTCTATTTATACAAATTATGCTTTGAATTGCGCATAAAGATCGTCATAACAGACTAACAAACGTCTTCGGCCATACCAGGTTGAAAGCACACGATCTCGTTCGATCTCGGCAGTTAAGCAACCTCGGGCTTGGTTAGTATTTGGATGGGTGTCCTCTTTGGTATACCAAGTGTTGTAGTCATTTTTCTATTTACCCAAAGTATGCTTTGAATTGCCCATAAATGTCGTCAAAACAGACTAACAAACGTCTACGGCCATACCAGGTTGAAAGCACACGATCTCGTTCGATCTCGGCAGTTAAGCAACCTCGGGCTTGGTTGGTACTTGGATGGGTGACATCCTAGGAATACCAAGTGTTGTAGTCATTTTTCTATTTATACAAAGTATGCTTTGAATTGCGCATAAAGATCGTCATAACAGACTTACAAACGTCTACGGCCATACCAGGTTGAAAGCACCCGATCTCGTTCGATCTCGGCAGTTAAGTAACCTCGGGCTTGGTTGGTACTTGGATGGGTGACCGCCTAGGAATACCAAGTGTTGTAGTCATTTTTCTATTTGCACAAAGTATACTTTGAATTGCCCATAAATGTCGTCAAAACAGACTAACAAACGTCTACGGCCATACCAGGTTGAAAGCACACGATCTCGTTCGATCTCGGCAGTTAAGTAACCTTGGGCTTGGTTGGTACTTGGATGGGTGACATCCTAGGAATACCAAGTGTTGTAGTCATTTTTCTATTTGCACAAAGTATACTTTGAATTGCGCATAAAGATCGTCATAACAGACTAACAAACGTCTACGGCCATACCAGGTTGAAAGCACACGATCTCGTTCGATCTCGGCAGTTAAGCAACCTCGGGCTTGGTTAGTATTTGGATGGGTGTCCTCTTTGGTATACCAAGTGTTGTAGTCATTTTTCTATTTACCCAAAGTATGCTTTGAATTGCCCATATATGTCGTCAAAACAGACTAACAAACGTCTACGGCCATACCAGGTTGAAAGCACCCGATCTCGTTCGATCTCGGCAGTTAAGCAACCTCGGGCTTGGTTAGTACTTGGATGGGTGACCGCCTAGGAATACCAAGTGTTGTAGACAATTTTCTATTTCCACAAAGTATGCTTTGAATTGCGCATAAAGATCGTCATAACAGACTAACAATCGTCTACGGCCATACCAGGTTGAAAGCACCCGATCTCGTTCGATCTCGGCAGTTAAGCAACCTCGGGCTTGGTAAGTACTTGGATTGGTGACCGCCTAGGAATACCAAGTGTTGTAGTCATTTTACTGTTTGCACAAAGTATGCTTTGAATTGCCCATAAATGTCGTCAAAACAGACTAACAAACGTCTACGGCCATACCAGGTTGAAAGCACCCGATCTCGTTCGATCTCGGCAGTTAAGCAACCTCGGGCTTGGTTGGTACTTGGATGGGTGACATCCTAGGAATACCAAGTGTTGTAGTCATTTTTCTATTTATACAAAGTATGCTTTGAATTGCGCATAAAGATCGTCATAACAGACTAACAAACGTCTACGGCCATACCAGGTTGAAAGCACACGATCTCGTTCGATCTCGGCAGTTAAGCAACCTCGGGCTTGGTTAGTATTTGGATGGGTGTCCTCTTTGGTATACCAAGTGTTGTAGTCATTTTTCTATTTACCCAAAGTATGCTTTGAATTGCCCATAAATGTCGTCAAAACAGACTAACAAACGTCTACGGCCATACCAGGTTGAAAGCACCCGATCTCGTTCGATCTCGGCAGTTAAGCAACCTCGGGCTTGGTTGTTACTTGGATGGGTGACATCCTAGGAATACCAAGTGTTGTAGTCATTTTTCTATTTATACAAAGTATGCTTTGAATTGCGCATAAAGATCGTCATAACAGACTAACAAACGTCTACGGCCATACCAGGTTGAAAGCACACGATCTCGTTCGATCTCGGCAGTTAAGCAACCTCGGGCTTGGTTAGTACTTGGATGGGTGACCGCCTAGGAATACCAAGTGTTGTAGTCATTTTTCTGTTTACCCAAAGTATGCTTTGAATTGCGCATTAAGGTCGTCAAAACAGTCTAACAAACGTCTACGGCCATACCAGGTTGAAAGCACCCGATCTCGTTCGATCTCGGCAGTTAAGCAACCTCGGGCTTGGTAAGTACTTGGATTGGTGACCGCCTAGGAATACCAAGTGTTGTAGTCATTTTACTGTTTGCACAAAGTATGCTTTGAATTGCCCATAAATGTCGTCAAAACAGACTAACAAACGTCTACGGCCATACCAGGTTGAAAGCACCCGATCTCGTTCGATCTCGGCAGTTAAGCAACCTCGGGCTTGGTTGGTACTTGGATGGGTGACATCCTAGGAATACCAAGTGTTGTAGTCATTTTTCTATTTATACAAAGTATGCTTTGAATTGCGCATAAAGATCGTCATAACAGACTAACAAACGTCTACGGCCATACCAGGTTGAAAGCACACGATCTCGTTCGATCTCGGCAGTTAAGCAACCTCGGGCTTGGTTAGTATTTGGATGGGTGTCCTCTTTGGTATACCAAGTGTTGTAGTCATTTTTCTATTTACCCAAAGTATGCTTTGAATTGCCCATATATGTCGTCAAAACAGACTAACAAACGTCTACGGCCATACCAGGTTGAAAGCACCCGATCTCGTTCGATCTCGGCAGTTAAGCAACCTCGGGCTTGGTTAGTACTTGGATGGGTGACCGCCTAGGAATACCAAGTGTTGTAGACAATTTTCTATTTCCACAAAGTACGCTTTGAATTGCGCATAAAGATCGTCATAACAGACTAACAATCGTCTACGGCCATACCAGGTTGAAAGCACCCGATCTCGTTCGATCTCGGATGTTTAGCAACCTCGGGCTTGGTTAGTACTTGGATGGGTGACCGCCTAGGAATACCAAGTGTTGTAGTCATTTTTCTATTTGCACAAAGTATACTTTGAATTGCCCATAAATGTCGTCAAAACAGATTAACAAACGTCTAAGGCCACACCAGGTTGAAAGCACCCGATCTCGTTCGATCTCGGCAGTTAAGCAACCTCGGGCTTGGTTGGTACTTGGATGGGTGACCGCCTAGGAATACCAAGTGTTGTATTCATTTTACTATTTGCACAAAGTATGCTTTGAATTGCCCATAAATGTCGTCAAAACAGACTAACAAACGTCTACGGCCATACCAGGTTGAAAGCACACGATCTCGTTCGATCTCGGCAGTTAAGTAACCTCGGGCTTGGTTGGTACTTGGATGGGTGACATCCTAGGAATACCAAGTGTTGTATTCATTTTACTATTTGCACAAAGTATGCTTTGAATTGCCCATAAATGTCGTCAAAACAGACTAACAAACGTCTAAGACCATACCAGGTCGAAAGCACCCGATCTCGTTCGATCTCGGCAGTTAAGCAACCTCGGGCTTGGTAAGTACTTGGATTGGTGACCGCCTAGGAATACCAAGTGTTGTAGTCATTTTACTGTTTGCACAAAGTATGCTTTGAATTACCCATAAATGTCGTCAAAACAGACTAACAAACGTCTACGGCCATACCAGGTTGAAAGCACCCGATCTTGTTCGATCTCGGCAGTTAAGCAACCTCGGGCTTGGTTGGTACTTGGATGGGTGACATCCTAGGAATACCAAGTGTTGTAGTCATTTTTCTATTTATACAAAGTATGCTTTGAATTGCGCATAAAGATCGTTATAACAGACTAACAAACGTCTACGGCCATACCAGGTTGAAAGCACACGATCTCGTTCGATCTCGGCAGTTAAGCAACCTCGGGCTTGGTTAGTACTTGGATGGGTGACCGCCTAGGAATACCAAGTGTTGTAGTCATTTTTCTGTTTACCCAAAGTATGCTTTGAATTGCGCATAAATGTCGTCAAAACAGTCTAACAAACGTCTACGGCCATACCAGGTTGAAAGCACCCGATCTCGTTCGATCTCGGCAGTTAAGCAACCTCGGGCTTGGTAAGTACTTGGTTTGGTGACCGCCTAGGAATACCAAGTGTTGTAGTCATTTTACTGTTTGCACAAAGTATGCTTTGAATTGCCCATAAATGTCGTCAAAACAGACTAACAAACGTCTACGGCCATACCAGGTTGAAAGCACCCGATCTCGTTCGATCTCGGCAGTTAAGCAACCTCGGGCTTGGTTGGTACTTGGATGGGTGACATCCTAGGAATACCAAGTGTTGTAGTCATTTTTCTATTTATACAAAGTATGCTTTGAATTGCGCATAAAGATCGTCATAACAGACTAACAAACGTCTACGGCCATACCAGGTTGAAAGCACACGATCTCGTTCGATCTCGGCAGTTAAGCAACCTCGGGCTTGGTTAGTATTTGGATGGGTGTCCTCTTTGGTATACCAAGTGTTGTAGTCATTTTTCTATTTACCCAAAGTATGCTTTGAATTGCCCATAAATGTCGTCAAAACAGACTAACAAACGTCTACGGCCATACCAGGTTGAAAGCACCCGATCTCGTTCGATCTCGGCAGTTAAGCAACCTCGGGCTTGGTTGGTACTTGGATGGGTGACATCCTAGGAATACCAAGTGTTGTAGTCATTTTTCTATTTATACAAAGTATGCTTTGAATTGCGCATAAAGATCGTCATAACAGACTAACAAACGTCTACGGCCATACCAGGTTGAAAGCACACGATCTCGTTCGATCTCGGCAGTTAAGCAACCTCGGGCTTGGTTAGTATTTGGATGGGTGTCCTCTTTGGTATACCAAGTGTTGTAGTCATTTTTCTATTTACCCAAAGTATGCTTTGAATTGCCCATATATGTCGTCAAAACAGACTAACAAACGTCTACGGCCATACCAGGTTGAAAGCACCCGATCTCGTTCGATCTCGGCAGTTAAGCAACCTCGGGCTTGGTTAGTACTTGGATGGGTGACCGCCTAGGAATACCAAGTGTTGTAGACAATTTTCTATTTCCACAAAGTATGCTTTGAATTGCGCATAAAGATCGTCATAACAGACTAACAATCGTCTACGGCCATACCAGGTTGAAAGCACACGATCTCGTTCGATCTCGGCAGTTAAGTAACCTCGGGCTTGGTTAGTACTTGGATGGGTGACCGCCTAGGATAACCAAGTGTTGTATTCATTTTACTATTTGCACAAAGTATGCTTTGAATTGCCCATAAATGTCGTCAAAACAGACTAACAAACGTCTACGGCCATACCAGGTTGAAAGCACCCGATCTCGTTCGATCTCGGCAGTTAAGCAACCTCGGGCTTGGTTAGTACTTGGATGGGTGACCGCCTAGGAATACCAAGTGTTGTAGTCATTTTTCTATTTGCACAAAGTATACTTTGAATTGCCCATAAATGTCGTCAAAACAGATTAACAAACGTCTAAGGCCACACCAGGTTGAAAGCACCCGATCTCGTTCGATCTCGGCAGTTAAGCAACCTCGGGCTTGGTTAGTACTTGGATGGGTGACCGCCTAGGAATACCAAGTGTTGTATTCATTTTACTATTTGCACAAAGTATGCTTTGAATTGCCCATAAATGTCGTCAAAACAGACTAACAAACGTCTACGGCCATACCAGGTTGAAAGCACACGATCTCGTTCGATCTCGGCAGTTAAGTAACCTCGGGCTTGGTTGGTACTTGGATGGGTGACATCCTAGGAATACCAAGTGTTGTATTCATTTTACTATTTGCACAAAGTATGCTTTGAATTGCCCATAAATGTCGTCAAAACAGACTAACAAACGTCTAAGACCATACCAGGTTGAAAGCACCCGATCTCGTTCGATCTCGGCAGTTAAGCAACCTCGGGCTTGGTAAGTACTTGGATTGGTGACCGCCTAGGAATACCAAGTGTTGTAGTCATTTTACTGTTTGCACAAAGTATGCTTTGAATTACCCATAAATGTCGTCAAAACAGACTAACAAACGTCTACGGCCATACCAGGTTGAAAGCACCCGATCTCGTTCGATCTCGGCAGTTAAGCAACCTCGGGCTTGGTTGGTACTTGGATGGGTGACATCCTAGGAATACCAAGTGTTGTAGTCATTTTTCTATTTATACAAAGTATGCTTTGAATTGCGCATAAAGATCGTCATAACAGACTAACAAACGTCTACGGCCATACCAGGTTGAAAGCACACGATCTCGTTCGATCTCGGCAGTTTAGCAACCTCGGGCTTGGTTAGTACTTGGATGGGTGACCGCCTAGGAATACCAAGTGTTGTAGTCATTTTTCTGTTTACCCAAAGTATGCTTTGAATTGCGCATAAATGTCGTCAAAACAGTCTAACAAACGTCTACGGCCATACCAGGTTGAAAGCACCCGATCTCGTTCGATCTCGGCAGTTAAGCAACCTCGGGCTTGGTAAGTACTTGGATTGGTGACCGCCTAGGAATACCAAGTGTTGTAGTCATTTTACTGTTTGCACAAAGTATGCTTTGAATTGCCCATAAATGTCGTCAAAACAGACTAACAAACGTCTACGGCCATACCAGGTTGAAAGCACCCGATCTCGTTCGATCTCGGCAGTTAAGCAACCTCGGGCTTGGTTGGTACTTGGATGGGTGACATCCTAGGAATACCAAGTGTTGTAGTCATTTTTCTATTTATACAAAGTATGCTTTGAATTGCGCATAAAGATCGTCATAACAGACTAACAAACGTCTACGGCCATACCAGGTTAAAAGCACACGATCTCGTTCGATCTCGGCAGTTAAGCAACCTCGGGCTTGGTTAGTATTTGGATGGGTGTCCTCTTTGGTATACCAAGTGTTGTAGTCATTTTTCTATTTACCCAAAGTATGCTTTGAATTGCCCATATATGTCGTCAAAACAGACTAACAAACGTCTACGGCCATACCAGGTTGAAAGCACCCGATCTCGTTCGATCTCGGCAGTTAAGCAACCTCGGGCTTGGTTAGTACTTGGATGGGTGACCGCCTAGGAATACCAAGTGTTGTAGACAATTTTCTATTTCCACAAAGTATGCTTTGAATTGCGCATAAAGATCGTCATAACAGACTAACAATCGTCTACGGCCATACCAGGTTGAAAGCACCCGATCTCGTTCGATCTCGGATGTTTAGCAACCTCGGGCTTGGTTAGTACTTGGATGGGTGACCTCCTAGGAATACCAAGTGTTGTAGTCATTTTTCTATTTACCCAAAGTATGCTTTGAATTGCACATAAATGTCGTCAAAACAGACTAACAAATGTCTACGGCCATACCAGGTTGAAAGCACCCGATCTCGTTCGATCTCGGCAGTTAAGCAACCTCGGGCTTGGTTAGTACTTGGATGGGTGACCGCCTAGGAATACCAAGTGTTGTAGTCATTTTTCTGTTTACCCAAAGTATGCTTTGAATTGCGCATAAATGTCGTCAAAACAGTCTAACAAACGTCTACGGCCATACCAGGTTGAAAGCACCCGATCTCGTTCGATCTCGGCAGTTAAGCAACCTCGGGCTTGGTTAGTACTTGGATGGGTGACCGCCTAGGAATACCAAGTGTTGTAGTCATTTTTCTGTTTACCCAAAGTATGCTTTGAATTGCGCATAAATGTCGTCAAAACAGTCTAACAAACGTCTACGGCCATACCAGGTTGAAAGCACCCGATCTCGTTCGATCTCGGCAGTTAAGCAACCTCGGGCTTGGTTAGTACTTGGATGGGTGACCGCCTAGGAATACCAAGTGTTGTAGTCATTTTTCTATTTGCACAAAGTATACTTTGAATTGCCCATAAATGTCGTCAAAACAGATTAACAAACGTCTAAGGCCACACCAGGTTGAAAGCACCCGATCTCGTTCGATCTCGGCAGTTAAGCAACCTCGGGCTTGGTTGGTACTTGGATGGGTGACCGCCTAGGAATACCAAGTGTTGTATTCATTTTACTATTTGCACAAAGTATGCTTTGAATTGCCCATAAATGTCGTCAAAACAGACTAACAAACGTCTACGGCCATACCAGGTTGAAAGCACACGATCTCGTTCGATCTCGGCAGTTAAGTAACCTCGGGCTTGGTTGGTACTTGGATGGGTGACATCCTAGGAATACCAAGTGTTGTATTCATTTTACTATTTGCACAAAGTATGCTTTGAATTGCCCATAAATGTCGTCAAAACAGACTAACAAACGTCTAAGACCATACCAGGTTGAAAGCACCCGATCTCGTTCGATCTCGGCAGTTAAGCAACCTCGGGCTTGGTAAGTACTTGGATTGGTGACCGCCTAGGAATACCAAGTGTTGTAGTCATTTTAATGTTTGCACAAAGTATGCTTTGAATTACCCATAAATGTCGTCAAAACAGACTAACAAACGTCTACGGCCATACCAGGTTGAAAGCACCCGATCTCGTTCGATCTCGGCAGTTAAGCAACCTCGGGCTTGGTTGGTACTTGGATGGGTGACATCCTAGGAATACCAAGTGTTGTAGTCATTTTTCTATTTATACAAAGTATGCTTTGAATTGCGCATAAAGATCGTCATAACAGACTAACAAACGTCTACGGCCATACCAGGTTGAAAGCACACGATCTCGTTCGATCTCGGCAGTTAAGCAACCTCGGGCTTGGTTAGTATTTGGATGGGTGTCCTCTTTGGTATACCAAGTGTTGTAGTCATTTTTCTATTTACCCAAAGTATGCTTTGAATTGCCCATAAATGTCGTCATAACAGACTAACAAACGTCTACGGCCATACCAGGTTGAAAGCACACGATCTCGTTCGATCTCGGCAGTTAAGCAACCTCGGGCTTGGTTAGTATTTGGATGGGTGTCCTCTTTGGTATACCAAGTGTTGTAGTCATTTTTCTATTTACCCAAAGTATGCTTTGAATTGCCCATATATGTCGTCAAAACAGACTAACAAACGTCTACGGCCATACCAGGTTGAAAGCACCCGATCTCGTTCGATCTCGGCAGTTAAGCAACCTCGGGCTTGGTTAGTACTTGGATGGGTGACCGCCTAGGAATACCAAGTGTTGTAGACAATTTTCTATTTCCACAAAGTATGCTTTGAATTGCGCATAAAGATCGTCATAACAGACTAACAATCGTCTAAGGCCATACCAGGTTGAAAGCACCCGATCTCGTTCGATCTCGGATGTTTAGCAACCTCGGGCTTGGTTAGTACTTGGATGGGTGACCTCCTAGGAATACCAAGTGTTGTAGTCATTTTTCTATTTACCCAAAGTATGCTTTGAATTGCCCATAAATGTCGTCAAAACAGACTAACAAATGTCTACGGCCATACCAGGTTGAAAGCACCCGATCTCGTTCGATCTCGGAAGTTAAGCAACCTCGGGCTTGGTTAGTACTTGGATGGGTGACCGCCTAGGAATACCAAGTGTTGTAGTCATTTTTCTGTTTACCCAAAGTTATACTTTGAATTGCGCATAAATGTCGTCAAAACAGTCTAACAAACGTCTACGGCCATACCAGGTTGAAAGCACCCGATCTCGTTCGATCTCGGAAGTTAAGCAACCTCGGGCTTGGTTAGTATTTGGATGGGTGTCCTCTTTGGTATACCAAGTGTTGTAGTCATTTTTCTATTTACCCAAAGTATGCTTTGAATTGCCCATAAATGTCGTCAAAACAGACTAACAAACGTCTACGGCCATACCAGGTTGAAAGCACCCGATCTCGTTCGATCTCGGCAGTTAAGCAACCTCGGGCTTGGTTAGTACTTGGATGGGTGACCGCCTAGGAATACCAAGTGTTGTAGACAATTTTCTATTTACACAAAGTATGCTTTGAATTGCGCATAAAGATCGTCATAACAGACTAACAATCGTCTACGGCCATACCAGGTTGAAAGCATCCGATCTCGTTCGATCTCGGCAGTTAAGCAACCTCGGGCTTGGTTGGTACTTGGATGGGTGTCCTCCTAGGAATACCAAGTGTTGTAGTCATTTTTCTGTTTACCCAAAGTATGCTTTGAATTGCGCATAAATGTCGTCAAAACAGACTAACAAACGTCTATGGCCATAAAAGGTTGAAAGCACCCGATCTCGTTCGATCTCGGCAGTTAAGCAACCTCGGGCTTGGTTAGTACTTGGATGGGTGACCGCCTAGGAATACCAAGTGTTGTATTCATTTTACTATTTGCACAAAGTATGCTTTGAATTGCCCATAAATGTCGTCAAAACAGACTAACAAACGTCTACGGCCATACCAGGTTGAAAGCACCCGATCTCGTTCGATCTCGGCAGTTAAGCAACCTCGGGCTTGGTTAGTACTTGGATGGGTGACCGCCTAGGAATACCAAGTGTTGTAGTCATTTTTCTATTTGCACAAAGTATACTTTGAATTGCCCATAAATGTCGTCAAAACAGATTAACAAACGTCTAAGGCCACACCAGGTTGAAAGCACCCGATCTCGTTCGATCTCGGCAGTTAAGCAACCTCGGGCTTGGTTGGTACTTGGATGGGTGACCGCCTAGGAATACCAAGTGTTGTATTCATTTTACTATTTGCACAAAGTATGCTTTGAATTGCCCATAAATGTCGTCAAAACAGACTAACAAACGTCTACGGCCATACCAGGTTGAAAGCACACGATCTCGTTCGATCTCGGCAGTTATGTAACCTCGGGCTTGGTTGGTACTTGGATGGGTGACATCCTAGGAATACCAAGTGTTGTATTCATTTTACTATTTGCACAAAGTATGCTTTGAATTGCCCATAAATGTCGTCAAAACAGACTAACAAACGTCTAAGACCATACCAGGTTGAAAGCACCCGATCTCGTTCGATCTCGGCAGTTAAGCAACCTCGGGCTTGGTAAGTACTTGGATTGGTGACCGCCTAGGAATACCAAGTGTTGTAGTCATTTTACTGTTTGCACAAAGTATGCTTTGAATTACCCATAAATGTCGTCAAAACAGACTAACAAACGTCTACGGCCATACCAGGTTGAAAGCACCCGATCTCGTTCGATCTCGGCAGTTAAGCAACCTCGGGCTTGGTTGGTACTTGGATGGGTGACATCCTAGGAATACCAAGTGTTGTAGTCATTTTTCTATTTATACAAAGTATGCTTTGAATTGCGCATAAAGATCGTCATAACAGACTAACAAACGTCTACGGCCATACCAGGTTGAAAGCACACGATCTCGTTCGATCTCGGCAGTTAAGCAACCTCGGGCTTGGTTAGTACTTGGATGGGTGACCGCCTAGGAATACCAAGTGTTGTAGTCATTTTTCTGTTTACCCAAAGTATGCTTTGAATTGCGCATAAATGTCGTCAAAACAGTCTAACAAACGTCTACGGCCATACCAGGTTGAAAGCACCCGATCTCGTTCGATCTCGGCAGTTAAGCAACCTCGGGCTTGGTAAGTACTTGGATTGGTGACCGCCTAGGAATACCAAGTGTTGTAGTCATTTTACTGTTTGCACAAAGTATGCTTTGAATTGCCCATAAATGTCGTTAAAACAGACTAACAAACGTCTACGGCCATACCAGGTTGAAAGCACTCGATCTCGTTCGATCTCGGCAGTTAAGCAACCTCGGGCTTGGTTGGTACTTGGATGGGTGACATCCTAGGAATACCAAGTGTTGTAGTCATTTTTCTATTTATACAATGTATGCTTTGAATTGCGCATAAAGATCGTCATAACAGACTAACAAACGTCTACGGCCATACCAGTTTGAAAGCACACGATCTCGTTCGATCTCGGCAGTTAAGCAACCTCGGGCTTGGTTAGTATTTGGATGGGTGTCCTCTTTGGTATACCAAGTGTTGTAGTCATTTTTCTATTTACCCAAAGTATGCTTTGAATTGCCCATAAATGTCGTCAAAACAGACTAACAAACGTCTACGGCCATACCAGGTTGAAAGCACCCGATCTCGTTCGATCTCGGCAGTTAAGCAACCTCGGGCTTGGTTGGTACTTGGATGGGTGACATCCTAGGAATACCAAGTGTTGTAGTCATTTTTTTATTTATACAAAGTATGCTTTGAATTGCGCATAAAGATCGTCATAACAGACTAACAAACGTCTACGGCCATACCAGGTTGAAAGCACACGATCTCGTTCGATCTCGGCAGTTAAGCAACCTCGGGCTTGGTTAGTATTTGGATGGGTGTCCTCTTTGGTATACCAAGTGTTGTAGTCATTTTTCTATTTACCCAAAGTATGCTTTGAATTGCCCATATATGTCGTCAAAACAGACCAACAAACGTCTACGGCCATACCAGGTTGAAAGCACACGATCTCGTTCGATCTCGGCAGTTAAGCAACCTCGGGCTTGGTTGGTACTTGGATGGGTGACATCCTAGGAATACCAAGTGTTGTAGTCATTTTTCTATTATACAAAGTATGCTTTGAATTGCGCATAAAGATCGTCATAACAGACTAACAAACGTCTACGGCCATACCAGGTTGAAAGCACACGATCTCGTTCGATCTCGGCAGTTAAGCAACCTCGGGCTTGGTTAGTATTTGGATGGGTGTCCTCTTTGGTATACCAAGTGTTGTAGTCATTTTTCTATTTACCCAAAGTATGCTTTGAATTGCCCATATATGTCGTCAAAACAGACTAACAAACGTCTACGGCCATACCAGGTTGAAAGCACCCGATCTCGTTCGATCTCGGCAGTTAAGCAACCTCGGGCTTGGTTGGTACTTGGATGGGTGACCGCCTAGGAATACCAAGTGTTGTATTCATTTTACTATTTGCACAAAGTATGCTTTGAATTGCCCATAAATGTCGTCAAAACAGACTAACAAACGTCTACGGCCATACCAGGTTGAAAGCACACGATCTCGTTCGATCTCGGCAGTTAAGTAACCTCGGGCTTGGTTGGTACTTGGATGGGTGACATCCTAGGAATACCAAGTGTTGTATTCATTTTACTATTTGCACAAAGTATGCTTTGAATTGCCCATAAATGTCGTCAAAACAGACTAACAAACGTCTAAGACCATACCAGGTTGAAAGCACCCGATCTCGTTCGATCTCGGCAGTTAAGCAACCTCGGGCTTGGTAAGTACTTGGATTGGTGACCGCCTAGGAATACCAAGTGTTGTAGTCATTTTACTGTTTGCACAAAGTATGCTTTGAATTACCCATAAATGTCGTCAAAACAGACTAACAAACGTCTACGGCCATACCAGGTTGAAAGCACCCGATCTCGTTCGATCTCGGCAGTTAAGCAACCTCGGGCTTGGTTGGTACTTGGATGGGTGACATCCTAGGAATACCAAGTGTTGTAGTCATTTTTCTATTTATACAAAGTATGCTTTGAATTGCGCATAAAGATCGTCATAACAGACTAACAAACGTCTACGGCCATACCAGGTTGAAAGCACACGATCTCGTTCGATCTCGGCAGTTAAGCAACCTCGGGCTTGGTTAGTACTTGGATGGGTGACCGCCTAGGAATACCAAGTGTTGTAGTCATTTTTCTGTTTACCCAAAGTATGCTTTGAATTGCGCATAAATGTCGTCAAAACAGTCTAACAAACGTCTACGGCCATACCAGGTTGAAAGCACCCGATCTCGTTCGATCTCGGCAGTTAAGCAACCTCGGGCTTGGTAAGTACTTGGATTGGTGAACGCCTAGGAATACCAAGTGTTGTAGTCATTTTACTGTTTGCACAAAGTATGCTTTGAATTGCCCATAAATGTCGTCAAAACAGACTAACAAACGTCTACGGCCATACCAGGTTGAAAGCACCCGATCTCGTTCGATCTCGGCAGTTAAGCAACCTCGGGCTTGGTTGGTACTTGGATGGGTGACATCCTAGGAATACCAAGTGTTGTAGTCATTTTTCTATTTCCACAAAGTATGCTTTGAATTGCGCATAAAGATCGTCATAACAGACTAACAATCGTCTACGGCCATACCAGGTTGAAAGCACACGATCTCGTTCGATCTCGGCAGTTAAGTAACCTCGGGCTTGGTTAGTACTTGGATGGGTGACCGCCTAGGAATACCAAGTGTTGTATTCATTTTACTATTTGCACAAAGTATGCTTTGAATTGCCCATAAATGTCGTCAAAACAGACTAACAAACGTCTACGGCCATACCAGGTTGAAAGCACCCGATCTCGTTCGATCTCGGCAGTTAAGCAACCTCGGGCTTGGTTAGTACTTGGATGGGTGACCGCCTGGGAATACCAAGTGTTGTAGTCATTTTTCTATTTGCACAAAGTATACTTTGAATTGCCCATAAATGTCGTCAAAACAGATTAACAAACGTCTAAGGCCACACCAGGTTGAAAGCACCCGATCTCGTTCGATCTCGGCAGTTAAGCAACCTCGGGCTTGGTTAGTACTTGGATGGGTGACCGCCTAGGAATACCAAGTGTTGTATTCATTTTACTATTTGCACAAAGTATGCTTTGAATTGCCCATAAATGTCGTCAAAACAGACTAACAAACGTCTACGGCCATACCAGGTTGAAAGCACACGATCTCGTTCGATCTCGGCAGTTAAGTAACCTCGGGCTTGGTTGGTACTTGGATGGGTGACATCCTAGGAATACCAAGTGTTGTATTCATTTTACTATTTGCACAAAGTATGCTTTGAATTGCCCATAAATGTCGTCAAAACAGACTAACAAACGTCTAAGACCATACCAGGTTGAAAGCACCCGATCTCGTTCGATCTCGGCAGTTAAGCAACCTCGGGCTTGGTAAGTACTTGGATTGGTGACCGCCTAGGAATACCAAGTGTTGTAGTCATTTTACTGTTTGCACAAAGTATGCTTTGAATTACCCATAAATGTCGTCAAAACAGACTAACAAACGTCTACGGCCATACCAGGTTGAAAGCACCCGATCTCGTTCGATCTCGGCAGTTAAGCAACCTCGGGCTTGGTTAGTACTTGGATGGGTGACCGCCTAGGAATACCAAGTGTTGTAGTCATTTTTCTGTTTACCCAAAGTATGCTTTGAATTGCGCATAAATGTCGTCAAAACAGTCTAACAAACGTCTACGGCCATACCAGGTTGAAAGCACACGATCTCGTTCGATCTCGGCAGTTAAGCAACCTCGGGCTTGGTTAGTACTTGGATGGGTGACCGCCTAGGAATACCAAGTGTTGTAGTCATTTTTCTGTTTACCCAAAGTATGCTTTGAATTGCGCATAAATGTCGTCAAAACAGTCTAACAAACGTCTACGGCCATACCAGGTTGAAAGCACCCGATCTCGTTCGATCTCGGCAGTTAAGCAACCTCGGGCTTGGTAAGTACTTGGATTGGTGACCGCCTAGGAATACCAAGTGTTGTAGTCATTTTACTGTTTGCACAAAGTATGCTTTGAATTGCCCATAAATGTCGTCAAAACAGACTAACAAACGTCTACGGCCATACCAGGTTGAAAGCACACGATCTCGTTCGATCTCGGCAGTTAAGCAACCTCGGGCTTGGTTAGTACTTGGATGGGTGACCGCCTAGGAATACCAAGTGTTGTAGTCATTTTTCTGTTTACCCAAAGTATGCTTTGAATTGCGCATAAATGTCGTCAAAACAGTCTAACAAACGTCTACGGCCATACCAGGTTGAAAGCACCCGATCTCGTTCGATCTCGGCAGTTAAGCAACCTCGGGCTTGGTAAGTACTTGGATTGGTGACCGCCTAGGAATACCAAGTGTTGTAGTCATTTTACTGTTTGCACAAAGTATGCTTTGAATTGCCCATAAATGTCGTCAAAACAGACTAACAAACGTCTACGGCCATACCAGGTTGAAAGCACTCGATCTCGTTCGATCTCGGCAGTTAAGCAACCTCGGGCTTGGTTGGTACTTGGATGGGTGACATCCTAGGAATACCAAGTGTTGTAGTCATTTTTCTATTTATACAATGTATGCTTTGAATTGCGCATAAAGATCGTCATAACAGACTAACAAACGTCTACGGCCATACCAGGTTGAAAGCACACGATCTCGTTCGATCTCGGCAGTTAAGCAACCTCGGGCTTGGTTAGTATTTGGATGGGTGTCCTCTTTGGTATACCAAGTGTTGTAGTCATTTTTCTTTTTACCCAAAGTATGCTTTGAATTGCCCATAAATGTCGTCAAAACAGACTAACAAACGTCTACGGCCATACCAGGTTGAAAGCACCCGATCTCGTTCGATCTCGGCAGTTAAGCAACCTCGGGCTTGGTTGGTACTTGGATGGGTGACATCCTAGGAATACCAAGTGTTGTAGTCATTTTTCTATTTATACAAAGTATGCTTTGAATTGCGCATAAAGATCGTCATAACAGACTAACAAACGTCTACGGCCATACCAGGTTGAAAGCACACGATCTCGTTCGATCTCGGCAGTTAAGCAACCTCGGGCTTGGTTAGTATTTGGATGGGTGTCCTCTTTGGTATACCAAGTGTTGTAGTCATTTTTCTATTTACCCAAAGTATGCTTTGAATTGCCCATATATGTCGTCAAAACAGACTAACAAACGTCTACGGCCATACCAGGTTGAAAGCACACGATCTCGTTCGATCTCGGCAGTTAAGCAACCTCGGGCTTGGTTGGTACTTGGATGGGTGACATCCTAGGAATACCAAGTGTTGTAGTCATTTTTCTATTATACAAAGTATGCTTTGAATTGCGCATAAAGATCGTCATAACAGACTAACAAACGTCTACGGCCATACCAGGTTGAAAGCACACGATCTCGTTCGATCTCGGCAGTTAAGCAACCTCGGGCTTGGTTAGTATTTGGATGGGTGTCCTCTTTGGTATACCAAGTGTTGTAGTCATTTTTCTATTTACCCAAAGTATGCTTTGAATTGCCCATATATGTCGTCAAAACAGACTAACAAACGTCTACGGCCATACCAGGTTGAAAGCACCCGATCTCGTTCGATCTCGGCAGTTAAGCAACCTCGGGCTTGGTTGGTACTTGGATGGGTGACCGCCTAGGAATACCAAGTGTTGTATTCATTTTACTATTTGCACAAAGTATGCTTTGAATTGCCCATAAATGTCGTCAAAACAGACTAACAAACGTCTACGGCCATACCAGGTTGAAAGCACACGATCTCGTTCGATCTCGGCAGTTAAGTAACCTCGGGCTTGGTTGGTACTTGGATGGGTGACATCCTAGGAATACCAAGTGTTGTATTCATTTTACTATTTGCACAAAGTATGCTTTGAATTGCCCATAAATGTCGTCAAAACAGACTAACAAACGTCTAAGACCATACCAGGTTGAAAGCACCCGATCTCGTTCGATCTCGGCAGTTAAGCAACCTCGGGCTTGGTAAGTACTTGGATTGGTGACCGCCTAGGAATACCAAGTGTTGTAGTCATTTTACTGTTTGCACAAAGTATGCTTTGAATTACCCATAAATGTCGTCAAAACAGACTAACAAACGTCTACGGCCATACCAGGTTGAAAGCACCCGATCTCGTTCGATCTCGGCAGTTAAGCAACCTCGGGCTTGGTTGGTACTTGGATGGGTGACATCCTAGGAATACCAAGTGTTGTAGTCATTTTTCTATTTATACAAAGTATGCTTTGAATTGCGCATAAAGATCGTCATAACAGACTAACAAACGTCTACGGCCATACCAGGTTGAAAGCACACGATCTCGTTCGATCTCGGCAGTTAAGCAACCTCGGGCTTGGTTAGTATTTGGATGGGTGTCCTCTTTGGTATACCAAGTGTTGTAGTCATTTTTCTATTTACCCAAAGTATGCTTTGAATTGCCCATATATGTCGTCAAAACAGACTAACAAACGTCTACGGCCATACCAGGTTGAAAGCACACGATCTCGTTCGATCTCGGCAGTTAAGCAACCTCGGGCTTGGTTGGTACTTGGATGGGTGACATCCTAGGAATACCAAGTGTTGTAGTCATTTTTCTATTATACAAAGTATGCTTTGAATTGCGCATAAAGATCGTCATAACAGACTAACAAACGTCTACGGCCATACCAGGTTGAAAGCACACGATCTCGTTCGATCTCGGCAGTTAAGCAACCTCGGGCTTGGTTAGTATTTGGATGGGTGTCCTCTTTGGTATACCAAGTGTTGTAGTCATTTTTCTATTTACCCAAAGTATGCTTTGAATTGCCCATATATGTCGTCAAAACAGACTAACAAACGTCTACGGCCATACCAGGTTGAAAGCACCCGATCTCGTTCGATCTCGGCAGTTAAGCAACCTCGGGCTTGGTTGGTACTTGGATGGGTGACCGCCTAGGAATACCAAGTGTTGTATTCATTTTACTATTTGCACAAAGTATGCTTTGAATTGCCCATAAATGTCGTCAAAACAGACTAACAAACGTCTACGGCCATACCAGGTTGAAAGCACACGATCTCGTTCGATCTCGGCAGTTAAGTAACCTCGGGCTTGGTTGGTACTTGGATGGGTGACATCCTAGGAATACCAAGTGTTGTATTCATTTTACTATTTGCACAAAGTATGCTTTGAATTGCCCATAAATGTCGTCAAAACAGACTAACAAACGTCTAAGACCATACCAGGTTGAAAGCACCCGATCTCGTTCGATCTCGGCAGTTAAGCAACCTCGGGCTTGGTAAGTACTTGGATTGGTGACCGCCTAGGAATACCAAGTGTTGTAGTCATTTTACTGTTTGCACAAAGTATGCTTTGAATTACCCATAAATGTCGTCAAAACAGACTAACAAACGTCTACGGCCATACCAGGTTGAAAGCACCCGATCTCGTTCGATCTCGGCAGTTAAGCAACCTCGGGCTTGGTTGGTACTTGGATGGGTGACATCCTAGGAATACCAAGTGTTGTAGTCATTTTTCTATTTATACAAAGTATGCTTTGAATTGCGCATAAAGATCGTCATAACAGACTAACAAACGTCTACGGCCATACCAGGTTGAAAGCACACGATCTCGTTCGATCTCGGCAGTTAAGCAACCTCGGGCTTGGTTAGTACTTGGATGGGTGACCGCCTAGGAATACCAAGTGTTGTAGTCATTTTTCTGTTTACCCAAAGTATGCTTTGAATTGCGCATAAATGTCGTCAAAACAGTCTAACAAACGTCTACGGCCATACCAGGTTGAAAGCACCCGATCTCGTTCGATCTCGGCAGTTAAGCAACCTCGGGCTTGGTAAGTACTTGGATTGGTGAACGCCTAGGAATACCAAGTGTTGTAGTCATTTTACTGTTTGCACAAAGTATGCTTTGAATTGCCCATAAATGTCGTCAAAACAGACTAACAAACGTCTACGGCCATACCAGGTTGAAAGCACCCGATCTCGTTCGATCTCGGCAGTTAAGCAACCTCGGGCTTGGTTGGTACTTGGATGGGTGACATCCTAGGAATACCAAGTGTTGTAGTCATTTTTCTATTTCCACAAAGTATGCTTTGAATTGCGCATAAAGATCGTCATAACAGACTAACAATCGTCTACGGCCATACCAGGTTGAAAGCACACGATCTCGTTCGATCTCGGCAGTTAAGTAACCTCGGGCTTGGTTAGTACTTGGATGGGTGACCGCCTAGGAATACCAAGTGTTGTATTCATTTTACTATTTGCACAAAGTATGCTTTGAATTGCCCATAAATGTCGTCAAAACAGACTAACAAACGTCTACGGCCATACCAGGTTGAAAGCACCCGATCTCGTTCGATCTCGGCAGTTAAGCAACCTCGGGCTTGGTTAGTACTTGGATGGGTGACCGCCTGGGAATACCAAGTGTTGTAGTCATTTTTCTATTTGCACAAAGTATACTTTGAATTGCCCATAAATGTCGTCAAAACAGATTAACAAACGTCTAAGGCCACACCATGTTGAAAGCACCCGATCTCGTTCGATCTCGGCAGTTAAGCAACCTCGGGCTTGGTTAGTACTTGGATGGGTGACCGCCTAGGAATACCAAGTGTTGTATTCATTTTACTATTTGCACAAAGTATGCTTTGAATTGCCCATAAATGTCGTCAAAACAGACTAACAAACGTCTACGGCCATACCAGGTTGAAAGCACACGATCTCGTTCGATCTCGGCAGTTAAGTAACCTCGGGCTTGGTTGGTACTTGGATGGGTGACATCCTAGGAATACCAAGTGTTGTATTCATTTTACTATTTGCACAAAGTATGCTTTGAATTGCCCATAAATGTCGTCAAAACAGACTAACAAACGTCTAAGACCATACCAGGTTGAAAGCACCCGATCTCGTTCGATCTCGGCAGTTAAGCAACCTCGGGCTTGGTAAGTACTTGGATTGGTGACCGCCTAGGAATACCAAGTGTTGTAGTCATTTTACTGTTTGCACAAAGTATGCTTTGAATTACCCATAAATGTCGTCAAAACAGACTAACAAACGTCTACGGCCATACCAGGTTGAAAGCACCCGATCTCGTTCGATCTCGGCAGTTAAGCAACCTCGGGCTTGGTTGGTACTTGGATGGGTGACATCCTAGGAATACCAAGTGTTGTAGTCATTTTTCTATTTATACAAAGTATGCTTTGAATTGCGCATAAAGATCGTCATAACAGACTAACAAACGTCTACGGCCATACCAGGTTGAAAGCACACGATCTCGTTCGATCTCGGCAGTTAAGCAACCTCGGGCTTGGTTAGTACTTGGATGGGTGACCGCCTAGGAATACCAAGTGTTATAGTCATTTTTCTGTTTACCCAAAGTATGCTTTGAATTGCGCATAAATGTCGTCAAAACAGTCTAACAAACGTCTACGGCCATACCAGGTTGAAAGCACCCGATCTCGTTCGATCTCGGCAGTTAAGCAACCTCGGGCTTGGTAAGTACTTGGATTGGTGACCGCCTAGGAATACCAAGTGTTGTAGTCATTTTACTGTTTGCACAAAGTATGCTTTGAATTGCCCATAAATGTCGTCAAAACAGACTAACAAACGTCTACGGCCATACCAGGTTGAAAGCACCCGATCTCGTTCGATCTCGGCAGTTAAGCAACCTCGGGCTTGGTTGGTACTTGGATGGGTGACATCCTAGGAATACCAAGTGTTGTAGTCATTTTTCTATTTATACAAAGTATGCTTTGAATTGCGCATAAAGATCGTCATAACAGACTAACAAACGTCTACGGCCATACCAGGTTGAAAGCACACGATCTCGTTCGATCTCGGCAGTTAAGCAACCTCGGGCTTGGTTAGTATTTGGATGGGTGTCCTCTTTGGTATACCAAGTGTTGTAGTCATTTTTCTATTTACCCAAAGTATGCTTTGAATTGCCCATATATGTCGTCAAAACAGACTAACAAACGTCTACGGCCATACCAGGTTGAAAGCACCCGATCTCGTTCGATCTCGGCAGTTAAGCAACCTCGGGCTTGGTTAGTACTTGGATGGGTGACCGCCTAGGAATACCAAGTGTTGTAGACAATTTTCTATTTCCACAAAGTATGCTTTGAATTGCGCATAAAGATCGTCATAACAGACTAACAATCGTCTACGGCCATACCAGGTTGAAAGCACCCGATCTCGTTCGATCTCGGATGTTTAGCAACCTCGGGCTTGGTTAGTACTTGGATGGGTGACCTCCTAGGAATACCAAGTGTTGTAGTCATTTTTCTATTTACCCAAAGTATGCTTTGAATTGCCCATAAATGTCGTCAAAACAGACTAACAAATGTCTACGGCCATACCAGGTTGAAAGCACCCGATCTTGTTCGATCTCGGCAGTTAAGCAACCTCGGGCTTGGTTAGTACTTGGATGGGTGACCGCCTAGGAATACCAAGTGTTGTAGTCATTTTTCTGTTTACCCAAAGTATGCTTTGAATTGCGCATAAATGTCGTCAAAACAGTCTAACAAACGTCTACGGCCATACCAGGTTGAAAGCACCCGATCTCGTTCGATCTCGGCAGTTAAGCAACCTCGGGCTTGGTTAGTACTTGGATGGGTGACCGCCTAGGAATACCAAGTGTTGTAGTCATTTTTCTGTTTACCCAAAGTATGCTTTGAATTGCGCATAAATGTCGTCAAAACAGTCTAACAAACGTCTACGGCCATACCAGGTTGAAAGCACCCGATCTCGTTCGATCTCGGCAGTTAAGCAACCTCGGGCTTGGTTGGTACTTGGATGGGTGACATCCTAGGAATACCAAGTGTTGTAGTCATTTTTCTATTTATACAAAGTATGCTTTGAATTGCGCATAAAGATCGTCATAACAGACTAACAAACGTCTACGGCCATACCAGGTTGAAAGCACCCGATCTCGTTCGATCTCGGCAGTTAAGCAACCTCGGGCTTGGTTGGTACTTGGATGGGTGACATCCTAGGAATACCAAGTGTTGTAGTCATTTTTCTATTAATACAAAGTATGCTTTGAATTGCGCATAAAGATCGTCATAACAGACTAACAAACGTCTACGGCCATACCAGGTTGAAAGCACACGATCTCGTTCGATCTCGGCAGTTAAGCAACCTCGGGCTTGGTTGGTACTTGGATGGGTGACATCCTAGGAATACCAAGTGTTGTAGTCATTTTTCTATTTATACAAAGTATGCTTTGAATTGCGCATAAAGATCGTCATAACAGACTAACAAACGTCTACGGCCATACCAGGTTGAAAGCACACGATCTCGTTCGATCTCGGCAGTTAAGCAACCTCGGGCTTGGTAAGTACTTGGATGGGTGACATCCTAGGAATACCAAGTGTTGTAGTCATTTTTCTATTTATACAAAGTATGCTTTGAATTGCGCATAAAGATCGTCATAACAGACTAACAAACGTCTACGGCCATACCAGGTTGAAAGCACCCGATCTCGTTCGATCTCGGCAGTTAAGCAACCTCGGGCTTGGTTGGTACTTGGATGGGTGACATCCTAGGAATACCAAGTGTTGTAGTCATTTTTCTATTTATACAAAGTATGCTTTGAATTGCGCATAAAGATCGTCAAAACAGACTAACAAACGTCTATGGCCATAAAAGGTTGAAAGCACCCGATCTCGTTCGATCTCGGCAGTTAAGCAACCTCGGGCTTGGTTAGTACTTGGATGGGTGACCGCCTAGGAATACGAAGTGTTGTATTCATTTTACTATTTGCACAAAGTATGCTTTAAATTGCCCATAAATGTCGTCAAAACAGGCTAACAAACGTCTACGGCCATACCAGGTTGAAAGCACCCGATCTCGTTCGATCTCGGCAGTTAAGCAACCTCGGGCTTGGTAAGTACTTGGATTGGTGACCGCCTAGGAATACCAAGTGTTGTAGTCATTTTACTGTTTGCACAAAGTATGCTTTGAATTGCCCATAAATGTCGTCAAAACAGACTAACAAACGTCTACGGCCATACCAGGTTGAAAGCACCCGATCTCGGCAGTTAAGCAACCTCGGGCTTGGTTGGTACTTGGATGGGTGACATCCTAGGAATACCAAGTGTTGTAGTCATTTTTCTATTTATACAAAGTATGCTTTGAATTGCGCATAAAGATCGTCATAACAGACTAACAAACGTCTACGGCCATACCTGGTTGAAAGCACACGATCTCGTTCGATCTCGGCAGTTAAGCAACCTCGGGCTTGGTAAGTACTTGGATGGGTGACATCCTAGGAATACCAAGTGTTGTAGTCATTTTTCTATTTATACAAAGTATGCTTTGAATTGCGCATAAAGATCGTCATAACAGACTAACAAACGTCTACGGCCATACCAGGTTGAAAGCACCCGATCTCGTTCGATCTCGGCAGTTAAGCAACCTCGGGCTTGGTTGGTACTTGGATGGGTGACATCCTAGGAATACCAAGTGTTGTAGTCATTTTTCTATTTATACAAAGTATGCTTTGAATTGCGCATAAAGATCGTCAAAACAGACTAACAAACGTCTATGGCCATAAAAGGTTGAAAGCACCCGATCTCGTTCGATCTCGGCAGTTAAGCAACCTCGGGCTTGGTTAGTACTTGGATGGGTGACCGCCTAGGAATACGAAGTGTTGTATTCATTTTACTATTTGCACAAAGTATGCTTTAAATTGCCCATAAATGTCGTCAAAACAGGCTAACAAACGTCTACGGCCATACCAGGTTGAAAGCACCCGATCTCGTTCGATCTCGGCAGTTAAGCAACCTCGGGCTTGGTAAGTACTTGGATTGGTGACCGCCTAGGAATACCAAGTGTTGTAGTCATTTTACTGTTTGCACAAAGTATGCTTTGAATTGCCCATAAATGTCGTCAAAACAGACTAACAAACGTCTACGGCCATACCAGGTTGAAAGCACCCGATCTCGTTCGATCTCGGCAGTTAAGCAACCTCGGGCTTGGTTGGTACTTGGATGGGTGACATCCTAGGAATACCAAGTGTTGTTGTCATTTTTCTATTTATACAAAGTATGCTTTGAATTGCGCATAAAGATCGTCATAACAGACTAACAAACGTCTACGGCCATGCCAGGTTGAAAGCACACGATCTCGTTCGATCTCGGCAGTTAAGCAACCTCGGGCTTGGTAAGTACTTGGGTGGGTGACCGCCTAGGAATACCAAGTGTTGTAGTCATATTTCTGTTTTCACAAAGTATGCTTTGGATTGCCCATCAATGTCGTCAAAACAGACTAACAAACGTCTACGGCCATACCAGGTTGAAAGCACCCGATCTCGTTCGATCTCGGCAGTTAAGCAACCTCGGGCTTGGTAAGTACTTGGATTGGTGACCGCCTAGGAATACCAAGTGTTGTAGTCATTTTACTGTTTGCACAAAGTATGCTTTGAATTACCCATAAATGTCGTCAAAACAGACTAACAAACGTCTACGGCCATACCAGGTTGAAAGCACCCGATCTCGTTCGATCTCGGCAGTTAAGCAACCTCGGGCTTGGTTGGTACTTGGATGGGTGACATCCTAGGAATACCAAGTGTTGTAGTCATTTTTCTATTTATACAAAGTATGCTTTGAATTGCGCATAAAGATCGTCATAACAGACTAACAAACGTCTACGGCCATACCAGGTTGAAAGCACACGATCTCGTTCGATCTCGGCAGTTAAGCAACCTCGGGCTTGGTTAGTACTTGGATGGGTGACCGCCTAGGAATACCAAGTGTTGTAGTCATTTTTCTGTTTACCCAAAGTATGCTTTGAATTGCGCATAAATGTCGTCAAAACAGTCTAACAAACATCTACGGCCATACCAGGTTGAAAGCACCCGATCTCGTTCGATCTCGGCAGTTAAGCAACCTCGGGCTTGGTAAGTACTTGGATTGGTGACCGCCTAGGAATACCAAGTGTTGTAGTCATTTTACTGTTTGCACAAAGTATGCTTTGAATTGCCCATAAATGTCGTCAAAACAGACTAACAAACGTCTACGGCCATACCAGGTTGAAAGCACCCGATCTCGTTCGATCTCGGCAGTTAAGCAACCTCGGGCTTGGTTGGTACTTGGATGGGTGACATCCTAGGAATACCAAGTGTTGTAGTCATTTTTCTATTTATACAAAGTATGCTTTGAATTGCGCATAAAGATCGTCATAACAGACTAACAAACGTCTACGGCCATACCAGGTTGAAAGCACACGATCTCGTTCGATCTCGGCAGTTAAGCAACCTCGGGCTTGGTTAGTATTTGGATGGGTGTCCTCTTTGGTATACCAAGTGTTGTAGTCATTTTTCTATTTACCCAAAGTATGCTTTGAATTGCCCATATATGTCGTCAAAACAGACTAACAAACGTCTACGGCCATACCAGGTTGAAAGCACCCGATCTCGTTCGATCTCGGCAGTTAAGCAACCTCGGGCTTGGTTAGTACTTGGATGGGTGACCGCCTAGGAATACCAAGTGTTGTAGACAATTTTCTATTTCCACAAAGTATGCTTTGAATTGCGCATAAAGATCGTCATAACAGACTAACAATCGTCTACGGCCATACCAGGTTGAAAGCACCCGATCTCGTTCGATCTCGGATGTTTAGCAACCTCGGGCTTGGTTAGTACTTGGATGGGTGACCTCCTAGGAATACCAAGTGTTGTAGTCATTTTTCTATTTACCTAAAGTATGCTTTGAATTGCCCATAAATGTCGTCAAAACAGACTAACAAATGTCTACGGCCATACCAGGTTGAAAGCACCCGATCTCGTTCGATCTCGGCAGTTAAGCAACCTCGGGCTTGGTTAGTACTTGGATGGGTGACCGCCTAGGAATACCAAGTGTTGTAGTCATTTTTCTGTTTACCCAAAGTATGCTTTGAATTGCGCATAAATGTCGTCAAAACAGTCTAACAAACGTCTACGGCCATACCAGGTTGAAAGCACCCGATCTCGTTCGATCTCGGCAGTTAAGCAACCTAGGGCTTGGTTAGTACTTGGATGGGTGACCGCCTAGGAATACCAAGTGTTGTAGTCATTTTTCTGTTTACCCAAAGTATGCTTTGAATTGCGCATAAATGTCGTCAAAACAGTCTAACAAACGTCTACGGCCATACCAGGTTGAAAGCACCCGATCTCGTTCGATCTCGGCAGTTAAGCAACCTCGGGCTTGGTTGGTACTTGGATGGGTGACATCCTAGGAATACCAAGTGTTGTAGTCATTTTTCTATTTATGCAAAGTATGCTTTGAATTGCGCATAAAGATCGTCATAACAGACTAACAAACGTCTACGGCCATACCAGGTTGAAAGCACCCGATCTCGTTCGATCTCGGCAGTTAAGCAACCTCGGGCTTGGTTGGTACTTGGATGGGTGACATCCTAGGAATACCAAGTGTTGTAGTCATTTTTCTATTAATACAAAGTATGCTTTGAATTGCCCATAAAGATCGTCATAACAGACTAACAAACGTCTACGGCCATACCAGGTTGAAAGCACACGATCTCGTTCGATCTCGGCAGTTAAGCAACCTCGGGCTTGGTTGGTACTTGGATGGGTGACATCCTAGGAATACCAAGTGTTGTAGTCATTTTTCTATTTATACAAAGTATGCTTTGAATTGCGCATAAAGATCGTCATAACAGACTAACAAACGTCTACGGCCATACCAGGTTGAAAGCACACGATCTCGTTCGATCTCGGCAGTTAAGCAACCTCGGGCTTGGTAAGTACTTGGATGGGTGACATCCTAGGAATACCAAGTGTTGTAGTCATTTTTCTATTTATACAAAGTATGCTTTGAATTGCGCATAAAGATCGTCATAACAGACTAACAAACGTCTACGGCCATACCAGGTTGAAAGCACCCGATCTCGTTCGATCTCGGCAGTTAAGCAACCTCGGGCTTGGTTGGTACTTGGATGGGTGACATCCTAGGAATACCAAGTGTTGTAGTCATTTTTCTATTTATACAAAGTATGCTTTGAATTGCGCATAAAGATCGTCAAAACAGACTAACAAACGTCTATGGCCATAAAAGGTTGAAAGCACCCGATCTCGTTCGATCTCGGCAGTTAAGCAACCTCGGGCTTGGTTAGTACTTGGATGGGTGACCGCCTAGGAATACGAAGTGTTGTATTCATTTTACTATTTGCACAAAGTATGCTTTAAATTGCCCATAAATGTCGTCAAAACAGGCTAACAAACGTCTACGGCCATACCAGGTTGAAAGCACCCGATCTCGTTCGATCTCGGCAGTTAAGCAACCTCGGGCTTGGTAAGTACTTGGATTGGTGACCGCCTAGGAATACCAAGTGTTGTAGTCATTTTACTGTTTGCACAAAGTATGCTTTGAATTGCCCATAAATGTCGTCAAAACAGACTAACAAACGTCTACGGCCATACCAGGTTGAAAGCACCCGATCTCGGCAGTTAAGCAACCTCGGGCTTGGTTGGTACTTGGATGGGTGACATCCTAGGAATACCAAGTGTTGTAGTCATTTTTCTATTTATACAAAGTATGCTTTGAATTGCGCATAAAGATCGTCATAACAGACTAACAAACGTCTACGGCCATACCTGGTTGAAAGCACACGATCTCGTTCGATCTCGGCAGTTAAGCAACCTCGGGCTTGGTAAGTACTTGGATGGGTGACATCCTAGGAATACCAAGTGTTGTAGTCATTTTTCTATTTATACAAAGTATGCTTTGAATTGCGCATAAAGATCGTCATAACAGACTAACAAACGTCTACGGCCATACCAGGTTGAAAGCACCCGATCTCGTTCGATCTCGGCAGTTAAGCAACCTCGGGCTTGGTTGGTACTTGGATGGGTGACATCCTAGGAATACCAAGTGTTGTAGTCATTTTTCTATTTATACAAAGTATGCTTTGAATTGCGCATAAAGATCGTCAAAACAGACTAACAAACGTCTATGGCCATAAAAGGTTGAAAGCACCCGATCTCGTTCGATCTCGGCAGTTAAGCAACCTCGGGCTTGGTTAGTACTTGGATGGGTGACCGCCTAGGAATACGAAGTGTTGTATTCACTTTACTATTTGCACAAAGTATGCTTTAAATTGCCCATAAATGTCGTCAAAACAGGCTAACAAACGTCTACGGCCATACCAGGTTGAAAGCACCCGATCTCGTTCGATCTCGGCAGTTAAGCAACCTCGGGCTTGGTAAGTACTTGGATTGGTGACCGCCTAGGAATACCAAGTGTTGTAGTCATTTTACTGTTTGCACAAAGTATGCTTTGAATTGCCCATAAATGTCGTCAAAACAGACTAACAAACGTCTACGGCCATACCAGGTTGAAAGCACCCGATCTCGTTCGATCTCGGCAGTTAAGCAACCTCGGGCTTGGTTGGTACTTGGATGGGTGACATCCTAGGAATACCAAGTGTTGGTGTCATTTTTCTATTTATACAAAGTATGCTTTGAATTGCGCATAAAGATCGTCATAACAGACTAACAAACGTCTACGGCCATGCCAGGTTGAAAGCACACGATCTCGTTCGATCTCGGCAGTTAAGCAACCTCGGGCTTGGTAAGTACTTGGGTGGGTGACCGCCTAGGAATACCAAGTGTTGTAGTCATTTTACTGTTTGCACAAAGTATGCTTTGGATTGCCCATCAATGTCGTCAAAACAGACTAACAAACGTCTACGGCCATACCAGGTTGAAAGCACCCGATCTCGTTCGATCTCGGCAGTTAAGCAACCTCGGGCTTGGTTGGTACTTGGATGGGTGACATCCTAGGAATACCAAGTGTTGTAGTCATTTTTCTATTTATACAAAGTATGCTTTGAATTGCGCATAAAGATCGTCAAAACAGACTAACAAACATCTATGGCCATAAAAGGTTGAAAGCACCCGATCTCGTTCGATCTCGGCAGTTAAGCAACCTCGGGCTTGGTTAGTACTTGGATGGGTGACCGCCTAGGAATACCAAGTGTTGTATTCATTTTACTATTTGCACAAAGTATGCTTTGAATTGCCCATAAATGTCGTCAAAACAGGCTAACAAACGTCTACGGCCATACCAGGTTGAAAGCACCCGATCTCGTTCGATCTCGGCAGTTAAGCAACCTCGGGCTTGGTAAGTACTTGGATTGGTGACCGCCTAGGAATACCAAGTGTTGTAGTCATTTTACTGTTTGCACAAAGTATGCTTTGAATTGCCCATAAATGTCGTCAAAACAGACTAACAAACGTCTACGGCCATAACAGGTTGAAAGCACCCGATCTCGTTCGATCTCGGCAGTTAAGCAACCTCGGGCTTGGTTGGTACTTGGATGGGTGACATCCTAGGAATACCAAGTGTTGTAGTCATTTTTCTATTTATACAAAGTATGCTTTGAATTGCGCATAAAGAACGTCATAACAGACTAACAAACGTCTACGGCCATACCAGGTTGAAAGCACACGATCTCGTTCGATCTCGGCAGTTAAGCAACCTCGGGCTTGGTTGGTACTTGGTTGGGTGTCCTCCTAGGAATACCAAGTGTTGTAGTCATTTTTCTATTTACCCAAAGTATGCTTTGAATTGCGCATCAATGTCGTGAAAACAGACTAACAAACGTCTACGGCCATACCAGGTTGAAAGCACCCGATCTCGTTCGATCTCGGCAGTTAAGCAACCTCGGGCTTGGTCAGTACTTGGATGGGTGACCGCCTGGGAATACCAAGTGTTGTAGTCATTTTTCTATTTACATAAAGTATGCTTTGAATTCCCTGTAAATGTCGTCAAAAAAGACTAACAAACGTCTACGGCCATACCAGGATGAAAGCACCCGATCTCGTTCGATCTCGGCAGTTAAGCAACCTCGGGCTTGGTTAGTACTTGGATGGGTGCTCGCCTAGGAATACCAAGTGTTGTAGTCATTTTTCTATTTACACAAAGTATGCTTTGAATTGCGCATAAAGATCGTCATAACAGACTAAAAAACGTCTACGGCCATACCAGGTTGAAAGCACCGGATCTCGTTGGATCTTGGCAGTTGAGCAACCTCGGGCTTGGTTGGTACTTGGATGGGTGACCACCTAGGAATACCAAGTGTTGTAGTCATTTTTCTATTTATACAAAGTATGCTTTGAATTGCGCATAAATATCGTCAAAACAGACTAACAAACGTCTGCGGCCATACCAGATTGAAAGCACCCGTCCTCGTTCGATCTCGGCAGTTAAGCAACCTCGGGCTTGGTTAGTAATTGGATGGGTGACCGCCTAGGAATACCAAGTGTTGTATTCATTTTACTATTTGCACAAAGTATGCTTTGAATTGCCCATAAATGTCGTCAAAACAGACTAACAAACGTCTACGGCCATACCAGGTTGAAAGCACCCGATCTCGTTCGATCTCGGCAGTTAAGCAACCTCGGGCTTGGTTAGTACTTGGATGGGTGACCGCCTAGGAATACCAAGTGTTGTAGTCATTTTTCTATTTGCACAAAGTATACTTTGAATTGCCCATAAATGTCGTCAAAACAGACTAACAAACGTCTAAGGCCACACCAGGTTGAAAGCACCCGATCTCGTTCGATCTCGGCAGTTAAGCAACCTCGGGCTTGGTTGGTACTTGGATGGGTGACCGCCTAGGAATACCAAGTGTTGTAGTCATTTTTCTATTTATACAAAGTATGCTTTGAATTGCGCATAAAGAACGTCATAACAGACTAACAAACGTCTACGGCCATACCAGGTTGAAAGCACACGATCTCGTTCGATCTCGGCAGTTAAGCAACCTCGGGCTTGGTTGGTACTTGGATGGGTGTCCTCCTAGGAATACCAAGTGTTGTAGTCATTTTTCTATTTACCCAAAGTATGCTTTGAATTGCGCATCAATGTCGTGAAAACAGACTAACAAACGTCTACGGCCATACCAGGTTGAAAGCACCCGATCTCGTTCGATCTCGGCAGTTAAGCAACCTCGGGCTTGGTCAGTACTTGGATGGGTGACCGCCTGGGAATACCAAGTGTTGTAGTCATTTTTCTATTTACATAAAGTATGCTTTGAATTCCCTGTAAATGTCGTCAAAAAAGACTAACAAACGTCTACGGCCATACCAGGATGAAAGCACCCGATCTCGTTCGATCTCGGCAGTTAAGCAACCTCGGGCTTGGTTAGTACTTGGATGGGTGCCCGCCTAGGAATACCAAGTGTTGTAGTCATTTTTCTATTTACACAAAGTATGCTTTGAATTGCGCATAAAGATCGTCATAACAGACTAAAAAACGTCTACGGCCATACCAGGTTGAAAGCACCGGATCTCGTTGGATCTTGGCAGTTGAGCAACCTCGGGCTTGGTTGGTACTTGGATGGGTGACCACCTAGGAATACCAAGTGTTGTAGTCATTTTTCTATTTATACAAAGTATGCTTTGAATTGCGCATAAATATCGTCAAAACAGACTAACAAACGTCTGCGGCCATACCAGATTGAAAGCACCCGTCCTCGTTCGATCTCGGCAGTTAAGCAACCTCGGGCTTGGTTAGTAATTGGATGGGTGACCGCCTAGGAATACCAAGTGTTGTATTCATTTTACTATTTGCACAAAGTATGCTTTGAATTGCCCATAAATGTCGTCAAAACAGACTAACAAACGTCTACGGCCATACCAGGTTGAAAGCACCCGATCTCGTTCGATCTCGGCAGTTAAGCAACCTCGGGCTTGGTTAGTACTTGGATGGGTGACCGCCTAGGAATACCAAGTGTTGTAGTCATTTTTCTATTTGCACAAAGTATACTTTGAATTGCCCATAAATGTCGTCAAAACAGACTAACAAACGTCTAAGGCCACACCAGGTTGAAAGCACCCGATCTCGTTCGATCTCGGCAGTTAAGCAACCTCGGGCTTGGTTGGTACTTGGATGGGTGACCGCCTAGGAATACCAAGTGTTGTATTCATTTTACTATTTGCACAAAGTATGCTTTGAATTGCCCATAAATGTCGTCAAAACAGACTAACAAACGTCTACGGCCATACCAGGTTGAAACCACACGATCTCGTTCGATCTCGGCAGTTAAGTAACCTCGGGCTTGGTTGGTACTTGGATGGGTGACATCCTAGGAATACCAAGTGTTGTATTCATTTTACTATTTGCACAAAGTATGCTTTGAATTGCCCATAAATGTCGTCAAAACAGACTAACAAACGTCTACGGCCATACCAGGTTGAAAGCACCCGATCTCGTTCGATCTCGGCAGTTAAGCAACCTCGGGCTTGGTTGGTACTTGGATGGGTGACATCCTAGGAATACCAAGTGTTGTAGTCATTTTTCTATTTATACAAAGTATGCTTTGAATTGCGCATAAAGATCGTCAAAACAGACTAACAAACATCTATGGCCATAAAAGGTTGAAAGCACCCGATCTCGTTCGATCTCGGCAGTTAAGCAACCTCGGGCTTGGTTAGTACTTGGATGGGTGACCGCCTAGGAATACCAAGTGTTGTATTCATTTTACTATTTGCACAAAGTATGCTTTGAATTGCCCATAAATGTCGTCAAAACAGGCTAACAAACGTCTACGGCCATACCAGGTTGAAAGCACCCGATCTCGTTCGATCTCGGCAGTTAAGCAACCTCGGGCTTGGTAAGTACTTGGATTGGTGACCGCCTTGGAATACCAAGTGTTGTAGTCATTTTACTGTTTGCACAAAGTATGCTTTGAATTGCCCATAAATGTCGTCAAAACAGACTAACAAACGTCTACGGCCATACCAGGTTGAAAGCACCCGATCTCGTTCGATCTCGGCAGTTAAGCAACCTCGGGCTTGGTTGGTACTTGGATGGGTGACATCCTAGGAATACCAAGTGTTGTTGTCATTTTTCTATTTATACAAAGTATGCTTTGAATTGCGCATAAAGAACGTCATAACAGACTAACAAACGTCTACGGCCATACCAGGTTGAAAGCACACGATCTCGTTCGATCTCGGCAGTTAAGCAACCTCGGGCTTGGTTGGTACTTGGATGGGTGTCCTCCTAGGAATACCAAGTGTTGTAGTCATTTTTCTATTTACCCAAAGTATGCTTTGAATTGCGCATCAATGTCGTGAAAACAGACTAACAAACGTCTACGGCCATACCAGGTTGAAAGCACCCGATCTCGTTCGATCTCGGCAGTTAAGCAACCTCGGGCTTGGTTAGTACTTGGATGGGTGACCGCCTGGGAATACCAAGTGTTGTAGTCATTTTTCTATTTACATAAAGTATGCTTTGAATTCCCTGTAAATGTCGTCAAAAAAGACTAACAAACGTCTACGGCCATACCAGGATGAAAGCACCCGATCTCGTTCGATCTCGGCAGTTAAGCAACCTCGGGCTTGGTTAGTACTTGGATGGGTGCCCGCCTAGGAATACCAAGTGTTGTAGTCATTTTTCTATTTACACAAAGTATGCTTTGAATTGCGCATAAAGATCGTCATAACAGACTAACAAACGTCTACGGCCATACCAGGTTGAAAGCACCGGATCTCGTTGGATCTTGGCAGTTGAGCAACCTCGGGCTTGGTTGGTACTTGGATTGGTGACCACCTAGGAATACCAAGTGTTGTAGTCATTTTTCTATTTATACAAAGTATGCTTTGAATTGCGCATAAATATCGTCAAAACAGACTAACAAACGTCTGCGGCCATACCAGATTGAAAGCACCCGTTCTCGTTCGATCTCGGCAGTTAAGCAACCTCGGGCTTGGTTAGTAATTGGATGGGTGACCGCCTAGGAATACCAAGTGTTGTATTCATTTTACTATTTGCACAAAGTATGCTTTGAATTGCCCATAAATGTCGTCAAAACAGACTGACAAACGTCTACGGCCATACCAGGTTGAAAGCACCCGATCTCGTTCGATCTCGGCAGTTAAGCAACCTCGGGCTTGGTTAGTACTTGGATGGGTGACCGCCTAGGAATACCAAGTGTTGTAGTCATTTTTCTATTTGCACAAAGTATACTTTGAATTGCCCATAAATGTCGTCAAAACAGACTAACAAACGTCTAAGGCCACACCAGGTTGAAAGCACCCGATCTCGTTCGATCTCGGCAGTTAAGCAACCTCGGGCTTGGTTGGTACTTGGATGGGTGACCGCCTAGGAATACCAAGTGTTGTATTCATTTTACTATTTGCACAAAGTATGCTTTGAATTGCCCATAAATGTCGTCAAAACAGACTAACAAACGTCTACGGCCATACCAGGTTGAAAGCACACGATCTCGTTCGATCTCGGCAGTTAAGTAACCTCGGGCTTGGTTGGTACTTGGATGGGTGACATCCTAGGAATACCAAGTGTTGTATTCATTTTACTATTTGCACAAAGTATGCTTTGAATTGCCCATAAATGTCGTCAAAACAGACTAACAAACGTCTAAGACCATACCAGGTTGAAAGCACACGATCTCGTTCGATCTCGGCAGTTCAGCAACCTCGGGCTTGGTAAGTACTTGGATTGGTGACCGCCTAGGAATACCAAGTGTTGTAGTCAATTTACTGTTTGCACAAAGTATGCTTTGAATTACCCATAAATGTCGTCAAAACAGACTAACAAACGTCTACGGCCATACCAGGTTGAAAGCACCCGATCTCGTTCGATCTCGGCAGTTAAGCAACCTCGGGCTTGGTTTGTACTTGGATGGGTGACATCCTAGGAATACCAAGTGTTGTAGTCATTTTTCTATTTATACAAAGTATGCTTTGAATTGCGCATAAAGATCGTCATAACAGACTAACAAACGTCTACGGCCATACCAGGTTGAAAGCACACGATCTCGTTCGATCTCGGCAGTTAAGCAACCTCGGGCTTGGTTAGTACTTGGATGGGTGACCGCCTAGGAATACCAAGTGTTGTAGTCATTTTTCTGTTTACCCAAAGTATGCTTTGAATTGCGCATAAATGTCGTCAAAACAGTCTAACAAACGTCTACGGCCATACCAGGTTGAAAGCACCAGATCTCGTTCGATCTCGGCAGTTAAGCAACCTCGGGCTTGGTAAGTACTTGGATTGGTGACCGCCTAGGAATACCAAGTGTTGTAGTCATTTTACTGTTTGCACAAAGTATGCTTTGAATTGCCCATAAATGTCGTCAAAACAGACTAACAAACGTCTACGGCCATACCAGGTTGAAAGCACCCGATCTCGTTCGATCTCGGCAGTTAAGCAACCTCGGGCTTGGTTGGTACTTGGATGGGTGACATCCTAGGAATACCAAGTGTTGTAGTCATTTTTCTATTTATACAAAGTATGCTTTGAATTGCGCATAAAGATCGTCATAACAGACTAACAAACGTCTACGGCCATACCTGGTTGAAAGCACACGATCTCGTTCGATCTCGGCAGTTAAGCAACCTCGGGCTTGGTAAGTACTTGGATGGGTGACATCCTAGGAATACCAAGTGTTGTAGTCATTTTTCTATTTATACAAAGTATGCTTTGAATTGCGCATAAAGATCGTCAAAACAGACTAACAAACGTCTATGGCCATAAAAGGTTGAAAGCACCCGATCTCGTTCGATCTCGGCAGTTAAGCAACCTCGGGCTTGGTTGGTACTTGGATGGGTGACATCCTAGGAATACCAAGTGTTGTTGTCATTTTTCTATTTATACAAAGTATGCTTTGAATTGCGCATAAAGATCGTCATAACAGACTAACAAACGTCTACGGCCATGCCAGGTTGAAAGCACACGATCTCGTTCGATCTCGGCAGTTAAGCAACCTCGGGCTTGGTAAGTACTTGGGTGGGTGACCGCCTAGGAATACCAAGTGTTGTATTCATTTTACTATTTGCACAAAGTATGCTTTGAATTGCCCATAAATGTCGTCAAAACAGGCTAACAAACGTCTACGGCCATACCAGGTTGAAAGCACCCGATCTCGTTCGATCTCGGCAGTTAAGCAACCTCGGGCTTGGTAAGTACTTGGATTGGTGACCGCCTAGGAATACCAAGTGTTGTAGTCATTTTACTGTTTGCACAAAGTATGCTTTGAATTGCCCATAAATGTCGTCAAAACAGACTAACAAACGTCTACGGCCATACCAGGTTGAAAGCACCCGATCTCGTTCGATCTCGGCAGTTAAGCAACCTCGGGCTTGGTTGGTACTTGGATGGGTGACATCCCAGGAATACCAAGTGTTGTAGTCATTTTACTGTTTGCACAAAGTATGCTTTGAATTGCGCATAAAGATCGTCAAAACAGACTAACAAACATCTATGGCCATAAAAGGTTGAAAGCACCCGATCTCGTTCGATCTCGGCAGTTAAGCAACCTCGGGCTTGGTTAGTACTTGGATGGGTGACCGCCTAGGAATACCAAGTGTTGTATTCATTTTACTATTTGCACAAAGTATGCTTTGAATTGCCCATAAATGTCGTCAAAACAGGCTAACAAACGTCTACGGCCATACCAGGTTGAAAGCACCCGATCTCGTTCGATCTCGGCAGTTAAGCAACCTCGGGCTTGGTAAGTACTTGGATTGGTGACCGCCTAGGAATACCAAGTGTTGTAGTCATTTTACTGTTTGCACAAAGTATGCTTTGAATTGCCCATAAATGTCGTCAAAACAGACTAACAAACGTCTACGGCCATACCAGGTTGAAAGCACCCGATCTCGTTCGATCTCGGCAGTTAAGCAACCTCGGGCTTGGTTGGTACTTGGATGGGTGACATCCCAGGAATACCAAGTGTTGTAGTCATTTTTCTATTTATACAAAGTATGCTTTGAATTGCGCATAAAGAACGTCATAACAGACTAACAAACGTCTACGGCCATACCAGGTTGAAAGCACACGATCTCGTTCGATCTCGGCAGTTAAGCAACCTCGGGCTTGGTTGGTACTTGGATGGGTGTCCTCCTAGGAATACCAAGTGTTGTAGTCATTTTTCTATTTACCCAAAGTATGCTTTGAATTGCGCATCAATGTCGTGAAAACAGACTAACAAACGTCTACGGCCATACCAGGTTGAAAGCACCCGATCTCGTTCGATCTCGGCAGTTAAGCAACCTCGGGCTTGGTTAGTGCTTGGATGGGTGACCGCCTGGGAATACCAAGTGTTGTAGTCATTTTTCTATTTACATAAAGTATGCTTTGAATTCCCTGTAAATGTCGTCAAAAAAGACTAACAAACTTCTACGGCCATACCAGGATGAAAGCACCCGATCTCGTTCGATCTCGGCAGTTAAGCAACCTCGGGCTTGGTTAGTACTTGGATGGGTGCCCACCTAGGAATACCAAGTGTTGTAGTCATTTTTCTATTTACACAAAGTATGCTTTGAATTGCGCATAAAGATCGTCATAACAGACTAACAAACGTCTACGGCCATACCAGGTTGAAAGCACCGGATCTCGTTGGATCTTGGCAGTTGAGCAACCTCGGGCTTGGTTGGTACTTGGATGGGTGACCACCTAGGAATACCAAGTGTTGTTGTCATTTTTCTATTTATACAAAGTATGCTTTGAATTGCGCATAAAGATCGTCATAACAGACTAACAAACGTCTACGGCCATGCCAGGTTGAAAGCACACGATCTCGTTCGATCTCGGCAGTTAAGCAACCTCGGGCTTGGTAAGTACTTGGGTGGGTGACCGCCTAGGAATACCAAGTGTTGTAGTCATTTTTCTATTTATACAAAGTATGCTTTGAATTGCGTATAAAGATCGTCAAAACAGACTAACAAACATCTATGGCCATAAAAGGTTGAAAGCACCCGATCTCGTTCGATCTCGGCAGTTAAGCAACCTCGGGCTTGGTTGGTACTTGGATGGGTGACATCCTAGGAATACCAAGTGTTGTAGTCATTTTTCTATTTATACAAAGTATGCTTTGAATTGCGCATAAAGATCGTCAAAACAGACTAACAAACATCTATGGCCATAAAAGGTTGAAAGCACCCGATCTCGTTCGATCTCGGCAGTTAAGCAACCTCGGGCTTGGTTAGTACTTGGATGGGTGACCGCCTAGGAATACCAAGTGTTGTATTCATTTTACTATTTGCACAAAGTATGCTTTGAATTGCCCATAAATGTCGTCAAAACAGGCTAACAAACGTCTACGGCCATACCAGGTTGAAAGCACCTGATCTCGTTCGATCTCGGCAGTTAAGCAACCTCGGGCTTGGTTGGTACTTGGATGGGTGACATCCTAGGAATACCAAGTGTTGTAGTCATTTTTCTATTTATACAAAGTATGCTTTGAATTGCGCATAAAGATCGTCAAAACAGACTAACAAACATCTATGGCCATAAAAGGTTGAAAGCACCCGATCTCGTTCGATCTCGGCAGTTAAGCAACCTCGGGCTTGGTTAGTACTTGGATGGGTGACCGCCTAGGAATACCAAGTGTTGTATTCATTTTACTATTTGCACAAAGTATGCTTTGAATTGCCCATAAATGTCGTCAAAACAGGCTAACAAACGTCTACGGCCATACCAGGTTGAAAGCACCCGATCTCGTTCGATCTCGGCAGTTAAGCAACCTCGGGCTTGGTAAGTACTTGGATTGGTGACCGCCTAGGAATACCAAGTGTTGTAGTCATTTTACTGTTTGCACAAAGTATGCTTTGAATTGCCCATAAATGTCGTCAAAACAGACTAACAAACGTCTACGGCCATACCAGGTTGAAAGCACCCGATCTCGTTCGATCTCGGCAGTTAAGCAACCTCGGGCTTGGTTGGTACTTGGATGGGTGACATCCTAGGAATACCAAGTGTTGTAGTCATTTTTCTATTTATACAAAGTATGCTTTGAATTGCGCATAAAGAACGTCATAACAGACTAACAAACGTCTACGGCCATACCAGGTTGAAAGCACACGATCTCGTTCGATCTCGGCAGTTAAGCAACCTCGGGCTTGGTTGGTACTTGGATGGGTGTCCTCCTAGGAATACCAAGTGTTGTAGTCATTTTTCTATTTACCCAAAGTATGCTTTGAATTGCGCATCAATGTCGTGAAAACAGACTAACAAACGTCTACGGCCATACCAGGTTGAAAGCACCCGATCTCGTTCGATCTCGGCAGTTAAGCAACCTCGGGCTTGGTTAGTACTTGGATGGGTGACCGCCTGGGAATACCAAGTGTTGTAGTCATTTTTCTATTTACATAAAGTATGCTTTGAATTCCCTGTAAATGTCGTCAAAAAAGACTAACAAACGTCTACGGCCATACCAGGATGAAAGCACCCGATCTCGTTCGATCTCGGCAGTTAAGCAACCTCGGGCTTGGTTAGTACTTGGATGGGTGCCCGCCTAGGAATACCAAGTGTTGTAGTCATTTTTCTATTTACACAAAGTATGCTTTGAATTGCGCATAAAGATCGTCATAACAGACTAACAAACGTCTACGGCCATACCAGGTTGAAAGCAGCGGATCTCGTTGGATCTTGGCAGTTGAGCAACCTCGGGCTTGGTTGGTACTTGGATGGGTGACCACCTAGGAATACCAAGTGTTGTAGTCATTTTTCTATTTATACAAAGTATGCTTTGAATTGCGCATAATCATCGTCAAAACAGACTAACAAACGTCTGCGGCCATACCAGATTGAAAGCACCCGTTCTCGTTCGATCTCGGCAGTTAAGCAACCTCGGGCTTGGTTAGTAATTGGATGGGTGACCGCCTAGGAATACCAAGTGTTGTATTCATTTTACTATTTGCACAAAGTATGCTTTGAATTGCCCATAAATGTCGTCAAAACAGACTAACAAACGTCTACGGCCATACCAGGTTGAAAGCACCCGATCTCGTTCGATCTCGGCAGTTAAGCAACCTCGGGCTTGGTTAGTACTTGGATGGGTGACCGCCTAGGAATACCAAGTGTTGTAGTCATTTTTCTATTTGCACAAAGTATACTTTGAATTGCCCATAAATGTCGTCAAAACAGACTAACAAACGTCTAAGGCCACACCAGGTTGAAAGCACCCGATCTCGTTCGATCTCGGCAGTTAAGCAACCTCGGGCTTGGTTGGTACTTGGATGGGTGACCGCCTAGGAATACCAAGTGTTGTATTCATTTTACTATTTGCACAAAGTATGCTTTGAATTGCCCATAAATGTCGTCAAAACAGACTAACAAATGTCTACGGCCATACCAGGTTGAAAGCACACGATCTCGTTCGATCTCGGCAGTTAAGTAACCTCGGGCTTGGTTGGTACCTGGATGGGTGACATCCTAGGAATACCAAGTGTTGTATTCATTTTACTATTTGCACAAAGTATGCTTTGAATTGCCCATAAATGTCGTCAAAACAGACTAACAAACGTCTACGGCCATACCAGGTTGAAAGCACCCGATCTCGTTCGATCTCGGCAGTTAAGCAACCTCGGGCTTGGTTGGTACTTGGATGGGTGACATCCTAGGAATACCAAGTGTTGTAGTCATTTTTCTATTTATACAAAGTATGCTTTGAATTGCGCATAAAGATCGTCAAAACAGACTAACAAACATCTATGGCCATAAAAGGTTGAAAGCACCCGATCTCGTTCGATCTCGGCAGTTAAGCAACCTCGGGCTTGGTTAGTACTTGGATGGGTGACCGCCTAGGAATACCAAGTGTTGTATTCATTTTACTATTTGCACAAAGTATGCTTTGAATTGCCCATAAATGTCGTCAAAACAGGCTAAAAAACGTCTACGGCCATACCAGGTTGAAAGCACCCGATCTCGTTCGATCTCGGCAGTTAAGCAACCTCGGGCTTGGTAAGTACTTGGATTGGTGACCGCCTAGGAATACCAAGTGTTGTAGTCATTTTACTGTTTGCACAAAGTATGCTTTGAATTGCCCATAAATGTCGTCAAAACAGACTAACAAACGTCTACGGCCATACCAGGTTGAAAGCACCCGATCTCGTTCGATCTCGGCAGTTAAGCAACCTCGGGCTTGGTTGGTACTTGGATGGGTGACATCCTAGGAATACCAAGTGTTGTAGTCATTTTTCTATTTATACAAAGTATGCTTTGAATTGCGCATAAAGAACGTCATAACAGACTAACAAACGTCTACGGCCATACCAGGTTGAAAGCACACGATCTCGTTCGATCTCGGCAGTTAAGCAACCTCGGGCTTGGTTGGTACTTGGATGGGTGTCCTCCTAGGAATACCAAGTGTTGTAGTCATTTTTCTATTTACCCAAAGTATGCTTTGAATTGCGCATCAATGTCGTGAAAACAGACTAACAAACGTCTACGGCCATACCAGGTTGAAAGCACCCGATCTCGTTCGATCTCGGCAGTTAAGCAACCTCGGGCTTGGTTAGTACTTGGATGGGTGACCGCCTGGGAATACCAAGTGTTGTAGTCATTTTTCTATTTACATAAAGTATGCTTTGAATTCCCTGTAAATGTCGTCAAAAAAGACTAACAAACGTCTACGGCCATACCAGGATGAAAGCACCCGATCTCGTTCGATCTCGGCAGTTAAGCAACCTCGGGCTTGGTTAGTACTTGGATGGGTGCCCGCCTAGGAATACCAAGTGTTGTAGTCATTTTTCTATTTACACAAAGTATGCTTTGAATTGCGCATAAAGATCGTCATAACAGACTAACAAACGTCTACGGCCATACCAGGTTGAAAGCACCGGATCTCGTTGGATCTTGGCAGTTGAGCAACCTCGGGCTTGGTTGGTACTTGGATGGGTGACCACCTAGGAATACCAAGTGTTGTAGTCATTTTTCTATTTATACAAAGTATGCTTTGAATTGCGCATAAATATCGTCAAAACAGACTAACAAACGTCTGCGGCCATACCAGATTGAAAGCACCCGTTCTCGTTCGATCTCGGCAGTTAAGCAACCTCGGGCTTGGTTAGTAATTGGATGGGTGACCGCCTAGGAATACCAAGTGTTGTATTCATTTTACTATTTGCACAAAATATGCTTTGAATTGCCCATAAATGTCGTCAAAACAGACTAACAAACGTCTACGGCCATACCAGGTTGAAAGCACCCGATCTCGTTCGATCTCGGCAGTTAAGCAACCTCGGGCTTGGTTAGTACTTGGATGGGTGACCGCCTAGGAATACCAAGTGTTGTAGTCATTTTTCTATTTGCACAAAGTATACTTTGAATTGCCCATAAATGTCGTCAAAACAGACTAACAAACGTCTAAGGCCACACCAGGTTGAAAGCACCCGATCTCGTTCGATCTCGGCAGTTAAGCAACCTCGGGCTTGGTTGGTACTTGGATGGGTGACCGCCTAGGAATACCAAGTGTTGTATTCATTTTACTATTTGCACAAAGTATGCTTTGAATTGCCCATAAATGTCGTCAAAACAGACTAACAAACGTCTACGGCCATACCAAGTTGAAAGCACACGATCTCGTTCGATCTCGGCAGTTAAGTAACCTCGGGCTTGGTTGGTACTTGGATGGGTGACATCCTAGGAATACCAAGTGTTGTATTCATTTTACTATTTGCACAAAGTATGCTTTGAATTGCCCATAAATGTCGTCAAAACAGACTAACAAACGTCTAAGACCATACCAGGTTGCAAGCACCCGATCTCGTTCGATCTCGGCAGTTCAGCAACCTCGGGCTTGGTAAGTACTTGGATTGGTGACCGCCTAGGAATACCAAGTGTTGTAGTCATTTTACTGTTTGCACAAAGTATGCTTTGAATTACCTATAAATGTCGTCAAAACAGACTAACAAACGTCTACGGCCATACCAGGTTGAAAGCACCCGATCTCGTTCGATCTCGGCAGTTAAGCAACCTCGGGCTTGGTTTGTACTTGGATGGGTGACATCCTAGGAATACCAAGTGTTGTAGTCATTTTTCTATTTATACAAAGTATGCTTTGAATTGCGCATAAAGATCGTCATAACAGACTAACAAACGTCTACGGCCATACCAGGTTGAAAGCACACGATCTCGTTCGATCTCGGCAGTTAAGCAACCTCGGGCTTGGTTAGTACTTGGATGGGTGACCGCCTAGGAATACCAAGTGTTGTAGTCATTTTTCTGTTTACCCAAAGTATGCTTTGAATTGCGCATAAATGTCGTCAAAACAGTCTAACAAACGTCTACGGCCATACCAGGTTGAAAGCACCAGATCTCGTTCGATCTCGGCAGTTAAGCAACCTCGGGCTTGGTAAGTACTTGGATTGGTGACCGCCTAGGAATACCAAGTGTTGTAGTCATTTTACTGTTTGCACAAGGTATGCTTTGAATTGCCCATAAATGTCGTCAAAACAGACTAACAAACGTCTTCGGCCATACCAGGTTGAAAGCACCCGATCTCGTTCGATCTCGGCAGTTAAGCAACCTCGGGCTTGGTTGGTACTTGGATGGGTGACATCCTAGGAATACCAAGTGTTGTAGTCATTTTTCTATTTATACAAAGTATGCTTTGAATTGCGCATAAAGATCGTCATAACAGACTAACAAACGTCTACGGCCATACCTGGTTGAAAGCACACGATCTCGTTCGATCTCGGCAGTTAAGCAACCTCGGGCTTGGTAAGTACTTGGATGGGTGACCGTCTAGGAATACCAAGTGTTGTAGTCATTTTTCTGTTTTCACAAAGTATGCTTTGAATTGCCCATCAATGTCGTCAAAACAGACTAACAAGCGTCTACGGCCATACCAGGTTGAAAGCACCCGATCTCGTTCGATCTCGGCAGTTAAGCAACCTCGGGCTTGGTTGGTACTTGGATGGGTGTCCTCCTAGGAATACCAAGTGTTGTAGTCATTTTTCTATTTATACAAAGTATGCTTTGAATTGCGCATAAAGATCGTCAAAACAGACTAACAAACGTCTATGGCCATAAAAGGTTGAAAGCACCCGATCTCGTTCGATCTCGGCAGTTAAGCAACCTCGGGCTTGGTTAGTACTTGGATGGGTGACCGCCTAGGAATACGAAGTGTTGTATTCATTTTACTATTTGCACAAAGTGTGCTTTAAATTGCCCATAAATGTCGTCAAAACAGGCTAACAAACGTCTACGGCCATACCAGGTTGAAAGCACCCGATCTCGTTCGATCTCGGCAGTTAAGCAACCTCGGGCTTGGTAAGTACATGGATTGGTGACCGCCTAGGAATACCAAGTGTTGTAGTCATTTTACTGTTTGCACAAAGTATGCTTTGAATTGCCCATAAATGTCGTCAAAACAGACTAACAAACGTCTACGGCCATACCAGGTTGAAAGCACCCGATCTCGTTCGATCTCGGCAGTTAAGCAACCTCGGGCTTGGTTGGTACTTGGATGGGTGACATCCTAGGAATACCAAGTGTTGTAGTCATTTTTCTATTTATACAAAGTATGCTTTGAATTGCGCATAAAGATCGTCATAACAGACTAAAAAACGTCTACGGCCATACCAGGTTGAAAGCACACGATCTCGTTCGATCTCGGCAGTTAAGCAACCTCGGGCTTGGTAAGTACTTGGGTGGGTGACCGCCTAGGAATACCAAGTGTTGTAGTCATTTTTCTATTTATACAAAGTATGCTTTGAATTGCGCATAAAGATCGTCAAAACAGACTAACAAACATCTATGGTCATAAAAGGTTGAAAGCACCCGATCTCGTTCGATCTCGGCAGTTAAGCAACCTCGGGCTTGGTTAGTACTTGGATGGGTGACCGCCTAGGAATACCAAGTGTTGTATTCATTTTACTATTTGCACAAAGTATGCTTTGAATTGCCCATAAATGTCGTCAAAACAGGCTAACAAACGTCTACGGCCATACCAGGTTGAAAGCACACGATCTCGTTCGATCTCGGCAGTTAAGCAACCTCGGGCTTGGTTAGTACTTGGATGGGTGACCGCCTAGGAATACGAAGTGTTGTAGTCATTTTTCTGTTTACCCAAAGTATGCTTTGAATTGCCCATAAATGTCGTCAAAGCAGACTAACAAACGTCTACGGCCATACCAGGTTGAAAGCACACGATCTCGTTCGATCTCGGCAGTTAAGCAACCTCGGGCTTGGTTGGTACTTGGATGGGTGACATCCTAGGAATACCAAGTGTTGTAGTCATTTTTCTATTTATACAAAGTATGCTTTGAATTGCGCATAAAGATCGTCATAACAGACTAATAAACGTCTACGGCCATACCAGGTTGAAAGCACCCGACCTGGTTCGATCTCGGCAGTTAAGCAACCTCGGGCTTGGTTAGTACTTGGATGGGTGACCGCCTAGGAATACCAAGTGTTGTAGTCATTTTTCTGTTTACACAAAGTATGCTTTGAATTGCGCATAAAGATCGTCATAACAGACTAACAAACGTCTACGGCCATACCAGGTTGAAAGCACCCGATCTCGTTCGATCCCCGCAGTTAAGCAATCTCGGGCTTGGTTAGTACTTGGATGGGTGACCGCCTAGGAATACCAAGTGTTGTAGTCATTTTTCTATTTACACAAAGTATGCTTTGAATTGCCCATCAATGTCGTCAAAACAGACTAACAAACGTCTACGGCCATACCAGGTTGAAAGCACCCGATCTCGTTCGATCTCGGCAGTTAAGCAACCTCGGGCTTGGTTGGTACTTGGATGGGTGGCCTCCTAGGAATACCAAGTGTTGTAGTCACTTTTCTATTTATACAAAGTATGCTTTGAATTGCGCATAAAGATCGTCATAACAGACTAAAAAACGTCTACGGCCATACCAGGTTGAAAGCACCCGATCTCGTTCGATCTCGTCAGTTAAGCAACCTCGGGCTTGGTTGGTACTTGGATGGGTGCTCGCCTAGGAATACCAAGTGTTGTAGTCATTTTTCTATTTACACAAAGTATGCTTTGAATTGCGCATAAAGATCGTCATAACAGACTAAAAAACGTCTACGGCCATACCAGGTTGAAAGCACCCGATCTCGTTCGATCTCGTCAGTTAAGCAACCTCGGGCTTGGTTGGTACTTGGATGGGTGACATCCTAGGAATACCAAGTGTTGTAGTCATTTTTCTATTTATACAAAGTATGCTTTGAATTGCGCATAAAGATCGTCATAACAGACTAATAAACGTCTACGGCCATACCAGGATGAAAGCACCCGATCTCGTTCGATCTCGGCAGTTAAGCAACCTCGGGCTTGGTTAGTACTTGGATGGGTGCCCGCCTAGGAATACCAAGTGTTGTAGTCATTTTTCTATTTACACAAAGTATGCTTTGAATTGCGCATAAAGATCGTCATAACAGACTAACAAACGTCTACGGCCATACCAGGTTGAAAGCACCCGATCTCGTTCGATCTCGTCAGTTAAGCAACCTCGGGCTTGGTTGGTACTTGGATGGGTGCTCGCCTAGGAATACCAAGTGTTGTAGTCATTTTTCTATTTACACAAAGTATGCTTTGAATTGCGCATAAAGATCGTCATAACAGACTAAAAAACGTCTACGGCCATACCAGGTTGAAAGCACCCGATCTCGTTCGATCTCGTCAGTTAAGCAACCTCGGGCTTGGTTGGTACTTGGATGGGTGACATCCTAGGAATACCAAGTGTTGTAGTCATTTTTCTATTTATACAAAGTATGCTTTGAATTGCGCATAAAGATCGTCATAACAGACTAATAAACGTCTACGGCCATACCAGGATGAAAGCACCCGATCTCGTTCGATCTCGGCAGTTAAGCAACCTCGGGCTTGGTTAGTACTTGGATGGGTGCCCGCCTAGGAATACCAAGTGTTGTAGTCATTTTTCTATTTACACAAAGTATGCTTTGAATTGCGCATAAAGATCGTCATAACAGACTAACAAACGTCTACGGCCATACCAGGTTGAAAGCACCGGATCTCGTTGGATCTTGGCAGTTGAGCAACCTCGGGCTTGGTTGGTACTTGGATGGGTGACCACCTAGGAATACCAAGTGTTGTAGTCATTTTTCTATTTATACAAAGTATGCTTTGAATTGCGCATAAATATCGTCAAAACAGACTAACAAACGTCTGCGGCCATACCAGATTGAAAGCACCCGTTCTCGTTCGATCTCGGCAGTTAAGCAACCTCGGGCTTGGTTAGTAATTGGATGGGTGACCGCCTAGGAATACCAAGTGTTGTATTCATTTTACTATTTGCACAAAGTATGCTTTGAATTGCCCATAAATGTCGTCAAAACAGACTAACAAACGTCTACGGCCATACCAGGTTGAAAGCACCCGATCTCGTTCGATCTCGGCAGTTAAGCAACCTCGGGCTTGGTTAGTGCTTGGATGGGTGACCGCCTAGGAATACCAAGTGTTGTAGTCATTTTTCTATTTGCACAAAGTATACTTTGAATTGCCCATAAATGTCGTCAAAACAGACTAACAAACGTCTAAGGCCACACCAGGTTGAAAGCACCCGATCTCGTTCGATCTCGGCAGTTAAGCAACCTCGGGCTTGGTTGGTACTTGGATGGGTGACCGCCTAGGAATACCAAGTGTTGTATTCATTTTACTATTTGCACAAAGTATGCTTTGAATTGCCCATAAATGTCGTCAAAACAGACTAACAAACGTCTACGGCCATACCAGGTTGAAAGCACACGATCTCGTTCGATCTCGGCAGTTAAGTAACCTCGGGCTTGGTTGGTACTTGGATGGGTGACATCCTAGGAATACCAAGTGTTGTATTCATTTTACTATTTGCACAAAGTATGCTTTGAATTGCCCATAAATGTCGTCAAAACAGACTAACAAACGTCTAAGACCATACCAGGTTGAAAGCACCCGATCTCGTTCGATCTCGGCAGTTCAGCAACCTCGGGCTTGGTAAGTACTTGGATTGGTGACCGCCTAGGAATACCAAGTGTTGTAGTCATTTTACTGTTTGCACAAAGTATGCTTTGAATTACCTATAAATGTCGTCAAAACAGACTAACAAACGTCTACGGCCATACCAGGTTGAAAGCACCCGATCTCGTTCGATCTCGGCAGTTAAGCAACCTCGGGCTTGGTTTGTACTTGGATGGGTGACATCCTAGGAATACCAAGTGTTGTAGTCATTTTTCTATTTATACAAAGTATGCTTTGAATTGCGCATAAAGATCGTCATAACAGACTAACAAACGTCTACGGCCATACCAGGTTGAAAGCACACGATCTCGTTCGATCTCGGCAGTTAAGCAACCTCGGGCTTGGTTAGTACTTGGATGGGTGACCGCCTAGGAATACCAAGTGTTGTAGTCATTTTTCTGTTTACCCAAAGTATGCTTTGAATTGCGCATAAATGTCGTCAAAACAGTCTAACAAACGTCTACGGCCATACCAGGTTGAAAGCACCAGATCTCGTTCGATCTCGGCAGTTAAGCAACCTCGGGCTTGGTAAGTACTTGGATTGGTGACCGCCTAGGAATACCAAGTGTTGTAGTCATTTTACTGTTTGCACAAAGTATGCTTTGAATTGCCCATAAATGTCGTCAAAACAGACTAACAAACGTCTACGGCCATACCAGGTTGAAAGCACCCGATCTCGTTCGATCTCGGCAGTTAAGCAACCTCGGGCTTGGTTGGTACTTGGATGGGTGACATCCTAGGAATACCAAGTGTTGTAGTCATTTTTCTATTTATACAAAGTATACTTTGAATTGCGCATAAAGATCGTCATAACAGACTAACAAACGTCTACGGCCATACCTGGTTGAAAGCACACGATCTCGTTCGATCTCGGCAGTTAAGCTACCTCGGGCTTGGTAAGTACTTGGATGGGTGACCGTCTAGGAATACCAAGTGTTGTAGTCATTTTTCTATTTATACAAAGTATGCTTTGAATTGCTCATAAATGTCGTCATAACAGACTAACAAACGTCTATGGCCATAAAAGGTTGAAAGCACCCGATCTCGTTCGATCTCGGCAGTTAAGCAACCTCGGGCTTGGTTGGTACTTGGATGGGTGTCCTCCTAGGAATACCAAGTGTTGTAGTCATTTTTCTATTTATACAAGTATGCTTTGAATTGCGCATAAAGATCGTCAAAACAGACTAACAAACGTCTATGGCCATAAAAGGTTGAAAGCACCCGATCTCGTTCGATCTCGGCAGTTAAGCAACCTCGGGCTTGGTTAGTACTTGGATAGGTGACCGCCTAGGAATACGAAGTGTTGTATTCATTTTACTATTTACACAAAGTGTGCTTTAAATTGCCCATAAATGTCGTCAAAACAGGCTAACAAACGTCTACGGCCATACCAGGTTGAAAGCACCCGATCTCGTTCGATCTCGGCAGTTAAGCAACCTCGGGCTTGGTAAGTACTTGGATTGGTGACCGCCTAGGAATACCAAGTGTTGTAGTCATTTTACTGTTTGCACAAAGTATGCTTTGAATTGCCCATAAATGTCGTCAAAACAGACTAACAAACGTCTACGGCCATACCAGGTTGAAAGCACCCGATCTCGTTCGATCTCGGCAGTTAAGCAACCTCGGGCTTGGTTGGTACTTGGATGGGTGACATCCTAGGAATACCAAGTGTTGTAGTCATTTTTCTATTTATACAAAGTATGCTTTGAATTGCGCATAAAGATCGTCATAACAGACTAAAAAACGTCTACGGCCATACCAGGTTGAAAGCACACGATCTCGTTCGATCTCGGCAGTTAAGCAACCTCGGGCTTGGTAAGTACTTGGGTGGGTGACCGCCTAGGAATACCAAGTGTTGTAGTCATTTTTCTATTTATACAAAGTATGCTTTGAATTGCGCATAAAGATCGTCAAAACAGACTAACAAACATCTATGGCCATAAAAGGTTGAAAGCACCCGATCTCGTTCGATCTCGGCAGTTAAGCAACCTCGGGCTTGGTTAGTACTTGGATGGGTGACCGCCTAGGAATACCAAGTGTTGTATTCATTTTACTATTTGCACAAAGTATGCTTTGAATTGCCCATCAATGTCGTCAAAACAGACTAACAAACGTCTACGGCCATACCAGGTTGAAAGCACCCGATCTCGTTCGATCTCGGCAGTTAAGCAACCTCGGGCTTGGTAAGTACTTGGGTGGGTGACCGCCTAGGAATACCAAGTGTTGTAGTCATTTTTCTATTTATACAAAGTATGCTTTGAATTGCGCATAAAGATCGTCAAAACAGACTAACAAACGTCTACGGCCATACCAGGTTGAAAGCACCCGATCTCGTTCGATCTCGTCAGTTAAGCAACCTCGGGCTTGGTTGGTACTTGGATGGGTGACATCCTAGGAATACCAAGTGTTGTAGTCATTTTTCTATTTATACAAAGTATGCTTTGAATTGCGCATAAAGATCGTCATAACAGACTAATAAACGTCTACGGCCATACCAGGTTGAAAGCACACGATCTCGTTCGATCTAGGCAGTTAAGCAACCTCGGGCTTGGTTGGTACTTGGATGGGTGTCCTCCTAGGAATACCAAGTGTTGTAGTCATTTTTCTATTTACCCAAAGTATGCTTTGAATTGCCCATAAATGTCGTCAAAACAGACTAACAAACGTCTACGGCCATACCAGGTTGAAAGCACCCGATCTCGTTCGATCTCGGCAGTTAAGCAACCTCGGGCTTGGTTGGTACTTGGATGGGTGTCCTCCTAGGAATACCAAGTGTTGTAGTCATTTTTCTGTTTACCCAAAGTATGCTTTGAATTGCGCATAAATGTCGTCAAAACAGACTAACAAACGTCTATGGCCATAAAAGGTTGAAAGCACCCGATCTCGTTCGATCTCGGCAGTTAAGCAACCTCGGGCTTGGTTAGTACTTGGATGGGTGACCGCCTAGGAATACCAAGTGTTGTATTCATTTTACTATTTGCACAAAGTATGCTTTGAATTGCGCATAAAGATCGTCATAACAGACTAACAAACGTCTACGGCCATACCAGGTTGAAAGCACCGGATCTCGTTGGATCTTGGCAGTTGAGCAACCTCGGGCTTGGTTGGTACTTGGATGGGTGACCACCTAGGAATACCAAGTGTTGTAGTCATTTTTCTATTTATACAAAGTATGCTTTGAATTGCGCATAAATATCGTCAAAACAGACTAACAAACGTCTGCGGCCATACCAGATTGAAAGCACCCGTTCTCGTTCGATCTCGGCAGTTAAGCAACCTCGGGCTTGGTTAGTAATTGGATGGGTGACCGCCTAGGAATACCAAGTGTTGTATTCATTTTACTATTTGCACAAAGTATGCTTTGAATTGCCCATAAATGTCGTCAAAACAGACTAACAAACGTCTACGGCCATACCAGGTTGAAAGCACCCGATCTCGTTCGATCTCGGCAGTTAAGCAACCTCGGGCTTGGTTAGTACTTGGATGGGTGACCGCCTAGGAATACCAAGTGTTGTAGTCATTTTTCTATTTGCACAAAGTATACTTTGAATTGCCCATAAATGTCGTCAAAACAGACTAACAAACGTCTAAGGCCACACCAGGTTGAAAGCACCCGATCTCGTTCGATCTCGGCAGTTAAGCAACCTCGGGCTTGGTTGGTACTTGGATGGGTGACCGCCTAGGAATACCAAGTGTTGTATTCATTTTACTATTTGCACAAAGTATGCTTTGAATTGCCCATAAATGTCGTCAAAACAGACTAACAAACGTCTACGGCCATACCAGGTTGAAAGCACACGATCTCGTTCGATCTCGGCAGTTAAGTAACCTCGGGCTTGGTTGGTACTTGGATGGGTGACATCCTAGGAATACCAAGTGTTGTATTCATTTTACTATTTGCACAAAGTATGCTTTGAATTGCCCATAAATGTCGTCAAAACAGACTAACAAACGTCTAAGACCATACCAGGTTGAAAGCACCCGATCTCGTTCGATCTCGGCAGTTCAGCAACCTCGGGCTTGGTAAGTACTTGGATTGGTGACCGCCTAGGAATACCAAGTGTTGTAGTCATTTTACTGTTTGCACAAAGTATGCTTTGAATTACCTATAAATGTCGTCAAAACAGACTAACAAACGTCTACGGCCATACCAGGTTGAAAGCACCCGATCTCGTTCGATCTCGGCAGTTAAGCAACCTCGGGCTTGGTTTGTACTTGGATGGGTGACATCCTAGGAATACCAAGTGTTGTAGTCATTTTTCTATTTATACAAAGTATGCTTTGAATTGCGCATAAAGATCGTCATAACAGACTAACAAACGTCTACGGCCATACCAGGTTGAAAGCACACGATCTCGTTCGATCTCGGCAGTTAAGCAACCTCGGGCTTGGTTAGTACTTGGATGGGTGACCGCCTAGGAATACCAAGTGTTGTAGTCATTTTTCTGTTTACCCAAAGTATGCTTTGAATTGCGCATAAATGTCGTCAAAACAGTCTAACAAACGTCTACGGCCATACCAGGTTGAAAGCACCAGATCTCGTTCGATCTCGGCAGTTAAGCAACCTCGGGCTTGGTAAGTACTTGGATTGGTGACCGCCTAGGAATACCAAGTGTTGTAGTCATTTTACTGTTTGCACAAAGTATGCTTTGAATTGCCCATAAATGTCGTCAAAACAGACTAACAAACGTCTACGGCCATACCAGGTTGAAAGCACCCGATCTCGTTCGATCTCGGCAGTTAAGCAACCTCGGGCTTGGTTGGTACTTGGATGGGTGACATCCTAGGAATACCAAGTGTTGTAGTCATTTTTCTATTTATACAAAGTATACTTTGAATTGCGCATAAAGATCGTCATAACAGACTAACAAACGTCTACGGCCATACCTGGTTGAAAGCACACGATCTCGTTCGATCTCGGCAGTTAAGCAACCTCGGGCTTGGTAAGTACTTGGATGGGTGACCGTCTAGGAATACCAAGTGTTGTAGTCATTTTTCTATTTATACAAAGTATGCTTTGAATTGCTCATAAATGTCGTCATAACAGACTAACAAACGTCTATGGCCATAAAAGGTTGAAAGCACCCGATCTCGTTCGATCTCGGCAGTTAAGCAACCTCGGGCTTGGTTGGTACTTGGATGGGTGTCCTCCTAGGAATACCAAGTGTTGTAGTCATTTTTCTATTTATACAAAGTATGCTTTGAATTGCGCATAAAGATCGTCAAAACAGACTAACAAACGTCTATGGCCATAAAAGGTTGAAAGCACCCGATCTCGTTCGATCTCGGCAGTTAAGCAACCTCGGGCTTGGTTAGTACTTGGATAGGTGACCGCCTAGGAATACGAAGTGTTGTATTCATTTTACTATTTACACAAAGTGTGCTTTAAATTGCCCATAAATGTCGTCAAAACAGGCTAACAAACGTCTACGGCCATACCAGGTTGAAAGCACCCGATCTCGTTCGATCTCGGCAGTTAAGCAACCTCGGGCTTGGTAAGTACTTGGATTGGTGACCGCCTAGGAATACCAAGTGTTGTAGTCATTTTACTGTTTGCACAAAGTATGCTTTGATATGCCCATAAATGTCGTCAAAACAGACTAACAAACGTCTACGGCCATACCAGGTTGAAAGCACCCGATCTCGTTCGATCTCGGCAGTTAAGCAACCTCGGGCTTGGTTGGTACTTGGATGGGTGACATCCTAGGAATACCAAGTGTTGTAGTCATTTTTCTATTTATACAAAGTATGCTTTGAATTGCGCATAAAGATCGTCATAACAGACTAAAAAACGTCTACGGCCATACCAGGTTGAAAGCACACGATCTCGTTCGATCTCGGCAGTTAAGCAACCTCGGGCTTGGTAAGTACTTGGGTGGGTGACCGCCTAGGAATACCAAGTGTTGTAGTCATTTTTCTATTTATACAAAGTATGCTTTGAATTGCGCATAAAGATCGTCAAAACAGACTAACAAACATCTATGGCCATAAAAGGTTGAAAGCACCCGATCTCGTTCGATCTCGGCAGTTAAGCAACCTCGGGCTTGGTTAGTACTTGGATGGGTGACCGCCTAGGAATACCAAGTGTTGTATTCATTTTACTATTTGCACAAAGTATGCTTTGAATTGCCCATCAATGTCGTCAAAACAGACTAACAAACGTCTACGGCCATACCAGGTTGAAAGCACCCGATCTCGTTCGATCTCGGCAGTTAAGCAACCTCGGGCTTGGTAAGTACTTGGGTGGGTGACCGCCTAGGAATACCAAGTGTTGTAGTCATTTTTCTATTTATACAAAGTATGCTTTGAATTGCGCATAAAGATCGTCAAAACAGACTAACAAACGTCTACGGCCATACCAGGTTGAAAGCACCCGATCTCGTTCGATCTCGTCAGTTAAGCAACCTCGGGCTTGGTTGGTACTTGGATGGGTGACATCCTAGGAATACCAAGTGTTGTAGTCATTTTTCTATTTATACAAAGTATGCTTTGAATTGCGCATAAAGATCGTCATAACAGACTAATAAACGTCTACGGCCATACCAGGTTGAAAGCACACGATCTCGTTCGATCTAGGCAGTTAAGCAACCTCGGGCTTGGTTGGTACTTGGATGGGTGTCCTCCTAGGAATACCAAGTGTTGTAGTCATTTTTCTATTTACCCAAAGTATGCTTTGAATTGCCCATAAATGTCGTCAAAACAGACTAACAAACGTCTACGGCCATACCAGGTTGAAAGCACCCGATCTCGTTCGATCTCGGCAGTTAAGCAACCTCGGGCTTGGTTGGTACTTGGATGGGTGTCCTCCTAGGAATACCAAGTGTTGTAGTCATTTTTCTGTTTACCCAAAGTATGCTTTGAATTGCGCATAAATGTCGTCAAAACAGACTAACAAACGTCTATGGCCATAAAAGGTTGAAAGCACCCGATCTCGTTCGATCTCGGCAGTTAAGCAACCTCGGGCTTGGTTAGTACTTGGATGGGTGACCGCCTAGGAATACCAAGTGTTGTATTCATTTTACTATTTGCACAAAGTATGCTTTGAATTGCCCATAAATGTCGTCAAAACAGACTAACAAACGTCTACGGCCATACCAGGTTGAAAGCACCCGATCTCGTTCGATCTCGGCAGTTAAGCAACCTCGGGCTTGGTTAGTACTTGGATGGGTGACCGCCTAGGAATACCAAGTGTTGTAGTCATTTTTCTATTTGCACAATGTATACTTTGAATTGCCCATAAATGTCGTCAAAACAGATTAACAAACGTCTAAGGCCACACCAGGTTGAAAGCACCCGATCTCGTTCGATCTCGGCAGTTAAGCAACCTCGGGCTTGGTTGGTACTTGGATGGGTGACCGCCTAGGAATACCAAGTGTTGTATTCATTTTACTATTTGCACAAAGTATGCTTTGAATTGCCCATAAATGTCGTCAAAACAGACTAACAAACGTCTACGGCCATACCAGGTTGAAAGCACACGATCTCGTTCGATCTCGGCAGTTAAGTAACCTCGGGCTTGGTTGGTACTTGGATGGGTGACATCCTAGGAATACCAAGTGTTGTATTCATTTTACTATTTGCACAAAGTATGCTTTGAATTGCCCATAAATGTCGTCAAAACAGACTAACAAACGTCTAAGACCATACCAGGTTGAAAGCACCCGATCTCGTTCGATCTCGGCAGTTAAGCAACCTCGGGCTTGGTAAGTACTTGGATTGGTGACCGCCTAGGAATACCAAGTGTTGTAGTCATTTTACTGTTTGCACAAAGTATGCTTTGAATTACCCATAAATGTCGTCAAAACAGACTAACAAACGTCTACGGCCATACCAGGTTGAAAGCACCCGATCTCGTTCGATCTCGGCAGTTAAGCAACCTCGGGCTTGGTTGGTACTTGGATGGGTGACATCCTAGGAATACCAAGTGTTGTAGTCATTTTTCTATTTATACAAAGTATGCTTTGAATTGCGCATAAAGATCGTCATAACAGACTAACAAACGTCTACGGCCATACCAGGTTGAAAGCACACGATCTCGTTCGATCTCGGCAGTTAAGCAACCTCGGGCTTGGTTAGTACTTGGATGGGTGACCGCCTAGGAATACCAAGTGTTGTAGTCATTTTTCTGTTTACCCAAAGTATGCTTTGAATTGCGCATAAATGTCGTCAAAACAGTCTAACAAACGTCTACGGCCATACCAGGTTGAAAGCACCCGATCTCGTTCGATCTCGGCAGTTAAGCAACCTCGGGCTTGGTAAGTACTTGGATTGGTGACCGCCTAGGAATACCAAGTGTTGTAGTCATTTTACTGTTTGCACAAAGTATGCTTTGAATTGCCCATAAATGTCGTCAAAACAGACTAACAAACGTCTACGGCCATACCAGGTTGAAAGCACCCGATCTCGTTCGATCTCGGCAGTTAAGCAACCTCGGGCTTGGTTGGTACTTGGATGGTTGACATCCTAGGAATACCAAGTGTTGTAGTCATTTTTCTATTTATACAAAGTATGCTTTGAATTGCGCATAAAGATCGTCATAACAGACTAACAAACGTCTACGGCCATACCAGGTTGAAAGCACACGATCTCGTTCGATCTCGGCAGTTAAGCAACCTCGGGCTTGGTTAGTACTTGGATGGGTGACCGCCTAGGAATACCAAGTGTTGTAGTCATTTTTCTGTTTACACAAAGTATGCTTTGAATTGCCCATAAATGTCGTCAAAACATGCTAACAAACGTCTACGGCCATACCAGGTTGAAAGCACCCGATCTCGTTCGATCTCGGCAGTTAAGCAACCTCGGTCTTGGTAAGTACTTGGATTGGTGACCGCCTAGGAATACCAAGTGTTGTAGTCATTTTACTGTTTGCACAAAGTATGCTTTGAATTGCCCATAAATGTCGTCAAAACAGACTAACAAACGTCTACGGCCATACCAGGTTGAAAGCACCCGATCTCGGCAGTTAAGCAACCTCGGGCTTGGTTGGTACTTGGATGGGTGACATCCTAGGAATACCAAGTGTTGTAGTCATTTTTCTATTTATACAAAGTATGCTTTGAATTGCGCATAAAGATCGTCATAACAGACTAACAAACGTCTACGGCCATACCTGGTTGAAAGCACACGATCTCGTTCGATCTCGGCAGTTAAGCAACCTCGGGCTTGGTAAGTACTTGGATGGGTGACCGCCTAGGAATACGAAGTGTTGTATTCATTTTACTATTTGCACAAAGTATGCTTTAAATTGCCCATAAATGTCGTCAAAACAGGCTAACAAACGTCTACGGCCATACCAGGTTGAAAGCACCCGATCTCGTTCGATCTCGGCAGTTAAGCAACCTCGGGCTTGGTAAGTACTTGGATTGGTGACCGCCTAGGAATACCAAGTGTTGTAGTCATTTTACTGTTTGCACAAAGTATGCTTTGAATTGCCCATAAATGTCGTCAAAACAGACTAACAAACGTCTACGGCCATACCAGGTTGAAAGCACCCGATCTCGTTCGATCTCGGCAGTTAAGCAACCTCGGGCTTGGTTGGTACTTGGATGGGTGACATCCTAGGAATACCAAGCGTTGTTGTCATTTTTCTATTTATACAAAGTATGCTTTGAATTGCGCATAAAGATCGTCATAACAGACTAACAAACGTCTACGGCCATACCAGGTTGAAAGCACACGATCTCGTTCGATCTCGGCAGTTAAGCAACCTCGGGCTTGGTAAGTACTTGGGTGGGTGACCGCCTAGGAATACCAAGTGTTGTAGTCATATTTCTGTTTTCACAAAGTATGCTTTGGATTGCCCATCAATGTCGTCAAAACAGACTAACAAACGTCTACGGCCATACCAGGTTGAAAGCACCCGATCTCGTTCGATCTCGGCAGTTAAGCAACCTCGGGCTTGGTTGGTACTTGGATGGGTGACATCCTAGGAATACCAAGTGTTGTAGTCATTTTTCTATTTATACAAAGTATGCTTTGAATTGCGCATAAAGATCGTCAAAACAGACTAACAAACATCTATGGCCATAAAAGGTTGAAAGCACCCGATCTCGTTCGATCTCGGCAGTTAAGCAACCTCGGGCTTGGTTAGTACTTGGATGGGTGACCGCCTAGGAATACCAAGTGTTGTATTCATTTTACTATTTGCACAAAGTATGCTTTGAATTGCCCATAAATGTCGTCAAAACAGGCTAACAAACGTCTACGGCCATACCAGGTTGAAAGCACCCGATCTCGTTCGATCTCGGCAGTTAAGCAACCTCGGGCTTGGTTGGTACTTGGATGGGTGTCCTCCTAGGAATACCAAGTGTTGTAGTCATTTTTCTGTTTACCCAAAGTATGCTTTGAATTGCGCATAAATGTCGTCAAAACAGACTAACAAACGTCTATGGCCATAAAAGGTTGAAAGCACCCGATCTCGTTCGATCTCGGCAGTTAAGCAACCTCGGGCTTGGTTAGTACTTGGATGGGTGACCGCCTAGGAATACCAAGTGTTGTATTCATTTTACTATTTGCACAAAGTATGCTTTGAATTGCCCATAAATGTCGTCAAAACAGACTAACAAACGTCTACGGCCATACCAGGTTGAAAGCACCGGATCTCGTTCGTTCTCGGCAGTTAAGCAACCTCGGGCTTGGTTGGTACTTGGATGGGTGACATCCTAGGAATACCAAGTGTTGTAGTCATTTTTCTATTTATACAAAGTATGCTTTGAAATGCGCATAAAGATCGTCATAACAGACTAACAAACGTCTACGGCCATACCAGGTTGAAAGCACACGATCTCGTTCGATATCGGCAGTTAAGCAAACTCGGGCTTGGTTAGTAATTGGATGGGTGACCGCCTAGGAATACCAAGTGTTGTAGTCATTTTTCTGTTTACCCAAAGTATGCTTTGAATTGCGCATAAATGTCGTCAAAACAGTCTAACAAACGTCTACGGCCATACCAGGTTGAAAGCACCAGATCTCGTTCGATCTCGGCAGTTAAGCAACCTCGGGCTTGGTTGGTACTTCGATGGGTGTCCTCCTAGGAATACCAAGTGTTGTAGTCATTTTTCTATTTACCTAAAGTATGCTTTGAATTGCCCATAAATGTCGTCAAAACAGACTAACAAACGTCTAAGGCCATACCAGGTTGAAAGCACCCGATCTCGTTCGATCTCGGCAGTTAAGCAACCTCGGGCTTGGTTGTACTTGGATGGGTGACCGCCTAGGAATACCAAGTGTTGTGGACATTTTTCTATTTACACAAAGTATGCTTTGAATTGCGCATAAAGATCGTCAAAACAGACTAACAAACGTCTACGGCCATACCAGGTTGAAAGCACCCGATCTCGTTCGATCTCGGCAGTTAAGCAACCTCGGGCTTGGTTGGTACTTGGATGGGTGTCCTCCTAGGAATACCAAGTGTTGTAGTCATTTTTCTGTTTACCCAAAGTATGCTTTGAATTGCGCATAAATGTCGTCAAAACAGAATAACAAACGTCTATGGCCATAACAGGTTGAAAGCACCCGATCTCGTTCGATCTCGGCAGTTAAGCAACCTCGGGCTTGGTTAGTACTTGGATGGGTGACCGCCTAGGAATACCAAGTGTTGTATTCATTTTATTATTTGCACAAAGTATGCTTTGAATTGTCCATAAATGTCGTCAAAACAGACCAAGAAACGTCTACGGCCATACCAGGTTGAAAGCACCCGATCTCGTTCGATCTCGGCAGTTAAGTAACCTCGGGCTTGGTTAGTACTTGGATGGGTGACCGCCTAGGAATACCAAGTGTTGTAGTCATTTTACTATTTGCACAAAGTATGCTTTGAATTGCCCATAAATGTCGTCAAAACAGACTAACCAACGTCTACGGCCATACCAGGTTGAAAGCACCCGATTTCGTTCGATCTCGGCAGTTAAGCAACCTCGGGCTTGGTTAGTGCTTGGATGGGTGACCGACTAGGAATACCAAGTGTTGTGGTCATTTTTCTATTTACACAAAGTATGCTTTGAATTGCCTGTATATGTCGTCAAAACAGACTAACAAACATCTACGGCCATACCAGGTTGAAAGCACCCTATCTCGTTCGATCTCGGCAGTTAAGCAACCTCGGGCTTGGTTAGTACTTGGATGGGTGACCGCCTAGGAATACCAAGTGTTGTAGTCATTTTTCTATTTACACAAAGTATGCTTTGAATTGCCCATAAATGTCGTCAAAACAGACTAACAAACGTCTACGGCCATACCAGGTTGGAAGCACCCGATCTCGTTCGATCTCGGCAGTTAAGCAACCTCGGGCTTGGTTGGTACTTGGATGGGTGACATCCTAGGAATACCAAGTGTTGTAGTCATTTTTCTATTTATGCAAAGTATGCTTTGAATTGCGCATAAAGATCGTCATAGCAGCCTAACAAACGTCTACGGCTATACCAGGTTGAAAGCACACGATCTCGTTCGATCTCGGCAGTTGAGCAACCTCGGGCTTGGTTGGTACTTGGATGGGTGTCCTCCTAGGAATACCAAGTGTTGTAGTCATTTTTCTATTTACCCAAAGTATGCTTTGAATTGCCCATAAATGTCGTCAAAACAGACTAACAAACGTCTACGGCCATACCAGGTTGAAAGCACCCGATCTCGTTCGATCTCGGCAGTTAAGCAACCTCGGGCTTGGTTGGTACTTGGATGGGTGTCCTCCTAGGAATACCAAGTGTTGTAGTCATTTTTCTATTTACCCAAAGTATGCTTTGAATTGGCCATAAATGTCGTCAAAACAGACTAACAAACGTCTGCGGCCATACAAGGTTGAAAGCACCCGATCTCGTTCGATCTCGGCAGTTAAGCAACCTCGGGCTTGGTTAGTACTTGGATGGGTGACCCCCTAGGAATACCAAGTGTTGTAGTCATTTTACTATTTGCACAAAGTATGCTTTGAATTGCCCATAAATGTCGTCAAAACAGGCTAACCAACCTCTACGGCCATACCAGGTTGAAAGCACCCGATCTCGTTCGATCTCGGCAGTTAAGCGATCTCGGGCTTGGTTGGTACTTGGATGGGTGTCCTCCTAGGAATACCAAGTGTTGTAGTCATTTTTCTATTTACACAAAGTATGCTTTGAATTGCCCATAAATGTCGTCAAAACAGACTAACAAACGTCTACGGCCAAACCAGGTTGAAAGCACCCGATCTCGTTCGATCTCGGCAGTTAAGCAACCTCGGGCTTGGTTAGTACTTGGATGGGTGACCGCCTAGGAATACCAAGTGTTGTAGTCATTTTACTATTTGCACAAAGTATGCTTTGAATTGCCCATAAATGTCGTCAAAACAGACTAAAAAACGTCTACGGCCATACCAGGTTGAAAGCACCCGATCTCGTTCGATCTCGGCAGTTAAGCAACCTCGGGCTTGGTTAGTACTTGGATGGGTGACCGCCTAGGAATACCAAGTGTTGTAATCATTTTTCTATTTACCGAAAGTATGCTTTGAATTGCCCATAAATGTCGTCAAAACAGACTAACAAACGTCTACGGCCATACCAGGTTGAAAGCACCCGATCTCGTTCGATCTCGGCAGTTAAGCAACCTCGGGCTTGGTTAGTACTTGGATGGGTGACCGCCTAGGAATACCAAGTGTTGTAGTCATTTTACTATTTGCACAAAGTATGCTTTGAATTGCCCATAAATGTCGTCAAAACAGACTAACCAACCTCTACGGCCATACCAGGTTGAAAGCACCCGATCTCGTTCGATCTCGGCAGTTAAGCAACCTCGGGCTTGGTTAGTGCTTGGATGGGTGACCGTCTAGGAATACCAAGTGTTGTAGTCATTTTTCTATTTGCACAAAGTATGCTATGAATTGTCTGTAAATGTCGTCAAGACAGACTAACAAACATCTACGGCCATACCAGGTTGAAAGCACCCGATCTCGTTCGATCTCGGCAGTTGAGCAACCTCGGGCTTGGTTGGTACTTGGATGGGTGACATCCTAGGAATACCAATTGTTGTAGTCATTTTTCTATTTATACAAAGTATGCTTTGAATTGCGCATGAAGATCGTCATAACAGACTAACAAACGTCTACGGCCATACCAGGTTGAAAGCACCCGATCTCGTTCGATCCCCGCAGTTAAGCAATCTCGGGCTTGGTTGGTACTTGGATGGGTGTCCTCCTAGGAATACCAAGTGTTGTAGTCATTTTTCTATTTACACAAAGTATGCTTTGAATTGCCCATAAATGTCGTCAAAACAGACTAACAAACGTCTACGGCCATACCAGGTTGAAAGCACCCGATCTCGTTCGATCTCGGCAGTTAAGCAACCTCGGGCTTGGTTAGTACTTGGATGGGTGACCGCCTAGGAATACCAAGTGTTGTATTCATTTTACTATTTGCACAAAGTATGCTTTGAATTGCCCATAAATGTCGTCAAAACAGACTAACAAACGTCTACGGCCATACCAGGTTGAAAGCACCCGATCTTGTTCGATCTCGGCAGTTAAGTAACCTCGGGCTTGGTTAGTACTTGGATGGGTGACCGCCTAGGAATACCAAGTGTTGTAGTCATTTTACTATTTGCACAAAGTATGCTTTGAATTGCCCATAAATGTCGTCAAAACAGACTAACCAACGTCTACGGCCATACCAGGTTGAAAGCACCCGATCTCGTTCGATCTCGGCAGTTAAGCAACCTCGGGCTTGGTTAGTGCTTGGATGGGTGACCGACTAGGAATACCAAGTGTTGTAGTCATTTTTCTATTTCCACAAAGTATGCTTTGAATTGCCTGTAAATGTCGTCAAAACAGACTAACAAACATCTACGGCCATACCAGGTTGAAAGCACCCTATCTCGTTCGATCTCGGCAGTTAAGCAACCTCGGGCTTGGTTGGTACTTGGCTGGGTGTCCTCCTAGGAATACCAAGTGTTGTAGTCATTTTTCTATTTACCCAAAGTATGCTTTGAATTGCCCATAAATGTCGTCAAAACAGACTAACAAACGTCTACGGCCATACCAGGTTGAAAGCACCCGATCACGTTCGATCTCGGCAGTTAAGCAACCTCGGGCTTGGTTAGTACTTGGATGGGTGACCGCCTAGGAATACCAAGTGTTGTAGTCATTTTACTATTTGCACAAAGTATGCTTTGAATTGCCCATAAATGTCGTCAAAACAGACTAAAAAACGTCTACGGCCATACCAGGTTGAAAGCACCCGATCTCGTTCGATCTCGGCAGTTAAGCAACCTCGGGCTTGGTTAGTACTTGGATGGGTGACCGCCTAGGAATACCAAGTGTTGTAGTCATTTTTCTATTTACCCAAAGTATGCTTTGAATTGCCCATAAAAGTCGTCAAAACAGACTAACAAACGTGTAAGGCCATACCAGGTTGAAAGCACCCGATCTCGTTCGATCTCGGCAGTTAAGCAAACTCGGGCTTGGTTAGTACTTGGATGGGTGACCGCCTAGGAATACCAAGTGTTGTAGTCATTTTACTATTTGCACAAAGTATGCTTTGAATTGCCCATAAATGTCGTCAAAACAGACTAACCAACCTCTACGGCCATACCAGGTTGAAAGCACCCGATATCGTTCGATCTCGGCATTTAAGCAACCTCGGGCTTGGTTAGTGCTTGGATGGGTGACCGTCTAGGAATACCAAGTGTTGTAGTCATTTTTCTATTTACACGATGTATGCTTTGAATTGCCTGTAAATGTCGTCAAAACAGACTAACAAACGTCTACGGCCATACCAGGTTGAAAGCACCCCATCTCTTTCGATCTCGGCAGTTGAGCAACCTCGGGCTTGGTTGGTACTTGGATGGGTGACATCCTAGGAATACCAAGTGTTGTAGTCATTTTTATATTTATACAAAGTATGCTTTGAATTGCGCATGAAGATCGTCATAACAGTCTAACAAACGTCTACGGCCATACCAGGTTGAAAGCACCCGATCTCGTTCGGTCTCGGCAGTTAAGCAACCTCGGGCTTGGTTAGTACTTGGATGGGTGACCGCCTAGGAATACCAAGTGTTGTAGACATTTTTCAATTTACACAAAGTATGCTTTGAATTGCCTGTAAATGTCGTCAAAACAGACTAACAAACGTCTACGGCCATACCAGGTTGAAAGCACCCGATCTCGTTCGATCTCGGCAGTTAAGCAACCTCGGGCTTGGTTAGTACTTGGATAGGTGACCGCCTGGGAATTCCAAGTTTTGTGGTCATTTTTCTATTTACCCAAAGTATGCTTTGAATTGCCCATCAATGTCGTCAAAACAGACTAACAAACGTCTACGGTCATACCAGGTTGAAAGCACCCGATCTCGTTCGATCTCGGCAGTTAAGCAACCTCGGGCTTGGTTAGTACTTGGATGGGTGACCGCCTAGGAATACCAAGTGTTGTTTTCATTTTACTATTTGCACAAAGTATGCTTTGAATTGCCCATAAATGTCGTCAAAACAGACTAACAAACGTCTACGGCCATACCAGGTTGAAAGCACCCGATCTTGTTCGATCTCGGCAGTTAAGTAACCTCGGGGTTGGTTAGTACTTGGATGGGTGACCGACTAGGAATACCAAGTGTTGTATTCATTTTACTATTTGCACAAAGTATGCTTTGAATTGCCCATAAATGTCGTCAAAACAGTCTAACAAACGTCTACGGCCATACCAGGTTGAAAGCACCCGATCTCGTTCGATCTCGGCAGTTAAGCAACCTCGGGCTTGGTTAGTACTTGGATGGGTGACCGCCTAGGAATACCAAGTGTTGTATTCATTTTACTATTTGCACAAAGTATGCTTTGAATTGCCCATAAATGTCGTCAAAACAGACTAACAAACGTCTACGGCCATACCAGGTTGAAAGCACCCGATCTCGTTCGATCTCGGCAGTTAAGTAACCTCGGGGTTGGTTAGTACTTGGATGGGTGACCGACTAGGAATACCAAGTGTTGTATTCATTTTACTATTTGCACAAAGTATGCTTTGAATTGCCCATAAATGTCGTCAAAACAGTCTAACAAACGTCTACGGCCATACCAGGTTGAAAGCACCCGATCTCGTTCGATCTCGGCAGTTAAGCAACCTCGGACTTGGTTAGTACTTGGATGGGTGACCGCCTAGGAATACCAAGTGTTGTATTCATTTTACTATTTGCACAAAGTATGCTTTGAATTGCCCATAAATGTCGTCAAAACAGTCTAACAAACGTCTACGGCCATACCAGGTTGAAAGCACCCGATCTCGTTCGATCTCGGCAGTTAAGCAACCTCGGGCTTGGTTAGTACTTGGATGGGTGACCGCCTAGGAATACCAAGTGTTGTATTCATTTTACTATTTGCACAAAGTATGCTTTGAATTGCCCATAAATGTCGTCAAAACAGACTAACAAACGTCTACGGCCATACCAGGTTGAAAGCACCCGATCTTGTTCGATCTCGGCAGTTAAGTAACCTCGGGGTTGGTTAGTACTTGGATGGGTGACCGACTAGGAATACCAAGTGTTGTAGTCATTTTTCTATTTACACAAAGTATGCTTTGAATTGCCTGTAAATGTCGTCAAAACAGACTAACAAACATCTACGGCCATACCAGGTTGAAAGCACCCTATCTCGTTCGATCTCAGCAGTTAAGCAACCTCGGGCTTGGTTGGTACTTGGATGGGTGTCCTCCTAGGAATACCATGTGTTGTAGTCATTTTTCTATTTACCCAAAGTATGCTTTGAATTGCCCATAAATGTCGTCAAAACAGACTAAAAAACGTCTACGGCCATACCAGGTTGAAAGCACCCGATCTTGTTCGATCTCGGCAGTTAAGCAACCTCGGGCTTGGTTAGTACTTGGATGGGTGACCGCCTAGGAATACCAAGTGTTGTAGTCATTTTTCTGTTTACCCAAAGTATGCTTTGAATTGGGCATAAATGTCGTCAAAACAGACTAACAAACGTCTACGGCCATACCAGGTTGAAAGCACCCGATCTCGTTCGATCTCGGCAGTTAAGCAACCTCGGGCTTGGTTAGTACTTGGATGGGTGACCGCCTAGGAATACCAAGTGTTGTAGTCATTTTACTATTTGTACAAAGTATGCTTTGAATTGCCCATAAATGTGTCAAAACAGACTAACAAACGTCTACGGCCATACCAGGTTGAAAGCACCCGATCTCGTTCGATCTCGGCAGTTAAGCAACCTCTGGCTTGGTTGGTACTTGGATGGGTGACCTCCTGGGAATACCAAGTGTTGTAGTCATTTTTCTATTGATGCAAAGTATGCTTTGAATTGCGCATAAAGATTGTCATAACAGACTAACAAACGTCTGCGGCCATAACAGGTTGAAAGCACCCGATCTCGTTCGATCTCGGCAGTTAAGCAACCTCGGGTTTGTTTAGTACTTGGATGGGTGACCGCCTAGGAATACCTAGTGTTGTAGTCATTTTTCTGTTTACCCAAAGTTATGCTTTGAATTGCGCATAAATGTCGTCAAAACAGTCTAACAAACGTCTACGGCCATACCAGGTTGAAAGCACCCGATCTCGTTCGATCTCGGCAGTTAAGCAACCTCGGGCTTGGTTAGTACTTGGATGGGTGACCGCCTAGGAATACCAAGTGTTGTAGTCATTTTACTATTTACACAAAGTATGCTTTGAATTGCCCATAAATGTCGTCAAAACAGACTAACAAACGTCTAAGGCCATACCAGGTTGAAAGCACCCGATCTCGTTCGATCGCGGCAGTTAAGCAACCTCGGGCTTGGTTAGTACTTGGATGGGTGACTGCCTAGGAATACCAAGTGTTGTAGTCATTTTACTATTTGCACAAAGTATGCTTTGAATTGCCCATAAATGTCGTCAAAACAGACTAACAAACGTCTACGGCCATACCAGGTTGAAAGCACCCGATCTCGTTCGATCTCGGCAGTTAAGCAACCTCGGGCTTGGTTAGTACTTGGATGGGTGACCGCCTAGGAATACCAAGTGTTGTATTCATTTTACTATTTGCACAAAGTATGCTTTGAATTGCCCATAAATGTCGTCAAAACAGAGTAACAAACGTCTACGGCCATACCAGGCTGAAAGCACCCGATCTCGTTCGATCTCGGCAGTCAAGCAACCTCGGGCTTGGTTAGTACTTGGATGGGTGACCGCCTAGGAATACCAAGTATTGTAGTCATTTTATTATTTGCACAAAGTATGCTTTGAATTGCCCATAAATGTCGTCAAAACAGACCAACAAACGTCTACGGCCATACCAGGTTGAAAGCACCCGATCTCGTTCGATCTCGGCAGTTAAGCAACCTCGGGCTTGGTTAGTACTTGGATGGGTGACCGCCTAGGAATACCAAGTGTTGTAGTCATTTTTCTATTTGCACATAGTATGCTTTGTATTGCCCATAAATGTCGTCAAAACAGACTAACAAACGTCTTCGGCCATACCAGGTTGAAAGCAACCGATCTCGTTCGATCTCGGCAGTTAAGCAACCTCGGGCTTGGTTGATACTTGGATGGGTGACATCCTAGGAATACCAAGCGTTGTAGTCATTTTTCTCTTTATTCAAAGTATGCTTTGAATTGCGCATAAAGATCGTCATAACAGACTAACAAACGTCTACGGCCATACCAGGTTGAAAGCACCCGATCTCGTTCGATCTCGGCAGTTAAGCAACCTCGGGTTTGGTTAGTACTTGGATGGGTGACCGCCTAGGAATACCAAGTGTTGTAGTCATTTTACTACTTGCACAAAGTATGCTTTGAATTGCCCATAAATGTCGTCAAAACAGACTAACAAACGTCTACGGCCATACCAGGTTGAAAGCACCCGATCTGGTTCGATCTCGGCAGTTAAGCAACCTCGTGCTTGGTTGGTACTTGGATGGGTGACCGCCTAGGAATACCAAGTGTTGTTGTCATTTTTCTGTTTACCCAAAGTATGCTTTGAATTGCGCATAAATGTCGTCAAAACAGACTAACAGACTAACAAACGTCTACGGCCATACCAGGTTGAAAGCACCCGATCTCGTTCGATCTCGCCGTTAAGCAACCTCGGGCTTGGTTGGTACTTGGATGGGTGACCGTCTAGGAATACCAAGTGTTGTAGTCATTTTTCTGTTTACACAAAGTATGCTTTGAATTGCGCATAAATGTCGTCAAAACAGACTAAAAAACGTCTACGGCCATACCAGGTTGAAAGCACCCGATCTCGTTCGATCTCGGATGTTTAGCAACCTCGGGCTTGGTTAGTACTTGGATGGGTGACCTCCTAGGAACACCAAGTGTTGTAGTCGTTTTTCTATTTACCCAAAGTATGCTTTGAATTGCGCATAAATGTCGTCAAAACAGACTAACAAACGTCTACGCCCATACCAGATTGAAAGCACCCGATCTCGTTCGATCTCGGCAGTTAAGCAACCTCGGGCTTGGTTAGTACTTGGATGGGTGACCGCCTAGGAATACCAAGTATTGTAGTCATTTTACTATTTGCACAAAGTATGCTTTGAATTGCCCATAAATGTCGTCAAAACAGACTAACAAACGTCTACGGCCATACCAGGCTGAAAGCACCCGATCTCGTTCGATCTCGGCAGTTAAGCAACCTCGGGCTTGGTTAGTACTTGGATGGGTGACCGCCTAGGAATACCAAGTGTTGTATTCATTTTACTATTTGCACAAAGTATGCTTTGAATTGCCCATAAATGTCGTCAAAACAGAGTAACAAACGTCTACGGCCATACCAGGTTGAAAGCACCCGATCTCGTTCGATCTCGGCAGTTAAGCAACCTCGGGCTTGGTTAGTACTTGGATGGGTGGCCGCCTAGGAATACCAAGTGTTGTATTCATTTTAATATTTGCACAAAGTATGCTTTGAATTGCCCATAAATGTCGTTAAAGCAGACTAACAAACGTCTAAGGCCATACCAGGTTGAAAGCACCCGATCTCGTTCGATCTCGGCAGTTAAGCAACCTCGGGTTTGGTTAGTACTTGGATGGGTGACCGCCTAGGAATACCAAGTGTTGTAGTCATTTTTCTGTTTACCCAAAGTATGCTTTGAATTGCGCATAAATGTCGTCAAAACAGACTAACAAACGTCTACGGCCATACCAGGTTGAAAGCACCCGATCTCGTTCGATCTCGGCAGTTAAGCAACCTCTGGCTTGGTTGGTACTTGGATGGGTGACCTCCTGGGAATACCAAGTGTTGTAGTCATTTTTCTATTGATGCAAAGTATGCTTTGAATTGCGCATAAAGATTGTCATAACAGACTAACAAACGTCTGCGGCCATAGCAGGTTGAAAGCACCCGATCTCGTTCGATCTCGGCAGTTAAGCAACCTCGGGTTTGTTTAGTACTTGGATGGGTGACCGCATAGGAATACCTAGTGTTGTAGTCATTTTTCTGTTTACCCAAAGTTATGCTTTGAATTGCGCATAAATGTCGTCAAAACAGTCTAACAAACGTCTACGGCCATACCAGGTTGAAAGCACCCGATCTCGTTCGATCTCGGCAGTTAAGCAACCTCGGGCTTGGTTAGTACTTGGATGGGTGACCGCCTAGGAATACCAAGTGTTGTAGTCATTTTACTATTTACACAAAGTATGCTTTGAATTGCCCATAAATGTCGTCAAAACAGACTAACAAACGTCTAAGGCCATACCAGGTTGAAAGCACCCGATCTCGTTCGATCGCGGCAGTTAAGCAACCTCGGGCTTGGTTAGTACTTGGATGGGTGACTGCCTAGGAATACCAAGTGTTGTAGTCATTTTACTATTTGCACAAAGTATGCTTTGAATTGCCCATAAATGTCGTCAAAACAGATTAACAAACGTCTACGGCCATACCAGGTTGAAAGCACCCGATCTGGTTCGATCTCGGCAGTTAAGCAACCTCGTGCTTGGTTGGTACTTGGATGGGTGACCGCCTAGGAATACCAAGTGTTGTTGTCATTTTACTATTTGCACAAAGTATGCTTTGAATTGCCCATAAATGTCGTCAAAACAGAGTAACAAACGTCTACGGCCATACCAGGTTGAAAGCACCCGATCTCGTTCGATCTCGGCAGTTAAGCAACCTCGGGCTTGGTTAGTACTTGGATGGGTGGCCGCCTAGGAATACCAAGTGTTGTATTCATTTTAATATTTGCACAAAGTATGCTTTGAATTGCCCATAAATGTCGTTAAAGCAGACTAACAAACGTCTAAGGCCATACCAGGTTGAAAGCACCCGATCTCGTTCGATCTCGGCAGTTAAGCAACCTCGGGTTTGGTTAGTACTTGGATGGGTGACCGCCTAGGAATACCAAGTGTTGTAGTCATTTTTCTGTTTACCCAAAGTATGCTTTGAATTGCGCATAAATGTCGTCAAAACAGACTAACAAACGTCTACGGCCATACCAGGTTGAAAGCACCCGATCTCGTTCGATCTCGGCAGTTAAGCAACCTCGGGCTTGGTTAGTACTTGGATGGGTGACCGCCTAGGAATACCAAGTGTTGTAGTCATTTTACTATTTACACAAAGTATGCTTTGAATTGCCCATAAATGTCGTCAAAACAGACTAACAAACGTCTAAGGCCATACCAGGTTGAAAGCACCCGATCTCGTTCGATCGCGGCAGTTAAGCAACCTCGGGCTTGGTTAGTACTTGGATGGGTGACTGCCTAGGAATACCAAGTGTTGTAGTCATTTTACTATTTGCACAAAGTATGCTTTGAATTGCCCATAAATGTCGTCAAAACAGATTAACAAACGTCTACGGCCATACCAGGTTGAAAGCACCCGATCTCGTTCGATCTCGGGAGTTAAGCAACCTCGGGCTTGGTTAGTACTTGGATGGGTGACCGCCTAGGAATACCAAGTGTTGTATTCATTTTACTATTTGCACAAAGTATGCTTTGAATTGCCCATAAATGTCGTCAAAACAGAGTAACAAACGTCTACGGCCATACCAGGCTGAAAGCACCCGATCTCGTTCGATCTCGGCAGTCAAGCAACCTCGGGCTTGGTTAGTACTTGGATGGGTGACCGCCTAGGAATACCAAGTATTGTAGTCATTTTATTATTTGCACAAAGTATGCTTTGAATTGCCCATAAATGTCGTCAAAACAGACCAACAAACGTCTACGGCCATACCAGGTTGAAAGCACCCGATCTCGTTCGATCTCGGCAGTTAAGCAACCTCGGGCTTGGTTAGTACTTGGATGGGTGACCGCCTAGGAATACCAAGTGTTGTAGTCATTTTTCTATTTGCACATAGTATGCTTTGTATTGCCCATAAATGTCGTCAAAACAGACTAACAAACGTCTTCGGCCATACCAGGTTGAAAGCACCCGATCTCGTTCGATCTCGGCAGTTAAGCAACCTCGGGCTTGGTTGATACTTGGATGGGTGACATCCTAGGAATACCAAGTGTTGTAGTCATTTTTCTCTTTATTCAAAGTATGCTTTGAATTGCGCATAAAGATCGTCATAACAGACTAACAAACGTCTACGGCCATACCAGGTTGAAAGCACCCGATCTCGTTCGATCTCGGCAGTTAAGCAACCTCGGGCTTGGTTAGTACTTGGATGGGTGACCGCCTAGGAATACCAAGTGTTGTAGTCATTTTACTACTTGCACAAAGTATGCTTTGAATTGCGCATAAATGTCGTCAAAACAGACTAACAAACGTCTACGGCCATACCAGGTTGAAAGCACCCGATCTCGTTCGATCTCGGCAGTTAAGCAACCTCGGGCTTGGTTAGTACTTGGATGGGTGACCGCCTAGGAATACCAAGTGTTGTAGTCATTTTATTATTTGCACAAAGTATGCTTTGAATTGCCCATAAATGTCGTCAAAACAGACCAACAAACGTCTACGGCCATACCAGGTTGAAAGCACCCGATCTCGTTCGATCTCGGCAGTTAAGCAACCTCGGGCTTGGTTAGTACTTGGATGGGTGACCGCCTAGGAATACCAAGTGTTGTAGTCATTTTACTACTTGCACAAAGTATGCTCTGAATTGCCCATAAATGTCGTCAAAACAGACTAACAAACGTCTACGGCCATACCAGGTTGAAAGCACCCGATCTCGTTCGATCTCGGCAGTTAAGCAACCTCGGGCTTGGTTAGTACTTGGTTGGGTGACCGCCTAGGAATACCAAGTGTTGTAGTCATTTTTCTATTTGCACATAGTATGCTTTGTATTGCCCATAAATGTCGTCAAAACAGACTAACAAACGTCTTCGGCCATACCAGGTTGAAAGCACCCGATCTCGTTCGATCTCGGCAGTTAAGCAACCTCGGGCTTGGTTGATACTTGGATGGGTGATATCCTAGGAATACCAATTGTTGTAGTCATTTTTCTCTTTATTCAAAGTATGCTTTGAATTGCGCATAAAGATCGTCATAACAGACTAACAAACGTCTACGGCCATACCAGGTTGAAAGCACCCGATCTCGTTCGATCTCGGCAGTTAAGCAACCTCGGGCTTGGTTAGTACTTGGATGGGTGACCGCCTAGGAATACCAAGTGTTGTAGTCATTTTACTACTTGCACAAAGTATGCTTTGAATTGCCCATAAATGTCGTCAAAACAGACTAACAAACGTCTACGGCCATACCAGGTTGAAAGCACCCGATCTGGTTCGATCTCGGCAGTTAAGCAACCTCGTGCTTGGTTAGTACTTGGATGGGTGACCGCCTAGGAATACCAAGTGTTGTTGTCATTTTTCTGTTTACCCAAAGTATGCTTTGAATTGCGCATAAATGTCGTCAAAACAGACTAACAGACAAACAAACGTCTACGGCCATACCAGGTTGAAAGCACCCGATCTCGTTCGATCTCGCCGTTAAGCAACCTCGGGCTTGGTTAGTACTTGGATGGGTGACCGCCTAGGAATACCAAGTGTTGTAGTCATTTTGCTATTTGCACAAAGTATGCTCTGAATTGCCCATAAATGTCGTCAAAACAGACTAACAAACGTCTACGGCCATACCAGGTTGAAAGCACCCGATCTCGTTCGATCTCGGCAGTTAAGCAACCTCGGGCTTGGTTAGTACTTGGTTGGGTGACCGCCTAGGAATACCAAGTGTTGTAGTCATTTTTCTATTTGCACATAGTATGCTTTGTATTGCCCATAAATGTCGTCAAAACAGACTAACAAACGTCTTCGGCCATACCAGGTTGAAAGCACCCGATCTCGTTCGATCTCGGCAGTTAAGCAACCTCGGGCTTGGTTGATACTTGGATGGGTGATATCCTAGGAATACCAATTGTTGTAGTCATTTTTCTCTTTATTCAAAGTATGCTTTGAATTGCGCATAAAGATCGTCATAACAGACTAACAAACGTCTACGGCCATACCAGGTTGAAAGCACCCGATCTCGTTCGATCTCGGCAGTTAAGCAACCTCGGGCTTGGTTAGTACTTGGATGGGTGACCGCCTAGGAATACCAAGTGTTGTAGTCATTTTACTACTTGCACAAAGTATGCTTTGAATTGCCCATAAATGTCGTCAAAACAGACTAACAAACGTCTACGGCCATACCAGGTTGAAAGCACCCGATCTGGTTCGATCTCGGCAGTTAAGCAACCTCGTGCTTGGTTAGTACTTGGATGGGTGACCGCCTAGGAATACCAAGTGTTGTTGTCATTTTTCTGTTTACCCAAAGTATGCTTTGAATTGCGCATAAATGTCGTCAAAACAGACTAACAGACAAACAAACGTCTACGGCCATACCAGGTTGAAAGCACCCGATCTCGTTCGATCTCGCCGTTAAGCAACCTCGGGCTTGGTTGGTACTTGGATGGGTGACCGCCTAGGAATACCAAGTGTTGTAGTCATTTTTCTATTTACACAAAGTATGCTTTGAATTGCGCATAAATGTCGTCAAAACAGACTAACAAACGTCTACGGCCATACCAGGTTGAAAGCACCCGATCTCGTTCGATCTCGGCAGTTAAGCAACCTCGGGCTTGGTTAGTACTTGGATGGGTGACCTCCTAGGAACACCAAGTGTTGTAGTCATTTTTCTGTTTACCCAAAGTATGCTTTGAATTGCGCATAAATGTCGTCAAAACAGACTAACAAACGTCTACGGCCATACCAGGTTGAAAGCACCCAATCTCGTTCGATCTCGGCAGTTAAGCAACCTCGGGCTTGGTTAGTACTTGGATGGGTGACCGCCTAGGAATACCAAGTGTTGTAGTCATTTTGCTATTTGCACAAAGTATGCTCTGAATTGCCCATAAACGTCGTCAAAACAGACTAACAAACGTCTACGGCCATACCAGGCTGAAAGCACCCGATCTCGTTCGATCTCGGCAGTTAAGCAACCTCGGGCTTGGTTAGTACTTGGTTGGGTGACCGCCTAGGAATACCAAGTGTTGTAGTCATTTTACTATTTGCACAAAGTATGCTTTGAATTGCCCATAAATGTCGTCAAAACAGACTAACAAACGTCTACGGCCACACCAGGTTGAAAGCACCCGATCTCGTTCGATCTCGGCAGTTAAGCAACCTCGGGCTTGGTTAGTACTTGGATGGGTGACCGTCTAGGAATACCAAGTGTTGTAGTCATTTTTCTGTTTACACAAAGTATGCTTTGAATTGCGCATAAATGTCGTCAAAACAGACTAAAAACCGTCTACGGCCATACCAGGTTGAAAGCACCCGATCTCGTTCGATCTCGGATGTTTAGCAACCTCGGGCTTGGTTAGTACTTGGATGGGTGACCTCCTAGGAACACCAAGTGTTGTGGTCGTTTTTCTATTTACCCAAAGTATGCTTTGAATTGCGCATAAATGTCGTCAAAACAGACTAACAAACGTCTACGCCCATACCAGATTGAAAGCACCCGATCTCGTTCGATCTCGGCAGTTAAGCAACCTCGGGCTTGGTTAGTACTTGGATGGGTGACCGCCTAGGAATACCAAGTATTGTAGTCATTTTACTATTTGCACAAAGTATGCTTTGAATTGCCCATAAATGTCGTCAAAACAGACTAACAAACGTCTACGGCCATACCAGGCTGAAAGCACCCGATCTCGTTCGATCTCGGCAGTTAAGCAACCTCGGGCTTGGTTAGTACTTGGATGGGTGACCGCCTAGGAATACCAAGTGTTGTATTCATTTTACTATTTGCACAAAGTATGCTTTGAATTGCCCATAAATGTCGTCAAAACAGAGTAACAAACGTCTACGGCCATACCAGGTTGAAAGCACCCGATCTCGTTCGATCTCGGCAGTTAAGCAACCTCGGGCTTGGTTAGTACTTGGATGGGTGACCGCCTAGGAATACCAAGTGTTGTATTCATTTTAATATTTGCACAAAGTATGCTTTGAATTGCCCATAAATGTCGTCAAAGCAGACTAACAAACGTCTAAGGCCATACCAGGTTGAAAGCACCCGATCTCGTTGGATCTCGGCAGTTAAGCAACCTCGGGTTTGGTTAGTACTTGGATGGGTGACCGCCTAGGAATACCAAGTGTTGTAGTCATTTTTCTGTTTACTCAAAGTATGCTTTGAATTGCGCATAAATGTCGTCAAAACAGACTAACAAACGTCTACGGCCATACCAGGTTGAAAGCACCCGATCTCGTTCGATCTCGGCACTTAAGCAACCTCGGGCTTGGTTAGTACTTGGATGGGTGACCGCCTAGGAATACCAAGTATTGTAGTCATTTTTCTATTTGCACAAAGTATGCTTTGAATTGCCCATAAATGTCGTCAAAAAAGACTAACAAACGTCTACGGCCATACCAGGTTGAAAGCACCCGATCTCGTTCGATCTCGGCAGTTAAGCAACCTCGGGCTTGGTTAGTACTTGGATGGGTGACCGCCTAGGAATACCAAGTGTTGTATTCATTTTACTATTTGCACAAAGTATGCTTTGAATTGCCCATAAATGTCGTCAAAGCAGACTAACAAACGTTTAAGGCCATACCAGGTTGAAAGCACCCGATCTCGTTCGATCTCGGCAGTTAAGCAACCTCTGGTTTGGTTAGTACTTGGATGGGTGACCGCCTAGGAATACCAAGTGTTGTAGTCATTTTTCTGTTTACCCAAAGTATGCTTTGAATTGCGCATTAATGTCGTCAAAACAGACTAACAAACGTCTACGGCCATACCAGGTTGAAAGCACCCGATCTCGTTCGATCTCGGCAGTTAAGCAACCTCGGGCTTGGTTAGTACTTGGATGGGTGACCGCCTAGGAATACCAAGTATTGTAGTCATTTTTCTATTTGCACAAAGTATGCTTTGAATTGCCCATAAATGTCGTCAAAACAGACTAACAAACGTCTACGGCCACACCAGGTTGAAAGCACCCGATCTCGTTCGATCTCGGCAGTTAAGCAACCTCAGGCTTGGTTAGTACTTGGATGGGTGACCGTCTAGGAATACCAAGTGTTGTAGTCATTTTTCTGTTTACACAAAATATGCTTTGAATTGCCCATAAATGTCGTCAAAACAGACTAACAAACGTCTACGGCCATACCAGGTTGAAAGCACCCGATCTGGTTCGATCTCGGCAGTTAAGCAACCTCGTGCTTGGTTAGTACTTGGATGGGTGACCGCCTAGGAATACCAAGTGTTGTTGTCATTTTTCTGTTTACCCAAAGTATGCTTTGAATTGCGCATAAATGTCGTCAAAACAGACTAACAGACAAACAAACGTCTACGGCCATACCAGGTTGAAAGCACCCGATCTCGTTCGATCTCGCCGTTAAGCAACCTCGGGCTTGGTTGGTACTTGGATGGGTGACCGCCTAGGAATACCAAGTGTTGTAGTCATTTTTCTATTTACACAAAGTATGCTTTGAATTGCGCATAAATGTCGTCAAAACAGACTAACAAACGTCTACGGCCATACCAGGTTGAAAGCACCCGATCTCGTTCGATCTCGGCAGTTAAGCAACCTCGGGCTTGGTTAGTACTTGGATGGGTGACCTCCTAGGAACACCAAGTGTTGTAGTCATTTTTCTGTTTACCCAAAGTATGCTTTGAATTGCGCATAAATGTCGTCAAAACAGACTAACAAACGTCTACGGCCATACCAGGTTGAAAGCACCCAATCTCGTTCGATCTCGGCAGTTAAGCAACCTCGGGCTTGGTTAGTACTTGGATGGGTGACCGCCTAGGAATACCAAGTGTTGTAGTCATTTTGCTATTTGCACAAAGTATGCTCTGAATTGCCCATAAATGTCGTCAAAACAGACTAACAAACGTCTACGGCCATACCAGGTTGAAAGCACCCGATCTCGTTCGATCTCGGCAGTTAAGCAACCTCGGGCTTGGTTAGTACTTGGTTGGGTGACCGCCTAGGAATACCAAGTGTTGTAGTCATTTTACTATTTGCACAAAGTATGCTTTGAATTGCCCATAAATGTCGTCAAAACAGACTAACAAACGTCTACGGCCACACCAGGTTGAAAGCACCCGATCTCGTTCGATCTCGGCAGTTAAGCAACCTCGGGCTTGGTTAGTACTTGGATGGGTGACCGTCTAGGAATACCAAGTGTTGTAGTCATTTTTCTGTTTACACAAAGTATGCTTTGAATTGCCCATAAATGTCGTCAAAACAGACTAAAAACCGTCTACGGCCATACCAGGTTGAAAGCACCCGATCTCGTTCGATCTCGGATGTTTAGCAACCTCGGGCTTGGTTAGTACTTGGATGGGTGACCTCCTAGGAACACCAAGTGTTGTGGTCGTTTTTCTATTTACCCAAAGTATGCTTTGAATTGCGCATAAATGTCGTCAAAACAGACTAACAAACGTCTACGCCCATACCAGATTGAAAGCACCCGATCTCGTTCGATCTCGGCAGTTAAGCAACCTCGGGCTTGGTTAGTACTTGGATGGGTGACCGCCTAGGAATACCAAGTATTGTAGTCATTTTACTATTTGCACAAAGTATGCTTTGAATTGCCCATAAATGTCGTCAAAACAGACTAACAAAGGTCTACGGCCATACCAGGCTGAAAGCACCCGATCTCGTTCGATCTCGGCAGTTAAGCAACCTCGGGCTTGGTTAGTACTTGGATGGGTGACCGCCTAGGAATACCAAGTGTTTTATTCATTTTACTATTTGCACAAAGTATGCTTTGAATTGCCCATAAATGTCGTCAAAGCAGACTAACAAACGTCTAAGGCCATACCAGGTTGAAAGCACCCGATCTCGTTCGATCTCGGCAGTTAAGCAACCTCGGGTTTGGTTAGTACTTGGATGGGTGACCGCCTAGGAATACCAAGTGTTGTAGTCATTTTTCTGTTTACCCAAAGTATGCTTTGAATTGCGCATAAATGTCGTCAAAACAGACTAACAAACGTCTACGGCCATACCAGGTTGAAAGCACCCGATCTCGTTCGATCTCGGCAGTTAAGCAACCTCGGGCTTGGTTAGTACTTGGATGGGTGACCGCCTAGGAATACCAAGTATTGTAGTCATTTTACTATTTGCACAAACTATGCTTTGAATTGCCCATAAATGTCGTCAAAAAAGACTAACAAACGTCTACGGCCATACCAGGTTGAAAGCACCCGATCTCGTTCGATCTCGGCAGTTAAGCAACCTCGGGCTTGGTTAGTACTTGGATGGGTGACCGCCTAGGAATACCAAGTGTTGTATTCATTTTACTATTAGCACAAAGTATGCTTTGAATTGCCCATAAATGTCGTCAAAGCAGACTAACAAACGTCTAAGGCCATACCAGGTTGAAAGCACCCGATCTCGTTCGATCTCGGCAGTTAAGCAACCTCGGGTTTGCTTAGTACTTGGATGGGTGACCGCCTAGGAATACCAAGTGTTGTAGTCATTTTTCTGTTTACCCAAAGAATGCTTTGAATTGCGCATAAATGTCGTCAAAACAGACTAACAAACGTCTACGGCCATACCAGGTTGAAAGCACCCGATCTCGTTCGATCTCGGCAGTTAAGCAACCTCGGGCTTGGTTAGTACTTGGATGGGTGACCGCCTAGGAATACCAAGTATTGTAGTCATTTTTCTATTTGCACAAAGTATGCTTTGAATTGCCCATAAATGTCGTCAAAAAAGACTAACAAACGTCTACGGCCATACCACGTTGAAAGCACCCGATCTCGTTCGATCTCGGCAGTTAAGCAACCTCGGGCTTGGTTAGTACTTGGATGGGTGACCGCCTAGGAATACCAAGTCTTGTATTCATTTTACTATTTGCACAAAGTATGCTTTGAATTGCCCATAAATGTCGTCAAAGCAGACTAACAAACGTCTAAGGCCATACCAGGTTGAAAGCACCCGATCTCGTTCGATCTCGGCAGTTAAGCAACCTCGGGTTTGGTTAGTACTTGGATGGGTGACCGCCTAGGAATACCAAGTGTTGTAGTCATTTTTCTGTTTACCCAAAGTATGCTTTGAATTGCGCATAAATGTCGTCAAAACAGACTAACAAACGTCTACGGCCATACCAGGTTGAAAGCACCCGATCTCGTTCGATCTCGGCAGTTAAGCAACCTCGGGCTTGGTTAGTACTTGGATGGGTGACCGCCTAGGAATACCAAGTATTGTAGTCATTTTACTATTTGCACAAAGTATGCTTTGAATTGCCCATAAATGTCGTCAAAAAAGACTAACAAACGTCTACGGCCATACCAGGTTGAAAGCACCCGATCTCGTTCGATCTCGGCAGTTAAGCAACCACGGGCTTGGTTAGTACTTGGATGGGTGACCGCCTAGGAATACCAAGTGTTGTATTCATTTTACTATTTGCACAAAGTATGCTTTGAATTGCCCATAAATGTCGTCAAAACAGAGTAACAAACGTCTACGGCCATACCAGGCTGAAAGCACCCGATCTCGTTCGATCTCGGCAGTTAAGCAACCTCGGGCTTGGATAGTACTTGGATGGGTGACCGCCTAGGTATACCAAGTATTGTAGTCATTTTATTATTTGCACAAAGTATGCTTTTCATTGCCCATAAATGTCGTCAAAACAGACTAACAAACGTCTACGGCCATACCAGGTTGAAAGCACCCGATCTCGTTCGATCTCGTATGTTTAGCAACCTCGGGCTTGGTTAGTACTTGGATGGGTGCCCTCCTAGGAACACCAAGTGTTGTAGTCATTTTTCTGTTTACCCAAAGTATGCTTTGAATTGCGCATAAATGTCGTCAAAACAGACTAACAAACGTCTACGACCATACCAGGTTGAAAGCACCCGATCTCGTTCGATCTCGGCAGTTAAGAAACCTCGGGCTTGGTTAGTACTTGGATGGGTGACCGCCTATGAATACCCAGTGTTGTAGTCATTTTGCTATTTGCACAAAGTATGCTCTGAATTGCCCATAAATGTCGTCAAAACAGACTAACAAACGTCTACGGCCATACCAGGTTGAAAGCACCCGATCTCGTTCGATCTCGGCAGTTAAGCAACCTCGGGCTTGGTTAGTACTTGGTTGGGTGACCGCCTAGGAATACCAAGTGTTGTAGTCATTTTACTATTTGCACAAAGTATGCTTTGAATTGCCCATAAATGTCGTCAAAACAGACTAACAAACGTCTACGGACACAACAGGTTGAAAGCACCCGATCTCGTTCGATCTCGGCAGTTAAGCAACCTCGGACTTGCTTAGTACTTGGATGGGTGACCGTCTAGGAATACCAAGTGTTGTAGTCATTTTTCTGTTTACACAAAGTATGCTTTGAATTGCGCATAAATGTCGTCAAAACAGACTAAAAAACGTCTACGGCCATACCAGGTTGAAAGCACCCGATCTCGTTCGATCTCGGATGTTTAGCAACCTTAGGGCTTGGTTAGTACTTGGATGGGTGACCGCCTAGGAATACCAAGTATTGTAGTCATTTTACTATTTGCACAAAGTATGATTTGAATTGCCCATAAATGTCGTCAAAACAGACTAACAAACGTCTACGGCCATACCAGGCTGAAAGCACCCGATCTCGTTCGATCTCGGCAGTTAAGCAATCTCGGGCTTGGTTAGTACTTGGATGGGTGACCGCCTAGGAATACCAAGTGTTGTATTCATTTTACTATTTGCACAAAGTATGCTTTGAATTGCCCATAAATGTCGTCAAAGCAGACTAACAAACGTCTAAGGCCATACCAGGTTGAAAGCACCCGATCTCGTTCGATCTCGGCAGTTAAGCAACCTCGGGTTTGGTTAGTACTTGGATGGGTGACCGCCTAGGAATACCAAGTGTTGTAGTCATTTTTCTGTTTACCCAAAGTATGCTTTGAATTGCGCATAAATGTCGTCAAAACAGACTAACAAACGTCTACGGCCATACCAGGTTGAAAGCACCCGATCTCGTTCGATCTCGGCAGTTAAGCAACCTCGGGCTTGGTTAGTACTTGGATGGGTGACCGTCTAGGAATACCAAGTGTTGTAGTCATTTTTCTGTTTACACAAAGTATGCTTTGAATTGCGCATAAATGTCGTCAAAACAGACTAAAAAACGTCTACGGCCATACCAGGTTGAAAGCACCCGATCTCGTTCGATCTCGGATGTTTAGCAACCTTAGGGCTTGGTTAGTACTTGGATGGGTGACCTCCTAGGAACACCAAGTGTTGTAGTCATTTTTCTATTTACCCAAAGTATGCTTTGAATTGCGCATAAATGTCGTCAAAACAGACTAACAAACGTCTACGCCCATACCAGATTGAAAGCACCCGATCTCGTTCGATCTCGGCAGTTAAGCAACCTCGGGCTTGGTTAGTACTTGGATGGGTGACCGCCTAGGAATACCAAGTATTGTAGTCATTTTACTATTTGCACAAAGTATGCTTTGAATTGCCCATAAATGTCGTCAAAACAGACTAACAAACGTCTACGGCCATACCAGGCTGAAAGCACCCGATCTCGTTCGATCTCGGCAGTTAAGCAATCTCGGGCTTGGTTAGTACTTGGATGGGTGACCGCCTAGGAATACCAAGTGTTTTATTCATTTTACTATTTGCACAAAGTATGCTTTGAATTGCCCATAAATGTCGTCAAAGCAGACTAACAAACGTCTAAGGCCATACCAGGTTGAAAGCACCCGATCTCGTTCGATCTCGGCAGTTAAGCAACCTCGGGTTTGGTTAGTACTTGGATGGGTGACCGCCTAGGAATACCAAGTGTTGTAGTCATTTTTCTGTTTACCCAAAGTATGCTTTGAATTGCGCATAAATGTCGTCAAAACAGACTAACAAACGTCTACGGCCATACCAGGTTGAAAGCACCCGATCTCGTTCGATCTCGGCAGTTAAGCAACCTCGGGCTTGGTTAGTACTTGGATGGGTGACCGCCTAGGAATACCAAGTATTGTAGTCATTTTACTATTTGCACAAACTATGCTTTGAATTGCCCATAAATGTCGTCAAAAAAGACTAACAAACGTCTACGGCCATACCAGGTTGAAAGCACCCGATCTCGTTCGATCTCGGCAGTTAAGCAACCTCGGGCTTGGTTAGTACTTGGATGGGTGTCCGCCTAGGAATACCAAGTGTTGTATTCATTTTACTATTAGCACAAAGTATGCTTTGAATTGCCCATAAATGTCGTCAAAGCAGACTAACAAACGTCTAAGGCCATACCAGGTTGAAAGCACCCGATCTCGTTCGATCTCGGCAGTTAAGCAACCTCGGGTTTGGTTAGTACTTGGATGGGTGACCGCCTAGGAATACCAAGTGTTGTAGTCATTTTTCTGTTTACCCAAAGTATGCTTTGATTTGCGCATAAATGTCGTCAAAACAGACTAACAAACGTCTACGGCCATACCAGGTTGAAAGCACCCGATCTCGTTCGATCTCGGCAGTTAAGCAACCTCGGGCTTGGTTAGTACTTGGATGGGTGACCGCCTAGGAATACCAAGTATTGTAGTCATTTTACTATTTGCACAAAGTATGCTTTGAATTGCCCATAAATGTCGTCAAAAAAGACTAACAAACGTCTACGGCCATACCAGGTTGAAAGCACCCGATCTCGTTCGATCTCGGCAGTTAAGCAACCTCGGGCTTGGTTAGTACTTGGATGGGTGACCGCCTAGGAATACCAAGTGTTGTATTCATTTTACTATTTGCACAAAGTATGCTTTGAATTGCCCATAAATGTCGTCAAAACAGAGTAACAAACGTCTACGGCCATACCAGGCTGAAAGCACCCGATCTCGTTCGATCTCGGCAGTTAAGCAACCTCGGGCTTGGTTAGTACTTGGATGGGTGACCGCCTAGGTATACCAAGTATTGTAGTCATTTTATTATTTGCACAAAGTATGCTTTGAATTGCCCATAAATGTCGTCAAAACAGACTAACAAACGTCTACGGCCATACCAGGTTGAAAGCACCCGATCTCGTTCGATCTCGGCAGTTAAGCAACCTCGGGCTTGGTTAGTACTTGGATGGGTGACCGCCTAGGAATACCAAGTGTTGTATTCATTTTACTATTTGCACAAAGTATGCTTTGAATTGCCCATAAATGTCGTCAAAGCAGACTAACAAACGTCTACGGCCATACCAGGTTGAAAGCACCCAATCTCGTTCGATCTCGGCAGTTAAGCAACCTCGGGCTTGGTTAGTACTTGGATGGGTGACCGCCTAGGAATACCAAGTGTTGTAGTCATTTTTCTGTTTACCCAAAGTATGCTTTGAATTGCGTATAAATGTCGTCAAAACAGACTAACAAACGTCTACGGCCATACCAGGTTGAAAGCACCCGATCTCGTTGGTTCTCGGCAGTTGAGCAACCTCGGGCTTGGTTGGTACTTGGATGGGTGATCGCCTAGGAATACCAAGTGTTGTAGTCGTTTTTCTGTTAACCCAAAGTATGCTTTGAATTGCGCATAAAAGTCGTCAAAACACTCTAACAAACGTCTACGGCCATATCAGGTTGAAAGCACCCGATCTCGTTCGATCTCGGCAGTTAAGCAACCTCGGGCTTGGTTGGTTCTTGGATGGGTGTCGTCCTAGGAATACCAAGTGTTGTAGTCATTTTTCTATTTACCCAAAGTATGCTTTGAATTGCCCATAAATGTCGTCAAAACAGACTAACAAACGTCTACGGCCATACCAGGTTGAAAGCACCCGATCTCGTGGGATCTCGGCAGTTAAGCAACCTCGGGATTGGTTAGTACTTGGATGGGTGACCGCCTAGGAATACCAAGTGTTGTATTCATTTTGCTATTTGCACAAAGTATGCTTTGAATTGCCCATAAATGTCGTCAAAACAGAGTAACAAACGTCTACGGCCATACCAGGTTGAAAGCACCCGATCTCGTTCGATCTCGGCAGTTAAGCAACCTCGGGTTTGGTTAGTACTTGGATGGGTGACCGCCTAGGAATACCAATTGTTGTGTTCATTTTGCTATTTGCACAAAATATGCTTTGAATTGCCCATAAATGTCGTCAAAGCAGACTAACAAACGTCTAAGGCCATACCAGGTTGAAAGCACCCGATCTCGTTCGATCTCGGCAGTTAAGCAACCTCGGGTTTGGTTAGTACTTGGATGGGTGACCGCCTAGGAATACCAAGTGTTGTAGTCATTTTTCTGTTTACCCAAAGTATGCTTTGAATTGCGCATAAATGTCGTCAAAACAGACTAACAAACGTCTACGGCCATACCAGGTTGAAAGCACCCGATCTCGTTCGATCTCGGCAGTTAAGCAACCTCGGGCTTGGTTAGTACTTGGATGGGTGACCGCCTAGGAATACCAAGTGTTGTAGTCGTTTTTCTGTTTACCCAAAGTATGCTTTGAATTGCGCATAAAAGTCGTCAAAACAGTCTAACAAACGTCTACGGCCATACCAGGTTGAAAGCACCCGATCTCGTTCGATCTCGGCAGTTAAACAACCTCGGGCTTGGTTAGTACTTGGATGGGTGACCGCCTAGGAATACCAAGTATTGTAGTCATTTTACTATTTGCACAAAGTATGCTTTGAATTGCCCATAAATGTCGTCAAAAAAGACTAACAAACGTCTACGGCCATACCAGGTTGAAAGCACCCGATCTCGTTCGATCTCGGCAGTTAAGCAACCTCGGGCTTGGTCAGTACTTGGATGGGTGACCGCCTAGGAATACCAAGTGTTGTATTCATTTTTCTATTTGCACAAAGTATGCTTTGAATTGCCCATAAATGTCGTCAAAACAGAGTAACAAACGTCTACGGCCATACCAGGCTGAAAGCACCCGATCTCGTTCGATCTCGGCAGTTAAGCAACCTCGGGCTTGGTTAGTACTTGGATGGGTGACCGCCTAGGAATACCAAGTGTTGTATTCATTTTACTATTTGCACAAAGTATGCTTTGAATTGCCCATAAATGTCGTCAAAACAGAGTAACAAACGTCTACGGCCATACCAGGTTGAAAGCACCCGATCTCGTTCGATCTCGGCAGTTAAGCAACCTCGGGTTTGGTTAGTACTTGGATGGGTGACCGCCTAGGAATACCAATTGTTGTGTTCATTTTACTATTTGCACAAAATATGCTTTGAATTGCCCATAAATGTCGTCAAAGCAGACTAACAAACGTCTAAGGCCATACCAGGTTGAAAGCACCCGATCTCGTTCGATCTCGGCAGTTAAGCAACCTCGGGTTTGGTTAGTACTTGGATGGGTGACCGCCTAGGAATACCAAGTGTTGTAGTCATTTTTCTGTTTACCCAAAGTATGCTTTGAATTGCGCATAAATGTCGTCAAAACAGACTAACAAACGTCTACGGCCATACCAGGTTGAAAGCACCCGATCTCGTTCGATCTCGGCAGTTAAGCAACCTCGGGCTTGGTTAGTACTTGGATGGGTGACCGCCTAGGAATACCAAGTGTTGTAGTCGTTTTTCTGTTTACCCAAAGTATGCTTTGAATTGCGCATAAAAGTCGTCAAAACAGTCTAACAAACGTCTAAGGCCATACCAGGTTGAAAGCACCCGATCTCGTTCGATCTCGGCAGTTAAGCAACCTCGGGCTTGGTTAGTACTTGGATGGGTGACCGCCTAGGAATACCAAGTATTGTAGTCATTTTACTATTTGCACAAAGTATGCTTTGAATTGCCCATAAATGTCGCCAAAAAAGACTAACAAACGTCTACGGCCATACCAGGTTGAAAGCACCCGATCTCGTTCGATCTCGGCAGTTAAGCAACCTCGGGCTTGGTCAGTACTTGGATGGGTGACCGCCTAGGAATACCAAGTGTTGTATTCATTTTACTATTTGCACAAAGTATGCTTTGAATTGCCCATAAATGTCGTCAAAACAGAGTAACAAACGTCTACGGCCATACCAGGCTGAAAGCACCCGATCTCGTTCGATCTCGGCAGTTAAGCAACCTCGGGCTTGGTTAGTACTTGGATGGGTGACCGCCTAGGTATACCAAGTATTGTAGTCATTTTATTATTTGCACAAAGTATGCTTTGAATTGCCCATAAATGTCGTCAAAACAGACTAACAAACGTCTACGGCCATACCAGGTTGAAAGCACCCGATCTCGTTCGATCTCGGCAGTTAAGCAACCTCGGGCTTGGTTAGTACTTGGATGGGTGACCGCCTAGGAATACCAAGTGTTGTATTCATTTTACTATTTGCACAAAGTATGCTTTGAATTGCCCATAAATGTCGTCAAAGCAGACTAACAAACGTCTACGGCCATACCAGGTTGAAAGCACCCAATCTCGTTCGATCTCGGCAGTTAAGCAACCTCGGGCTTGGTTAGTACTTGGATGGGTGACCGCCTAGGAATACCAAGTGTTGTAGTCGTTTTTCTGTTTACCCAAAGTATGCTTTGAATTGCGCATAAAAGTCGTCAAAACACTCTAACAAACGTCTACGGCCATATCAGGTTGAAAGCACCCGATCTCGTTCGATCTCGGCAGTTAAGCAACCTCGGGCTTGGTTGGTACTTGGATGGGTGTCGTCCTAGGAATACCAAGTGTTGTAGTCATTTTTCTATTTACCCAAAGTATGCTTTGAATTGCCCATAAATGTCGTCAAAACAGACTAACAAACGTCTACGGCCATACCAGCTTGAAAGCACCCGATCTCGTGGGATCTCGGCAGTTAAGCAACCTCGGGCTTGGTTAGTACTTGGATGGGTGACCGCCTAGGAATACCAAGTGTTGTAGACATTTTTCTATTTACACAAAGTATGCTTTGAATTGCGCATAAATGTCGTCAAAACAGACTAACAAACGTCTACGGCCATACCAGGTTGAGAGCATCCGATCTCGTTCGATCTCGGCAGTTAAGCAACCTCGGGCTTGGTTAGTACTTGGATGGGTGACCGCCTAGGAATACCAAGTGTTGTAGACATTTTTCTATTTACACAAAGTATGCTTTGAATTGCGCATAAAGATCGTCATAACAGACTAACAAACGTCTACTGCCATACCAGGTTGAAAGCACCCGATCTCGTTCGATCTCGGCAGTTAAGCAACCTCGGGCTTGGTTAGTACTTGGATGGGTGACCTCCTAGGAACACCAAGTGTTATAGTCATTTTTCTATTTACCCAAAGTATGCTTTGAATTGCGTATAAATGTCGTCAAAACAGACTAACAAACGTCTACGGCCATACCAGATTGAAAGCACCCGATCTCGTTCGATATCGGCAGTTAAGCAACCTCGGGCTTGGTTAGTACTTGGATGGGTGACCGCCTAGGAATACCAAGTGTTGCAGTCATTTTACTATTTGCACAAAGTATGCTTTGAATTGCCCATAAATGTCGTCAAAACAGACTAACAAACGTCTACGGCCATACCTGGTTGAAAGCACCCGATCTCGTTCGATCTCGGCAGTTAAGCAACCTCGGGCTTGGTTAGTACTTGGATGGGTGACCGCCTAGGAATACCAAGTGTTGTATTCATTTTACTATTTGCACAAAGTATGCTTTGAATTGCCCATAAATGTCGTCAAAACAGACTAAGAAACGTCTACGGCCATACCAGGTTGAAAGCACCCGATCTCGTTCGATCTCGGCAGTTAAGCAACCTCGGGCTTGGTTAGTACTTGGATGGGTGACCGCCTAGGAATACCAAGTGTTATAGTCATTTTTCTATTTACCCAAAGTATGCTTTGAATTGCGCATAAATGTCGTCAAAACAGACTAACAAACGTCTACGGCCATACCAGATTGAAAGCACCCGATCTCGTTCGATCTCGGCAGTTAAGCAACCTCGGTCTTGGTTAGTACTTGGATGGGTGACCGCCTAGGAATACCAAGTGTTGCAGTCATTTTACTATTTGCACAAAGTATGCTTTGAATTGCCCATAAATGTCGTCAAAACAGACTAACAAACGTCTACGGCCATACCTGGTTGAAAGCACCCGATCTCGTTCGATCTCGGCAGTTAAGCAACCTCGGGCTTGGTTAGTACTTGGATGGGTGACCGCCTAGGAATACCAAGTGTTGTATTCATTTTACTATTTGCACAAAGTATGCTTTGAATTGCCCATAAATGTCGTCAAAACAGACTAAGAAACGTCTACGGCCATACCAGGTTGAAAGCACCCGATCTCGTTCGATCTCGGCAGTTAAGCAACCTCGGGCTTGGTTAGTACTTGGATGGGTGACCGCCTAGGAATACCAAGTGTTGTATTCATTTTACTATTTGCACAAAGTATGCTTTGAATTGCCCATAAATGTCGTCACAACAGAGTAACAAACGTCTACGGCCATACCAGGCTGAAAGCACCCGATCTCGTTCGATCTCGGCAGTCAAGCAACCTCGGGCTTGGTTAGTACTTGGATGGGTGACCGCCTAGGAATACCAAGTATTGTAGTCATTTTATTATTTGCACAAAGTATGCTTTGAATTGCCCATAAATGTCGTCAAAACAGACTAACAAACGTCTACGGCCATACCAGGTTGAAAGCACCCGATCTCGTTCGATCTCGGCAGTTAAGCAACCTCGGGCTTGGTTAGTACTTGGATGGGAGACCGCCTAGGAATACCAAGTGTTGTATTCATTTTACTATTTGCACAAAGTATGCTTTGAATTGCCCATAAATGTCGTCAAAGCAGACTAACAAACGTCTACGGCCATACCAGGTTGAAAGCACCCAATCTCGTTCGATCTCGGCAGTTAAGCAACCTCGGGCTTGGTTAGTACTTGGATGGGTGACCGCCTAGGAATACCAAGTGTTGTAGTCATTTTTCTGTTTACCCAAAGTATGCTTTGAATTGCGTATAAATGTCGTCAAAACAGACTAACAAACGTCTACGGCCATACCAGGTTGAAAGCACCCGATCTCGTTCGATCTCGGCAGTTGAGCAACCTCGGGCTTGGTTAGTACTTGGATGGGTGACCGCCTAGGAATACCAAATGTTGTAGTCGTTTTTCTGTTTACCCAAAGTATGCTTTGAATTGCGTATATATGTCGTCAAAACAGACTAACAAACGTCTACGGCCATATCAGGTTGAAAGCACCCGATCTCGTTCGATCTCGGCAGTTAAGCAACCTCGGGCTTGGTTTGTACTTGGATGGGTGACCGCTTAGGAATACCAAGTGTTGTATTCATTTTACTATTTGCACAAAGTATGCTTTAAATTGCCCATCAATGTCGTCAAAACAGACTAACAAACGTCTACGGCCATACCAGGTTGAGAGCACCCGATCTCGTTCGATCTCGGCAGTTAAGCAACCTCGGGCTTGGTTTGTACTTGGATGGGTGACCGCTTAGGAATACCAAGTGTTGTAGACATTTTTCTATTTACACAAAGTAAGCTTTGAATTGCGCATAAAGATCGTCATAACAGACTAACAAACGTCTACTGCCATACCAGGTTGAAAGCACCCGATCTCGTTCGATCTCGGATGTTTAGCAACCTCGGGCTTGGTTAGTACTTGGATGGGTGACCTCCTAGGAACACCAAGTGTTGTAGTCATTTTTCTATTTACCCAAAGTATGCTTTGAATTGCGCATAAATGTCGTCAAAACAGACTAACAAACGTCTACGGCCATACCCGATTGAAAGCACCCGATCTCGATCGATCTCGGCAGTTAAGCAACCTCGGGCTTGGTTAGTACTTGGATGGGTGACCGCCTAGGAATACCAAGTGTTGTAGTCATTTTACTATTTGCACAAAGTATGCTTTGAATTGCCTATAAATATCGTCAAAACAGACTAACAAACGTCTACGGCCATACCAGGTTGAAAGCACCCGATCTCGTTTGATCTCGGCAGTTAAGCAACCTCGGGCTTGGTTAGTACTTGGATGGGTGACCGCCTAGGAATACCAAGTGTTGTAGTCATTTTTCTGTTTACCCAAAGTATGCTTTGAATTGCGCATAAATGTCGTCAAAACAGTCTAATAAAGGTCTACGGCCATACCAGGTTGAAAGCACCCGATCTCGTCCGATCTCGGCAGTTAAGCAACCTCGGGCTTGGTTAGTACTTGGATGGGTGACCGCCTAGGAATACCAAGTGTTGTATTCATTTTACTATTTGCACAAAGTATACTTTGAATTGCCCATAAATGTCGTCAAAACAGACTAACAAACGTCTACGGCCATACCAGGTTGAAAGCACCCGATCTCGTTTGATCTCGGCAGTTAAGCAACCTCGGGTTTGTTTAGTACTTGGATGGGTGACCTCCTAGGAACACCAAGTGTTTTAGTCATTTTTCTGTTTACCCAAAGTATGCTTTGAATTGCGCATAAAGATCGTCATAACAGACTAACAAACGTCTACGGCCATACCAGGTTGAAAGCACCCGATCTCGTTCGATCTCGGATGTTTAGCAACCTCGGGCTTGGTTAGTACTTGGATGGGTGACCTCCTAGGAACACCAAGTGTTGTAGTCATTTTTCTATTTACCCAATGTATGCTTTGAATTGCGCATAAATGTCGTCAAAACAGACTAACAAACGTCTACGGCCATACAAGGTTGAAAGCACCCGATCTCGTTCGATCTCGGCAGTTCAGCAACCTCGGGCTTGGTTAGTGCTTGGATGGGTGACCGCCTAGGAATACCAAGTGTTGTAGTCATTTTTGCTATTTACACAAAGTATGCTTTGAATTGCCCATAAATGTCGTCAAAACAGACTAACAAACGTCTAAGGCCATACCAGGTTGAAAGCACCCGATATCGTTCGATCTCTGCAGTTAAGCAACCTCGGGCTTGGTTAGTACTTGGATGGGTTTCCGCCAAGGAATACCAAGTGTTGTATTCATTTTACTATTTGCACAAAGTATGCTTTGAATTGCCCATAAATGTCGTCAAAACAGACTAACAAACGTCTAAGGCCATACCAGGTTGAGAGCACCCGATCTCGTTCGATCTCGGCAGTTAAGCAACCTCGGGCTTGGTTAGTACTTGGATGGGTGACCGCCTAGGAATACCAAGTGTTGTATTCATTTTACTATTTGCACAAAGTATGCTTTGAATTGCCCATAAATGTCGTCAAAACAGACTAACAAACGTCTACGGCCATACCAGGTTGAGAGCACTCGATCTCGTCCGATCTCGGCAGTTAAGCAACCTCGGGCTTGGTTAGTACTTGGATGGGTGACCGCCTAGGAATACCAAGTGTTGTATTCATTTTACTATTTGCACAAAGTATGCTTTGAATTGCCCATAAATGTCGTCAAAACAGACTAACAAACGTCTACGGCCATACCAGGTTGAAAGCACCCGATCTCGTTCGATCTCGGCAGTTAAGCAACCTCGGGCTTGGTTAGTACTTGGATGGGTGACCGCCTAGGAATACCAAGTGTTGTAGTCATTTTTCTGTTTACCCAAAGTATGCTTTGAATTGCGCATAAATGTCGTCAAAACAGACTAACAAACGTCTACGGTGATACCACGTTGAAAGCACCCGATCTCGTTCGATCTCGGCAGTTAAGCAACCTCGGGCTTGGTTAGTACTTGGATGGGTGACCGCCTAGGAATACCAAGTGTTGTAGTCATTTTACTATTTGTACGAAGTATGCTTTGAATTGCCCATAAATGTGTCAAAACAGACTAACAAACGTCTACGGCCATACCAGGTTGAAAGCACCCGATCTCGTTCGATCTCGGCAGTTAAGCAACCTCGGGCTTGGTTAGTACTTGGATGGGTGACCGCCTAGGAATACCAAGTGTTGTAGTCATTTTACTATTTGTACAAAGTATGCTTTGAATTGCCCATAAATGTGTCAAAACAGACTAACAAACGTCTACGGCCATACCAGGTTGAAAGCACCGATCTCGTTCGATCTCGACAGTTAAGCAACCTCGGGCTTGGTTGGTACTTGGATGGGTGACCTCCTGGAAATACCAAGTGTAGTAGTCATTTTTCTATTTATGCAAAGTATGCTTTGAATTGCGCATAAAGATCGTCATAACAGACTAACAAACGTCTACGGCCATAACAGGTTGAAAGCACACGATCTCGTTTGATCTCGGCAGTTAAGCAACCTCGGGTTTGTTTAGTACTTGGATGGGTGAACACCTAGGAATACCTAGTGTTGTAGTCATTTTTCTGTTTACCCAAAGTTATGCTTTGAATTGCGCATAAATGTCGTCAAAACAGTCTAACAAACGTCTACGGCCATACCAGGTTGAAAGCACCCGATCTCGTTCGATCTCGACAGTTAAGCAACCACGGGCTTAGTTAGTACTTGGATGGGTGACCGCCTAGGAATACCAAGTGTTGTAGACATTTTTTTTGAATTGCGCATAAAGATCGTCATAACAGACTAACAAACGTCTACGGCCATACCAGGTTGAAAGCACCCGATCTCGTTCGATCTCGGATGTTTAGCAACCTCGGGCTTGGTTAGTACTTGGATGGGTGACCTCCTAGGAACACCAAGTGTTGTAGTCATTTTTCTATTTACCCAAAGTATGCTTTGAATTGCGCATAAATGTCGTCAAAACAGACTAACAAACGTCTACGGCCATACAAGGTTGAAAGCACCCGATCTCGTTCGATCTCGGCAGTTCAGCAACCTCGGGCTTGGTTAGTGCTTGGATGGGTGACCGCCTAGGAATACCAAGTGTTGTAGTCATTTTTGCTATTTACACAAAGTATGCTTTGAATTCCCCATAAATGTCGTCAAAACAGACTAACAAACGTCTGAGGCCATACCAGGTTGAAAGCACCCGATATCGTTCGATCGCTGCAGTTAAGCAACCTCGGGCTTGGTTAGTACTTGGATGGGTGTCCGCCAAGGAATACCAAGTGTTGTAGTCATTTTACTATTTGCACAAAGTATGCTTTGAATTGCCCATAAATGTCGTCAAAACAGACTAACAAACGTCTAAGGCCATACCAGGTTGAAAGCACCCGATCTCGTTCGATCTCGGCAGTTAAGCAACCTCGGGCTTGGTTAGTACTTGGATGGGTGACTGCCTAGGAATACCAAGTGTTGTAGGCATTTTACTATTTGCACAAAGTATGCTTTGAATTGCCCATAAATGTCGTCAAAACAGACTAACAAACGTCTACGGCCATACCAGGTTGAAAGCACCCGATCTCGTTCGATCTCGGCTGTTAAGCAACCTCGGGCTTGGTTAGTACTTGGATGGGTGACTGCCTAGGAATATGAAGTGTTGTAGTCATTTTTCTGTTTACCCAAAGTATGCTTTGAATTGCGCATAAATGTCGTCAAAACAGACTAACAAACGTCTACGGCCATACCAGGTTGAGAGCATCCGATCTCGTTCGATCTCGGCAGTTAAGCAACCTCGGGCTTGGTTAGTACTTGGATGGGTGACCGCCTAGGAATACCAAGTGTTGTAGACATTTTTCTATTTACACAAAGTATGCTTTGAATTGCGCATAAAGATCGTCATAACAGACTAACAAACGTCTACTGCCATACCAGGTTGAAAGCACCCGATCTCGTTCGATCTCGGCAGTTAAGCAACCTCGGGCTTGGTTAGTACTTGGATGGGTGACCTCCTAGGAACACCAAGTGTTATAGTCATTTTTTTTATTTACCCAAAGTATGCTTTGAATTGCGTATAAATGTCGTCAAAACAGACTAACAAACGTCTACGGCCATACCAGATTGAAAGCACCCGATCTCGTTCGATATCGGCAGTTAAGCAACCTCGGGCTTGGTTAGTACTTGGATGGGTGACCGCCTAGGAATACCAAGTGTTGCAGTCATTTTACTATTTGCACAAAGTATGCTTTGAATTGCCCATAAATGTCGTCAAAACAGACTAACAAACGTCTACGGCCATACCTGGTTGAAAGCACCCGATCTCGTTCGATCTCGGCAGTTAAGCAACCTCGGGCTTGGTTAGTACTTGGATGGGTGACCGCCTAGGAATACCAAGTGTTGTATTCATTTTACTATTTGCACAAAGTATGCTTTGAATTGCCCATAAATGTCGTCAAAACAGACTAAGAAACGTCTACGGCCATACCAGGTTGAAAGCACCCGATCTCGTTCGATCTCGGCAGTTAAGCAACCTCGGGCTTGGTTAGTACTTGGATGGGTGACCGCCTAGGAATACCAAGTGTTATAGTCATTTTTCTATTTACCCAAAGTATGCTTTGAATTGCGCATAAATGTCGTCAAAACAGACTAACAAACGTCTACGGCCATACCAGATTGAAAGCACCCGATCTCGTTCGATCTCGGCAGTTAAGCAACCTCGGTCTTGGTTAGTACTTGGATGGGTGACCGCCTAGGAATACCAAGTGTTGCAGTCATTTTACTATTTGCACAAAGTATGCTTTGAATTGCCCATAAATGTCGTCAAAACAGACTAACAAACGTCTACGGCCATACCTGGTTGAAAGCACCCGATCTCGTTCGATCTCGGCAGTTAAGCAACCTCGGGCTTGGTTAGTACTTGGATGGGTGACCGCCTAGGAATACCAAGTGTTGTATTCATTTTACTATTTGCACAAAGTATGCTTTGAATTGCCCATAAATGTCGTCAAAACAGACTAAGAAACGTCTACGGCCATACCAGGTTGAAAGCACCCGATCTCGTTCGATCTCGGCAGTTAAGCAACCTCGGGCTTGGTTAGTACTTGGATGGGTGACCGCCTAGGAATACCAAGTGTTGTATTCATTTTACTATTTGCACAAAGTATGCTTTGAATTGCCCATAAATGTCGTCAAAACAGAGTAACAAACGTCTACGGCCATACCAGGCTGAAAGCACCCGATCTCGTTCGATCTCGGCAGTCAAGCAACCTCGGGCTTGGTTAGTACTTGGATGGGTGACCGCTTAGGAATACCAAGTATTGTAGTCATTTTATTATTTGCACAAAGTATGCTTTGAATTGCCCATAAATGTCGTCAAAACAGACTAACAAACGTCTACGGCCATACCAGGTTGAAAGCACCCGATCTCGTTCGATCTCGGCAGTTAAGCAACCTCGGGCTTGGTTAGTACTTGGATGGGAGACCGCCTAGGAATACCAAGTGTTGTATTCATTTTACTATTTGCACAAAGTATGCTTTGAATTGCCCATAAATGTCGTCAAAGCAGACTAACAAACGTCTACGGCCATACCAGGTTGAAAGCACCCAATCTCGTTCGATCTCGGCAGTTAAGCAACCTCGGGCTTGGTTAGTACTTGGATGGGTGACCGCCTAGGAATACCAAGTGTTGTAGTCATTTTTCTGTTTACCCAAAGTATGCTTTGAATTGCGTATAAATGTCGTCAAAACAGACTAACAAACGTCTACGGCCATACCAGGTTGAAAGCACCCGATCTCGTTCGATCTCGGCAGTTGAGCAACCTCGGGCTTGGTTAGTACTTGGATGGGTGACCGCCTAGGAATACCAAATGTTGTAGTCGTTTTTCTGTTTACCCAAAGTATGCTTTGAATTGCGTATATATGTCGTCAAAACAGACTAACAAACGTCTACGGCCATATCAGGTTGAAAGCACCCGATCTCGTTCGATCTCGGCAGTTAAGCAACCTCGGGCTTGGTTTGTACTTGGATGGGTGACCGCTTAGGAATACCAAGTGTTGTAGTCATTTTTTTATTTGCGTAAAGTATGCTTTAAATTGCCCATCAATGTCGTCAAAACAGACTAACAAACGTCTACGGCCATACCAGGTTGAGAGTACCCGATCTCGTTCGATCTCGGCAGTTAAGCAACCTCGGGCTTGGTTTGTACTTGGATGGGTGACCGCTTAGGAATACCAAGTGTTGTAGACATTTTTCTATTTACACAAAGTAAGCTTTGAATTGCGCATAAAGATCGTCATAACAGACTAACAAACGTCTACTGCCATACCAGGTTGAAAGCACCCGATCTCGTTCGATCTCGGATGTTTAGCAACCTCGGGCTTGGTTAGTACTTGGATGGGTGACCTCCTAGGAACACCAAGTGTTATAGTCATTTTTTTTATTTACCCAAAGTATGCTTTGAATTGCGCATAAATGTCGTCAAAACAGACTAACAAACGTCTACGGCCATACCAGATTGAAAGCACCCGATCTCGATCGATCTCGGCAGTTAAGCAACCTCGGGCTTGGTTAGTACTTGGATGGGTGACCTCCTAGGAATACCAAGTGTTGTAGTCATTTTACTATTTGCACAAAGTATGCTTTGAATTGCCCATAAATGTCGTCAAAACAGACTAACAAACGTCTACGGCCATACCTGGTTGAAAGCACCCGATCTCGTTCGATCTCGGCAGTTAAGCAACCTCGGGCTTGGTTAGTACTTGGATGGGTGACCGCCTAGGAATACCAAGTGTTGTATTCATTTTACTATTTGCACAAAGTATGCTTTGAATTGCCCATAAATGTCGTCAAAACAGACTAAGAAACGTCTACGGCCATACCAGGTTGAAAGCACCCGATCTCGTTCGATCTCGGCAGTTAAGCAACCTCGGGCTTGGTTAGTACTTGGATGGGTGACCGCCTAGGAATACCAAGTGTTATAGTCATTTTTCTATTTACCCAAAGTATGCTTTGAATTGCGCATAAATGTCGTCAAAACAGACTAACAAACGTCTACGGCCATACCAGATTGAAAGCACCCGATCTCGTTCGATCTCGGCAGTTAAGCAACCTCGGTCTTGGTTAGTACTTGGATGGGTGACCGCCTAGGAATACCAAGTGTTGCAGTCATTTTACTATTTGCACAAAGTATGCTTTGAATTGCCCATAAATGTCGTCAAAACAGACTAACAAACGTCTACGGCCATACCTGGTTGAAAGCACCCGATCTCGTTCGATCTCGGCAGTTAAGCAACCTCGGGCTTGGTTAGTACTTGGATGGGTGACCGCCTAGGAATACCAAGTGTTGTATTCATTTTACTATTTGCACAAAGTATGCTTTGAATTGCCCATAAATGTCGTCAAAACAGACTAAGAAACGTCTACGGCCATACCAGGTTGAAAGCACCCGATCTCGTTCGATCTCGGCAGTTAAGCAACCTCGGGCTTGGTTAGTACTTGGATGGGTGACCGCCTAGGAATACCAAGTGTTGTATTCATTTTACTATTTGCACAAAGTATGCTTTGAATTGCCCATAAATGTCGTCAAAACAGAGTAACAAACGTCTACGGCCATACCAGGCTGAAAGCACCCGATCTCGTTCGATCTCGGCAGTCAAGCAACCTCGGGCTTGGTTAGTACTTGGATGGGTGACCGCCTAGGAATACCAAGTATTGTAGTCATTTTATTATTTGCACAAAGTATGCTTTGAATTGCCCATAAATGTCGTCAAAACAGACTAACAAACGTCTACGGCCATACCAGGTTGAAAGCACCCGATCTCGTTCGATCTCGGCAGTTAAGCAACCTCGGGCTTGGTTAGTACTTGGATGGGAGACCGCCTAGGAATACCAAGTGTTGTATTCATTTTACTATTTGCACAAAGTATGCTTTGAATTGCCCATAAATGTCGTCAAAGCAGACTAACAAACGTCTACGGCCATACCAGGTTGAAAGCACCCAATCTCGTTCGATCTCGGCAGTTAAGCAACCTCGGGCTTGGTTAGTACTTGGATGGGTGACCGCCTAGGAATACCAAGTGTTGTAGTCATTTTTCTGTTTACCCAAAGTATGCTTTGAATTGCGTATAAATGTCGTCAAAACAGACTAACAAACGTCTACGGCCATACCAGGTTGAAAGCACCCGATCTCGTTCGATCTCGGCAGTTGAGCAACCTCGGGCTTGGTTAGTACTTGGATGGGTGACCGCCTAGGAATACCAAATGTTGTAGTCGTTTTTCTGTTTACCCAAAGTATGCTTTGAATTGCGTATATATGTCGTCAAAACAGACTAACAAACGTCTACGGCCATATCAGGTTGAAAGCACCCGATCTCGTTCGATCTCGGCAGTTAAGCAACCTCGGGCTTGGTTTGTACTTGGATGGGTGACCGCTTAGGAATACCAAGTGTTGTAGTCATTTTTTTATTTGCGTAAAGTATGCTTTAAATTGCCCATCAATGTCGTCAAAACAGACTAACAAACGTCTACGGCCATACCAGGTTGAGAGCACACGATCTCGTTCGATCTCGGCAGTTAAGCAACCTCGGGCTTGGTTTGTACTTGGATGGGTGACCGCTTAGGAATACCAAGTGTTGTAGACATTTTTCTATTTACACAAAGTAAGCTTTGAATTGCGCATAAAGATCGTCATAACAGACTAACAAACGTCTACTGCCATACCAGGTTGAAAGCACCCGATCTCGTTCGATCTCGGATGTTTAGCAACCTCGGGCTTGGTTAGTACTTGGATGGGTGACCTCCTAGGAACACCAAGTGTTGTAGTCATTTTTCTATTTACCCAAAGTATGCTTTGAATTGCGCATAAATGTCGTCAAAACAGACTAACAAACGTCTACGGCCATACCAGATTGAAAGCACCCGATCTCGATCGATCTCGGCAGTTAAGCAACCTCGGGCTTGGTTAGTACTTGGATGGGTGACCTCCTAGGAATACCAAGTGTTGTAGTCATTTTACTATTTGCACAAAGTATGCTTTGAATTGCCTATAAATATCGTCAAAACAGACTAACAAACGTCTACGGCCATACCAGGTTGAAAGCACCCGATCTCGTTTGATCTCGGCAGTTAAGCAACCTCGGGCTTGGTTAGTACTTGGATGGGTGACCGCCTAGGAATACCAAGTGTTGTAGTCATTTTTCTGTTTACCCAAAGTATGCTTTGAATTGCGCATAAATGTCGTCAAAACAGTCTAATAAAGGTCTACGGCCATACCAGGTTGAAAGCACCCGATCTCGTCCGATCTCGGCAGTTAAGCAACCTCGGGCTTGGTTAGTACTTGGATGGGTGACCGCCTAGGAATACCAAGTGTTGTATTCATTTTACTATTTGCACAAAGTATGCTTTGAATTGCCCATAAATGTCGTCAAAACAGACTAACAAACGTCTACGGCCATACCAGGTTGAAAGCACCCGATCTCGTTTGATCTCGGCAGTTAAGCAACCTCGGGTTTGTTTAGTACTTGGATGGGTGACCACCTAGGAATACCTAGTGTTGTAGTCATTTTTCTGTTTACCCAAAGTTATGCTTTGAATTGCGCATAAATGTCGTCAAAACAGTCTAACAAACGTCTACGGCCATACCAGGTTGAAAGCACCCGATCTCGTTCGATCTCGACAGTTAAGCAACCTCGGGCTTGGTTAGTTCTTGGATGGGTGACCGCCTAGGAATACCAAGTGTTGTAGTCATTTTACTATTTGTACAAAGTATGCTTTGAATTGCCCATAAATGTGTCAAAACAGACTAACAAACGTCTAAGGCCATACCAGGTTGAGAGCACCCGATCTCGTTCGATCTCGGCAGTTAAGCAACCTCGGGCTTGGTTAGTACTTGGATGGGTGACCGCCTAGGAATACCAAGTGTTGTAGTAATTTTTCTGTTTACCCAAAGTATGCTTTGAAATGCGCATAAATGTCGTCAAAACAGTCTAACAAACGTCTACGGCCATACCAGGTTAAAAGCACCCGATCTCGTCCGATCTCGTCAGTTAAGCAACCTCGGGCTTGGTTAGTACTTGGATGGGTGACCGCCTAGGAATACCAAGTGTTGTATTCATTTTACTATTTGCACAAAGTATGCTTTGAATTGCCCATAAATGTCGTCAAAACAGACTAACAAACGTCTACGGCCATACCAGGTTGAAAGCACCCGATCTCGTTCGATCTCGGCAGTTAAGCAACCTCGGGCTTGGTTAGTACTTGGATGGGTGACCGCCTAGGAATACCAAGTGTTGTAGTCATTTTTCTGTTTACCCAAAGTATGCTTTGAATTGCGCATACATGTCGTCAAAACAGACTAACAAACGTCTACGGCCATACCACGTTGAAAGCACCCGATCTCGTTCGATCTCGGCAGTTAAGCAACCTCGGGCTTGGTTAGTACTTGGATGGGTGACCGCCTAGGAATACCAAGTGTTGTAGTCATTTTACTATTTGTACAAAGTATGCTTTGAATTGCCCATAAATGTGTCAAAACAGACTAACAAACGTCTACGGCCATACCAGGTTGAAAGCACCCGATCTCGTTCGATCTCGGCAGTTAAGCAACCTCGGGCTTGGTTAGTTCTTGGATGGGTGACCGCCTAGGAATACCAAGTGTTGTAGTCATTTTACTATTTGTACAAAGTATGCTTTGAATTGCCCATAAATGTGTCAAAACAGACTAACAAACGTCTACGGCCATACCAGGTTGAAAGCACCCGATCTCGTTCGATCTCGACAGTTAAGCAACCTCGGGCTTGGTTGGTACTTGGATGGGTGACCTCCTGGAAATACCAAGTGTTGTAGTCATTTTTCTATTTATGCAAAGTATGCTTTGAATTGCGCATAAAGATCGTCATAACAGACTAACAAACGTCTACGGCCATAACAGGTTGAAAGCACCCGATCTCGTTTGATCTCGGCAGTTAAGCAACCTCGGGTTTGTTTAGTACTTGGATGGGTGACCACCTAGGAATACCTAATGTTGTAGTCATTTTTCTGTTTACCCAAAGTTATGCTTTGAATTGCGCATAAATGTCGTCAAAACAGTCTAACAAACGTCTACGGCCATACCAGGTTGAAAGCACCCGATCTCGTTCGATCTCGACAGTTAAGCAACCACGGGCTTAGTTAGTACTTGGATGGGTGACCGCCTAGGAATACCAAGTGTTGTAGACATTTTTCTATTTACATAAAGTATGCTTTGAATTGCGCATAAAGATCGTCATAACAGACTAACAAACGTCTACGGCCATACCAGGTTGAAAGCACTCGATCTCGTTCGATCTCGGATGTTTAGCAACCTCGGGCTTGGTTAGTACTTGGATGGGTGACCTCCTAGGAACACCAAGTGTTGTAGTTATTTTTCTATTTACCCAAAGTATGCTTTGGATTGCGCATAAATGTCGTCAAAACAGACTAACAAACGTCTACGGCCATACCAGGTTGAAAGCACCCGATCTCGTTCGATCTCGGCAGTTCAGCAACCTCGGGCTTGGTTAGTGCTTGGATGGGTGACCGCCTAGGAATACCAAGTGTTGTAGTCATTTTTGCTATTTACACAAAGTATGCTTTGAATTGCCCATAAATGTCGTCAAAACAGACTAACAAACGTCTAAGGCCATACCAGGTTGAAAGCACCCGATATCGTTCGATCTCTGCAGTTAAGCAACCTCGGGCTTGGTTAGTACTTGGATGGGTTTCCGCCAAGGAATACCAAGTGTTGTATTCATTTTACTATTTGCACAAAGTATGCTTTGAATTGCCCATAAATGTCGTCAAAACAGACTAACAAACGTCTAAGGCCATACCAGGTTGAGAGCACCCGATCTCGTTCGATCTCGGCAGTTAAGCAACCTCGGGCTTGGTTAGTACTTGGATGGGTGACCGCCTAGGAATACCAAGTGTTGTATTCATTTTACTATTTGCACAAAGTATGCTTTGAATTGCCCATAAATGTCGTCAAAACAGACTAACAAACGTCTAAGGCCATACCAGGTTGAAAGCACCCGATATCGTTCGATCTCTGCAGTTAAGCAACCTCGGGCTTGGTTAGTACTTGGGTGGGTTTCCGCCAAGGAATACCAAGTGTTGTATTCATTTTACTATTTGCACAAAGTATGCTTTGAATTGCCCATAAATGTCGTCAAAACAGACTAACAAACGTCTAAGGCCATACCAGGTTGAGAGCACCCGATCTCGTTCGATCTCGGCAGTTAAGCAACCTCGGGCTTGGTTAGTACTTGGATGGGTGACCGCCTAGGAATACCAAGTGTTGTATTCATTTTACTATTTGCACAAAGTATGCTTTGAATTGCCCATAAATGTCGTCAAAACAGACTAACAAACGTCTACGGCCATACCAGGTTGAGAGCACTCGATCTCGTCCGATCTCGGCAGTTAAGCAACCTCGGGCTTGGTTAGTACTAGGATGGGTGACCGCCTAGGAATACCAAGTGTTGTATTCATTTTACTATTTGCACAAAGTATGCTTTGAATTGCCCATAAATGTCGTCAAAACAGACTAACAAACGTCTACGGCCATACCAGGTTGAAAGCACCCGATCTCGTTCGATCTCGGCAGTTAAGCAACCTCGGGCTTGGTTAGTACTTGGATGGGTGACCGCCTAGGAATACCAAGTGTTGTAGTCATTTTTCTGTTTACCCAAAGTATGCTTTGAATTGCGCATAAATGTCGTCAAAACAGACTAACAAACGTCTACGGCCATACCACGTTGAAAGCACCCGATCTCGTTCGATCTCGGCAGTTAAGCAACCTCGGGCTTGGTTAGTACTTGGATGGGTGACCGCCTAGGAATACCAAGTGTTGTAGTCATTTTACTATTTGTACAAAGTATGCTTTGAATTGCCCATAAATGTGTCAAAACAGACTAACAAACGTCTACGGCCATACCAGGTTGAAAGCACCCGATCTCGTTCGATCTCGGCAGTTAAGCAACCTCGGGCTTGGTTAGTACTTGGATGGGTGACCGCCTAGGAATACCAAGTGTTGTAGTCATTTTACTATTTGTACAAAGTATGCTTTGAATTGCCCATAAATGTGTCAAAACAGACTAACAAACGTCTACGGCCATACCAGGTTGAAAGCACCCGATCTCGTTCGATCTCGACAGTTAAGCAACCTCGGGCTTGGTTGGTACTTGGATGGGTGACCTCCTGGAAATACCAAGTGTTGTAGTCATTTTTCTATTTATGCAAAGTATGCTTTGAATTGCGCATAAAGATCGTCATAACAGACTAACAAACGTCTACGGCCATAACAGGTTGAAAGCACCCGATCTCGTTTGATCTCGGCAGTTAAGCAACCTCGGGTTTGTTTATTACTTGGATGGGTGACCACCTAGGAATACCTAATGTTGTAGTCATTTTTCTGTTTACCCAAAGTTATGCTTTGAATTGCGCATAAATGTCGTCAAAACAGTCTAACAAACGTCTACGGCCATACCAGGTTGAAAGCACCCGATCTCGTTCGATCTCGACAGTTAAGCAACCACGGGCTTAGTTAGTACTTGGATGGGTGACCGCCTAGGAATACCAAGTGTTGTAGACATTTTTCTATTTACATAAAGTATGCTTTGAATTGCGCATAAAGATCGTCATAACAGACTAACAAACGTCTACGGCCATACCAGGTTGAAAGCACTCGATCTCGTTCGATCTCGGATGTTTAGCAACCTCGGGCTTGGTTAGTACTTGGATGGGTGACCTCCTAGGAACACCAAGTGTTGTAGTTATTTTTCTATTTACCCAAAGTATGCTTTGGATTGCGCATAAATGTCGTCAAAACAGACTAACAAACGTCTACGGCCATACCAGGTTGAAAGCACCCGATCTCGTTCGATCTCGGCAGTTCAGCAACCTCGGGCTTGGTTAGTGCTTGGATGGGTGACCGCCTAGGAATACCAAGTGTTGTAGTCATTTTTGCTATTTACACAAAGTATGCTTTGAATTGCCCATAAATGTCGTCAAAACAGACTAACAAACGTCTAAGGCCATACCAGGTTGAAAGCACCCGATATCGTTCGATCTCTGCAGTTAAGCAACCTCGGGCTTGGTTAGTACTTGGATGGATTTCCGCCAAGGAATACCAAGTGTTGTATTCATTTTACTATTTGCACAAAGTATGCTTTGAATTGCCCATAAATGTCGTCAAAACAGACTAACAAACGTCTAAGGCCATACCAGGTTGAGAGCACCCGATCTCGTTCGATCTCGGCAGTTAAGCAACCTCGGGCTTGGTTAGTACTTGGATGGGTGACCGCCTAGGAATACCAAGTGTTGTATTCATTTTACTATTTGCACAAAGTATGCTTTGAATTGCCCATAAATGTCGTCAAAACAGACTAACAAACGTCTAAGGCCATACCAGGTTGAAAGCACCCGATCTCGTTCGATCTCGGCAGTTAAGCAACCTCGGGCTTGGTTAGTACTTGGATGGGTGACCGCCTAGGAATACCAAGTGTTGTAGTCATTTTTCTGTTTACCCAAAGTATGCTTTGAATTGCCCATAAATGACGTCAAAACAGTCTAACAAACGTCTACGGCCATACCAGGTTGAAAGCACCCGATCTCGTTCGATCTCGGCAGTTAAGCAACCTCGGGCTTGGTTAGTACTTGGATGGGTGACCGCCTAGGAATACCAAGTGTTGTAGTCATTTTTCTGTTTACCCAAAGTTATGCTTTGAATTGCGCATAAATGTCGTCAAAACAGTCTAACAAACGTCTACGGCCATACCAGGTTGAAAGCACCCGATCTCGTTCGATCTCGGCAGTTAAGCAACCTCGGGCTTGGTTAGTACTTGGATGGGTGACCGCCTAGGAATACCAAGTGTTGTATTCATTTTACTATTTGCACAAAGCATGCTTTGAATTGCCCATGAATGTCGTCAAAACAGACTAACAAACGTCTACGGCCATACCAGGTTGAAAGCATCCGATCTCGTTCGATCTCGGCATTTAAGCAACCTCGGGCTTGGTTAGTACTTGGATGGGTGACCGCCTAGGAATACCAAGTGTTGTAGTCATTTTTCTGTTTACCCAAAGTATGCTTTGAATTGCGCATAAATGTCGTCAAAACAGACTAACAGACGTCTACGGCCATACCAGGTTGAAAGCACCCGATCTCGTTCGATCTCGGCAGTTAAGCAACCTCGGGCTTGGTTAGTACTTGGATGGGTGACCGCCTAGGAATACCAAGTGTTGTAGTCATTTTTCTGTTTACCCAAAGTTATGCTTTGAATTGCGCATAAATGTCGTCAAAACAGTCTAACAAACGTCTACGGCCATACCAGGTTGAAAGCACCCGATCTCGTTCGATCTCGGCAGTTAAGCAACCTCGGGCTTGGTTACTACTTGGATGGGTGACCGCCTAGGAATACCAAGTGTTGTAGTCATTTTTCTGTTTACCCAAAGTATGCTTTGAATTGCCCATAAATGTCGTCAAAACAGTCTAACAAACGTCTACGGCCATACCAGGTTGAAAGCACCCGATCTCGTTCGATCTGGGCAGTTAAGCAACCTCGGGCTTGGTTAGTACTTGGATGGGTGACCGCCTAGGAATACCAAGTGTTGTAGTCATTTTTCTGTTTACCCAAAGTTATGCTTTGAATTGCGCATAAATGTCGTCAAAACAGACTAACAAACGTCTACGGCCATACCAGGTTGAAAGCACCCGATCTCGTTCGATCTCGGCAGTTAAGCAACCTCGGGCGTGGTTAGTACTTGGATGGGTGACCGCCTAGGAATACCAAGTGTTGTAGTCATTTTTCTGTTTACCCAAAGTTATGCTTTGAATTGCGCATAAATGTCGTCAAAACAGTCTAAAAAACGTCTACGGCCATACCAGGTTGAAAGCACCCGATCTCGTTCGATCTCGGCAGTTAAGCAACCTCGGGCTTGGTTAGTACTTGGATGGGTGACCGCCTAGGAATACCAAGTGCTGTAGTCATTTTTCTGTTTACCCAAAGTATGCTTTGAATTGCGCATAAATGTCGTCAAAACAGTCTAACAAACGTCTACGGCCATACCAGGTTGAAAGCACACGATCTCGTTCGATCTCGGCAGTTAAGCAACATCGGGCTTGGTTAGTACTTGGATGGGTGACCGCCTAGGAATACCAAGTGTTGTAGTCATTTTTCTGTTTACCCAAAGTATGCTTTGAATTGCGCATAAATGTCGTCAAAACAGACTAACAAACGTCTACGGCCATACCAGGTTGAAAGCACCCGATCTCGTTCGATCTCGGCAGTTAAGCAACCTCGGGCTTGGTTAGTACTTGGATGGGTGACCGCCTAGGAATACCAAGTGTTGTAGTCATTTTTCTGTTTACCCAAAGTTATGCTTTGAATTGCGCATAAATGTCGTCAAAACAGTCTAACAAACGTCTACGGCCATACCAGGTTGAAAGCACCCGATCTCGTTCGATCTCGGCAGTTAAGCAACCTCGGGCTTGGTTACTACTTGGATGGGTGACCGCCTAGGAATACCAAGTGTTGTAGTCATTTTTCTGTTTACCCAAAGTATGCTTTGAATTGCCCATAAATGTCGTCAAAACAGTCTAACAAACGTCTACGGCCATACCAGGTTGAAAGCACCCGATCTCGTTCGATCTCGGCAGTTAAGCAACCTCGGGCTTGGTTAGTACTTGGATGGGTGACCGCCTAGGAATACCAAGTGTTGTAGTCATTTTTCTGTTTACCCAAAGTTATGCTTTGAATTGCGCATAAATGTCGTCAAAACAGACTAACAAACGTCTACGGCCATACCAGGTTGAAAGCACCCGATCTCGTTCGATCTCGGCAGTTAAGCAACCTCGGGCTTGGTTAGTACTTGGATGGGTGACCGCCTAGGAATACCAAGTGTTGTAGTCATTTTTCTGTTTACCCAAAGTTATGCTTTGAATTGCGCATAAATGTCGTCAAAACAGTCTAAAAAACGTCTACGGCCATACCAGGTTGAAAGCACCCGATCTCGTTCGATCTCGGCAGTTAAGCAACCTCGGGCTTGGTTAGTACTTGGATGGGTGACCGCCTAGGAATACCAAGTGCTGTAGTCATTTTTCTGTTTACCCAAAGTATGCTTTGAATTGCGCATAAATGTCGTCAAAACAGACTAACAAACGTCTACGGCCATACCAGGTTGAAAGCATCCGATCTCGTTCGATCTCGGCAGTTAAGCAACCTCGGGCTTGGTTAGTACTTGGATGGGTGACCGCCTAGGAATACCAAGTGTTGTATTCATTTTACTATTTGCACAAAGTATGCTTTGAATTGGCTGTAAATGTCGTCAAAACAGACTAACAAACGTCTACGGCCATACCAGATTGAAAGCACCCGATCTCGTTCGATCTCGGCAGTTAAGCAACCTCGGGCTTGGTTAGTACTTGGATGGGTGACCGCCTAGGAATACCAAGTGTTGTAGTCATTTTTCTGTTTACCCAAAGTATGCTTTGAATTGGGCATAAATGTCGTCAAAACAATCTAACAAACGTCTACGGCCATACCAGGTTGAAAGCACCCGATCTCGTTCGATCTCGGCAGTTAAGCAACCTCGGGCTTGGTTAGTACTTGGATGGGTGACCGCCTAGGAATACCAAGTGTTGTAGTCATTTTTCTGTTTACCCAAAGTTATGCTTTGAATTGCGCATAAATGTCGTCAAAACAGTCTAACAAACGTCTACGGCCATACCAGGTTGAAAGCACCCGATCTCGTTCGATCTCGGCAGTTAAGCAACCTCGGGCTTGGTTAGTACTTGGATGGGTGACCGCCTAGGAATACCAAGTGTTGTAGTCATTTTTCTGTTTACCCAAAGTTATGCTTTGAATTGCGCATAAATGTCGTCAAAACAGTCTAACAAACGTCTACGGCCATACCAGGTTGAAAGCACCCGATCTCGTTCGATCTCGGCAGTTAAGCAACCTCGGGCTTGGTTAGTACTTGGATGGGTGACCGCCTAGGAATACCAAGTGTTGTAGTCATTTTTCTGTTTACCCAAAGTATGCTTTGAATTGCGCATAAATGTCGTCAAAACAGACTAACAAACGTCTACGGCCATACCAGGTTGAAAGCACCCGATCTCGTTCGATCTCGGCAGTTAAGCAACCTCGGGCTTGGTTAGTACTTGGATGGGTGACCGCCTAGGAATACCAAGTGTTGTAGTCATTTTTCTGTTTACCCAAAGTTATGCTTTGAATTGCGCATAAATGTCGTCAAAACAGTCTAACAAACGTCTACGGCCATACCAGGTTGAAAGCACCCGATCTCGTTCGATCTCGGCAGTTAAGCAACCTCGGGCTTGGTTACTACTTGGATGGGTGACCGCCTAGGAATACCAAGTGTTGTAGTCATTTTTCTGTTTACCCAAAGTATGCTTTGAATTGCCCATAAATGTCGTCAAAACAGTCTAACAAACGTCTACGGCCATACCAGGTTGAAAGCACCCGATCTCGTTCGATCTCGGCAGTTAAGCAACCTCGGGCTTGGTTAGTACTTGGATGGGTGACCGCCTAGGAATACCAAGTGTTGTAGTCATTTTTCTGTTTACCCAAAGTTATGCTTTGAATTGCGCATAAATGTCGTCAAAACAGACTAACAAACGTCTACGGCCATACCAGGTTGAAAGCACCCGATCTCGTTCGATCTCGGCAGTTAAGCAACTTCGGGCTTGGTTAGTACTTGGATGGGTGACCGCCTAGGAATACCAAGTGTTGTAGTCATTTTTCTGTTTACCCAAAGTTATGCTTTGAATTGCGCATAAATGTCGTCAAAACAGACTAACAAACGTCTACGGCCATACCAGGTTGAAAGCACCCGATCTCGTTCGATCTCGGCAGTTAAGCAACCTCGGGCTTGGTTAGTACTTGGATGGGTGACCGCCTAGGAATACCAAGTGTTGTAGTCATTTTTCTGTTTACCCAAAGTATGCTTTGAATTGGGCATAAATGTCGTCAAAACAGTCTAACAAACGTCTACGGCAATACCAGGTTGAAAGCACCCGATCTCGTTCGATCTCGGCAGTTAAGCAACCTCGGGCTTGGTTAGTACTTGGATGGGTGACCGCCTAGGAATACCAAGTGTTGTTGTCATTTTTCTGTTTACCCAATGTTATGCTTTGAATTGCGCATAAATGTCGTCAAAACAGTCTAACAAACGTCTACGGCCATACCAGGTTGAAAGCACCCGATCTCGTTCGATCTCGGCAGTTAAGCAACCTCGGGCTTGGTTAGTACTTGGATGGGTGACCGCCTAGGAATACCAAGTGTTGTAGTCATTTTTCTGTTTACCCAAAGTATGCTTTGAATTGAGCATAAATGTCGTCAAAACAGTCTAACAAACGTCTACGGCCATACCAGGTTGAAAGCACCCGATCTCGTTCGATCTCGGCAGTTAAGCAACCTCGGGCTTGGTTAGTACTTGGATGGGTGACCGCCTAGGAATACCAAGTGTTGTAGTCATTTTTCTGTTTACCCAAAGTTATGCTTTGAATTGCGCATAAATCTCGTCAAAAGAGTCCAACAAACGTCTACGGCCATACCAGGTTGAAAGCACCCGATCTCGTTCGATCTCGGCAGTTAAGCAACCTCGGGCTTGGTTAGTACTTGGATGGGTGACCGCCTAGGAATACCAAGTGTTGTAGTCATTTTTCTGTTTACCCAAAGTATGCTTTGAATTGCCCATAAATCTCGTCAAAACAGTCTAACAAACGTCTACGGCCATACCAGGTTGAAAGCACCCGATCTCGTTCGATCTCGGCAGTTAAGCAACCTCGGGCTTGGTTAGTACTTGGATGGGTGACCGCCTAGGAATACCAAGTGTTGTAGTCATTTTTCTGTTTACCCAAAGTTATGCTTTGAATTGCGCATAAATGTCGTCAAAACAGTCTAACAAACGTCTACGGCCATACCAGGTTGAAAGCACCCGATCTCGTTCCATCTCGGCAGTTAAGCAACCTCGGGCTTGGTTAGTACTTGGATGGGTGACCGCCTAGGAATACCAAGTGTTGTAGTCATTTTTCTGTTTACCCAAAGTATGCTTTGAATTGCGCATAAATGTCGTCAAAACAGACTAACAAACGTCTACGGCCATACCAGGTTGAAAGCACCCGATCCCGTTCGATCTCGGCAGTTAAGCAACCTCGGGCTTGGTTAGTACTTGGATGGGTGACCGCCTAGGAATACCAAGTGTTGCAGTCATTTTTCTGTTTACCCAAAGTTATGCTTTGAATTGCGCATAAATGTCGTCAAAACAGTCTAACAAACGTCTACGGCCATACCAGGTTGAAAGCACCCGATCTCGTTCGATCTCGGCAGTTAAGCAACCTCGGGCTTGGTTACTACTTGGATGGGTGACCGCCTAGGAATACCAAGTGTTGTAGTCATTTTTCTGTTTACCCAAAGTTATGCTTTGAATTGCGCATAAATGTCGTCAAAACAGTCTAACAAACGTCTACGGCCATACCAGGTTGAAAGCACCCGATCTCGTTCGATCTCGGCAGTTAAGCAACCTCGGGCTTGGTTAGTACTTGGATGGGTGACCGCCTAGGAATACCAAGTGTTGTAGTCATTTTTCTGTTTACCCAAAGTTATGCTTTGAATTGCGCATAAATCTCGTCAAAACAGTCTAACAAACGTCTACGGCCATACCAGGTTGAAAGCACCCGATCTCGTTCGATCTCGGCAGTTAAGCAACCTCGGGCTTGGTTAGTACTTGGATGGGTGACCGCCTAGGAATACCAAGTGTTGTAGTCATTTTTCTGTTTTCCCAAAGTATGCTTTGAATTGCGCATAAATGTCGTCAAAACAGACTAACAAACGTCTACGGCCATACCAGGTTGAAAGCACCCGATCTCGTTCGATCTCGGCAGTTAAGCAACCTCAGGCTTGGTTAGTACTTGGATGGGTGACCGCATAGGAATCCCAAGTGTTGTAGTCATTTTTCTGTTTACCCAAAGTTATGCTTTGAATTGCGCATAAATGTCGTCAAAACAGACTAACAAACGTCTACGGCCATACCAGGTTGAAAGCACCCGATCTCGTTCGATCTCGGCAGTTAAGCAACCTCGGGCTTGGTTAGTACTTGGATGGGTGACCGCCTAGGAATACCAAGTGTTGTAGTCATTTTTCTGTTTACCCAAAGTTATGCTTTGAATTGCGCATAAATGTCGTCAAAACAGACTAACAAACGTCTACGGCCATACCAGGTTGAAAGCACCCGATCTCGTTCGATCTCGGCAGTTAAGCAACCTCGGGCTTGGTTAGTACTTGGATGGGTGACCGCCTAGGAATACCAAGTGTTGTAGTCATTTTTCTGTTTACCCAAAGTATGCTTTGAATTGGGCATAAATGTCGTCAAAACCGTTTAACAAACGTCTACGGCAATACCAGGTTGAAAGCACCCGATCTCGTTGGATCTCGGCAGTTAAGCAACCTCGGGCTTGGTTAGTACTTGGATGGGTGACCGCCTAGGAATACCAAGTGTTGTTGTCATTTTTCTGTTTACCCAAAGTTATGCTTTGAATTGCCCATAAATGTCGTCAAAACAGTCTAACAAACGTCTACGGCCATACCAGGTTGAAAGCACCCGATCTCGTTCGATCTCGGCAGTTAAGCAACCTCGGGCTTGGTTAGTACTTGGATGGGTGACCGCCTAGGAATACCAAGTGTTGTAGTCATTTTTCTGTTTACCCAAAGTATGCTTTGAATTGAGCATAAATGTCGTCAAAACAGTCTAACAAACGTCTACGGCCATACCAGGTTGAAAGCACCCGATCTCGTTCGATCTCGGCAGTTAAGCAACCTCGGGCTTGGTTAGTACTTGGATGGGTGACCGCCTAGGAATACCAAGTGTTGTAGTCATTTTTCTGTTTACCCAAAGTTATGCTTTGAATTGCGCATAAATCTCGTCAAAACAGTCCAACAAACGACTACGGCCATACCAGGTTGAAAGCACCCGATCTCGTTCGATCTCGGCAGTTAAGCAACCTCGGGCTTGGTTAGTACTTGGATGGGTGACCGCCTAGGAATACCAAGTGTTGTAGTCATTTTTCTGTTTACCCAAAGTATGCTTTGAATTGCCCATAAATCTCGTCAAAACAGTCTAACAAACGTCTACGGCCATACCAGGTTGAAAGCACCCGATCTCGTTCGATCTCGGCAGTTAAGCAACCTCGGGCTTGGTTAGTACTTGGATGGGTGACCGCCTAGGAATACCAAGTGTTGTAGTCATTTTTCTGTTTACCCAAAGTTATGCTTTGAATTGCGCATAAATGTCGTCAAAACAGTCTAACAAACGTCTACGGCCATACCAGGTTGAAAGCACCCGATCTCGTTCGATCTCGGCAGTTAAGCAACCTCGGGCTTGGTTAGTACTTGGATGGGTGACCGCCTAGTAATACCAAGTGTTGTAGTCATTTTTCTGTTTACCCAAAGTATGCTTTGAATTGCGCATAAATGTCGTCAAAACAGACTAACAAACGTCTACGGCCATACCAGGTTGAAAGCACCCGATCTCGTTCGATCTCGGCAGTTAAGCAACCTCGGGCTTGGTTAGTACTTGGATGGGTGACCGCCTAGGAATACCAAGTGTTGTAGTCATTTTTCTGTTTACCCAAAGTTATGCTTTGAATTGCGCATAAATGTCGTCAAAACAGTCTAACAAACGTCTACGGCCATACCAGGTTGAAAGCACCCGATCTCGTTCGATCTCGGCAGTTAAGCAACCTCGGGCTTGGTTACTACTTGGATGGGTGACCGCCTAGGAATACCAAGTGTTGTAGTCATTTTTCTGTTTACACAAAGTATGCTTTGAATTGCCCATAAATGTCGTCAAAACAGTCTAACAAACGTCTACGGCCATACCAGGTTGAAAGCACCCGATCTCGTTCGATCTCGGCAGTTAAGCAACCTCGGGCTTGGTTAGTACTTGGATGGGTGACCGCCTAGGAATACCATGTGTTGTAGTCATTTTTCTGTTTACCCAAAGTTATGCTTTGAATTGCGCATAAATGTCGTCAAAACAGTCTAACAAACGTCTACGGCCATACCAGGTTGAAAGCACCCGATCTCGTTCGATCTCGGCAGTTAAGCAACCTCGGGCTTGGTTAGTTCTTTGTATGGGTGACCGCCTAGGAATACCAAGTGTTGTAGTCATTTTTCTGTTTACCCAAAGTATGCTTTGAATTGCGCATAAATGTCGTCAAAACAGACTAACAAACCTCTACGGCCATACCAGGTTGAAAGCACCCGATCTCCTTCGATCTCGGCAGTTAAGCAACCTCGGGCTTGGTTAGTACTTGGATGGGTGACCGCCTAGGAATACCAAGTGTTGTAGTCATTTTTCTGTTTATACAAAGTATGCTTTGAATTGCGCATAAAGATCGTCATAACAGACTAACAAACGTCTACGGCCATACCAGGTTGAAAGCACCCGATCTCGTTCGATCTCGGCAGTTAAGCAACCTCGTGGTTGGTTAGTACTTGGATGGGTGACCGCCTAGGAATACCAAGTGTTGTAGTCATTTTTCTGTTTACCCAAAGTTATGCTTTGAATTGCGCATAAATGTCGTCAAAACAGTCTAACAAACGTCTACGGCCATACCAGGTTGAAAGCACCCGATCTCGTTCGATCTCGGCAGTTAAGCAACCTCGGGCTTGGTTAGTACTTGGATGGGTGACCGCCTAGGAATACCAAGTGTTGTAGTCATTTTTCTGTTTACCCAAAGTTATGCTTTGAATTGCGCATAAATGTCGTCAAAACAGTCTAACAAACGTCTACGGCCATACCAGGTTGAAAGCACCCGATCTCGTTCGATCTCGGCAGTTAAGCAACCTCGGGCTTGGTTAGTACTTGGATGGGTGACCGCCTAGGAATACCAAGTGTTGTAGTCATTTTTCTGTTTACCCAAAGTATGCTTTGAATTGCGCATAAATGTCGTCAAAACAGACTAACAAACGTCTACGGCCATACCAGGTTGAAAGCATCCGATCTCGTTCGATCTCGGCAGTTAAGCAACCTCGGGCTTGGTTAGTACTTGGATGGGTGACCGCCTAGGAATACCAAGTGTTGTATTCATTTTACTATTTGCACAAAGTATGCTTTGAATTGCCTATAAATGTCGTCAAAACAGACTAACAAACGTCTACGGCCATACCAGGTTGAAAGCACCCGATCTCGTTCGATCTCGGCAGTTAAGCAACCTCGGGCTTGGTTAGTACTTGGATGGGTGACCGCCTAGGAATACCAAGTGTTGTAGTCATTTTTCTGTTTACCCAAAGTATGCTTTGAATTGGGCATAAATGTCGTCAAAACAGTCTAACAAACGTCTACGGCCATACCAGGTTGAAAGCACCCGATCTCGTTCGATCTCGGCAGTTAAGCAACCTCGGGCTTGGTTAGTACTTGGATGGGTGACCGCCTAGGAATACCAAGTGTTGTAGTCATTTTTCTGTTTACCCAAAGTATGCTTTGAATTGAGCATAAATGTCGTCAAAACAGTCTAACAAACGTCTACGGCCATACCAGGTTGAAAGCACCCGATCTCGTTCGATCTCGGCAGTTAAGCAACCTCGGGCTTGGTTAGTACTTGGATGGGTGACCGCCTAGGAATACCAAGTGTTGTAGTCATTTTTCTGTTTACCCAAAGTTATGCTTTGAATTGCGCATAAATGTCGTCAAAACAGTCCAACAAACGTCTACGGCCATACCAGGTTGAAAGCACCCGATCTCGTTCGATCTCGGCAGTTAAGCAACCTCGGGCTTGGTTAGTACTTGGATGGGTGACCGCCTAGGAATACCAAGTGTTGTAGTCATTTTTCTGTTTACCCAAAGTATGCTTTGAATTGCCCATAAATCTCGCCAAAACAGTCTAACAAACGTCTACGGCCATACCAGGTTGAAAGCACCCGATCTCGTTCGATCTCGGCAGTTAAGCAACCTCGGGCTTGGTTAGTACTTGGATGGGTGACCGCCTAGGAATACCAAGTGTTGTAGTCATTTTTCTGTTTACCCAAAGTTATGCTTTGAATTGCGCATAAATGTCGTCAAAACAGTCTAACAAACGTCTACGGCCATACCAGGTTGAAAGCACCCGATCTCGTTCGATCTCGGCAGTTAAGCAACCTCGGGCTTGGTTAGTACTTGGATGGGTGACCGCCTAGGAATACCAAGTGTTGTAGTCATTTTTCTGTTTACCCAAAGTATGCTTTGAATTGCGCATAAATGTCGTCAAAACAGACTAACAAACGTCTACGGCCATACCAGGTTGAAAGCACCCGATCTCGTTCGATCTCGGCAGTTAAGCAACCTCGGGCTTGGTTAGTACTTGGATGGGTGACCGCCTAGGAATACCAAGTGTTGTAGTCATTTTTCTGTTTACCCAAAGTTATGCTTTGAATTGCGCATAAATGTCGTCAAAACAGTCTAACAAACGTCTACGGCCATACCAGGTTGAAAGCACCCGATCTCGTTCGATCTCGGCAGTTAAGCAACCTCGGGCTTGGTTAGTACTTGGATGGGTGACCGCCTAGGAATACCAAGTGTTGTAGTCATTTTTCTGTTTACCCAAAGTATGCTTTGAATTGCCCATAAATGTCGTCAAAACAGTCTAACAAACGTCTACGGCCATACCAGGTTGAAAGCACCCGATCTCGTTCGATCTCGGCAGTTAAGCAACCTCGGGCTTGGTTAGTACTTGGATGGGTGACCGCCTAGGAATACCAAGTGTTGTAGTCATTTTTCTGTTTACCCAAAGTTATGCTTTGAATTGCGCATAAATGTCGTCAAAACAGTCTAACAAACGTCTACGGCCATACCAGGTTGAAAGCACCCGATCTCGTTCGATCTCGGCAGTTAAGCAACCTCGGGCTTGGTTAGTACTTGGATGGGTGACCGCCTAGGAATACCAAGTGTTGTAGTCATTTTTCTGTTTACCCAAAGAATGCTTTGAATTGCGCATAAATGTCGTCAAAACAGACTAACAAACGTCTACGGCCATACCAGGTTGAAAGCACCCGATCTCCTTCGATCTCGGCAGTTAAGCAACCTCGGGCTTGGTTAGCACTTGGATGGGTGACCGCCTAGGAATACCAAGTGTTGTAGTCATTTTTCTGTTTATACAAAGTATGCTTTGAATTGCGCATAAAGATCGTCATAACAGACTAACAAACGTCTACGGCCATACCAGGTTGAAAGCACCAGATCTCGTTCGATCTCGGCAGTTAAGCAACCTCGTGGTTGGTTAGTACTTGGATGGGTGACCGCCTAGGAATACCAAGTGTTGTATTCATTTTACTATTTGCACAAAGCATGCTTTGAATTGCCCATGAATGTCGTCAAAACAGACTAACAAACGTCTACGGCCATACCAGGTTGAAAGCATCCGATCTCGTTCGATCTCGGCATTTAAGCAACCTCGGGCTTGGTTAGTACTTGGATGGGTGACCGCCTAGCAATACCGAGTGTTGTATTCATTTTACTATTTGCACAAAGTATGCTTTGAATTGCCTATAAATGTCGTCAAAACAGACTAACAAACGTCTACGGCCATACCAGGTTGAAAGCACCGATCTCGTTCGATCTCGGCAGTTAAGCAACCTCGGGCTTGGTTAGTACTTGGATGGGTGACCGCCTAGGAATACCAAGTGTTGTAGTCATTTTTCTGTTTAAACAAAGTATGCTTTGAATTGCGCATAAAGATCGTCATAACAGACTAACAAACGTCTACGGCCATACCAGGTTGAAAGCACCCGATCTCGTTCGATCTCGGCAGTTAAGCAACCTCGGGCTTGGTTAGTACTTGGATGGGTGACCGCCTAGGAATACCAAGTGTTGTGGTCATTTTGCTATTTGCACAAAGTATGCTTTGAATTGCTCATAAATTTCGTCAAAACAGACTAACAAACGTCTACGGCCATACCAGGTTGAAAGCACCCGATCTCGTTCGATCTCGGCAGTTAAGCAACCTCGGGCTTGGTTAGTACTTGGATGGGTGACCGCCTAGGAATACCAAGTGTTGTAGTCATTTTTCTGTTTATACAAAGTATGCTTTGAATTGCGCATAAAGATCGTCATAACAGACTAACAAACGTCTACGGCCATACCAGGTTGAAAGCACCCGATCTCGTTCGATCTCGGCAGTTAAGCAACCTAGGGCTTGGTTAGTACTTGGATGGGTGACCGCCTAGGAATACCAAGTGTTGTAGTCATTTTTCTATTTGCACAAAGTATGCTTTGAATTGCTCATAAATGTCGTCAAAACACGCTAACAAACGTCTACGGCCATACCAGGTTGAAAGCACCCGATCTCGTTCGATCTCGGCAGTTAAGCAACCTCGGGCTTGGTTAGTACTTGGATGGGTGACCGCCTAGGAATACCAAGTGTTGTAGTCATTTTTCTGTTTATACAAAGTATGCTTTGAATTGCGCATAAAGATCGTCATAACAGACTAACAAACGTCTACGGCCATACCAGGTTGAAAGCACCCGATCTCGTTCGATCTCGGCAGTTAAGCAACCTCGGGCTTGGTTAGTACTTGGATGGGTGACCGCCTAGGAATACCAAGTGTTGTAGTCATTTTTCTGTTTATACAAAGTATGCTTTGAATTGCGCATAAAGATCGTCATAACAGACTAACAAACGTCTACGGCCATACCAGGTTGAAAGCACCCGATCTCGTTCGATCTCGGCAGTTAAGCAACCTCGGGCTTGGTTAGTACTTGGATGGGTGACCGCCTAGGAATACCAAGTGTTGTAGTCATTTTTCTGTTTATACAAAGTATGCTTTGAATTGCTCATAAATGTCGTCAAAACACGCTAACAAACGTCTACGGCCATACCAGGTTGAAAGCACCCGATCTCGTTCGATCTCGGCAGTTAAGCAACCTCGGGCTTGGTTAGTACTTGGATGGGTGACCGCCTAGGAATACCAAGTGTTGTAGTCATTTTTCTGTTTACACAAAGTTATGCTTTGAATTGCGCATAAATGTCGTCAAAACAGTCTAACAAACGTCTACGGCCATACCAGGTTGAAAGCACCCGATCTCGTTCGATCTCGGCAGTTAAGCAACCTAGGGCTTGGTTAGTACTTGGATGGGTGACCGCCTAGGAATACCAAGTGTTGTAGTCATTTTTCTGTTTATACAAAGTATGCTTTGAATTGCGCATAAAGATCGTCATAACAGACTAACAAACGTCTACGGCCATACCAGGTTGAAAGCACCCGATCTCGTTCGATCTCGGCAGTTAAGCAACCTAGGGCTTGGTGAGTACTTGGATGGGTGACCGCCTAGGAATACCAAGTGTTGTGGTCATTTTGCTATTTGCACAAAGTATGCTTTGAATTGCTCATAAATTTCGTCAAAACAGACTAACAAACGTCTACGGCCATACCAGGTTGAAAGCACCCGATCTCGTTCGATCTCGGCAGTTAAGCAACCTCGGGCTTGGTTAGTACTTGGATGGGTGACCGCCTAGGAATACCAAGTGTTGTAGTCATTTTTCTGTTTATACAAAGTATGCTTTGAATTGCGCATAAAGATCGTCAAAACAGTCTAACAAACGTCTACGGCCATACCAGGTTGAAAGCACCCGATCTCGTTCGATCTCGGCAGTTAAGCAACCTCGGGCTTGGTTAGTACTTGGATGGGTGACCGCCTAGGAATACCAAGTGTTGTAGTCATTTTTCTGTTTACCCAAAGTATGCTTTGAATTGGGCATAAATGTCGTCAAAACAGTCTAACAAACGTCTACGGCCATACCAGGTTGAAAGCACCCGATCTCGTTCGATCTCGGCAGTTAACCAACCTCGGGCTTGGTTAGTACTTGGATGGGTGACCGCCTAGGAATACCAAGTGTTGTAGTCATTTTTCTGTTTACACAAAGTTATGCTTTGAATTGCGCATAAATGTCGTCAAAACAGTCTAACAAACGTCTACGGCCATACCAGGTTGAAAGCACCCGATCTCATTCGATCTCGGCAGTTAAGCAACCTCGGGCTTGGATAGTACTTGGATGGGTGACCGCCTAGGAATACCAAGTGTTGTAGTCATTTTTCTGTTTACCCAAAGTATGCTTTGAATTGCGCATAAAGATCGTCATACCAGACAAACAAACGTCTACGGCCATACCAGGTTGAAAGCACCCGATCTCGTTCGATCTCGGCAGTTAAGCAACCTAGGGCTTGGTTAGTACTTGGATGGGTGACCGCCTAGGAATACCAAGTGTTGTGTTCATTTTGCTATTTGCACAAAGTATGCTTTGAATTGCTCATAAATTTCGTCAAAACACACTAACAAACGTCTACGGCCATACCAGGTTGAAAGCACCCGATCTCGTTCGATCTCGGCAGTTAAGCAACCTCGGGCTTGGTTAGTACTTGGATGGGTGACCGCCTAGGAATACCAAGTGTTGTAGTCATTTTTCTGTTTATACAAAGTATGCTTTGAATTGCGCATAAAGATCGTCATAACAGACTAACAAACGTCTACGGCCATACCAGGTTGAAAGCACCCGATCTCGTTCGATCTCGGCAGTTAAGCAACCTAGGGCTTGGTGAGTACTTGGATGGGTGACCGCCTAGGAATACCAAGTGTTGTGGTCATTTTGCTATTTGCACAAAGTATGCTTTGAATTGCTGATAAATTTCGTCAAAACAGACTAACAAACGTCTACGGCCATACCAGGTTGAAAGCACCCGATCTCGTTCGATCTCGGCAGTTAAGCAACCTCGGGCTTGGTTAGTACTTGGATGGGTGACCGCCTAGGAATACCAAGTGTTGTAGTCATTTTTCTGTTTATACAAAGTATGCTTTGAATTGCGCATAAAGATCGTCATAACAGACTAACAAACGTCTACGGCCATACCAGGTTGAAAGCACCCGATCTCGTTCGATTTTGGCAGTTAAGCAACCTAGGGCTTGGTTAGTACTTGGATGGGTGACCGCCTAGGAATACCAAGTGTTGTAGTCATTTTTCTGTTTACCCAAAGTTATGCTTTGAATTGCGCATAAATGTCGTCAAAACTGTCTAACAAACGTCTACGGCCATACCAGGTTGAAAGCACCCGATCTCGTTCGATCTCGGCAGTTAAGCAACCTCGGGCTTGGTTAGTACTTGGATGGGTGACCGCCTAGGAATACCAAGTGTTGTAGTCATTTTTCTGTTTACCCAAAGTATGGTTTGAATTGGGCATAAATGTCGTCAAAACAGTCTAACAAACGTCTACGGCCATACCAGGTTGAAAGCACCCGATCTCGTTCGATCTCGGCAGTTAACCAACCTCGGGCTTGGTTAGTACTTGGATGGGTGACCGCCTAGGAATACCAAGTGTTGTAGTCATTTTTCTGTTTACACAAAGTTATGCTTTGAATTGCGCATAAATGTCGTCAAAACAGTCTAACAAACGTCTACGGCCATACCAGGTTGAAAGCACCCGATCTCATTCGATCTCGGCAGTTAAGCAACCTCGGGCTTGGATAGTACTTGGATGGGTGACCGCCTAGGAATACCAAGTGTTGTAGTCATTTTTCTGTTTACCCAAAGTATGCTTTGAATTGCGCATAAAGATCGTCATACCAGACTAACAAACGTCTACGGCCATACCAGGTTGAAAGCACCCGATCTCGTTCGATCTCGGCAGTTAAGCAACCTAGGGCTTGGTTAGTACTTGGATGGGTGACCGCCTAGGAATACCAAGTGTTGTATTCATTTTGCTATTTGCACAAAGTATGCTTTGAATTGCTCATAAATTTCGTCAAAACACACTAACAAACGTCTACGGCCATAAAAGGTTGAAAGCACCCGATCTCGTTCGATCTCGGCAGTTAAGCAACCTCGGGCTTGGTTAGTACTTGGATGGGTGACCGCCTAGGAATACCAAGTGTTGTATTCATTTTACTATTTGCACAAAGTATGCTTTGAATTGCCCATAAATGTCGTCAAAACAGACTAACAAACGTCTACGGCCATACCAGGTTGAAAGCACCCGATCTCGTTCGATCTCGGCAGTTAAGCAACCTCGGGCTTGGTTAGTACTTGGATGGGTGACCGCCTAGGAATACCAAGTGTTGTAGTCATTTTTCTGTTTACCCAAAGTATGCTTTGAATTGAGCATAAATGTCGTCAAAACAGTCTAACAAACGTCTACGGCCATACCAGGTTAAAAGCACCCGATCTCGTTCGATCTCGGCAGTTAAGCAACCTCGGGCTTGGTTAGTACTTGGATGGGTGACCGCCTAGGAATACCAAGTGTTGTAGTCATTTTTCTGTTTTCCCAAAATTATTCTTTGAATTGCGCATAAATGTCGTCAAAACAGTCTAACAAACGTCTACGGCCATACCAGGTTGAAAGCACCCGATCTCGTTCGATCTCGGCAGTTAAGCAACCTCGGGCTTGGTTAGTACTTGGATGGGTGACCGCCTAGGAATACCAAGTGTTGTATTCATTTTACTATTTGCACAAAGTAAGCTTTGAATTGCCCATAAATGTCGTCAAAACAGACTAACAAACGTCTACGGCCATACCAGGTTGAAAACACCCGATCTCGTTCGGTCTCGGCAGTTAAGCAACCTCGGGCTTGGTTAGTACTTGGATGGGTGACCGCCTAGGAATACCAAGTGTTGTAGTCATTTTTCTGTTTACCCAAAGTATGCTTTGAATTGCGCATAAAGTTCGTCATAACAGACTAACAAACGTCTACGGCCATACCAGGTTGAAAGCACCCGATCTCGTTCGATCTCGGCAGTTAAGCAACCTCGGGCTTGGTTAGTACTTGGATGGGTGACCGCCTAGGAATACCAAGTGTTGTATTCCTTTTACTATTTGCACAAAGTAAGCTTTGAATTGCCCATAAATGTCGTCAAAACAGACTAACAAACGTCTACGGCCATACCAGGTTGAAAACACCCGATCTCGTTCGGTCTCGGCAGTTAAGCAACCTCGGGCTTGGTTAGTACTTGGATGGGTGACCGCCTAGGAATACCGAGTGTTGTAGTCATTTTTCTGTTTACCCAAAGTATGCTTTGAATTGAGCATAAATGTCGTCAAAACAGTCTAACAAACGTCTACGGCCATACCAGGTTGAAAGCACCCGATCTCGTTCGATCTCGGCAGTTAAGCAACCTCGGGCTTGGTGAGTACTTGGATGGGTGACCGCCCAGGAATACCAAGTGTTGTAGTCATTTTTCTGTTTACCCAAAGTATGCTTTGAATTGCGCATAAATGTCGTCAAAACAGACTAACAAACGTCTACGGCCATACCAGGTTGAAAGCACCCGATCTCGTTCGATCTCGGCAGTTAAGCAACCTCGGGCTTGGTTGGGTGACCGCCTAGGAATACCAAGTGTTGTAGTCATTTTTCTGTTTACCCAAAGTTATGCTTTGAATTGCGCATAAATGTCGTCAAAACTGTCTAACAAACGTCTACGGCCATACCAGGTTGAAAGCACCCGATCTCGTTCGATCTCGGCAGTTAAGCAACCTCGGGCTTGGTTAGTACTTGGATGGGTGACCGCCTAGGAATACCAAGTGTTTTATTCATTTTACTATTTGCACAAAGTATGCTTTGAATTGCCCATAAATGTCGTCAAAACAGACTAACAAACGTCTACGGCCATACCAGGTTGAAAGCACCCGATCTCGTTCGATCTCGGCAGTTAAGCAACCTCGGGCTTGGTTAGTACTTGGATGGGTGACCGCCTAGGAATACCAAGTGTTGTAGTCATTTTTCTGTTTACCCAAAGTATGCTTTGAATTGAGCATAAATGTCGTCAAAACAGACTAACAAACGTCTACGGCCATACCAGGTTGAAAGCACCCGATCTCGTTCGATCTCGGCAGTTAAGCAACCTAGGGATTGGTTAGTACTTGGGTGGGTGACCGCCTAGGAATACCAAGTGTTGTAGTCATTTTGCTATTTGCACAAAGTATGCTTTGAATTGCTCATAAATGTCGTCAAAACACACTAACAAACGTCTACGGCCATACCAGGTTGAAAGCACCCGATCTCGTTCGATCTCGGCAGTTAAGCAACCTCGGGCTTGGTTAGTACTTGGATGGGTGACCGCCTAGGAATACCAAGTGTTGTAGTCATTTTTCTGTTTATACAAAGTATGCTTTGAATTGCGCATCAAGATCGTCATAACAGACTAACAAACGTCTACGGCCATACCAGGTTGAAAGCACCCGATCTCGTTCGATCTCGGCAGTTAAGCAACCTCGGGCTTGGTTAGTACTTGGATGGGTGACCGCCTAGGAATACCAAGTGTTGTAGTCATTTTTCTGTTTACCCAAAGTTATGCTTTGAATTGCGCATAAATGTCGTCAAAACAGTCTAACAAACGTCTACGGCCATACCAGGTTGAAAGCACCCGATCTCGTTCGATCTCGGCAGTTAAGCAACCTCGGGCTTGGTTAGTACTTGGATGGGTGACCGCCTAGGAATACCAAGTGTTGTAGTCATTTTTCTGTTTACCCAAAGTATGCTTTGAATTGCGCATAAATGTCGTCAAAACAGACTAACAAACGTCTACGGCCATACCAGGTTGAAAGCACCCGATCTCGTTCGATCTCGGCAGTTAAGCAACCTCGGGCTTGGTTAGTACTTGGATGGGTGACCGCCTAGGAATACCAAGTGTTGTAGTCATTTTTCTGTTTATGCAAAGTATGCTTTGAATTGCGCATAAAGATCGTCATAACAGACTAACACACGTCTAAGGCCATACCAGGTTGAAAGCACCCGATCTCGTTCGATCTCCGCAGTTAAGCAACCTCGGGCTTGGTTAGTACTTGGATGGGTGACCGCCTAGCAATACCAAGTGTTGTATTCATTTTACTATTTGCACAAAGTATGCTTTGAATTGCCTATAAATGTCGTCAAAACAGACTAACAAACGTCTACGGCCATACCAGGTTGAAAGCACCCGATCTCGTTCGATCTCGGCAGTTAAGCAACCTAGGGCTTGGTGAGTACTTGGATGGGTGACCGCCTAGGAATACCAAGTGTTGTGGTCATTTTGCTATTTGCACAAAGTATGCTTTGAATTGCCCATAAATGTCGTCAAAACAGTCTAACAAACGTCTACGGCCATACCAGGTTGAAAGCACCCGATCTCGTTCGATCTCGGCAGTTAAGCAACCTCGGGCTTGGTTAGTACTTGGATGGGTGACCGCCTAGGAATACCAAGTGTTGTAGTCATTTTTCTGTTTACCCAAAGTTATGCTTTGAATTGCGCATAAATGTCGTCAAAACAGTCTAACAAACGTCTACGGCCATACCAGGTTGAAAGCACCCGATCTCGTTCGATCTCGGCAGTTAAGCAACCTCGGGCTTGGTTAGTACTTGGATGGGTGACCGCCTAGGAATACCAAGTGTTGTAGTCATTTTTCTGTTTACCCAAAGTATGCTTTGAATTGCGCATAAATGTCGTCAAAACAGACTAACAAACGTCTACGGCCATACCAGGTTATAAGCACCCGATCTCGTTCGATCTCGGCAGTTAAGCAACCTCGGGCTTGGTTAGTACTTGTATGGGTGACCGCCTAGGAATACCAAGTGTTGTAGTCATTTTTCTGTTTATACAAAGTATGCTTTGAATTGCGCATAAAGATCGTCATAACAAACAAACAAACGTCTACGGCCATACCAGGTTGAAAGCACCCGATCTCGTTCGATCTCGGCAGTTAAGCAACCTAGGGATTGGTTAGTACTTGGGTGGGTGACCGCCTAGGAATACCAAGTGTTGTAGTCATTTTGCTATTTGCACAAAGTATGCTTTGAATTGCTCATAAATGTCGTCAAAACACACTAACAAACGTCTACGGCCATACCAGGTTGAAAGCACCCGATCTCGTTCGATCTCGGCAGTTAAGCAACCTCGGGCTTGGTTAGTACTTGGATGGGTGACCGCCTAGGAATACCAAGTGTTGTAGTCATTTTTCTGTTTATACAAAGTATGCTTTGAATTGCGCATCAAGATCGTCATAACAGACTAACAAACGTCTACGGCCATACCAGGTTGAAAGCACCCGATCTCGTTCGATCTCGGCAGTTAAGCAACCTCGGGCTTGGTTAGTACTTGGATGGGTGACCGCCTAGGAATACCAAGTGTTGTAGTCATTTTTCTGTTTACCCAAAGTTATGCTTTGAATTGCGCATAAATGTCGTCAAAACAGTCTAACAAACGTCTACGGCCATACCAGGTTGAAAGCACCCGATCTCGTTCGATCTCGGCAGTTAAGCAACCTCGGGCTTGGTTAGTACTTGGATGGGTGACCGCCTAGGAATACCAAGTGTTGTAGTCATTTTTCTGTTTACCCAAAGTATGCTTTGAATTGCGCATAAATGTCGTCAAAACAGACTAACAAACGTCTACGGCCATACCAGGTTGAAAGCACCCGATCTCGTTCGATCTCGGCAGTTAAGCAACCTCGGGCTTGGTTAGTACTTGGATGGGTGACCGCCTAGGAATACCAAGTGTTGTAGTCATTTTTCTGTTTATGCAAAGTATGCTTTGAATTGCGCATAAAGATCGTCATAACAGACTAACACACGTCTAAGGCCATACCAGGTTGAAAGCACCCGATCTCGTTCGATCTCGGCAGTTAAGCAACCTCGGGCTTGGTTAGTACTTGGATGGGTGACCGCCTAGCAATACCAAGTGTTGTATTCATTTTACTATTTGCACAAAGTATGCTTTGAATTGCCTATAAATGTCGTCAAAACAGACTAACAAACGTCTACGGCCATACCAGGTTGAAAGCACCCGATCTCGTTCGATCTCGGCAGTTAAGCAACCTAGGGCTTGGTGAGTACTTGGATGGGTGACCGCCTAGGAATACCAAGTGTTGTGGTCATTTTGCTATTTGCACAAAGTATGCTTTGAATTGCCCATAAATGTCGTCAAAACAGTCTAACAAACGTCTACGGCCATACCAGGTTGAAGGCACCCGATCTCATTCGATCTCGGCAGTTAAGCAACCTCGGGCTTGGATAGTACTTGGATGGGTGACCGCCTAGGAATACCAAGTGTTGTAGTCATTTTTCTGTTTACCCAAAGTATGCTTTGAATTGCGCGTAAATGTCGTCAAAACAGACTAACAAACTTCAAGGGCCATACCAGGTTGAAAGCACCCGATCTCGTTCGATCTCGGCAGTTAAGCAACCTCGGGCTTGGTTAGTACTTGGATGGGTGACCGCCTAGGAATACCAAGTGTTGTAGTCATTTTTCTGTTTACCCAAAGTATGCTTTGAATTGCGCATAAATGTCGTCAAAACAGACTAACAAACGTCTACGGCCATACCAGGTTGAAAGCACCCGATCTCGTTCGATCTCGGCAGTTAAGCAACCTCGGGCTTGGTTAGTACTTGGATGGGTGACCGCCTAGGAATACCAAGTGTTGTAGTCATTTTTCTGTTTATGCAAAGTATGCTTTGAATTGCGCATAAAGATCGTCATAACAGACTAACACACGTCTAAGGCCATACCAGGTTGAAAGCACCCGATCTCGTTCGATCTCGGCAGTTAAGCAACCTCGGGCTTGGTTAGTACTTGGATGGGTGACCGCCTAGCAATACCAAGTGTTGTATTCATTTTACTATTTGCACAAAGTATGCTTTGAATTGCCTATAAATGTCGTCAAAACAGACTAACAAACGTCTACGGCCATACCAGGTTGAAAGCACCCGATCTCGTTCGATCTCGGCAGTTAAGCAACCTAGGGCTTGGTGAGTACTTGGATGGGTGACCGCCTAGGAATACCAAGTGTTGTGGTCATTTTGCTATTTGCACAAAGTATGCTTTGAATTGCCCATAAATGTCGTCAAAACAGTCTAACAAACGTCTACGGCCATACCAGGTTGAAGGCACCCGATCTCATTCGATCTCGGCAGTTAAGCAACCTCGGGCTTGGATAGTACTTGGATGGGTGACCGCCTAGGAATACCAAGTGTTGTAGTCATTTTTCTGTTTACCCAAAGTATGCTTTGAATTGCGCGTAAATGTCGTCAAAACAGACTAACAAACTTCAAGGGCCATACCAGGTTAAAAGCACCCGATCTCGTTCGATCTCGGCAGTTAAGCAACCTCGGGCTTGGTTAGTACTTGGATGGGTGACCGCCTAGGAATACCAAGTGTTGTAGTCATTTTTCTGTTTACCCAAAGTATGCTTTGAATTGCGCATAAATGTCGTCAAAACAGACTAACAAACGTCTACGGCCATACCAGGTTGAAAGCACCCGATCTCGTTCGATCTCGGCAGTTAAGCAACCTCGGGCTTGGTTAGTACTTGGATGGGTGACCGCCTAGGAATACCAAGTGTTGTATTCATTTTACTATTTGCACAAAGTATGCTTTGAATTGCCCATAAATGTCGTCAAAACAGACTAACAAACGTCTACGGCCATACCAGGTTGAAAGCTCCCGATCTCGTTCGATCTCGGCAGTTAAGCAACCTCGGGCTTGGTTAGTACTTGGATGGGTGACCGCCTAGGAATACCAAGTGTTGTAGTCATTTTTCTGTTTATACAAAGTATGCTTTGAATTGCGCATAAAGTTCGTCATAACAGACTAACAAACGTCTACGGCCATACCAGGTTGAAAGCACCCGATCTCGTTCGATCTCGGCAGTTAAGCAACCTCGGGCTTGGTTAGTACTTGGATGGGTGACCGCCTAGGAATACCAAGTGTTGTATTCATTTTACTATTTGCACAAAGTATGCTTTGAATTGCCCATAAATGTCGTCAAAACAGACTAACAAACGTCTACGGCCATACCAGGTTGAAAACACCCGATCTCGTTCGGTCTCGGCAGTTAAGCAACCTCGGGCTTGGTTAGTACTTGGATGGGTGACCGCCTAGGAATACCAAGTGTTGTAGTCATTTTTCTGTTTACCCAAAATATGCTTTGAATTGAGCATAAATGTCGTCAAAACAGTCTAACAAACGTCTACGGCCATACCAGGTTGAAAGCACCCGATCTCGTTCGATCTCGGCAGTTAAGCAACCTCGGGCTTGGTTGGGTGACCGCCTAGGAATACCAAGTGTTGTAGTCATTTTTCTGTTTACCCAAAGTATGCTTTGAATTGGGCATAAATGTCGTCAAAACAGTCTAACAAACGTCTACGGCCATACCAGGTTGAAAGCACCCGATCTCGGCAGTTAACCAACCTCGGGCTTGGTTAGTACTTGGATGGGTGACCGCCTAGGAATACCAAGTGTTGTAGTCATTTTTCTGTTTACCCAAAGTTATGCTTTGAATTGCGCATCAATGTCGTCAAAACAGTCTAACAAACGTCTACGGCCATACCAGGTTGAAAGCACCCGATCTCGTTCGATCTCGGCAGTTAAGCAACCTCGGGCTTGGTTAGTACTTGGATGGGTGACCGCCTAGGAATACCAAGTGTTGTAGTCATTTTTCTGTTTACCCAAAGTATGCTTTGAATTGCCCATAAATGTCGTCAAAACAGTCTAACAAACATCTACGGCCATACCAGGTTGAAAGCACCCGATCTCGTTCGATCTCGGAAGTTAAGCAACCTCGGGCTTGGTTAGTACTTGGATGGGTGACCGCCTAGGAATACCAAGTGTTGTAGTCATTTTTCTGTTTACCCAAAGTTATGCTTTGAATTGCGCATAAATGTCGTCAAAACAGTCTAACAAACGTCTACGGCCATACCAGGTTGAAAGCACCCGATCTCGTTCGATCTCGGCAGTTAAGCAACCTCGGGCTTGGTTAGTACTTGGATGGGTGACCGCCTAGGAATACCAAGTGTTGTAGTCATTTTTCTGTTTTCCCAAAGTATGCTTTGAATTGCGCATAAATGTCGTCAAAACAGACTAACAAACGTCTACGGCCATACCAGGTTGAAGGCACCCGATCTCATTCGATCTCGGCAGTTAAGCAACCTCGGGCTTGGTTAGTACTTGGATGGGTGACCGCCTAGGAATACCAAGTGTTGTAGTCATTTTTCTGTTTATGCAAAGTATGCTTTGAATTGCGCATAAAGATCGTCATAACAGACTAACAAACGTCTACGGCCATACCAGGTTGAAAGTACCCGATCTCGTTCGACCTCGGCAGTTAAGCAACCTCGGGCTCGGTTAGTACTTGGATGGGTGACCGCCTAGGAATACCAAGTGTTGTATTCATTTTACTATTTGCACAAAGTATGCTTTGAATTGCCTATAAATGTCGTCAAAACAGACTAACAAACGTCTACGGCCATACCAGGTTGAAAGCACCCGATCTCGTTCGATCTCGGCAGTTAAGCAACCTCGGGCTTGGTTAGTACTTGGATGGGTGACCGCCTAGGAATACCAAGTGTTGTAGTCAATTTTCTGTTTATACAAAGTATGCTTTGTATTGCGCATAAATATCGTCATAACAGACAAACAAACGTCTACGGCCATACCAGGTTGAAAGCACCCGATCTCGTTCGATCTCGGCAGTTAAGCAACCTAGGGCTTGGTGAGTACTTGGATGGGTGACCGCCTAGGAATACCAAGTGTTGTGGTCATTTTGCTATTTGCACAAAGTATGCTTTGAATTGCTCATAAATTTCGTCAAAACAGACTAACAAACGTCTACGGCCATACCAGGTTGAAAGCACCCGATCTCGTTCGATCTCGGCAGTTAAGCAACCTCGGGCTTGGTTAGTACTTGTATGGGTGACCGCCTAGGAATACCAAGTGTTGTAGTCATTTTTCTGTTTATACAAAGTATGCTTTGAATTGCGCATAAAGATCGTCATAACAAACAAACAAACGTCTACGGCCATACCAGGTTGAAAGCACCCGATCTCGTTCGATCTCGGCAGTTAAGCAACCTAGGGATTGGTTAGTACTTGGGTGGGTGACCGCCTAGGAATACCAAGTGTTGTAGTCATTTTGCTATTTGCACAAAGTATGCTTTGAATTGCTCATAAATGTCGTCAAAACACACTAACAAACGTCTACGGCCATACCAGGTTGAAAGCACCCGATCTCGTTCGATCTCGGCAGTTAAGCAACCTCGGGCTTGGTTAGTACTTGGATGGGTGACCGCCTAGGAATACCAAGTGTTGTAGTCATTTTTCTGTTTATACAAAGTATGCTTTGAATTGCGCATCAAGATCGTCATAACAGACTAACAAACGTCTACGGCCATACCAGGTTGAAAGCACCCGATCTCGTTCGATCTCGGCAGTTAAGCAACCTCGGGCTTGGTTAGTACTTGGATGGGTGACCGCCTAGGAATACCAAGTGTTGTAGTCATTTTTCTGTTTACCCAAAGTTATGCTTTGAATTGCGCATAAATGTCGTCAAAAGAGTCTAACAAACGTCTACGGCCATACCAGGTTGAAAGCACCCGATCTTGTTCGATCTCGGCAGTTAAGCAACCTCGGGCTTGGTTAGTACTTGGATGGGTGACCGCCTAGGAATACCAAGTGTTGTAGTCATTTTTCTGTTTACCCAAAGTATGCTTTGAATTGCGCATAAATGTCGTCAAAACAGACTAACAAACGTCTACGGCCATACCAGGTTGAAAGCACCGATCTCGTTCGATCTCGGCAGTTAAGCAACCTCGGGCTTGGTTAGTACTTGGATGGGTGACCGCCTAGGTATACCAAGTGTTGTAGTCATTTTTCTGTTTATGCAAAGTATGCTTTGAATTGCGCATAAATATCGTCATAACAGACTAACAAACGTCTACGGCCATACCAGGTTGAAAGCACCCGATCTTGTTCGATCTCGGCAGTTAAGCAACCTCGGGCTTGGTTAGTACTTGGATGGGTGACCGCCTAGCAATACCAAGTGTTGTATTCATTTTACTATTTGCACAAAGTATGCTTTGAATTGCCTATAAATGTCGTCAAAACAGACTAACAAACGTCTACGGCCATACCAGGTTGAAAGCACCCGATCTCGTTCGATCTCGGCAGTTAAGCAACCTCGGGCTTCGTTAGTACTTGGATGGGTGACCGCCTAGGAATACCAAGTGTTGTAGTCATTTTTCTGTTTATACAAAGTATGCTTTGAATTGCGCATAAAGATCGTCATAACAGACTAACAAACGTCTACGGCCATACCAGGTTGAAAGCACCCGATCTCGTTCGATCTCGGCAGTTAAGCAACCTAGGGCTTGGTGAGTACTTGGATGGGTGACCGCCTAGGAATACCAAGTGTTGTGGTCATTTTGCTATTTGCACAAAGTATGCTTTGAATTGCTCATAAATTTCGTCAAAACAGATTAACAAACGTCTACGGCCATACCAGGTTGAAAGCACCCGATCTCGTTCGATCTCGGCAGTTAAGCAACCTCGGGCTTGGTTAGTACTTGGATGGGTGACCGCCTAGGAATACGAAGTGTTGTAGTCATTTTTCTGTTTATACAAAGTATGCTTTGAATTGCGCATAAAGATCGTCATAACAAACAAACAAACGTCTACGGCCATACCAGGTTGAAAGCACCCGATCTCGTTCGACCTCGGCAGTTAAGCAACCTCGGGCTCGGTTAGTACTTGGATGGGTGACCGCCTAGCAATACCAAGTGTTGTATTCATTTTACTATTTGCACAAAGTATGCTTTGAATTGCCTATAAATGTCGTCAAAACAGACTAACAAACGTCTACGGCCATACCAGGTTGAAAGCACCCGATCTCGTTCGATCTCGGCAGTTAAGCAACCTCGGGCTTGGTTAGTACTTGGATGGGTGACCGCCTAGGAATACCAAGTGTTGTAGTCAATTTTCTGTTTATACAAAGTATGCTTTGAATTGCGCATAAATATCGTCATAACAGACAAACAAACGTCTACGGCCATACCAGGTTGAAAGCACCCGATCTCGTTCGATCTCGGCAGTTAAGCAACCTAGGGCTTGGTGAGTACTTGGATGGGTGACCGCCTAGGAATACCAAGTGTTGTGGTCATTTTGCTATTTGCACAAAGTATGCTTTGAATTGCTCATAAATTTCGTCAAAACAGACTAACAAACGTCTACGGCCATACCAGGTTGAAAGCACCCGATCTCGTTCGATCTCGGCAGTTAAGCAACCTCGGGCTTGGTTAGTACTTGGATGGGTGACCGCCTAGGAATACCAAGTGTTGTAGTCATTTTTCTGTTTATACAAAGTATGCTTTGAATTGCGCATAAAGATCGTCATAACAAACAAACAAACGTCTACGGCCATACCAGGTTGAAAGCACCCGATCTCGTTCGATCTCGGCAGTTAAGCAACCTAGGGATTGGTTAGTACTTGGGTGGGTGACCGCCTAGGAATACCAAGTGTTGTAGTCATTTTGCTATTTGCACAAAGTATGCTTTGAATTGCTCATAAATGTCGTCAAAACACACTAACAAACGTCTACGGCCATACCAGGTTGAAAGCACCCGATCTCGTTCGATCTCGGCAGTTAAGCAACCTCGGGCTTGGTTAGTACTTGGATGGGTGACCGCCTAGGAATACCAAGTGTTGTAGTCATTTTTCTGTTTACCCAAAGTATGCTTTGAATTGCGCATAAATGTCGTCAAAACAGACTAACAAACGTCTACGGCCATACCAGGTTATAAGCACCCGATCTCGTTCGATCTCGGCAGTTAAGCAACCTCGGGCTTGGTTAGTACTTGTATGGGTGACCGCCTAGGAATACCAAGTGTTGTAGTCATTTTTCTGTTTATACAAAGTATGCTTTGAATTGCGCATAAAGATCGTCATAACAAACAAACAAACGTCTACGGCCATACCAGGTTGAAAGCACCCGATCTCGTTCGATCTCGGCAGTTAAGCAACCTAGGGATTGGTTAGTACTTGGGTGGGTGACCGCCTAGGAATACCAAGTGTTGTAGTCATTTTGCTATTTGCACAAAGTATGCTTTGAATTGCGCATAAAGATCATCATAACAGACTAACAAACGTCTACGGCCATACCAGGTTGAAAGCACCCGATCTCGTTCGATCTCGGCAGTTAAGCAACCTCGGGCTTGGTTAGTACTTGGATGGGTGACCGCCTAGGAATACCAAGTGTTGTAGTCATTTTTCTGTTTATGCAAAGTATGCTTTGAATTGCGCATAAAGATCGTCATAACAGACTAACACACGTCTAAGGCCATACCAGGTTGAAAGCACCCGATCTCGTTCGATCTCGGCAGTTAAGCAACCTCGGGCTTGGTTAGTACTTGGATGGGTGACCGCCTAGCAATACCAAGTGTTGTATTCATTTTACTATTTGCACAAAGTATGCTTTGAATTGCCTATAAATGTCGTCAAAACAGACTAACAAACGTCTACGGCCATACCAGGTTGAAAGCACCCGATCTCGTTCGATCTCGGCAGTTAAGCAACCTAGGGCTTGGTGAGTACTTGGATGGGTGACCGCCTAGGAATACCAAGTGTTGTGGTCATTTTGCTATTTGCACAAAGTATGCTTTGAATTGCCCATAAATGTCGTCAAAACAGTCTAACAAACGTCTACGGCCATACCAGGTTGAAGGCATCCGATCTCATTCGATCTCGGCAGTTAAGCAACCTCGGGCTTGGATAGTACTTGGATGGGTGACCGCCTAGGAATACCAAGTGTTGTAGTCATTTTTCTGTTTACCCAAAGTATGCTTTGAATTGCGCGTAAATGTCGTCAAAACAGACTAACAAACTTCAAGGGCCATACCAGGTTAAAAGCACCCGATCTCGTTCGATCTCGGCAGTTAAGCAACCTCGGGCTTGGTTAGTACTTGGATGGGTGACCGCCTAGGAATACCAAGTGTTGTAGTCATTTTTCTGTTTACCCAAAGTATGCTTTGAATTGCGCATAAATGTCGTCAAAACAGACTAACAAACGTCTACGGCCATACCAGGTTGAAAGCACCCGATCTCGTTCGATCTCGGCAGTTAAGCAACCTCGGGCTTGGTTAGTACTTGGATGGGTGACCGCCTAGGAATACCAAGTGTTGTATTCATTGTACTATTTGCACAAAGTATGCTTTGAATTGCCCATAAATGTCGTCAAAACAGACTAACAAACGTCTACGGCCATACCAGGTTGAAAGCTCCCGATCTCGTTCGATCTCGGCAGTTAAGCAACCTCGGGCTTGGTTAGTACTTGGATGGGTGACCGCCTAGGAATACCAAGTGTTGTAGTCATTTTTCTGTTTATACAAAGTATGCTTTGAATTGCGCATAAAGTTCGTCATAACAGACTAACAAACGTCTACGGCCATACCAGGTTGAAAGCACCCGATCTCGTTCGATCTCGGCAGTTAAGCAACCTCGGGCTTGGTTAGTACTTGGATGGGTGACCGCCTAGGAATACCAAGTGTTGTATTCATTTTACTATTTGCACAAAGTATGCTTTGAATTGCCCATAAATGTCGTCAAAACAGACTAACAAACGTCTACGGCCATACCAGGTTGAAAACACCCGATCTCGTTCGGTCTCGGCAGTTAAGCAACCTCGGGCTTGGTTAGTACTTGGATGGGTGACCGCCTAGGAATACCAAGTGTTGTAGTCATTTTTCTGTTTACCCAAAATATGCTTTGAATTGAGCATAAATGTCGTCAAAACAGTCTAACAAACGTCTACGGCCATACCAGGTTGAAAGCACCCGATCTCGTTCGATCTCGGCAGTTAAGCAACCTCGGGCTTGGTTGGGTGACCGCCTAGGAATACCAAGTGTTGTAGTCATTTTTCTGTTTACCCAAAGTATGCTTTGAATTGGGCATAAATGTCGTCAAAACAGTCTAACAAACGTCTACGGCCATACCAGGTTGAAAGCACCCGATCTCGGCAGTTAACCAACCTCGGGCTTGGTTAGTACTTGGATGGGTGACCGCCTAGGAATACCAAGTGTTGTAGTCATTTTTCTGTTTACCCAAAGTTATGCTTTGAATTGCGCATCAATGTCGTCAAAACAGTCTAACAAACGTCTACGGCCATACCAGGTTGAAAGCACCCGATCTCGTTCGATCTCGGCAGTTAAGCAACCTCGGGCTTGGTTAGTACTTGGATGGGTGACCGCCTAGGAATACCAAGTGTTGTAGTCATTTTTCTGTTTACCCAAAGTATGCTTTGAATTGCCCATAAATGTCGTCAAAACAGTCTAACAAACATCTACGGCCATACCAGGTTGAAAGCACCCGATCTCGTTCGATCTCGGAAGTTAAGCAACCTCGGGCTTGGTTAGTACTTGGATGGGTGACCGCCTAGGAATACCAAGTGTTGTAGTCATTTTTCTGTTTACCCAAAGTTATGCTTTGAATTGCGCATAAATGTCGTCAAAACAGTCTAACAAACGTCTACGGCCATACCAGGTTGAAAGCACCCGATCTCGTTCGATCTCGGCAGTTAAGCAACCTCGGGCTTGGTTAGTACTTGGATGGGTGACCGCCTAGGAATACCAAGTGTTGTAGTCATTTTTCTGTTTTCCCAAAGTATGCTTTGAATTGCGCATAAATGTCGTCAAAACAGACTAACAAACGTCTACGGCCATACCAGGTTGAAGGCACCCGATCTCATTCGATCTCGGCAGTTAAGCAACCTCGGGCTTGGTTAGTACTTGGATGGGTGACCGCCTAGGAATACCAAGTGTTGTAGTCATTTTTCTGTTTATGCAAAGTATGCTTTGAATTGCGCATAAAGATCGTCATAACAGACTAACAAACGTCTACGGCCATACCAGGTTGAAAGTACCCGATCTCGTTCGACCTCGGCAGTTAAGCAACCTCGGGCTCGGTTAGTACTTGGATGGGTGACCGCCTAGGAATACCAAGTGTTGTATTCATTTTACTATTTGCACAAAGTATGCTTTGAATTGCCTATAAATGTCGTCAAAACAGACTAACAAACGTCTACGGCCATACCAGGTTGAAAGCACCCGATCTCGTTCGATCTCGGCAGTTAAGCAACCTCGGGCTTGGTTAGTACTTGGATGGGTGACCGCCTAGGAATACCAAGTGTTGTAGTCAATTTTCTGTTTATACAAAGTATGCTTTGTATTGCGCATAAATATCGTCATAACAGACAAACAAACGTCTACGGCCATACCAGGTTGAAAGCACCCGATCTCGTTCGATCTCGGCAGTTAAGCAACCTAGGGCTTGGTGAGTACTTGGATGGGTGACCGCCTAGGAATACCAAGTGTTGTGGTCATTTTGCTATTTGCACAAAGTATGCTTTGAATTGCTCATAAATTTCGTCAAAACAGACTAACAAACGTCTACGGCCATACCAGGTTGAAAGCACCCGATCTCGTTCGATCTCGGCAGTTAAGCAACCTCGGGCTTGGTTAGTACTTGTATGGGTGACCGCCTAGGAATACCAAGTGTTGTAGTCATTTTTCTGTTTATACAAAGTATGCTTTGAATTGCGCATAAAGATCGTCATAACAAACAAACAAACGTCTACGGCCATACCAGGTTGAAAGCACCCGATCTCGTTCGATCTCGGCAGTTAAGCAACCTAGGGATTGGTTAGTACTTGGGTGGGTGACCGCCTAGGAATACCAAGTGTTGTAGTCATTTTGCTATTTGCACAAAGTATGCTTTGAATTGCTCATAAATGTCGTCAAAACACACTAACAAACGTCTACGGCCATACCAGGTTGAAAGCACCCGATCTCGTTCGATCTCGGCAGTTAAGCAACCTCGGGCTTGGTTAGTACTTGGATGGGTGACCGCCTAGGAATACCAAGTGTTGTAGTCATTTTTCTGTTTATACAAAGTATGCTTTGAATTGCGCATCAAGATCGTCATAACAGACTAACAAACGTCTACGGCCATACCAGGTTGAAAGCACCCGATCTCGTTCGATCTCGGCAGTTAAGCAACCTCGGGCTTGGTTAGTACTTGGATGGGTGACCGCCTAGGAATACCAAGTGTTGTAGTCATTTTTCTGTTTACCCAAAGTTATGCTTTGAATTGCGCATAAATGTCGTCAAAAGAGTCTAACAAACGTCTACGGCCATACCAGGTTGAAAGCACCCGATCTTGTTCGATCTCGGCAGTTAAGCAACCTCGGGCTTGGTTAGTACTTGGATGGGTGACCGCCTAGGAATACCAAGTGTTGTAGTCATTTTTCTGTTTACCCAAAGTATGCTTTGAATTGCGCATAAATGTCGTCAAAACAGACTAACAAACGTCTACGGCCATACCAGGTTGAAAGCACCGATCTCGTTCGATCTCGGCAGTTAAGCAACCTCGGGCTTGGTTAGTACTTGGATGGGTGACCGCCTAGGTATACCAAGTGTTGTAGTCATTTTTCTGTTTATGCAAAGTATGCTTTGAATTGCGCATAAATATCGTCATAACAGACTAACAAACGTCTACGGCCATACCAGGTTGAAAGCACCCGATCTTGTTCGATCTCGGCAGTTAAGCAACCTCGGGCTTGGTTAGTACTTGGATGGGTGACCGCCTAGCAATACCAAGTGTTGTATTCATTTTACTATTTGCACAAAGTATGCTTTGAATTGCCTATAAATGTCGTCAAAACAGACTAACAAACGTCTACGGCCATACCAGGTTGAAAGCACCCGATCTCGTTCGATCTCGGCAGTTAAGCAACCTCGGGCTTCGTTAGTACTTGGATGGGTGACCGCCTAGGAATACCAAGTGTTGTAGTCATTTTTCTGTTTATACAAAGTATGCTTTGAATTGCGCATAAAGATCGTCATAACAGACTAACAAACGTCTACGGCCATACCAGGTTGAAAGCACCCGATCTCGTTCGATCTCGGCAGTTAAGCAACCTAGGGCTTGGTGAGTACTTGGATGGGTGACCGCCTAGGAATACCAAGTGTTGTGGTCATTTTGCTATTTGCACAAAGTATGCTTTGAATTGCTCATAAATTTCGTCAAAACAGATTAACAAACGTCTACGGCCATACCAGGTTGAAAGCACCCGATCTCGTTCGATCTCGGCAGTTAAGCAACCTCGGGCTTGGTTAGTACTTGGATGGGTGACCGCCTAGGAATACGAAGTGTTGTAGTCATTTTTCTGTTTATACAAAGTATGCTTTGAATTGCGCATAAAGATCGTCATAACAAACAAACAAACGTCTACGGCCATACCAGGTTGAAAGCACCCGATCTCGTTCGACCTCGGCAGTTAAGCAACCTCGGGCTCGGTTAGTACTTGGATGGGTGACCGCCTAGCAATACCAAGTGTTGTATTCATTTTACTATTTGCACAAAGTATGCTTTGAATTGCCTATAAATGTCGTCAAAACAGACTAACAAACGTCTACGGCCATACCAGGTTGAAAGCACCCGATCTCGTTCGATCTCGGCAGTTAAGCAACCTCGGGCTTGGTTAGTACATGGATGGGTGACCGCCTAGGAATACCAAGTGTTGTAGTCAATTTTCTGTTTATACAAAGTATGCTTTGAATTGCGCATAAATATCGTCATAACAGACAAACAAACGTCTACGGCCATACCAGGTTGAAAGCACCCGATCTCGTTCGATCTCGGCAGTTAAGCAACCTAGGGCTTGGTGAGTACTTGGATGGGTGACCGCCTAGGAATACCAAGTGTTGTGGTCATTTTGCTATTTGCACAAAGTATGCTTTGAATTGCTCATAAATTTCGTCAAAACAGACTAACAAACGTCTACGGCCATACCAGGTTGAAAGCACCCGATCTCGTTCGATCTCGGCAGTTAAGCAACCTCGGGCTTGGTTAGTACTTGGATGGGTGACCGCCTAGGAATACCAAGTGTTGTAGTCATTTTTCTGTTTATACAAAGTATGCTTTGAATTGCGCATAAAGATCGTCATAACAAACAAACAAACGTCTACGGCCATACCAGGTTGAAAGCACCCGATCTCGTTCGATCTCGGCAGTTAAGCAACCTAGGGATTGGTTAGTACTTGGGTGGGTGACCGCCTAGGAATACCAAGTGTTGTAGTCATTTTGCTATTTGCACAAAGTATGCTTTGAATTGCTCATAAATGTCGTCAAAACACACTAACAAACGTCTACGGCCATACCAGGTTGAAAGCACCCGATCTCGTTCGATCTCGGCAGTTAAGCAACCTCGGGCTTGGTTAGTACTTGGATGGGTGACCGCCTAGGAATACCAAGTGTTGTAGTCATTTTTCTGTTTATACAAAGTATGCTTTGAATTGCGCATCAAGATCGTCATAACAGACTAACAAACGTCTACGGCCATACCAGGTTGAAAGCACCCGATCTCGTTCGATCTCGGCAGTTAAGCAACCTCGGGCTTGGTTAGTACTTGGATGGGTGACCGCCTAGGAATACCAAGTGTTGTAGTCATTTTTCTGTTTACCCAAAGTTATGCTTTGAATTGCGCATAAATGTCGTCAAAACAGACTAACAAACGTCTACGGCCATACCAGGTTGAAAGCACCCGATCTCGTTCGATCTCGGCAGTTAAGCAACCTCGGGCTTGGTTAGTACTTGGATGGGTGACCGCCTAGGAATACCAAGTGTTGTAGTCATTTTTCTGTTTACCCAAAGTATGCTTTGAATTGCGCATAAATGTCGTCAAAACAGACTAACAAACGTCTACGGCCATACCAGGTTGAAAGCACCCGATCTCGTTCGATCTCGGCAGTTAAGCAACCTCGGGCTTGGTTAGTACTTGGATGGGTGACCGCCTAGGAATACCAAGTGTTGTAGTCATTTTTCTGTTTATGCAAAGTATGCTTTGAATTGCGCATAAAGATCGTCATAACAGACTAACACACGTCTAAGGCCATACCAGGTTGAAAGCACCCGATCTCGTTCGATCTCGGCAGTTAAGCAACCTCGGGCTTGGTTAGTACTTGGATGGGTGACCGCCTAGGAATACCAAGAGTTGTAGTCATTTTTCTGTTTATACAAAGTATGCTTTGAATTGCGCATAAAGATCGTCATAACAAACAAACAAACGTCTACGGCCATACCAGGTTGAAAGCACCCGATCTCGTTCGATCTCGGCAGTTAAGCAACCTAGGGCTTGGTTAGTACTTGGATGGGTGACCGCCTAGGAATACCAAGTGTTGTAGTCATTTTGCTATTTGCACAAAGTATGCTTTGAATTGCTCATAAATGTCGTCAAAACACACAGTGTTGTGGTCATTTTGCTATTTGCACAAAGTATGCTTTGAATTGCTCATAAATTTCGTCAAAACAGACCAACAAACGTCTACGCCCATACCAGGTTGAAAGCACCCGATCTCGTTCGATCTCGGCAGTTAAGCAACTTCGGGCTTGGTTAGTACTTGGTTGGGTGACCGCCTAGGAATACCAAGTGTTGTAGTCATTTTTCTGTTTACCCAAAGTATGCTTTGAATTGCCCATAAATGTCGTCAAAACAGTCTAACAAACGTCTACGGCCATACCAGGTTGAAGGCACCCGATCTCGTTCGATCTCGGCAGTTAAGCAACCTCGGGCTTGGTTAGTACTTGGATGGGTGACCGCCTAGGAATACCAAGAGTTGTAGTCATTTTTCTGTTTACCCAAAGTTATGCTTTGAATTGCGCATAAATGTCGTCAAAACAGTCTAACAAACGTCTACGGCCATACCAGGTTGAAAGCACCCGATCTCGTTCGATCTCGGCAGTTAAGCAACCTCGGGCTTGGTTAGTACTTGGATGGGTGACCGCCTAGGAATACCAAGTGTTGTAGTCATTTTTCTGTTTATACAAAGTATGCTTTGAATTGCGCATAAAGATCGTCATAACAGACTAAAAAACGTCTACGGCCATACCAGGTAGAAAGCACCCGATCTCGTTCGATCTCGGCAGTTAAGCAACCTCGGGCTTGGTTAGTACTTGGATGGGTGACCGCCTAGGAATACCAAGTGTTGTAGTCATTTTTCTGTTTATACAAAGTATGCTTTGAATTGCGCATAAAGATCGTCATAACAGACTAACAAACGTCTACGGCCATACCAGGTTGAAAGCACCCGATCTCGTTCGATCTCGGCAGTTAAGCAACCTAGGGCTTGGTTAGTACTTGGATGGGTGACCGCCTAGGAATACCAAGTGTTGTGGTCATTTTGCTATTTGCACAAAGTATGCTTTGAATTGATCATAAATTTCGTCAAAACAGACTAACAAACGTCTACGGCCATACCAGGTTGAAAGCACCTGATCTCGTTCGATCTCGGCAGTTGAGCAACCTCGGGCTTGGTTAGTACTTGGATGGGTGACCGCCTAGGAATACGAAGTGTTGTAGTCATTTTTCTGTTTATACAAAGTATGCTTTGAATTGCGCATAAAGATCGTCATAACAAACAAACAAACGTCTACGGCCATACCAGGTTGAAAGCACCCGATCTCGTTCGATCTCGGCAGTTAAGCAACCTAGGGCTTGGTTAGTACTTGGATGGGTGACCGCCTAGGAATAACAAGTGTTGTAGTCATTTTGCTATTTGCACAAAGTATGCTTTGAATTGCTCATAAATGTCGTCAAAACACACTAACAAACGTCTACGGCCATACCAGGTTGAAAGCACCCGATCTCGTTCGATCTCGGCAGTTAAGCAACCTCGGGCTTGGTTAGTACTTGGTTGGGTGACCGCCTAGGAATACCAAGTGTTGTAGTCATTTTTCTGTTTACCCAAAGTATGCTTTGAATTGCCCATAAATGTCGTCAAAACAGTCTAACAAACGTCTACGGCCATACCAGGTTGAAGGCACCCGATCTCGTTCGATCTCGGCAGTTAAGCAACCTCGGGCTTGGTTAGTACTTGGATGGGTGACCGCCTAGGAATACCAAGAGTTGTAGTCATTTTTCTGTTTACCCAAAGTTATGCTTTGAATTGCGCATAAATGTCGTCAAAACAGTCTAACAAACGTCTACGGCCATACCAGGTTGAAAGCACCCGATCTCGTTCGATCTCGGCAGTTAAGCAACCTCGGGCTTGGTTAGTACTTGGATGGGTGACCGCCTAGGAATACCAAGTGTTGTAGTCATTTTTCTGTTTACCCAAAGTATGCTTTGAATTGCGCATAAATGTCGTCAAAACAGACTAACAAACGTCTACGGCCATACCAGGTTGAAAGCACCCGATCTCGTTCGATCTCGGCAGTTAAGCAACCTCGGGCTTCGTTAGTACTTGGATGGGTGACCGCCTAGGAATACCAAGTGTTGTAGTCATTTTTCTGTTTATAAAAAATATGCTTTGAATTGCGCATAAAGATCGTCATAACAGACTAACAAACGTCTACGGCCATACCAGGTTGAAAGCACCCGATCTCGTTCGATCTCGGCAGTTAAGCAACCTAGGGCTTGGTGAGTACTTGGATGGGTGACCGCCTAGGAATACCAAGTGTTGTGGTCATTTTGCTATTTGCACAAAGTATGCTTTGAATTGATCATAAATTTCGTCAAACAGACTAACAAACGTCTACGGCCATACCAGGTTGAAAGCACCTGATCTCGTTCGATCTCGGCAGTTGAGCAACCTCGGGCTTGGTTAGTACTTGGATGGGTGACCGCCTAGGAATACGAAGTGTTGTAGTCATTTTTCTGTTTATACAAAGTATGCTTTGAATTGCGCATAAAGATCGTCATAACAAACAAACAAACGTCTACGGCCATACCAGGTTGAAAGCACCCGATCTCGTTCGATCTCGGCAGTTAAGCAACCTAGGGCTTGGTTAGTACTTGGATGGGTGACCGCCTAGGAATAACAAGTGTTGTAGTCATTTTGCTATTTGCACAAAGTATGCTTTGAATTGCTCATAAATGTCGTCAAAACACACTAACAAACGTCTACGGCCATACCAGGTTGAAAGCACCCGATCTCGTTCGATCTCGGCAGTTAAGCAACCTAGGGCTTGGTTAGTACTTGGATGGGTGACCGCCTAGGAATACCAAGTGTTGTAGTCATTTTTCTGTTTATACAAAGTATGCTTTGAATTGCGCATAAAGATCGTCATAACAGACTAACAAACGTCTACGGCCATACCAGGTTGAAAGCACCCGATCTCGTTCGATCTCGGCAGTTAAGCAACCTAGGACTTGGTGAGTACTTGGATGGGTGACCGCCTAGGAATACCAAGTGTTGTGGTCATTTTGCTATTTGCACAAAGTATGCTTTGAATTGCTCATAAATTTCGTCAAAACAGACTAACAAACGTCTACGCCCATACCAGGTTGAAAGCACCCGATCTCGTTCGATCTCGGCAGTTAAGCGACCTCGGGCTTGGTTAGTACTTGGTTGGGTGACCGCCTAGGAATACCAAGTGTTGTAGTCATTTTTCTGTTTATACAAAGTATGCTTTGAATTGCGCATAAAGATCGTCATAACAGACTAACAAACGTCTACGGCCATACCAGGTTGAAAGCACCCGATCTCGTTCGATCTCGGCAGTTAAGCAACCTAGGGCTTGGTTAGTACTTGGATGGGTGACCGCCTAGGAATACCAAGTGTTGTAGTCATTTTGCTATTTGCACAAAGTATGCTTTGAATTGCTCATAAATGTCGTCAAAACACACTAACAAACGTCTACGGCCATACCAGGTTGAAAGCACCCGGTCTCGTTCGATCTCGGCAGTTAAGCAACCTCGGGCTTGGTTAGTACTTGGATGGGTGACCGCCTAGGAATACCAAGTGTTGTAGTCATTTTTCTGTTTATACAAAGTATGCTTTGAATTGCGCATAAAGATCGTCATAACAGACTAACAAACGTCTACGGCCATACCAGGTTGAAAGCACCCAATCTCGTTCGATCTCGGCAGTTAAGCAACCTCGGGCTTGGTTAATACTTGGATGGGTGACCGCCTAGGAATACCAAGTGTTGTAGTCATTTTTCTGTTCACCCAAAGTTATGCTTTGAATTGCGCATAAATGTCGTCAAAACAGACTAACAAACGTCTACGGCCATACCAGGTTGAAAGCACCCGATCTCGTTCGATCTCGGCAGTTAAGCAACCTCGGGCCAGGTTAGTACTTGGATGGGTGACCGCCTAGGAATACCAAGTGTTGTAGTCATTTTTCTGTTTACCCAAAGTTATGCTTTGAATTGCGCATAAATGTCGTCAAAACAGTCTAACAAATGTCTACGGCCATACCAGGTTGAAAGCACCCAATCTCGATCGATCTCGGCAGTTAAGCAACCTCGGGCTTGGTTAGTACTTGGATGGGTGACCGCCTAGGAATACCAAGTGTTGTAGTCATTTTTCTGTTTACCCAAAGTATGCTTTGAATTGCCCATAAATGTCGTCAAAACAGTCTAACAAACGTCTACGGCCATACCAGGTTGAAAGCACCCGATCTCGTTCGATCTCGGCAGTTAAGCAACCTCGGGCTTGGTTAGTACTTGGATGGGTGACCGCCTAGGAATACCAAGTGTTGTATTCATTTTACTATTTGCACAAAGTATGCTTTGAATTGCCCATGAATGTCGTCAAAACAGACTAACAAACGTCTACGGCCATACCAGGTTGAAAGCATCCGATCTCGTTCGATCTCGGCAGTTAAGCAACCTCGGGCTTGGTTAGTACTTGGATGGGTGACCGCCTAGCAATACCAAGTGTTGTATTCATTTTACTATTTGCACAAAGTATGCTTTGAATTGCCTATAAATGTCGTCAAAACAGACTAACAAACGTCTACGGCCATACCAGGTTGAAAGCACACGATCTCGTTAGATCTCGGCAGTTAAGCAACCTCGGGCTTGGTTAGTACTTGGATGGGTGACCGCCTAGGAATACCAAGTGTTGTAGTCATTTTTCTGTTTATACAAAGTATGCTTTGAATTGCGCATAAAGATCGTCATAACAGACTAACAAACGTCTACGGCCATACCAGGTTGAAAGCACCCGATCTCGTTCGATCTCGGCAGTTAAGCAACCTCGGGCTTGGTGAGTACTTGGATGGGTGACCGCCTAGGAATACCAAGTGTTGTGGTCATTTTGCTATTTGCACAAAGTATGCTTTGAATTGCTCATAAATTTCGTCAAAACACACTAACAAACGTCTACGGCCATACCAGGTTGAAAGCACCCGATCTCGTTCGATCTCGGCAGTTAAGCAACCTCGGGCTTGGTCAGTACTTGGATGGGTGACCGCCTAGGAATACCAAGTGTTGTAGTCATTTTTCTGTTTATACAAAGTATGCTTTGAATTGCGCATAAAGATCGTCATAACAGACTAACAAACGTCTACGGCCATACCAGGTTGAAAGCACCCGATCTCGTTCGATCTCGGCAGTTAAGCAACCTCGGGCTTGGTTAGTACTTGGATGGGTGACCGCCTAGGAATACCAAGTGTTGTAGTCATTTTTCTGTTTACCCAAAGTTATGCTTTGAATTGCGCATAAATGTCGTCAAAACAGACTAACAAACGTCTACGGCCATACCAGGTTGAAAGCACCCGATCTCGTTCGATCTCGGCAGTTAAGCAACCTCGGGCTTGGTTAGTACTTGGATGGGTGACCGCCTAGGGATACCAAGTGTTGTGGTCATTTTTCTGTTTACCCAAAGTTATGCTTTGAATTGCGCATAAATGTCGTCAAAACAGTCTAACAAACGTCTACGGCCATACCAGGTTGAAAGCACCCGATCTCGTTCGATCTCGGCATTTAAGCAACCTCGGGCTTGGTTAGTACTTGGATGGGTGACCGCCTAGGAATACCAAGTGTTGTAGTCATTTTTCTGTTTACCCAAAGTATGCTTTGAATTGCCCATAAATGTCGTCAAAACAGTCTAACAAACGTCTACGGCCATACCAGGTTGAAAGCACCCGATCTCGTTCGATCTCGGCAGTTAAGCAACCTAGGGCTTGGTTAGTACTTGGATGGGTGACCGCCTAGGAATACCAAGTGTTGTAGTCATTTTTCTGTTTACCCAAAGTTATGCTTTGAATTGCGCATAAATGTCGTCAAAACAGTCTAACAAACGTCTACGGCCATACCAGGTTGAAAGCACCCGATCTCGTTCGATCTCGGCAGTTAAGCAACCTCGGGCTTGGTTAGTACTTGGTTGGGTGACCGCCTAGGAATACCAAGTGTTGTAGTCATTTTTCTGTTTACCCAAAGTATGCTTTGAATTGCGCATAAATGTCGTCAAAACAGACTAACAAACGTCTACGGCCATACCAGGTTGAAAGCACCCGATCTCGTTCGATCTCGGCAGTTAAGCAACCTCGGGCTTGGTTAGTACTTGGATGGGTGATCGCCAAGGAACACCAAGTGTTGTAGTCATTTTTCTGTTTATACAAAGTATGCTTTGAATGGCGCATAAAGATCGTCATAACAGACTAACAAACGTCTACGGCCATACCAGGTTGAAAGCACCCGATCTCGTTCGATCTCGGCAGTTAAGCAACCTCGGGCCAGGTTAGTACTTGGATGGGTGACCGCCTAGGAATACCAAGTGTTGTAGTCATTTTTCTGTTTACCCAAAGTTATGCTTTGAATTGCGCATAAATGTCGTCAAAACAGTCTAACAAACGTCTACGGCCATACCAGGTTGAAAGCACCCGATCTCGATCGATCTCGGCAGTTAAGCAACATCGGGCTTGGTTAGTACTTGGATGGGTGACCGCCTAGGAATACCAAGTGTTGTAGTCATTTTTCTGTTTATACAAAGTATGCTTTGAATTGCGCATAAAGATCGTCATAACAGACTAACAAACGTCTACGGCCATACCAGGTTGAAAGCACCCGATCTCGTTCGATCTCGGCAGTTAAGCAACCTCGGGCTTGGTGAGTACTTGGATGGGTGACCGCCTAGGAATACCAAGTGTTGTGGTCATTTTGCTATTTGCACAAAGTATGCTTTGAATTGCTCATAAATTTCGTCAAAACACACTAACAAACGTCTACGGCCATACCAGGTTGAAAGCACCCGATCTCGTTCGATCTCGGCAGTTAAGCAACCTCGGGCTTGGTCAGTACTTGGATGGGTGACCGCCTAGGAATACCAAGTGTTGTAGTCATTTTTCTGTTTATACAAAGTATGCTTTGAATTGCGCATAAAGATCGTCATAACAGACTAACAAACGTCTACGGCCATACCAGGTTGAAAGCACCCGATCTCGTTCGATCTCGGCAGTTAAGCAACCTCGGGCTTGGTTAGTACTTGGATGGGTGACCGCCTAGGAATACCAAGTGTTGTAGTCATTTTTCTGTTTACCCAAAGTTATGCTTTGAATTGCGCATAAATGTCGTCAAAACAGACTAACAAACGTCTACGGCCATACCAGGTTGAAAGCACCCGATCTCGTTCGATCTCGGCAGTTAAGCAACCTCGGGCTTGGTTAGTACTTGGATGGGTGACCGCCTAGGGATACCAAGTGTTGTGGTCATTTTTCTGTTTACCCAAAGTTATGCTTTGAATTGCGCATAAATTTCGTCAAAACAGTCTAACAAACGTCTACGGCCATACCAGGTTGAAAGCACCCGATCTCGTTCGATCTCGGCATTTAAGCAACCTCGGGCTTGGTTAGTACTTGGATGGGTGACCGCCTAGGAATACCAAGTGTTGTAGTCATTTTTCTGTTTACCCAAAGTATGCTTTGAATTGCCCATAAATGTCGTCAAAACAGTCTAACAAACGTCTACGGCCATACCAGGTTGAAAGCACCCGATCTCGTTCGATCTCGGCAGTTAAGCAACCTAGGGCTTGGTTAGTACTTGGATGGGTGACCGCCTAGGAATACCAAGTGTTGTAGTCATTTTTCTGTTTACCCAAAGTTATGCTTTGAATTGCGCATAAATGTCGTCAAAACAGTCTAACAAACGTCTACGGCCATACCAGGTTGAAAGCACCCGATCTCGTTCGATCTCGGCAGTTAAGCAACCTCGGGCTTGGTTAGTACTTGGTTGGGTGACCGCCTAGGAATACCAAGTGTTGTAGTCATTTTTCTGTTTACCCAAAGTATGCTTTGAATTGCGCATAAATGTCGTCAAAACAGACTAACAAACGTCTACGGCCATACCAGGTTGAAAGCACCCGATCTCGTTCGATCTCGGCAGTTAAGCAACCTCGGGCTTGGTTAGTACTTGGATGGGTGATCGCCTAGGAATACCAAGTGTTGTAGTCATTTTTCTGTTTATACAAAGTATGCTTTGAATGGCGCATAAAGATCGTCATAACAGACTAACAAACGTCTACGGCCATACCAGGTTGAAAGCACCCGATCTCGTTCGATCTCGGCAGTTAAGCAACCTCGGGCCAGGTTAGTACTTGGATGGGTGACCGCCTAGGAATACCAAGTGTTGTAGTCATTTTTCTGTTTACCCAAAGTTATGCTTTGAATTGCGCATAAATGTCGTCAAAACAGTCTAACAAACGTCTACGGCCATACCAGGTTGAAAGCACCCGATCTCGATCGATCTCGGCAGTTAAGCAACATCGGGCTTGGTTAGTACTTGGATGGGTGACCGCCTAGGAATACCAAGTGTTGTAGTCATTTTTCTGTTTTCCCAAAGTATGCTTTGAATTGCCCATAAATGTCGTCAAAACAGTCTAACAAACGTCTACGGCCATACCAGGTTGAAAGCACCCGATCTCGTTCGATCTCGGCAGTAAAGCAACCTCGGGCTTGGTTAGTACTTGGATGGGTGACCGCCTAGGAATACCAAGTGTTGTAGTCATTTTTCTGTTTATACAAAGTATGCTTTGAATTGCGCATAAAGATCGTCATAACAGACTAACAAACGTCTACGGCCATACCAGGTTGAAAGCATCCGATCTCGTTCGATCTCGGCAGTTAAGCAACCTCGGGCTTGGTTAGTACTTGGATGGGTGACCGCCTAGCAATTCCAAGTGTTGTATTCATTTTACTATTTGCACAAAGTATGCTTTGAATTGCCTATAAATGTCGTCAAAACAGACTAACAAACGTCTACGGCCATACCAGGTTGAAAGCACACGATCTCGTTAGATCTCGGCAGTTAAGCAACTTCGGGCTTGGTTAGTACTTGGATGGGTGACCGCCTAGGAATACCAAGTGTTGTAGTCATTTTTCTGTTTATACAAAGTATGCTTTGAATTGCGCATAAAGATCGTCATGACAGACTAACAAACGTCTACGGCCATACCAGGTTGAAAGCACCCGATCTCGTTCGATCTCGGCAGTTAAGCAACCTCGGGCTTGGTGAGTACTTGGATGGGTGACCGCCTAGGAATACCAAGTGTTGTGGTCATTTTGCTATTTGCACAAAGTATGCTTTGAATTGCGCATAAATGTCGTCAAAACAGACTAACAAACGTCTACGGCCATACCAGGTTGAAAGCACCCGATCTCGTTCGATCTCGGCAGTTAAGCAACCTCGAGCTTGGTTAGTACTTGGATGGGTGACCGCCTAGGAATACCAAGTGTTGTAGTCATTTTTCTGTTTATACAAAGTATGCTTTGAATTGCGCATAAAGATCGTCATAACAGACTAACAAACGTCTACGGCCATACCAGGTTGAAAGCACCCGATCTCGTTCGATCTCGGCAGTTAAGCAACCTCGGGCTTGGTTAGTACTTGGATGGGTGACCGCCTAGGAATACCAAGTGTTGTAGTCATTTTTCTGTTTACCCAAAGTTATGCTTTGAATTGCGCATAAATGTCGTCAAAACAGACTAACAAACGTCTACGGCCATACCAGGTTGAAAGCACCCGATCTCGTTCGATCTCGGCAGTTAAGCAACCTCGGGCTTGGTTAGTACTTGGATGGGTGACCGCCTAGGAATACCAAGTGTTGTGGTCATTTTTCTGTTTACCCAAAGTTATGCTTTGAATTGCGCATAAATGTCGTCAAAACAGTCTAACAAACGTCTACGGCCATACCAGGTTGAAAGCACCCGATCTCGTTCGATCTCGGCAGTTAAGCAACATCGGGCTTGGTTAGTACTTGGATGGGTGACCGCCTAGGAATACCAAGTGTTGTAGTCATTTTTCTGTTTTCCCAAAGTATGCTTTGAATTGCGCATAAATGTCGTCAAAACAGTCTAACAAACGTCTACGGCCATACCAGGTTGAAAGCACCCGATCTCGATCGATCTCGGCAGTTAAGCAACATCGGGCTTGGTTAGTACTTGGATGGGTGACCGCCTAGGAATACCAAGTGTTGTAGTCATTTTTCTGTTTACCCAAAGTTATGCTTTGAATTGCGCATAAATGTCGTCAAAACAGTCTAACAAACGTCTACGGCCATACCAGGTTGAAAGCACCCGATCTCGATCGATCTCGGCAGTTAAGCAACATCGGGCTTGGTTAGTACTTGGATGGGTGACCGCCTAGGAATACCAAGTGTTGTAGTCATTTTTCTGTTTTCCCAAAGTATGCTTTGAATTGCGCATAAATGTCGTCAAAACAGTCTAACAAACGTCTACGGCCATACCAGGTTGAAAGCACCCGATCTCGTTCGATCTCGGCAGTTAAGCAACATCGGGCTTGGTTAGTACTTGGATGGGTGACCGCCTAGGAATACCAAGTGTTGTAGTCATTTTTCTGTTTTCCCAAAGTATGCTTTGAATTGCGCATAAATGTCGTCAAAACAGTCTAACAAACGTCTACGGCCATACCAGGTTGAAAGCACCCGATCTCGATCGATCTCGGCAGTTAAGCAACATCGGGCTTGGTTAGTACTTGGATGGGTGACCGCCTAGGAATACCAAGTGTTGTAGTCATTTTTCTGTTTACCCAAAGTTATGCTTTGAATTGCGCATAAATGTCGTCAAAACAGTCTAACAAACGTCTACGGCCATACCAGGTTGAAAGCACCCGATCTCGATCGATCTCGGCAGTTAAGCAACATCGGGCTTGGTTAGTACTTGGATGGGTGACCGCCTAGGAATACCAAGTGTTGTAGTCATTTTTCTGTTTTCCCAAAGTATGCTTTGAATTGCCCATAAATGTCGTCAAAACAGTCTAACAAACGTCTACGGCCATACCAGGTTGAAAGCACCCGATCTCGTTCGATCTCGGCAGTAAAGCAACCTCGGGCTTGGTTAGTACTTGGATGGGTGACCGCCTAGGAATACCAAGTGTTGTAGTCATTTTTCTGTTTATACAAAGTATGCTTTGAATTGCGCATAAAGATCGTCATAACAGACTAACAAACGTCTACGGCCATACCAGGTTGAAAGCATCCGATCTCGTTCGATCTCGGCAGTTAAGCAACCTCGGGCTTGGTTAGTACTTGGATGGGTGACCGCCTAGCAATTCCAAGTGTTGTATTCATTTTACTATTTGCACAAAGTATGCTTTGAATTGCCTATAAATGTCGTCAAAACAGACTAACAAACGTCTACGGCCATACCAGGTTGAAAGCACACGATCTCGTTAGATCTCGGCAGTTAAGCAACTTCGGGCTTGGTTAGTACTTGGATGGGTGACCGCCTAGGAATACCAAGTGTTGTAGTCATTTTTCTGTTTATACAAAGTATGCTTTGAATTGCGCATAAAGATCGTCATGACAGACTAACAAACGTCTACGGCCATACCAGGTTGAAAGCACCCGATCTCGTTCGATCTCGGCAGTTAAGCAACCTCGGGCTTGGTGAGTACTTGGATGGGTGACCGCCTAGGAATACCAAGTGTTGTGGTCATTTTGCTATTTGCACAAAGTATGCTTTGAATTGCGCATAAATGTCGTCAAAACAGACTAACAAACGTCTACGGCCATACCAGGTTGAAAGCACCCGATCTCGTTCGATCTCGGCAGTTAAGCAACCTCGAGCTTGGTTAGTACTTGGATGGGTGACCGCCTAGGAATACCAAGTGTTGTAGTCATTTTTCTGTTTATACAAAGTATGCTTTGAATTGCGCATAAAGATCGTCATAACAGACTAACAAACGTCTACGGCCATACCAGGTTGAAAGCACCCGATCTCGTTCGATCTCGGCAGTTAAGCAACCTCGGGCTTGGTTAGTACTTGGATGGGTGACCGCCTAGGAATACCAAGTGTTGTAGTCATTTTTCTGTTTACCCAAAGTTATGCTTTGAATTGCGCATAAATGTCGTCAAAACAGACTAACAAACGTCTACGGCCATACCAGGTTGAAAGCACCCGATCTCGTTCGATCTCGGCAGTTAAGCAACCTCGGGCTTGGTTAGTACTTGGATGGGTGACCGCCTAGGAATACCAAGTGTTGTGGTCATTTTTCTGTTTACCCAAAGTTATGCTTTGAATTGCGCATAAATGTCGTCAAAACAGTCTAACAAACGTCTACGGCCATACCAGGTTGAAAGCACCCGATCTCGTTCGATCTCGGCAGTTAAGCAACCTCGGGCTTGGTTAGTACTTGGATGGGTGACCGCCTAGGAATACCAAGTGTTGTAGTCATTTTTCTGTTTACCCAAAGTATGCTTTGAATTGCCCATAAATGTCGTCAAAACAGTCTAACAAACGTCTACGGCCATACCAGGTTGAAAGCACCCGATCTCGTTCGATCTCGGCAGTTAAGCAACCTAGGGCTTGGTTAGTACTTGGATGGGTGACCGCCTAGGAATACCAAGTGTTGTAGTCATTTTTCTGTTTACCCAAAGTTATGCTTTGAATTGCGCATAAATGTCGTCAAAACAGTCTAACAAACGTCTACGGCCATACCAGGTTGAAAGCACCCGATCTCGTTCGATCTCGGCAGTTAAGCAACCTCGGGCTTGGTTAGTACTTGGTTGGGTGACCGCCTAGGAATACCAAGTGTTGTAGTCATTTTTCTGTTTACCCAAAGTATGCTTTGAATTGCGCATAAATGTCGTCAAAACAGACTAACAAACGTCTACGGCCATACCAGGTTGAAAGCACCCGATCTCGTTCGATCTCGGCAGTTAAGCAACCTCGGGCTTGGTTAGTACTTGGATGGGTGACCGCCTAGGAATACCAAGTGTTGTAGTCAATTTTCTGTTTATACAAAGTATGCTTTGAATGGCGCATAAAGATCGTCATAACAGACTAACAGACGTCTACGGCCATACCAGGTTGAAAGCACCCGATCTCGTTCGATCTCGGCAGTTAAGCAACCTCGTGGTTGGTTAGTACTTGGATGGGTGACCGCCTAGGAATACCAAGTGTTGTAGTCATTTTTCTGTTTATACAAAGTATGCTTTGAATGGCGCATAAAGATCGTCATAACAGACTAACAGACGTCTACGGCCATACCAGGTTGAAAGCACCCGATCTCGTTCGATCTCGGCAGTTAAGCAACCTCGTGGTTGGTTAGTACTTGGATGGGTGACCGCCTAGGAATACCAAGTGTTGTATTCATTTTACTATTTGCACAAAGTATGCTTTGAATTTCCCATGAATGTCGTCAAAACAGACTAACAAACGTCTACGGCCATACCAGGTTGAAAGCACCCGATCTCGTTCGATCTCGGCAGTTAAGCAACCTCGGGCTTGGTTAATACTTGGATGGGTGACCGCCTAGGAATACCAAGTGTTGTAGTCATTTTTCTGTTTATACAAAGTATGCTTTGAATTGCGCATAAAGATCGTCATAACAGACTAACAAACGTCTACGGCCATACCAGGTTGAAAGCACCCGATCTCGTTCGATCTCGGCAGTTAAGCAACCTCGGGCTTGGTTAGTACTTGGATGGGTGACCGCCTAGGAATACCAAGTGTTGTAGTCATTTTTCTGTTTATACAAAGTATGCTTTGAATTGCGCATAAAGATCGTCATAACAGACTAACAAACGTCTACGGCCATACCAGGTTGAACGCACCCGATCTCGTTCGATCTCGGCAGTTAAGCAACCTCGGGCTTGGTTAGTACTTGGATGGGTGACCGCCTAGGAATACCAAGTGTTGTAATCATTTTTCTGTTTACCCAAAGTATGCTTTGAATTGAGCATAAATGTCGTCAAAACAGACTAAGAAACGTGTACGGCCATACCAGGTTGAAAGCACCCGATCTCGTTCGATCTCGGCAGTTAAGCAACCTCGGGCTTGGTTAGTACTTGGATGGGTGACCGCCTAGGAATACCAAGTGTTGTAGTCATTTTTCTGTTTACCCAAAGTTATGCTTTGAATTGCGCATAAATGTCGTCAAAACAGTCTAACAAACGTCTACGGCCATACCAGGTTGAAAGCACCCGATCTCGTTCGATCTCGGCAGTTAAGCAACCACGGGCTTGGTTAGTACTTGGATGGGTGACCGCCTAGGAATACCAAGTGTTGTAGTCATTCTTCTGTTTACCCAAAGTATGCTTTCAATTGCGCATAAATGTCGTCAAAACAGTCTAACAAACGTCTACGGCCATACCAGGTTGAAAGCACCCGATCTCGTTCGATCTCGGCAGTTAACCAACCTCGGGCTTGGTTAGTACTTGGATGGGTGACCGCCTAGGAATACCAAGTGTTGTAGTCATTTTTCTGTTTACCCAAAGTTATGCTTTGAATTGCGCATAAATGTCGTCAAAACAGTCTAACAAACGTCTACGGCCATACCAGGTTGAAAGCACCCGATCTCGTTCGATCTCGGCAGTTAAGCAACCTCGGGCTTGGATAGTACTTGGATGGGTGACCGCCTAGGAATACCAAGTGTTGTAGTCATTTTTCTGTTTACCCAAAGTATGCTTTGAATTGCGCATAAATGTCGTCAAAACAGACTAACAAACTTCAAGGGCCATACTAGGTTGAAAGCACCCGATCTCGTTCGATCTCGGCAGTTAAGCAACCTCGGGCTTGGTGAGTACTTGGATGGGTGACCGCCCAGGAATACCAAGTGTTGTAGTCATTTTTCTGTTTACCCAAAGTATGCTTTGAATTGCGCGTAAATGTCGTCAAAACAGACTAACAAACGTCTACGGCCATACCAGGTTGAAAGCACCCGATCTCGTTCGATCTCGGCAGTTAAGCAACCTCGGGCTTGGTTAGTACTTGGATGGGTGACCGCCTAGGAATACCAAGTGTTGTAGTCATTTTTCTGTTTACCCAAAGTATGCTTTGAATTGAGCATAAATGTCGTCAAAACAGTCTAACAAACGTCTACGGCCATACCAGGTTGAAAGCATCCGATCTCGTTCGATCTCGGCAGTTAAGCAACCTCGGGCTTGGTGAGTACTTGGATGGGTGACCGCCTAGGAATACCAAGTGTTGTGGTCATTTTTCTGTTTACCCAAAGTATGCTTTGAATTGAGCATAAATGTCGTCAAAACAGTCTAACAAACGTCTACGGCCATACCAGGTTGAAAGCATCCGATCTCGTTCGATCTCGGCAGTTAAGCAACCTCGGGCTTGGCTAGCACTTGGATGGGTGACCGCCTAGGAATACCAAGTGTTGTAGTCATTTGTCTGTTTCCCCAAAGTTATGCTTTGAATTGCGCATAAATGTCGTCAAAACAGTCTAACAAACGTCTAAGGCCATACTAGGTTGAAAGCACCCGATCTCGTTCGATCTCGGCAGTTAAGCAACCTCGGGCTTGGTGAGTACTTGGATGGGTGACCGCCCAGGAATACCAAGTGTTGTAGTCATTTTTCTGTTTACCCAAAGTATGCTTTGAATTGCGCATAAATGTCGTCAAAATAGACTAACAAACGTCTACGGCCATACCAGGTTGAAAGCACCCGATCTCGTTCGATCTCGGCAGTTAAGCAACCTCGGGCTTGGTTGGGTGACCGCCTAGGAATACCAAGCGTTGCAGTCATTTTTCTGTTTACCCAAAGTTATGCCTTGAATTGCGCATAAATGTCGTCAGAACTGTGTTACAAACGTCTACGGCCATACCAGGTTGAAAGCACCCGATCTCGTTCGATCTCGGCAGTTAAGCAACCTCGGGCTTGGTTAGTACTTGGATGGGTGACCGCCTAGGAATACCAAGTGTTGTAGTCATTTTTCTGTTTACCCAAAGTATGCTTTGAATTGCGCATAAATGTCGTCAAAACAGACTAACAAACTTCTGCGGCCATACCAGGTTGAAAGCACCCGATCTCGTTCGATCTCGGCAGTTAAGCAACCTCGGGCTTGGTTAGTACTTGGATGGGTGACCGCCTAGGAATACGAAGTGTTGTAGTCATTTTTCTGTTTATACAAAGTATGCTTTGAATTGCGCATAAAGTTCGTCATAACAGACTAACAAACGTCTACGGCCATACCAGGTTGAAAGAACCCGATCTCGTTCGATCTCGGCAGTTAAGCAACCTCGGGCTTGGTTAGTACTTGGATGGGTGACCGCCTAGGAATACCAAGTGCTGTAGTCATTTTTCTGTTTATACAAAGTATGCTTTGAATTGCGCATAAAGATCGTCATAACAGACTAACAAACGTCTACGGCCATACCAGGTTGAAAGCACCCGATCTCGTTCGATCTCGGCAGTTAAGCAACCTCGGGCTTGGTTAGTACTTGGATGGGTGACCGCCTAGGAATACCAAGTGTTGTAGTCATTTTTCTGTTTACCCAAAGTTATGCTTTGAATTGCGCATAAATGTCGTCAAAACAGACTAACAAACGTCTACGGCCATACCAGGTTGAAAGCACCCGATCTCGTTCGATCTCGGCAGTTAAGCAACCTCGGGCTTGGTTAGTACTTGGATGGGTGACCGCCTAGGAATACCAAGTGTTGTGGTCATTTTTCTGTTTACCCAAAGTTATGCTTTGAATTGCGCATAAATGTCGTCAAAACAGTCTAACAAACGTCTACGGCCATACCAGGTTGAAAGCACCCGATCTCGTTCGATCTCGGCAGTTAAGCAACCTCGGGCTTGGTTAGTACTTGGATGGGTGACCGCCTAGGAATACCAAGTGTTGTAGTCATTTTTCTGTTTACCCAAAGTATGCTTTGAATTGCCCATAAATGTCGTCAAAACAGTCTAACAAACGTCTACGGCCATACCAGGTTGAAAGCACCCGATCTCGTTCGATCTCGGCAGTTAAGCAACCTAGGGCTTGGTTAGTACTTGGATGGGTGACCGCCTAGGAATACCAAGTGTTGTAGTAATTTTTCTGTTTACCCAAAGTTATGCTTTGAATTGCGCATAAATGTCGTCAAAACAGTCTAACAAACGTCTACGGCCATACCAGGTTGAAAGCACCCGATCTCGTTCGATCTCGGCAGTTAAGCAACCTCGGGCTTGGTTAGTACTTGGTTGGGTGACCGCCTAGGAATACCAAGTGTTGTAGTCATTTTTCTGTTTACCCAAAGTATGCTTTGAATTGCGCATAAATGTCGTCAAAACAGACTAACAAACGTCTACGGCCATACCAGGTTGAAAGCACCCGATCTCGTTCGATCTCGGCAGTTAAGCAACCTCGGGCTTGGTTAGTACTTGGATGGGTGACCGCCTAGGAATACCAAGTGTTGTAGTCTTTTTTCTGTTTATACAAAGTATGCTTTGAATGGCGCATAAAGATCGTCATAACAGACTAACAGACGTCTACGGCCATACCAGGTTGAAAGCACCCGATCTCGTTCGATCTCGGCAGTTAAGCAACCTCGTGGTTGGTTAGTACTTGGATGGGTGACCGCCTAGGAATACCAAGTGTTGTATTCATTTTACTATTTGCACAAAGTATGCTTTGAATTGCCCATGAATGTCGTCAAAACAGACTAACAAACGTCTACGGCCATACCAGGTTGAAAGCATCCGATCTCGTTCGATCTCGGCAGTTAAGCAACCTCGGGCTTGGTGAGTACTTGGATGGGTGACCGCCTAGGAATACCAAGTGTTGTGGTCATTTTTCTGTTTACCCAAAGTATGCTTTGAATTGAGCATAAATGTCGTCAAAACAGTCTAACAAACGTCTACGGCCATACCAGGTTGAAAGCATCCGATCTCGTTCGATCTCGGCAGTTAAGCAACCTCGGGCTTGGCTAGCACTTGGATGGGTGACCGCCTAGGAATACCAAGTGTTGTAGTCATTTGTCTGTTTCCCCAAAGTTATGCTTTGAATTGCGCATCAATGTCGTCAAAACAGTCTAACAAACGTCTAAGGCCATACTAGGTTGAAAGCACCCGATCTCGTTCGATCTCGGCAGTTAAGCAACCTCGGGCTTGGTTGGGTGACCGCCTAGGAATACCAAGTGTTGCAGTCATTTTTCTGTTTACCCAAAGTTATGCCTTGAATTGCGCATAAATGTCGTCAGAACTGTCTTACAAACGTCTACGGCCATACCAGGTTGAAAGCACCCGATCTCGTTCGATCTCGGCAGTTAAGCAACCTCGGGCTTGGTTAGTACTTGGATGGGTGACCGCCTAGGAATACCAAGTGTTGTAGTCATTTTTCTGTTTACCCAAAGTATGCTTTGAATTGCGCATAAATGTCGTCAAAACAGACTAACAAACTTCTGCGGCCATACCAGGTTGAAAGCACCCGATCTCGTTCGATCTCGGCAGTTAAGCAACCTCGGGCTTGGTTAGTACTTGGATGGGTGACCGCCTAGGAATACCAAGTGCTGTAGTCATTTTTCTGTTTATACAAAGTATGCTTTGAATTGCGCATAAAGTTCGTCATAACAGACTAACAAACGTCTACGGCCATACCAGGTTGCAAGAACCCGATCTCGTTCGATCTCGGCAGTTAAGCAACCTCGGGCTTGGTTAGTACTTGGATGGGTGACCGCCTAGGAATACCAAGTGCTGTAGTCATTTTTCTGTTTATACAAAGTATGCTTTGAATTGCGCATAAAGATCGTCATAACAGACTAACAAACGTCTACGGCCATACCAGGTTGAAAGCACCCGATCTCGTTCGATCTCGGCAGTTAAGCAACCTCGGGCTTGGTTAGTACTTGGATGGGTGACCGCCTAGGAATACCAAGTGTTGTAGTCATTTTTCTGTTTACCCAAAGTTATGCTTTGAATTGCGCATAAATGTCGTCAAAACAGACTAACAAACGTCTACGGCCATACCAGGTTGAAAGCACCCGATCTCGTTCGATCTCGGCAGTTAAGCAACCTCGGGCTTGGTTAGTACTTGGATGGGTGACCGCCTAGGAATACCAAGTGTTGTGGTCATTTTTCTGTTTACCCAAAGTTATGCTTTGAATTGCGCATAAATGTCGTCAAAACAGTCTAACAAACGTCTACGGCCATACCAGGTTGAAAGCACCCGATCTCGTTCGATCTCGGCAGTTAAGCAACCTCGGGCTTGGTTAGTACTTGGATGGGTGACCGCCTAGGAATACCAAGTGTTGTAGTCATTTTTCTGTTTACCCAAAGTATGCTTTGAATTGCCCATAAATGTCGTCAAAACAGTCTAACAAACGTCTACGGCCATACCAGGTTGAAAGCAACCGATCTCGTTCGATCTCGGCAGTTAAGCAACCTAGGGCTTGGTTAGTACTTGGATGGGTGACCGCCTAGGAATACCAAGTGTTGTAGTCATTTTTCTGTTTACCCAAAGTTATGCTTTGAATTGAGCATAAATGTCGTCAAAACAGTCTAACAAACGTCTACGGCCATACCAGGTTGAAAGCACCCGATCTCGTTCGATCTCGGCAGTTAAGCAACCTCGGGCTTGGTTAGTACTTGGTTGGGTGACCGCCTAGGAATACCAAGTGTTGTAGTCATTTTTCTGTTTACCCAAAGTATGCTTTGAATTGCGCATAAATGTCGTCAAAACAGACTAACAAACGTCTACGGCCATACCAGGTTGAAAGCACCCGATCTCGTTCGATCTCGGCAGTTAAGCAACCTCGGGCTTGGTTAGTACTTGGATGGGTGACCGCCTAGGAATACCAAGTGTTGTATTAATTTTGCTATTTGCACAAAGTATGCTTTGAATTGCCTATAAATGTCGTCAAAACAGACTAACAAACGTCTACGGCCATACCAGGTTGAAAGCACCCGATCTCGTTCGATCTCGGCAGTTAAGCAACCTCGGGCTTGGTTAGTACTTGGATGGGTGACCGCCTAGGAATACCAAGTGTTGTAGTCATTTTTCTGTTTATACAAAGTATGCTTTGAATTGCGCATAAAGATCGTCATAACAGACTAACAAACGTCTACGGCCATACCAGGTTGAAAGCACCCGATCTCGTTCGATCTCGGCAGTTAAGCAACCTCGGGCTTGGTTAATACTTGGATGGGTGACCGCCTAGGAATACCAAGTGTTGTAGTCATTTTTCTGTTTATACAAAGTATGCTTTGAATTGCGCATAAACATCGTCATAACAGACTAACAAACGTCTACGGCCATACCAGGTTGAAAGCACCCGATCTCGTTCGATCTCGGGAGTTAAGCAACCTCGGGCTTGGTTAGTACTTGGATGTGTGACCGCCTAGGAATACCAAGTGTTGTAGTCATTTTTCTGTTTACACAAAGTTATGCTTTGAATTGCGCATAAATGTCGTCAAAACAGTCTAACAAACGTCTACGGCCATACCAGGTTGAAAGCACCCGATCTCGTTCGATCTCGGCAGTTAAGCAACCACGGGCTTGGTTAGTACTTGGATGGGTGACCGCCTAGGAATACCAAGTGTTGTAGTCATTTTTCTGTTTACCCAAAGTATGCTTTCAATTGCGCATAAATGTCGTCAAAACAGTCTAACAAACGTCTACGGCCATACCAGGTTGAAAGCACCCGATCTCGTTCGATCTCGGCAGTTAACCAACCTCGGGCTTGGTTAGTACTTGGATGGGTGACCGCCTAGGAATACCAAGTGTTGTAGTCATTTTTCTGTTTACCCAAAGTTATGCTTTGAATTGCGCATAAATGTCGTCAAAACAGTCTAACAAACGTCTACGGCCATACCAGGTTGAAAGCACCCGATCTCGTTCGATCTCGGCAGTTAAGCAACCTCGGGCTTGGATAGTACTTGGATGGGTGACCGCCTAGGAATACCAAGTGTTGTAGTCATTTTTCTGTTTACCCAAAGTATGCTTTGAATTGCGCATAAATGTCGTCAAAACAGACTAACAAACGTCTACGGCCATACCAGGTTGAAAGCACCCGATCTCGTTCGATCTCGGCAGTTAAGCAACCTCGGGCTTGGTTAGTACTTGGATGGGTGACCGCCTAGGAATACCAAGTGTTGTAGTCATTTTTCTGTTTACCCAAAGTATGCTTTGAATTGAGCATAAATGTCGTCAAAACAGTCTAACAAACGTCTACGGCCATACCAGGTTGAAAGCATCCGATCTCGTTCGATCTCGGCAGTTAAGCAACCTCGGGCTTGGTGAGTACTTGGATGGGTGACCGCCAAGGAATACCAAGTGTTGTAGTCATTTTTCTGTTTACCCAAAGTATGCTTTGAATTGAGCATAAATGTCGTCAAAACAGTCTAACAAACGTCTACGGCCATACCAGGTTGAAAGCATCCGATCTCGTTCGATCTCGGCAGTTAAGCAACCTCGGGCTTGGTGAGTACTTGGATGGGTGACCGCCTAGGAATACCAAGTGTTGTGGTCATTTTTCTGTTTACCCAAAGTATGCTTTGAATTGAGCATAAATGTCGTCAAAACAGTCTAACAAACGTCTACGGCCATACCAGGTTGAAAGCATCCGATCTCGTTCGATCTCGGCAGTTAAGCAACCTCGGGCTTGGCTAGCACTTGGATGGGTGACCGCCTAGGAATACCAAGTGTTGTAGTCATTTGTCTGTTTCCCCAAAGTTATGCTTTGAATTGCGCATAAATGTCGTCAAAACAGTCTAACAAACGTCTAAGGCCATACTAGGTTGAAAGCACCCGATCTCGTTCGATCTCGGCAGTTAAGCAACCTCGGGCTTGTTGAGTACTTGGATGGGTGACCGCCCAGGAATACCAAGTGTTGTAGTCATTTTTCTGTTTACCCAAAGTATGCTTTGAATTGCGCATAAATGTCGTCAAAACAGACTAACAAACGTCTACGGCCATACCAGGTTGAAAGCACCCGATCTCGTTCGATCTCGGCAGTTAAGCAACCTCGGGCTTGGTTGGGTGACCGCCTAGGAATACCAAGTGTTGTAGTCATTTTTCTGTTTACCCAAAGTTATGCTTTGAATTGCGCATAAATGTCGTCAGAACTGTCTTACAAACGTCTACGGCCATACCAGGTTGAAGGCACCCGATCTCGTTCGATCTCGGCAGTTAAGCAACCTCGGGCTTGGTTAGTACTTGGATGGGTGACCGCCTAGGAATACCAAGTGTTGTAGTCATTTTTCTGTTTACCCAAAGTATGCTTTGAATTGCGCATAAATGTCGTCAAAACAGACTAACAAACTTCTGCGGCCATAGCAGGTTGAAAGCACCCGATCTCGTTCGATCTCGGCAGTTAAGCAACCTCGGGCTTGGTTAGTACTTGGATGGGTGACCGCCTAGGAATACCAAGTGCTGTAGTCATTTTTCTGTTTATATAAAGTATGCTTTGAATTGCGCATAAAGTTCGTCATAACAGACTAACAAACGTCTACGGCCATACCAGGTTGAAAGCACCCGATCTCGTTCGATCTCGGCAGTTAAGCAACCTCGGGCTTGGTTAGTACTTGGATGGGTGACCGCCTAGGAATACCAAGTGTTGTATTCATTTTACTATTTGCACAAAGTATGCTTTGAATTGCCCATAAATGTCGTCAAAACAGACTAACAAACGTCTACGGCCATACCAGGTTGAAAGCACCCGATCTCGTTCGGTCTCGGCAGTTAAGCAACCTCGGGCTTGGTTAGTACTTGGATGGGTGACCGCCTAGGAACACCAAGTGTTGTAGTCATTTTTCTGTTTACCCAAAGTATGCTTTGAATTGAGCATAAATGCCGTGAATACAGTCTAACAAACGTCTACGGCCATACCAGGTTGAAAGCACCCGATCTCGTTCGATCTCGGCAGTTAAGCAACCTCGGGCTTGGTTAGTACTTGGATGGGTGACCGCCTAGGAATACCAAGTGTTGTAGTCATTTTTCTGTTTACCCAAAGTTATGCTTTGAATTGCGCATAAATGTCGTCAAAACAGTCTAACAAACGTCTACGGCCATACCAGGTTGAAAACACCCGATCTCGTTCGATCTCGGCAGTTAAGCAACCTCGGGCTTGGTTAGTACTTGGATGGGTGACCGCCTAGGAATACCAAGTGTTGTAGTCATTTTTCTGTTTACCCAAAGTATGCTTTGAATTGCCCATAAATGTCGTCAAAACAGTCTAACAAACGTCTACGGCCATACCAGGTTGAAAGCACCCGATCTCGTTCGATCTCGGCAGTTAAGCAACCTCGGGCTTGGTTAGTACTTGGATGGGTGACCGCCTAGGAATACCAAGTGTTGTAGTCATTTTTCTGTTTACCCAAAGTTATGCTTTGAATTGCGCATAAATGTCGTCAAAACAGTCTAACAAACGTCTACGGCCATACCAGGTTGAAAGCACCCGATCTCGTTCGATCTCGGCAGTTAAGCAACCTCGGGCTTGGTTAGTACTTGGATGGGTGACCGCCTAGGCATACCAAGTGTTGTAGTCATTTTTCTGTTTACCCAAAGTATGCTTTGAATTGCCTATAAATGTCGTCAAAACAGACTAACAAACGTCTACGGCCATACCAGGTTGAAAGCACCCGATCTCGTTCCATCTCGGCAGTTAAGCAACCTCGGGCTTGGATAGTACTTGGATGGGTGACCGCCTAGGAATACCAAGTGTTGTAGTCATTTTTCTGTTTACCCAAAGTATGCTTTGAATTGCCCGTAAATGTCGTCAAAACAGTCTAACAAACGTCTACGGCCATACCAGGTTGAAAGCACCCGATCTCGTTCGATCTCGGCAGTTAAGCAACCTCGGGCTTGGTTAGTACTTGGATGGGTGACCGCCTAGGAATACCAAGTGTTGTAGTCATTTTTCTGTTTACCCAAAGTATGCTTTGAATTGCCCATAAATGTCGTCAAAACAGTCTAACAAACGTCTACGGCCATACCAGGTTGAAAGCACCCGATCTCGTTCGATCTCGGCAGTTAAGCAACCTCGGGCTTGGTTAGTACTTGGATGGGTGACCGCCTAGGAACACCAAGTGTTGTAGTCATTTTTCTGTTTACCCAAAGTATGCTTTGAATTGAGCATAAATGTCGTGAAAACAGTCTAACAAACGTCTACGGCCATACCAGGTTGAAAGCACCCGATCTCGTTCGATCTCGGCAGTTAAGCAACCTCGGGCTTGGTTAGTACTTGGATGGGTGACCGCCTAGGAATACCAAGTGTTGTAGTCATTTTTCTGTTTACCCAAAGTTATGCTTTGAATTGCGCATAAATGTCGTCAAAACAGTCTAAGAAACGTCTACGGCCATACCAGGTTGAAAACACCCGATCTCGTTCGATCTCGGCAGTTAAGCAACCTCGGGCTTGGTTAGTACTTGGATGGGTGACCGCCTAGGAATACCAAGTGTTGTAGTCATTTTTCTGTTTACCCAAAGTATGCTTTGAATTGCCCATAAATGTCGTCAAAACAGTCTAACAAACGTCTACGGCCATACCAGGTTGAAAGCACCCGATCTCGTTCGATCTCGGCAGTTAAGCAACCTCGGGCTTGGTTAGTACTTGGATGGGTGACCGCCTAGGAATACCAAGTGTTGTAGTCATTTTTCTGTTTACCCAAAGTTATGCTTTGAATTGCGCATAAATGTCGTCAAAACAGTCTAACAAACGTCTACGGCCATACCAGGTTGAAAGCACCCGATCTCGTTCGATCTCGGCAGTTAAGCAACCTCGGGCTTGGTTAGTACTTGGATGGGTGACCGCCTAGGCATACCAAGTGTTGTAGTCATTTTTCTGTTTACCCAAAGTATGCTTTGAATTGCGCATAAAGATCGTCATAACAGACTAACAAACGTCTACGGCCATACCAGGTTGAAAGCACCCGATCTCGTTCGATCTCGGCAGTTAAGCAACCTCGTGGTTGGTTAGTACTTGGATGGGTGACCGCCTAGGAATACCAAGTGTTGTATTCATTTTACTATTTGCACAAAGTATGCTTTGAATTGCCCATGAATGTCGTCAAAACAGACTAAAAAACGTCTACGGCCATACCAGGTTGAAAGCATCCGATCTCGTTCGATCTCGGAAGTTAAGCAACCTCGGGCTTGGTTAGTACTTGGATGGGTGACCGCCTAGGAATACCAAGTGTTGTATTCATTTTACTATTTGCACAAAGTATGCTTTGAATTGCCTATAAATGTCGTCAAAACAGACTAACAAACGTCTACGGCCATACCAGGTTGAAAGCACCCGATCTCGTTCGATCTCGGCAGTTAAGCAACCTCGGGCTTGGATAGTACTTGGATGGGTGACCGCCTAGGAATACCAAGTGTTGTAGTCATTTTTCTGTTTACCCAAAGTATGCTTTGAATTGCCCATAAATGTCGTCAAAACAGTCTAACAAACGTCTACGGCCATACCAGGTTGAAAGCACCCGATCTCGTTCGATCTCGGCAGTTAAGCAACCTCGGGCTTGGTTAGTACTTGGATGGGTGACCGCCTAGGAATACCAAGTGTTGTAGTCATTTTTCTGTTTACCCAAAGTATGCTTTGAATTGCCCATAAATGTCGTCAAAACAGTCTAACAAACGTCTACGGCCATACCAGGTTGAAAGCACCCGATCTCGTTCGATCTCGGCAGTTAAGCAACCTCGGGCTTGGTTAGTACTTGGATGGGTGACCGCCAAGGCATACCAAGTGTTGTAGTCATTTTTCTGTTTACCCAAAGTATGCTTTGAATTGCGCATAAAGATCGTCATAACAGACTAACAAACGTCTACGGCCATACCAGGTTGAAAGCACCCGATCTCGTTCGATCTCGGCAGTTAAGCAACCTCGTGGTTGGTTAGTACTTGGATGGGTGACCGCCTAGGAATACCAAGTGTTGTATTCATTTTACTATTTGCACAAAGTATGCTTTGAATTGCCCATGAATGTCGTCAAAACAGACTAACAAACGTCTACGGCCATACCAGGTTGAAAGCATCCGATCTCGTTCGATCTCGGCAGTTAAGCAACCTCGGGCTTGGTTAGTACTTGGATGGGTGACCGCCTAGGAATACCAAGTGTTGTATTCATTTTACTATTTGCACAAAGTATGCTTTGAATTGCCTATAAATGTCGTCAAAACAGACTAACAAACGTCTACGGCCATACCAGGTTGAAAGCACCCGATCTCGTTCGATCTCGGCAGTTAAGCAACCTCGGGCTTGGATAGTACTTGGATGGGTGACCGCCTAGGAATACCAAGCGTTGTAGTCATTTTTCTGTTTACCCAAAGTATGCTTTGAATTGCCCATAAATGTCGTCAAAACAGTCTAACAAACGTCTACGGCCATACCAGGTTGAAAGCACCCGATCTCGTTCGATCTCGTCAGTTAAGCAACCTCGGGCTTGGTTAGTACTTGGATGGGTGACCGCCTAGGAATACCAAGTGTTGTAGTCATTTTTCTGTTTACCCAAAGTTATGCTTTGAATTGCGCATAAATGTCGTCAAAACAGTCTAACAAACGTCTACGGCCATACCAGGTTGAAAGCACCCGATCTCGTTCGATCTCGGCAGTTAAGCAATCTCGGGCTTGGTTAGTACTTGGATGGGTGACCGCCTAGGCATACCAAGTGTTGTAGTCATTTTTCTGTTTACCCAAAGTATGCTTTGAATTGCGCATAAATGTCGTCAAAACAGACTAACAAACGTCTACGCCCATACCAGGTTGAAAGCACCCGATCTCGTTCGATCTCGGCAGTTAAGCAACCTCGGGCTTGGTTAGTACTTGGATGGGTGACCGCCTAGGAATACCAAGTGTTGTAGTCATTTTTCTGTTTATACAAAGTATGCTTTGAATTGCGCATAAAGATCGTCATAACAGACTAACAAACGTCTACGGCCATACCAGGTTGAAAGCACCCGATCTCGTTCGATCTCGGCAGTTAAGCAACCTAGGGCTTGGTTATTACTTGGATGGGTGACCGCCTAGGAATACCAAGTGTTGTGGTCATTTTGCTATTTGCACAAAGTATGCTTTGAATTGCTCATAAATTTCGTCAAAACACACTAACAAACGTCTACGGCCATACCAGGTTGAAAGCACCCGATCTCGTTCGATCTCGGCAGTTAAGCAACCTCGGGCTTGGTTAGTACTTGGATGGGTGACCGCCTAGGAATACCAAGTGTTGTAGTCATTTTTCTGTTTATACAAAGTATGCTTTGAATTGCGCATAAAGATCGTCATAACAGACTAACAAACGTCTACGGCCATACCAGGTTGAAAGCACCCGATCTCGTTCGATCTCGGCAGTTAAGCAACCTAGGGCTTGGTTAATACTTGGATGGGTGACCGCCTAGGAATACCAAGTGTTGTAGTCATTGTGCTATTTGCACAAAGTATGCTTTGAATTGCTCATAAATGTCGTCAAAACACACTAACAATCGTCTACGGCCATACCAGGTTGAAAGCACCCGATCTCGTTCGATCTCGGCAGTTAAGCAACCTCGGGCTTGGTTAGTACTTGGATGGGTGACCGCCTAGGAATACCAAGTGTTGTAGTCATTTTTCTGTTTATACAAAGTATGCTTTGAATTGCGCATAAAGATCATCATAACAGACTAACAAACGTCTACGGCAATACCAGGTTGAAAGCACCCGATCTCGTTCGATCTCGGCAGTTAAGCAACCTCGGGCTTGGTTAGTACTTGGATGGGTGACCGCCTAGGAATACCAAGTGTTGTAGTCATTTTTCTGTTTACCCAAAGTATGCTTTGAATTGAGCATAAATGTCGTCAAAACAGTCTAACAAACGTCTACGGCCATACCAGGTTGAAAGCACCCGATCTCGTTCGATCTCGGCAGTTAAGCAACCTCGGGCTTGGTTAGTACTTGGATGGGTGACCGCCTAGGAATACCAAGTGTTGTACTCATTTTTCTGTTTACCCAAAGTATGCTTTGTATTGCCCATAAATGTCGTCAAAACAGTCTAACAAACGTCTACGGCCATACCAGGTTGAAAGCACCCGATCTCGTTCGATCTCGGCAGTTAAGCAACCTCGGGCTTGGTTAGTACTTGGATGGGTGACCGCCTAGGAATACCAAGTGTTGTAGTCATTTTTCTGTTTACCCAAAGTTATGCTTTGAATTGCGCATAAATGTCGTCAAAACAGTCTAACAAACGTCTACGGCCATACCAGGTTGAAAGCACCCGATCTCGTTCGATCTCGGCAGTTAAGCAACCTCGGGCTTGGTTAGTACTTGGATGGGTGACCGCCTAGGCATAACAAGTGTTGTAGTCATTTTTCTGTTTACCCAAAGTATGCTTTGAATTGCGCATAAATGTCGTCAAAACAGACTAACAAACGTCTACGGCCATACCAGGTTGAAAGCACCCGATCTCGTTCGATCTCGGCAGTTAAGCAACCTCGGGCTTGGTTAGTACTTGGATGGGTGACCGCCTAGGAATACCAAGTGTTGTAGTCATTTTTCTGTTTACCCAAAGTATGCTTTGAATTGAGCATAAATGTCGTCAAAACAGTCTAACAAACGTCTACGGCCATACCAGGTTGAAAGCACCCGATCTCGTTCGATCTCGGCAGTTAAGCAACCTCGGGCTTGGTTAGTACTTGGATGGGTGACCGCCTAGGAATACCAAGTGTTGTAGTCATTTTTCTGTTTATACAAAGTATGCTTTGAATTGCGCATAAAGATCGTCATAACAGACTAACAAACGTCTACGGCCATACCAGGTTGAAAGCACCCGATCTCGTTCGATCTCGGCAGTTAAGCAACCTAGGGCTTGGTTAGTACTTGGATGGGTGACCGCCTAGGAATACCAAGTGTTGTAGTCATTTTGCTATTTGCACAAAGTATGCTTTGAATTGCTCATAAATGTCGTCAAAACACACTAACAAACGTCTACGGCCATACCAGGTTGAAAGCACCCGATCTCGTTCGATCTCGGCAGTTAAGCAACCTCGGGCTTGGTTAGTACTTGGATGGGTGACCGCCTAGGAATACCAAGTGTTGTAGTCATTTTTCTGTTTAAACAAAGTATGCTTTGAATTGCGCATAAAGATCGTCATAACAGACTAACAAACGTCTACGGCCATACCAGGTTGAAAGCACCCGATCTCGTTCGATCTCGGCAGTTAAGCAACCTCGGGCTTGGTTAGTACTTGGATGGGTGACCGCCTAGGAATACCAAGTGTTGTAGTCATTTTTCTGTTTAAACAAAGTATGCTTTGAATTGCGCATAAAGATCGTCATAACAGACTAACAAACGTCTACGGCCATACCAGGTTGAAAGCACCCGATCTCGTTCGATCTCGGCAGTTAAGCAACCTCGGGCTTGGTTAGTACTTGGATGGGTGACCGCCTAGGAATACCAAGTGTTGTAGTCATTTTTCTGTTTATACAAAGTATGCTTTGAATTGCGCATAAAGATCGTCATAACAGACTAACAAACGTCTACGGCCATACCAGGTTGAAAGCACCCGATCTCGTTCGATCTCGGCAGTTAAGCAACCTCGGGCTTGGTTAGTACTTGGATGGGTGACCGCCTAGAAATACCAAGTGTTGTAGTCATTTTTCTGTTTAAACAAAGTATGCTTTGAATTGCGCATAAAGATCGTCATAACAGACTAACAAACGTCTACGGCCATACCAGGTTGAAAGCACCCGATCTCGTTCGATCTCGGCAGTTAAGCAACCTCGGGCTTGGTTAGTACTTGGATGGGTGACCGCCTAGGAATACCAAGTGTTGTAGTCATTTTTCTGTTTAAACAAAGTATGCTTTGAATTGCGCATAAAGATCGTCATAACAGACTAACAAACGTCTACGGCCATACCAGGTTGAAAGCACCCGATCTCGTTCGATCTCGGCAGTTAAGCAACCTCGGGCTTGGTTAGTACTTGGATGGGTGACCGCCTAGGAATACCAAGTGTTGTAGTCATTTTTCTGTTTCCCCAAACTATGCTTTGAATTGAGCATAAATGTCGTCAAAACAGTCTAACAAACGTCTACGGCCATACCAGGTTGAAAGCACCCGATCTCGTTCGATCTCGGCAGTTAAGCAACCTCGGGCTTGGTTAGTACTTGGGTGGGTGACCGCCTAGGAATACCAAGTGTTGTAGTCATTTTTCTGTTTATACAAAGTATGCTTTGAATTGCGCATAAAGATCGTCATAACAGACTAACAAACGTCTACGGCCATACCAGGTTGAAAGCACCCGATCTCGTTCGATCTCGGCAGTTAAGCAACCTCGGGCTTGGTTAGTACTTGGATGGGTGACCGCCTAGGAATACCAAGTGTTGTAGTCATTTTTCTGTTTACCCAAAGTATGCTTTGAATTGAGCATAAATGTCGTCAAAACAGTCTAACAAACGTCTACGGCCATACCAGGTTGAAAGCACCCGATCTCGTTCGATCTCGGCAGTTAAGCAACCTCGGGCTTGGTTAGTACTTGGATGGGTGACCGCCTAGGAATACTAAGTGTTGTAGTCATTTTTCTGTTTACCCAAAGTATGCTTTGAATTGAGCATAAATGTCGTCAAAACAGTCTAACAAACGTCTACGGCCATACCAGGTTGAAAGCACCCGATCTCGTTCGATCTCGGCAGTTAAGCAACCTCGGGCTTGGTTAGTACTTGGATGGGTGACCGCCTAGGAATACCAAGTGTTGTAGTCATTTTTCTGTTTACCCAAAGTATGCTTTGAATTGCGCATAAATGTCGTCAAAACAGACTAACAAACGTCTACGGCCATACCAGGTTGAAAGCACCCGATCTCGTTCGATCTCGGCAGTTAAGCAACCTCGGGATTGGTTAGTACTTGGATGGGTGACCGCCTAGGAATACCAAGTGTTGTAGTCATTTTTCTGTTTATACAAAGTATGCTTTGAATTGCGCATAAAGATCGTCATAACAGACTAACAAACGTCTACGGCCATACCAGGTTGAAAGCACCCGATCTCGTTCGATCTCGGCAGTTAAGCAACCTCGGGCTTGGTTAGTACTTGGATGGGTGACCGCCTAGGAATACCAAGTGTTGTAGTCATTTTTCTGTTTATACAAAGTATGCTTTGAATTGCGCATAAAGATCGTCATAACAGACTAACAAACGTCTACGGCCATACCAGGTTGAAAGCAACCGATCTCGTTCGATCTCGGCAGTTAAGCAACCTCGGGCTTGGTTAGTACTTGGATGGGTGACCGCCTAGGAATACCAAGTGCTGTAGTCATTTTTCTGTTTACCCAAAGTATGCTTTGAATTGAGCATACATGTCGTCAAAACAGTCTAACAAACGTCTACGGCCATACCAGGTTGAAAGAACCCGATCTCGTTCGATCTCGGCAGTTAAGCAACCTCGGGCTTGGTTAGTACTTGGATGGGTGACCGCCTAGGAATACCAAGTGTTGTAGTCATTTTTCTGTTTACCCAAAGTATGCTTTGAATTGCGCATAAATGTCGTCAAAACAGACTAACAAACGTCTACGGCCATACCAGGTTGAAAGCACCCGATCTCGTTCGATCTCGGCAGTTAAGCAACCTCGGGCTTGGTTAGTACTTGGATGGGTGACCGCCTAGGAATACCAAGTGTTGTAGTCATTTTTCTGTTTATACAAAGTATGCTTTGAATTGCGCATAAAGATCGTCATAACAGACTAACAAACGTCTACGGCCATACCAGGTTGAAAGCACCCGATCTCGTTCGATCTCGGCAGTTAAGCAACCTCGGGCTTGGTTAGTACTTGGATGGGTGACCGCCTAGGAATACCAAGTGTTGTAGTCATTTTTCTGTTTATACAAAGTATGCTTTGAATTGCGCATAAAGATCGTCATAACAGACTAACAAACGTCTACGGCCATACCAGGTTGAAAGCACCCGATCTCGTTCGATCTCGGCAGTTAAGCAACCTCGGGCTTGGTTAGCACTTGGATGGGTGACCGCCTAGGAATACCAAGTGTTGTAGTCATTTTTCTGTTTACCCAAAGTTATGCTTTGAATTGCCCATGATTGTCGTCAAAACAGACTAACAAACGTCTACGGCCATACCAGGTTGAAAGCACCCGATCTCGTTCGATCTCGGCAGTTAAGCAACCTCGGGCTTGGTTAGTACTTGGATGGGTGACCGCCTAGGAATACCAAGTGTTGTAGTCATTTTTCTGTTTACCCAAAGTTATGCTTTGAATTGCGCATAAATGTCGTCAAAACAGTCTAACAAACGTCTACGGCCATACCAGGTTGAAAGCATCCGATCTCGTTCGATCTCGGCAGTTAAGCAACCTCGGGCTTGGTTAGTACTTGGATGGGTGACCGCCTAGGAATACCAAGTGCTGTAGTCATTTTTCTGTTTACCCAAAGTATGCTTTGAATTGCGCATAAATGTCGTCAAAACAGACTAACAAACGTCTACGGCCATACCAGGTTGAAAGCACCCGATCTCGTTCGATCTCGGCAGTTAAGCAACCTCGGGCTTGGTTAGTTCTTGGATGGGTGACCGCCTAGGAATACCAAGTGTTGTAGTCATTTTTCTGTTTATACAAAGTATGCTTTGAATTGCTCATAAAGATCGTCATAACAGACTAACAAACGTCTACGGCCATACCAGGTTGAAAGCACCCGATCTCGTTCGATCTCGGCAGTTAAGCAACCTCGTGGTTGGTTAGTACTTGGATGGGTGACCGCCTAGGAATACCAAGTGTTGTATTCATTTTACTATTTGCACAAAGTATGCTTTGAATTGCCCATGAATGTCGTCAAAACAGACTAACAAACGTCTACGGCCATACCAGGTTGAAAGCATCCGATCTCGTTCGATCTCGGCAGTTAAGCAACCTCGGGCTTGGTTAGTACTTGGATGGGTGACCGCCTAGGAATACCAAGTGTTGTATTCATTTTACTATTTGCACAAAGTATGCTTTGAATTGCCTATAAATGTCGTCAAAACAGACTAACAAACGTCTACGGCCATACCTGGTTGAAAGCACCCGATCTCGTTCGATCTCGGCAGTTAAGCAACCTCGGGCTTGGTTAGTACTTGGATGGGTGACCGCCTAGGAATACCAAGTGTTGTAGTCATTTTTCTGTTTACCCAAAGTATGCTTTGAATTGAGCATAAATGTCGTCAAAACAGTCTAACAAACGTCTACGGCCATACCAGGTTGAAAGCACCCGATCTCGTTCGATCTCGGCAGTTAAGCAACCTCGGGCTTGGTTAGTACTTGGATGGGTGACCGCCTAGGAATACCAAGTGTTGTAGTCATTTTTCTGTTTACCCAAAGTATGCTTTGAATTGAGCATAAATGTCGTCAAAACAGTCTAACAAACGTCTACGGCCATACCAGGTTGAAAGCACCCGATCTCGTTCGATCTCGGCAGTTAAGCAACCTCGGGCTTGGTTAGTACTTGGATGGGTGACCGCCTAGGAATACCAAGTGTTGTAGTCATTTTTCTGTTTACCCAAAGTATGCTTTGAATTGAGCATAAATGTCGTCAAAACAGTCTAACAAACGTCTACGGCCATACCAGGTTGAAAGCACCCGATCTCGTTCGATCTCGGCAGTTAAGCAACCTCGGGCTTGGTTAGAACTTGGATGGGTGACCGCCTAGGAATACCAAGTGTTGTAGTCATTTTTCTGTTTACCCAAAGTATGCTTTGAATTGAGCATAAATGTCGTCAAAACAGTCTAACAAACGTCTACGGCCATACCAGGTTGAAAGCACCCGATCTCGTTCGATCTCGGCAGTTAAGCAACCTCGGGCTTGGTTAGTACTTGGATGGGTGACCGCCTAGGCATACCAAGTGTTGTAGTCATTTTTCTGTTTACCCAAAGTATGCTTTGAATTGCGCATAAATGTCGTCAAAACAGACTAACAAACGTCTACGGCCATACCAGGTTGAAAGCACCCGATCTCGTTCGATCTCGGCAGTTAAGCAACCTCGGGCTTGGTTAGTACTTGGATGGGTGACCGCCTAGGAATACCAAGTGTTGTAGTCATTTTTCTGTTTATACAAAGTATGCTTTGAATTGCGCATAAAGATCGTCATAACAGACTAACAAACGTCTACGGCCATACCAGGTTGAAAGCACCTGATCTCGTTCGATCTCGGCAGTTAAGCAACCTCGGGCTTGGTTAGTACTTGGATGGGTGACCGCCTAGGAATACCAAGTGTTGTAGTCATTTTTCTGTTTATACAAAGTATGCTTTGAATTGCGCATAAAGATCGTCATAACAGACTAACAAACGTCTACGGCCATACCAGGTTGAAAGCAACCGATCTCGTTCGATCTCGGCAGTTAAGCAACCTCGGGCTTGGTTAGTACTTGGATGGGTGACCGCCTAGGAATACCAAGTGCTGTAGTCATTTTTCTGTTTACCCAAAGTATGCTTTGAATTGAGCATAAATGTCGTCAAAACAGTCTAACAAACGTCTACGGCCATACCAGGTTGAAAGCACCCGATCTCGTTCGATCTCGGCAGTTAAGCAACCTCGGGCTTGGTTAGAACTTGGATGGGTGACCGCCTAGGAATACCAAGTGTTGTAGTCATTTTTCTGTTTACCCAAAGTATGCTTTGAATTGAGCATAAATGTCGTCAAAACAGTCTAACAAACGTCTACGGCCATACCAGGTTGAAAGCACCCGATCTCGTTCGATCTCGGCAGTTAAGCAACCTCGGGCTTGGTTAGTACTTGGATGGGTGACCGCCTAGGCATACCAAGTGTTGTAGTCATTTTTCTGTTTACCCAAAGTATGCTTTGAATTGCGCATAAATGTCGTCAAAACAGACTAACAAACGTCTACGGCCATACCAGGTTGAAAGCACCCGATCTCGTTCGATCTCGGCAGTTAAGCAACCTCGGGCTTGGTTAGTACTTGGATGGGTGACCGCCTAGGAATACCAAGTGTTGTAGTCATTTTTCTGTTGATACAAAGTATGCTTTGAATTGCGCATAAAGATCGTCATAACAGACTAACAAACGTCTACGGCCATACCAGGTTGAAAGCACCCGATCTCGTTCGATCTCGGCAGTTAAGCAACCTCGGGCTTGGTTAGTACTTGGATGGGTGACCGCCTAGGAATACCAAGTGTTGTAGTCATTTTTCTGTTTATACAAAGTATGCTTTGAATTGCGCATAAAGATCGTCATAACAGACTAACAAACGTCTACGGCCATACCAGGTTGAAAGCAACCGATCTCGTTCGATCTCGGCAGTTAAGCAACCTCGGGCTTGGTTAGTACTTGGATGGGTGACCGCCTAGGAATACCAAGTGCTGTAGTCATTTTTCTGTTTACCCAAAGTATGCTTTGAATTGAGCATACATGTCGTCAAAACAGTCTAACAAACGTCTACGGCCATACCAGGTTGAAAGAACCCGATCTCGTTCGATCTCGGCAGTTAAGCAACCTCGGGCTTGGTTAGTACTTGGATGGGTGACCGCCTAGGAATACCAAGTGTTGTAGTCATTTTTCTGTTTACCCAAAGTATGCTTTGAATTGCGCATAAATGTCGTCAAAACAGACTAACAAACGTCTACGGCCATACCAGGTTGAAAGCACCCGATCTCGTTCGATCTCGGCAGTTAAGCAACCTCGGGCTTGGTTAGTACTTGGATGGGTGACCGCCTAGGAATACCAAGTGTTGTAGTCATTTTTCTGTTTATACAAAGTATGCTTTGAATTGCGCATAAAGATCGTCATAACAGACTAACAAACGTCTACGGCCATACCAGGTTGAAAGCACCCGATCTCGTTCGATCTCGGCAGTTAAGCAACCTCGGGCTTGGTTAGTACTTGGATGGGTGACCGCCTAGGAATACCAAGTGTTGTAGTCATTTTTCTGTTTATACAAAGTATGCTTTGAATTGCGCATAAAGATCGTCATAACAGACTAACAAACGTCTACGGCCATACCAGGTTGAAAGCACCCGATCTCGTTCGATCTCGGCAGTTAAGCAACCTCGGGCTTGGTTAGTACTTGGATGGGTGACCGCCTAGGAATACCAAGTGCTGTATTCATTTTTCTGTTTACCCAAAGTATGCTTTGAATTGAGCATAAATGTTGTCAAAACAGTCTAACAAACGTCTACGGCCAAACCAGGTTGAAAGCACCCGATCTCGTTCGATCTCGGCAGTTAAGCAACCTCGGGCTTGGTTAGTACTTGGATGGGTGACCGCCTAGGAATACCAAGTGCTGTATTCATTTTTCTGTTTACCCAAAGTATGCTTTGAATTGAGCATAAATGTTGTCAAAACAGTCTAACAAACGTCTACGGCCAAACCAGGTTGAAAGCACCCGATCTCGTTCGATCTCGGCAGTTAAGCAACCTCGGGCTTGGTTAGCACTTGGATGGGTGACCGCCTAGGAATACCAAGTGTTGTAGTCATTTTTCTGTTTACCCAAAGTTATGCTTTGAATTGCCCATGATTGTCGTCAAAACAGACTAACAAACGTCTACGGCCATACCAGGTTGAAAGCACCCGATCTCGTTCGATCTCGGCAGTTAAGCAACCTCGGGCTTGGTTAGTACTTGGATGGGTGACCGCCTAGGAATACCAAGTGTTGTAGTCATTTTTCTGTTTACCCAAAGTTATGCTTTGAATTGCGCATAAATGTCGTCAAAACAGTCTAACAAACGTCTACGGCCATACCAGGTTGAAAGCATCCGATCTCGTTCGATCTCGGCAGTTAAGCAACCTCGGGCTTGGTTAGTACTTGGATGGGTGACCGCCTAGGAATACCAAGTGCTGTAGTCATTTTTCTGTTTACCCAAAGTATGCTTTGAATTGCGCATAAATGTCGTCAAAACAGACTAACAAACGTCTACGGCCATACCAGGTTGAAAGCACCCGATCTCGTTCGATCTCGGCAGTTAAGCAACCTCGGGCTTGGTTAGTACTTGGATGGGTGACCGCCTAGGAATACCAAGTGTTGTAGTCATTTTTCTGTTTATACAAAGTATGCTTTGAATTGCTCATAAAGATCGTCATAACAGACTAACAAACGTCTACGGCCATACCAGGTTGAAAGCACCCGATCTCGTTCGATCTCGGCAGTTAAGCAACCTCGTGGTTGGTTAGTACTTGGATGGGTGACCGCCTAGGAATACCAAGTGTTGTATTCATTTTACTATTTGCACAAAGTATGCTTTGAATTGCCCATGAATGTCGTCAAAACAGACTAACAAACGTCTACGGCCATACCAGGTTGAAAGCATCCGATCTCGTTCGATCTCGGCAGTTAAGCAACCTCGGGCTTGGTTAGTACTTGGATGGGTGACCGCCTAGGAATACCAAGTGTTGTATTCATTTTACTATTTGCACAAAGTATGCTTTGAATTGCCTATAAATGTCGTCAAAACAGACTAACAAACGTCTACGGCCATACCAGGTTGAAAGCACCCGATCTCGTTCGATCTCGGCAGTTAAGCAACCTCGGGCTTGGTTAGTACTTGGATGGGTGACCGCCTAGGAATACCAAGTGTTGTAGTCATTTTTCTGTTTACCCAAAGTATGCTTTGAATTGAGCATAAATGTCGTCAAAACAGTCTAACAAACGTCTACGGCCATACCAGGTTGAAAGCACCCGATCTCGTTCGATCTCGGCAGTTAAGCAACCTCGGGCTTGGTTAGTACTTGGATGGGTGACCGCCTAGGAATACCAAGTGTTGTAGTCATTTTTCTGTTTATACAAAATATGCTTTGAATTGCGCATAAAGATCGTCATAACAGACTAACAAACGTCTACGGCCATACCAGGTTGAAAGCACCCGATCTCGTTCGATCTCGGCAGTTAAGCAACCTCGGGCTTGGTTAGTACTTGGATGGGTGACCGCCTAGGAATACCAAGTGTTGTAGTCATTTTTCTGTTTACCCAAAGTATGCTTTGAATTGAGCATAAATGTCGTCAAAACAGTCTAACAAACGTCTACGGCCATACCAGGTTGAAAGCACCCGATCTCGTTCGATCTCGGCAGTTAAGCAACCTCGGGCTTGGTTAGTACTTGGATGGGTGACCGCCTAGGAATACCAAGTGTTGTAGTCATTTTTCTGTTTACCCAAAGTATGCTTTGAATTGAGCATAAATGTCGTCAAAACAGTCTAACAAACGTCTACGGCCATACCAGGTTGAAAGCACCCGATCTCGTTCGATCTCGGCAGTTAAGCAACCTCGGGCTTGGTTAGAACTTGGATGGGTGACCGCCTAGGAATACCAAGTGTTGTAGTCATTTTTCTGTTTACCCAAAGTATGCTTTGAATTGAGCATAAATGTCGTCAAAACAGTCTAACAAACGTCTACGGCCATACCAGGTTGAAAGCACCCGATCTCGTTCGATCTCGGCAGTTAAGCAACCTCGGGCTTGGTTAGTACTTGGATGGGTGACCGCCTAGGCATACCAAGTGTTGTAGTCATTTTTCTGTTTACCCAAAGTATGCTTTGAATTGCGCATAAATGTCGTCAAAACAGACTAACAAACGTCTACGGCCATACCAGGTTGAAAGCACCCGATCTCGTTCGATCTCGGCAGTTAAGCAACCTCGGGCTTGGTTAGTACTTGGATGGGTGACCGCCTAGGAATACCAAGTGTTGTAGTCATTTTTCTGTTTATACAAAGTATGCTTTGAATTGCGCATAAAGATCGTCATAACAGACTAACAAACGTCTACGGCCATACCAGGTTGAAAGCACCGATCTCGTTCGATCTCGGCAGTTAAGCAACCTCGTGGTTGGTTAGTACTTGGATGGGTGACCGCCTAGGAATACCAAGTGTTGTAGTCATTTTTCTGTTTATACAAAATATGCTTTGAATTGCGCATAAAGATCGTCATAACAGACTAACAAACGTCTACGGCCATACCAGGTTGAAAGCACCCGATCTCGTTCGATCTCGGCAGTTAAGCAACCTCGGGCTTGGTTAGTACTTGGATGGGTGACCGCCTAGGAATACCAAGTGTTGTAGTCATTTTTCTGTTTACCCAAAGTATGCTTTGAATTGAGCATAAATGTCGTCAAAACAGTCTAACAAACGTCTACGGCCATACCAGGTTGAAAGCACCCGATCTCGTTCGATCTCGGCAGTTAAGCAACCTCGGGCTTGGTTAGTACTTGGATGGGTGACCGCCTAGGAATACCAAGTGTTGTAGTCATTTTTCTGTTTACCCAAAGTATGCTTTGAATTGAGCATAAATGTCGTCAAAACAGTCTAACAAACGTCTACGGCCATACCAGGTTGAAAGCACCCGATCTCGTTCGATCTCGGCAGTTAAGCAACCTCGGGCTTGGTTAGAACTTGGATGGGTGACCGCCTAGGAATACCAAGTGTTGTAGTCATTTTTCTGTTTACCCAAAGTATGCTTTGAATTGAGCATAAATGTCGTCAAAACAGTCTAACAAACGTCTACGGCCATACCAGGTTGAAAGCACCCGATCTCGTTCGATCTCGGCAGTTAAGCAACCTCGGGCTTGGTTAGTACTTGGATGGGTGACCGCCTAGGCATACCAAGTGTTGTAGTCATTTTTCTGTTTACCCAAAGTATGCTTTGAATTGCGCATAAATGTCGTCAAAACAGACTAACAAACGTCTACGGCCATACCAGGTTGAAAGCACCCGATCTCGTTCGATCTCGGCAGTTAAGCAACCTCGGGCTTGGTTAGTACTTGGATGGGTGACCGCCTAGGAATACCAAGTGTTGTAGTCATTTTTCTGTTTATACAAAGTATGCTTTGAATTGCGCATAAAGATCGTCATAACAGACTAACAAACGTCTACGGCCATACCAGGTTGAAAGCACCCGATCTCGTTCGATCTCGGCAGTTAAGCAACCTCGTGGTTGGTTAGTACTTGGATGGGTGACCGCCTAGGAATACCAAGTGTTGTATTCATTTTACTATTTGCACAAAGTATGCTTTGAATTGCCCATGAATGTCGTCAAAACAGACTGACAAACGTCTACGGCCATACCAGGTTGAAAGCATCCGATCTCGTTCGATCTCGGCAGTTAAGCAACCTCGGGCTTGGTTAGTACTTGGATGGGTGACCGCCTAGGAATACCAAGTGTTGTATTCATTTTACTATTTGCACAAAGTATGCTTTGAATTGCCTATAAATGTCGTCAAAACAGACTAACAAACGTCTACGGCCATACCAGGTTGAAAGCACCCGATCTCGTTCGATCTCGGCAGTTAAGCAACCTCGGGCTTGGTTAGTACTTGGATGGGTGACCGCCTAGGAATACCAAGTGTTGTAGTCATTTTTCTGTTTACCCAAAGTATGCTTTGAATTGAGCATAAATGTCGTCAAAACAGTCTAACAAACGTCTACGGCCATACCAGGTTGAAAGCACCCGATCTCGTTCGATCTCGGCAGTTAAGCAACCTCGGGCTTGGTTAGTACTTGGATGGGTGACCGCCTAGGAATACCAAGTGTTGTAGTCATTTTTCTGTTTATACAAAGTATGCTTTGAATTGCGCATAAAGATCGTCATAACAGACTAACAAACGTCTACGGCCATACCAGGTTGAAAGCAACCGATCTCGTTCGATCTCGGCAGTTAAGCAACCTCGGGCTTGGTTAGTACTTGGATGGGTGACCGCCTAGGAATACCAAGTGCTGTAGTCATTTTTCTGTTTACCCAAAGTATGCTTTGAATTGAGCATAAATGTCGTCAAAACAGTCTAACAAACGTCTACGGCCATACCAGGTTGAAAGCACCCGATCTCGTTCGATCTCGGCAGTTAAGCAACCTCGGGCTTGGTTAGAACTTGGATGGGTGACCGCCTAGGAATACCAAGTGTTGTAGTCATTTTTCTGTTTACCCAAAGTATGCTTTGAATTGAGCATAAATGTCGTCAAAACAGTCTAACAAACGTCTACGGCCATACCAGGTTGAAAGCACCCGATCTCGTTCGATCTCGGCAGTTAAGCAACCTCGGGCTTGGTTAGTACTTGGATGGGTGACCGCCTAGGCATACCAAGTGTTGTAGTCATTTTTCTGTTTACCCAAAGTATGCTTTGAATTGCGCATAAATGTCGTCAAAACAGACTAACAAACGTCTACGGCCATACCAGGTTGAAAGCACCCGATCTCGTTCGATCTCGGCAGTTAAGCAACCTCGGGCTTGGTTAGTACTTGGATGGGTGACCGCCTAGGAATACCAAGTGTTGTAGTCATTTTTCTGTTTATACAAAGTATGCTTTGAATTGCGCATAAAGATCGTCATAACAGACTAACAAACGTCTACGGCCATACCAGGTTGAAAGCACCCGATCTCGTTCGATCTCGGCAGTTAAGCAACCTCGGGCTTGGTTAGTACTTGGATGGGTGACCGCCTAGGAATACCAAGTGTTGTAGTCATTTTTCTGTTTATACAAAGTATGCTTTGAATTGCGCATAAAGATCGTCATAACAGACTAACAAACGTCTACGGCCATACCAGGTTGAAAGCAACCGATCTCGTTCGATCTCGGCAGTTAAGCAACCTCGGGCTTGGTTAGTACTTGGATGGGTGACCGCCTAGGAATACCAAGTGCTGTAGTCATTTTTCTGTTTACCCAAAGTATGCTTTGAATTGAGCATACATGTCGTCAAAACAGTCTAACAAACGTCTACGGCCATACCAGGTTGAAAGAACCCGATCTCGTTCGATCTCGGCAGTTAAGCAACCTCGGGCTTGGTTAGTACTTGGATGGGTGACCGCCTAGGAATACCAAGTGTTGTAGTCATTTTTCTGTTTACCCAAAGTATGCTTTGAATTGCGCATAAATGTCGTCAAAACAGACTAACAAACGTCTACGGCCATACCAGGTTGAAAGCACCCGATCTCGTTCGATCTCGGCAGTTAAGCAACCTCGGGCTTGGTTAGTACTTGGATGGGTGACCGCCTAGGAATACCAAGTGTTGTAGTCATTTTTCTGTTTATACAAAGTATGCTTTGAATTGCTCATAATGATCGTCATAACAGACTAACAAACGTCTACGGCCATACCAGGTTGAAAGCACCCGATCTCGTTCGATCTCGGCAGTTAAGCAACCTCGGGCTTGGTTAGTACTTGGATGGGTGACCGCCTAGGAATACCAAGTGTTGTAGTCATTTTTCTGTTTATACAAAGTATGCTTTGAATTGCGCATAAAGATCGTCATAACAGACTAACAAACGTCTACGGCCATACCAGGTTGAAAGCACCCGATCTCGTTCGATCTCGGCAGTTAAGCAACCTCGGGCTTGGTTAGTACTTGGATGGGTGACCGCCTAGGAATACCAAGTGCTGTAGTCATTTTTCTGTTTACCCAAAGTATGCTTTGAATTGAGCATAAATGTTGTCAAAACAGTCTAACAAACGTCTACGGCCAAACCAGGTTGAAAGCACCCGATCTCGTTCGATCTCGGCAGTTAAGCAACCTCGGGCTTGGTTAGCACTTGGATGGGTGACCGCCTAGGAATACCAAGTGTTGTAGTCATTTTTCTGTTTACCCAAAGTTATGCTTTGAATTGCCCATGATTGTCGTCAAAACAGACTAACAAACGTCTACGGCCATACCAGGTTGAAAGCACCCGATCTCGTTCGATCTCGGCAGTTAAGCAACCTCGGGCTTGGTTAGTACTTGGATGGGTGACCGCCTAGGAATACCAAGTGTTGTAGTCATTTTTCTGTTTACCCAAAGTTATGCTTTGAATTGCGCATAAATGTCGTCAAAACAGTCTAACAAACGTCTACGGCCATACCAGGTTGAAAGCATCCGATCTCGTTCGATCTCGGCAGTTAAGCAACCTCGGGCTTGGTTAGTACTTGGATGGGTGACCGCCTAGGAATACCAAGTGCTGTAGTCATTTTTCTGTTTACCCAAAGTATGCTTTGAATTGCGCATAAATGTCGTCAAAACAGACTAACAAACGTCTACGGCCATACCAGGTTGAAAGCACCCGATCTCGTTCGATCTCGGCAGTTAAGCAACCTCGGGCTTGGTTAGTACTTGGATGGGTGACCGCCTAGGAATACCAAGTGTTGTAGTCATTTTTCTGTTTATACAAAGTATGCTTTGAATTGCGCATAAAGATCGTCATAACAGACTAACAAACGTCTACGGCCATACCAGGTTGAAAGCACCCGATCTCGTTCGATCTCGGCAGTTAAGCAACCTCGGGCTTGGTTAGTACTTGGATGGGTGACCGCCTAGGAATACCAAGTGTTGTAGTCATTTTTCTGTTTATACAAAGTATGCTTTGAATTGCGCATAAAGATCGTCATAACAGACTAACAAACGTCTACGGCCATACCAGGTTGAAAGCAACCGATCTCGTTCGATCTCGGCAGTTAAGCAACCTCGGGCTTGGTTAGTACTTGGATGGGTGACCGCCTAGGAATACCAAGTGCTGTAGTCATTTTTCTGTTTACCCAAAGTATGCTTTGAATTGAGCATACATGTCGTCAAAACAGTCTAACAAACGTCTACGGCCATACCAGGTTGAAAGAACCCGATCTCGTTCGATCTCGGCAGTTAAGCAACCTCGGGCTTGGTTAGTACTTGGATGGGTGACCGCCTAGGAATACCAAGTGTTGTAGTCATTTTTCTGTTTACCCAAAGTATGCTTTGAATTGCGCATAAATGTCGTCAAAACAGACTAACAAACGTCTACGGCCATACCAGGTTGAAAGCACCCGATCTCGTTCGATCTCGGCAGTTAAGCAACCTCGGGCTTGGTTAGTACTTGGATGGGTGACCGCCTAGGAATACCAAGTGTTGTAGTCATTTTTCTGTTTATACAAAGTATGCTTTGAATTGCTCATAATGATCGTCATAACAGACTAACAAACGTCTACGGCCATACCAGGTTGAAAGCACCCGATCTCGTTCGATCTCGGCAGTTAAGCAACCTCGGGCTTGGTTAGTACTTGGATGGGTGACCGCCTAGGAATACCAAGTGTTGTAGTCATTTTTCTGTTTATACAAAGTATGCTTTGAATTGCGCATAAAGATCGTCATAACAGACTAACAAACGTCTACGGCCATACCAGGTTGAAAGCACCCGATCTCGTTCGATCTCGGCAGTTAAGCAACCTCGGGCTTGGTTAGTACTTGGATGGGTGACCGCCTAGGAATACCAAGTGCTGTAGTCATTTTTCTGTTTACCCAAAGTATGCTTTGAATTGAGCATAAATGTTGTCAAAACAGTCTAACAAACGTCTACGGCCAAACCAGGTTGAAAGCACCCGATCTCGTTCGATCTCGGCAGTTAAGCAACCTCGGGCTTGGTTAGCACTTGGATGGGTGACCGCCTAGGAATACCAAGTGTTGTAGTCATTTTTCTGTTTACCCAAAGTTATGCTTTGAATTGCCCATGATTGTCGTCAAAACAGACTAACAAACGTCTACGGCCATACCAGGTTGAAAGCACCCGATCTCGTTCGATCTCGGCAGTTAAGCAACCTCGGGCTTGGTTAGTACTTGGATGGGTGACCGCCTAGGAATACCAAGTGTTGTAGTCATTTTTCTGTTTACCCAAAGTTATGCTTTGAATTGCGCATAAATGTCGTCAAAACAGTCTAACAAACGTCTACGGCCATACCAGGTTGAAAGCATCCGATCTCGTTCGATCTCGGCAGTTAAGCAACCTCGGGCTTGGTTAGTACTTGGATGGGTGACCGCCTAGGAATACCAAGCGCTGTAGTCATTTTTCTGTTTACCCAAAGTATGCTTTGAATTGCGCATAAATGTCGTCAAAACAGACTAACAAACGTCTACGGCCATACCAGGTTGAAAGCACCCGATCTCGTTCGATCTCGGCAGTTAAGCAACCTCGGGCTTGGTTAGTACTTGGATGGGTGACCGCCTAGGAATACCAAGTGTTGTAGTCATTTTTCTGTTTATACAAAGTATGCTTTGAATTGCTCATAAAGATCGTCATAACAGACTAACAAACGTCTACGGCCATACCAGGTTGAAAGCACCCGATCTCGTTCGATCTCGGCAGTTAAGCAACCTCGTGGTTGGTTAGTACTTGGATGGGTGACCGCCTAGGAATACCAAGTGTTGTATTCATTTTACTATTTGCACAAAGTATGCTTTGAATTGCCCATGAATGTCGTCAAAACAGACTAGCAAACGTCTACGGCCATACCAGGTTGAAAGCATCCGATCTCGTTCGATCTCGGCAGTTAAGCAACCTCGGGCTTGGTTAGTACTTGGATGGGTGACCGCCTAGGAATACCAAGTGTTGTATTCATTTTACTATTTGCACAAAGTATGCTTTGAATTGCCTATAAATGTCGTCAAAACAGACTAACAAACGTCTACGGCCATACCAGGTTGAAAGCACCCGATCTCGTTCGATCTCGGCAGTTAAGCAACCTCGGGCTTGGTTAGTACTTGGATGGGTGACCGCCTAGGAATACCAAGTGTTGTAGTCATTTTTCTGTTTACCCAAAGTATGCTTTGAATTGAGCATAAATGTCGTCAAAACAGTCTAACAAACGTCTACGGCCATACCAGGTTGAAAGCACCCGATCTCGTTCGATCTCGGCAGTTAAGCAACCTCGGGCTTGGTTAGTACTTGGATGGGTGACCGCCTAGGAATACCAAGTGTTGTAGTCATTTTTCTGTTTATACAAAATATGCTTTGAATTGCGCATAAAGATCGTCATAACAGACTAACAAACGTCTACGGCCATACCAGGTTGAAAGCACCCGATCTCGTTCGATCTCGGCAGTTAAGCAACCTCGGGCTTGGTTAGTACTTGGATGGGTGACCGCCTAGGAATACCAAGTGTTGTAGTCATTTTTCTGTTTACCCAAAGTATGCTTTGAATTGAGCATAAATGTCGTCAAAACAGTCTAACAAACGTCTACGGCCATACCAGGTTGAAAGCACCCGATCTCGTTCGATCTCGGCAGTTAAGCAACCTCGGGCTTGGTTAGTACTTGGATGGGTGACCGCCTAGGAATACCAAGTGTTGTAGTCATTTTTCTGTTTACCCAAAGTATGCTTTGAATTGAGCATAAATGTCGTCAAAACAGTCTAACAAACGTCTACGGCCATACCAGGTTGAAAGCACCCGATCTCGTTCGATCTCGGCAGTTAAGCAACCTCGGGCTTGGTTAGAACTTGGATGGGTGACCGCCTAGGAATACCAAGTGTTGTAGTCATTTTTCTGTTTACCCAAAGTATGCTTTGAATTGAGCATAAATGTCGTCAAAACAGTCTAACAAACGTCTACGGCCATACCAGGTTGAAAGCACCCGATCTCGTTCGATCTCGGCAGTTAAGCAACCTCGGGCTTGGTTAGTACTTGGATGGGTGACCGCCTAGGCATACCAAGTGTTGTAGTCATTTTTCTGTTTACCCAAAGTATGCTTTGAATTGCGCATAAATGTCGTCAAAACAGACTAACAAACGTCTACGGCCATACCAGGTTGAAAGCACCCGATCTCGTTCGATCTCGGCAGTTAAGCAACCTCGGGCTTGGTTAGTACTTGGATGGGTGACCGCCTAGGAATACCAAGTGTTGTAGTCATTTTTCTGTTTATACAAAGTATGCTTTGAATTGCGCATAAAGATCGTCATAACAGACTAACAAACGTCTACGGCCATACCAGGTTGAAAGCACCCGATCTCGTTCGATCTCGGCAGTTAAGCAACCTCGTGGTTGGTTAGTACTTGGATGGGTGACCGCCTAGGAATACCAAGTGTTGTAGTCATTTTTCTGTTTATACAAAATATGCTTTGAATTGCGCATAAAGATCGTCATAACAGACTAACAAACGTCTACGGCCATACCAGGTTGAAAGCACCCGATCTCGTTCGATCTCGGCAGTTAAGCAACCTCGGGCTTGGTTAGTACTTGGATGGGTGACCGCCTAGGAATACCAAGTGTTGTAGTCATTTTTCTGTTTACCCAAAGTATGCTTTGAATTGAGCATAAATGTCGTCAAAACAGTCTAACAAACGTCTACGGCCATACCAGGTTGAAAGCACCCGATCTCGTTCGATCTCGGCAGTTAAGCAACCTCGGGCTTGGTTAGTACTTGGATGGGTGACCGCCTAGGAATACCAAGTGTTGTAGTCATTTTTCTGTTTACCCAAAGTATGCTTTGAATTGAGCATAAATGTCGTCAAAACAGTCTAACAAACGTCTACGGCCATACCAGGTTGAAAGCACCCGATCTCGTTCGATCTCGGCAGTTAAGCAACCTCGGGCTTGGTTAGAACTTGGATGGGTGACCGCCTAGGAATACCAAGTGTTGTAGTCATTTTTCTGTTTACCCAAAGTATGCTTTGAATTGAGCATAAATGTCGTCAAAACAGTCTAACAAACGTCTACGGCCATACCAGGTTGAAAGCACCCGATCTCGTTCGATCTCGGCAGTTAAGCAACCTCGGGCTTGGTTAGTACTTGGATGGGTGACCGCCTAGGAATACCAAGTGTTGTAGTCATTTTTCTGTTTATACAAAGTATGCTTTGAATTGCGCATAAATGTCGTCAAAACAGACTAACAAACGTCTACGGCCATACCAGGTTGAAAGCACCCGATCTCGTTCGATCTCGGCAGTTAAGCAACCTCGTGGTTGGTTAGTACTTGGATGGGTGACCGCCTAGGAATACCAAGTGTTGTATTCATTTTACTATTTGCACAAAGTATGCTTTGAATTGCCCATGAATGTCGTCAAAACAGACTGACAAACGTCTACGGCCATACCAGGTTGAAAGCATCCGATCTCGTTCGATCTCGGCAGTTAAGCAACCTCGGGCTTGGTTAGTACTTGGATGGGTGACCGCCTAGGAATACCAAGTGTTGTATTCATTTTACTATTTGCACAAAGTATGCTTTGAATTGCCTATAAATGTCGTCAAAACAGACTAACAAACGTCTACGGCCATACCAGGTTGAAAGCACCCGATCTCGTTCGATCTCGGCAGTTAAGCAACCTCGGGCTTGGTTAGTACTTGGATGGGTGACCGCCTAGGAATACCAAGTGTTGTAGTCATTTTTCTGTTTACCCAAAGTATGCTTTGAATTGAGCATAAATGTCGTCAAAACAGTCTAACAAACGTCTACGGCCATACCAGGTTGAAAGCACCCGATCTCGTTCGATCTCGGCAGTTAAGCAACCTCGGGCTTGGTTAGTACTTGGATGGGTGACCGCCTAGGAATACCAAGTGTTGTAGTCATTTTTCTGTTTATACAAAATATGCTTTGAATTGCGCATAAAGATCGTCATAACAGACTAACAAACGTCTACGGCCATACCAGGTTGAAAGCACCCGATCTCGTTCGATCTCGGCAGTTAAGCAACCTCGGGCTTGGTTAGTACTTGGATGGGTGACCGCCTAGGAATACCAAGTGTTGTAGTCATTTTTCTGTTTACCCAAAGTATGCTTTGAATTGAGCATAAATGTCGTCAAAACAGTCTAACAAACGTCTACGGCCATACCAGGTTGAAAGCACCCGATCTCGTTCGATCTCGGCAGTTAAGCAACCTCGGGCTTGGTTAGTACTTGGATGGGTGACCGCCTAGGAATACCAAGTGTTGTAGTCATTTTTCTGTTTACCCAAAGTATGCTTTGAATTGAGCATAAATGTCGTCAAAACAGTCTAACAAACGTCTACGGCCATACCAGGTTGAAAGCACCCGATCTCGTTCGATCTCGGCAGTTAAGCAACCTCGGGCTTGGTTAGAACTTGGATGGGTGACCGCCTAGGAATACCAAGTGTTGTAGTCATTTTTCTGTTTACCCAAAGTATGCTTTGAATTGAGCATAAATGTCGTCAAAACAGTCTAACAAACGTCTACGGCCATACCAGGTTGAAAGCACCCGATCTCGTTCGATCTCGGCAGTTAAGCAACCTCGGGCTTGGTTAGTACTTGGATGGGTGACCGCCTAGGCATACCAAGTGTTGTAGTCATTTTTCTGTTTACCCAAAGTATGCTTTGAATTGCGCATAAATGTCGTCAAAACAGACTAACAAACGTCTACGGCCATACCAGGTTGAAAGCACCCGATCTCGTTCGATCTCGGCAGTTAAGCAACCTCGGGCTTGGTTAGTACTTGGATGGGTGACCGCCTAGGAATACCAAGTGTTGTAGTCATTTTTCTGTTTATACAAAGTATGCTTTGAATTGCGCATAAAGATCTTCATAACAGACTAACAAACGTCTACGGCCATACCAGGTTGAAAGCACCCGATCTCGTTCGATCTCGGCAGTTAAGCAACCTCGTGGTTGGTTAGTACTTGGATGGGTGACCGCCTAGGAATACCAAGTGTTGTAGTCATTTTTCTGTTTATACAAAATATGCTTTGAATTGCGCATAAAGATCGTCATAACAGACTAACAAACGTCTACGGCCATACCAGGTTGAAAGCACCCGATCTCGTTCGATCTCGGCAGTTAAGCAACCTCGGGCTTGGTTAGTACTTGGATGGGTGACCGCCTAGGAATACCAAGTGTTGTAGTCATTTTTCTGTTTACCCAAAGTATGCTTTGAATTGAGCATAAATGTCGTCAAAACAGTCTAACAAACGTCTACGGCCATACCAGGTTGAAAGCACCCGATCTCGTTCGATCTCGGCAGTTAAGCAACCTCGGGCTTGGTTAGTACTTGGATGGGTGACCGCCTAGGAATGCCAAGTGTTGTAGTCATTTTTCTGTTTACCCAAAGTATGCTTTGAATTGAGCATAAATGTCGTCAAAACAGTCTAACAAACGTCTACGGCCATACCAGGTTGAAAGCACCCGATCTCGTTCGATCTCGGCAGTTAAGCAACCTCGGGCTTGGTTAGTACTTGGATGGGTGACCGCCTAGGAATACCAAGTGTTGTAGTCATTTTTCTGTTTATACAAAATATGCTTTGAATTGCGCATAAAGATCGTCATAACAGACTAACAAACGTCTACGGCCATACCAGGTTGAAAGCACCCGATCTCGTTCGATCTCGGCAGTTAAGCAACCTCGGGCTTGGTTAGTACTTGGATGGGTGACCGCCTAGGAATACCAAGTGTTGTAGTCATTTTTCTGTTTACCCAAAGTATGCTTTGAATTGAGCATAAATGTCGTCAAAACAGTCTAACAAACGTCTACGGCCATACCAGGTTGAAAGCACCCGATCTCGTTCGATCTCGGCAGTTAAGCAACCTCGGGCTTGGTTAGTACTTGGATGGGTGACCGCCTAGGAATACCAAGTGTTGTAGTCATTTTTCTGTTTACCCAAAGTATGCTTTGAATTGAGCATAAATGTCGTCAAAACAGTCTAACAAACGTCTACGGCCATACCAGGTTGAAAGCACCCGATCTCGTTCGATCTCGGCAGTTAAGCAACCTCGGGCTTGGTTAGAACTTGGATGGGTGACCGCCTAGGAATACCAAGTGTTGTAGTCATTTTTCTGTTTACCCAAAGTATGCTTTGAATTGAGCATAAATGTCGTCAAAACAGTCTAACAAACGTCTACGGCCATACCAGGTTGAAAGCACCCGATCTCGTTCGATCTCGGCAGTTAAGCAACCTCGGGCTTGGTTAGTACTTGGATGGGTGACCGCCTAGGCATACCAAGTGTTGTAGTCATTTTTCTGTTTACCCAAAGTATGCTTTGAATTGCGCATAAATGTCGTCAAAACAGACTAACAAACGTCTACGGCCATACCAGGTTGAAAGCACCCGATCTCGTTCGATCTCGGCAGTTAAGCAACCTCGGGCTTGGTTAGTACTTGGATGGGTGACCGCCTAGGAATACCAAGTGTTGTAGTCATTTTTCTGTTTATACAAAGTATGCTTTGAATTGCGCATAAAGATCGTCATAACAGACTAACAAACGTCTACGGCCATACCAGGTTGAAAGCACCCGATCTCGTTCGATCTCGGCAGTTAAGCAACCTCGTGGTTGGTTAGTACTTGGATGGGTGACCGCCTAGGAATACCAAGTGTTGTAGTCATTTTTCTGTTTATACAAAATATGCTTTGAATTGCGCATAAAGATCGTCATAACAGACTAACAAACGTCTACGGCCATACCAGGTTGAAAGCACCCGATCTCGTTCGATCTCGGCAGTTAAGCAACCTCGGGCTTGGTTAGTACTTGGATGGGTGACCGCCTAGGAATACCAAGTGTTGTAGTCATTTTTCTGTTTACCCAAAGTATGCTTTGAATTGAGCATAAATGTCGTCAAAACAGTCTAACAAACGTCTACGGCCATACCAGGTTGAAAGCACCCGATCTCGTTCGATCTCGGCAGTTAAGCAACCTCGGGCTTGGTTAGTACTTGGATGGGTGACCGCCTAGGAATACCAAGTGTTGTAGTCATTTTTCTGTTTACCCAAAGTATGCTTTGAATTGAGCATAAATGTCGTCAAAACAGTCTAACAAACGTCTACGGCCATACCAGGTTGAAAGCACCCGATCTCGTTCGATCTCGGCAGTTAAGCAACCTCGGGCTTGGTTAGAACTTGGATGGGTGACCGCCTAGGAATACCAAGTGTTGTAGTCATTTTTCTGTTTACCCAAAGTATGCTTTGAATTGAGCATAAATGTCGTCAAAACAGTCTAACAAACGTCTACGGCCATACCAGGTTGAAAGCACCCGATCTCGTTCGATCTCGGCAGTTAAGCAACCTCGGGCTTGGTTAGTACTTGGATGGGTGACCGCCTAGGCATACCAAGTGTTGTAGTCATTTTTCTGTTTACCCAAAGTATGCTTTGAATTGCGCATAAATGTCGTCAAAACAGACTAACAAACGTCTACGGCCATACCAGGTTGAAAGCACCCGATCTCGTTCGATCTCGGCAGTTAAGCAACCTCGGGCTTGGTTAGTACTTGGATGGGTGACCGCCTAGGAATACCAAGTGTTGTAGTCATTTTTCTGTTTATACAAAGTATGCTTTGAATTGCGCATAAAGATCGTCATAACAGACTAACAAACGTCTACGGCCATACCAGGTTGAAAGCACCCGATCTCGTTCGATCTCGGCAGTTAAGCAACCTCGTGGTTGGTTAGTACTTGGATGGGTGACCGCCTAGGAATACCAAGTGTTGTATTCATTTTACTATTTGCACAAAGTATGCTTTGAATTGCCCATGAATGTCGTCAAAACAGACTGACAAACGTCTACGGCCATACCAGGTTGAAAGCATCCGATCTCGTTCGATCTCGGCAGTTAAGCAACCTCGGGCTTGGTTAGTACTTGGATGGGTGACCGCCTAGGAATACCAAGTGTTGTATTCATTTTACTATTTGCACAAAGTATGCTTTGAATTGCCTATAAATGTCGTCAAAACAGACTAACAAACGTCTACGGCCATACCAGGTTGAAAGCACCCGATCTCGTTCGATCTCGGCAGTTAAGCAACCTCGGGCTTGGTTAGTACTTGGATGGGTGACCGCCTAGGAATACCAAGTGTTGTAGTCATTTTTCTGTTTACCCAAATTATGCTTTGAATTGAGCATAAATGTCGTCAAAACAGTCTAACAAACGTCTACGGCCATACCAGGTTGAAAGCACCCGATCTCGTTCGATCTCGGCAGTTAAGCAACCTCGGGCTTGGTTAGTACTTGGATGGGTGACCGCCTAGGAATACCAAGTGTTGTAGTCATTTTTCTGTTTATACAAAGTATGCTTTGAATTGCGCATAAAGATCGTCATAACAGACTAACAAACGTCTACGGCCATACCAGGTTGAAAGCACCCGATCTCGTTCGATCTCGGCAGTTAAGCAACCTCGGGCTTGGTTAGTACTTGGATGGGTGACCGCCTAGAAATACCAAGTGTTGTAGTCATTTTTCTGTTTATACAAAGTATGCTTTGAATTGCGTATAAAGATCGTCATAACAGACTAACAAACGTCTACGGCCATACCAGGTTGAAAGCACCCGATCTCGTTCGATCTCGGCAGTTAAGCAACCTCGTGGTTGGTTAGTACTTGGATGGGTGACCGCCTAGGAATACCAAGTGTTGTATTCATTTTACTATTTGCACAAAGTATGCTTTGAATTGCCCATGAATGTCGTCAAAACAGACTAACAAACGTCTACGGCCATACCAGGTTGAAAGCATCCGATCTCGTTCGATCTCGGCAGTTAAGCAACCTCGGGCTTGGTTAGTACTTGGATGGGTGACCGCCTAGGAATACCAAGTGTTGTATTCATTTTTCTATTTGCACAAAGTATGCTTTGAATTGCCTATAAATGTCGTCAAAACAGACTAACAAACGTCTACGGCCATACCAGGTTGAAAGCACCCGATCTCGTTCGATCTCGGCAGTTAAGCAACCTCGGGCTTGGTTAGTACTTGGATGGGTGACCGCCTAGGAATACCAAGTGTTGTAGTCATTTTTCTGTTTACCCAAAGTATGCTTTGAATTGAGCATAAATGTCGTCAAAACAGTCTAACAAACGTCTACGGCCATACCAGGTTGAAAGCACCCGATCTCGTTCGATCTCGGCAGTTAAGCAACCTCGGGCTTGGTTAGTACTTGGATGGGTGACCGCCTAGGAATACCAAGTGTTGTAGTCATTTTTCTGTTTATACAAAGTATGCTTTGAATTGCGCATAAAGATCGTCATAACAGATTAACAAACGTCTACGGCCATACCAGGTTGAAAGCACCCGATCTCGTTCGATCTCGGCAGTTAAGGAACCTCGGGCTTCGTTAGTACTTGGATGGGTGACCGCCTAGGAATACCAAGTGTTGTAGTCATTTTTCTGTTTACCCAAAGTATGCTTTGAATTGCGCATAAATGTCGTCAAAACAGACTAACTAACGTCTACGGCCATACCAGGTTGAAAGCACCCGATCTCGTTCGATCTCGGCAGTTAAGCAACCTCGGGCTTGGTTAGTACTTGGATGGGTGACCGCCTAGGAATACCAAGTGTTGTAGTCATTTTTCTGTTTATACAAAGTATGCTTTGAATTGCGCATAAAGATCGTCATAACAGACTAACAAACGTCTACGGCCATACCAGGTTGAAAGCACCCGATCTCGTTCGATCTCGGCAGTTAAGCAACCTCGGGCTTGGTTAGTACTTGGATGGGTGACCGCCTAGGAATACCAAGTGTTGTAGTCATTTTTCTGTTTATACAAAAGATGCTTTGAATTGCGCATAAAGATCGTCATAACAGACTAACAAACGTCTACGGCCATACCAGGTTGAAAGCACCCGATCTCGTTCGATCTCGGCAGTTAAGCAACCTCGTGGTTGGTTAGTACTTGGATGGGTGACCGCCTAGGAATACCAAGTGTTGTATTCATTTTACTATTTGCACAAAGTATGCTTTGAATTGCCCATGAATGTCGTCAAAACAGACTAACAAACGTCTACGGCCATACCAGGTTGAAAGCATCCGATCTCGTTCGATCTCGGCAGTTAAGCAACCTCGGGCTTGGTTAGTACTTGGATGGGTGACCGCCTAGGAATACCAAGTGTTGTATTCATTTTTCTATTTGCACAAAGTATGCTTTGAATTGCCTATAAATGTCGTCAAAACAGACTAACAAACGTCTACGGCCATACCAGGTTGAAAGCACCCGATCTCGTTCGATCTCGGCAGTTAAGCAACCTCGGGCTTGGTTAGTACTTGGATGGGTGACCGCCTAGGAATACCAAGTGTTGTAGTCATTTTTCTGTTTACCCAAAGTATGCTTTGAATTGAGCATAAATGTCGTCAAAACAGTCTAACAAACGTCTACGGCCATACCAGGTTGAAAGCACCCGATCTCGTTCGATCTCGGCAGTTAAGCAACCTTGGGCTTGGTTAGTAATTGGATGGGTGACCGCCTAGGAATACCAAGTGTTGTAGTCATTTTTCTGTTTATACAAAGTATGCTTTGAATTGCGCATAAAGATCGTCATAACAGATTAACAAACGTCTACGGCCATACCAGGTTGAAAGCACCCGATCTCGTTCGATCTCGGCAGTTAAGGAACCTCGGGCTTGGTTAGTACTTGGATGGGTGACCGCCTAGGAATACCAAGTGTTGTAGTCATTTTTCTGTTTACCCAAAGTATGCTTTGAATTGAGCATAAATGTCGTCAAAACAGTCTAACAAACGTCTACGGCCATACCAGGTTGAAAGCACCCGATCTCGTTCGATCTCGGCAGTTAAGCAACCTCGGGCTTGGTTAGTACTTGGATGGGTGACCGCCTAGGAATACCAAGTGTTGTAGTCATTTTTCTGTTTACCCAAAGTATGCTTTGAATTGCGCATAAATGTCGTCAAAACAGACTAACAAACGTCTACGGCCATACCAGGTTGAAAGCACCCGATCTCGTTCGATCTCGGCAGTTAAGCAACCTCGGGCTTGGTTAGTACTTGGATGGGTGACCGCCTAGGAATACCAAGTGTTGTAGTCATTTTTCTGTTTATACAAAGTATGCTTTGAATTGCGCATAAAGATCGTCATAACAGACTAACAAACGACTACGGCCATACCAGGTTGAAAGCACCCGATCTCGTTCAATCTCGGCAGTTAAGCAACCTCGTGGTTGGTTAGTACTTGGATGGGTGACCGCCTAGGAATACCAAGTGTTGTATTCATTTTACTATTTGCACAAAGTATGCTTTGAATTGCCCATGAATGTCGTCAAAACAGACTAATAAACGTCTACGGCCATACCAGGTTGAAAGCATCCGATCTCGTTCGATCTCGGCAGTTAAGCAACCTCGGGCTTGGTTAGTACTTGGATGGGTGACCGCCTAGGAATACCAAGTGTTGTATTCATTTTACTATTTGCACAAAGTATGCTTTGAATTGCCTATAAATGTCGTCAAAACAGACTAACAAACGTCTACGGCCATACCAGGTTGAAAGCACCCGATCTCGTTCGATCTCGGCAGTTAAGCAACCTCGGGCTTGGTTAGTACTTGGATGGGTGACCGCCTAGGAATACCAAGTGTTGTAGTCATATTTCTGTTTACCCAAAGTATGCTTTGAATTGAGCAAAATGTCGTCAAAACAGTCTAACAAACGTCTACGGCCATACCAGGTTGAAATCACCCGATCTCGTTCGATCTCGGCAGTTAAGCAACCTCGGGCTTGGTTAGCACTTGGATGGGTGACCGCCTAGGAATACCAAGTGTTGTAGTCATTTTTCTGTTTATACAAAGTATGCTTTGAATTGCGCATAAAGATCGTCATAACAGACTAACAAACGTCTACGGCCATACCAGGTTGAAAGCAGCCGATCTCGTTCGATCTCGGCAGTTAAGCAACCTCGGGCTTGGTTAGTACTTGGATGGGTGACCGCCTAGGAATACCAAGTGTTGTAGTCATTTTTCTGTTTATACAAAGTATGCTTTGAATTGCGCATAAAGATCGTCATAACAGACTAACAAACGTCTACGGCCATACCAGGTTGAAAGCACCCGATCTCGTTCGATCTCGGCAGTTAAGCAACCTCGGGCTTGGTTAGTACTTGGATGGGTGACCGCCTAGGAATACCAAGTGTTGTAGTCATTTTTCTGTTTACCCAAAGTTATGCTTTGAATTGCCCATGATTGTCGTCAAAACAGACAAACAAACGTCTACGGCCATACCAGGTTGAAAGCACCCGATCTCGTTCGATCTCGGCAGTTAAGCAACCTCGGGCTTGGTTAGTACTTGGATGGGTGACCGCCTAGGAATACCAAGTGTTGTAGTCATTTTTCTGTTTACCCAAAGTTATGCTTTGAATTGCGCATAAATGTCGTCAAAACAGTCTAACAAACGTCTACGGCCATACCAGGTTGAAAGCACCCGATCTCGTTCGATCTCGGCAGTTAAGCAACCTCGGGCTTGGTTAGTACTTGGATGGGTGACCGCCTAGGCATACCAAGTGTTGTAGTCATTTTTCTGTTTACCCAAAGTATGCTTTGAATTGCGCATAAATGTCGTCAAAACAGACTAACAAACGTCTACGGCCATACCAGGTTGAAAGCACCCGATCTCGTTCGATCTCGGCAGTTAAGCAACCTCGGTCTTGGTTAGTACTTGGATGGGTGACCGCCTAGGAATACCAAGTGTTGTAGTCATTTTTCTGTTTATACAAAGTATGCTTTGAATTGCGCATAAAGATCGTCATAACAGACTAACAAACGTCTACGGCCATACCAGGTTGAAAGCACCCGATCTCGTTCGATCTCGGCAGTTAAGCAACCTCGTGGTTGGTTAGTACTTGGATGGGTGACCGCCTAGGAATACCAAGTGTTGTGTTCATTTTACCATTTGCACAAAGTATGCTTTGAATTGCGCATAAATGTCGTCAAAACAGACTAACAAACGTCTACGGCCATACCAGGTTGAAAGCATCCGATCTCGTTCGATCTCGGCAGTTAAGCAACCTCGGGCTTGGTTAGTACTTGGATGGGTGACCGCCTAGGAATACCAAGTGTTGTATTCATTTTACTATTTGCACAAAGTATGCTTTGAATTGCCTATAAATGTCGTCAAAACAGACTAACAAACGTCTACGCCATACCAGGTTGAAAGCACCCGATCTCGTTCGATCTCGGCAGTTAAGCAACCTAGGGCTTGGTTAGTACTTGGATGGGTGACCGCCTAGGAATACCAAGTGTTGTGGTCATTTTGCTATTTGCACAAAGTATGCTTTGAATTGCTCATAAATTTCGTCAAAACACACTAACAAACGTCTACGGCCATACCAGGTTGAAAGCACCCGATCTCGTTCGATCTCGGCAGTTAAGCAACCTCGGGCTTGGTTAGTACTTGGATGGGTGACCGCCTAGGAATACCAAGTGTTGTAGTCATTTTTCTGTTTATACAAAGTATGCTTTGAATTGCGCATAAAGATCGTCATAACAGACTAACAAACGTCTACGGCCATGCCAGGTTGAAAGCACCCGATCTCGTTCGATCTCGGCAGTTAAGCAACCTAGGGCTTGGTTAGTACTTGGATGGGTGACCGCCTAGGAATACCAAGTGTTGTAGTCATTTTGCTATTTGCACAAAGTATGCTTTGAATTGCTCATAAATGTCGTCAAAACACACTAACAAACGTCTACGGCCATACCAGGTTGAAAGCACCCGATCTCGTTCGATCTCGGCAGTTAAGCAACCTCGGGCTTGGTTAGTACTTGGATGGGTGACCGCCTAGGAATACCAAGTGTTGTAGTCATTTTTCTGTTTATACAAAGTATGCTTTGAATTGCGCATAAAGATCGTCATAACAGACTAACAAACGTCTACGGCCATACCAGGTTGAAAGCACCCGATCTCGTTCGATCTCGGCAGTTAAGCAACCTCGGGCTTGGTTAGCACTTGGATGGGTGACCGCCTAGGAATACCAAGTGTTGTAGTCATTTTTCTGTTTATACAAAGTATGCTTTGAATTGCGCATAAAGATCGTCATAACAGACTAACAAACGTCTACGGCCATACCAGGTTGAAAGCACCCGATCTCGTTCGATCTCGGCAGTTAAGCAACCTCGGGCTTGGTTAGTACTTGGATGGGTGACCGCCTAGGAATACCAAGTGTTGTAGTCATTTTTCTGTTTACCCAAAGTATGCTTTGAATTGAGCATAAATGTCGTCAAAACAGTCTAACAAACGTCTACGGCCATACCAGGTTGAAAGCACCCGATCTCGTTCGATCTCGGCAGTTAAGCAACCTCGGGCTTGGTTAGTACTTGGATGGGTGACCGCCTAGGAATACCAAGTGTTGTAGTCATTTTTCTGTTTACCCAAAGTATGCTTTGAATTGAGCATAAATGTCGTCAAAACAGTCTAACAAACGTCTACGGCCATACCAGGTTGAAAGCACCCGATCTCGTTCGATCTCGGCAGTTAAGCAACCTCGGGCTTGGTTAGTACTTGGATGGGTGACCGCCTAGGAATACCAAGTGTTGTAGTCATTTTTCTGTTTACCCAAAGTATGCTTTGAATTGCGCATAAATGTCGTCAAAACAGACTAACAAACGTCTACAGCCATACCAGGTTGAAAGCACCCGATCTCGTTCGATCTCGGCAGTTAAGCAACCTCGGGCTTGGTTAGTACTTGAATGGGTGACCGCCTAGGAATACCAAGTGTTGTAGTCATTTTTCTGTTTATACAAAGTATGCTTTGAATTGCGCATAAAGATCGTCATAACAGACTAACAAACGTCTACGGCCATACCAGGTTGAAAGCACCCGATCTCGTTCGATCTCGGCAGTTAAGCAACCTCGGGCTTGGTTAGTACTTGGATGGGTGACCGCCTAGGAATACCAAGTGTTGTAGTCATTTTTCTGTTTATACAAAGTATGCTTTGAATTGCGCATAAAGATCGTCATAACAGACTAACAAACGTCTACGGCCATACCAGGTTGAAAGCAACCGATCTCGTTCGATCTCGGCAGTTAAGCAACCTCGGGCTTGGTTAGTACTTGGATGGGTGACCGCCTAGGAATACCAAGTGTTGTAGTCATTTTTCTGTTTACCCAAAGTATGCTTTGAATTGCGCATAAATGTCGTCAAAACAGACTAACAAACGTCTACGGCCATACCAGGTTGAAAGCACCCGATCTCGTTCGATCTCGGCAGTTAAGCAACCTCGGGCTTGGTTAGTACTTGGATGGGTGACCGCCTAGGAATACCAAGTGTTGTAGTCATTTTTCTGTTTATACAAAGTATGCTTTGAATTGCGCATAAAGATCGTCATTACAGACTAACAAACGTCTACGGCCATACCAGGTTGAAAGCACCCGATCTCGTTCGATCTCGGCAGTTAAGCAACCTCGGGCTTGGTTAGTACTTGGATGGGTGACCGCCTAGGAATACCAAGTGTTGTAGTCATTTTTCTGTTGATACAAAGTATGCTTTGAATTGCGCATAAAGATCGTCATAACAGACTAACAAACGTCTACGGCCATACCAGGTTGAAAGCACCCGATCTCGTTCGATCTCGGCAGTTAAGCAACCTCGGGCTTGGTTAGTACTTGGATGGGTGACCGCCTAGGAATACCAAGTGTTGTAGTCATTTTTCTGTTTATACAAAGTATGCTTTGAATTGCGCATAAAGATCGTCATTACAGACTAACAAACGTCTACGGCCATACCAGGTTGAAAGCACCCGATCTCGTTCGATCTCGGCAGTTAAGCAACCTCGGGCTTGGTTAGTACTTGGATGGGTGACCGCCTAGGAATACCAAGTGTTGTAGTCATTTTTCTGTTGATACAAAGTATGCTTTGAATTGCGCATAAAGATCGTCATAACAGACTAACAAACGTCTACGGCCATACCAGGTTGAAAGCACCCGATCTCGTTCGATCTCGGCAGTTAAGCAACCTCGGGCTTGGTTAGTACTTGGATGGGTGACCGCCTAGGAATACCAAGTGCTGTAGTCATTTTTCTGTTTACCCAAAGTATGCTTTGAATTGAGCATAAATGTTGTCAAAACAGTCTAACAAACGTCTACGGCCAAACCAGGTTGAAAGCACCCGATCTCGTTCGATCTCGGCAGTTAAGCAACCTCGGGCTTGGTTAGTACTTGGATGGGTGACCGCCTAGGAATACCAAGTGTTGTAGTCATTTTTCTGTTTACCCAAAGTTATGCTTTGAATTGCCCATGATTGTCGTCAAAACAGACTAACAAACGTCTACGGCCATACCAGGTTGAAAGCACCCGATCTCGTTCGATCTCGGCAGTTAAGCAACCTCGGGCTTGGTTAGTACTTGGATGGGTGACCGCCTAGGAATACCAAGTGTTGTAGTCATTTTTCTGTTTACCCAAAGTTATGCTTTGAATTGCGCATAAATGTCGTCAAAACAGTCTAACAAACGTCTACGGCCATACCAGGTTGAAAGCACCCGATCTCGTTCGATCTCGGCAGTTAAGCAACCTCGGGCTTGGTTAGTACTTGGATGGGTGACCGCCTAGGCATACCAAGTGTTGTAGTCATTTTTCTGTTTACCCAAAGTATGCTTTGAATTGCGCATAAATGTCGTCAAAACAGACTAACAAACGTCTACGGCCATACCAGGTTGAAAGCACCCGATCTCGTTCGATCTCGGCAGTTAAGCAACCTCGGGCTTGGTTAGTACTTGGATGGGTGACCGCCTAGGAATACCAAGTGTTGTAGTCATTTTTCTGTTTATACAAAGTATGCTTTGAATTGCGCATAAAGATCGTCATAACAGACTAACAAACGTCTACGGCCATACCAGGTTGAAAGCACCCGATCTCGTTCGATCTCGGCAGTTAAGCAACCTCGTGGTTGGTTAGTACTTGGATGGGTGACCGCCTAGGAATACCAAGTGTTGTGTTCATTTTACTATTTGCACAAAGTATGCTTTGAATTGCCCATGAATGTCGTCAAAACAGACTAACAAACGTCTACGGCCATACCAGGTTGAAAGCATCCGATCTCGTTCGATCTCGGCAGTTAAGCAACCTCGGGCTTGGTTAGTACTTGGATGGGTGACCGCCTAGGAATACCAAGTGTTGTATTCATTTTACTATTTGCACAAAGTATGCTTTGAATTGCGCATAAATGTCGTCAAAACAGACTAACAAACGTCTACGGCCATACCAGGTTGAAAGCACCCGATCTCGTTCGATCTCGGCAGTTAGGCAACCTCGGGCTTGGTTAGTACTTGGATGGGTGACCGCCTAGGAATACCAAGTGCTGTAGTCATTTTTCTGTTTACCCAAACTATGCTTTGAATTGAGCATAAATGTCGTCAAAACAGTCTAACAAACGTCTACGGCCATACCAGGTTGAAAGCACCCGATCTCGTTCGATCTCGGCAGTTAAGCAACCTCGGGCTTGGTTAGTACTTGGATGGGTGACCGCCTAGGAATACCAAGTGTTGTAGTCATTTTTCTGTTTACCCAAAGTATGCTTTGAATTGCGCATAAATGTCGTCAAAACAGACTAACAAACGTCTACGGCCATACCAGGTTGAAAGCACCCGATCTCGTTCGATCTCGGCAGTTAAGCAACCTCGGGCTTGGTTAGTACTTGGATGGGTGACCGCCTAGGAATACCAAGTGTTGTAGTCATTTTGCTATTTGCACAAAGTATGCTTTGAATTGCTCATAAATGTCGTCAAAACACACTAACAAACGTCTACGGCCATACCAGGTTGAAAGCACCCGATCTCGTTCGATCTCGGCAGTTAAGCAACCTCGGGCTTGGTTAGTACTTGGATGGGTGACCGCCTAGGAATACCAAGTGTTGTAGTCATTTTTCTGTTTATACAAAGTATGCTTTGAATTGCGCATAAAGATCGTCATAACAGACTAACAAACGTCTACGGCCATACCAGGTTGAAAGCACCCGATCTCGTTCGATCTCGGCAGTTAAGCAACCTCGGGCTTGGTTAGTACTTGGATGGGTGACCGCCTAGGAATACCAAGTGTTGTAGTCATTTTTCTGTTTACCCAAAGTATGCTTTGAATTGAGCATAAATGTCGTCAAAACAGTCTAACAAACGTCTACGGCAATACCAGGTTGAAAGCACCCGATCTCGTTCGATCTCGGCAGTTAAGCAACCTCGGGCTTGGTTAGTACTTGGATGGGTGACCGCCTAGGAATACCAAGTGTTGTAGTCATTTTTCTGTTTATACAAAGTATGCTTTGAATTGCGCATAAAGATCGTCATAACAGACTAACAAACGTCTACGGCCATACCAGGTTGAAAGCACCCGATCTCGTTCGATCTCGGCAGTTAAGCAACCTCGGGCTTGGTTAGTACTTGGATGGGTGACCGCCTAGGAATACCAAGTGTTGTAGTCATTTTTCTGTTTACCCAAAGTATGCTTTGAATTGAGCATAAATGTCGTCAAAACAGTCTAACAAACGTCTACGGCCATACCAGGTTGAAAGCACCCGATCTCGTTCGATCTCGGCAGTTAGGCAACCTCGGGCTTGGTTAGTACTTGGATGGGTGACCGCCTAGGAATACCAAGTGTTGTAGTCATTTTTCTGTTTACCCAAAGTATGCTTTGAATTGAGCATAAATGTCGTCAAAACAGTCTAACAAACGTCTACGGCCATACCAGGTTGAAAGCACCCGATCTCGTTCGATCTCGGCAGTTAAGCAACCTCGGGCTTGGTTAGTACTTGGATGGGTGACCGCCTAGGAATACCAAGTGTTGTAGTCATTTTTCTGTTTACCCAAAGTATGCTTTGAATTGCGCATAAATGTCGTCAAAACAGACTAACAAACGTCTACGGCCATACCAGGTTGAAAGCACCCGATCTCGTTCGATCTCGGCAGTTAAGCAACCTCGGGCTTGGTTAGTACTTGGATGGGTGACCGCCTAGGAATACCAAGTGTTGTAGTCATTTTGCTATTTGCACAAAGTATGCTTTGAATTGCTCATAAATGTCGTCAAAACACACTAACATACGTCTACGGCCATACCAGGTTGAAAGCACCCGATCTCGTTCGATCTCGGCAGTTAAGCAACCTCGGGCTTGGTTAGTACTTGGATGGGTGACCGCCTAGGAATACCAAGTGTTGTAGTCATTTTTCTGTTTATACAAAGTATGCTTTGAATTGCGCATAAAGATCGTCATAACAGACTAACAAACGTCTACGGCCATACCAGGTTGAAAGCACCCGATCTCGTTCGATCTCGGCAGTTAAGCAACCTCGGGCTTGGTTAGTACTTGGATGGGTGACCGCCTAGGAATACCAAGTGTTGTAGTCATTTTTCTGTTTACCCAAAGTATGCTTTGAATTGAGCATAAATGTCGTCAAAACAGTCTAACAAACGTCTACGGCAATACCAGGTTGAAAGCACCCGATCTCGTTCGATCTCGGCAGTTAAGCAACCTCGGGCTTGGTTAGTACTTGGATGGGTGACCGCCTAGGAATACCAAGTGTTGTAGTCATTTTTCTGTTTATACAAAGTATGCTTTGAATTGCGCATAAAGATCGTCATAACAGACTAACAAACGTCTACGGCCATACCAGGTTGAAAGCACCCGATCTCGTTCGATCTCGGCAGTTAAGCAACCTCGGGCTTGGTTAGTACTTGGATGGGTGACCGCCTAGGAATACCAAGTGTTGTAGTCATTTTTCTGTTTACCCAAAGTATGCTTTGAATTGAGCATAAATGTCGTCAAAACAGTCTAACAAACGTCTACGGCCATACCAGGTTGAAAGCACCCGATCTCGTTCGATCTCGGCAGTTAAGCAACCTCGGGCTTGGTTAGTACTTGGATGGGTGACCGCCTAGGAATACCAAGTGTTGTAGTCATTTTTCTGTTTACCCAAAGTATGCTTTGAATTGAGCATAAATGTCGTCAAAACAGTCTAACAAACGTCTACGGCCATACCAGGTTGAAAGCACCCGATCTCGTTCGATCTCGGCAGTTAAGCAACCTCGGGCTTGGTTAGTACTTGGATGGGTGACCGCCTAGGAATACCAAGTGTTGTAGTCATTTTTCTGTTTACCCAAAGTATGCTTTGAATTGCGCATAAATGTCGTCAAAACAGACTAACAAACGTCTACGGCCATACCAGGTTGAAAGCACCCGATCTCGTTCGATCTCGGCAGTTAAGCAACCTCGGGCTTGGTTAGTACTTGGATGGGTGACCGCCTAGGAATACCAAGTGTTGTAGTCATTTTTCTGTTTATACAAAGTATGCTTTGAATTGCGCATAAAGATCGTCATAACAGACTAACAAACGTCTACGGCCATACCAGGTTGAAAGCACCCGATCTCGTTCGATCTCGGCAGTTAAGCAACCTCGGGCTTGGTTAGTACTTGGATGGGTGACCGCCTAGGAATACCAAGTGTTGTAGTCATTTTTCTGTTTATACAAAGTATGCTTTGAATTGCGCATAAAGATCGTCATAACAGACTAACAAACGTCTACGGCCATACCAGGTTGAAAGCAACCGATCTCGTTCGATCTCGGCAGTTAAGCAACCTCGGGCTTGGTTAGTACTTGGATGGGTGACCGCCTAGGAATACCAAGTGCTGTAGTCATTTTTCTGTTTACCCAAACTATGCTTTGAATTGAGCATAAATGTCGTCAAAACAGTCTAACAAACGTCTACGGCCATACCAGGTTGAAAGCACCCGATCTCGTTCGATCTCGGCAGTTAAGCAACCTCGGGCTTGGTTAGTACTTGGATGGGTGACCGCCTAGGAATACCAAGTGTTGTAGTCATTTTTCTGTTTACCCAAAGTATGCTTTGAATTGCGCATAAATGTCGTCAAAACAGACTAACAAACGTCTACGGCCATACCAGGTTGAAAGCACCCGATCTCGTTCGATCTCGGCAGTTAAGCAACCTCGGGCTTGGTTAGTACTTGGATGGGTGACCGCCTAGGAATACCAAGTGTTGTAGTCATTTTTCTGTTTATACAAAGTGTCACAAATTACGTGGTTACACATAAAGTTACGTTGTATTGTGACGTCATAGTTGATTGTGATGTGTGAAGTACTGCACAGTGGTAACGGAATCATTATTAAAAAAGTGAGCAGACTGTCAACAGCTTATTCTGCAGCAGTAAAGCCAGTTTCAAAACACGCCAATTAAACTAACCCGACAGCGTCGCCCAAGAAAAACAGTCTAGGGTCAGACGCGACATCTGGGGGCTCGTCCGGGAACACTTATTTTTTTGGCGTTAGTTTATCGAACTGAAGTCTTTGTGCAAATGCAAAATGGACAGACTGGCGGAGTTGGGAAAGCAAATGGGGCTTACTGGAGAGACGTTAATCAAGTTTGTCAACGAACAGCAAGCGCTTGAGCGTGAAGAACGACGTCTGGCGCGTGAAGAAGAACAACGTCGAATAGAGGCTGAACTGGAATTAAAACGTCTGACGCGGGAAGAAGAACAACGTCGAATAGAGGCTGAACTGGAATTAAAACGACTTGAATTGCAACTTGCCCAAACCAGAAACGGTGGTCTGGACGTTGCTGCAAGTCGGACGAAAACACCAAAGTTGCCTTCGTTTGTTGATGGAAAAGACGAGCTCGATAGTTATTTATTGCGCTTTGAACGGTTTGCGGCTAACAGCAAGTGGGACAAATCAGAGTGGGCGACTTCGCTGAGTGCGTTGCTAACCGGAAGGGCGCTGGAGGTATACTCGAGATTGTCCGATCAAGACGCCGTGGATTACGATCAACTTAAACGGGCACTTTTGCTTCGTTACGATCTAACCGAGGAGGGTTATCGGGTCAAGTTTCGCGAGTCAAAACCGGAGTCTGGAGAAAGCCCTGTACAGTTTGTCGTTCGTCTTGGAGGCTACCTTGACAAGTGGGTGAAAAGTTCAAACCACACAACTGAATGGGAAAGTGCCAGGCAGTTGTTTATCAAAGAACAGTTTCTTAAAGCTTGTTCCAAGGAAACAGCGACTTACCTTAAAGAGCAGGCGCCCAAGTCCCTGGATGATTTAACGGCCTTAGCAGAGCACTTTTTGTCTGCACACGGAAAAGAAATGTCCAATGATGACAAAAACTTCATGCGAGAGGGCGATCGAGACATGCGTGATTTCTGCACGCATTGCAAACGCCAAGGTCACAAGGTGAAGGACTGTCCGCGTAAGCAAGTTGATAGCAGAACGCCTAGACGGTGTTTCATATGTGACAAGACAGGTCACTTTGCTAAGAACTGTACTTCGCGGCCAACAAATGTTTCAGGGTCTTTGGTTATGGAGGCGAAAGCAGCGTCTCTGCCAATCACAAAAGGTTTTGTGGGAAAGCACCCTGTTATGGTTTTGCGTGACACTGGATGCACTGGTGTGCTGGTAAATAAAAGGTTTGTCGACCCCAAGGATATCGTCGAAAGGCAAGGATCTGTTACGCTTGCTGATGGACAAGTGGTGCAAACCGAAGTAGCGAAAATATTTATTGATACGCCGTATTACACGGGAACTGTAGAGGCGTTGTGCTTGCCCAGGGCACCGAATGATTTGTGTCTTGGAAATATCGAGGGTGTACGGAATGCAGATAATCCGAACCAATTCTGGTGCGAAGCAAATGCTGCTACAACTCGATCAGGAGGCAAAAAGAAGGCATTGGTTCCGTTGGTTGTTGCTGATGATAGCAAATGGTCTGTTTGTGATAGACAAGCATTTCTAAAAGCTCAAAAGAAGGACACTTCGCTTGCCAAGCTGTGGGACAGTACGGAGGAACTGGTGCGAGGTGACCGGGTGACTAAGTTTAAAGTCAAAGAAGGCCTTCTTCATAGAATGTACAAGCATCCGAAAGTTAACAACGGTGAGTGGCTAAAGCAGCTTGTTGTACCTACGACACTAAGGGAAAGAGTAATGGCAGTTGCCCATGACTCGATTATGGGAGGTCACATGGGAATAAAGAAAACGTATGATAAGATCACTACTAACTTTTATTGGCCTGGAATTGCCGGTGACGTAAGGAGGTATTGTAAGTCATGTGACATTTGTCAGAGAACTGTAAGCAAGGGGAGTGCCATGAAAGCACCCCTGCAAGCGACGCCATTAATAGGCCCTTCAGGAGAGTCGCGGTGGATATTATTGGTCCAATTCACCCAGTAAGCGACGATGGACATCGATACGTACTCACGTTAGTGGATTATGCGACCAGATATCCCGAAGCCGTAGCGTTGAAATCAATTACAACGGAGTCCGTCGCCGAAGCACTTGTAGACATGTATAGTCGTCTTGGCATACCTGATGAGGTTCTTAGCGACCTCGGTACACAGTTTGTATCTGAGTGCATGAAAGAGGTGGAACGACTCCTTATGGTCAAACACTTGGCTACGACCCCATACCACCCAATGTGTAATGGTCTGGTTGAAAAATTCAATGGTACCTTGAAACGGATGTTGAAAAGGCTTTGTTGTGATCAGCCAAAACAGTGGAACCGTTACATTAATCCACTGCTTTTCGCCTACCGCGAAGTACCACAGGAGGCGACGGGGTTTTCCCCATTCGAGTTACTCTATGGAAGAACGGTTCGGGGTCCAATGGCAATCATGAGGGAGATATGGACAAACTCCGACACGCCGTCCGATATTAAGTCGAGCTACCAGTACGTGGTCGACTTAAGGAATCGGATCGCAAACACCTTGCAGTTAGCCAAAGAAGAACTGTCAAAATCACACAGTCGGTACAAACAGTACTTTGACAGGAAAACCAAACCGCGGAGATTTAAAGAAGGCGATAAAGTTCTTCTATTGCTCCCAACCGACCACAACAAACTGTTAATGCACTGGAAAGGTCCATTTACCGTTCTCGAAAGATTTGGTACTAACGACTACGTGCTTGACATTAATGGAAAGACAAAGAAGTTCCACATAAATTTGTTAAAACAGTACATACAGAGACATGTCTCGGGTAAGGAAGGCCCAGCTGAGGAAGAAAGGTGCGGACAGGATTCCCATTCATGTGCGACCGCTCTCGTTGGAAGTGGTTTGGACCAGGTGACCTATGGAGAACAACTGGACGAGGCGCAATGCAAGCAAGCGGAACAACTCGTCCGACAGAACGAATCGGTGTTCAGCGACGATCCAGGAAGTGTGGAGTTTATTGAGCATCGAATTGAGTTGACTGACGACCATCCTGTGCGCTCCAAGGCTTATCCCGTGCCTTACCACATGCGACAGGGGCTCGAAAAGGACATTGAGGAAATGATGCGACTGGGTATAATACAGCGTTCGCGTTCCGCTTATGCTTCGCCGGTGGTCATCGTGAAGAAAAGGGATGGGACCAACAGAATTTGTATCGATTATCGCAAGTTAAACAAGCTGTCGATATTCGATCCAGAGCCGATGCCCACGGCGGAAGAGATTTTTCAGAAGCTTTCTAGAAGTAAATATTTTACGAAGATTGACCTTTCCAAAGGATACTGGCAGGTGCCAGTAGCAGCCGAAGACGTCCCCAAAACGGCGTTTGTCACCAGCGGAGGTACGTACGAGTTTCTTAAAATGCCGTTCGGTATGGTAAACTCGGGGGCAACGTTCATGAGAGCAATGCGGATGTTGCTTCGGGGCCTTGACCACGTTGATTGTTACATCGATGATATACTGCTACACACGGAAACGTGGGAGGATCACCTTGTCTCGCTAAAAGCACTTTTCGGCCGCTTAAAACAAAAAGGTGTCACCATTAAGCCGTCAAAGTGTGTAGTGGGGACTCATACTGTCGAGTTCTTGGGGCACAGTGTGTGTGATGGCAGTCTTGGATTAAACGACCGAAATGTTGAGAAAATCAAAGGAGCGAAACGGCCGGGGACGAAGAAGGAAGTTCGCTCATTTATTGGTCTTACAGGTTACTACAGAGATTTTATCCCCAACTACGCGGCTATTGCGTCACCGTTAACGGACTTAACGAAGAAAGGACAGCCGAACGCAGTTGTTTGGGGTGATGCACAGGAACGTGCGTTTGGAACCTTAAAGTGCATGTTGACAAGTCAGCCGATATTGCGCTTGCCTGATGTTCACAGAGAGTTTGTTCTGCAAACCGATGCGTCCCAAACCGGAATAGGATGTGTTCTACTGCAACAGCATGAGGGAAGACTCTACCCCGTGAGCTACGCAAGTAGGAAGTTGTCTCCCGCGGAGGCGGCATATTCGACTATTGAGAAGGAGTGCCTTGCAATCATATGGGCAGTTAAAAGGTACAGGATTTACCTTTACGGTTGCGAGTTCGTGTTGCAAACGGATCACCATTCCCTGAAGTACCTATCCTCAGCAAAATATAACAATGACCGTGTGATGCGCTGGGCGATGTATTTGCAGAGTTATCGCATTCGCTTTGAGTATATTAAGGGTTCGGAGAATGTTGGTGCCGATTTTCTTAGTAGGTCGTAACAACAACGATGGTAAAAGTTGTACGGCTTCTGTACATAAATCGCTGTGTGGTGTTTCTTTGTGTTTCGTAATTTGTTTTGTGTTAGTTCTCGAAAAACGATGTTTTCTCTTAAATAGGGGGTGATGTCACAAATTACGTGGTTACACATAAAGTTACGTTGTATTGTGACGTCATAGTTGATTGTGATGTGTGAAGTACTGCACAGTGGTAACGGAATCATTATTAAAAAAGTGAGCAGACTGTCAACAGCTTATTCTGCAGCAGTAAAGCCAGTTTCAAAACACGCCAATTAAACTAACCCGACAGCGTCGCCCAAGAAAAACAGTCTAGGGTCAGACGCGACACAAAGTATGCTTTGAATTGCGCATAAAGATCGTCATAACAGACTAACAAACGTCTACGGCCATACCAGGTTGAAAGCACCCGATCTCGTTCGATCTCGGCAGTTAAGCAACCTCGTGGTTGGTTAGTACTTGGATGGGTGACCGCCTAGGAATACCAAGTGTTGTGTTCATTTTACTATTTGCACAAAGTATGCTTTGAATTGCCCATGAATGTCGTCAAAACAGACTAACAAACGTCTACGGCCATACCAGGTTGAAAGCATCCGATCTCGTTCGATCTCGGCAGTTAAGCAACCTCGGGCTTGGTTAGTACTTGGATGGGTGACCGCCTAGGAATACCAAGTGTTGTATTCATTTTACTATTTGCACAAAGTATGCTTTGAATTGCCTATAAATGTCGTCAAAACAGACTAACAAACGTCTACGCCATACCAGGTTGAAAGCACCCGATCTCGTTCGATCTCGGCAGTTAAGCAACCTAGGGCTTGGTTAGTACTTGGATGGGTGACCGCCTAGGAATACCAAGTGTTGTGGTCATTTTGCTATTTGCACAAAGTATGCTTTGAATTGCTCATAAATTTCGTCAAAACACACTAACAAACGTCTACGGCCATACCAGGTTGAAAGCACCCGATCTCGTTCGATCTCGGCAGTTAAGCAACCTCGGGCTTGGTTAGTACTTGGATGGGTGACCGCCTAGGAATACCAAGTGTTGTAGTCATTTTTCTGTTTATACAAAGTATGCTTTGAATTGCGCATAAAGATCGTCATAACAGACTAACAAACGTCTACGGCCATACCAGGTTGAAAGCACCCGATCTCGTTCGATCTCGGCAGTTAAGCAACCTAGGGCTTGGTTAGTACTTGGATGGGTGACCGCCTAGGAATACCAAGTGTTGTAGTCATTTTGCTATTTGCACAAAGTATGCTTTGAATTGCTCATAAATGTCGTCAAAACACACTAACAAACGTCTACGGCCATACCAGGTTGAAAGCACCCGATCTCGTTCGATCTCGGCAGTTAAGCAACCTCGGGCTTGGTTAGTACTTGGATGGGTGACCGCCTAGGAATACCAAGTGTTGTAGTCATTTTTCTGTTTATACAAAGTATGCTTTGAATTGCGCATAAAGATCGTCATAACAGACTAACAAACGTCTACGGCCATACCAGGTTGAAAGCACCCGATCTCGTTCGATCTCGGCAGTTAAGCAACCTCGGGCTTGGTTAGTACTTGGATGGGTGACCGCCTAGGAATACCAAGTGTTGTAGTCATTTTTCTGTTTACCCAAAGTATGCTTTGAATTGAGCATAAATGTCGTCAAAACAGTCTAACAAACGTCTACGGCAATACCAGGTTGAAAGCACCCGATCTCGTTCGATCTCGGCAGTTAAGCAACCTCGGGCTTGGTTAGTACTTGGATGGGTGACCGCCTAGGAATACCAAGTGTTGTAGTCATTTTTCTGTTTATACAAAGTATGCTTTGAATTGCGCATAAAGATCGTCATAACAGACTAACAAACGTCTACGGCCATACCAGGTTGAAAGCACCCGATCTCGTTCGATCTCGGCAGTTAAGCAACCTCGGGCTTGGTTAGTACTTGGATGGGTGACCGCCTAGGAATACCAAGTGTTGTAGTCATTTTTCTGTTTACCCAAAGTATGCTTTGAATTGAGCATAAATGTCGTCAAAACAGTCTAACAAACGTCTACGGCCATACCAGGTTGAAAGCACCCGATCTCGTTCGATCTCGGCAGTTAAGCAACCTCGGGCTTGGTTAGTACTTGGATGGGTGACCGCCTAGGAATACCAAGTGTTGTAGTCATTTTTCTGTTTACCCAAAGTATGCTTTGAATTGAGCATAAATGTCGTCAAAACAGTCTAACAAACGTCTACGGCCATACCAGGTTGAAAGCACCCGATCTCGTTCGATCTCGGCAGTTAAGCAACCTCGGGCTTGGTTAGTACTTGGATGGGTGACCGCCTAGGAATACCAAGTGTTGTAGTCATTTTTCTGTTTACCCAAAGTATGCTTTGAATTGCGCATAAATGTCGTCAAAACAGACTAACAAACGTCTACGGCCATACCAGGTTGAAAGCACCCGATCTCGTTCGATCTCGGCAGTTAAGCAACCTCCGGCTTGGTTAGTACTTGGATGGGTGACCGCCTAGGAATACCAAGTGTTGTAGTCATTTTTCTGTTTATACAAAGTATGCTTTGAATTGCGCATAAAGATCGTCATAACAGACTAACAAACGTCTACGGCCATACCAGGTTGAAAGCACCCGATCTCGTTCGATCTCGGCAGTTAAGCAACCTCGGGCTTGGTTAGTACTTGGATGGGTGACCGCCTAGGAATACCAAGTGTTGTAGTCATTTTTCTGTTTATACAAAGTATGCTTTGAATTGCGCATAAAGATCGTCATAACAGACTAACAAACGTCTACGGCCATACCAGGTTGAAAGCAACCGATCTCGTTCGATCTCGGCAGTTAAGCAACCTCGGGCTTGGTTAGTACTTGGATGGGTGACCGCCTAGGAATACCAAGTGCTGTAGTCATTTTTCTGTTTACCCAAACTATGCTTTGAATTGAGCATAAATGTCGTCAAAACAGTCTAACAAACGTCTACGGCCATACCAGGTTGAAAGCACCCGATCTCGTTCGATCTCGGCAGTTAAGCAACCTCGGGCTTGGTTAGTACTTGGATGGGTGACCGCCTAGGAATACCAAGTGTTGTAGTCATTTTTCTGTTTACCCAAAGTATGCTTTGAATTGCGCATAAATGTCGTCAAAACAGACTAACAAACGTCTACGGCCATACCAGGTTGAAAGCACCCGATCTCGTTCGATCTCGGCAGTTAAGCAACCTCGGGCTTGGTTAGTACTTGGATGGGTGACCGCCTAGGAATACCAAGTGTTGTAGTCATTTTTCTGTTTATACAAAGTATGCTTTGAATTGCGCATAAAGATCGTCATAACAGACTAACAAACGTCTACGGCCATACCAGGTTGAAAGCACCCGATCTCGTTCGATCTCGGCAGTTAAGCAACCTCGGGCTTGGTTAGTACTTGGATGGGTGACCGCCTAGGAATACCAAGTGTTGTAGTCATTTTTCTGTTTACCCAAAGTATGCTTTGAATTGAGCATAAATGTCGTCAAAACAGTCTAACAAACGTCTACGGCAATACCAGGTTGAAAGCACCCGATCTCGTTCGATCTCGGCAGTTAAGCAACCTCGGGCTTGGTTAGTACTTGGATGGGTGACCGCCTAGGAATACCAAGTGTTGTAGTCATTTTTCTGTTTATACAAAGTATGCTTTGAATTGCGCATAAAGATCGTCATAACAGACTAACAAACGTCTACGGCCATACCAGGTTGAAAGCACCCGATCTCGTTCGATCTCGGCAGTTAAGCAACCTCGGGCTTGGTTAGTACTTGGATGGGTGACCGCCTAGGAATACCAAGTGTTGTAGTCATTTTTCTGTTTACCCAAAGTATGCTTTGAATTGAGCATAAATGTCGTCAAAACAGTCTAACAAACGTCTACGGCCATACCAGGTTGAAAGCACCCGATCTCGTTCGATCTCGGCAGTTAAGCAACCTCGGGCTTGGTTAGTACTTGGATGGGTGACCGCCTAGGAATACCAAGTGTTGTAGTCATTTTTCTGTTTACCCAAAGTATGCTTTGAATTGAGCATAAATGTCGTCAAAACAGTCTAACAAACGTCTACGGCCATACCAGGTTGAAAGCACCCGATCTCGTTCGATCTCGGCAGTTAAGCAACCTCGGGCTTGGTTAGTACTTGGATGGGTGACCGCCTAGGAATACCAAGTGTTGTAGTCATTTTTCTGTTTACCCAAAGTATGCTTTGAATTGCGCATAAATGTCGTCAAAACAGACTAACAAACGTCTACGGCCATACCAGGTTGAAAGCACCCGATCTCGTTCGATCTCGGCAGTTAAGCAACCTCGGGCTTGGTTAGTACTTGGATGGGTGACCGCCTAGGAATACCAAGTGTTGTAGTCATTTTTCTGTTTATACAAAGTATGCTTTGAATTGCGCATAAAGATCGTCATAACAGACTAACAAACGTCTACGGCCATACCAGGTTGAAAGCACCCGATCTCGTTCGATCTCGGCAGTTAAGCAACCTCGGGCTTGGTTAGTACTTGGATGGGTGACCGCCTAGGAATACCAAGTGCTGTAGTCATTTTTCTGTTTACCCAAACTATGCTTTGAATTGAGCATAAATGTCGTCAAAACAGTCTAACAAACGTCTACGGCCATACCAGGTTGAAAGCACCCGATCTCGTTCGATCTCGGCAGTTAAGCAACCTCTGGCTTGGTTAGTACTTGGATGGGTGACCGCCTAGGAATACCAAGTGTTGTAGTCATTTTTCTGTTTACCCAAAGTATGCTTTGAATTGCGCATAAATGTCGTCAAAACAGACTAACAAACGTCTACGGCCATACCAGGTTGAAAGCACCCGATCTCGTTCGATCTCGGCAGTTAAGCAACCTCGGGCTTGGTTAGTACTTGGATGGGTGACCGCCTAGGAATACCAAGTGTTGTAGTCATTTTTCTGTTTATACAAAGTATGCTTTGAATTGCGCATAAAGATCGTCATAACAGACTAACAAACGTCTACGGCCATACCAGGTTGAAAGCACCCGATCTCGTTCGATCTCGGCAGTTAAGCAACCTCGGGCTTGGTTAGTACTTGGATGGGTGACCGCCTAGGAATACCAAGTGTTGTAGTCATTTTTCTGTTTACCCAAAGTATGCTTTGAATTGAGCATAAATGTCGTCAAAACAGTCTAACAAACGTCTACGGCAATACCAGGTTGAAAGCACCCGATCTCGTTCGATCTCGGCAGTTAAGCAACCTCGGGCTTGGTTAGTACTTGGATGGGTGACCGCCTAGGAATACCAAGTGTTGTAGTCATTTTTCTGTTTATACAAAGTATGCTTTGAATTGCGCATAAAGATCGTCATAACAGACTAACAAACGTCTACGGCCATACCAGGTTGAAAGCACCCGATCTCGTTCGATCTCGGCAGTTAAGCAACCTCGGGCTTGGTTAGTACTTGGATGGGTGACCGCCTAGGAATACCAAGTGTTGTAGTCATTTTTCTGTTTACCCAAAGTATGCTTTGAATTGAGCATAAATGTCGTCAAAACAGTCTAACAAACGTCTACGGCCATACCAGGTTGAAAGCACCCGATCTCGTTCGATCTCGGCAGTTAAGCAACCTCGGGCTTGGTTAGTACTTGGATGGGTGACCGCCTAGGAATACCAAGTGTTGTAGTCATTTTTCTGTTTACCCAAAGTATGCTTTGAATTGAGCATAAATGTCGTCAAAACAGTCTAACAAACGTCTACGGCCATACCAGGTTGAAAGCACCCGATCTCGTTCGATCTCGGCAGTTAAGCAACCTCGGGCTTGGTTAGTACTTGGATGGGTGACCGCCTAGGAATACCAAGTGTTGTAGTCATTTTTCTGTTTACCCAAAGTATGCTTTGAATTGCGCATAAATGTCGTCAAAACAGACTAACAAACGTCTACGGCCATACCAGGTTGAAAGCACCCGATCTCGTTCGATCTCGGCAGTTAAGCAACCTCGGGCTTGGTTAGTACTTGGATGGGTGACCGCCTAGGAATACCAAGTGTTGTAGTCATTTTTCTGTTTATACAAAGTATGCTTTGAATTGCGCATAAAGATCGTCATAACAGACTAACAAACGTCTACGGCCATACCAGGTTGAAAGCACCCGATCTCGTTCGATCTCGGCAGTTGAGCAACCTCGGGCTTGGTTAGTACTTGGATGGGTGACCGCCTAGGAATACCAAGTGTTGTAGTCATTTTTCTGTTTATACAAAGTATGCTTTGAATTGCGCATAAAGATCGTCATAACAGACTAACAAACGTCTACGGCCATACCAGGTTGAAAGCAACCGATCTCGTTCGATCTCGGCAGTTAAGCAACCTCGGGCTTGGTTAGTACTTGGATGGGTGACCGTCTAGGAATACCAAGTGCTGTAGTCATTTTTCTGTTTACCCAAACTATGCATTGAATTGAGCATAAATGTCGTCAAAACAGTCTAACAAACGTCTACGGCCATACCAGGTTGAAAGCACCCGATCTCGTTCGATCTCGGCAGTTACGCAACCTCGGGCTTGGTTAGTACTTGGATGGGTGACCGCCTAGGAATACCAAGTGTTGTAGTCATTTTTCTGTTTACCCAAAGTATGCTTTGAATTGCGCATAAATGTCGTCAAAACAGACTAACAAACGTCTACGGCCATACCAGGTTGAAAGCACCCGATCTCGTTCGATCTCGGCAGTTAAGCAACCTCGGGCTTGGTTAGTACTTGGATGGGTGACCGCCTAGGAATACCAAGTGTTGTAGTCATTTTTCTGTTTATACAAAGTATGCTTTGAATTGCGCATAAAGATCGTCATAACAGACTAACAAACGTCTACGGCCATACCAGGTTGAAAGCACCCGATCTCGTTCGATCTCGGCAGTTAAGCAACCTCGGGCTTGGTTAGTACTTGGATGGGTGACCGCCTAGGAATACCAAGTGTTGTAGTCATTTTTCTGTTTACCCAAAGTATGCTTTGAATTGCGCATAAATGTCGTCAAAACAGACTAACAAACGTCTACGGCCATACCAGGTTGAAAGCACCCGATCTCGTTCGATCTCGGCAGTTAAGCAACCTCGGGCTTGGTTAGTACTTGGATGGGTGACCGCCTAGGAATACCAAGTGTTGTAGTCATTTTTCTGTTTATACAAAGTATGCTTTGAATTGCGCATAAAGATCGTCATAACAGACTAACAAACGTCTACGGCCATACCAGGTTGAAAGCACCCGATCTCGTTCGATCTCGGCAGTTGAGCAACCTCGGGCTTGGTTAGTACTTGGATGGGTGACCGCCTAGGAATACCAAGTGTTGTAGTCATTTTTCTGTTTATACAAAGTATGCTTTGAATTGCGCATAAAGATCGTCATAACAGACTAACAAACGTCTACGGCCATACCAGGTTGAAAGCAACCGATCTCGTTCGATCTCGGCAGTTAAGCAACCTCGGGCTTGGTTAGTACTTGGATGGGTGACCGTCTAGGAATACCAAGTGCTGTAGTCATTTTTCTGTTTACCCAAACTATGCATTGAATTGAGCATAAATGTCGTCAAAACAGTCTAACAAACGTCTACGGCCATACCAGGTTGAAAGCACCCGATCTCGTTCGATCTCGGCAGTTACGCAACCTCGGGCTTGGTTAGTACTTGGATGGGTGACCGCCTAGGAATACCAAGTGTTGTAGTCATTTTTCTGTTTACCCAAAGTATGCTTTGAATTGCGCATAAATGTCGTCAAAACAGACTAACAAACGTCTACGGCCATACCAGGTTGAAAGCACCCGATCTCGTTCGATCTCGGCAGTTAAGCAACCTCGGGCTTGGTTAGTACTTGGATGGGTGACCGCCTAGGAATACCAAGTGTTGTAGTCATTTTTCTGTTTATACAAAGTATGCTTTGAATTGCGCATAAAGATCGTCATAACAGACTAACAAACGTCTACGGCCATACCAGGTTGAAAGCACCCGATCTCGTTCGATCTCGGCAGTTAAGCAACCTCGGGCTTGGTTAGTACTTGGATGGGTGACCGCCTAGGAATACCAAGTGTTGTAGTCATTTTTCTGTTTACCCAAAGTATGCTTTGAATTGAGCATAAATGTCGTCAAAACAGTCTAACAAACGTCTACGGCCATACCAGGTTGAAAGCACCCGATCTCGTTCGATCTCGGCAGTTAAGCAACCTCGGGCTTGGTTAGTACTTGGATGGGTGACCGCCTAGGAATACCAAGTGTTGTAGTCATTTTTCTGTTTACCCAAAGTATGCTTTGAATTGAGCATAAATGTCGTCAAAACAGTCTAACAAACGTCTACGGCCATACCAGGTTGAAAGCACCCGATCTCGTTCGATCTCGGCAGTTAAGCAACCTCGGGCTTGGTTAGTACTTGGATGGGTTACCGCCTAGGAATACCAAGTGTTGTAGTCATTTTTCTGTTTACCCAAAGTATGCTTTGAATTGCGCATAAATGTCGTCAAAACAGACTAACAAACGTCTACGGCCATACCAGGTTGAAAGCACCCGATCTCGTTCGATCTCGGCAGTTAAGCAACCTCGGGCTTGGTTAGTACTTGGATGGGTGACCGCCTAGGAATACCAAGTGTTGTAGTCATTTTTCTGTTTATACAAAGTATGCTTTGAATTGCGCATAAAGATCGTCATAACAGACTAACAAACGTCTACGGCCATACCAGGTTGAAAGCACCCGATCTCGTTCGATCTCGGCAGTTAAGCAACCTCGGGCTTGGTTAGTACTTGGATGGGTGACCGCCTAGGAATACCAAGTGTTGTAGTCATTTTTCTGTTTATACAAAGTATGCTTTGAATTGCGCATAAAGATCGTCATAACAGACTAACAAACGTCTACGGCCATACCAGGTTGAAAGCAACCGATCTCGTTCGATCTCGGCAGTTAAGCAACCTCGGGCTTGGTTAGTACTTGGATGGGTGACCGCCTAGGAATACCAAGTGCTGTAGTCATTTTTCTGTTTACCCAAACTATGCTTTGAATTGAGCATAAATGTCGTCAAAACAGTCTAACAAACGTCTACGGCCATACCAGGTTGAAAGCACCCGATCTCGTTCGATCTCGGCAGTTAAGCAACCTCGGGCTTGGTTAGTACTTGGATGGGTGACCGCCTAGGAATACCAAGTGTTGTAGTCATTTTTCTGTTTACCCAAAGTATGCTTTGAATTGCGCATAAATGTTGTCAAAACAGACTAACAAACGTCTACGGCCATACCAGGTTGAAAGCACCCGATCTCGTTCGATCTCGGCAGTTAAGCAACCTCGGGCTTGGTTAGTACTTGGATGGGTGACCGCCTAGGAATACCAAGTGTTGTAGTCATTTTTCTGTTTATACAAAGTATGCTTTGAATTGCGCATAAAGATCGTCATAACAGACTAACAAACGTCTACGTCCATACCAGGTTGAAAGCACCCGATCTCCTTCGATCTCGGCAGTTAAGCAACCTCGGGCTTGGTTAGTACTTGGATGGGTGACCGCCTAGGAATACCAAGTGTTGTAGTCATTTTTCTGTTTATACAAAGTATGCTTTGAATTGCGCATAAAGATCGTCATAACAGACTAACAAACGTCTACGGCCATACCAGGTTGAAAGCACCCGATCTCGGCAGTTAAGCAACCTCGGGCTTGGTTAGTACTTGGATGGGTGACCGCCTAGGAATACCAAGTGCTGTAGTCATTTTTCTGTTTACCCAAAGTATGCTTTGAATTGAGCATAAATGTTGTCAAAACAGTCGAACAAACGTCTACGGCCAAACCAGGTTGAAAGCACCCGATCTCGTTCGATCTCGGCAGTTAAGCAACCTCGGGCTTGGTTAGTACTTGGATGGGTGACCGCCTAGGAATACCAAGTGTTGTAGTCATTTTTCTGTTTATACAAAGTATGCTTTGAATTGCGCATAAAGATCGTCATAACAGACTAACAAACGTCTACGGCCATACCAGGTTGAAAGCAACCGATCTCGTTCGATCTCGGCAGTTAAGCAACCTCGGGCTTGGTTAGTACTTGGATGGGTGACCGCCTAGGAATACCAAGTGCTGTAGTCATTTTTCTGTTTACCCAAACTATGCTTTGAATTGAGCATAAATGTCGTCAAAACAGTCTAACAAACGTCTACGGCCATACCAGGTTGAAAGCACCCGATCTCGTTCGATCTCGGCAGTTAAGCAACCTCGGGCTTGGTTAGTACTTGGATGGGTGACCGCCTAGGAATACCAAGTGTTGTAGTCATTTTTCTGTTTACCCAAAGTATGCTTTGAATTGCGCATAAATGTCGTCAAAACAGACTAACAAACGTCTACGGCCATACCAGGTTGAAAGCACCCGATCTCGTTCGATCTCGGCAGTTAAGCAACCTCGGGCTTGGTTAGTACTTGGATGGGTGACCGCCTAGGAATACCAAGTGTTGTAGTCATTTTTCTGTTTATACAAAGTATGCTTTGAATTGCGCATAAAGATCGTCATAACAGACTAACAAACGTCTACGTCCATACCAGGTTGAAAGCACCCGATCTCGTTCGATCTCGGCAGTTAAGCAACCTCGGGCTTGGTTAGTACTTGGATGGGTGACCGCCTAGGAATACCAAGTGTTGTAGTCATTTTTCTGTTTATACAAAGTATGCTTTGAATTGCGCATAAAGATCGTCATAACAGACTAACAAACGTCTACGGCCATACCAGGTTGAAAGCACCCGATCTCGATCGATCTCGGCAGTTAAGCAACCTCGGGCTTGGTTAGTACTTGGATGGGTGACCGCCTAGGAATACCAAGTGTTGTAGTCATTTTTCTGTTTACCCAAAGTATGCTTTGAATTGAGCATAAATGTTGTCAAAACAGTCGAACAAACGTCTACGGCCAAACCAGGTTGAAAGCACCCGATCTCGTTCGATCTCGGCAGTTAAGCAACCTCGGGCTTGGTTAGTACTTGGATGGGTGACCGCCTAGGAATACCAAGTGTTGTAGTCATTTTTCTGTTTATACAAAGTATGCTTTGAATTGCGCATAAAGATCGTCATAACAGACTAACAAACGTCTACGGCCATACCAGGTTGAAAGCACCCGATCTCGATCGATCTCGGCAGTTAAGCAACCTCGGGCTTGGTTAGTACTTGGATGGGTGACCGCCTAGGAATACCAAGTGCTGTAGTCATTTTTCTGTTTACCCAAAGTATGCTTTGAATTGAGCATAAATGTTGTCAAAACAGTCGAACAAACATCTACGGCCAAACCAGGTTGAAAGCACCCGATCTCGTTCGATCTCGGCAGTTAAGCAACCTCGGGCTTGGTTAGTACTTGGATGGGTGACCGCCTAGGAATACCAAGTGTTGTGGTCATTTTTCTGTTTACCCAAAGATATGCTTTGAATTGCCCATGATTGTCGTCAAAACAGACTAACAAACGTCTACGGCCATACCAGGTTGAAAGCACCCGATCTCGTTCGATCTCGGCAGTTAAGCAACCTCGGGCTTGGTTAGTACTTGGATGGGTGACCGCCTAGGAATACCAAGTGTTGTAGTCATTTTTCTGTTTCCCCAAAGTATGCTTTGAATTGCGCATAAATGTCGTCAAAACAGACTAACAAACGTCTACGGCCATACCAGGTTGAAAGCACCCGATCTCGTTCGATCTCGGCAGTTAAGCAACCTCGGGCTTGGTTAGTACTTGGATGGGTGACCGCCTAGGCATACCAAGTGTTGTAGTCATTTTTCTGTTTACCCAAAGTATGCTTTGAATTGCGCATAAATGTCGTCAAAACAGACTAACAAACGTCTACGGCCATACCAGGTTGAAAGCACCCGATCTCGTTCGATCTCGGCAGTTAAGCAACCTCGGGCTTGGTTAGTACTTGGATGGGTGACCGTCTAGGAATACCAAGTGTTGTAGTCATTTTATTATTTGCACAAAGCATGCTTTGAATTGCCCATAAATGTCGTTAGAACAGACTAACAAACGTCTACGGCCATACCAGGTTGAAAGCACACGATCACTTTCGATCTCGGCAGTTAAGCAACCTCGGGCTTGGTTCGTACTGGGATGGGTGACCGCCTAGGAATACCAAGTGTTGTAGTCATTTTACTATTTGCACAAAGTTATACTTTGAATTGCGCATAAATATCGTCAAAACAGACTAACAAACGTCTACGGCCATACCAGGTTGAAAGCAACCGATCTCGTTCGATCTCGGCAGTTAAGCAACCTCGGGCTTGGTTAGTACTTGGATGGGTGACCGCCTAGGAATACCAAGTGCTGTAGTCATTTTTCTGTTTACCCAAACTATGCTTTGAATTGAGCATAAATGTCGTCAAAACAGTCTAACAAACGTCTACGGCCATACCAGGTTGAAAGCACCCGATCTCGTTCGATCTCGGCAGTTAAGCAACCTCGGGCTTGGTTAGTACTTGGATGGGTGACCGCCTAGGAATACCAAGTGTTGTAGTCATTTTTCTGTTTACCCAAAGTATGCTTTGAATTGCGCATAAATGTCGTCAAAACAGACTAACAAACGTCTACGGCCATACCAGGTTGAAAGCACCCGATCTCGTTCGATCTCGGCAGTTAAGCAACCTCGGGCTTGGTTAGTACTTGGATGGGTGACCGCCTAGGAATACCAAGTGTTGTAGTCATTTTTCTGTTTATACAAAGTATGCTTTGAATTGCGCATAAAGATCGTCATAACAGACTAACAAACGTCTACGGCCATACCAGGTTGAAAGCACCCGATCTCGTTCGATCTCGGCAGTTAAGCAACCTCGGGCTTGGTTAGTACTTGGATGGGTGACCGCCTAGGAATACCAAGTGTTGTAGTCATTTTTCTGTTTATACAAAGTATGCTTTGAATTGCGCATAAAGATCGTCATAACAGACTAACAAACGTCTACGGCCATACCAGGTTGAAAGCAACCGATCTCGTTCGATCTCGGCAGTTAAGCAACCTCGGGCTTGGTTAGTACTTGGATGGGTGACCGCCTAGGAATACCAAGTGCTGTAGTCATTTTTCTGTTTACCCAAACTATGCTTTGAATTGAGCATAAATGTCGTCAAAACAGTCTAACAAACGTCTACGGCCATACCAGGTTGAAAGCACCCGATCTCGTTCGATCTCGGCAGTTAAGCAACCTCGGGCTTGGTTAGTACTTGGATGGGTGACCGCCTAGGAATACCAAGTGTTGTAGTCATTTTTCTGTTTACCCAAAGTATGCTTTGAATTGCGCATAAATGTTGTCAAAACAGACTAACAAACGTCTACGGCCATACCAGGTTGAAAGCACCCGATCTCGTTCGATCTCGGCAGTTAAGCAACCTCGGGCTTGGTTAGTACTTGGATGGGTGACCGCCTAGGAATACCAAGTGTTGTAGTCATTTTTCTGTTTATACAAAGTATGCTTTGAATTGCGCATAAAGATCGTCATAACAGACTAACAAACGTCTACGTCCATACCAGGTTGAAAGCACCCGATCTCGTTCGATCTCGGCAGTTAAGCAACCTCGGGCTTGGTTAGTACTTGGATGGGTGACCGCCTAGGAATACCAAGTGTTGTAGTCATTTTTCTGTTTATACAAAGTATGCTTTGAATTGCGCATAAAGATCGTCATAACAGACTAACAAACGTCTACGGCCATACCAGGTTGAAAGCACCCGATCTCGGCAGTTAAGCAACCTCGGGCTTGGTTAGTACTTGGATGGGTGACCGCCTAGGAATACCAAGTGCTGTAGTCATTTTTCTGTTTACCCAAAGTATGCTTTGAATTGAGCATAAATGTTGTCAAAACAGTCGAACAAACGTCTACGGCCAAACCAGGTTGAAAGCACCCGATCTCGTTCGATCTCGGCAGTTAAGCAACCTCGGGCTTGGTTAGTACTTGGATGGGTGACCGCCTAGGAATACCAAGTGTTGTAGTCATTTTTCTGTTTATACAAAGTATGCTTTGAATTGCGCATAAAGATCGTCATAACAGACTAACAAACGTCTACGGCCATACCAGGTTGAAAGCAACCGATCTCGTTCGATCTCGGCAGTTAAGCAACCTCGGGCTTGGTTAGTACTTGGATGGGTGACCGCCTAGGAATACCAAGTGCTGTAGTCATTTTTCTGTTTACCCAAACTATGCTTTGAATTGAGCATAAATGTCGTCAAAACAGTCTAACAAACGTCTACGGCCATACCAGGTTGAAAGCACCCGATCTCGTTCGATCTCGGCAGTTAAGCAACCTCGGGCTTGGTTAGTACTTGGATGGGTGACCGCCTAGGAATACCAAGTGTTGTAGTCATTTTTCTGTTTACCCAAAGTATGCTTTGAATTGCGCATAAATGTCGTCAAAACAGACTAACAAACGTCTACGGCCATACCAGGTTGAAAGCACCCGATCTCGTTCGATCTCGGCAGTTAAGCAACCTCGGGCTTGGTTAGTACTTGGATGGGTGACCGCCTAGGAATACCAAGTGTTGTAGTCATTTTTCTGTTTATACAAAGTATGCTTTGAATTGCGCATAAAGATCGTCATAACAGACTAACAAACGTCTACGTCCATACCAGGTTGAAAGCACCCGATCTCGTTCGATCTCGGCAGTTAAGCAACCTCGGGCTTGGTTAGTACTTGGATGGGTGACCGCCTAGGAATACCAAGTGTTGTAGTCATTTTTCTGTTTATACAAAGTATGCTTTTAATTGCGCATAAAGATCGTCATAACAGACTAACAAACGTCTACGGCCATACCAGGTTGAAAGCACCCGATCTCGATCGATCTCGGCAGTTAAGCAACCTCGGGCTTGGTTAGTACTTGGATGGGTGACCGCCTAGGAATACCAAGTGTTGTAGTCATTTTTCTGTTTACCCAAAGTATGCTTTGAATTGAGCATAAATGTTGTCAAAACAGTCGAACAAACGTCTACGGCCAAACCAGGTTGAAAGCACCCGATCTCGTTCGATCTCGGCAGTTAAGCAACCTCGGGCTTGGTTAGTACTTGGATGGGTGACCGCCTAGGAATACCAAGTGTTGTAGTCATTTTTCTGTTTATACAAAGTATGCTTTGAATTGCGCATAAAGATCGTCATAACAGACTAACAAACGTCTACGGCCATACCAGGTTGAAAGCACCCGATCTCGATCGATCTCGGCAGTTAAGCAACCTCGGGCTTGGTTAGTACTTGGATGGGTGACCGCCTAGGAATACCAAGTGCTGTAGTCATTTTTCTGTTTACCCAAAGTATGCTTTGAATTGAGCATAAATGTTGTCAAAACAGTCGAACAAACATCTACGGCCAAACCAGGTTGAAAGCACCCGATCTCGTTCGATCTCGGCAGTTAAGCAACCTCGGGCTTGGTTAGTACTTGGATGGGTGACCGCCTAGGAATACCAAGTGTTGTGGTCATTTTTCTGTTTACCCAAAGATATGCTTTGAATTGCCCATGATTGTCGTCAAAACAGACTAACAAACGTCTACGGCCATACCAGGTTGAAAGCACCCGATCTCGTTCGATCTCGGCAGTTAAGCAACCTCGGGCTTGGTTAGTACTTGGATGGGTGACCGCCTAGGAATACCAAGTGTTGTAGTCATTTTTCTGTTTCCCCAAAGTATGCTTTGAATTGCGCATAAATGTCGTCAAAACAGACTAACAAACGTCTACGGCCATACCAGGTTGAAAGCACCCGATCTCGTTCGATCTCGGCAGTTAAGCAACCTCGGGCTTGGTTAGTACTTGGATGGGTGACCGCCTAGGCATACCAAGTGTTGTAGTCATTTTTCTGTTTACCCAAAGTATGCTTTGAATTGCGCATAAATGTCGTCAAAACAGACTAACAAACGTCTACGGCCATACCAGGTTGAAAGCACCCGATCTCGTTCGATCTCGGCAGTTAAGCAACCTCGGGCTTGGTTAGTACTTGGATGGGTGACCGTCTAGGAATACCAAGTGTTGTAGTCATTTTATTATTTGCACAAAGCATGCTTTGAATTGCCCATAAATGTCGTTAGAACAGACTAACAAACGTCTACGGCCATACCAGGTTGAAAGCACACGATCACTTTCGATCTCGGCAGTTAAGCAACCTCGGGCTTGGTTCGTACTGGGATGGGTGACCGCCTAGGAATACCAAGTGTTGTAGTCATTTTACTATTTGCACAAAGTTATACTTTGAATTGCGCATAAATATCGTCAAAACAGACTAACAAACGTCTACGGCCATACCAGGTTGAAAGCAACCGATCTCGTTCGATCTCGGCAGTTAAGCAACCTCGGGCTTGGTTAGTACTTGGATGGGTGACCGCCTAGGAATACCAAGTGCTGTAGTCATTTTTCTGTTTACCCAAACTATGCTTTGAATTGAGCATAAATGTCGTCAAAACAGTCTAACAAACGTCTACGGCCATACCAGGTTGAAAGCACCCGATCTCGTTCGATCTCGGCAGTTAAGCAACCTCGGGCTTGGTTAGTACTTGGATGGGTGACCGCCTAGGAATACCAAGTGTTGTAGTCATTTTTCTGTTTACCCAAAGTATGCTTTGAATTGCGCATAAATGTCGTCAAAACAGACTAACAAACGTCTACGGCCATACCAGGTTGAAAGCACCCGATCTCGTTCGATCTCGGCAGTTAAGCAACCTCGGGCTTGGTTAGTACTTGGATGGGTGACCGCCTAGGAATACCAAGTGTTGTAGTCATTTTTCTGTTTACCCAAAGTATGCTTTGAATTGCGCATAAATGTCGTCAAAACAGACTAACAAACGTCTACGGCCATACCAGGTTGAAAGCACCCGATCTCGTTCGATCTCGGCAGTTAAGCAACCTCGGGCTTGGTTAGTACTTGGATGGGTGACCGCCTAGGAATACCAAGTGTTGTAGTCATTTTTCTGTTTATACAAAGTATGCTTTGAATTGCGCATAAAGATCGTCATAACAGACTAACAAACGTCTACGTCCATACCAGGTTGAAAGCACCCGATCTCGTTCGATCTCGGCAGTTAAGCAACCTCGGGCTTGGTTAGTACTTGGATGGGTGACCGCCTAGGAATACCAAGTGTTGTAGTCATTTTTCTGTTTATACAAAGTATGCTTTTAATTGCGCATAAAGATCGTCATAACAGACTAACAAACGTCTACGGCCATACCAGGTTGAAAGCACCCGATCTCGATCGATCTCGGCAGTTAAGCAACCTCGGGCTTGGTTAGTACTTGGATGGGTGACCGCCTAGGAATACCAAGTGTTGTAGTCATTTTTCTGTTTACCCAAAGTATGCTTTGAATTGAGCATAAATGTTGTCAAAACAGTCGAACAAACGTCTACGGCCAAACCAGGTTGAAAGCACCCGATCTCGTTCGATCTCGGCAGTTAAGCAACCTCGGGCTTGGTTAGTACTTGGATGGGTGACCGCCTAGGAATACCAAGTGTTGTAGTCATTTTTCTGTTTATACAAAGTATGCTTTGAATTGCGCATAAAGATCGTCATAACAGACTAACAAACGTCTACGGCCATACCAGGTTGAAAGCACCCGATCTCGATCGATCTCGGCAGTTAAGCAACCTCGGGCTTGGTTAGTACTTGGATGGGTGACCGCCTAGGAATACCAAGTGCTGTAGTCATTTTTCTGTTTACCCAAAGTATGCTTTGAATTGAGCATAAATGTTGTCAAAACAGTCGAACAAACATCTACGGCCAAACCAGGTTGAAAGCACCCGATCTCGTTCGATCTCGGCAGTTAAGCAACCTCGGGCTTGGTTAGTACTTGGATGGGTGACCGCCTAGGAATACCAAGTGTTGTGGTCATTTTTCTGTTTACCCAAAGATATGCTTTGAATTGCCCATGATTGTCGTCAAAACAGACTAACAAACGTCTACGGCCATACCAGGTTGAAAGCACCCGATCTCGTTCGATCTCGGCAGTTAAGCAACCTCGGGCTTGGTTAGTACTTGGATGGGTGACCGCCTAGGAATACCAAGTGTTGTAGTCATTTTTCTGTTTCCCCAAAGTATGCTTTGAATTGCGCATAAATGTCGTCAAAACAGACTAACAAACGTCTACGGCCATACCAGGTTGAAAGCACCCGATCTCGTTCGATCTCGGCAGTTAAGCAACCTCGGGCTTGGTTAGTACTTGGATGGGTGACCGCCTAGGCATACCAAGTGTTGTAGTCATTTTTCTGTTTACCCAAAGTATGCTTTGAATTGCGCATAAATGTCGTCAAAACAGACTAACAAACGTCTACGGCCATACCAGGTTGAAAGCACCCGATCTCGTTCGATCTCGGCAGTTAAGCAACCTCGGGCTTGGTTAGTACTTGGATGGGTGACCGTCTAGGAATACCAAGTGTTGTAGTCATTTTATTATTTGCACAAAGCATGCTTTGAATTGCCCATAAATGTCGTTAGAACAGACTAACAAACGTCTACGGCCATACCAGGTTGAAAGCACACGATCACTTTCGATCTCGGCAGTTAAGCAACCTCGGGCTTGGTTCGTACTGGGATGGGTGACCGCCTAGGAATACCAAGTGTTGTAGTCATTTTACTATTTGCACAAAGTTATACTTTGAATTGCGCATAAATATCGTCAAAACAGACTAACAAACGTCTACGGCCATACCAGGTTGAAAGCAACCGATCTCGTTCGATCTCGGCAGTTAAGCAACCTCGGGCTTGGTTAGTACTTGGATGGGTGACCGCCTAGGAATACCAAGTGCTGTAGTCATTTTTCTGTTTACCCAAACTATGCTTTGAATTGAGCATAAATGTCGTCAAAACAGTCTAACAAACGTCTACGGCCATACCAGGTTGAAAGCACCCGATCTCGTTCGATCTCGGCAGTTAAGCAACCTCGGGCTTGGTTAGTACTTGGATGGGTGACCGCCTAGGAATACCAAGTGTTGTAGTCATTTTTCTGTTTACCCAAAGTATGCTTTGAATTGCGCATAAATGTCGTCAAAACAGACTAACAAACGTCTACGGCCATACCAGGTTGAAAGCACCCGATCTCGTTCGATCTCGGCAGTTAAGCAACCTCGGGCTTGGTTAGTACTTGGATGGGTGACCGCCTAGGAATACCAAGTGTTGTAGTCATTTTTCTGTTTATGCAAAGTATGCTTTGAATTGCGCATAAAGATCGTCATAACAGACTAACAAACGTCTACGTCCATACCAGGTTGAAAGCACCCGATCTCGTTCGATCTCGGCAGTTAAGCAACCTCGGGCTTGGTTAGTACTTGGATGGGTGACCGCCTAGGAATACCAAGTGTTGTAGTCATTTTTCTGTTTATACAAAGTATGCTTTGAATTGCGCATAAAGATCGTCATAACAGACTAACAAACGTCTACGGCCATACCAGGTTGAAAGCACCCGATCTCGATCGATCTCGGCAGTTAAGCAACCTCGGGCTTGGTTAGTACTTGGATGGGTGACCGCCTAGGAATACCAAGTGCTGTAGTCATTTTTCTGTTTACCCAAAGTATGCTTTGAATTGAGCATAAATGTTGTCAAAACAGTCGAACAAACGTCTACGGCCAAACCAGGTTGAAAGCACCCGATCTCGTTCGATCTCGGCAGTTAAGCAACCTCGGGCTTGGTTAGTACTTGGATGGGTGACCGCCTAGGAATACCAAGTGTTGTAGTCATTTTTCTGTTTATACAAAGTATGCTTTGAATTGCGCATAAAGATCGTCATAACAGACTAACAAACGTCTACGGCCATACCAGGTTGAAAGCACCCGATCTCGATCGATCTCGGCAGTTAAGCAACCTCGGGCTTGGTTAGTACTTGGATGGGTGACCGCCTAGGAATACCAAGTGCTGTAGTCATTTTTCTGTTTACCCAAAGTATGCTTTGAATTGAGCATAAATGTTGTCAAAACAGTCGAACAAACGTCTACGGCCAAACCAGGTTGAAAGCACCCGATCTCGTTCGATCTCGGCAGTTAAGCAACCTCGGGCTTGGTTAGTACTTGGATGGGTGACCGCCTAGGAATACCAAGTGTTGTAGTCATTTTTCTGTTTACCCAAAGATATGCTTTGAATTGCCCATGATTGTCGTCAAAACAGACTAACAAACGTCTACGGCCATACCAGGTTGAAAGCACCCGATCTCGTTCGATCTCGGCAGTTAAGCAACCTCGGGCTTGGTTAGTACTTGGATGGGTGACCGCCTAGGAATACCAAGTGTTGTAGTCATTTTTCTGTTTCCCCAAAGTATGCTTTGAATTGCGCATAAATGTCGTCAAAACAGACTAACAAACGTCTACGGCCATACCAGGTTGAAAGCACCCGATCTCGTTCGATCTCGGCAGTTAAGCAACCTCGGGCTTGGTTAGTACTTGGATGGGTGACCGCCTAGGCATACCAAGTGTTGTAGTCATTTTTCTGTTTACCCAAAGTATGCTTTGAATTGCGCATAAATGTCGTCAAAACAGACTAACAAACGTCTACGGCCATACCAGGTTGAAAGCACCCGATCTCGTTCGATCTCGGCAGTTAAGCAACCTCGGGCTTGGTTAGTACTTGGATGGGTGACCGCCTAGGAATACCAAGTGTTGTAGTCATTTTATTATTTGCAGAAAGCATGCTTTGAATTGCCCATAAATGTCGTTAGAACAGACTAACAAACGTCTACGGCCATACCAGGTTGAAAGCACCCGATCACGTTCGATCTCGGCAGTTAAGCAACCTCGGGCTTGGTTCGTACTGGGATGGGTGACCGCCTAGGAATACCAAGTGTTGTAGTCATTTTACTATTTGCACAAAGTTATACTTTGAATTGCGCATAAATATCGTCAAAACAGACTAACAAACGTCTACGGCCATACCAGGTTGAAAGCACCCGATCTCGTTCGATCTCGGCAGTTAAGCAACCTCGTGCTTGGTTAGTATTTGGATGGGTGTCCTCTTTGGTATACCAAGTGTTGTAGTCATTTTTCTGTTTACCCAAAGTATGCTTTGAATTGCGCATAAATGTCGTCAAAACAGACTAACAAACGTCTACGGCCATACCAGGTTGAAAGCACCCGATCTCGTTCGATCTCGGCAGTTAAGCAACCTCGGGCTTGGTTAGTACTTGGATGGGTGACCGCCTAGGAATACCAAGTGTTGTAGTCATTTTTCTGTTTATACAAAGTATGCTTTGAATTGCGCATAAAGATCGTCATAACAGACTAACAAACGTCTACGGCCATACCAGGTTGAAAGCACCCGATCTCGTTCGATCTCGGCAGTTAAGCAACCTCGTGGTTGGTTAGTACTTGGATGGGTGACCGCCTAGGAATACCAAGTGTTGTGTTCATTTTACTATTTGCACAAAGTATGCTTTGAATTGCCCATGAATGTCGTCAAAACAGACTAACAAACGTCTACGGCCATACCAGGTTGAAAGCATCCGATCTCGTTCGATCTCGGCAGTTAAGCAACCTCGGGCTTGGTTAGTACTTGGATGGGTGACCGCCTAGGAATACCAAGTGTTGTATTCATTTTACTATTTGCACAAAGTATGCTTTGAATTGCCTATAAATGTCGTCAAAACAGACTAACAAACGTCTACGGCCATACCAGGTTGAAAGCACCCGATCTCGTTCGATCTCGGCAGTTAAGCAACCTAGGGCTTGGTTAGTACTTGGATGGGTGACCGCCTAGGAATACCAAGTGTTGTGGTCATTTTGCTATTTGCACAAAGTATGCTTTGAATTGCTCATAAATTTCGTCAAAACACACTAACAAACGTCTACGGCCATACCAGGTTGAAAGCACCCGATCTCGTTCGATCTCGGCAGTTAAGCAACCTCGGGCTTGGTTAGTACTTGGATGGGTGACCGCCTAGGAATACCAAGTGTTGTTGTCATTTTTCTGTTTATACAAAGTATGCTTTGAATTGCGCATAAAGATCGTCATAACAGACTAACAAACGTCTACGGCCATACCAGGTTGAAAGCACCCGATCTCGTTCGATCTCGGCAGTTAAGCAACCTAGGGCTTGGTTAGTACTTGGATGGGTGACCGCCTAGGAATACCAAGTGTTGTAGTCATTTTGCTATTTGCACAAAGTATGCTTTGAATTGCTCATAAATGTCGTCAAAACACACTAACAAACGTCTACGGCCATACCAGGTTGAAAGCACCCGATCTCGTTCGATCTCGGCAGTTAAGCAACCTCGGGCTTGGTTAGTACTTGGATGGGTGACCGCCTAGGAATACCAAGTGTTGTAGTCACTTTTCTATTGATACAAAGTATGCTTTGAATTGCGCATGAAGATCGTCATAACAGACTAACAATCGTCTACGGCCATACCAGGTTGAAAGCACCCGATCTCGTTCGATCTCGGATGTTTAGCAACCTCGGGCTTGGTTAGTACTTGGATGGGTGACCTCCTAGGAATACCAAGTGTTGTAGTCATTTTTCTATTTACCCAAAGTATGCTTTGAATTGCGCATTAATGTCGTCAAAACAGACTAACAAACGTCTACGGCCATACCAGGTTGAAAGCACCCGATCTCGTTCGATCTCGGCAGTTAAGCAACCTCGGGCTTGGTTAGTACTTGGATGGGTGACCGCCTAGGAATACCAAGTGTTGTAGTCATTTTGCTATTTGCACAAAGTATGCTTTGAATTGCTCATAAATGTCGTTAAAACATACTAACAAACGTCTACGGCCATGATCACGTTCGATCTCGGCAGTTAACCAACCTCGGGCTTGGTTAGTACTTGGATGGGTGACCGCCTAGGAATACCAAGTGCTGTAGTCATTTTTCTGTTTACCCAAAGTATGCTTTGAATTGAGCATAAATGTTGTCAAAACAGTCGAACAAACATCTACGGCCAAACCAGGTTGAAAGCACCCGATCTCGTTCGATCTCGGCAGTTAAGCAACCTCGGGCTTGGTTAGTACTTGGATGGGTGACCGCCTAGGAATACCAAGTGTTGTGGTCATTTTTCTGTTTACCCAAAGATATGCTTTGAATTGCCCATGATTGTCGTCAAAACAGACTAACAAACGTCTACGGCCATACCAGGTTGAAAGCACCCGATCTCGTTCGATCTCGGCAGTTAAGCAACCTCGGGCTTGGTTAGTACTTGGATGGGTGACCGCCTAGGAATACCAAGTGTTGTAGTCATTTTTCTGTTTCCCCAAAGTATGCTTTGAATTGCGCATAAATGTCGTCAAAACAGACTAACAAACGTCTACGGCCATACCAGGTTGAAAGCACCCGATCTCGTTCGATCTCGGCAGTTAAGCAACCTCGGGCTTGGTTAGTACTTGGATGGGTGACCGCCTAGGCATACCAAGTGTTGTAGTCATTTTTCTGTTTACCCAAAGTATGCTTTGAATTGCGCATAAATGTCGTCAAAACAGACTAACAAACGTCTACGGCCATACCAGGTTGAAAGCACCCGATCTCGTTCGATCTCGGCAGTTAAGCAACCTCGGGCTTGGTTAGTACTTGGATGGGTGACCGCCTAGGAATACCAAGTGTTGTAGTCATTTTATTATTTGCACAAAGCATGCTTTGAATTGCCCATAAATGTCGTTAGAACAGACTAACAAACGTCTACGGCCATACCAGGTTGAAAGCACACGATCACTTTCGATCTCGGCAGTTAAGCAACCTCGGGCTTGGTTCGTACTGGGATGGGTGACCGCCTAGGAATACCAAGTGTTGTAGTCATTTTACTATTTGCACAAAGTTATACTTTGAATTGCGCATAAATATCGTCAAAACAGACTAACAAACGTCTACGGCCATACCAGGTTGAAAGCAACCGATCTCGTTCGATCTCGGCAGTTAAGCAACCTCGGGCTTGGTTAGTACTTGGATGGGTGACCGCCTAGGAATACCAAGTGCTGTAGTCATTTTTCTGTTTACCCAAACTATGCTTTGAATTGAGCATAAATGTCGTCAAAACAGTCTAACAAACGTCTACGGCCATACCAGGTTGAAAGCACCCGATCTCGTTCGATCTCGGCAGTTAAGCAACCTCGGGCTTGGTTAGTACTTGGATGGGTGACCGCCTAGGAATACCAAGTGTTGTAGTCATTTTTCTGTTTACCCAAAGTATGCTTTGAATTGCGCATAAATGTCGTCAAAACAGACTAACAAACGTCTACGGCCATACCAGGTTGAAAGCACCCGATCTCGTTCGATCTCGGCAGTTAAGCAACCTCGGGCTTGGTTAGTACTTGGATGGGTGACCGCCTAGGAATACCAAGTGTTGTAGTCATTTTTCTGTTTATACAAAGTATGCTTTGAATTGCGCATAAAGATCGTCATAACAGACTAACAAACGTCTACGTCCATACCAGGTTGAAAGCACCCGATCTCGATCGATCTCGGCAGTTAAGCAACCTCGGGCTTGGTTAGTACTTGGATGGGTGACCGCCTAGGAATACCAAGTGCTGTAGTCATTTTTCTGTTTACCCAAAGTATGCTTTGAATTGAGCATAAATGTTGTCAAAACAGTCGAACAAACGTCTACGGCCAAACCAGGTTGAAAGCACCCGATCTCGTTCGATCTCGGCAGTTAAGCAACCTCGGGCTTGGTTAGTACTTGGATGGGTGACCGCCTAGGAATACCAAGTGTTGTAGTCATTTTTCTGTTTATACAAAGTATGCTTTGAATTGCGCATAAAGATCGTCATAACAGACTAACAAACGTCTACGGCCATACCAGGTTGAAAGCACCCGATCTCGATCGATCTCGGCAGTTAAGCAACCTCGGGCTTGGTTAGTACTTGGATGGGTGACCGCCTAGGAATACCAAGTGCTGTAGTCATTTTTCTGTTTACCCAAAGTATGCTTTGAATTGAGCATAAATGTTGTCAAAACAGTCGAACAAACATCTACGGCCAAACCAGGTTGAAAGCACCCGATCTCGTTCGATCTCGGCAGTTAAGCAACCTCGGGCTTGGTTAGTACTTGGATGGGTGACCGCCTAGGAATACCAAGTGTTGTGGTCATTTTTCTGTTTACCCAAAGATATGCTTTGAATTGCCCATGATTGTCGTCAAAACAGACTAACAAACGTCTACGGCCATACCAGGTTGAAAGCACCCGATCTCGTTCGATCTCGGCAGTTAAGCAACCTCGGGCTTGGTTAGTACTTGGATGGGTGACCGCCTAGGAATACCAAGTGTTGTAGTCATTTTTCTGTTTCCCCAAAGTATGCTTTGAATTGCGCATAAATGTCGTCAAAACAGACTAACAAACGTCTACGGCCATACCAGGTTGAAAGCACCCGATCTCGTTCGATCTCGGCAGTTAAGCAACCTCGGGCTTGGTTAGTACTTGGATGGGTGACCGCCTAGGCATACCAAGTGTTGTAGTCATTTTTCTGTTTACCCAAAGTATGCTTTGAATTGCGCATAAATGTCGTCAAAACAGACTAACAAACGTCTACGGCCATACCAGGTTGAAAGCACCCGATCTCGTTCGATCTCGGCAGTTAAGCAACCTCGGGCTTGGTTAGTACTTGGATGGGTGACCGCCTAGGAATACCAAGTGTTGTAGTCATTTTATTATTTGCACAAAGCATGCTTTGAATTGCCCATAAATGTCGTTAGAACAGACTAACAAACGTCTACGGCCATACCAGGTTGAAAGCACACGATCACTTTCGATCTCGGCAGTTAAGCAACCTCGGGCTTGGTTCGTACTGGGATGGGTGACCGCCTAGGAATACCAAGTGTTGTAGTCATTTTACTATTTGCACAAAGTTATACTTTGAATTGCGCATAAATATCGTCAAAACAGACTAACAAACGTCTACGGCCATACCAGGTTGAAAGCAACCGATCTCGTTCGATCTCGGCAGTTAAGCAACCTCGGGCTTGGTTAGTACTTGGATGGGTGACCGCCTAGGAATACCAAGTGCTGTAGTCATTTTTCTGTTTACCCAAACTATGCTTTGAATTGAGCATAAATGTCGTCAAAACAGTCTAACAAACGTCTACGGCCATACCAGGTTGAAAGCACCCGATCTCGTTCGATCTCGGCAGTTAAGCAACCTCGGGCTTGGTTAGTACTTGGATGGGTGACCGCCTAGGAATACCAAGTGTTGTAGTCATTTTTCTGTTTACCCAAAGTATGCTTTGAATTGCGCATAAATGTCGTCAAAACAGACTAACAAACGTCTACGGCCATACCAGGTTGAAAGCACCCGATCTCGTTCGATCTCGGCAGTTAAGCAACCTCGGGCTTGGTTAGTACTTGGATGGGTGACCGCCTAGGAATACCAAGTGTTGTAGTCATTTTTCTGTTTATACAAAGTATGCTTTGAATTGCGCATAAAGATCGTCATAACAGACTAACAAACGTCTACGTCCATACCAGGTTGAAAGCACCCGATCTCGTTCGATCTCGGCAGTTAAGCAACCTCAGGCTTGGTTAGTACTTGGATGGGTGACCGCCTAGGAATACCAAGTGTTGTAGTCATTTTTCTGTTTATACAAAGTATGCTTTGAATTGCGCATGAAGATCGTCATAACAGACTAACAAACGTCTACGGCCATACCAGGTTGAAAGCACCCGATCTCGATCGATCTCGGCAGTTAAGCAACCTCGGGCTTGGTTAGTACTTGGATGGGTGACCGCCTAGGAATACCAAGTGCTGTAGTCATTTTTCTGTTTACCCAAAGTATGCTTTGAATTGAGCATAAATGTTGTCAAAACAGTCGAACAAACGTCTACGGCCAAACCAGGTTGAAAGCACCCGATCTCGTTCGATCTCGGCAGTTAAGCAACCTCGGGCTTGGTTAGTACTTGGATGGGTGACCGCCTAGGAATACCAAGTGTTGTAGTCATTTTTCTGTTTATACAAAGTATGCTTTGAATTGCGCATAAAGATCGTCATAACAGACTAACAAACGTCTACGGCCATACCAGGTTGAAAGCACCCGATCTCGATCGATCTCGGCAGTTAAGCAACCTCGGGCTTGGTTAGTACTTGGATGGGTGACCGCCTAGGAATACCAAGTGCTGTAGTCATTTTTCTGTTTACCCAAAGTATGCTTTGAATTGAGCATAAATGTTGTCAAAACAGTCGAACAAACGTCTACGGCCAAACCAGGTTGAAAGCACCCGATCTCGTTCGATCTCGGCAGTTAAGCAACCTCGGGCTTGGTTAGTACTTGGATGGGTGACCGCCTAGGAATACCAAGTGTTGTAGTCATTTTTCTGTTTACCCAAAGATATGCTTTGAATTGCCCATGATTGTCGTCAAAACAGACTAACAAACGTCTACGGCCATACCAGGTTGAAAGCACCCGATCTCGTTCGATCTCGGCAGTTAAGCAACCTCGGGCTTGGTTAGTACTTGGATGGGTGACCGCCTAGGAATACCAAGTGTTGTAGTCATTTTTCTGTTTCCCCAAAGTATGCTTTGAATTGCGCATAAATGTCGTCAAAACAGACTAACAAACGTCTACGGCCATACCAGGTTGAAAGCACCCGATCTCGTTCGATCTCGGCAGTTAAGCAACCTCGGGCTTGGTTAGTACTTGGATGGGTGACCGCCTAGGCATACCAAGTGTTGTAGTCATTTTTCTGTTTACCCAAAGTATGCTTTGAATTGCGCATAAATGTCGTCAAAACAGACTAACAAACGTCTACGGCCATACCAGGTTGAAAGCACCCGATCTCGTTCGATCTCGGCAGTTAAGCAACCTCGGGCTTGGTTAGTACTTGGATGGGTGACCGCCTAGGAATACCAAGTGTTGTAGTCATTTTATTATTTGCAGAAAGCATGCTTTGAATTGCCCATAAATGTCGTTAGAACAGACTAACAAACGTCTACGGCCATACCAGGTTGAAAGCACCCGATCACGTTCGATCTCGGCAGTTAAGCAACCTCGGGCTTGGTTCGTACTGGGATGGGTGACCGCCTAGGAATACCAAGTGTTGTAGTCATTTTACTATTTGCACAAAGTTATACTTTGAATTGCGCATAAATATCGTCAAAACAGACTAACAAACGTCTACGGCCATACCAGGTTGAAAGCACCCGATCTCGTTCGATCTCGGCAGTTAAGCAACCTCGTGCTTGGTTAGTATTTGGATGGGTGTCCTCTTTGGTATACCAAGTGTTGTAGTCATTTTTCTGTTTACCCAAAGTATGCTTTGAATTGCGCATAAATGTCGTCAAAACAGACTAACAAACGTCTACGGCCATACCAGGTTGAAAGCACCCGATCTCGTTCGATCTCGGCAGTTAAGCAACCTCGGGCTTGGTTAGTACTTGGATGGGTGACCGCCTAGGAATACCAAGTGTTGTAGTCATTTTTCTGTTTATACAAAGTATGCTTTGAATTGCGCATAAAGATCGTCATAACAGACTAACAAACGTCTACGGCCATACCAGGTTGAAAGCACCCGATCTCGTTCGATCTCGGCAGTTAAGCAACCTCGTGGTTGGTTAGTACTTGGATGGGTGACCGCCTAGGAATACCAAGTGTTGTGTTCATTTTACTATTTGCACAAAGTATGCTTTGAATTGCCCATGAATGTCGTCAAAACAGACTAACAAACGTCTACGGCCATACCAGGTTGAAAGCATCCGATCTCGTTCGATCTCGGCAGTTAAGCAACCTCGGGCTTGGTTAGTACTTGGATGGGTGACCGCCTAGGAATACCAAGTGTTGTATTCATTTTACTATTTGCACAAAGTATGCTTTGAATTGCCTATAAATGTCGTCAAAACAGACTAACAAACGTCTACGGCCATACCAGGTTGAAAGCACCCGATCTCGTTCGATCTCGGCAGTTAAGCAACCTAGGGCTTGGTTAGTACTTGGATGGGTGACCGCCTAGGAATACCAAGTGTTGTGGTCATTTTGCTATTTGCACAAAGTATGCTTTGAATTGCTCATAAATTTCGTCAAAACACACTAACAAACGTCTACGGCCATACCAGGTTGAAAGCACCCGATCTCGTTCGATCTCGGCAGTTAAGCAACCTCGGGCTTGGTTAGTACTTGGATGGGTGACCGCCTAGGAATACCAAGTGTTGTAGTCATTTTTCTGTTTATACAAAGTATGCTTTGAATTGCGCATAAAGATCGTCATAACAGACTAACAAACGTCTACGGCCATACCAGGTTGAAAGCACCCGATCTCGTTCGATCTCGGCAGTTAAGCAACCTAGGGCTTGGTTAGTACTTGGATGGGTGACCGCCTAGGAATACCAAGTGTTGTAGTCATTTTGCTATTTGCACAAAGTATGCTTTGAATTGCTCATAAATGTCGTCAAAACACACTAACAAACGTCTACGGCCATACCAGGTTGAAAGCACCCGATCTCGTTCGATCTCGGCAGTTAAGCAACCTCGGGCTTGGTTAGTACTTGGATGGGTGACCGCCTAGGAATACCAAGTGTTGTAGTCACTTTTCTATTGATACAAAGTATGCTTTGAATTGCGCATGAAGATCGTCATAACAGACTAACAATCGTCTACGGCCATACCAGGTTGAAAGCACCCGATCTCGTTCGATCTCGGATGTTTAGCAACCTCGGGCTTGGTTAGTACTTGGATGGGTGACCTCCTAGGAATACCAAGTGTTGTAGTCATTTTTCTATTTACCCAAAGTATGCTTTGAATTGCGCATTAATGTCGTCAAAACAGACTAACAAACGTCTACGGCCATACCAGGTTGAAAGCACCCGATCTCGTTCGATCTCGGCAGTTAAGCAACCTCGGGCTTGGTTAGTACTTGGATGGGTGACCGCCTAGGAATACCAAGTGTTGTAGTCATTTTGCTATTTGCACAAAGTATGCTTTGAATTGCTCATAAATGTCGTTAAAACATACTAACAAACGTCTACGGCCATGATCACGTTCGATCTCGGCAGTTAACCAACCTCGGGCTTGGTTAGTACTTGGGTGGGTGACCGCCTAGGAATACCAAGTGTTGTATTCATTTTACTATTTGCACAAAGTATGCTTTGAATTGGCCATAAATGTCGTTAAAACAGACTAACAAACGTCTACGGCCATACCAGGTTGAAAGCACCCGATCTCGTTCGATCTCGGCAGTTAAGCAACCTCGGGCTTGGTTAGTACTTGGATGGGTGACCGCCTAGGAATACCAATTGTTGTAGTCATTTTTCTGTTTACCCAAAGTATGCTTTGAATTGCGCATAAATGTCGTCAAAACAGACTAACAAACGTCTACGGCCATACCAGGTTGAAAGCACCCGATCTCGTTCGATCTCGGCAGTTAAGCAACCTCGGGCTTGGTTAGTACTTGGATGGGTGACCGCCTAGGAATACCAAGTGTTGTAGTCACTTTTCTATTGATACAAAGTATGCTTTGAATTGCGCATGAAGATTGTCATAACAGACTAACAATCGTCTACGGCCATACCAGGTTGAAAGCACCCGATCTCGTTCGATCTCGGATGTTTAGCAACCTCGGGCTTGGTTAGTACTTGGATGGGTGACCTCCTAGGAATACCAAGTGTTGTAGTCATTTTTCTATTTGCACAAAGTATGCTTTGAATTGCTCATAAATGTCGTCAAAACAGACTAACAAACGTCTACGGCCATACCAGGTTGAAAGCACCCGATCTCGTTCGATCTCGGCAGTTAAGCAACCTCGGGCTTGGTTAGTACTTGGATGGGTGACCGCCTAGGAATACCAAGTGTTGTAGTCATTTTGCTATTTGCACAAAGTATGCTTTGAATTGCTCATAAATGTCGTTAAAACATACTAACAAACGTCTACGGCCATGATCACGTTCGATCTCGGCAGTTAACCAACCTCGGGCTTGGTTAGTACTTGGATGGGTGACCGCCTAGGAATACCAAGTGTTGTATTCATTTTACTATTTGCACAAAGTATGCTTTGAATTGCCCATAAATGTCGTTAAAACAGACTAACAAACGTCTACGGCCATACCAGGTTGAAAGCACCCGATCTCGTTCGATCTCGGCAGTTAAGCAACCTCGGGCTTGGTTAGTACTTGGATGGGTGACCGCCTAGGAATACCAATTGTTGTAGTCATTTTTCTGTTTACCCAAAGTATGCTTTGAATTGCGCATAAATGTCGTCAAAACAGACTAACAAACGTCTACGGCCATACCAGGTTGAAAGCACCCGATCTCGTTCGATCTCGGCAGTTAAGCAACCTCGGGCTTGGTTAGTACTTGGGTGGGTGACCGCCTAGGAATACCAAGTGTTGTGGTCATTTTCCTATTTATACAAAGTATGCTTTGAATTGCGCATAAAGATCGTCATAACAGACTAACAAACGTCTACGGCCATACCAGGTTGAAAGCACCCGATCTCGTTCGATCTCGGCAGTTAAGCAAACTCGGGCTTGGTTAGTACTTGGATGGGTGACCGCCTAGGAATACCAAGTGTTGTGGTCATTTTCCTATTTATACAAAGTATGCTTTGAATTGCGCATAAAGATCGTCATAACAGACTAACAAACGTCTACGGCCATACCAGGTTGAAAGCACCCGATCTCGTTCGATCTCGGCATTTAAGCAACCTCGGGCTTGGTTAGTACTTGGATGGGTGACCGCCTAGGAAAACCAAGTGTTGTATTCGTTTTACTATTTGCACAAAGTATGCTTTGAACTGCCCATAAATGTCGTCAAAACAGACTAACAAACGTCTACGGCCATACCAGGTTGAAAGCACCCGATCTCGTTCGATCTCGGCAGTTAAGCAACCTCGGGCTTGGTTAGTACTTGGATGGGTGACCGCCTAGGAATACCAAGTGTTGTATTCATTTTTCTGTTTACCCAAAGTATGCTTTGAATTGCGCATAAAGATCGTCATAACAGACTAACAAACGTCTACGGCCATACCAGGTTGAAAGCACCCGATCTCGTTCGATCTCGGCAGTTAAGCAACCTCGGGCTTGGTTAGTACTTGGATGGGTGACCGCCTAGGAATACCAAGTGTTGTAGTCATTTTGCTATTTGCACAAAGTATGCTTTGAATTGCCCATAAATGTCGTTAATACAGACTAACAAACGTCTACGGCCATACCAGGTTGAAAGCACCCGATCTCGTTCGATCTCGTCAGTTAAGCAACCTCGGGCTTGGTTAGTACTTGGATGGGTGACCGCCTAGGAATACCAAGTGTTGTATTCATTTTACTATTTGCACAAAGTATGCTTTGAATTGCGCATAAATGTCGTCAAAGCAGACTAACAAACGTCTACGGCCATACCAGGTTGAAAGCACCCGATCTCGTTCGATCTCGGCAGTTAAGCAACCTCGGGCTTGGTTGGTACTTGGATGGGTGACCTCCTAGGAATACCAAGTGTTGTAGTCACTTTTCTATTGATACAAAGTATGCTTTGAATGGCGCATGAAGATCGTCATAACAGACTAACAAACGTCTACGGCCATACCAGGTTGAAAGCACCCGATCTCGTTCGATCTCGGCAGTTAAGCAACCTCGGGTTTGGTTAGTACTTGGATGGGTGACCGCCTCGGAATACCAAGTGTTGTAGTCATTTTTCTGTTTGCCCAAAGTTATGCTTTGAATTGCGCATAAATGTCGTCAAAACAGTCTAACAAACGTCTACGGCCATACCAGGTTGAAAGCACCCGATCTCGTTCGATTTCGGCAGTTAAGCAACCTCGGGCTTGGTTAGTACTTGGATGGGTGTCCTCTTAGGAATACCAAGTGTTGTAGTCATTTTTCTATTTACCCAAAGTATGCTTTGATTTGCCCATAAATGTCGTCAAAACAGACTAACAAACGTCTACGGCCATACCAGGTTGAAAGCACCCGATCTCGTTCGATCACGGATGTTTAGCAACCTCGGGCTTGGTTAGTACTTGGATGGGTGACCGACTAGGAATACCAAGTGTTGTCGTCATTTTGCTATTTGCACAAAGTATGCTTTGAATTGCTCATAAATGTCGTCAAAACAGACTAACAAAACGTCTACGGCCACACCAGGTTGAAAGCACCCGATCTCGTTCGATCTCGGCAGTTAAGCAACCTCGGGCTTGGTTAGTACTTGGATGGGTGACCGCCTAGGAATACCAAGTGTTGTAGTCATTTTACTATTTGCACAAAGTATGCTTTGAATTGCCCATAAATGTCGTCAAAACAGACTATCAAACGTCTTCGGCCATACCAGGTTGAAAGCACCCGATCTCGTTCGATCTCGGCAGTTAAGCAACCTCGGGATTGGTTAGTACTTGCATGGGTGACCGCCTAGGAATACCAAGTGTTGTATTCATTTTTCTATTTACCCAAAGTATGCTTTGAATTGCGCATAAATGTCGTCAAAACAGACAAACAAACGTCTACGGCCATACCAGGTTGAAAGCACCCGATCTCGTTCGATCTCGGCAGTTAAGCAACCTCGGGCTTGGTTAGTACTTGGATGGGTGACCACCTAGGAATACCAAGTGTTGTAGTCATTTTACTATTTGCACAAAGTATGCTTTGAATTGCCCATAAATGTCGTTAAAACAGACTAACAAACGTCTACGGCCATACCAGGTTGAAAGCACCCGATCTCGTTCGATCTCGGCAGTTAAGCAACCTCGGGTTTGGTTAGTGCTTGGATGGGTGACCGCCTAGGAATACCAAGTGTTGTAGTCATTTTACTATTTGCACAAAGTATGCTTTGAATTGCCCATAAATGTCGTCAAAACAGACTAACAAACGTCTACGGCCATACCAGGTTGAAAGCACCCGATCTCGTTCGATCTCGGCAGTTAGGCAACCTCGTGGTTGGTTAGTACTTGGATGGGTGACCGCCTAGGAATACCAAGTGTTGTGTTCATTTTACTATTTGCACAAAGTATGCTTTGAATTGCCCATGAATGTCGTCAAAACAGACTAACAAACGTCTACGGCCATACCAGGTTGAAAGCATCCGATCTCGTTCGATCTCGGCAGTTAAGCAACCTCGGGCTTGGTTAGTACTTGGATGGGTGACCGCCTAGGAATACCAAGTGTTGTATTCATTTTACTATTTGCACAAAGTATGCTTTGAATTGCCTATAAATGTCGTCAAAACAGACTAACAAACGTCTACGGCCATACCAGGTTGAAAGCACCCGATCTCGTTCGATCTCGGCAGTTAAGCAACCTAGGGCTTGGTTAGTACTTGGATGGGTGACCGCCTAGGAATACCAAGTGTTGTGGTCATTTTGCTATTTGCACAAAGTATGCTTTGAATTGCTCATAAATTTCGTCAAAACACACTAACAAACGTCTACGGCCATACCAGGTTGAAAGCACCCGATCTCGTTCGATCTCGGCAGTTAAGCAACCTCGGGCTTGGTTGTACTTGGATGGGTGACCGCCTAGGAATACCAAGTGTTGTATTCATTTTTCTGTTTACCCAAAGTATGCTTTGAATTGCGCATAAAGATCGTCATAACAGTCTAACAAACGTCTACGGCCATACCAGGTTGAAAGCACCCGATCTCGTTCGATCTCGGCAGTTAAGCAACCTCGGGCTTGGTTAGTACTTGGATGGGTGACCGCCTAGGAATACCAAGTGTTGTAGTCATTTTGCTATTTGCACAAAGTATGCTTTGAATTGCCCATAAATGTCGTCAAAACACACTAACAAACGTCTACGGCCATACCAGGTTGAAAGCACCCGATCTCGTTCGATCTCGGCAGTTAAGCAACCTCGGGCTTGGTTAGTACTTGGATGGGTGAGCGCCTAGGAATACCAAGTGTTGTAGTCAATTTGCTATTTGCACAACGTATGCTTTGAATTGCTCATAAATGTCGTCAAAACAGACTAACAAACGTCTACGGTCATACCAGGTTGAAAGCACCCGATCTCGTTCGATCTCGGAAGTTAAGCAACCTCGGGCTTGGTTAGTACTTGGATGGGTGAGCGCCTAGGAATACCAAGTGTTGTAGTCAATTTGCTATTTGCACAACGTATGCTTTGAATTGCTCATAAATGTCGTCATAACCGACTAACAAACGTCTACGGTCATACCAGGTTGAAAGCACCCGATCTCGTTCGATCTCGGAAGTTAAGCAACCTCGGGCTTGGTTAGTACTTGGATGGGTGAGCGCCTAGGAATACCAAGTGTTGTAGTCAATTTGCTATTTGCACAACGTATGCTTTGAATTGCTCATAAATGTCGTCAAAACAGACTAACAAACGTCTACGGCCATACCAGGTTGAAAGCACCCGATCTCGTTCGATCTCGGCAGTTAAGCAACCTCGGGCTTGGTTAGTACTTGGATGGGTGACCGCCTAGGAATACCAAGTGTTGTAGTCATTTTACTATTTGCACAAAGTATGCTTTGAATTGCCCATAAATGTCGTCAAAACAGACTAACAAACGTCTACGGCCATACCAGGTTGAAAGCACCCGATCTCGTTCGATCTCGGCAGTTAAGCAACCTCGGGCTTGGTTAGTACTTGGATGGGTGACCGCCTAGGAATACCAAGTGTTGTAGTCATTTTTCTGTTTACCCAAAGTATGCTTTGAATTGCGCATAAATGTCGTCAAAACAGTCTAACAAACGTCTACGGCCATACCAGGTTGAAAGCACCCGATCTCGTTCGATCTCGGCAGTTATGCAACCTCGGGCTTGGTTAGTACTTGGATGGGTGACCGCCTAGGAATACCAAGTGTTGTAGTCATTTTGCTATTTATACAAAGTATGCTTTGAATTGCGCATGAAGATCGTCATAACCGACTAACAAACGTCTACGGCCATACCAGGTTGAAAGCACCCGATCTCGTTCGATCTCGGAAGTTAAGCAACCTCGGGCTTGGTTAGTACTTGGATGGGTGACCGCCTAGGAATACCAAGTGTTGTAGTCATTTTGCTATTTGCACAAAGTATGCTTTGAATTGCTCATAAATGTCGTCAAAACAGACTAACAAACGTCTACGGCCATACCAGGTTGAAAGCACCCGATCTCGTTCGATCTCGGCAGTTAAGCAACCTCGGGCTTGGTTAGTACTTGGATGGGTGACCGCCTAGGAATACCAAGTGTTGTAGTCATTTTACTATTTGCACAAAGTATGCTTTGAATTGCCCATAAATGTCGTCAAAACAGACTAACAAATGTCTACGGCCATACCAGGTTGAAAGCACCCGATCTCGTTCGATCTCGGCAGTTAAGCAACCTCGGGCTTGGTTAGTACTTGGATGGGTGACCGCCTAGGAATACCAAGTGTTGTAGTCATTTTTCTGTTTACCCAAAGTATGCTTTGAATTGCGCATAAATGTCGTCAAAACAGTCTAACAAACGTCTACGGCCATACCAGGTTGAAAGCACCCGATCTCGTTCGATCTCGGCAGTTATGCAACCTCGGGCTTGGTTAGTACTTGGATGGGTGACCGCCTAGGTATACCAAGTGTTGTAGTCATTTTCCTATTTATACAAAGTATGCTTTGAATTGCGCATAAAGATCGTCATAACAGACTAACAAACGTCTACGGCCATACCAGGTTGAAATCACCCGATCTCGTTCGATCTCGGCAGTTAAGCAACCTCGGGCTTGGTTAGTACTTGGATGGGTGACCGCCTAGGAATACCAAGTGTTGTAGTCATTTTACTATTTGCACAAAATATGCTTTGAATTGCCCATAAATGTCGTTAAAACAGACTAACAAACGTCTACGGCCATACCAGGTTGAAAGCACCCGATCTCGTTCGATCTCGGCAGTTAAGCAACCTCGGGCTTGGTTAGTACTTGGATGGGTGACCGCCTAGGAATACCAAGTGTTGTAGTCATTTTACTATTTGCACAAAGTATGCTTTGAATTGCCCATAAATGTCGTTAAAACAGACTAACAAACGTCTACGGCCATACCAGGTTGAAAGCACCCGATCTCGTTCGATCTCGGCAGTTAAGCAACCTCGGGCTTGGTTAGTACTTGGATGGGTGACCGCCTAGGAATACCAAGTGTTGTAGTCATTTTGCTATTTGCACAAAGTATGCTTTGAATTGCTCATAAATGTCGTCAAAACAGACTAACAAACGTCTACGGCCATACCAGGTTGAAAGCACCCGATCTCGTTCGATCTCGGCAGTTAAGCAACCTCGGGCTTGGTTAGTACTTGGATGGGTGACCGCCTAGGAATACCAAGTGTTGTAGTCATTTTACTATTTGCACAAAGTATGCTTTGAATTGCCCATAAATGTCGTCAAAACAGACTAACAAACGTCTACGGCCATACCAGGTTGAAAGCACCCGATCTCGTTCGATCTCGGCAGTTAAGCAACCTCGGGCTTGGTTAGTACTTGGATGGGTGACCGCCTAGGAATACCAAGTGTTGTAGTCATTTTTCTGTTTACCCAAAGTATGCTTTGAATTGCGCATAAATGTCGTCAAAACAGTCTAACAAACGTCTACGGCCATACCAGGTTGAAAGCACCCGATCTCGTTCGATCTCGGCAGTTATGCAACCTCGGGCTTGGTTAGTACTTGGATGGGTGACCGCCTAGGAATACCAAGTGTTGTAGTCATTTTGCTATTTATACAAAGTATGCTTTGAATTGCGCATGAAGATCGTCATAACCGACTAACAAACGTCTACGGCCATACCAGGTTGAAAGCACCCGATCTCGTTCGATCTCGGAAGTTAAGCAACCTCGGGCTTGGTTAGTACTTGGATGGGTGACCGCCTAGGAATACCAAGTGTTGTAGTCATTTTGCTATTTGCACAAAGTATGCTTTGAATTGCTCATAAATGTCGTCAAAACAGACTAACAAACGTCTACGGCCATACCAGGTTGAAAGCACCCGATCTCGTTCGATCTCGGCAGTTAAGCAACCTCGGGCTTGGTTAGTACTTGGATGGGTGACCGCCTAGGAATACCAAGTGTTGTAGTCATTTTACTATTTGCACAAAGTATGCTTTGAATTGCCCATAAATGTCGTCAAAACAGACTAACAAATGTCTACGGCCATACCAGGTTGAAAGCACCCGATCTCGTTCGATCTCGGCAGTTAAGCAACCTCGGGCTTGGTTAGTACTTGGATGGGTGACCGCCTAGGAATACCAAGTGTTGTAGTCATTTTTCTGTTTACCCAAAGTATGCTTTGAATTGCGCATAAATGTCGTCAAAACAGTCTAACAAACGTCTACGGCCATACCAGGTTGAAAGCACCCGATCTCGTTCGATCTCGGCAGTTATGCAACCTCGGGCTTGGTTAGTACTTGGATGGGTGACCGCCTAGGTATACCAAGTGTTGTAGTCATTTTCCTATTTATACAAAGTATGCTTTGAATTGCGCATAAAGATCGTCATAACAGACTAACAAACGTCTACGGCCATACCAGGTTGAAATCACCCGATCTCGTTCGATCTCGGCAGTTAAGCAACCTCGGGCTTGGTTAGTACTTGGATGGGTGACCGCCTAGGAATACCAAGTGTTGTAGTCATTTTACTATTTGCACAAAATATGCTTTGAATTGCCCATAAATGTCGTTAAAACAGACTAACAAACGTCTACGGCCATACCAGGTTGAAAGCACCCGATCTCGTTCGATCTCGGCAGTTAAGCAACCTCGGGCTTGGTTAGTACTTGGATGGGTGACCGCCTAGGAATACCAAGTGTTGTAGTCATTTTACTATTTGCACAAAGTATGCTTTGAATTGCCCATAAATGTCGTTAAAACAGACTAACAAACGTCTACGGCCATACCAGGTTGAAAGCACCCGATCTCGTTCGATCTCGGCAGTTAAGCAACCTCGGGCTTGGTTAGTACTTGGATGGGTGACCGCCTAGGAATACCAAGTGTTGTAGTCATTTTGCTATTTGCACAAAGTATGCTTTGAATTGCTCATAAATGTCGTCAAAACAGACTAACAAACGTCTACGGCCATACCAGGTTGAAAGCACCCGATCTCGTTCGATCTCGGCAGTTAAGCAACCTCGGGCTTGGTTAGTACTTGGATGGGTGACCGCCTAGGAATACCAAGTGTTGTAGTCATTTTACTATTTGCACAAAGTATGCTTTGAATTGCCCATAAATGTCGTCAAAACAGACTAACAAACGTCTACGGCCATACCAGGTTGAAAGCACCCGATCTCGTTCGATCTCGGCAGTTAAGCAACCTCGGGCTTGGTTAGTACTTGGATGGGTGACCGCCTAGGAATACCAAGTGTTGTAGTCATTTTTCTGTTTACCCAAAGTATGCTTTGAATTGCGCATAAATGTCGTCAAAACAGTCTAACAAACGTCTACGGCCATACCAGGTTGAAAGCACCCGATCTCGTTCGATCTCGGCAGTTAAGCAACCTCGGGCTTGGTTAGTACTTGGATGGGTGACCGCCTAGGAATACCAAGTGTTGTAGTCATTTTCCTATTTATACAAAGTATGCTTTGAATTGCGCATAAAGATCGTCATATCAGACTAACAAACGTCTACGACCATACCAGGTTGAAAGCACCCGATCTCGTTCGATCTCGGCAGTTAAGCACCTCGGGCTTGGTTAGTACTTGGATGGGTGACCGCCTAGGAATACCAAGTGTTGTAGTCATTTTACTATTTGCACAAAGTATGCTTTGAATTGCCCATAAATGTCGTTAAAACAGACTAACAAACGTCTACGGCCATACCAGGTTGAAAGCACCCGATCTCGTTCGATCTCGGCAGTTAAGCAACCTCGGGCTTGGTTAGTACTTGGATGGGTGACCGCCTAGGAATACCAAGTGTTGTAGTCATTTTACTATTTGCACAAAGTATGCTTTGAATTGCCCATAAATGTCGTTAAAACAGACTAACAAACGTCTACGGCCATACCAGGTTGAAAGCACCCGATCTCGTTCGATCTCGGCAGTTAAGCAACCTCGGGCTTGGTTAGTACTTGGATGGGTGACCGCCTAGGAATACCAAGTGTTGTATTCATTTTACTATTTGCACAAAGTATGCTTTGAATTGCCCATAAATGTCGTCAAAACAGACTAAAAAACGTCTACGGCCATACCAGGTTGAAAGCACCCGATCTCGTTCGATCTCGGAAGTTAAGCAACCTCGGGTTTGGTTAGAACTTGGATGGGTGACCGCCTAGGAATACCAAGTGTTGTAGTCATTTTTCTGTTTACCCAAAGTTATGCTTTGAATTGCGCATAAATGTCGTCAAAACAGTCTAACAAACGTCTACGGCCATACCAGGTTGAAAGCACCCGATCTCGTTCGATCTCGGCAGTTAAGCAAACTCGGGCTTGGTTAGTACTTGGATGGGTGTCCTCTTAGGTATACCAAGTGTTGTAGTCATTTTTCTATTTACCCAAAGTATGCTTTGAATTGCCCATAAATGTCGTCAAAACAGACTAACAAACATCTACGGCCATACCAGGTTGAAAGCACCCGATCTCGTTGGATCTCGGCAGTTAAGCAACCTCGGGCTTGGTTAGTACTTGGATGGGTGACCGCCTAGGAATACCAAGTGTTGTAGACAATTTTCTATTTACACAAAGTATGCTTTTAATTGCGCATAAAGATCGTCATAACAGACTAACAAACGTCTACGGCCATACTAGGTTGAAAGCACCCGATCTCGTTCGATCTCGGCAGTTAAGCAACCTCGGGCTTGGTTAGTACTTGGATGGGTGACCGCCTAGGAATACCAAGTGTTGTAGTCATTTTGTTATTTGCACAAAGTATGCTTTGAATTGCTCATAAATGTCGTCAAAACAGACTAACAAACGTCTACGGCCATACCAGGTTGAAAGCACCCGATCTCGTTCGATCACGGCAGTTAAGCAACCTCGGGCTTGGTTAGTACTTGGATGGGTGACCGCCTAGGAATACCAAGTGTTGTAGTCATTTTTCTATTTACACAAAGTGTGCTTCGAATTGCGCGTAAATGTCGTCAAAACAGACTAACAAACGTCTACGGCCATAGCAGGTTGAAAGCACCCGATCTCGTTCGATCTCGGATGTTTAGCAACCTCGGGCTTGGTTAGTACTTGGATGGGTGACCTCCTAGGAATACCAAGTGTTGTAGTCATTTTTCTATTTACCCAAAGTATGCTTTGAATTGCGCATAAATGTCGTCAAAACAGACTAACAAACGTCTACGGCCATACTAGGTTGAAAGCACCCGATCTCGTTCGATCTCGGCAGTTAAGCAACCTCGGGCTTGGTTAGTACTTGGATGGGTGACCGCCTAGGAATACCAAGTGTTGTAGTCATTTTGTTATTTGCACAAAGTATGCTTTGAATTGCTCATAAATGTCGTCAAAACAGACTAACAAACGTCTACGGCCATACCAGGTTGAAAGCACCCGATCTCGTTCGATCTCGGCAGTTAAGCAACCTCGGGCTTGGTTAGTACTTGTATGGGTGACCGCCTAGGAATACCAAGTGTTGTAGTCATTTTTCTATTTACACAAAGTATGCTTTGAATTGCGCGTAAATGTCGTCAAAACAGACTAACAAACGTCTACGGCCATACCAGGATGAAAGCACCCGATCTCGTTCGATCCCGGCAGTTAAGCAACCTCGGGCTTGGTTAGTATTTGGATGGCTGACCGCCTAGGAATACCAAGTGTTGTAGTCATTTTTCTATTTACACAAAGTATGCTTTGAATTGCGCGTAAATGTCGTCAAAACAGACTAACAAACGTCTACGGCCATACCAGGATGAAAGCACCCGATCTCGTTCGATCCCGGCAGTTAAGCAACCTCGGGCTTGGTTAGTACTTGGATGGCTGACCGCCTAGGAATACCAAGTGTTGTAGTCATTTTTCTATTTACACAAAGTATGCTTTGAATTGCGCGTAAATGTCGTCAAAACAGACTAACAAACGTCTACGGCCATACCAGGATGAAAGCACCCGATCTCGTTCGATCCCGGCAGTTAAGCAACCTCGGGCTTGGTTAGTACTTGGATGGCTGACCGCCTAGGAATACCAAGTGTTGTAGTCATTTTTCTATTTACCCAAAGTATGCTTTGAATTGCGCGTAAATGTCGTCAAAACAGACTAACAAACGTCTACGGCCATACCAGGATGAAAGCACCCGATCTCGTTCGATCCCGGCAGTTAAGCAACCTCGGGCTTGGTTAGTACTTGGATGGGTGACCGCTTAGGAATACCAAGTGTAGTAGTCATTTTTCTATTTGCACAAAGTATGCTTTGAATTGCGCATAATGATCGTCAAAACAGACTAACAAACGTCTACGGCCACACCAGGTTGAAAGCACCTGATATCGGCAGTTAAGCAACCAAGGGTTTGGTTAGTATTTGGTTGCTGATCGCCCAGGAATACCAGGTGTTGTAGTCATTTTTCTATTTACACAAAGTATGCTTTGAATTGCGCATAAAGATCGTCATAACAGACTGACAAACGTCTACGGCCATACCAGGTTGAAAGCACCCGATCTCGTTCGATCTCAGCAGATAAGCAACCTCGGGCTTGGTTAGTACTTGGATGGGTGGCCGCCTAGGAATACCAAGTGTAGTAGTCATTTTTCTATTTGCACAAAGTATGCTTTGAATTGCGCATAATGATCGTCAAAACAGACTAACAAACGTCTACGGCCACACCAGGTTGAAAGCACCCGATCTCGTTCGATCTCGGCAATTAAGCAACCTCGGGCTTGGTTAATACTTGGATGGGTGACCGCCTAGTAATACCAAGTGTTGTAGTCATTTTTCCATTTACACAAAGTATGCTTTGAATTGCGCATCAAGATCGTCAAAACAGACTAACAAACGTCTACGGCCATACCAGGTTGAAAGCACCGGATCTCGTTCGATCTCGGCAGTTTAGCAACCTCGGGCTTGGTTAGTACTTGGATGGGTGACCGCCTAGGAATGCAAAGTGTTGTAGTCATTTTTCTGTTTACCCAAAGTTATGCTTTGAATTGCGCATAAATGCCGTCAAAACAGTCTAACAAACGTCTACGGCCATACCAGGTTGAAAGCACCCGATCTCGATCGATCTCGGCAGTTAAGCAAACTCGGGCTTGGTTAGTACTTGGATGGGTGTCCTCTTAGGTATACCAAGTGTTGTAGTCATTTTTCTATTTACCCAAAGTATGCTTTGAATTGCCCATAAATGTCGTCAAAACGGACTAACAAACGTCTACGGCCATACCAGGTTGAAAGCACCCGATCTCGTTCGATCTCGGCAGTTAAGCAACCTCGGGCTTGGTTAGTACTTGGATGGGTGACCGCCTAGGAATACCAAGTGTTGTAGACAATTTTCTATTTACACAATGTATGCTTTTAATTGCGCATAAAGATCGTCATAACAGACTAACAAACGTCTACGGCCATACTACGTTGAAAGCACCCGATCTCGTTCGATCTCGGCAGTTAAGCAACCTCGGGCTTGGTTAGTACTTGGATGGGTGACCGCCTAGGAATACCAAGTGTTGTAGTCATTTTGTTATTTGCACAAAGTATGCTTTGAATTGCTCATAAATGTCGTCAAAACAGACTAACAAACGTCTACGGCCATACCAGGTTGAAATCACCCGATCTCGTTCGATCTCGGCAGTTAAGCAACCTCGGGCTTGGTTAGTACTTGGATGGGTGACCGCCTAGGAATACCAAGTGTTGTAGTCATTTTGTTATTTGCACAAAGTATGCTTTGAATTGCTCATAAATGTCGTCAAAACAGACTAACAAACGTCTACGGCCATACCAGGTTGAAAGCACCCGATCTCGTTCGATCTCGGCAGTTAAGCAACCTCGGGCTTGGTTAGTACTTGGATGGGTGACCGCCTAGGAATACCAAGTGTTGTAGTCATTTTTCTATTTACACAAAGTATGCTTTGAATTGCGCGTAAATGTCGTCAAAACAGACTAACAAACGTCTACGGCCATACCAGGATGAAAGCACCCGATCTCGTTCGATCCCGGCAGTTAAGCAACCTCGGGCTTGGTTAGTATTTGGATGGCTGACCGCCTAGGAATACCAAGTGTTGTAGTCATTTTTCTATTTACACAAAGTATGCTTTGAATTGCGCGTAAATGTCGTCAAAACAGACTAACAAACGTCTACGGCCATACCAGGATGAAAGCACCCGATCTCGTTCGATCCCGGCAGTTAAGCAACCTCGGGCTTGGTTAGTACTTGGATGGCTGACCGCCTAGGAATACCAAGTGTTGTAGTCATTTTTCTATTTACACAAAGTATGCTTTCAATTGCGCGTAAATGTCGTCAAAACAGACTAACAAACGTCTACGGCCATACCAGGATGAAAGCACCCGATCTCGTTCGATCCCGGCAGTTAAGCAACCTCGGGCTTGGTTAGTACTTGGATGGCTGACCGCCTAGGAATACCAAGTGTTGTAGTCATTTTTCTATTTACCCAAAGTATGCTTTGAATTGCGCGTAAATGTCGTCAAAACAGACTAACAAACGTCTACGGCCATACCAGGATGAAAGCACCCGATCTCGTTCGATCCCGGCAGTTAAGCAACCTCGGGCTTGGTTAGTACTTGGATGGGTGACCGCTTAGGAATACCAAGTGTAGTAGTCATTTTTCTATTTGCACAAAGTATGCTTTGAATTGCGCATAATGATCGTCAAAACAGACTAACAAACGTCTACGGCCACACCAGGTTGAAAGCACCTGATATCGGCAGTTAAGCAACCAAGGGTTTGGTTAGTATTTGGTTGCTGATCGCCCAGGAATACCAGGTGTTGTAGTCATTTTTCTATTTACACAAAGTATGCTTTGAATTGCGCATAAAGATCGTCATAACAGACTGACAAACGTCTACGGCCATACCAGGTTGAAAGCACCCGATCTCGTTCGATCTCAGCAGATAAGCAACCTCGGGCTTGGTTAGTACTTGGATGGGTGGCCGCCTAGGAATACCAAGTGTAGTAGTCATTTTTCTATTTGCACAAAGTATGCTTTGAATTGCGCATAATGATCGTCAAAACAGACTAACAAACGTCTACGGCCACACCAGGTTGAAAGCACCCGATCTCGTTCGATCTCGGCAATTAAGCAACCTCGGGCTTGGTTAATACTTGGATGGGTGACCGCCTAGTAATACCAAGTGTTGTAGTCATTTTTCCATTTACACAAAGTATGCTTTGAATTGCGCATCAAGATCGTCAAAACAGACTAACAAACGTCTACGGCCATACCAGGTTGAAAGCACCGGATCTCGTTCGATCTCGGCAGTTTAGCAACCTCGGGCTTGGTTAGTACTTGGATGGGTGACCGCCTAGGAATGCAAAGTGTTGTAGTCATTTTTCTGTTTACCCAAAGTTATGCTTTGAATTGCGCATAAATGCCGTCAAAACAGTCTAACAAACGTCTACGGCCATACCAGGTTGAAAGCACCCGATCTCGATCGATCTCGGCAGTTAAGCAAACTCGGGCTTGGTTAGTACTTGGATGGGTGTCCTCTTAGGTATACCAAGTGTTGTAGTCATTTTTCTATTTACCCAAAGTATGCTTTGAATTGCCCATAAATGTCGTCAAAACGGACTAACAAACGTCTACGGCCATACCAGGTTGAAAGCACCCGATCTCGTTCGATCTCGGCAGTTAAGCAACCTCGGGCTTGGTTAGTACTTGGATGGGTGACCGCCTAGGAATACCAAGTGTTGTAGACAATTTTCTATTTACACAATGTATGCTTTTAATTGCGCATAAAGATCGTCATAACAGACTAACAAACGTCTACGGCCATACTAGGTTGAAAGCACCCGATCTCGTTCGATCTCGGCAGTTAAGCAACCTCGGGCTTGGTTAGTACTTGGATGGGTGACCGCCTAGGAATACCAAGTGTTGTAGTCATTTTGTTATTTGCACAAAGTATGCTTTGAATTGCTCATAAATGTCGTCAAAACAGACTAACAAACGTCTACGGCCATACCAGGTTGAAATCACCCGATCTCGTTCGATCTCGGCAGTTAAGCAACCTCGGGCTTGGTTAGTACTTGGATGGGTGACCGCCTAGGAATACCAAGCGTTGTAGTCATTTTTCTATTTACACAAAGTATGCTTTGAATTGCGCGTAAATGTCGTCAAAACAGACTAACAAACGTCTACGGCCATACCAGGTTGAAAGCACCCGATCTCGTTCGATCTCGGATGTTTAGCAACCTCGGGCTTGGTTAGTACTTGGATGGGTGACCTCCTAGGAATACCAAGTGTTGTAGTCATTTTTCTATTTACCCAAAGTATGCTTTGAATTGCGCATCAAGATCGTCAAAACAGACTAACAAACGTCTACGGCCATACCAGGTTGAAAGCACCGGATCTCGTTCGATCTCGTCAGTTTAGCAACCTCGGGATTGGTTAGTACTTGGATGGGTGACCGCCTAGGAATGCAAAGTGTTGTAGTCATTTTTCTGTTTACCCAAAGTTATGCTTTGAATTGCGCATAAATGTCGTCAAAACAGTCTAACAAACGTCTACGGCCATACCAGGTTGAAAGCACCCGATCTCGTTCGATCTCGGCAGTTAAGCAAACTCGGGCTTGGTTAGTACTTGGATGGGTGTCCTCTTGGGTATACCAAGTGTTGTAGTCATTTTTCTATTTACCCAAAGTATGCTTTGAATTGCCCATAAATGTCGTCAAAACAGACTAACAAACGTCTACGGCCATACCAGGTTGAAAGCACCCGATCTCGTTCGATCTCGGCAGTTAAGCAACCTCGGGCTTGGTTAGTACTTGGATGGGTGACCGCCTAGGAATACCAAGTGTTGTAGACAATTTTCTATTTACACAAAGTATGCTTTTAATTGCGCATAAAGATCGTCATAACAGACTAACAAACGTCTACGGCCATACTAGGTTGAAAGCACCCGATCTCGTTCGATCTCGGCAGTTAAGCAACCTCGGGCTTGGTTAGTACTTGGATGGGTGACCGCCTAGGAATACCAAGTGTTGTAGTCATTTTGTTATTTGCACAAAGTATGCTTTGAATTGCTCATAAATGTCGTCAAAACAGACTAACAAACGTCTACGGCCATACCAGGTTGAAAGCACCCGATCTCGTTCGATCTCGGCAGTTAAGCAACCTCGGGCTTGGTTAGTACTTGGATGGGTGACCGCCTAGGAATACCAAGTGTTGTAGTCATTTTTCTATTTACACAAAGTATGCTTTGAATTGCGCGTAAATGTCGTCAAAACAGACTAACAAACGTCTACGGCCATACCAGGTTGAAAGCACACGATCTCGTTCGATCTCGGATGTTTAGCAACCTCGGGCTTGGTTAGTACTTGGATGGGTGACCGCCTAGGAATACCAAGTGTTGTAGTCATTTTTCTATTTATACAAAGTATGCTTTGAATTGCGCATAAAGATCATCACAACAGACTAAGAAACGTCCACGGCCATACCAGGTTGAAAGCACCCGATCTCCTTCGATCTCGGCAGTTAAGCAACCTCGGGCTTGGTTAGTACTTGGATGGGTGACCGCCTAGGAATACCAAGTGTTGTAGTCATTTTTCCATTTATACAAAGTATGCTTTGAATTGCGCATAAAGATCATCACAACAGACTAAGAAACGTCCACGGCCATACCAGGTTGAAAGCACACGATCTCCTTCGATCTCGGCAGTTAAGCAACCTCGGGCTTGGTTAGTACTTGGATGGGTGACCGCCTAGGAATACCAAGTGTTATAGTCATTTTGCTATTTGCACAAAGTATGCTTTGAATTGCCCATAAATGTCGTCAAAACAGACTAACAAACGTCTACGGCCATACCAGGTTGAAAGCACCCGATCTCGTTCGATCTCGGCAGTTAAGCAACCTCGGGCATGGTTAGTACTTGTATGGGTGACCGCCTAGGAATACCAAGTGTTATAGTCATTTTACTATTTGCACAAAATATGCTTTGAATTGCCCATAAATGTCGTCAAAACAGACTAACAAACGTCTACGGCCATACCAGGTTGAAAGCACCCGATCTCGTTCGATCTCGGCAGTTAAGCAACCTCGGGCTTGGTTAGTACTTGGATGGGTGACCGCCTAGGAATCCCAAGTGTTATAGTCATTTTTCTATTTATACAAAGTATGCTTTGAATTGCGCATAAAGATCATCACAACAGACTAAGAAACGTCCACGGCCATACCAGGTTGAAAGCACCCGATCTCGTTCGATCTCGGCAGTTAAGCAACCTCGGGCTTGGTTAGTACTTGGATGGGTGACCGCCTAGGAATACCAAGTGTTATAGTCATTTTTCTATTTACACAAAGTATGCTTTGAATTGCCCATGAATGTCGTCAAAACAGACTAACTAACGTCTACGGCCATACCAGGTTGAAAGCACCACATCTTGTTCGATCTCGGCAGTTAAGCAACCTCGGGCTTGGTTAGTACTTGGATGGGTGACCGCCTAGGAATACCAAGTGTTGTAGTCATTTTACTATTTGCCCAAAGTATGCTTTGAATTGCCCATGAATGTCGTCAAAACAGACTAACAAACGTCCACGGCCATACCAGGTTGAAAGCACCCGATCTCGTACGAACTCGGCAGTTAAGCAACCTCGGGCTTGGTTAGTACTTGGATGGGTGACGGCCTAGGAATGCAAAGTGTTGTAGTCATTTTTCTATTTAAACAAAGTATGCATTGAATTGCCCATAAAGATCGTCATAACAGACTAACAAACGTCTAAGGCCATACCAGGTTGAAAGCACCGATCTCGTTCGATCTCGGCAGTTAAGCAACCTCGGGCTTGGTTCGTACTTGGATGGGTGACCGCCTAGGAATACCAAGTGTTGTAGTCATTTTTCTATTTACCCAAAGTATGCATTGAATTGCCCATAAAGATCGTCATAACAGACTAACAAACGTCTAAGGCCATACCAGGTTGAAAGCACCGATCTCGTTCGATCTCGGCAGTTAAGCAACCTCGGGCTTGGTTAGTACTTGGTTGGGTGACCGCCTAGGAATACCACGTGTTGTAGTCATTTTACTATTTGCCCAAAGTATGTTTTGAATTGCCCATGAATGTCGTCAAAACAGACTAACTAACGTCTACGGCCATACCAGGTTGAAAGCACCCTATCTCGTTCGAACTCGGCAGTTAAGCAACCTCGGGCTTGGTTAGTATTTGGTTGGGTGGCCGCCTAGGAATACCAAGTGTTGTAGTCATTTTTCTATTTAAACAAAGTATGCATTGAATTGCCCATAAAGATCGTCATAACAGACTGACAAACGTCTAAGGCCATACCAGGTTGAAAGCACCGATCTCGTTCGATCTCGGCAGTTAAGCAACCTCGGGCTTGGTTAGTATTTGGTTGGGTGGCCGCCTAGGAATACCAGGTGTTGTAGTCATTTTTCTATTTATACAAAGTATGCTTTGAATTGCGCATAAAGATCGTCACAACAGACTAAGAAACGTCCACGGCCATACCAGGTTGAAAGCACCCGATCTCGGCAGTTAAGCAACCTCGGGCATGGTTAGTACTTGGATGGGTGACCGCCTAGGAATACCAAATGTTGTAGTCATTTTTCTATTTATACAAAGTATGCTTTGAATTGCGCATAAAGATCGTCACAACAGACTAAGAAACGTCCACGGCCATACCAGGTTGAAAGCACCCGATCTCGTTCGATCTCGGCAGATAAGCAACCTCGGGCTTGGTTAGTATTTGGATGGGTGACCGCCTAGGAATACCAAGTGTTGTAGTCATTTTTCTGTTTGCACAAAAGTATGCTTTGAACTGCCTGTAAATGTCGTCAAAACAGACTAACAAACGTCTACGGCCATACCAGGTTGAAAGCACCGATCTCGTTCTATCTCGGCAGTTAAGCAACCTCGGGCTTGGTTAGTACTCGGATGGGTGACCGCCTAGGAATACCAAGTGTTGTAGTCATTTTGTTATTTGCAAAAAGTATGCTTTGAATTGCCTGCAAATGTCGTCAAAACAGACTAACAAACGTCTACGGCCATACCAGGTTGAAAGCACCCGATCTCGTTCGATCACGGCAGTTAAGCAACCTCAGGCTTGGATGGGTGACCGCCTAGGAATACCAAGTGTTGTAGTCATTTTTCTATTTGCACAAAGTATACTTTGAGTTGCCTGTAAATGTCGTCAAAACAGACTAACAAACGTCTACGGCCATACCAGGTTGAAAGCAGCCGATCTCGTTCGATCTCGGCAGTTAAGCAACCTCGGGCTTGGTTAGTACTTGGATGGGTGACCGCCTAGGAATACCAAGTGTTGTAGTCATTTTACTATTTGCCCAAAGCATGTTAAGAATTGCCCATGAATGTTGTCAAAACAGACTAACAAACGTCTACGGCCATACCAGGTTGAAAGCACCGGATCTCGTTCGAACTCGGCAGTTAAGCAACCTCGGGCTTGGTTAGTACTCGGATGGGTGACCGCCTAGGAATACCAAGTGTTGTAGTCATTTTTCTATTTGCACAAAGTATGCTTTGAATTGCCTGTAAATATCGTCAAAACAGACTAACAAACGTCTACGGCCATACCAGGTTGAAAGCACCCGATCTCGTTCGATCTCGGCAGTTAAGCAACCTCAGGCTTGGATGGGTGACCGCCTAGGAATACCAAGTGTTGTAGTCATTTTACTATTTGCACAAAGTATGCTTTGAATTGCCCATAAATGTCGTCAAAACAGACTAACAAACGTCTACGGCCATACCAGGTTGAAAGCACTCGATCTCGTTCGATCTCGGCAGTTAAGTAACCTCGGGCTTGGTTAGTACTTGGATGGATGACCGCCTAGGAATACCAAGTGTTGTAGTCATTTTTCTATTTAAACAAAGTATGCATTGAATTGCGCATAAAGATCGTCATAACAGACTAAAAAACGTCTAAGGCCATACCAGGTTGAAAGCACCGTTCTCGTTCGAACTCGGCAGTTAAGCAACCTCGGGCTTGGTTAGTACTTGGATGGGTGACCGCCTAGGAATACCAAGTGTTGTAGTCATTTTTCTTTTTATACAAAGTATGCTTTGAATTGCGCATAAAGATCATCACAACAGAATAAGAAACGTCCACGGCCATACCAGGTTGAAAGCAACCGATCTCCTTCGATCTCGGCAGTTAAGCAACCTCGGGCTTGGTTAGTACTTGGATGGGTGACCGCCTAGGAATACCAAGTGTTGTAGTCATTTTTCTATTTATACAAAGTATGCTTTGAATTGCGCATAAAGATCATCACAACAGACTAAGAAACGTCTACGGCCATACCAGGTTGAAAGCACCCGATCTCCTTCGATCTCGGCAGTTAAGCAACCTCGGGCTTGGTTAGTACTTGGATGGGTGACCTTCTAGGAATACCAAGTGTTATAGTCATTTTACTATTTGCACAAAGTATGCTTTGAATTGCCCATAAATGTCGTTAAAACAGACTAACAAACGTCTACGGTCATACCAGGTTGAAAGCACTCGATCTCGTTCGATCTCGGCAGTTAAGTAACCTCGGGCTTGGTTAGTACTTGGATGGGTGACCGCCTAGGAATACCAAGTGTTGTAGTCATTTTTCTATTTATACAAAGTATGCTTTGAATTGCGCATAAAGATCATCACAACAGACTAAGAAACGTCCACGGCCATACCAGGTTGAAAGCACCAGATCTCGTTCGATCTCGGCAGTTAAGCAACCTCGGGCTTGGTTAGTACTTGGATGGGTGACCGCCTAGGAATGCAAAGTGTTGTAGTCATTTTTCTATTTAAACAAAGTATGCATTGAATTGCCCATAAAGATCGTCATAACAGACTAACAAACGTCTAAGGCCATACCAGGTTGAAAGCACAGATCTCGTTCTATCTCGGCAGTTAAGCAACCTCGGGCTTGGTTCGTACTTGGATGGGTGACCGCCTAGGAATACCAAGTGTTGTAGTCATTTTACTATTTACACAAAGTATGCTTTGAATTGCCCATGAATGTCGTCAAAACAGACTAACTAACGTCCACGGCCATACCAGGTTGAAAGCACCAGATCTCGTTCGATCTCGGCAGTTAAGCAACCTCGGGCTTGGTTAGTACTTGGATGGGTGACCGTCTAGGAATCCCAAGTGTTATAGTCATTTTTCTATTTATACAAAGTATGCTTTGAATTGCGCATAAAGATCGTCACAACAGACTAAGAAACGTCCACGGCCATACCAGGTTGAAAGCACCCGATCTCGTTCGATCTCGGCAGATAAGCAACCTCGGGCTTGGTTAGTATTTGGATGGGTGACCGCCTAGGAATACCAAGTGTTGTACTCATTTTTCTATTTGCACAAAAGTATGCTTTGAACTGCCTGTAAATGTCGTCAAAACAGACTAACAAACGTCTACGGCCATACCAGGTTGAAAGCACCGATCTCGTTCGATCTCGGCAGTTAAGCAACCTCGGGCTTGGTTAGTACTCGGATGGGTGACCGCCTAGGAATACCGAGTGTTATAGTCATTTTTCTATTTATACAAAGTATGCTTTGAATTGCGCATAAAGATCATCACAACAGACTAACAAACGTCTACGGCCATACCAGGTTGAAAGCACCCGATCTCCTTCGATCTCGGCAGTTAAGCAACCTCGGGCTTGGTTAGTGCTTGGATGGGTGACCGCCTAGGAATACCAAGTGTTATAGTCATTTTGCTATTTGCACAAAGTATGCTTTGAATTGCCCATAAATGTCGTCAAAACAGACTAACAAACGTCTACGGCCATACCAGGTTGAAAGCACCCGATCTCGTTCGATCTCGGCAGTTAAGCGACCTAGGGCTTGGTTAGTACTTGGATGGGTGACCGCCTAGGAATACCAAGTGTTGTAGTCATTTTTCTGTTTGCACAAAAGTATGCTTTGAACTGCCTGTAAATGTCGTCAAAACAGACTAACAAACGTCTACGGCCATACCAGGTTGAAAGCACCGATCTCGTTCGATCTCGGCAGTTAAGCAACCTCGGGCTTGGTTAGTACTCGAATGGGTGACCGCCTAGGAATACCAAGTGTTATAGTCATTTTTCTATTTATACAAAGTATGCTTTGAATTGCGCATAAAGATCATCACAACAGACTAACAAACGTCTACGGCCATACCAGGTTGAAAGCATCCGATCTCGTTCGATCTCGGCAGTTAAGCAACCTCGGGCTTGGTTAGTACTTGGATGGGTGATCGCCTAGGAATACCAAGTGTTGTAGTCATTTTACTATTTGCCCAAAGCATGTTAAGAATTGCCCATGAATGTCGTCAAAACAGACTAACAAACGTCTACGGCCATACCAGGTTGAAAGCACCCGATCTCGTTCGATCTCGGCAGTTAAGCAACCTCGGGCATGGTTAGTACTTGGATGGGTGACCGCCTAGGAATACCAAGTGTTATAGTCATTTTACTATTTGCACAAAATATGCTTTGAATTGCCCATAAATGTCGTCAAAACAGACTAACAAACGTCTACGGCCATACCAGGTTGAAAGCACCCTATCTCGTTCGATCTCGGCAGTTAAGCAACCTCGGGCTTGGTTAGTACTTGGATGGGTGAACGCCTAGGAATCCCAAGTGTTATAGTCATTTTTCTATTTATACAAAGTATGCTTTGAATTGCGCATAAAGATCATCACAACAGACTAAGAAACGTCCACGGCCATACCAGGTTGAAAGCACCCGATCTCGTTCGATCTCGGCAGATAGAAGCAACCTCGGGCTTGGTTAGTACTTGGATGGGTGACCGCCTAGGAATACCAAGTGTTATAGTCATTTTTCTATTTACACAAAGTATGCTTTGAATTGCCCATGAATGTCGTCAAAACAGACTAACTAACGTCCACGGCCATACCAGGTTGAAAGCACCAGATCTCGTTCGATCTCGGCAGTTAAGCAACCTCGGGCTTGGTTAGTACTTGGATGGGTGACCGCCTAGGAATACCAAGTGTTGTAGTCATTTTACTATTTGCCCAAAGTATGCTTTGAATTGCCCATGAATGTCGTCAAAACAGACTAACTAACGTCTACGGCCATACCAGGTTGAAAGCACCAGATCTTGTTCGATCTCGGCAGTTAAGCAACCTCGGGCTTGGTTAGTACTTGGATGGGTGACCGCCTAGGAATGCAAAGTGTTGTAGTCATTTTTCTATTTAAACAAAGTATGCATTGAATTGCCCATAAAGATCGCCATAACAGACTAACAAACGTCTAAGGCCATACCAGGTTGAAAGCACAGATCTCGTTCTATCTCGGCAGTTAAGCAACCTCGGGCTTGGTTCGTACTTGGATGGGTGACCGCCTAGGAATACCAAGTGTTGTAGTCATTTTACTATTTACACAAAGTATGCTTTGAATTGCCCATGAATGTCGTCAAAACAGACTAACTAACGTACACGGCCATACCAGGTTGAAAGCACCAGATCTCGTTCGATCTCGGCAGTTAAGCAACCTCGGGCTTGGTTAGTACTTGGATGGGTGACCGTCTAGGAATCCCAAGTGTTATAGTCATTTTTCTCTTTATACAAAGTATGCTTTGAATTGCGCATAAAGATCGTCACAACAGACTAAGAAACGTCCACGGCCATACCAGGTTGAAAGCACCCGATCTCGTTCGATCTCGGCAGATAAGCAACCTCGGGCTTGGTTAGTATTTGGATGGGTGACCGCCTAGGAATACCAAGTGTTGTAGTCATTTTTCTGTTTGCACAAAAGTATGCTTTGAACTGCCTGTAAATGTCGTCAAAACAGACTAACAAACGTCTACGGCCATACCAGGTTGAAAGCACCGATCTCGTTCGATCTCGGCAGTTAAGCAACCTCGGGCTTGGTTAGTACTCGGATGGGTGACCGCCTAGGAATACCAAGTGTTGTAGTCATTTTACTATTTCCAAAAAGTATGCTTTGAATTGCCTGCAAATGTCGTCAAAACAGACTAACAAACGTCTACGGCCATACCAGGTTGAAAGCACCCGATCTCGTTCGATCACGGCAGTTAAGCAACCTCAGGCTTGGATGGGTGACCGCCTAGGAATACCAAGTGTTGTAGTCATTTTTCTATTTGCACAAAGTATACTTTGAGTTGCCTGTAAATGTCGTCAAAACAGACTAAGAAACGTCTACGGCCATACCAGGTTGAAAGCACCCGATCTCGTTCGATCTCGGCAGTTAAGCAACCTCGGGCTTGGTTAGTACTTGAATGGGTGACCGCCTAGGAATACCAAGTGTTATAGTCATTTTTCTATTTATACAAAGTATGCTTTGAATTGCGCATAAAGATCATCACAACAGACTAAGAAACGTCCACGGCCATACCAGGTTGAAAGCACCCGATCTCGTTCGATCTCGGCAGATAGAAGCAACCTCGGGCTTGGTTAGTACTTGGATGGGTGACCGCCTAGGAATACCAAGTGTTATAGTCATTTTTCTATTTACACAAAGTATGCTTTGAATTGCCCATGAATGTCGTCAAAACAGACTAACTAACGTCCACGGCCATACCAGGTTGAAAGCACCAGATCTCGTTCGATCTCGGCAGTTAAGCAACCTCGGGCTTGGTTAGTACTTGGATGGGTGACCGCCTAGGAATACCAAGTGTTGTAGTCATTTTACTATTTGCCCAAAGTATGCTTTGAATTGCCCATGAATGTCGTCAAAACAGACTAACTAACGTCTACGGCCATACCAGGTTGAAAGCACCAGATCTTGTTCGATCTCGGCAGTTAAGCAACCTCGGGCTTGGTTAGTACTTGGATGGGTGACCGCCTAGGAATACCAAGTGTTATAGTCATTTTTCTATTTACACAAAGTATGCTTTGAATTGCCCATGAATGTCGTCAAAACAGACTAACTAACGTCCACGGCCATACCAGGTTGAAAGCACCAGATCTCGTTCGATCTCGGCAGTTAAGCAACCTCGGGCTTGGTTAGTACTTGGATGGGTGACCGCCTAGGAATACCAAGTGTTGTAGTCATTTTACTATTTGCCCAAAGTATGCTTTGAATTGCCCATGAATGTCGTCAAAACAGACTAACTAACGTCTACGGCCATACCAGGTTGAAAGCACCAGATCTTGTTCGATCTCGGCAGTTAAGCAACCTCGGGCTTGGTTAGTACTTGGATGGGTGACCGCCTAGGAATGCAAAGTGTTGTAGTCATTTTTCTATTTAAACAAAGTATGCATTGAATTGCCCATAAAGATCGTCATAACAGACTAACAAACGTCTAAGGCCATACCAGGTTGAAAGCACAGATCTCGTTCTATCTCGGCAGTTAAGCAACCTCGGGCTTGGTTCGTACTTGGATGGGTGACCGCCTAGGAATACCAAGTGTTGTAGTCATTTTACTATTTACACAAAGTATGCTTTGAATTGCCCATGAATGTCGTCAAAACAGACTAACTAACGTCCACGGCCATACCAGGTTGAAAGCACCCGATCTCGTTCGATCTCGGCAGATAAGCAACCTCGGGCTTGGTTAGTACTTGGATGGGTGACCGTCTAGGAATCCCAAGTGTTATAGTCATTTTTCTATTTATACAAAGTATGCTTTGAATTGCGCATAAAGATCGTCACAACAGACTAAGAAACGTCCACGGCCATACCAGGTTGAAAGCACCCGATCTCGTTCGATCTCGGCAGATAAGCAACCTCGGGCTTGGTTAGTATTTGGATGGGTGACCGCCTAGGAATACCAAGTGTTGTAGTCATTTTTCTGTTTGCACAAAAGTATGCTTTGAACTGCCTGTAAATGTCGTCAAAACAGACTAACAAACGTCTACGGCCATACCAGGTTGAAAGCACCCGATCTCGTTCGATCTCGGCAGTTAAGCAACCTCGGGCTTGGTTAGTACTTGGATGGGTGACCGTCTAGGAATCCCAAGTGTTATAGTCATTTTTCTATTTATACAAAGTATGCTTTGAATTGCGCATAAAGATCGTCACAACAGACTAAGAAACGTCCACGGCCATACCAGGTTGAAAGCACCCGATCTCGTTCGATCTCGGCAGATAAGCAACCTCGGGCTTGGTTAGTATTTGGATGGGTGACCGCCTAGGAATACCAAGTGTTCTAGTCATTTTTCTGTTTGCACAAAAGTATGCTTTGAACTGCCTGTAAATGTCGTCAAAACAGACTAACAAACGTCTACGGCCATACCAGGTTGAAAGCACCGATCTCGTTCGATCTCGGCAGTTAAGCAACCTCGGGCTTGGTTAGTACTCGGATGGGTGACCGCCTAGGAATACCAAGTGTTGTAGTCATTTTACTATTTCCAAAAAGTATGCTTTGAATTGCCTGCAAATGTCGTCAAAACAGACTAACAAACGTCTACGGCCATACCAGGTTGAAAGCACCCGAACTCGTTCGATCACGGCAGTTAAGCAACCTCAGGCTTGGATGGGTGACCGCCTAGGAATACCAAGTGTTGTAGTCATTTTTCTATTTGCACAAAGTATACTTTGAGTTGCCTGTAAAAGTCGTCAAAACAGACTAACAAACGTCTACGGCCATACCAGGTTGAAAGCATCCGATCTCGTTCGATCTCGGCAGTTAAGCAACCTCGGGCTTGGTTAGTACTTGGATGGGTGACCGCCTAGGAATACCAAGTGTTGTAGTCATTTTACTATTTGCCCAAAGCATGTTAAGAATTGCCCATGAATGTCGTCAAAACAGACTAACAAACGTCTACGGCTATACCAGGTTGAAAGCACCCGATCTCGTTCGATCTCGGCAGTTAAGCAACCTCGGGCATGGTTAGTACTTGGATGGGTGACCGCCTAGGAATACCAAGTGTTATAGTCATTTTACTATTTGCACAAAATATGCTTTGAATTGCCCATAAATGTCGTCAAAACAGACTAACAAACGTCTACGGCCATACCAGGTTGAAAGCACCCTATCTCGTTCGATCTCGGCAGTTAAGCAACCTCGGGCTTGGTTAGTACTTGGATGGGTGAACGCCTAGGAATCCCAAGTGTTATAGTCATTTTTCTATTTATACAAAGTATGCTTTGAATTGCGCATAAAGATCATCACAACAGACTAAGAAACGTCCACGGCCATACCAGGTTGAAAGCACCCGATCTCGTTCGATCTCGGCAGATAGAAGCAACCTCGGGCTTGGTTAGTACTTGGATGGGTGACCGCCTAGGAATACCAAGTGTTATAGTCATTTTTCTATTTACACAAAGTATGCTTTGAATTGCCCATGAATGTCGTCAAAACAGACTAACTAACGTCCACGGCCATACCAGGTTGAAAGCACCAGATCTCGTTCGATCTCGGCAGTTAAGCAACCTCGGGCTTGGTTAGTACTTGGATGGGTGACCGCCTAGGAATACCAAGTGTTGTAGTCATTTTACTATTTGCCCAAAGTATGCTTTGAATTGCCCATGAATGTCGTCAAAACAGACTAACTAACGTCTACGGCCATACCAGGTTGAAAGCACCAGATCTTGTTCGATCTCGGCAGTTAAGCAACCTCGGGCTTGGTTAGTACTTGGATGGGTGACCGCCTAGGAATGCAAAGTGTTGTAGTCATTTTTCTATTTAAACAAAGTATGCATTGAATTGCCCATAAAGATCGCCATAACAGACTAACAAACGTCTAAGGCCATACCAGGTTGAAAGCACAGATCTCGTTCTATCTCGGCAGTTAAGCAACCTCGGGCTTGGTTCGTACTTGGATGGGTGACCGCCTAGGAATACCAAGTGTTGTAGTCATTTTACTATTTACACAAAGTATGCTTTGAATTGCCCATGAATGTCGTCAAAACAGACTAACTAACGTACACGGCCATACCAGGTTGAAAGCACCAGATCTCGTTCGATCTCGGCAGTTAAGCAACCTCGGGCTTGGTTAGTACTTGGATGGGTGACCGTCTAGGAATCCCAAGTGTTATAGTCATTTTTCTCTTTATACAAAGTATGCTTTGAATTGCGCATAAAGATCGTCACTACAGACTAAGAAACGTCCACGGCCATACCAGGTTGAAAGCACCCGATCTCGTTCGATCTCGGCAGATAAGCAACCTCGGGCTTGGTTAGTATTTGGATGGGTGACCGCCTAGGAATACCAAGTGTTGTAGTCATTTTTCTGTTTGCACAAAAGTATGCTTTGAACTGCCTGTAAATGTCGTCAAAACAGACTAACAAACGTCTACGGCCATACCAGGTTGAAAGCACCGATCTCGTTCGATCTCGGCAGTTAAGCAACCTCGGGCTTGGTTAGTACTCGGTTGGGTGACCGCCTAGGAATACCAAGTGTTGTAGTCATTTTACTATTTCCAAAAAGTATGCTTTGAATTGCCTGCAAATGTCGTCAAAACAGACTAACAAACGTCTACGGCCATACCAGGTTGAAAGCACCCGATCTCGTTCGATCACGGCAGTTAAGCAACCTCAGGCTTGGATGGGTGACCGCCTAGGAATACCAAGTGTTGTAGTCATTTTTCTATTTGCACAAAGTATACTTTGAGTTGCCTGTAAATGTCGTCAAAACAGACTAAGAAACGTCTACGGCCATACCAGATTGAAAGCACCCGATCTCGTTCGATCTCGGCAGTTAAGCAACCTCGGGCTTGGTTAGTACTTGGATGGATGACCGCCTAGGAATACCAAGTGTTATAGTCATTTTTCTATTTATACAAAGTATGCTTTGAATTGCGCATAAAGATCATCACAACAGACTAAGAAACGTCCACGGCCATACCAGGTTGAAAGCACCCGATCTCGTTCGATCTCGGCAGATAGAAGCAACCTCGGGCTTGGTTAGTACTTGGATGGGTGACCGCCTAGGAATACCAAGTGTTATAGTCATTTTTCTATTTACACAAAGTATGCTTTGAATTGCCCATGAATGTCGTCAAAACAGACTAACTAACGTCCACGGCCATACCAGGTTGAAAGCACCAGATCTCGTTCGATCTCGGCAGTTAAGCAACCTCGGGCTTGGTTAGTACTTGGATGGGTGACCGCCTAGGAATACCAAGTGTTGTAGTCATTTTACTATTTGCCCAAAGTATGCTTTGAATTGCCCATGAATGTCGTCAAAACAGACTAACTAACGTCTACGGCCATACCAGGTTGAAAGCACCAGATCTTGTTCGATCTCGGCAGTTAAGCAACCTCGGGCTTGGTTAGTACTTGGATGGGTGACCGCCTAGGAATACCAAGTGTTATAGTCATTTTTCTATTTACACAAAGTATGCTTTGAATTGCCCATGAATGTCGTCAAAACAGACTAACTAACGTCCACGGCCATACCAGGTTGAAAGCACCAGATCTCGTTCGATCTCGGCAGTTAAGCAACCTCGGGCTTGGTTAGTACTTGGATGGGTGACCGCCTAGGAATACCAAGTGTTGTAGTCATTTTACTATTTGCCCAAAGTATGCTTTGAATTGCCCATGAATGTCGTCAAAACAGACTAACTAACGTCTACGGCCATACCAGGTTGAAAGCACCAGATCTTGTTCGATCTCGGCAGTTAAGCAACCTCGGGCTTGGTTAGTACTTGGATGGGTGACCGCCTAGGAATGCAAAGTGTTGTAGTCATTTTTCTATTTAAACAAAGTATGCATTGAATTGCCCATAAAGATCGTCATAACAGACTAACAAACGTCTAAGGCCATACCAGGTTGAAAGCACAGATCTCGTTCTATCTCGGCAGTTAAGCAACCTCGGGCTTGGTTCGTACTTGGATGGGTGACCGCCTAGGAATACCAAGTGTTGTAGTCATTTTACTATTTACACAAAGTATGCTTTGAATTGCCCATGAATGTCGTCAAAACAGACTAACTAACGTCCACGGCCATACCAGGTTGAAAGCACCCGATCTCGTTCGATCTCGGCAGATAAGCAACCTCGGGCTTGGTTAGTACTTGGATGGGTGACCGTCTAGGAATCCCAAGTGTTATAGTCATTTTTCTATTTATACAAAGTATGCTTTGAATTGCGCATAAAGATCGTCACAACAGACTAAGAAACGTCCACGGCCATACCAGGTTGAAAGCACCCGATCTCGTTCGATCTCGGCAGATAAGCAACCTCGGGCTTGGTTAGTATTTGGATGGGTGACCGCCTAGGAATACCAAGTGTTGTAGTCATTTTTCTGTTTGCACAAAAGTATGCTTTGAACTGCCTGTAAATGTCGTCAAAACAGACTAACAAACGTCTACGGCCATACCAGGTTGAAAGCACCCGATCTCGTTCGATCTCGGCAGTTAAGCAACCTCGGGCTTGGTTAGTACTTGGATGGGTGACCGTCTAGGAATCCCAAGTGTTATAGTCATTTTTCTATTTATACAAAGTATGCTTTGAATTGCGCATAAAGATCGTCACAACAGACTAAGAAACGTCCACGGCCATACCAGGTTGAAAGCACCCGATCTCGTTCGATCTCGGCAGATAAGCAACCTCGGGCTTGGTTAGTATTTGGATGGGTGACCGCCTAGGAATACCAAGTGTTCTAGTCATTTTTCTGTTTGCACAAAAGTATGCTTTGAACTGCCTGTAAATGTCGTCAAAACAGACTAACAAACGTCTACGGCCATACCAGGTTGAAAGCACCGATCTCGTTCGATCTCGGCAGTTAAGCAACCTCGGGCTTGGTTAGTACTCGGATGGGTGACCGCCTAGGAATACCAAGTGGTGTAGTCATTTTACTATTTCCAAAAAGTATGCTTTGAATTGCCTGCAAATGTCGTCAAAACAGACTAACAAACGTCTACGGCCATACCAGGTTGAAAGCACCCGAACTCGTTCGATCACGGCAGTTAAGCAACCTCAGGCTTGGATGGGTGACCGCCTAGGAATACCAAGTGTTGTAGTCATTTTTCTATTTGCACAAAGTATACTTTGAGTTGCCTGTAAAAGTCGTCAAAACAGACTAACAAACGTCTACGGCCATACCAGGTTGAAAGCATCCGATCTCGTTCGATCTCGGCAGTTAAGCAACCTCGGGCTTGGTTAGTACTTGGATGGGTGACCGCCTAGGAATACCAAGTGTTGTAGTCATTTTACTATTTGCCCAAAGCATGTTAAGAATTGCCCATGAATGTCGTCAAAACAGACTAACAAACGTCTACGGCCATACCAGGTTGAAAGCACCCGATCTCGTTCGATCTCGGCAGTTAAGCAACCTCGGGCATGGTTAGTACTTGGATGGGTGACCGCCTAGGAATACCAAGTGTTATAGTCATTTTACTATTTGCACAAAATATGCTTTGAATTGCCCATAAATGTCGTCAAAACAGACTAACAAACGTCTACGGCCATACCAGGTTGAAAGCACCCTATCTCGTTCGATCTCGGCAGTTAAGCAACCTCGGGCTTGGTTAGTACTTGGATGGGTGAACGCCTAGGAATCCCAAGTGTTATAGTCATTTTTCTATTTATACAAAGTATGCTTTGAATTGCGCATAAAGATCATCACAACAGACTAAGAAACGTCCACGGCCATACCAGGTTGAAAGCACCCGATCTCGTTCGATCTCGGCAGATAGAAGCAACCTCGGGCTTGGTTAGTACTTGGATGGGTGACCGCCTAGGAATACCAAGTGTTATAGTCATTTTTCTATTTACACAAAGTATGCTTTGAATTGCCCATGAATGTCGTCAAAACAGACTAACTAACGTCCACGGCCATACCAGGTTGAAAGCACCAGATCTCGTTCGATCTCGGCAGTTAAGCAACCTCGGGCTTGGTTAGTACTTGGATGGGTGACCGCCTAGGAATACCAAGTGTTGTAGTCATTTTACTATTTGCCCAAAGTATGCTTTGAATTGCCCATGAATGTCGTCAAAACAGACTAACTAACGTCTACGGCCATACCAGGTTGAAAGCACCAGATCTTGTTCGATCACGGCAGTTAAGCAACCTCGGGCTTGGTTAGTACTTGGATGGGTGACCGCCTAGGAATGCAAAGTGTTGTAGTCATTTTTCTATTTAAACAAAGTATGCATTGTATTGCCCATAAAGATCGCCATAACAGACTAACAAACGTCTAAGGCCATACCAGGTTGAAAGCACAGATCTCGTTCTATCTCGGCAGTTAAGCAACCTCGGGCTTGGTTCGTACTTGGATGGGTGACCGCCTAGGAATACCAAGTGTTATAGTCATTTTACTATTTACACAAAGTATGCTTTGAATTGCCCATGAATGTCGTCAAAACAGACTAACTAACGTCCACGGCCATACCAGGTTGAAAGCACCAGATCTCGTTCGATCTCGGCAGTTAAGCAACCTCGGGCTTGGTTAGTACTTGGATGGGTGACCGTCTAGGAATCCCAAGTGTTATAGTCATTTTTCTATTTATACAAAGTATGCTTTGAATTGCGCATAAAGATCGTCACAACAGACTAAGAAACGTCCACGGCCATACCAGGTTGAAAGCACCCGATCTCGTTCGATCTCGGCAGATAAGCAACCTCGGGCTTGGTTAGTATTTGGATGGGTGACCGCCTAGGAATACCAAGTGTTGTAGTCATTTTTCTGTTTGCACAAAAGTATGCTTTGAACTGCCTGTAAATGTCGTCAAAACAGACTAACAAACGTCTACGGCCATACCAGGTTGAAAGCACCGATCTCGTTCGATCTCGGCAGTTAAGCAACCTCGGGCTTGGTTAGTACTCGGATGGGTGACCGCCTAGGAATACCAAGTGTTGTAGTCATTTTACTATTTCCAAAAAGTATGCTTTGAATTGCCTGCAAATGTCGTCAAAACAGACTAACAAACGTCTACGGCCATACCAGGTTGAAAGCACCCGATCTCGTTCGATCACGGCAGTTAAGCAACCTCAGGCTTGGATGGGTGACCGCCTAGGAATACCAAGTGTTGTAGTCATTTTTCTATTTGCACAAAGTATACTTTGAGTTGCCTGTAAATGTCGTCAAAACAGACTAAGAAACGTCTACGGCCATACCAGGTTGAAACCACCCGATCTCGTTCGAACTCGGCAGTTAAGCAACCTCGGGCTTGGTTAGTACTCGGATGGGTGACCGCCTAGGAATACCAAGTGTTGTAGTCATTTTACTATTTGCACAAAGTATGCTTTGAATTGCCCATAAATGTCGTCAAAACAGACTAACAAACGTCTACGGTCATATTAGGTTGAAAGCACCTGATCTCGTCCGATCTCGGCAGTTAAGCAACCTCGGGCTTGGTTAGTACTTGGATGGATGACCGCCTAGGAATACCAAGTGTTGTAGTCATTTTTCTATTTAAACAAAGTATGCATTGAATTGCCCATAAATGTCGTCAAAACAGACTAACAAACGTCTACGGTCATATTAGGTTGAAAGCACCTGATCTCGTCCGATCTCGGCAGTTAAGCAACCTCGGGCTTGGTTAGTACTTGGATGGATGACCGCCTAGGAATACCAAGTGTTGTAGTCATTTTTCTATTTAAACAAAGTATGCATTGAATTGCGCATAAAGATCGTCACAACAGACTAAAAAACGTCTAAGGCCATACCAGGTTGAAAGCACCCGATCTCCTTCGATCTCGGCAGTTAAGCAACCTCGGGCTTGGTTAGTACTTGGATGGGTGACCGCCTAGGAATACCAAGTGTTGTAGTCATTTTTCTATTTATACAAAGTATGCTTTGAATTGCGCATAAAGATCATCACAACAGACTAAGAAACGTCCACGGCCATACCAGGTTGAAAGCACCCGATCTCCTTCGATCTCGGCAGTTAAGCAACCTCGGGCTTGGTTAGTACTTGGATGGGTGACCTTCTAGGAATACCAAGTGTTATAGTCATTTTACTATTTGCGCAAAGTATGCTTTGAATTGCCCATAAATGTCGTTAAAACAGACTAACAAACGTCCACGGCCATACCAGGTTGAAAGCACCCGATCTCCTTCGATCTCGGCAGTTAAGCAACCTCGGGCTTGGTTAGTACTTGGATGGGTGACCTTCTAGGAATACCAAGTGTTATAGTCATTTTTCTATTTATACAAAGTATGCTTTGAATTGCGCATAAAGATCATCACAACAGACTAAGAAACGTTCACGGCCATACCAGGTTGAAAGCACCCGATCTCCTTCGATCTCGGCAGTTAAGCAACCTCGGGCTTGGTTAGTACTTGGATGGGTGACCGCCTAGGAATACCAAGTGTTATAGTCATTTTGCTATTTGCACAAAGTATGCTTTGAATTGCCCATAAATGTCGTCAAAACAGACTAACAAACGTCTACGGCCATACCAGGTTGAAAGCACCCGATCTCGTTCGATCTCGGCAGTTAAGCAACCTCGGGCATGGTTAGTACTTGGATGGGTGACCGCCTAGGAATACCAAGTGTTATAGTCATTTTACTATTTGCACAAAATATGCTTTGAATTGCCCATAAATGTCGTCAAAACAGACTAACAAACGTCTACGGCCATACCAGGTTGAAAGCACCCTATCTCGTTCGATCTCGGCAGTTAAGCAACCTCGGGCTTGGTTAGTACTTGGATGGGTGACCGCCTAGGAATCCCAAGTGTTATAGTCATATTTCTATTTACACAAAGTATGCTTTGAATTGCGCATAAAGATCATCACAACAGACTAAGAAACGTCCACGGCCATACCAGGTTGAAAGCACCAGATCTCGTTCGATCTCGGCAGTTAAGCAACCTCGGGCTTGGTTAGTACTTGGATGGGTGACCGCCTAGGAATACCAAGTGTTGTAGTCATTTTACTATTTGCCCAAAGTATGCTTTGAATTGCCCATGAATGTCGTCAAAACAGACTAACAAACGTCTACGGCCATACCAGGTTGAAAGCACCAGATCTTGTTCGATCTCGGCAGTTAAGCAACCTCGGGCTTGGTTAGTACTTGGATGGGTGACCGCCTAGGAATGCAAAGTGTTGTAGTCATTTTTCTATTTAAACAAAGTATGCATTTAATTGCCCATAAAGATCGTCATAACAGACTAACAAACGTCTAAGGCCATACCAGGTTGAAAGCACCGATCCCGTTCGATCTCGGCAGTTAAGCAACCTCGGGCTTGGTTCGTACTTCGATGGGTGACCGCCTAGGAATACCAAGTGTTGTAGTCATTTTACTATTTACACAAAGTATGCTTTGAATTGCCCATGAATGTCGTCAAAACAGACTAACTAACGTCCACGGCCATACCAGGTTAAAAGCACCAGATCTCGTTCGATCTCGGCAGTTAAGCAACCTCGGGCTTGGTTAGTACTTGGATGGGTGACCGTCTAGGAATCCCAAGTGTTATAGTCATTTTTCTATTTATACAAAGTATGCTTTGAATTGCGCATAAAGATCATCACAACAGACTAAGAAACGTCCACGGCCATACCAGGTTGAAAGCACCCGATCTCGTTCGATCTGGGCAGTTAAGCAACCTCGGGCTTGGTTAGTACTTGGATGGGTGACCGCCTAGGAATACCAAGTGTTGTAGTCATTTTACTATTTGCCCAAATTATGCTTTGAATTGCCCATGAATGTCGTCAAAACAGACTAACTAACGTCTACGGCCATACCAGGTTGAAAGCACCAGATCTTGTTCGATCTCGGCAGTTAAGCAACCTCGGGCTTGGTTAGTACTTGGATGGGTGACCGCCTAGGAATACTAAGTGTTGTAGTCATTTTACTATTTGCCCAAATTATGCTTTGAATTGCCCATAAATGTCGTCAAAACAGACTAACTAACGTCCACGGCCATACCAGGTTGAAAGCACCCGATCTCGTACGAACTCGGCAGTTCAGCAACCTCGGGCTTGGTTAGTACTTGGATGGGTGACTGCCTAGGAATGCAAACAAAATATGCATTGAATTGCCCATAAAGATCGTCATAACAGACTAACAAACGTCTAAGGCCATACCAGGTTGAAAGCACCGATCTCGTTCGATCTCGGCAGTTAAGCAACCTCGGGCTTGGTTCGTACTTGGATGGGTGACCGCCTAGGAATACCAAGTGTTGTAGTCATTTTACTATTTGCCCAAAGCATGTTTTGAATTGCCCATGAATGTCGTCAAAACAGACTAACTAACGTCTACGGCCATACCAGTTTGAAAGCACCCGATCTCGTTCGAACTCGGCAGTTAAGCAACCTCGGGCTTGGTTAGTACTTGGATGGTTGACCGCCTAGGAATACCACGTGTTGTAGTCATTTTTCTATTTAAACAAAGTATGCATTGAATTGCCCATAAAGATCGTCATAACAGACTAACAAACGTCTAAGGACATACCAGGTTGAAAGCACCGATCTCGTTCGATCTCGGCAGTTAAGCAACCTCGGGCTTGGTTAGTATTTGGTTGGGTGGCCGCCTAGGAATACCAGGTGTTGTAGTCATTTTTCTATTTATACAAAGTATGCTTTGAATTGCGCATAAAGATGGTCACAACAGACTAAGAAACGTCCACGGCCATACCAGGTTGAAAGCACCCGATCTCGGCAGTTAAGCAACCTCGGGCTTGGTTAGTACTTGGATGGGTGACCGCCTAGGAATACCAAATGTTGTAGTCATTTTTCTATTTATACAAAGTATGCTTTGAATTGCGCATAAAGATCGTCACAACAGACTAAAAAACGTCCACGGCCATACCAGGTTGAAAGCACCCGATCTCGTTCGATGTCGGTAGTTAAGCAACCTCGGGCTTGGTTAGTACTTGGATGGGTGACCGCCTAGGAATACCAAGTGTTGTAGTCATTTTACTATTTGCCCAAAGTATGCTTTGAATTGCCCATGAATGTCGTCAAAACAGACTAACTAACGTCTACGGCCATACCAGGTTGAAAGCACCAGATCTCGTTCGATCTCGGCAGTTAAGCAACCTCGGGCTTGGTTAGTACTTGGATGGGTGACCGCCTAGGAATACCAAGTGTTGTAGTCATTTTACTATTTGCCCAAAGTATGCTTTGAATTGCCCATGAATGTCGTCAAAACAGACTAACTAACGTCCACGGCCATAAAAGGTTGAAAGCACCAGATCTTGTTCGATCTCGGCAGTTAAGCAACCTCGGGCTTGGTTAGTACTTGGATGGGTGACCGCCTAGGAATACCAAGTGTTGTAGTCATTTTTCTATTTGCCCAAAGTATGTTTTGAATTGCCCATGAATGTCGTCAAAACAGACTAACTAACGTCCACGGCCATACCAGGTTGAAAGCACCCGATCTCGTTCGATCTCGGCAGTTAAGCAACCTCGGGCTTGGTTAGTACTTGGATGGGTGACCGCCTAGGAATACCAAGTGTTGTAGTCATTTTTCTATTTGCCCAAAGTATGCTTTGAATTGCCCATGAATGTCGTCAAAACAGACTAACTAACGTCTACGGCCATACCAGGTTGAAAGCACCAGATCTTGTTCGATCTCGGCAGTTAAACAACCTCGGGCTTGGTTAGTACTTGGATGGGTGACCGCCTAGGAATGCAAAGTGTTGTAGTCATTTTACTATTTGCACAAAATATGCTTTGAATTGCCCATAAATGTCGTCAAAACAGACTAACAAACGTCTACGGCCATACCAGGTTGAAAGCACCCTATCTCGTTCGATCTCGGCAGTTAAGCAACCTCGGGCTTGGTTAGTACTTGGATGGGTGACCGCCTAGGAATCCCAAGTGTTATAGTCATATTTGTATTTATACAAAGTATGCTTTGAATTGCGCATAAAGATCATCACAACAGACTAAGAAACGTCCACGGCCATACCAGGTTGAAAGCACCAGATCTCGTTCGATCTCGGCAGTTAAGCAACCTCGGGCTTGGTTAGTACTTGGATGGGTGACCGCCTAGGAATGCAAAGTGTTGTAGTCATTTTTCTATTTAAACAAAGTATGCATTTAATTGCCCATAAAGATCGCCATAACAGACTAACAAACGTCTAAGGCCATACCAGGTTGAAAGCACCGATCCCGTTCGATCTCGGCAGTTAAGCAACCTCGGGCTTGGTTCGTACTTCGATGGGTGACCGCCTAGGAATACCAAGTGTTGTAGTCATTTTACTATTTACACAAAGTATGCTTTGAATTGCCCATGAATGTCGGCAAAACAGACTAACTAACGTCCACGGCCATACCAGGTTAAAAGCACCAGATCTCGTTCGATCTCGGCAGTTAAGCAACCTCGGGCTTGGTTAGTACTTGGATGGGTGACCGTCTAGGAATCCCAAGTGTTATAGTCATTTTTCTATTTATACAAAGTATGCTTTGAATTGCGCATAAAGATCATCACAACAGACTAAGAAACGTCCACGGCCATACCAGGTTGAAAGCACCCGATCTCGTTCGATCTGGGCAGTTAAGCAACCTCGGGCTTGGTTAGTACTTGGATGGGTGACCGCCTAGGAATACCAAGTGTTGTAGTCATTTTACTATTTGCCCAAATTATGCTTTGAATTGCCCATGAATGTCGTCAAAACAGACTAACTAACGTCTACGGCCATACCAGGTTGAAAGCACCAGATCTTGTTCGATCTCGGCAGTTAAGCAACCTCGGGCTTGGTTAGTACTTGGATGGGTGACCGCCTAGGAATACCAAGTGTTGTAGTCATTTTACTATTTGCCCAAATTATGCTTTGAATTGCCCATAAATGTCGTCAAAACAGACTAACTAACGTCCACGGCCATACCAGGTTGAAAGCACCCGATCTCGTACGAACTCGGCAGTTCAGCAACCTCGGGCTTGGTTAGTACTTGGATGGGTGACCGCCTAGGAATGCAAAGTGTTGTAGTCATTTTTCTATTTAAACAAAATATGCATTGAATTGCCCATAAAGATCGTCATAACAGACTAACAAACATCTAAGGCCATACCAGGTTGAAAGCTCCGATCTCGTTCGATCTCGGCAGTTAAGCAACCTCGGGCTTGGTTCGTACTTGGATGGGTGACCGCCTAGGAATACCAAGTGTTGTAGTCATTTTACTATTTGCCCAAAGCATGTTTTGAATTGCCCATGAATGTCGTCAAAACAGACTAACTAACGTCTACGGCCATACCAGTTTGAAAGCACCCGATCTCGTTCGAACTCGGCAGTTAAGCAACCTCGGGCTTGGTTAGTACTTGGATGGTTGACGGCCTAGGAATACCACGTGTTGTAGTCATTTTTCTATTTAAACAAAGTATGCATTGAATTGCCCATAAAGATCGTCATAACAGACAAACAAACGTCTAAGGACATACCAGGTTGAAAGCACCGATCTCGTTCGATCTCGGCAGTTAAGCAACCTCGGGCTTGGTTAGTATTTGGTTGGGTGGCCGCCTAGGAATACCAGGTGTTGTAGTCATTTTTCTATTTATACAAAGTATGCTTTGAATTGCGCATAAAGATGGTCACAACAGACTAAGAAACGTCCACGGCCATACCAGGTTGAAAGCACCCGATCTCGGCAGTTAAGCAACCTCGGGCTTGGTTAGTACTTGGATGGGTGACCGCCTAGGAATACCAAATGTTGTAGTCATTTTTCTATTTATACAAAGTATGCTTTGAATTGCGAATAAAGATCGTCACAACAGACTAAAAAACGTCCACGGCCATACCAGGTTGAAAGCACCCGATCTCGTTCGATCTCGGTAGTTAAGCAACCTCGGGCTTGGTTAGTACTTGGATGGATGACCGCCTAGGAATACCAAGTGTTGTAGTCATTTTTCTATTTAAACAATGTATGCATTGAATTGCGCATAAAGATCGTCATAACAGACTAAAAAACGTCTAAGGCCATACCAGGTTGAAAGCACCGTTCTCGTTCGAACTCGGCAGTTAAGCAACCTCGGGCTTGGTTAGTATCTGTTTGGGTGATCGCCAAGGAATACCAGGTGTTGTAGTCATTTTTCTATTTACACAAAGTATGCATTGAATTGCGCATAAAAATCGTCATAACAGACTGACAAACGTCTACGGCCATACCAGGTTGAAAACACCCGATCTCGTTCGATCTCGGCAGATAAGCAACCTCGGGCTTGGTTAGTACTTTGATGGGTGACCGCCTAAGGATACGAAGTGTTGTAGTCACTTTTCTATTTATACAAAGTATGCTTTGAATTGCCTGTAAATTTCGTCAAAACAGACTAACAAACGTCTACGGCCATACCAGGTTGAAAGCACCCGATCTCGGCAGTTAAGCAACCTCGGGCTTGGTTAGTACTTGGATGGGTGACCGCCTAGGAATACCAAGTGATGTAGTCATTTTTCTGTTTACCCAAAGTATGCATTGAATTGCGCATAATGATCGTCAAAACAGACTAACAAACGTCTACGACCATACCAGGTTGAAAGCACCCGATCTCGGCAGTTAAGCAACCTCGGGCTTGGTTAGTACTTGGATGGGTGACCGCCTAGGAATACCACGTGTTGTAGTCATTTTTCTATTTGCCCAAATATGCTTTGAATTGCCCATGAATGTCGTCAAAACAGACTAACTAACGTCCACGGCCATAAAAGGTTGAAAGCACCAGATCTTGTTCGATCTCGGCAGTTAAGCAACCTCGGGCTTGGTTAGTACTTGGATGGGTGACCGCCTAGGAATACCACGTGTTGTAGTCATTTTTCTGTTTACCCAAATATGCTTTGAATTGCCCATGAATGTCGTCAAAACAGACTAACTAACGTCCACGGCCATACCAGGTTGAAAGCACCAGATCTCGTTCGATCTCGGCAGTTAAGCAACCTCGGGCTTGGTTAGTACTTGGATGGGTGACCGCCTAGGAATGCAAAGTGTTGTAGTCATTTTTCTATTTAAACAAATTATGCATTTAATTGCCCATAAAGATCGTCATAACAGACTAACAAACGTCTAAGGCCATACCAGGTTGAAAGCACCGATCCCGTTCGATCTCGGCAGTTAAGCAACCTCGGGCTTGGTTCGTACTTCGATGGGTGACCGCCTAGGAATACCAAGTGTTGTAGTCATTTTACTATTTACACAAAGTATGCTTTGAATTGCCCATGAATGTCGTCAAAACAGACTAACTAACGTCCACGGCCATACCAGGTTAAAAGCACCAGATCTCGTTCGATCTCGGCAGTTAAGCAACCTCGGGCTTGGTTAGTACTTGGATGGGTGACCGTCTAGGAATCCCAAGTGTTATAGTCATTTTTCTATTTATACAAAGTATGCTTTGAATTGCGCATAAAGATCATCACAACAGACTAAGAAACGTCCACGGCCATACCAGGTTGAAAGCACCCGATCTCGTTCGATCTGGGCAGTTAAGCAACCTCGGGCTTGGTTAGTACTTGGATGGGTGACCGCCTAGGAATACCAAGTGTTGTAGTCATTTTACTATTTGCCCAAATTATGCTTTGAATTGCCCATGAATGTCGTCAAAACAGACTAACTAACGTCTACGGCCATACCAGGTTGAAAGCACCAGATCTTGTTCGATCTCGGCAGTTAAGCAACCTCGGGCTTGGTTAGTACTTGGATGGGTGACCGCCTAGGAATACCAAGTGTTGTAGTCATTTTACTATTTGCCCAAATTATGCTTTGAATTGCCCATAAATGTCGTCAAAACAGACTAACTAACGTCCACGGCCATACCAGGTTGAAAGCACCCGATCTCGTACGAACTCGGCAGTTCAGCAACCTCGGGCTTGGTTAGTACTTGGATGGGTGACCGCCTAGGAATGCAAAGTGTTGTAGTCATTTTTCTATTTAAACAAAATATGCATTGAATTGCCCATAAAGATTGTCATAACAGACTAACAAACGTCTAAGGCCATACCAGGTTGAAAGCACCGATCTCGTTCGATCTCGGCAGTTAAGCAACCTCGGGCTTGGTTCGTACTAGGATGGGTGACCGCCTAGGAATACCAAGTGTTGTAGTCATTTTACTATTTGCCCAAAGCATGTTTTGAATTGCCCATGAATGTCGTCAAAACAGACTAACTAACGTCTACGGCCATACCAGTTTGAAAGCACCCGATTTCGTTCGAACTCGGCAGTTAAGCAACCTCGGGCTTGGTTAGTACTTGGATGGTTGACCGCCTAGGAATACCACGTGTTGTAGTCATTTTTCTATTTAAACAAAGTATGCATTGAATTGCCCATCAAGATCGTCATAACAGACTAACAAACGTCTAAGGACATACCAGGTTGAAAGCACCGATCTCGTTCGATCTCGGCAGTTAAGCAACCTCGGGCTTGGTTAGTATTTGGTTGGGTGGCCGCCTAGGAATACCAGGTGTTGTAGTCATTTTTCTATTTATACAAAGTATGCTTTGAATTGCGCATAAAGATGGTCACAACAGACTAAGAAACGTCCACGGCCATACCAGGTTGAAAGCACCCGATCTCGGCAGTTAAGCAACCTCGGGCTTGGTTAGTACTTGGATGGGTGACCGCCTAGGAATACCAAATGTTGTAGTCATTTTTCTATTTATACAAAGTATGCTTTGAATTGCGAATAAAGATCGTCACAACAGACTGAAAAACGTCCACGGCCATACCAGGTTGAAAGCACCCGATCTCGTTCGATCTCGGTAGTTAAGCAACCTCGGGCTTGGTTAGTACTTGGATGGATGACCGCCTAGGAATACCAAGTGTTGTAGTCATTTTTCTATTTAAACAATGTATGCATTGAATTGCGCATAAAAATCGTCATAACAGACTGACAAACGTCTACGGCCATACCAGGTTGAAAACACCCGATCTCGTTCGATCTCGGCAGATAAGCAACCTCGGGCTTGGTTAGTACTTTGATGGGTGACCGCCTAGGGATACGAAGTGTTGTAGTCATTTTTCTATTTATACAAAGTATGCTTTGAATTGCCTGGAAATTTCGTCAAAACAGACTAACAAACGTCTACGGCCATACCAGGTTGAAAGCACCCGATCTCGGCAGTTAAGCAACCTCGGGCTTGGTTAGTACTTGGATGGGTGACCGCCTAGGAATACCAAGTGATGTAGTCATTTTTCTGTTTACCCAAAGTATGCATTGAATTGCGCATAATGATCGTCAAAACAGACTAACAAACGTCTACGACCATACCAGGTTGAAAGCACCCGATCTCGGCAGTTAAGCAACCTCGGGCTTGGTTAGTACTTGGATGGGTGACCGCCTAGGAATACCAAATGTTGTAGTCATTTTTCTATTTGCACAAAGTATACTTTGAGTTGCCTGTAAATGTCGTCAAAACAGACTAACAAACGTACACGGCCATACCAAGTTGAAAGCACCCGATCTCGTTCGATCTCGGCAGTTAAGCAACCTCGGGCTTGGTTAGTACTTGGATGGGTGACCGCCTAGGAATACCAAGTGTTGTAGTCATTTTACTATTTGCCCAAAGCATGTTTTGAATTGCCCATGAATGTCATCAAAACAGACTAACTAACGTCTACGGCCATACCAGGTTGAAAGCACCCGATCTCGTTCGAACTCGGCAGTTAAGCAACCTCGGGCTTGGTTAGTACTCGGATGGGTGACCGCCTAGGAATACCAAGTGTTGTAGTCATTTTACTATTTGCACAAAGTAAGCTTTGAATTGCCTGTAAATGTCGTCAAAACAGACCAACAAACGTCTACGGCCATACCAGGTTGAAAGCACCCGATCTCGTTCGATCTCGGCAGTTAAGCAACCTCAGGCTTGGATGGGTGACCGCCTAGGAATACCAAGTGTTGTAGTCATTTTAATATTTGCACAAAGTATGATTTGAATTGCCCATAAATGTCGTCAAAACAGACTAACAAACGTCTACGGCCATACCAGGTTGAAAGCACCCGATCTCGGCAGTTAAGCAACCTCGGGCTTGGTTAGTACTTGGATGGGTGACCGCCTAGGAATACCAAGTGTTGTAGTCATTTTTCTATTTATACAAAGTATGCATTGAATTGCGCATAAAGATCGTCAAAACAGACTAACAAACGTCTACGGCCATACCAGGTTGAAAGCACCCGATCTTGTTCGATCTCGGCAGTTAAGCAACCTCGAGCTTGGTTAGTACTTGGATGGGTGACCGCCTAGGAATACCAAGTGTTGTAGTCATTTTTCTATTTATACAAAGTATGCTTTGAATTGCGCATAAAGATCGTCACAACAGACTAAGAAACGTCCACGGCCATACCAGGTTGAAAGCACCCGATCTCGTTCGATCTCGGCAGTTAAGCAACCTCGGGCTTGGTTAGTACTTGGATGGGAGACCGCCTAGGATTACCAAATGTTATGGTCGTTTTTCTATTTACACAAAGTATGCTTTGAATTGCCCATGAATGTCGTCAAAACAGACTAACTAACACCTACGGCCATACCAGGTTGAAAGCACCAGATCTCGTTCGATCTCGGCAGTTAAGCAACCTCGGGCTTGGTTAGTACTTGGATGGGTGACCGCCTAGGAATACCAAGTGTTGTAGTCATTTTTCTATTTACACAAAGTATGCTTTGAATTGCGCATAAAGATCGTCACAACAGACTAAGAAACGTCCACGGCCATACCAGGTTGAAAGCACCCGATCTCGTTCGATCTCGGCAGTTAAGCAACCTCGGGCTTGGTTAGTACTTGGATGGGAGACCGCCTAGGATTACCAAATGTTATGGTCGTTTTTCTATTTACACAAAGTATGCTTTGAATTGCCCATGAATGTCGTCAAAACAGACTAACTAACGTCTACGGCCATACCAGGTTGAAAGCACCCGATCTCGTCCGATCTCGGCAGTTAAGCAACCTCGGGCTTGGTTAGTACTTGGATGGGTGACCGCCTAGGAATGCAAAGTGTTGTAGACATTTTTCTATTTCAACAAAGTATGCATTGAATTGCCCAAAAAGATCGTCATAACAGACTAACAAACGTCTACCGCCATACCTGGTTGAAAGCACCCGATCTCGTTCGATCTCGGCAGTTAAGCAACCTCAGGCTTGGATGGGTGACCGCCTAGGAATACCAAGTGTTGTAGTCATTTTAATATTTGCACAAAGTATGCTTTGAATTGCCCATAAATGTCGTCATAACAGACTAACAAACGTCTACGGCCATACCAGGTTGAAAGCACCCGATCTCGTTCGATCTCGGCAGTTAAGCAACCTCGGGCTTGGTTAGTACTTGGATGGGTGACCGCCTAGGAATACCAAGTGTTGTAGTCATTTTATTATTTGCACAAAGTATGCTTTGAATTGCCCATAAATGTCGTCAAAACAGACTAACAAACGTCTACGGCCATATCAGGTTGAAAGCACCCGATCTCGTTCGATCTCGGCAGATAAGCAACCTCGGGCTTGGTTAGTACTTGGATGGGTGACCGCCTAGGAATACCAAGTGTTGTAGTCATTTTTCTGTTTATACAAAGTATGCATTGAATTGCGCATAAAGATCGTCAAAACAGACTAACAAACGTCTACGACCATACCAGGTTGAAAGCACCCGATCTCGGCAGTTAAGCAACCTCGGGCTTGGTTAGTACTTGGATGGGTGACCGCCTAGGAATACCAAATGTTGTAGTCATTTTTCTGTTTACACAAAGTATGCTTTGAATTGCGCATAAAGATCGTCAAAACATACTAACAAACGTCTACGGCCATACCAGGTTGAAAGCACCCGATCTCGTTCGATCTCGGCAGTTAAACAACCTCGAGCTTGGTTAGTACTTGGATGGGTGACCGCCTAGGAATACCAAGTGTTGTAGTCATTTTTCTATTTATACAAAGTATGCTTTGAATTGCGCATAAAGATCGTCACAACAGACTAAGAAACGTCCACGGCCATACCAGGTTGAAAGCACCCGATCTCGTTCGATCTCGGCAGTTAAGCAACCTCGGGCTTGGTTAGTACTTGGATGGGTGACCGCCTAGGAGTACCAAGTGTTGTAGTCATTTTTTTATTTAAACAAAGTATGCATTGAATTGCCCATAAAGGTCGTCATAACAGACTAACAAACGTCTAAGGCCATACCAGTTTGAAAGCACCGATCTCGTTCGAGCTCGGCAGTTAAGCAACCTCGGGCTTGGTTAGTACTTGGATGGGTGACCGCCTAGGAATACCAAGTGTTGTAGTCATTTTTCTATTTATACAAAGTATGCTTTGAATTGCGCATAAAGATCGTCACAACAGACTAAGAAACGTCCACGGCCATACCAGGTTGAAAGAACCCGATCTCGTTCGATCTCGGCAGTTAAGCAACCTCGGGCTTGGTTAGTACTTGGATGGGTGACCGCCTAGGAGTACCAAGTGTTGTAGTCATTTTTTTATTTAAACAAAGTATGCATTGAATTGCCCATAAAGGTCGTCATAACAGACTAACAAACGTCTAAGGCCATACCAGTTTGAAAGCACCGATCTCGTTCGAGCTCGGCAGTTAAGCAACCTCGGGCTTGGTTAGTACTTGGATGGGTGACCGCCTAGGAATGCAAAGTGTTGTAGTAATTTTTCTATTTAAACAAAGTATGCATTGAATTGCCCATAAAGATCGTCATAACAGACTAACAAACGTCTAAGGCCATACCAGGTTGAAAGCACCGATCTCGTTCGATCTCGACAGTTAAGCAACCTGGGGCTTGGTTAGTATTTGGTTGGGTGATCGTCTAGGAATACCAGGTGTTGTAGTCATTTTTCTGTTTACACAAAGTATGCATTGAATTGCGCATAAAGATCGTCGAGACAGACTAACAAACGTCTACGGCCATACCAGGTTGAAAGCACCCGATCTCGGCAGTTAAGCAACCTCGGGATTGGTTAGTACTTGGATGGGTGACCGCCTAGGAATACCAAGTGTTGTAGTCATTTTTCTGTTTGCACAAAGTATGCTTTGAACTGCCTGTAAATGTCGTCAAAACAGACTAACAAACGTCTACGGCCATACCAGGTTGAAAGCACCCGATCTCGTTCGATCTCGGCAGTTAAGCAACCTCGGGCTTGGTTAGTACTCGGATGGGTGACCGCCTAGGAATACCAAGTGTTGTAGTCATTTTACTATTTGCACAAAGTATGCATTGAATTGCCCATAAAGATCGTCATAACAGACTAACAAACGTCTAAGGCCATACCAGGTTGAAAGCACCGATCTCGTTCGATCTCGACAGTTAAGCAACCTCGGGCTTGGTTAGTATTTGGTTGGGTGATCGCCTAGGAATACCAGGTGTTGTAGTCATTTTTCTGTTTACACAAAGTATGCATTGAATTGCGCATAAAGATCGTCAAAACAGACTAACAAACGTCTACGGCCATACCAGGTTGAAAGCACCCGATCTCGGCAGTTAAGCAACCTCGGGCTTGGTTAGTACTTGGATGGGTGACCGCCTAGGAATACCAAGTGTTGTAGTCATTTTTCTATTTACACAAAGTATGCTCTGAATTGCGCATAAAGATCGTCACAACAGACAAACAAACGTCTACTGCCATACCAGGTTGAAAGCACCTGATCTCGTTCGATCTCGGCAGTTAAGCAACCTCGGGCTTGGTTAGTACTCGGATGGGTGACCGCCTAGGAATACCAAGTGTTGTAGTCATTTTTCTATTTACACAAAGTATGCTCTGAATTGCTCATAAAGATCGTCACAACAGACAAACAAACGTCTACCGCCATACCAGGTTGAAAGCACCCGATCTCGTTCGATCTCGGCAGTTAAGCAACCTCAGGCTTGGATGGGTGACCGCCTAGGAATACCAAGTGTTGTAGTCATTTTAATATTTGCACAAAGTATGCTTTGAATTGCCCATAAATGTCGTCAAAACAGACTAACAAACGTCTACGGCCATATCAGGTTGAAAGCACCCGATCTCGTTCGATCTCGGCAGTTAAGCAACCTCGGGCTTGGTTAGTACTTGGATGGATGACCGCCTAGGAATACCAAGTGTTGTAGTCATTTTTCTATTTAAACAAAGTATGCATTGAATTGCGCACAAAGATCGTCATAACAGACTGACAAACGTCTACGGCCATACCAGGTTGAAAACACCCAATCTCGTTCGATCTCGGCAGATAAGCAACCTCGGGCTTGGTTAGTACTTTGATGGGTGACCGCCTAGTAATACGAAGTGTTGTAGTCATTTTTCTATTTAAACAAAGTATGCTTTGAATTGCCTGTAAATTTCGTCAAAACAGACTAACAAACGTCTACGGCCATACCAGGTTGAAAGCACCCGATCTCGGCAGTTAAGCAACCTCGGGCTTGGTTAGTACTTGGATGGGTGACCGCCTAGGAATACCAAGTGTTGTAGTCATTTTTCTGTTTATGCAAAGTATGCATTGAATTGCGCATAAAGATCGTCAAAACAGACTAACAAACGTCTACGACCATACCAGGTTGAAAGCACCCGATCTCGGCAGTTAAGCAACCTCGGGCTTGGTTAGTACTTGGATGGGTGACCGCCTAGGAATACCAAATGTTGTAGTCATTTTTCTGTTTACACAAAGTATGCTTTGAATTGCGCATAAAGATCGTCAAAACATACTAACAAACGTCTACGGCCATACCAGGTTGAAAGCACCCGATCTCGTTCGATCTCGGCAGTTAAACAACCTCCAGCTTGGTTAGTACTTGGATGGGTGACCGCCTAGGAATACCAAGTGTTGTAGTCATTTTTCTATTTATACAAAGTATGCTTTGAATTGCGCATAAAGATCGTCACAACAGACTAAGAAACGTCCACGGCCATACCAGGTTGAAAGCACCCGATCTCGTTCGATCTCGGCAGTTAAGCAACCTCGGGCTTGGTTAGTACTTGGATGGGTGACCGCCTAGGAATACCAAGTGTTGTAGTCATTTTTCTATTTAAACAAAGTATGCATTGAATTGCCCATAAAGATCGTCATAACAGACTAACAAACATCTAAGGCCATATCAGGTTGAAAGCACCGATCTCGTTCGATCTCGACAGTTAAGCAACCTCGGGCTTGGTTAGTACTTGGATGGGTGACCGCCTAGGAATGCAAAGTGTTGTAGTCATTTTTCTATTTAAACAAAGTATGCATTGAATTGCCCATAAAGATCGTCATAACAGACTAACAAACGTCTAAGGCCATACCAGGTTGAAAGCACCGATCTCGTTCGATCTCGACAGTTAAGCAACCTCGGGCTTGGTTAGTATTTGGTTGGGTGATCGCCTAGGAATACCAGGTGTTGTAGTCATTTTTCTGTTTACACAAAGTATGCATTGAATTGCGCATAAAGATCGTCAAAACAGACTAACAAACGTCTACGGCCATACCAGGTTGAAAGCACCCGATCTCGGCAGTTAAGCAACCTCGGGCTTGGTTAGTACTTGGATGGGTGACCGCCTAGGAATACCAAATGTTGTAGTCATTTTTCTATTTATAAAAAGTATGCTTTGAATTGCGCATAAAGATCGTCACAACAGACTAAGAAACGTCCACGGACATACCAGGTTGAAAGCACCCGATCTCGTTCGATCTCGGCAGATAAGCAACCTCGGGCTTGGTTAGTACTTGGATGGGTGACCGCCTAGGAATACCAAGTGCTGTAGTCATTTTTCTGTTTGGACAAAGTATGCTTTGAACTGCCTGTAAATGTCGTCAAAACAGACTAACAAACGTCTACGGCCATACCAGGTTGAAAGCACCCGATCTCGTTCGATCTCGGCAGTTAAGCAACCTCGGGCTTGGTTAGTACTCGGATGGGTGACCGCCTAGGAATACCAAGTGTTGTAGTCATTTTACTATTTGCACAAAGTATGCTTTGAATTGCCTGTAAATGTCGTCAAAACAGACTAACAAACGTCTACGGCCATACCAGGTTGAAAGCACCCGATCTCGTTCGATCACGGCAGTTAAGCAACCTCAGGCTTGGATGGGTGACCGCCTAGTAATACCAAGTGTTGTAGTCATTTTTCTATTTGCACAAAGTGTGCTTTGAGTTGCCTGTAAATGTCGTCAAAACAGACTAACAAACGTCTACGGCCATACCAGGTTGAAAGCACCCGATCTCGTTCGATCTCGGCAGTTAAGCAACCTCGGGCTTGGTTAGTACTTGGATGGGTGACCGCCTAGGAATACCAAGTGTTGTAGTCATTTTACTATTTGCCCAAAGTATGTTTTGAATTGCCCATGAATGTCGTCAAAACAGACTAACTAACGTCTACGGCCATACCAGGTTGAAAGCACCCGATCTCGTTCGAACTCGGCAGTTAAGCAACCTCGGGCTTGGTTAGTATTTGGTTGGGTGATCGCCTAGGAATACCAGGTGTTGTAGTCATTTTTCTATTTAAACAAAGTATGCATTGATTTGCCCATAAAGATCGTCATAACAGACTAACAAACGTCTGAGGCCATACCAGGTTGAAAGCACCGATCTCGTTCGATCTCGGCAATTAAGCAACCTCGGGCTTGGTTAGTATTTGGTTGGGTGATCGCCTAGGAATACCAGGTGTTGTAGTCATTTTTCTATTTACACAAAGTATGCAATGAACTGCGCATATAGATCGTCATAACAGACTGACAAACGTCTACGGCCACACCAGGTTGAAAGCACCCGATCTCGTTCGATCTCGGCAGATAAGCAACCTCGGGCTTGGTTAGTACTTGGATGGGTGAACGCCTAGGAATACCAAGTGTTGTAGTCATTTTTCTATTTACACAAAGTATGCTTTGAATTGCGCATAAAGATCATCAAAACAGACTAACAAACGTCTACGGCCATACCAGGTTGAAAGCACCCGACCTCGTGCGATCTCGGCAGTTAAGCAACCTCGGGCTTGGTTAGTACTTGGATGGGTGACCGCCTAGGAATACCAAGTGTTGTAGTCATTTTTCTATTTACACAAAGTATGCTTTGAATTGCGCGTAAATGTCGTCAAAACAGACTAACAACCGTCTACGGCCATACCAGGATGAAAGCACCCGATCTCGTTCGATCTCGGCAGTTAAGCAACCTCGGGCTTGGTTAGTACTTGGATGGGTGACCGCCTAGGAATGCCGAGTGTTGTAGTCATTTTTCTATTTACACAAAGTATGCTCTGAATTGCGCATAAAGATCGTCACAACAGACAAACAAACGTCTACTGCCATACCAGGTTGAAAGCACCTGATCTCGTTCGATCTCGGCAGTTAAGCAACCTCGGGCTTGGTTAGCACTCGGATGGGTGACCGCCTAGGAATACCAAGTGTTGTAGTCATTTTACTCTTTGCACAAAGTATGCTTTGAATTGCCTGTAAATGTCGTCAAAACAGACTAACAAACGTCTACGGCCATACCAGGTTGAAAGCACCCGATCTCGTTCGATCACGGCAGTTAAGCAACCTCAGGCTTGGATGGGTGACCGCCTAGGAATACCAAGTGTTGTAGTGATTTTTCTATTTGCACAAAGTATGCTTTGAGTTGCCTGTAAATGTCGTCTAAACAGACTAACAAACGTCTACGGCCATACCAGGTTGAAAGCACCCGATCTCGTTCGAACTCGGCAGTTAAGCAACCTCGGGCTTGGTTAGTACTTGGATGGGTGACCGCCTAGGAATGCCTAGTGTTGTAGTCATTTTTCTATTTAAACTAAATATGCATTGAATTGCCCATAAAGATCGTCATAACAGACTAACAAACGTCTAAGGCCATACCAGGTTGAAAGCACCCGATCTCGTTCGATCTCGGCAGATAAGCAACCTCGGGCTTGGTTAGTACTTGGATGGGTGACCGCCTAGGAATACCAAGTGTTGTAGTCATTTTATTATTTGCACAAAATATGCTTTGAATTGCCCATAAATGTCGTTAAAACAGACTAACAAACGTCTACGGCCATACCAGGTTGAAAGCACCCGATCACGTTCGATCTCGGCAGTTAAGCAACCTCGGGCTTGGTTAGTACTTGGATGGGTGACCGCCTAGGAATACCAAGTGTTGTAGTCATTTTACTATTTGCACAAGGTATGCTTTGAATTGCCCATAAATGTCGTTAAAACAGACTAACAAACGTCTACGGCCATACCAGGTTGAAAGCACCCGATCTCGTTCGATCTCGGCAGTTAAGCAACCTCGGGCTTGGTTAGTACTTGGATGGGTGACCGCCTAGGAATACCAATTGTTTTAGTCATTTTACTATTTGCACAAAGTATGCTTTGAATTGCCCATAAATGTCGTTAAAACAGACTAACAAACGTCTACGGCCATATCAGGTTGAAAGCTCCCGATCTCGTTCGATCTCGGCAGTTAAGCAACCTCGGGCTTGGTTAGTACTTGGATGGATGACCGCCTAGGAATATCAAGTGTTGTAGTCATTTTTCTATTTAAACAAAGTATGCATTGAATTGCGCATAAAGATCGTCATAACAGACTAAAAAACGTCTAAGGCCATACCAGGTTGAAAGCACCGTTCTCGTTCGAACTCGGCAGTTAAGCAACCTCGGGCTTGGATAGTACTTGGATGGGTGACCGCCTAGGAATACCAAGTGTTGTAGTCATTTTACTGTTTGCACAAAGTATGCTTTGAATTGCCCATAAATGTCGTTAATTCAGACTAACAAACGTCTACGGCCATACCAGGTTGAAAGCACCCGATCTCGTTCGATCTCGGCAGTTAAGCAACCTCGGGCTTGGTTAGTACTTGGATGGGTGACCGCCTAGGAATACCAAGTGTTGTAGTCATTTTACTATTTGCACAAAGTATGCTTTGAATTGCCCATAAATGTCGTTAAAACAGACTAACAAACGTCTACGGCCATATCAGGTTGAAAGCTCCCGATCTCGTTCGATCTCGGCAGTTAAGCAACCTCGGGCTTGGTTAGTACTTGGATGGATGACCGCCTAGGAATATCAAGTGTTGTAGTCATTTTTCTATTTAAACAAAGTATGCATTGAATTGCGCATAAAGATCGTCATAACAGACTAAAAAACGTCTAAGGCCATACCAGGTTGAAAGCACCGTTCTCGTTCGAACTCGGCAGTTAAGCAACCTCGGGCTTGGATAGTACTTGGATGGGTGACCGCCTAGGAATACCAAGTGTTGTATTCATTTTACTGTTTGCACAAAGTATGCTTTGAATTGCCCATAAATGTCGTTAATTCAGACTAACAAACGTCTACGGCCATACCAGGTTGAAAGCACCCGATCTCGTTCGATCTCGGCAGTTAAGCAACCTCGGGCTTGGTTAGTACTTGGATGGGTGACCGCCTAGGAATACCAAGTGTTGTATTCATTTTACTATTTGCACAAAGTATGCTTTGAATTGCCCATAAATGTCGTCAAAATAGACTAACAAACGTCTACGGCCATACCAGGTCGAAAGCACCTGATCTCGTTCGATCTCGGCAGTTAAGCAACCTCGGGCTTGGTTAGTACTTGGATGGGTGACCGCCTGGGAATACCAAGTGTTGTAGTCATTTTTCTGTTTACCCAAAGTATGCTTTGAATTGCGCATAAATGTCGTCAAAGCAGACTAACAAACGTCTACGGCCATACCAGGTTGAAAGCACCCGATCTCGTTCGATCTCGGCAGTTAAGCAACCTCGGGCTTGGTTAGTACTTGGATGGGTGACCGCCTGGGAATACCAAGTGTTGTAGTCATTTTTCTGTTTACCCAAAGTATGCTTTGAATTGCGCATGAAGATCGTCATAACAGACTAACAAACGTCTACGGCCCTACCAGGTTGAAAGCACCCGATCTCGTTCGATCTCGGCAATTAAGCAACCTCGGGTCTGGTTAGTACTTGGATGGGTGACCGCCTAGGAATACCAAGTGTTGTAGTCATTTTTCTGTTTGCCCAAAGTTATGCTTTGAATTGCGCATAAATGTCGTCAAAACAGTCTAACAAACGTCTACGGCCATACCAGGTTGAAAGCACCCGATCTCGTTCGATTTCGGCAGTTAAGCAACCTCGGGCTTGGTTAGTACTTGGATGGGTGACCGCCTGGGAATACCAAGTGTTGTAGTCATTTTTCTGTTTACCCAAAGTATGCTTTGAATTGCGCATAAATGTCGTCAAAGCAGACTAACAAACGTCTACGGCCATACCAGGTTGAAAGCACCCGATCTCGTTCGATCTCGGCAGTTAAGCAACCTCGGGCTTGGTTAGTACTTGGATGGGTGACCGCCTGGGAATACCAAGTGTTGTAGTCATTTTTCTGTTTACCCAAAGTATGCTTTGAATTGCGCATAAATGTCGTCAAAGCAGACTAACAAACGTCTACGGCCATACCAGGTTGAAAGCACCCGATCTCGTTCGATCTCGGCAGTTAAGCAACCTCGGGCTTGGTTAGTACTTGGATGGGTGACCGCCTGGGAATACCAAGTGTTGTAGTCATTTTTCTGTTTACCCAAAGTATGCTTTGAATTGCGCATGAAGATCGTCATAACAGACTAACAAACGTCTACGGCCCTACCAGGTTGAAAGCACCCGATCTCGTTCGATCTCGGCAATTAAGCAACCTCGGGTTTGGTTAGTACTTGGATGGGTGACCGCCTAGGAATACCAAGTGTTGTAGTCATTTTTCTGTTTGCCCAAAGTTATGCTTTGAATTGCGCATAAATGTCGTCAAAACAGTCTAACAAACGTCTACGGCCATACCAGGTTGAAAGCACCCGATCTCGTTCGATTTCGGCAGTTAAGCAACCTCGGGCTTGGTTAGGACTTGGATGGGTGTCCTCTTAGGAATACCAAGTGTTGTAGTCATTTTTCTATTTACCCAAAGTATGCTTTGAATTGCCCATAAATGTCGTCATAACAGACTAACAAACGTCTACGGCCATACCAGGTTGAAAGCACCCGATCTCGTTCGATCTCGGATGTTTAGCAACCTCGGGCTTGGTTAGTACTTGGATGGGTGACCGACTAGGAACACCAAGTGTTGTAGTCATTTTGCTATTTGCACAAAGTATGCTTTGAATTGCTCATAAATGTCGTCAAAACAGACTAACAAACGTCTACGGCCATACCAGGTTGAAAGCACCCGATCTCGTTCGATCTCGGCAGTTAAGCAACCTCGGGCTTGGTTAGTACTTGGATGGGTGACCGCCTAGGAATACCAAGTGTTGTAGTCATTTTTCTATTTGCACAAAGTATGCTTTGAATTGCCCATAAATGTCGTCAAAACAGACTATCAAACGTCTATGGCCATACCAGGATGAAAGCACCCGATCTCGTTCGATCTCGGCAGTTAAGCAACCTCGGGCTTGGTTAGTACTTGGATGGGTGACCGCCTAGGAATGCCAAGTGTTGTAGTCATTTTTCTATTTAAACTAAATATGCATTGAATTGCCCATAAAGATCGTCATAACAGACTAACAAACGTCTAAGGCCATACCAGGTTGAAAGCACCCGATCTCGTTCGATCTCGGCAGATAAGCAACCTCGGGCTTGGTTAGTACTTGGATGGGTGACCGCCTAGGAATACCAAGTGTTGTAGTCATTTTATTATTTGCACAAAATATGCTTTGAATTGCCCATAAATGTCGTTAAAACAGACTAACAAACGTCTACGGCCATACCAGGTTGAAAGCACCCGATCACGTTCGATCTCGGCAGTTAAGCAACCTCGGGCTTGGTTAGTACTTGGATGGGTGACCGCCTAGGAATACCAAGTGTTGTAGTCATTTTACTATTTGCACAAAGTATGCTTTGAATTGCCCATAAATGTCGTTAAAACAGACTAACAAACGTCTACGGCCATACCAGGTTGAAAGCACCCGATCTCGTTCGATCTCGGCAGTTAAGCAACCTCGGGCTTGGTTAGTACTTGGATGGGTGACCGCCTAGGAATACCAATTGTTTTAGTCATTTTACTATTTGCACAAAGTATGCTTTGAATTGCCCATAAATGTCGTTAAAACAGACTAACAAACGTCTACGGCCATATCAGGTTGAAAGCTCCCGATCTCGTTCGATCTCGGCAGTTAAGCAACCTCGGGCTTGGTTAGTACTTGGATGGATGACCGCCTAGGAATATCAAGTGTTGTAGTCATTTTTCTATTTAAACAAAGTATGCATTGAATTGCGCATAAAGATCGTCATAACAGACTAAAAAACGTCTAAGGCCATACCAGGTTGAAAGCACCGTTCTCGTTCGAACTCGGCAGTTAAGCAACCTCGGGCTTGGATAGTACTTGGATGGGTGACCGCCTAGGAATACCAAGTGTTGTAGTCATTTTACTGTTTGCACAAAGTATGCTTTGAATTGCCCATAAATGTCGTTAATTCAGACTAACAAACGTCTACGGCCATACCAGGTTGAAAGCACCCGATCTCGTTCGATCTCGGCAGTTAAGCAACCTCGGGCTTGGTTAGTACTTGGATGGGTGACCGCCTAGGAATACCAAGTGTTGTAGTCATTTTACTATTTGCACAAAGTATGCTTTGAATTGCCCATAAATGTCGTTAACACAGACTAACAAACGTCTACGGCCATATCAGGTTGAAAGCTCCCGATCTCGTTCGATCTCGGCAGTTAAGCAACCTCGGGCTTGGTTAGTACTTGGATGGATGACCGCCTAGGAATATCAAGTGTTGTAGTCATTTTTCTATTTACACAAAGTATGCTTTGAATTGCCCATGAATGTCGTCAAAACAGACTAACAAACGTCTACGGCCATACCAGGTTGAAAGCACCGTTCTCGTTCGAACTCGGCAGTTAAGCAACCTCGGGCTTGGATAGTACTTGGATGGGTGACCGCCTAGGAATACCAAGTGTTGTAGTCATTTTACTGTTTGCACAAAGTATGCTTTGAATTGCCCATAAATGTCGTTAATTCAGACTAACAAACGTCTACGGCCATACCAGGTTGAAAGCACCCGATCTCGTTCGATCTCGGCAGTTAAGCAACCTCGGGCTTGGTTAGTACTTGGATGGGTGACCGCCTAGGAATACCAAGTGTTGTAGTCATTTTACTATTTGCACAAAGTATGCTTTGAATTGCCCATAAATGTCGTTAAAACAGACTAACAAACGTCTACGGCCATATCAGGTTGAAAGCTCCCGATCTCGTTCGATCTCGGCAGTTAAGCAACCTCGGGCTTGGTTAGTACTTGGATGGATGACCGCCTAGGAATATCAAGTGTTGTAGTCATTTTTCTATTTAAACAAAGTATGCATTGAATTGCGCATAAAGATCGTCATAACAGACTAAAAAACGTCTAAGGCCATACCAGGTTGAAAGCACCGTTCTCGTTCGAACTCGGCAGTTAAGCAACCTCGGGCTTGGATAGTACTTGGATGGGTGACCGCCTAGGAATACCAAGTGTTGTAGTCATTTTACTGTTTGCACAAAGTATGCTTTGAATTGCCCATAAATGTCGTTAATTCAGACTAACAAACGTCTACGGCCATACCAGGTTGAAAGCACCCGATCTCGTTCGATCTCGGCAGTTAAGCAACCTCGGGCTTGGTTAGTACTTGGATGGGTGACCGCCTAGGAATACCAAGTGTTGTAGTCATTTTACTATTTGCACAAAGTATGCTTTGAATTGCCCATAAATGTCGTTAAAACAGACTAACAAACGTCTACGGCCATATCAGGTTGAAAGCTCCCGATCTCGTTCGATCTCGGCAGTTAAGCAACCTCGGGCTTGGTTAGTACTTGGATCGATGACCGCCTAGGAATATCAAGTGTTGTAGTCATTTTTCTATTTAAACAAAGTATGCATTGAATTGCGCATAAAGATCGTCATAACAGACTAAAAAACGTCTAAGGCCATACCAGGTTGAAAGCACCGTTCTCGTTCGAACTCGGCAGTTAAGCAACCTCGGGCTTGGATAGTACTTGGATGGGTGACCGCCTAGGAATACCAAGTGTTGTAGTCATTTTACTGTTTGCACAAAGTATGCTTTGAATTGCCCATAAATGTCGTTAATTCAGACTAACAAACGTCTACGGCCATACCAGGTTGAAAGCACCCGATCTCGTTCGATCTCGGCAGTTAAGCAACCTCGGGCTTGGTTAGTACTTGGATGGGTGACCGCCTGGGAATACCAAGTGTTGTAGTCATTTTTCTGTTTACCCAAAGTATGCTTTGAATTGCGCATAAATGTCGTCAAAGCAGACTAACAAACGTCTACGGCCATACCAGGTTGAAAGCACCCGATCTCGTTCGATCTCGGCAGTTAGCAACCTCTGGCTTGGTTAGTACTTGGATGGGTGACCGCCTGGGAATACCAAGTGTTGTAGTCATTTTTCTGTTTACCCAAAGTATGCTTTGAATTGCGCATAAATGTCGTCAAAGCAGACTAACAAACGTCTACGGCCATACCAGGTTGAAAGCACCCGATCTCGTTCGATCTCGGCAGTTAAGCAACCTCGGGCTTGGTTAGTACTTGGATGGGTGACCTCCTAGGAATACCAAGTGTTGTAGTCACTTTTCTATTTATACAAAGTATGCTTTGAATTGCGCATGAAAATCGTCATAACAGACTAACAAACGTCTACGGCCCTACCAGGTTGAAAGCACCCGATCTCGTTCGATCTCGGCAGTTAAGCAACCTCGGGTTTGGTTAGTACTTGGATGGGTGACCGCCTAGGAATACCAAGTGTTGTAGTCATTTTTCTGTTTGCCCAAAGTTATGCTTTGAATTGCGCATAAATGTCGTCAAAACAGTCTAACAAACGTCTACGGCCATACCAGGTTGAAAGCACCCGATCTCGTTCGATTTCGGCAGTTAAGCAACATCGGGCTTGGTTAGTACTTGGATGGGTGTCCTCTTAGGAATACCAAGTGTTGTAGTCATTTTTCTATTTACCCAAAGTATGCTTTGAATTGCCCATAAATGTCGTCAAAACAGACTAACAAACGTCTACGGCCATACCAGGTTGAAAGCACCCGATCTCGTTCGATCTCGGATGTTTAGCAACCTCGGGCTTGGTTAGTACTTGGATGGGTGACCGACTAGGAACACCAAGTGTTGTAGTCATTTTGCTATTTGCACAAAGTATGCTTTGAATTGCTCATAAATGTCGTCAAAACAGACTAACACACGTCTACGGCCATACCAGGTTGAAAGCACCCGATCTCGTTCGATCTCGGCAGTTAAGCAACCTCGGGCTTGGTTAGTACTTGGATGGGTGACCGCCTAGGAATACCAAGTGTTGCAGTCATTTTTCTATTTATACAAAGTATGCTTTGAATTGCGCATAAAGATCGTCGTAACAGACTAACAAACGTCTACGGCCATACCAGGTTGAAAGCACCCGATCTCGTTCGATCTCGGATGTTAAGCAACCTCGGGCTTGGTTAGTACTTGGATGGGTGACCGCCTAGGAATACCAAGTGTTGTAGTCATTTTACTATTTGCACAAAGTATGCTTTGAATTGCCCATAAATGTCGTTAAAACAGACTAACAAACGTCTACGGCCATACCAGGTTGAAAGCACCCGATCTCGTTCGATCTCGGCAGTTAAGCAACCTCGGGCTTGGTTAGTACTTGGATGGGTGACCGCCTAGGAATACCAAGTGTTGTAGTCATTTTACTATTTGCACAAAGTATGCTTTGAATTGCCCATAAATGTCGTCAAAACAGACTAACAAACGTCTACGGCCATACCAGGTTGAAAGCACCCGATCTCGTTCGATCTCGGCAGTTAAGCAACCTCGGGCTTGGTTAGTACTTGGATGGGTGACCGCCTAGGAATACCAAGTGTTGTAGTCATTTTGCTATTTGCACAAAGTATGCTTTGAATTGCTCATAAATGTCGTCAAAACAGACTAACAAACGTCTACGGCCATTCCAGGTTGAAAGCACCCGATCGCGTTCGATCTCGGCAGTTAAGCAACCTCGGGCTTGGTTAGTACATGGATGGGTGACCGCCTAGGAATACCAAGTGTTGCAGTCATTTTTCTATTTATACAAAGTATGCTTTGAATTGCGCATAAATGTCGTCATAACAGACTAACAAACGTCTACGGCCATACCAGGTTGAAAGCACCCGATCTCGTTCGATCTCGGCAGTTAAGCAACCTCGGGCTTGGTTAGTACTTGGATGGGTGACCGCCTAGGAATACCAAGTGTTGTAGTCATTTTACTATTTGCACAAAGTATGCTTTGAATTGCCCATAAATGTCGTTAAAACAGACTAACAAACGTCTACGGCCATACCAGGTTGAAAGCACCCGATCTCGTTCTGTCTCGGCAGTTAAGCAACCTCGGGCTTGGTTAGTACTTGGATGGGTGACCGCCTAGGAATACCAAGTGTTGTAGACATTTTACTATTTGCACAAAGTATGCTTTGAATTGCCCATAAATGTCGTCAAAACAGACTAACAAACGTCTACGGCCATACCAGGTTGAAAGCACCCGATCTCGTTCGATCTCGGCAGTTAAGCAACCTCGGGCTTGGTTAGTACTTGGATGGGTGACCGCCTAGGAATACCAAGTGTTGTAGACAATTTTCTATTTACACAAAGTATGCTTTGAATTGCGCATAAAGATCGTCATAACAGACTAACAATCGTCTACGGCCATACCAGGTTGAAAGCACCCGATCTCGTTCGATCTCGGATGTTTAGCAACCTCGGGCTTGGTAAGTACTTGGATGGGTGACCGCCTAGGAATACCAAGTGTTGTAGTCATTTAACTATTTGCACAAAGTATGCTTTGAATTGCCCATAAATGTCGTCATAACAGACTAACAAACGTCTACGGCCATACCAGGTTGAAAGCACCCGATCTCGTTCGATCTCGGCAGTTAAGCAACCTCGGGCTTGGTTAGTACTTGGATGGGTGACCGCCTAGGAATACCAAGTGTTGTAGTCATTTTGCTATTTGCACAAAGTATGCTTTGAATTGCCCCTAAATGTCGTCAAAACAGACTAACAAACGTCTACGGCCATACCAGGTTGAAAGCACCCGATCTCGTTCGATCTCGGCAGTTAAGCAACCTCGGGCTTGGTTAGTACTTGGATGGGTGACCTCCTAGGAATACCAAGTTTTGTAGTCATTTTTCTATTTATGCAAAGTATGCTTTGAATTGCGCATGAAGATCGTCATAACCGACTAACAAATGTCTACGGCCATACCAGGTTGAAAGCACCCGATCTCGTTCGATCTCGGAAGTTAAGCAACCTCGGGCTTGGTTAGTACTTGGATGGGTGACCGCCTAGGAATACCAAGTGTTGTAGTCATTTTTCTGTTTACCCAAAGTTATACTTTGAATTGCGCATAAATGTCGTCAAAACAGTCTAACAAACGTCTACGGCCATACCAGGTTGAAAGCACCCGATCTCGTTCGATCTCGGCAGTTAAGCAACCTCGGGCTTGGTTAGTGTTTGGATGGGTGTCCTCTTTGGTATACCAAGTGTTGTAGTCATTTTTCTATTTACCCAAAGTATGCTTTGAATTGCCCATAAATGTCGTCAAAACAGACTAACAAACGTCTACGGCCATACCAGGTTGAAAGCACCCGATCTCGTTCGATCTCGGCAGTTAAGCAACCTCGGGCTTGGTTAGTACTTAGATGGGTGACCGCCTAGGAATACCAAGTGTTGTAGACAATTTTCTATTTACACAAAGTATGCTTTGAATTGCGCATAAAGATCGTCATAACAGACTAACAATCATCTACGGCCATACCAGGTTGAAAGCACCCGATCTCGTTCGATCTCGGATGTTTAGCAACCTCTGGCTTGGTTAGTACTTGGATGGGTGACCTCCTAGGAATACCAAGTGTTGTAGTCATTTTTCTATTTACCCAAAGTATGCTTTGAATTGCGCATAAATGTCGTCAAAACAGACTAACAAACGTCTACGGCCATACCAGGTTGAAAGCACCCGATCTCGTTCGATCTCGGCAGTTAAGCAACCTCGGGCTTGGTTAGTACTTGGATGGGTGACCGCCTAGGAATACCAAGTGTTGTATTCATTTTACTATTTGCACAAAGTATGCTTTGAATTGCCCATAAATGTCGTTAAAACAGACTAACAAACGTCTACGGCCATACCAGGTTGAAAGCACCCGATCTCGTTCGATCTCGGCAGTTAAGCAACCTCGGGCTTGGTTAGTACTTGGATGGGTGACCGCCTAGGAATTCCAATTGTTGTAGTCATTTTTCTGTTTACCCAAAGTATGCTTTGAATTGCGCATTAATGTCGTCAAAACAGACTAACAAACGTCTACGGCCATACCAGGTTGAAAGCACCCGATCTCGTTCGATCTCGGCAGTTAAGCAACCTCGGGCTTGGTTAGTACTTGGATGGGTGACCGCCTAGGAATACCAAGTGTTGTGGTCATTTTTCTATTTATACAAAGTATGCTTTGAATTGCGCATAAAGATCGTCATAACAGACTAACAAACCTCTACGGCCATACCAGGTTGAAAGCACCCGATCTCGTTCGATCTCGGCAGTTAAGCAACCTCGGGCTTGGTTAGTACTTGGATGGGTGACCGCCTAGGAATACCAAGTGTTGTAGTCATTTTACTATTTGCACAAAGTATGCTTTGAATTGCCCATAAATGTCGTCAATACAGCCTAACAAACGTCTACGGCCATACCAGGTTGAAAGCACCCGATCTCGTTCGATCTCGTTCGATCTCGGCAGTTAAGCAACCTCGGGCTTGGTTAGTACTTGGATGGGTGACCGCCTAGGAAAACCAAGTGTTGTATTCATTTTACTATTTGCACAAAGCATGCTATGAACTGCCCATAAATGTCGTCAAAACAGACTAACAAACGTCTACGGCCATACCAGGTTGAAAGCACCCGATCTCGTTCGATCTCGGCAGTTAAGCAACCTCGGGCTTTGTTGTACTTGGATGGGTGACCGCCTAGGAATACCAAGTGTTGTAGTCATTTTATTATTTGCACAAAGTATGCTTTGAATTGCCCATAAATGTCGTTAGAACAGACTAACAAACGTCTACGGCCATACCAGGTTGAAAGCACCCGATCTCGTTCGATCTCGGCAGTTAAGCAACCTCGGGCTTGGTTAGTACTTGGATGGGTGACCTCCTAGGAATACCAAGTTTTGTAGTCATTTTTCTATTTATGCAAAGTATGCTTTGAATTGCGCATGAAGATCGTCATAACCGACTAACAAATGTCTACGGCCATACCAGGTTGAAAGCACCCGATCTCGTTCGATCTCGGAAGTTAAGCAACCTCGGGCTTGGTTCGTACTTGGATGGGTGACCGCCTAGGAATACCAAGTGTTGTAGTCATTTTTCTGTTTACCCAAAGTTATACTTTGAATTGCGCATAAATGTCGTCAAAACAGTCTAACAAACGTCTACGGCCATACCAGGTTGAAAGCACCCGATCTCGTTCGATCTCGGCAGTTAAGCAACCTCGGGCTTGGTTAGTGTTTGGATGGGTGTCCTCTTTGGTATACCAAGTGTTGTAGTCATTTTTCTATTTACCCAAAGTATGCTTTGAATTGCCCATAAATGTCGTCAAAACAGACTAACAAACGTCTACGGCCATACCAGGTTGAAAGCACCCGATCTCGTTCGATCTCGGCAGTTAAGCAACCTCGGGCTTGGTTAGTACTTAGATGGGTGACCGCCTAGGAATACCAAGTGTTGTAGACAATTTTCTATTTACACAAAGTATGCTTTGAATTGCGCATAAAGATCGTCATAACAGACTAACAATCATCTACGGCCATACCAGGTTGAAAGCACCCGATCTCGTTCGATCTCGGATGTTTAGCAACCTCGGGCTTGGTTAGTACTTGGATGGGTGACCTCCTAGGAATACCAAGTGTTGTAGTCATTTTTCTATTTACCCAAAGTATGCTTTGAATTGCGCATAAATGTCGTCAAAACAGACTAACAAACGTCTACGGCCATACCAGGTTGAAAGCACCCGATCTCGTTCGATCTCGGCAGTTAAGCAACCTCGGGCTTGGTTAGTACTTGGATGGGTGACCGCCTAGGAATACCAAGTGTTGTATTCATTTTACTATTTGCACAAAGTATGCTTTGAATTGCCCATAAATGTCGTTAAAACAGACTAACAAACGTCTACGGCCATACCAGGTTGAAAGCACCCGATCTCGTTCGATCTCGGCAGTTAAGCAACCTCGGGCTTGGTTAGTACTTGGATGGGTGACCGCCTAGGAATACCAATTGTTGTAGTCATTTTTCTGTTTACCCAAAGTATGCTTTGAATTGCGCATTAATGTCGTCAAAACAGACTAACAAACGTCTACGGCCATACCAGGTTGAAAGCACCCGATCTCGTTCGATCTCGGCAGTTAAGCAACCTCGGGCTTGGTTAGTACTTGGATGGGTGACCGCCTAGGAATACCAAGTGTTGTGGTCATTTTTCTATTTATACAAAGTATGCTTTGAATTGCGCATAAAGATCGTCATAACAGACTAACAAACCTCTACGGCCATACCAGGTTGAAAGCACCCGATCTCGTTCGATCTCGGCAGTTAAGCAACCTCGGGCTTGGTTAGTACTTGGATGGGTGACCGCCTAGGAATACCAAGTGTTGTAGTCATTTTACTATTTGCACAAAGTATGCTTTGAATTGCCCATAAATGTCGTCAATACAGCCTAACAAACGTCTACGGCCATACCAGGTTGAAAGCACCCGATCTCGTTCGATCTCGTTCGATCTCGGCAGTTAAGCAACCTCGGGCTTGGTTAGTACTTGGATGGGTGACCGCCTAGGAAAACCAAGTGTTGTATTCATTTTACTATTTGCACAAAGCATGCTATGAACTGCCCATAAATGTCGTCAAAACAGACTAACAAACGTCTACGGCCATACCAGGTTGAAAGCACCCGATCTCGTTCGATCTCGGCAGTTAAGCAACCTCGGGCTTTGTTGTACTTGGATGGGTGACCGCCTAGGAATACCAAGTGTTGTAGTCATTTTATTATTTGCACAAAGTATGCTTTGAATTGCCCATAAATGTCGTTAGAACAGACTAACAAACGTCTACGGCCATACCAGGTTGAAAGCACACGATCTCGTTCGATCTCGGCAGTTAAGTAACCTCGGGCTTGGTTGGTACTTGGATGGGTGACATCCTAGGAATACCAAGTGTTGTAGTCATTTTTCTATTTGCACAAAGTATACTTTGAATTGCGCATAAAGATCGTCATAACAGACTAACAAACGTCTACGGCCATACCAGGTTGAAAGCACACGATCTCGTTCGATCTCGGCAGTTAAGCAACCTCGGGCTTGGTTAGTATTTGGATGGGTGTCCTCTTTGGTATACCAAGTGTTGTAGTCATTTTTCTATTTACCCAAAGTATGCTTTGAATTGCCCATAAATGTCGTCAAAACAGACTAACAAACGTCTAAGGCCATACCAGGTTGAAAGCACCCGATCTCGTTCGATCTCGGCAGTTAAGCAACCTCGGGCTTGGTTAGTACTTGGATGGGTGACCGCCTAGGAATACCAAGTGTTGTAGTCATTTTACTATTTGCACAAAGTATGCTTTGAATTGCCCATAAATGTCGTTAAAACAGACTAACAAACGTCTACGGCCATACCAGGTTGAAAGCACCCGATCTCGTTCTGTCTCGGCAGTTAAGCAACCTCGGGCTTGGTTAGTACTTGGATGGGTGACCGCCTAGGAATACCAAGTGTTGTAGACATTTTACTATTTGCACAAAGTATGCTTTGAATTGCCCATAAATGTCGTCAAAACAGACTAACAAACGTCTACGGCCATACCAGGTTGAAAGCACCCGATCTCGTTCGATCTCGGCAGTTAAGCAACCTCGGGCTTGGTTAGTACTTGGATGGGTGACCGCCTAGGAATACCAAGTGTTGTAGACAATTTTCTATTTACACAAAGTATGCTTTGAATTGCGCATAAAGATCGTCATAACAGACTAACAATCGTCTACGGCCATACCAGGTTGAAAGCACCCGATCTCGTTCGATCTCGGATGTTTAGCAACCTCGGGCTTGGTTAGTACTTGGATGGGTGACCGCCTAGGAATACCAAGTGTTGTAGTCATTTAACTATTTGCACAAAGTATGCTTTGAATTGCCCATAAATGTCGTCATAACAGACTAACAAACGTCTACGGCCATACCAGGTTGAAAGCACCCGATCTCGTTCGATCTCGGCAGTTAAGCAACCTCGGGCTTGGTTAGTACTTGGATGGGTGACCGCCTAGGAATACCAAGTGTTGTTGTCATTTTGCTATTTGCACAAAGTATGCTTTGAATTGCCCCTAAATGTCGTCAAAACAGACTAACAAACGTCTACGGCCATACCAGGTTGAAAGCACCCGATCTCGTTCGATCTCGGCAGTTAAGCAACCTCGGGCTTGGTTAGTACTTGGATGGGTGACCTCCTAGGAATACCAAGTTTTGTAGTCATTTTTCTATTTATGCAAAGTATGCTTTGAATTGCGCATGAAGATCGTCATAACCGACTAACAAATGTCTACGGCCATACCAGGTTGAAAGCACCCGATCTCGTTCGATCTCGGAAGTTAAGCAACCTCGGGCTTGGTTAGTACTTGGATGGGTGACCGCCTAGGAATACCAAGTGTTGTAGTCATTTTTCTGTTTACCCATAGTTATACTTTGAATTGCGCATAAATGTCGTCAAAACAGTCTAACAAACGTCTACGGCCATACCAGGTTGAAAGCACCCGATCTCGTTCGATCTCGGCAGTTAAGCAACCTCGGGCTTGGTTAGTGTTTGGATGGGTGTCCTCTTTGGTATACCAAGTGTTGTAGTCATTTTTCTATTTACCCAAAGTATGCTTTGAATTGCCCATAAATGTCGTCAAAACAGACTAACAAACGTCTACGGCCATACCAGGTTGAAAGCACCCGATCTCGTTCGATCTCGGCAGTTAAGCAACCTCGGGCTTGGTTAGTACTTGGATGGGTGACCGCCTAGGAATACCAAGTGTTGTAGACAATTTTCTATTTACACAAAGTATGCTTTGAATTGCGCATAAAGATCGTCATAACAGACTAACAATCATCTACGGCCATACCAGGTTGAAAGCACCCGATCTCGTTCGATCTCGGATGTTTAGCAACCTCGGGCTTGGTTAGTACTTGGATGGGTGACCTCCTAGGAATACCAAGTGTTGTAGTCATTTTTCTATTTACCCAAAGTATGCTTTGAATTGCGCATAAATGTCGTCAAAACAGACTAACAAACGTCTACGGCCATACCAGGTTGAAAGCACCCGATCTCGTTCGATCTCGGCAGTTAAGCAACCTCGGGCTTGGTTAGTACTTGGATGGGTGACCGCCTAGGAATACCAAGTGTTGTAGTCATTTTACTATTTGCACAAAGTATGCTTTGAATTGCCCATAAATGTCGTCAATACAGCCTAACAAACGTCTACGGCCATACCAGGTTGAAAGCACCCGATCTCGTTCGATCTCGTTCGATCTCGGCAGTTAAGCAACCTCGGGCTTGGTTAGTACTTGGATGGGTGACCGCCTAGGAAAACCAAGTGTTGTATTCATTTTACTATTTGCACAAAGCATGCTATGAACTGCCCATAAATGTCGTCAAAACAGACTAACAAACGTCTACGGCCATACCAGGTTGAAAGCACCCGATCTCGTTCGATCTCGGCAGTTAAGCAACCTCGGGCTTTGTTGTACTTGGATGGGTGACCGCCTAGGAATACCAAGTGTTGTAGTCATTTTATTATTTGCACAAAGTATGCTTTGAATTGCCCATAAATGTCGTTAGAACAGACTAACAAACGTCTACGGCCATACCAGGTTGAAAGCACCCGATCACGTTCGATCTCGGCAGTTAAGCAACATCGGGCTTGGTTCGTACTTGGTTGGGTGACCGCCTAGGAATACCAAGTGTTGTAGTCATTTTACTATTTGCACAAAGTTATACTTTGAATTGCGCATAAATGTCGTCAAAACAGTCTAACAAACGTCTACGGCCATACCAGGTTGAAAGCACCCGATCTCGTTCGATCTCGGCAGTTAAGCAACCTCGGGCTTGGTTAGTATTTGGATGGGTGTCCTCTTTGGTATACCAAGTGTTGTAGTCATTTTTCTATTTACCCAAAGTATGCTTTGAATTGCCCATAAATGTCGTCAAAACAGACTAACAAACGTCTAAGGCCATACCAGGTTGAAAGCACCCGATCTCGTTCGATCTCGGCAGTTAAGCAACCTCGGGCTTGGTTAGTACTTGGATGGGTGACCGCCTAGGAATACCAAGTGTTGTAGTCATTTTACTATTTGCACAAAGTATGCTTTGAATTGCCCATAAATGTCGTTAAAACAGACTAACAAACGTCTACGGCCATACCAGGTTGAAATCACCCGATCTCGTTCTGTCTCGGCAGTTAAGCAACCTCGGGCTTGGTTAGTACTTGGATGGGTGACCGCCTAGGAATACCAAGTGTTGTAGACATTTTACTATTTGCACAAAGTATGCTTTGAATTGCCCATAAATGTCGTCAAAACAGACTAACAAACGTCTACGGCCATACCAGGTTGAAAGCACCCGATCTCGTTCGATCTCGGCAGTTAAGCAACCTCGGGCTTGGTTAGTACTTGGATGGGTGACCGCCTAGGAATACCAAGTGTTGTAGACAATTTTCTATTTACACAAAGTATGCTTTGAATTGCGCATAAAGATCGTCATAACAGACTAACAATCGTCTACGGCCATACCAGGTTGAAAGCACCCGATCTCGTTCGATCTCGGATGTTTAGCAACCTCGGGCTTGGTTAGTACTTGGATGGGTGACCGCCTAGGAATACCAAGTGTTGTAGTCATTTAACTATTTGCACAAAGTATGCTTTGAATTGCCCATAAATGTCGTCATAACAGACTAACAAACGTCTACGGCCATACCAGGTTGAAAGCACCCGATCTCGTTCGATCTCGGCAGTTAAGCAACCTCGGGCTTGGTTAGTACTTGGATGGGTGACCGCCTAGGAATACCAAGTGTTGTAGTCATTTTGCTATTTGCACAAAGTATGCTTTGAATTGCCCCTAAATGTCGTCAAAACAGACTAACAAACGTCTACGGCCATACCAGGTTGAAAGCACCCGATCTCGTTCGATCTCGGCAGTTAAGCAACCTCGGTCTTGGTTAGTACTTGGATGGGTGACCTCCTAGGAATACCAAGTTTTGTAGTCATTTTTCTATTTATGCAAAGTATGCTTTGAATTGCGCATGAAGATCGTCATAACCGACTAACAAATGTCTACGGCCATACCAGGTTGAAAGCACCCGATCTCGTTCGATCTCGGAAGTTAAGCAACCTCGGGCTTGGTTAGTACTTGGATGGGTGACCGCCTAGGAATACCAAGTGTTGTAGTCATTTTTCTGTTTACCCAAAGTTATACTTTGAATTGCGCATAAATGTCGTCAAAACAGTCTAACAAACGTCTACGGCCATACCAGGTTGAAAGCACCCGATCTCGTTCGATCTCGGCAGTTAAGCAACCTCGGGCTTGGTTAGTGTTTGGATGGGTGTCCTCTTTGGTATACCAAGTGTTGTAGTCATTTTTCTATTTACCCAAAGTATGCTTTGAATTGCCCATAAATGTCGTCAAAACAGACTAACAAACGTCTACGGCCATACCAGGTTGAAAGCACCCGATCTCGTTCGATCTCGGCAGTTAAGCAACCTCGGGCTTGGTTAGTACTTGGATGGGTGACCGCCTAGGAATACCAAGTGTTGTAGACAATTTTCTATTTACACAAAGTATGCTTTGAATTGCGCATAAAGATCGTCATAACAGACTAACAATCATCTACGGCCATACCAGGTTGAAAGCACCCGATCTCGTTCGATCTCGGATGTTTAGCAACCTCGGGCTTGGTTAGTACTTGGATGGATGACCTCCTAGGAATACCAAGTGTTGTAGTCATTTTTCTATTTACCCAAAGTATGCTTTGAATTGCGCATAAATGTCGTCAAAACAGACTAACAAACGTCTACGGCCATACAAGGTTGAAAGCACCCGATCTCGTTCGATCTCGGCAGTTAAGCAACCTCGGGCTTGGTTAGTACTTGGATGGGTGACCGCCTAGGAATACCAAGTGTTGTATTCATTTTACTATTTGCACAAAGTATGCTTTGAATTGCCCATAAATGTCGTTAAAACAGACTAACAAACGTCTACGGCCATACCAGGTTGAAAGCACCCGATCTCGTTCGATCTCGGCAGTTAAGCAACCTCGGGCTTGGTTAGTACTTGGATGGGTGACCGCCTAGGAATACCAATTGTTGTAGTCATTTTTCTGTTTACCCAAAGTATGCTTTGAATTGCGCATAAATGTCGTCAAAACAGACTAACAAACGTCTACGGCCATACCAGGTTGAAAGCACCCGATCTCGTTCGATCTCGGCAGTTAAGCAACCTCGGGCTTGGTTAGTACTTGGATGGGTGACCGCCTAGGAATACCAAGTGTTGTGGTCATTTTTCTATTTATACAAAGTATGCTTTGAATTGCGCATAAAGATCGTCATAACAGACTAACAAACCTCTACGGCCATACCAGGTTGAAAGCACCCGATCTCGTTCGATCTCGGCAGTTAAGCAACCTCGGGCTTGGTTAGTACTTGGATGGGTGACCGCCTAGGAATACCAAGTGTTGTAGTCATTTTACTATTTGCACAAAGTATGCTTTGAATTGCCCATAAATGTCGTCAATACAGCCTAACAAACGTCTACGGCCATACCAGGTTGAAAGCACCCGATCTCGTTCGATCTCGTTCGATCTCGGCAGTTAAGCAACCTCGGGCTTGGTTAGTACTTGGATGGGTGACCGCCTAGGAAAACCAAGTGTTGTATTCATTTTACTATTTGCACAAAGCATGCTATGAACTGCCCATAAATGTCGTCAAAACAGACTAACAAACGTCTACGGCCATACCAGGTTGAAAGCATCCGATCTCGTTCGATCTCGGCAGTTAAGCAACCTCGGGCTTTGTTGTACTTGGATGGGTGACCGCCTAGGAATACCAAGTGTTGTAGTCATTTTATTATTTGCACAAAGTATGCTTTGAATTGCCCATAAATGTCGTTAGAACTGACTAACAAACGTCTACGGCCATACCAGGTTGAAAGCACCCGATCACGTTCGATCTCGGCAGTTAAGCAACATCGGGCTTGGTTCGTACTTGGTTGGGTGACCGCCTAGGAATACCAAGTGTTGTAGTCATTTTACTATTTGCACAAAGTTATACTTTGAATTGCGCATAAATGTCGTCAAAACAGTCTAACAAACGTCTACGGCCATACCAGGTTGAAAGCACCCGATCTCGTTCGATCTCGGCAGTTAAGCAACCTCGGGCTTGGTTAGTATTTGGATGGGTGTCCTCTTTGGTATACCAAGTGTTGTAGTCATTTTTCTATTTACCCAAAGTATGCTTTGAATTGCCCATAAATGTCGTCAAAACAGACTAACAAACGTCTAAGGACATACCAGGTTGAAAGCACCCGATCTCGTTCGATCTCGGCAGTTAAGCAACCTCGGGCTTGGTTAGTACTTGGATGGGTGACCGCCTAGGAATACCAAGTGTTGTAGACAATTTTCTATTTACACAAAGTATGCTTTGAATTGCGCATAAAGATCGTCATAACAGACTAACAATCGTCTACGGCCATACCAGGTTGAAAGCACCCGATCTCGTTCGATCTCGGATGTTTAGCAACCTCGGGCTTGGTTAGTACTTGGATGGGTGACCTCCTAGGAATACCAAGTGTTGTAGTCATTTTTCTATTTACCCAAAGTATGCTTTGAATTGCGCATAAAGATCGTCATAACAGACTAACAAACGTCTACGGCCATACCAGGTTGAAAGCACCCGATCTCGTTCGATCTCGGATGTTTAGCAACCTCGGGCTTGGTTAGTACTTGGATGGGTGACCGCCTAGGAATACCAAGTGTTGTAGTCATTTTTCTATTTACCCAAAGTATGCTTTGAATTGCGCATAAAGATCGTCATAACAGACTAACAAACGTCTACGGCCATACCAGGTTGAAAGCACCCGATCTCGTTCGATCTCGGCAGTTAAGCAACCTCGGGCTTGGTTAGTACTTGGATGGGTGACCGCCTAGGAATACCAAGTGTTGTAGTAATTTTTCTATTTACCCAAAGTATGCTTTGAATTGCGTATATATGTCGTCAAAACAGACTAACAAACGTCTACGGCCATACCAGGTTGAAAGCAAACGATCTCGTTCGATCTCGGCAGTTAAGCAACCTCGGGCTTGGTTAGTACTTGGATGGGTGACCGCCTAGGAATACCAAGTGTTGTAGTCATTTTATTATTTGCACAAAGTATGCTTTGAATTGCCCATAAATGTCGTTAAAACAGACTAACAAACGTCTACGGCCATACCAGGTTGAAAGCACCCGATCACGTTCGATCTCGGCAGTAAAGCAACCTCGGGCTTGGTTAGTACTTGGATGGGTGACCGCCTAGGAATACCAAGTGTTGTAGTCATTTTACTATTTGCACAAAGTTATACTTTGAATTGCGCATAAATGTCGTCAAAACAGTGTAACAAACGTCTACGGCCATACCAGGTTGAAAGCACCCGATCTCGTTCGATCTCGGCAGTTAAGCAACCTCGGGCTTGGTTAGTACTTGGATGGGTGACCGCCTAGGAATACCAATTGTTGTAGTCATTTTTCTGTTTACCCAAAGTAAGCTTTGAATTGCGCATAAAGATCGTCATAACAGACTAACAAACGTCTACGGCCATACCAGGTTGAAAGCACCCGATCTCGTTCGATCTCGGCAGTCAAGCAACCTCGGGCTTGGTTAGTACTTGGATGGGTGACCGCCTAGGAATACCAAGTGTTGTGGTCTTTTTTCTATTTATACAAAGTATGCTTTGAATTGCGCATAAAGATCGTCATAACAGACTAACAAACGTCTACGGCCATACCAGGTTGAAAGCACCCGATCTCGTTCGATCTCGGCAGTCAAGCAACCTCGGGCTTGGTTAGTACTTGGATGGGTGACCGCCTAGGAATACCAAGTGTTGTAGTCATTTTACTGTTTGCACAAAGTATGCTTTGAATTGCCCATAAATGTCGTTAATTCAGACTAACAAACGTCTACGGCCATACCAGGTTGAAAGCACCCGATCTCGTTCGATCTCGGCAGTTAAGCAACATCGGGCTTGGTCAGTACTTGGATGGGTGACCGCCTAGGAATACCAAGTGTTGTATTCATTTTACTATTTGCACAAAGTATGCTTTGAATTGCCCATCAATGTCGTCAAAACAGACTAACAAACGTCTACGGCCATACCAGGTTGAAAGCACCCGATCTCGTTCGATCTCGGCAGTTAAGCAACCTCGGGCTTGGTTAGTACTTGGATGGGTGACCGCCTGGGAATACCAAGTGTTGTAGTCATTTTTCTGTTTACCCAAAGTATGCTTTGAATTGCGCATAAATGTCGTCAAAGCAGACTAACAAACATCTACGGCCATACCAGGTTGAAAGCACCCGATCTCGTTCGATCTCGGCAGTTAAGCAACCTCGGGCTTGGTTAGTACTTGGATGGGTGACCTCCTAGGAATACCAAGTGTTGTAGTCACTTTTCTATTTATACAAAGTATGCTTTGAATTGCGCATGAAGATCGTCATAACAGACTAACAAACGTCTACGGCCCTACCAGGTTGAAAGCACCCATCTCGTTCGATCTCGGCAGTTAAGCAACCTCGGGTTTGGTTAGTACTTGGATGGGTGACCGCCTAGGAATACCAAGTGTTGTAGTCATTTTTCTGTTTGCCCAAAGTTATGCTTTGAATTGCGCATAAATGTCGTCAAAACAGTCTAACAAACGTCTACGGCCATACCAGGTTGAAAGCACCCGATCTCGTTCGATTTCGGCAGTTAAGCAACCTCGGGCTTGGTTAGTACTTGGATGGGTGTCCTCTTAGGAATACCAAGTGTTGTAGTCATTTTTCTATTTACCCAAAGTATGCTTTGAATTGCCCATAAATGTCGTCAAAACAGACTAACAAACGTCTACGGCCATACCAGGTTGAAAGCACCCGATCTCGTTCCATCTCGGATGTTTAGCAACTTCGGGCTTGGTTAGTACTTGGATGGGTGACCGACTAGGAACACCAAGTGTTGTAGTCATTTTGCTATTTGCACAAAGTATGCTTTGAATTGCCCATAAATGTCGTCAAAACAGACTAACAAACGTCTACGGCCATACAAGGTTGAAAGCACCCGATCTCGTTCGATCTCGGCAGTTAAGCAACCTCGGGCTTGGTTAGTACTTGGATGGGTGACCGCCTAGGAATACCAAGTGTTGTAGTCATTTTTCTATTTGCACAAAGTATGCTTTGAATTGCCCATAAATGTCGTCAAAACAGACTATCAAACGTCTACGGCCATAACAGGATGAAAGCACCCGATCTCGTTCGATCTCGGCAGTTAAGCAACCTCGGGCTTGGTTAGTACTTGGATGGGTGACCGCCTAGGAATACCAAGTGTTGTAGTCATTTTTCTATTTACCCAAAGTATGCTTTGAATTGCGCATAAATGTCGTCAAAACAGACTAACAAACCTCTACGGCCATACCAGGTGAAAGCACCCGATCTCGTTCGATCTCGGCAGTTAAGCAACCTCGGGCTTGGTTAGTACTTGGATGGGTGACCGCCTAGGAATACCAAGTGTTGTAGTCATTTTTCTGTTGATGCAAAGTATGCTTTGAATTGCGCATAAAGATCGTCGTAACAGATTAACAAACGTCTACGGCCATACCAGGTTGAAAGCACCCGATCTCGTTCGATCTCGGCAGTTAAGCAACCTCGGGCTTGGTTAGTACTTGGATGGGTGACCGCCTAGGAATACCAAGTGTTGTAGTCATTTTACTATTTGCACAAAGTATGCTTTGAATTGCCCATAAATGTCGTCAAAACAGACTAACAAACCTCTACGGCCATACCAGGTTGAAAGCACCCGATCTCGTTCGATCTCGGCAGTTAAGCAACCTCGGGCTTGGTTAGTACTTGGATGGGTGACCGCCTAGGAATACCAAGTGTTGTAGTCATTTTACTATTTGCACAAAGTATGCTTTGAATTGCCCATAAATGTCGTCAAAACAGACTAACAAACCTCTACGGCCATACCAGGTTGAAAGCACCCGATCTCGTTCGATCTCGGCAGTTAAGCAACCTCGGGCTTGGTAAGTACTTGGATGGGTGACCGCCTAGGAATACCAAGTGTTGTAGTCATTTTGCTATTTGCACAAAGTATGCTTTGAATTGCTCATAAATGTCGTCAAAACAGACTAACAAACGTCTACGGCCATTCCAGGTTGAAAGCACCCGATCGCGTTCGATCTCGGCAGTTAAGCAACCTCGGGCTTGGTTAGTACATGGATGGGTGACCGCCTAGGAATACCAAGTGTTGCAGTCATTTTTCTATTTATACAAAGTATGCTTTGAATTGCGCATAAAGATCGTCATAACAGACTAACAAACGTCTACGGCCATACCAGGTTGAAAGCACACGATCTCGTTCGATCTCGGCTGTTAAGCAACCTCGGGCTTGGTTAGTACTTGGATGGGTGACCGCCTAGGAATACCAAGTGTTGTAGTCATTTTACTATTTGCACAAAGTATGCTTTGAATTGCCCATAAATGTCGTTAAAACAGACTAACAAACGTCTACGGCCATACCAGGTTGAAAGCACCCGATCTCGTTCTGTCTCGGCAGTTAAGCAACCTCGGGCTTGGTTAGTACTTGGATGGGTGACCGCCTAGGAATACCAAGTGTTGTAGTCATTTTACTATTTGCACAAAGTATGCTTTGAATTGCCCATAAATGTCGTCAAAACAGACTAACAAACGTCTACGGCCATACCAGGTTGAAAGCACCCGATCTCGTTCGATCTCGGCAGTTAAGCAACCTCGGGCTTGGTTAGTATTTGGATGGGTGTCCTCTTTGGTATACCAAGTGTTGTAGTCATTTTTCTATTTACCCAAAGTATGCTTTGAATTGCCCATATATGTCGTCAAAACAGACTAACAAACGTCTACGGCCATACCAGGTTGAAAGCACCCGATCTCGTTCGATCTCGGCAGTTAAGCAACCTCGGGCTTGGTTAGTACTTGGATGGGTGACCGCCTAGGAATACCAAGTGTTGTAGACAATTTTCTATTTCCACAAAGTATGCTTTGAATTGCGCATAAAGATCGTCATAACAGACTAACAATCGTCTACGGCCATACCAGGTTGAAAGCACCCGATCTCGTTCGATCTCGGATGTTTAGCAACCTCGGGCTTGGTTAGTACTTGGATGGGTGACCTCCTAGGAATACCAAGTGTTGTAGTCATTTTTCTATTTACCCAAAGTATGCTTTGAATTGCCCATAAATGTCGTCAAAACAGACTAACAAATGTCTACGGCCATACCAGGTTGAAAGCACCCGATCTCGTTCGATCTCGGAAGTTAAGCAACCTCGGGCTTGGTTAGTACTTGGATGGGTGACCGCCTAGGAATACCAAGTGTTGTAGTCATTTTTCTGTTTACCCAAAGTTATACTTTGAATTGCGCATAAATGTCGTCAAAACAGTCTAACAAACGTCTACGGGCATACCAGGTTGAAAGCACCCGATCTCGTTCGATCTCGGAAGTTAAGCAACCTCGGGCTTGGTTAGTATTTGGATGGGTGTCCTCTTTGGCATACCAAGTGTTGTAGTCATTTTTCTATTTACCCAAAGTATGCTTTGAATTGCCCATAAATGTCGTCAAAACAGACTAACAAACGTCTACGGCCATACCAGGTTGAAAGCACCCGATCTCGTTCGATCTCGGCAGTTAAGCAACCTCGGGCTTGGTTAGTACTTGGATGGGTGACCGCCTAGGAATACCAAGTGTTGTAGACAATTTTCTATTTACACAAAGTATGCTTTGAATTGCGCATAAAGATCGTCATAACAGACTAACAATCGTCTACGGCCATACCAGGTTGAAAGCACCCGATCTCGTTCGATCTCGGATGTTTAGCAACCTCGGGCTTGGTTAGTACTGGGATGGGTGACCTCCTAGGAATACCAAGTGTTGTAGTCATTTTTCTATTTACCCAAAGTATGCTTTGAATTGCGCATAAATGTCGTCAAAACAGACTAACAAACGTTTACGGCCATACCAGGTTGAAAGCACCCGATCTCGTTCGATCTCGGCAGTTAAGCAACCTCGGGCTTGGTTTGTACTTGGATGGGTGACCGCCTAGGAATACCAAGTGTTGTAGTCATTTTGCTATTTGCACAAAGTATGCTTTGAATTGCTCATAAATGTCGTTAAAACATACTAACAAACGTCTACGGCCATACCAGGTTGAAAGCACCCGATCACGTTCGATCTCGGCAATTAAGCAACCTCGGGCTTGGTTAGTACTTGGATGGGTGACCGCCTAGGAATACCAAGTGTTGTATTCATTTTACTATTAGCACAAAGTATGCTTTGAATTGCCCATAAATGTCGTTAAAACAGACTAACAAACGTCTACGGCCATACCAGGTTGAAAGCACCCGATCTCGTTCGATCTCGGCAGTTAAGCAACCTCGGGATTGGTTAGTACTTGGATGGGTGACCGCCTAGGAATACCAATTGTTGTAGTAATTTTTCTGTTTACCCAAAGTATGCTTTGAATTGCGCATAAATGTCGTCAAAACAGACTAACAAACGTCTACGGCCATACCAGGTTGAAAGCACCCGATCTCGTTCGATCTCGGCAGTTAAGCAACCTCGGGCTTGGTTAGTACTTGGATGGGTGACCGCCTAGGAATACCAAGTGTTGTGGTCATTTTTCTATTTATACAAAGTATGCTTTGAATTGCGCATAAAGATCGTCATAACAGACTAACAAACGTCTACGGCCATACCAGGTTGAAAGCACCCGATCTCGTTCGATCTCGGCAGTTAAGCAACCTCGGGCTTGGTTAGTACTTGGATGGGTGACCGCCTAGGAATACCAAGTGTTGTAGTCATTTTACTATTTGCACAAAGTATGCTTTGAATTGCCCATAAATGTCGTCAATACAGACTAACAAACGTCTACGGCCATACCAGGTTGAAAGCACCCGATCTCGTTCGATCTCGGCAGTTAGGCAACCTCGGGCTTGGTTAGTACTTGGATGGGTGACCGCCTAGGAAAACCAAGTGTTGTATTCATTTTGCTATTTGCACAAAGTATGCTTTGAACTGCCCATAAATGTCGTCAAAACAGACTAAAAAACGTCTACGGCCATACCAGGTTGAAAGCACCCGATCTCGTTCGATCTCGGCAGTTAAGCAACCTCGGGCTTGGTTGTACTTGGATGGGTGACCGCCTAGGAATACCAAGTGTTGTGGTCATTTTTCTATTTATACAAAGTATGCTTTGAATTGCGCATAAAGATCGTCATAACAGACTAACAAACGTCTACGGCCATACCAGGTTGAAAGCACCCGATCTCGTTCGATCACGGCAGTTAAGCAACCTCGGGCTTGGTTAGTACTTGGATGGGTGACCGCCTAGGAATACCAAGTGTTGTAGTCATTTTACTATTTGCACAAAGTATGCTTTGAATTGCCCATAAATGTCGTCAATACAGACTAACAAACGTCTACGGCCATACCAGGTTGAAAGCACCCGATCTCGTTCGATCTCGGCAGTTAAGCAACCTCGGGCTTGGTTAGTACTTGGATGGGTGACCGCCTAGGAAAACCAAGTGTTGTATTCATTTTACTATTTGCACAAAGTATGCTTTGAACTGCCCATAAATGTCGTCAAAACAGACTAACAAACGTCTACGGCCATACCAGGTTGAAAGCACGCGATCTCGTTCGATCTCGGCAGTTAAGCAACCTCGGGCTTGGTTGTACTTGGATGGGTGACCGCCTAGGAATACCAAGTGTTGTAGTCATTTTTCTGTTTACCCAAAGTATGCTTTGAATTGCGCATAAAGATCGTCATAACAGACTAACAAACGTCTACGGCCATACCAGGTTGAAAGCACCCGATCTCGTTCGATCTCGGCAGTTAAGCAACCTCGGGCTTGGTTAGTACTTGGATGGGTGACCGCCTAGGAATACCAAGTGTTGTAGTCATTTTGCTATTTGCACAAAGTATGCTTTGAATTGCCCATAAATGTCGTTAATACAGACTAACAAACGTCTACGGCCATACCAGGTTGAAAGCACCCGATCTCGTTCGATCTCGGCAGTTAAGCAACCTTGGGCTTGGTTAGTACTTGGATGGGTGACCGCCTAGGAATACCAAGTGTTGTGTTCATTTTACTATTTGCACAAAGTATGCTTTGAATTGCCCATCAATGTCGTCAAAACAGACTAACAAACGTCTACGGCCATACCAGGTTGAAAGCACCCGATCTCGTTCGATCTCGGCAGTTAAGCAACCTCGGGCTTGGTTAGTACTTGGATGGGTGACCGCCTAGGAATACCAAGTGTTGTAGTCATTTTTCTGTTTACCCAAAGTATGCTTTGAATTGCGCATAAATGTCGTCAAAGCAGACTAACAAACGTCTACGGCCATACCAGGTTGAAAGCACCCGATCTCGTTCGATCTCGGCAGTTAAGCAACCTCGGGCTTGGTTGGTACTTGGATGGGTGGCCTCCTAGGAATACCAAGTGTTGTAGTCACTTTTCTATTTATACAAAGTATGCTTTGAATTGCGCATGAAGATCGTCATAACAGACTAACAAACGTCTACGGCCATACCAGGTTGAAAGCACCCGATCTCGTTCGATCTCGGCAGTTAAGCAACCTCCGGTTTGGTTAGTACTTGGATGGGTGACCGCCTAGGAATACCAAGTGTTGTAGTCATTTTTCTGTTTGCCAAAAGTTATGCTTTGAATTGCGCATAAATGTCGTCAAAACAGTCTAACAAACGTCTACGGCCATACCAGGTTGAAAGCACCCGATCTCGTTCGATTTCGGCAGTTAAACAACCTCGGGCTTGGTTAGTACTTGGATGGGTGTCCTCTTAGGAATACCAAATGTTGTAGTCATTTTTCTATTTACCCAAAGTATGCTTTGAATTGCCCATAAATGTCGTCAAAACAGACTAACAAACGTCTACGGCCATACCAGGTTGAAAGCACCCGATCTCGTTCGATCTCGGATGTTTCGCAACCTCGGGCTTGGTTAGTACTTGGATGGGTGACCGACTAGGAATACCAAGTGTTGTAGTCATTTTGCTATTTGCACAAAGTATGCTTTGAATTGCTCATAAATGTCGTCAAAACAGACTAACAAAACGTCTACGGCCATACCAGGTTGAAAGCACCTTATCTCGTTCGATCTCGGAAGTTAAGCAACCTCGGGCTTGGTTAGTACTTGGATGGGTGACCGCCTAGGAATACCAAGTGTTGTAGTCATTTTACTATTTGCACAAAGTATGCTTTGAATTGCCCATAAATGTCGTCAAAACAGACTATCAAACGTCTTCGGCCATACCAGGTTGAAAGCATCCGATCTCGTTCGATCTCGGCAGTTAAGCAACCTCGGGCTTGGTTAGTACTTGGATGGGTGACCGCATAGGAATACCAAGTGTTGTAGTCATTTTTCTATTTACCCAAAGTATGCTTTGAATTGCCCATAAATGTCGTCAAAACAGACTAACAAACGTCTACGGCCATACCAGGTTGAAAGCACCCGATCTCGTTCGATCTCGGCAGTTAAGCAACCTCGGGCTTGGTTAGTACTTGGATGGGTGACCGCCTAGGAATACCAAGTGTTGTAGTCATTTTTCTGTTGATACAAAGTATGCTTTGAATTGCGCATAAAGATCGTCGTAACAGTCTAACAAACGTCTACGGCCATACCAGGTTGAAAGCACCCGATCTCGTTCGATTTCGGCAGTTAAACAACCTCGGGCTTGGTTAGTACTTGGATGGGTGTCCTCTTAGGAATACCAAATGTTGTAGTCATTTTTCTATTTACCCAAAGTATGCTTTGAATTGCCCATAAATGTCGTCAAAACAGACTAACAAACGTCTACGGCCATACCAGGTTGAAAGCACCCGATCTCGTTCGATCTCGGATGTTTCGCAACCTCGGGCTTGGTTAGTACTTGGATGGGTGACCGACTAGGAATACCAAGTGTTGTAGTCATTTTGCTATTTGCACAAAGTATGCTTTGAATTGCTCATAAATGTCGTCAAAACAGACTAACAAAACGTCTACGGCCATACCAGGTTGAAAGCACCCTATCTCGTTCGATCTCGGAAGTTAAGCAACCTCGGGCTTGGTTAGTACTTGGATGGGTGACCGCCTAGGAATACCAAGTGTTGTAGTCATTTTACTATTTGCACAAAGTATGCTTTGAATTGCCCATAAATGTCGTCAAAACAGACTATCAAACGTCTTCGGCCATACCAGGTTGAAAGCATCCGATCTCGTTCGATCTCGGCAGTTAAGCAACCTCGGGCTTGGTTAGTACTTGGATGGGTGACCGCATAGGAATACCAAGTGTTGTAGTCATTTTTCTATTTACCCAAAGTATGCTTTGAATTGCCCATAAATGTCGTCAAAACAGACTAACAAACGTCTACGGCCATACCAGGTTGAAAGCACCCGATCTCGTTCGATCTCGGCAGTTAAGCAACCTCGGGTTTGGTTAGTGCTTGGATGGGTGACCGCCTAGGAATACCAAGTGTTGTAGTCATTTTACTATTTGCACAAAGTATGCTTTGAATTGCCCATAAATGTCGTCAAAACAGACTAACAAACGTCTACGGCCATACCAGGTTGAAAGCACCCGATCTCGTTCGATCTCGGCAGTTAAGCAACCTCGGGCTTGGTTAGTACTTGGATGTGTGACCGCCTAGGAATACCAAGTGTTGTAGTCATTATTTTCTATTTGCACAAAGTATGCTTTGAATTGCTCACAAATGTCGTCAAAACAGACTAACAAACGTCTACGGCCATACCAGGTTGAAAGCACCTGATCTCGTTCGATCTCGGCAGTTAAGCAACCTCGGGCTTGGTTAGTACTTGGATGGGTGACCGCCTAGGAATACCAAGTGTTGTAGTCATTTTACTATTTGCACAAAGTATGCTTTGAATTTCCCATAAATGTCGTCAAAACAGACTAACAAACGTCTACGGTCATACCAGGTTGAAAGCACCCGATCTCGTTCGATCTCGGCAGTTAAGCAACCTCGGGCTTGGTTAGTACTTGGATGGGTGACCGCCTAGGAATACCAAGTGTTGTAGTCATTTTGCTATTTGCACAAAGTATGCTTTGAATTGCTCATAAATGTCGTCAAAACAGACTAACAAACGTCTACGGCCATACCAGGTTGAAAGCACCCGATCTCGTTCGATCTCGGAAGTTAAGCAACCTCGGGCTTGGTTAGTACTTGGATGGGTGACCGCCTAGGAATACCAAGTGTTGTAGTCATTTTTCTGTTTACCCAAAGTCATGCTTTGAATTGCGCATAAATGTCGTCAAAACAGTCTAACAAACGTCTACGGTCATACCAGGTTGAAAGCACCCGATCTCGTTCGATCTCGGCAGTTAAGCAACCTCGGGCTTGGTTAGTACTTGGATGGGTGACCGCCTAGGAATACCAAGTGTTGTAGTCATTTTACTATTTGCACAAAGTATGCTTTGAATTTCCCATAAATGTCGTCAAAACAGACTAACAAACGTCTACGGTCATACCAGGTTGAAAGCACCCGATCTCGTTCGATCTCGGCAGTTAAGCAACCTCGGGCTTGGTTAGTACTTGGATGGGTGACCGCCTAGGAATACCAAGTGTTGTAGTCATTTTGCTATTTGCACAAAGTATGCTTTGAATTGCTCATAAATGTCGTCAAAACAGACTAACAAACGTCTACGGCCATACCAGGTTGAAAGCACCCGATCTCGTTCGATCTCGGAAGTTAAGCAACCTCGGGCTTGGTTAGTACTTGGATGGGTGACCGCCTAGGAATACCAAGTGTTGTAGTCATTTTTCTGTTTACCCAAAGTTATGCTTTGAATTGCGCATAAATGTCGTCAAAACAGTCTAACAAACGTCTACGGCCATACCAGGTTGAAAGCACCCGATCTCGTTTGATCTCGGCAGTTAAGCAAACTCGGGCTTGGTTAGTACTTGGATGGGTGTCCTCTTAGGTTACCAAGTGTTGTAGTCATTTTTCAATTTACCCAAAGTATGCTTTGAATTGCCCATAAATGTCGTCAAAACAGACTAACAAACGTCTACGGCCATACCAGGTTGAAAGCACCCGATCTCGTTCGATCTCGGCAGTTAAGCAACCTCGGGCTTGGTTGGTACTTGGATGGGTGGCCTCCTAGGAATACTAAGTGTTGTAGTCACGTTCTATTTATACAAAGTATGCTTTGAATTGCGCATGAAGATCGTCATAACAGACTAACAAACGTCTACGGCCATACCAGGTTGAAAGCACCCGATCTCGTTCGATCTCGGCAGTTAAGCAACCTCGGGTTTGGTTAGTACTTGGATGGGTGACCGCCTAGGAATACCAAGTGTTGTAGTCATTTTTCTGTTTGCCCAAAGTTATGCTTTGAATTGCGCATAAATGTCGTCAAAACAGTCTAACAAACGTCTACGGCCATACCAGGTTGAAAGCACCCGATCTCGTTCGATTTCGGCAGTTAAGCAACCTCGGGCTTGGTTAGTACTTGGATGGGTGTCCTCTTAGGAATACCAAGTGTTGTAGTCATTTTTCTATTTAACCAAAGTATGCTTTGAATTGCCCATAAATGTCGTCAAAACAGACTAACAAACGTCTACGGCCATACCAGGTTGAAAGCACGCGATCTCGTTCGATCTCGGATGTTTCGCAACCTCGGGCTTGGTTAGTACTTGGATGGGTGACCGACTAGGAATACCAAGTGTTGTAGTCATTTTGCTATTTGCACAAAGTATGCTTTGAATTGCTCATAAATGTCGTCAAAACAGACTAACAAACGTCTACGGCCATACCAGGTTGAAAGCACCCGATCTCGTTCGATCTCGGCAGTTAAGCAACCTCGGGTTTGGTTAGTACTTGGATGGGTGACCGCCTAGGAATACCAAGTGTTGTAGTCATTTTTCTGTTTGCCCAAAGTTATGCTTTGAATTGCGCATAAATGTCGTCAAAACAGTCTAACAAACGTCTACGGCCATACCAGGTTGAAAGCACCCGATCTCGTTCGATTTCGGCAGTTAAGCAACCTCGGGCTTGGTTAGTACTTGGATGGGTGTCCTCTTAGGAATACCAAGTGTTGTAGTCATTTTTCTATTTACCCAAAGTATGCTTTGAATTGCCCATAAATGTCGTCAAAACAGACTAACAAACGTCTACGGCCATACCAGGTTGAAAGCACCCGATCTCGTTCGATCTCGGATGTTTCGCAACCTCGGGCTTGGTTAGTACTTGGATGGGTGACCGCCTAGGAATACCAAGTGTTGTAGTCATTTTGCTATTTGCACAAAGTATGCTTTGAATTGCTCATAAATGTCGTCAAAACAGACTAACAAAACGTCTACGGCCATACCAGGTTGAAAGCACCCGATCTCGGAAGTTAAGCAACCTCGGGCTTGGTTAGTACTTGGATGGGTGACCGCCTAGGAATACCAAGTGTTGTAGTCATTTTACTATTTGCACAAAGTATGCTTTGAATTGCCCATAAATGTCGTCAAAACAGACTATCAAACGTCTTCGGCCATACCAGGTTGAAAGCATCCGATCTCGTTCGATCTCGGCAGTTAAGCAACCTCGGGCTTGGTTAGTACTTGGATGGGTGACCGCCTAGGAATACCAAGTGTTGTAGTCATTTTTCTGTTGATACAAAGTATGCTTTGAATTGCGCATAAAGATCGTCGTAACAGACTAACAAACGTCTACGGCCATACCAGGTTGAAAGCACCCGATCTCGTTCGATCTCGGCAGTTAAGCAACCTCGGGTTTGGTTAGTGCTTGGATGGGTGACCGCCTAGGAATACCAAGTGTTGTAGTCATTTTACTATTTGCACAAAGTATGCTTTGAATTGCCCATAAATGTCGTCAAAACAGACTAACAAACGTCTATGGCCATACCAGGTTGAAAGCACCCGATCTCGTTCGATCTCGGCAGTTAAGCAACCTCGGGCTTGGTTAGTACTTGGATGGGTGACCGCCTAGGAATACCAAGTGTTGTAGTCATTATTTTCTATTTGCACAAAGTATGCTTTGAATTGCTCACAAATGTCGTCAAAACAGACTAACAAACGTCTACGGCCATACCAGGTTGAAAGCACCCGATCTCGTTCGATCTCGGCAGTTAAGCAACCTCGGGCTTGGTTAGTACTTGGATGGGTGACCGCCTAGGAATACCAAGTGTTGTGGTCATTTTACTATTTGCACAAAGTATGCTTTGAATTTCCCATAAATGTCGTCAAAACAGACTAACAAACGTCTACGGTCATACCAGGTTGAAAGCACCCGATCTCGTTCGATCTCGGCAGTTAAGCAACCTCGGGCTTGGTTAGTACTTGGATGGGTGACCGCCTAGGAATACCAAGTGTTGTAGTCATTTTGCTATTTGCACAAAGTATGCTTTGAATTGCTCATAAATGTCGTCAAAACAGACTAACAAACGTCTACGGCCATACCAGGTTGAAAGCACCCGATCTCGTTCGATCTCGGCAGTTAAGCAACCTCGGGCTTGGTTAGTACTTGGATGGGTGACCGCCTAGGAATACCAAGTGTTGTAGTCATTTTTCTATTTATACAAAGTATGCTTTGAATTGCGCATGAAGATCGTCATAACCGACTAACAAACGTCTACGGCCATACCAGGTTGAAAGCACCCGATCTCGTTCGATCTCGGAAGTTAAGCAACCTCGGGCTTGGTTAGTACTTGGATGGGTGACCGCCTAGGAATACCAAGTGTTGTAGTCATTTTTCTGTTTACCCAAAGTTATGCTTTGAATTGCGCATAAATGTCGTCAAAACAGTCTAACAAACGTCTACGGCCATACCAGGTTGAAAGCACCCGATCTCGTTTGATCTCGGCAGTTAAGCAAACTCGGGCTTGGTTAGTACTTGGATGGGTGTCCTCTTAGGTTACCAAGTGTTGTAGTCATTTTTCTATTTACCCAAAGTATGCTTTGAATTGCCCATAAATGTCGTCAAAACAGACTAACAAACGTCTACGGCCATACCAGGTTGAAAGCACCCGATCTCGTTCGATATCGGCAGTTAAGCAACCTCGGGCTTGGTTAGTACTTTGATGGGTGACCGCCTAGGAATACCAAGTGTTGTAGACAATTTTCTATTTACACAAAATATGCTTTGAATTGCGCATAAAGATCGTCATAACAGACTAACAATCGTCTACGGCCATACCAGGTTGAAAGCACCCGATCTCGTTCGATCTCGGATGTTTAGCAACCTCGGGCTTGGTTAGTACTTGGATGGGTGACCTCCTAGGAATACCAAGTGTTGTAGTCATTTTTCTATTTACACAAAGTATGCTTTGAATTGCGCATAAATGTCGTCAAAACAGACTAACAAACGTCTACGGCCATACCAGGTTGAAAGCACCCGATCTCGTTCGATCTCGGCAGTTAAGCAACCTCGGGCTTGGTTAGTACTTGGATGGGTGACCGCCTAGGAATACCAAGTGTTGTAGTCATTTTTCTATTTGCACAAAGTATGCTTTGAATTGCTCATAAATGTCGTCAAAACAGACTAACAAACGTCTACGGCCATACCAGGTTGAAAGCACCCGATCTCGTTCGATCTCGGCAGTTAAGCAACCTCGGGCTTGGTTAGTACTTGGATGGGTGACCGCCTAGGAATACCAAGTGTTGTAGTCATTTTACTATTTGCACAAAGTATGCTTTGAATTGCCCATAAATGTCGTCAAAACAGACTAACAAACGTCTACGGCCATACCAGGTTGAAAGCACCCGATCTCGTTCGATCTCGGCAGTTAAGCAACCTCGGGCTTGGTTAGTACTTGGATGGGTGACCGCCTAGGAATACCAAGTGTTGTAGTCATTTTTCTGTTTACCCAAAGTATGCTTTGAATTGCGCATAAAGATCGTCATAACAGACTAACAAACCTCTACGGCCATACCAGGTTGAAAGCACCCGATCTCGTTCGATCTCGGCAGTTAAGCAACCTCGGGCTTGGTTAGTACTTGGATGGGTGACCGCCTAGGAATACCAAGTGTTGTAGTCATTTTTCTGTTTACACAAAGTATGCTTTGAATTGCCCATAAATGTCGTCAAAACAGACTAACAAACGTCTACGGCCATACCAGGTTGAAAGCACCCGATCTCGTTCGATCTCGGCAGTTAAGCAACCTCGGGCTTGGTTAGTACTTGGATGGGTGACCGCCTAGGAATACCAAGTGTTGTAGTCATTTTACTATTTGCGCAAAGTATGCTTTGAATTGCCCATAAATGTCGTTAAAACAGACTAACAAACGTCTACGGCCATACCAGGTTGAAAGCACCCGATCTCGTTCGATCTCGGCAGTTAAGCAACCTCGGGCTTGGTTCGTACTTGGATGGGTGACCGCCTAGGAATACCAAGTGTTGTAGTCATTTTACTATTTGCACAAAGTATGCTTTGAATTGCCCATAAATGTCGTTAAAACAGACTAACAAACGTCTACGGCCATACCAGGTTGAAAGCACCCGATCTCGTTCGATCTCGGCAGTTAAGCAACCTCGGGCTTGGTTAGTACTTGGATGGGTGACCGCCTAGGAATACCAAGTGTTGTATTCATTTTACTATTTGCACAAAGTATGCTTTGAATTGCCCATAAATGTCGTCAAAACAGACTAAAAAACGTCTACGGCCATACCAGGTTGAAAGCACCCGATCTCGATCGATCTCGGAAGTTAAGCAACCTCGGGTTTGGTTAGTACTTCGATGGGTGACCGCCTAGGAATACCAAGTGTTGTAGACATTTTTCTGTTTACCCAAAGTTATGCTTTGAATTGCCCATAAATGTCGTCAAAACAGTCTAACAAACGTCTACGGCCATACCAGGTTGAAAGCACCCGATCTCGTTCGATCTCGGCAGTTAAGCAAACTCGGGCTTGGTTAGTACTTGGATGGGTGTCCTCTTAGGTATACCAAGTGTTGTAGTCATTTTTCTATTTACCCAAAGTATGCTTTGAATTGCCCATAAATGTCGTCAAAACAGACTAACAAACGTCTACGGCCATACCAGGTTGAAAGCACCCGATCTCGTTCGATGTCGGCAGTTAAGCAACCTCGGGTTTGGTTAGTACTTGGATGGGTGACCGACTAGGAATACCAAGTGTTGTAGTCATTTTGCTATTTGCACAAAGTATGCTTTGAATTGCTCATAAATGTCGTCAAAACAGACTAACAAACGTCTACGGCCATACCAGGTTGAAAGCACCCGATCTCGTTCGATCTCGGCAGTTAAGCAACCTCGGGTTTGGTTAGTACTTGGATGGGTGACCGCCTAGGAATACCAAGTGTTGTAGTCATTTTTCTGTTTGCCCAAAGTTATGCTTTGAATTGCGCATAAATGTCGTCAAAACAGTCTAACAAACGTCTACGGCCATACCAGGTTGAAAGCACCCGATCTCGTTCGATTTCGGCAGTTAAGCAACCTCGGGCTTGGTTAGTACTTGGATGGGTGTCCTCTTAGGAATACCAAGTGTTGTAGTCATTTTTCTATTTACCCAAAGTATGCTTTGAATTGCCCATAAATGTCGTCAAAACAGACTAACAAACGTCTACGGCCATACCAGGTTGAAAGCACCCGATCTCGTTCGATCTCGGATGTTTCGCAACCTCGGGCTTGGTTAGTACTTGGATGGGTGACCGACTAGGAATACCAAGTGTTGTAGTCATTTTGCTATTTGCACAAAGTATGCTTTGAATTGCTCATAAATGTCGTCAAAACAGACTAACAAAACGTCTACGGCCATACCAGGTTGAAAGCACCCGATCTCGGAAGTTAAGCAACCTCGGGCTTGGTTAGTACTTGGATGGGTGACCGCCTAGGAATACCAAGTGTTGTAGTCATTTTACTATTTGCACAAAGTATGCTTTGAATTGCCCATCAATGTCGTCAAAACAGACTATCAAACGTCTTCGGCCATACCAGGTTGAAAGCATCCGATCTCGTTCGATCTCGGCAGTTAAGCAACCTCGGGCTTGGTTAGTACTTGGATGGGTGACCGCCTAGGAATACCAAGTGTTGTAGTCATTTTTCTGTTGATACAAAGTATGCTTTGAATTGCGCATAAAGATCGTCGTAACAGACTAACAAACGTCTACGGCCATACCAGGTTGAAAGCACCCGATCTCGTTCGATCTCGGCAGTTAAGCAACCTCGGGTTTGGTTAGTGCTTGGATGGGTGACCGCCTAGGAATACCAAGTGTTGTAGTCATTTTACTATTTGCACAAAGTATGCTTTGAATTGCCCATAAATGTCGTCAAAACAGACTAACAAACGTCTACGGCCATACCAGGTTGAAAGCACCCGATCTCGTTCGATCTCGGCAGTTAAGCAACCTCGGGCTTGGTTAGTACTTGGATGGGTGACCGCCTAGGAATACCAAGTGTTGTAGTCATTATTTTCTATTTGCACAAAGTATGCTTTGAATTGCTCACAAATGTCGTCAAAACAGACTAACAAACGTCTACGGCCATACCAGGTTGAAAGCACCCGATCTCGTTCGATCTCGGCAGTTAAGCAACCTCGGGCTTGGTTAGTACTTGGATGGGTGACCGCCTAGGAATACCAAGTGTTGTGGTCATTTTACTATTTGCACAAAGTATGCTTTGAATTTCCCATAAATGTCGTCAAAACAGACTAACAAACGTCTACGGTCATACCAGGTTGAAAGCACCCGATCTCGTTCGATCTCGGCAGTTAAGCAACCTCGGGCTTGGTTAGTACTTGGATGGGTGACCGCCTAGGAATACCAAGTGTTGTAGTCATTTTTCTATTTATACAAAGTATGCTTTGAATTGCGCATGAAGATCGTCATAACCGACTAACAAACGTCTACGGCCATACCAGGTTGAAAGCACCCGATCTCGTTCGATCTCGGAAGTTAAGCAACCTCGGGCTTGGTTAGTACTTGGATGGGTGACCGCCTAGGAATACCAAGTGTTGTAGTCATTTTTCTGTTTACCCAAAGTTATGCTTTGAATTGCGCATAAATGTCGTCAAAACAGTCTAACAAACGTCTACGGCCATACCAGGTTGAAAGCACCCGATCTCGTTTGATCTCGGCAGTTAAGCAAACTCGGGCTTGGTTAGTACTTGGATGGGTGTCCTCTTAGGTTACCAAGTGTTGTAGTCATTTTTCTATTTACCCAAAGTATGCTTTGAATTGCCCATAAATGTCGTCAAAACAGACTAACAAACGTCTACGGCCATACCAGGTTAAAAGCACCCGATCTCGTTCGATATCGGCAGTTAAGCAACCTCGGGCTTGGTTAGTATTTTGATGGGTGACCGCCTAGGAATACCAAGTGTTGTAGACAATTTTCTATTTACACAAAGTATGCTTTGAATTGCGCATAAAGATCGTCATAACAGACTAACAATCGTCTACGGCCATACCAGGTTGAAAGCACCCGATCTCGTTCGATCTCGGATGTTTAGCAACCTCGGGCTTGGTTAGTACTTGGATGGGTGACCTCCTAGGAATACCAAGTGTTGTAGTCATTTTTCTATTTCCACAAAGTATGCTTTGAATTGCGCATAAATGTCGTCAAAACAGACTAACAAACGTCTACGGCCATACCAGGTTGAAAGCACCCGATCTCGTTCGATCTCGGCAGTTAAGCAACCTCGGGCTTGGTTAGTACTTGGATGGGTGACCGCCTAGGAATACCAAGTGTTGTAGTCATTTTTCTATTTGCACAAAGTATGCTTTGAATTGCTCATAAATGTCGTCATAACAGACTAACAAACGTCTACGGCCATACCAGGTTGAAAGCACCCGATCTCGTTCGATCTCGGCAGTTAAGCAACCTCGGGCTTGGTTAGTACTTGGATGGGTGACCGCCTAGGAATACCAAGTGTTGTAGTCATTTTTCTGTTTACCCAAAGTATGCTTTGAATTGCGCATAAATGTCGTCAAAACAGACTAACAAACGTCTACGGCCATACCAGGTTGAAAGCACCCGATCTCGTTCGATCTCGGCAGTTAAGCAACCTCGGGCTTGGTTAGTACTTGGATGGGTGACCGCCTAGGAATACCAAGTGTTGTAGTCATTTTTCTGTTTATACAAAGTATGCTTTGAATTGCGCATAAAGATCGTCATAACAGACTAACAAACGTCTACGGCCATACCAGGTTGAAAGCACCCGATCTCGTTCGATCTCGGCAGTTAAGCAACCTCGGGCTTGGTTAGTACTTGGATGGGTGACCGCCTAGGAATACCAAGTGTTGTAGTCATTTTACTATTTGCGCAAAGTATGCTTTGAATTGCCCATAAATGTCGTTAAAACAGACTAACAAACGTCTACGGCCATACCAGGTTGAAAGCACCCGATCTCGTTCGATCTCGGCAGTTAAGCAACCTCGGGCTTGGTTCGTACTTGGATGGGTGACCGCCTAGGAATACCAAGTGTTGTAGTCATTTTACTATTTGCACAAAGTATGCTTTGAATTGCCCATAAATGTCGTTAAAACAGACTAACAAACGTCTACGGCCATACCAGGTTGAAAGCACCCGATCTCGTTCGATCTCGGCAGTTAAGCAACCTCGGGCTTGGTTAGTACTTGGATGGGTGACCGCCTAGGAATACCAAGTGTTGTATTCATTTTACTATTTGCACAAAGTATGCTTTGAATTGCCCATAAATGTCGTCAAAACAGACTAAAAAACGTCTACGGCCATACCAGGTTGAAAGCACCCGATCTCGATCGATCTCGGAAGTTAAGCAACCTCGGGTTTGGTTAGTACTTGGATGGGTGACCGCCTAGGAATACCAAGTGTTGTAGACATTTTTCTGTTTACCCAAAGTTATGCTTTGAATTGCCCATAAATGTCGTCAAAACAGTCTAACAAACGTCTACGGCCATACCAGGTTGAAAGCACCCGATCTCGTTCGATCTCGGCAGTTAAGCAAACTCGGGCTTGGTTAGTACTTGGATGGGTGTCCTCTTAGGTATACCAAGTGTTGTAGTCATTTTTCTATTTACCCAAAGTATGCTTTGAATTGCCCATAAATGTCGTCAAAACAGACTAACAAACGTCTACGGCCATACCAGGTTGAAAGCACCCGGTCTCGTTCGATCTCGGCAGTTAAGCAACCTCGGGCTTGGTTAGTACTTGGATGGGTGACCGCCTAGGAATACCAAGTGTTGTAGTCATTTTGCTATTTGCACAAAGTATGCTTTGAATTGCTCATAAATGTCGTCAAAACAGACTAACAAACGTCTACGGCCATACCAGGTTGAAAGCACCCGATCTCGTTCGATCTCGGCAGTTAAGCAACCTCGGGCTTGGTTAGTACTTGGATGGGTGACCGCCTAGGAATACCAAGTGTTGTAGTCATTTTACTATTTGCACAAAGTATGCTTTGAATTGCCCATAAATGTCGTCAAAACAGACTAACAAACGTCTATGGCCATACCAGGTTGAAAGCACCCGATCTCGTTCGATCTCGGAAGTTAAGCAACCTCGGGCTTGGTTAGTACTTGGATGGGTGACCGCCTAGGAATACCAAGTGTTGTAGTCATTTTTCTGTTTACCCAAAGTTATGCTTTGAATTGCGCATAAATGTCGTCAAAACAGTCTAACAAACGTCTACGGCCATACCAGGTTGAAAGCACCCGATCTCGTTTGATCTCGGCAGTTAAGCAAACTCGGGCTTGGTTAGTACTTGGATGGGTGTCCTCTTAGGTCACCAAGTGTTGTAGTCATTTTTCTATTTACCCAAAGTATGCTTTGAATTGCCCATATATGTCGTCAAAACAGACTAACAAACGTCTACGGCCATACCAGGTTGAAAGCACCCGATCTCGTTCGATATCGGCAGTTAAGCAACCTCGGGCTTGGTTAGTACTTGGATGGGTGACCGCCTAGGAATACCAAGTGTTGTAGACAATTTTCTATTTACACAAAGTATGCTTTGAATTGCGCATAAAGATCGTCATAACAGACTAACAATCGTCTACGGCCATACCAGGTTGAAAGCACCCGATCTCGTTCGATCTCGGATGTTTAGCAACCTCGGGCTTGGTTAGTACTTGGATGGGTGACCTCCTAGGAATACCAAGTGTTGTAGTCATTTTTCTGTTTACCCAAAGTATGCTTTGAATTGCGCATAAATGTCGTCAAAACAGACTAACAAACGTCTAAGGCCATACCAGGTTGAAAGCACCCGATCTCGTTCGATCTCGGCAGTTAAGCAACCTCGGGCTTGGTTAGTACTTGGATGGGAGACCGCCTAGGAATACCAAGTGTTGTAGTCATTTTGCTATTTGCACAAAGTATGCTTTGAATTGCTCATAAATGTCGTCAAACAGACTAACAAACGTCTACGGCCATACCAGGTTGAAAGCACCCGATCTCGTTCGATCTCGGCAGTTAAGCAACCTCGGGCTTGGTTAGTACTTGGATGGGTGACCGCCTAGGAATACCAAGTGTTGTAGTCATTTTGCTATTTGCACAAAGTATGCTTTGAATTGCTCATAAATGTCGTCAAAACAGACTAAGAAACGTCTACGGCCATACCAGGTTGAAAGCACCCGATCTCGTTCGATCTCGGCAGTTAAGCAACCTCGGGCTTGGTTAGTACTTGGATGGGTGACCACCTAGGAATACCAAGTGTTGTAGTCATTTTACTATTTGCACAAAGTATGCTTTGAATTGCCCATAAATGTCGTTAAAACAGACTAACAAACGTCTACGGCCATACCAGGATGAAAGCACCCTATCTCGTTCGATCTCGGCAGTTAAGCAACCTCGGGTTTGGTTAGTGCTTGGATGGGTGACCGCCTAGGAATACCAAGTGTTGTAGTCATTTTACTATTTGCACAAAGTATGCTTTGAATTGCCCATAAATGTCGTCAAAACAGACTAACAAACGTCTACGGTCATACCAGGTTGAAAGCACCCGATCTCGTTCGATCTCGGCAGTTAAGCAACCTCGGGCTTGGTTAGTACTTGGATGGGTGACCGCCTAGGAATACCAAGTGTTGTAGTCATTTTACTATTTGCACAAAGTATGCTTTGAATTGCCCATAAATGTCGTCAATACAGACTAACAAACGTCTACGGCCATACCAGGTTGAAAGCACCCGATCTCGTTCGATCTCGGCAGTTAGGCAACCTCGGGCTTGGTTAGTACTTGGATGGGTGACCGCCTAGGAATACCAAGTGTTGTATTCATTTTGCTATTTGCACAAAGTATGCTTTGAACTGCCCATAAATGTCGTCAAAACAGACTAACAAACGTCTACGGCCATACCAGGTTGAAAGCACCCGATCTCGTTCGATCTCGGCAGTTAAGCAACCTCGGGCTTGGTTGTACTTGGATGGGTGACCGCCTAGGAATACCAAGTGTTGTGGTCATTTTTCTATTTATACAAAGTATGCTTTGAATTGCGCATAAAGATCGTCATAACAGACTAACAAACGTCTACGGCCATACCAGGTTGAAAGCACCCGATCTCGTTCGATCTCGGCAGTTAAGCAACCTCGGGCTTGGTTAGTACTTGGATGGGTGACCGCCTAGGAATACCAAGTGTTGTAGTCATTTTACTATTTGCACAAAGTATGCTTTGAATTGCCCATAAATGTCGTCAATACAGACTAACAAACGTCTACGGCCATACCAGGTTGAAAGCACCCGATCTCGTTCGATCTCGGCAGTTAAGCAACCTCGGGCTTGGTTAGTACTTGGATGGGTGACCGCATAGGAATACCAAGTGTTGTAGTCATTTTTCTATTTACCCAAAGTATGCTTTGAATTACCCATAAATGTCGTCAAAACAGACTAACAAACGTCTACGGCCATACCAGGTTGAAAGCACCCGATCTCGTTCGATCTCGGCAGTTAAGCAACCTCGGGCTTGGTTAGTACTTGGATGGGTGACCGCCTAGGAATACCAAGTGTTGTAGTCATTTTTCTGTTGATACAAAGTATGCTTTGAATTGCGCATAAAGATCGTCGTAACAGACTAACAAACGTCTACGGCCATACCAGGTTGAAAGCACCCGATCTCGTTCGATCTCGGCAGTTAAGCAACCTCGGGTTTGGTTAGTGCTTGGATGGGTGACCGCCTAGGAATACCAAGTGTTGTAGTCATTTTACTATTTGCACAAAGTATGCTTTGAATTGCCCATAAATGTCGTCAAAACAGACTAACAAGCGTCTACGGCCATACCAGGTTGAAAGCACCCGATCTCGTTCGATCTCGGCAGTTAAGCAACCTCGGGCTTGGTTAGTACTTGGATGGGTGACCGCCTAGGAATACCAAGTGTTGTAGTCATTATTTTCTATTTGCACAAAGTATGCTTTGAATTGCTCACAAATGTCGTCAAAACAGACTAACAAACGTCTACGGCCATACCAGGTTGAAAGCACCCGATCTCGTTCGATCTCGGCAGTTAAGCAACCTCGGGCTTGGTTAGTACTTGGATGGGTGACCGCCTAGGAATACCAAGTGTTGTAGTCATTTTAATATTTGCACAAAGTATGCTTTGAATTTCCCATAAATGTCGTCAAAACAGACTAACAAACGTCTACGGTCATACCAGGTTGAAAGCACCCGATCTCGTTCGATCTCGGCAGTTAAGCAACCTCGGGCTTGGTTAGTACTTGGATGGGTGACCGCCTAGGAATACCAAGTGTTGTAGTCATTTTACTATTTGCACAAAGTATGCTTTGAATTGCCCATAAATGTCGTCAAAACAGACTAACAAACGTCTACGGCCATACCAGGTTGAAAGCACCCGATCTCGTTCGATCTCGGAAGTTAAGCAACCTCGGGCTTGGTTAGTACTTGGATGGGTGACCGCCTAGGAATACCAAGTGTTGTAGTCATTTTTCTGTTTACCCAAAATTATGCTTTGAATTGCGCATAAATGTCGTCAAAACAGTCTAACAAACGTCTACGGCCATACCAGGTTGAAAGCACCCGATCTCGTTTGATCTCGGCAGTTAAGCAAACTCGGGCTTGGTTAGTACTTGGATGGGTGTCCTCTTAGGTTACCAAGCGTTATAGTCATTTTTCTATTTACCCAAAGTATGCTTTGAATTGCCCATATATGTCGTCAAAACAGACTAACAAACGTCTACGGCCATACCAGGTTGAAAGCACCCGATCTCGTTCGATATCGGCAGTTAAGCAACCTCGGGCTTGGTTAGTACTTGGATGGGTGACCGCCTAGGAATACCAAGTGTTGTAGACAATTTTCTATTTACACAAAGTATGCTTTGAATTGCGCATAAAGATCGTCATAACAGACTAACAATCGTCTACGGCCATACCAGGTTGAAAGCACCCGATCTCGTTCGATCTCGGATGTTTAGCAACCTCGGGCTTGGTTAGTACTTGGATGGGTGACCTCCTAGGAATACCAAGTGTTGTAGTCATTTTTCTGTTTGCACAAAGTATGCTTTGAATTGCTCATAAATGTCGTCAAAACAGACTAACAAACGTCTACGGCCATACCAGGTTGAAAGCACCCGATCTCGTTCGATCTCGGCAGTTAAGCAACCTCGGGCTTGGTTAGTAGTTGGATGGGTGACCGCCTAGGAATACCAAGTGTTGTAGTCATTTTGCTATTTGCACAAAGTATGCTTTGAATTGCTCATAAATGTCGTCAAAACAGACTAAGAAACGTCTACGGCCATACCAGGTTGAAAGCACCCGATCTCGTTCGATCTCGGCAGTTAAGCAACCTCGGGCTTGGTTAGTACTTGGATGGGTGACCACCTAGGAATACCAAGTGTTGTAGTCATTTTTCTATTTGCACAAAGTATGCTTTGAATTGCCCATAAATGTCGTCAAAACAGACTAACAAACGTCTACGGCCATACCAGGTTGAAAGCACCCGATCTCGTTCGATCTCGGCAGTTAAGCAACCTCGGGCTTGGTTAGTACTTGGATGGGTGACCGCCTAGGAATACCAAGTGTTGTAGTCATTATTTTCTATTTGCACAAAGTATGCTTTGAATTGCTCATAAATGTCGTCAAAACAGACTAACAAACGTCTACGGCCATACCAGGTTGAAAGCACCCGATCTCGTTCGATCTCGGCAGTTAAGCAACCTCGGGCTTGGTTAGTACTTGGATGGGTGACCGCCTAGGAATACCAAGTGTTGTAGTCATTTTACTATTTGCACAAAGTATGCTTTGAATTTCCCATAAATGTCGTCAAAACAGACTAACAAACGTCTACGGTCATACCAGGTTGAAAGCACCCGATCTCGTTCGATCTCGGCAGTTAAGCAACCTTGGGCTTGGTTAGTACTTGGATGGGTGACCGCCTAGGAATACCAAGTGTTGTAGTCATTTTGCTATTTGCACAAAGTATGCTTTGAATTGCTCATAAATGTCGTCAAAACAGACTAACAAACGTCTACGGCCATACCAGGTTGAAAGCACCCGATCTCGTTCGATCTCGGCAGTTAAGCAACCTCGGGCTTGGTTAGTACTTGGATGGGTGACCGCCTAGGAATACCAAGTGTTGTAGTCATTTTTCTATTTATACAAAGTATGCTTTGAATTACGCATGAAGATCGTCATAACCGACTAACAAACGTCTACGGCCATACCAGGTTGAAAGCACCCGATCTCGTTCGATCTCGGAAGTTAAGCAACCTCGGGCTTGGTTAGTACTTGGATGGGTGACCGCCTAGGAATACCAAGTGTTGTAGTCATTTTTCTGTTTACCCAAAGTTATGCTTTGAATTGCGCATAAATGTCGTCAAAACAGTCTAACAAACGTCTACGGCCATACCAGGTTGAAAGCACCCGATCTCGTTTGATCTCGGCAGTTAAGCAAACTCGGGCTTGGTTAGTACTTGGATGGGTGTCCTCTTAGGTTACCAAGTGTTGTAGTCATTTTTCTATTTACCCAAAGTATGCTTTGAATTGCCCATAAATGTCGTCAAAACAGACTAACAAACGTCTACGGCCATACCAGGTTGAAAGCACCCGATCTCGTTCGATATCGGCAGTTAAGCAACCTCGGGCTTGGTTAGTACTTGGATGGGTGACCGCCTAGGAATACCAAGTGTTGTAGACAATTTTCTATTTACACAAAGTATGCTATGAATTGCGCATAAAGATCGTCATAACAGACTAACAATCGTCTACGGCCATACCAGGTTGAAAGCACCCGATCTCGTTCGATCTCGGATGTTTAGCAACCTCGGGCTTGGTTAGTACTTGGATGGGTGACCTCCTAGGAATACCAAGTGTTGTAGTCATTTTTCTATTTACCCAAAGTAGGCTTTGAATTGCGCATAAATGTCGTCAAAACAGACTAACAAACGTCTACGGCCATACCAGGTTGAAAGCACCCGATCTCGTTCGATCTCGGCAGTTAAGCAACCTCGGGCTTGGTTAGTATTTGGATGGGTGTCCTCTTTGGTATACCAAGTGTTGTAGTCATTTTTCTATTTACCCAAAGTATGCTTTGAATTGCCCATAAATGTCGTCAAAACAGACTAACAAACGTCTACGGCCATACCAGGTTGAAAGCACCCGATCTCGTTCGATCTCGGCAGTTAAGCAACCTCGGGCTTGGTTAGTACTTGGATGGGTGACCGCCTAGGAATACCAAGTGTTGTAGACAATTTTCTATTTACACAAAGTATGCTTTGAATTGCGCATAAAGATCGTCATAACAGACTAACAATCGTCTACGGCCATACCAGGTTGAAAGCACCCGATCTCGTTCGATCTCGGATGTTTAGCAACCTCGGGCTTGGTTAGTACTTGGATGGGTGACCTCCTAGGAATACCAAGTGTTGTAGTCATTTTTCTATTTACCCAAAGTAGGCTTTGAATTGCGCATAAATGTCGTCAAAACAGACTAACAAACGTCTACGGCCATACCAGGTTGAAAGCACCCGATCTCGTTCGATCTCGGCAGTTAAGCAACCTCGGGCTTGGTTAGTACTTGGATGGGTGACCGCCTAGGAATACCAAGTGTTGTAGTCATTTTACTATTTGCACAAAGTATGCTTTGAATTGCCCATAAATGTCGTCAATACAGACTAACAAACGTCTACGGCCATACCAGGTTGAAAGCACCCGATCTCGTTCGATCTCGGCAGTTAAGCAACCTCGGGCTTGGTTAGTACTTGGATGGGTGACCGCCTAGGAAAACCAAGTGTTGTATTCATTTTACTATTTGCACAAAGTATGCTTTGAACTGCCCATAAATGTCGTCAAAACAGACTAACAAACGTCTACGGCCATACCAGGTTGAAAGCACCAGATCTCGTTCGATCTCGGCAGTTAAGCAACCTCGGGCTTGGTTAGTACTTGGATGGGTGACCGCCTAGGAATACCAAGTGTTGTAGTCATTTTTCTGTTTACCCAAAGTATGCTTTGAATTGCGCATAAAGATCGTCATAACAGACTAACAAACGTCTACGGCCATACCAGGTTGAAAGCACCCGATCTCGTTCGATCTCGGCAGTTAAGCAACCTCGGGCTTGGTTAGTACTTGGATGGGTGACCGCCTAGGAATACCAAGTGTTGTAGTCATTTTGCTATTTGCACAAAGTATGCTTTGAATTGCCCATAAATGTCGTTAATACAGACTAACAAACGTCTACGGCCATACCAGGTTGAAAGCACCCGATCTCGTTCGATCTCGGCAGTTAAGCAACCTTGGGCTTGGTTAGTACTTGGATGGGTGACCGCCTAGGAATACCAAGTGTTGTAGTCATTTTACTATTTGCACAAAGTATGCTTTGAATTGCGCACCAATGTCGTCAAAACAGACTAACAAACGTCTACGGCCATACCAGGTTGAAAGCACCCGATCTCGTTCGATCTCGGCAGTTAAGCAACCTCGGGCTTGGTTAGTACTTGGATGGGTGACCGCCTAGGAATACCAAGTGTTGTAGTCATTTTTCTGTTTACCCAAAGTATGCTTTGAATTGCGCATAAATGTCGTCAAAGCAGACTAACAAACGTCTACGGCCATACCAGGTTGAAAGCACCCGATCTCGTTCGATCTCGGCAGTTAAGCAATCTCGGGCTTGGTTGGTACTTGGATGGGTGGCCTCCTAGGAATACCAAGTGTTGTAGTCACTTTTCTATTTATACAAAGTATGCTTTGAATTGCGCATGAAGATCGTCATAACAGACTAACAAACGTCTACGGCCATACCAGGTTGAAAGCACCCGATCTCGTTCGATCTCGGCAGTCAAGCAACCTCGGGCTTGGTTAGTACTTGGATGGGTGACCGCCTAGGAATACCAAGTGTTGTAGTCATTTTTCTGTTTGCCCAAAGTTATGCTTTGAATTGCGCATAAATGTCGTCAAAACAGTCTAACAAACGTCTACGGCCATACCAGGTTGAAAGCACCCGATCTCGTTCGATTTCGGCAGTTAAGCAACCTCGGGCTTGGTTAGTACTTGGATGGGTGTCCTCTTAGGAATACCAAGTGTTGTAGTCATTTTTCTATTTACCCAAAGTATGCTTTGAATTGCCCATAAATGTCGTCAAAACAGACTAAGAAACGTCTACGGCCATACCAGGTTGAAAGCACCCGATCTCGTTCGATCTCGGATGTTTCGCAACCTCGGGCTTGGTTAGTACTTGGATGGGTGACCGACTAGGAATACCAAGTGTTGTAGTCATTTTGCTATTTGCACAAAGTATGCTTTGAATTGCTCATAAATGTCGTCAAAACAGACTAACAAAACGTCTACGGCCATACCAGGTTGAATGCACCCGATCTCGTTCGATCTCGGAAGTTAAGCAACCTCGGGCTTGGTTAGCACTTGGATGGGTGACCGCCTAGGAATACCAAGTGTTGTAGTCATTTTACTATTTGCACAAAGTATGCTTTGAATTGCCCATAAATGTCGTCAAAACAGACTATCAAACGTCTTCGGCCATACCAGGTTGAAAGCATCCGATCTCGTTCGATCTCGGCAGTTAAGCAACCTCGGGCTTGGTTAGTACTTGGATGGGTGACCGCATAGGAATACCAAGTGTTGTAGTCATTTTTCTATTTACCCAAAGTATGCTTTGAATTGCGCATAAATGTCGTCAAAACAGACTAACAAACGTCTACGGCCATACCAGGTTGAAAGCACCCGATCTCGTTCGATCTCGGCAGTTAAGCAACCTCGGGCTTGGTTAGTACTTGGATGGGTGAACGCCTAGGAATACCAAGTGTTGTAGTCATTTTTCTGTTGATACAAAGTATGCTTTGAATTGCGCATAAAGATCGTCGTAACAGACTAACAAACGTCTACGGCCATACCAGGTTGAAAGCACCCGATCTCGTTCGATCTCGGCAGTTAAGCAACCTCGGGCTTGGTTAGTACTTGGATGGGTGACCACCTAGGAATACCAAGTGTTGTAGTCATTTTACTATTTGCACAAAGTATGCTTTGAATTGCCCATAAATGTCGTTAAAACAGACTAACAAACGTCTACGGCCATACCAGGTTGAAAGCACCCGATCTCGTTCGATCTCGGCAGTTAAGCAACCTCGGGTTTTGTTAGTGCTTGGATGGGTGACCGCCTAGGAATACCAAGTGTTGTAGTCATTTTACTATTTGCACAAAGTATGCTTTGAATTGCCCATAAATGTCGTCAAAACAGACTAACAAACGTCTACGGCCATACCAGGTTGAAAGCACCCGATCTCGTTCGATCTCGGCAGTTAAGCAACCTCGGGCTTGGTTAGTACTTGGATGGGTGACCGCCTAGGAATACCAAGTGTTGTAGTCATTATTTTCTATTTGCACAAAGTATGCTTTGAATTGCTCACAAATGTCGTCAAAACAGACTAACAAACGTCTACGGCCATACCAGGTTGAAAGCACCCGATCTCGTTCGATCTCGGCAGTTAAGCAACCTCGGGCTTGGTTAGTACTTGGATGGGAGACCGCCTAGGAATACCAAGTGTTGTAGTCATTTTACTATTTTCACAAAGTATGCTTTGAATTTCCCATAAATGTCGTCAAAACAGACTAACAAACGTCTACGGTCATTCCAGGTTGAAAGCACCCGATCTCGTTCGATCTCGGCAGTTAAGCAACCTCGGGCTTGGTTAGTACTTTGATGGGTGACCGCCTAGGAATACCAAGTGTTGTAGTCATTTTGCTATTTGCACAAAGTATGCTTTGAATTGCTCATAAATGTCGTCAAAACAGACTAACAAACGTCTACGGCCATACCAGGTTGAAAGCACCCGATCTCGTTCGATCTCGGCAGTTAAGCAACCTCGGGCTTGGTTAGTACTTGGATGGGTGACCGCCTAGGAATACCAAGTGTTGTAGTCATTTTTCTATTTATACAAAGTATGCTTTGAATTGCGCATGAAGATCGTCATAACCGACTAACAAACGTCTACGGCCATACCAGGTTGAAAGCACCCGATCTCGTTCGATCTCGGAAGTTAAGTAACCTCGGGCTTGGTTAGTACTTGGATGGGTGACCGCCTAGGAATACCAAGTGTTGTAGTCATTTTTCTGTTTACCCAAAGTTATGCTTTGAATTGCGCATAAATGTCGTCAAAACAGACTAACAAACGTCTACGGCCATACCAGGTTGAAAGCACCCGATCTCGTTCGATATCGGCAGTTAAGCAACCTCGGGCTTGGTTAGTACTTTGATGGGTGACCGCCTAGGAATACCAAGTGTTGTAGACAATTTTCTATTTACACAAAGTATGCTTTGAATTGCGCATAAAGATCGTCATAACAGACTAACAATCGTCTACGGCCATACCAGGTTGAAAGCACCCGATCTCGTTCGATCTCGGATGTTTAGCAAACTCGGGCTTGGTTAGTACTTGGATGGGTGACCTCCTAGGAATACCAAGTGTTGTAGTCATTTTTCTATTTACACAAAGTATGCTTTGAATTGCGCATAAATGTCGTCAAAACAGACTAACAAACGTCTACGGCCATACCAGGTTGAAAGCACCCGATCTCGTTCGATCTCGGCAGTTAAGCAAACTCGGGCTTGGTTAGTACTTGGATGGGTGACCGCCTAGGAATACCAAGTGTTGTAGACAATTTTCTATTTGCACAAAGTATGCTTTGAATTGCTCATAAATTAGCAAACGTCTACGGCCATACCAGGTTGAAAGCACCCGATCTCGTTCGATCTCGGCAGTTAAGCAACCTCGGGTTTGGTTAGTACTTGGATGGGTGACCGCCTAGGAATACCAAGTGTTGTAGTCATTTTACTATTTGCACAAAGTATGCTTTGAATTGCCCATAAATGTCGTCAAAACAGACTAACAAACGTCTACGGCCATACCAGGTTGAAAGCACCCGATCTCGTTCGATCTCGGCAGTTAAGCAACCTCGGGCTTGGTTAGTACTTGGATGGGTGACCGCCTAGGAATACCAAGTGTTGTAGTCATTTTTCTGTTTACCCAAAGTATGCTTTGAATTGCGCATAAAGATAGTCATAACAGACTAACAAACGTCTACGGCCATACCAGGTTGAAAGCACCCGATCTCGTTCGATCTCGGCAGTTAAGCAACCTCGGGCTTGGTTAGTACTTGGATGGGTGACCGCCTAGGAATACCAAGTGTTGTAGTCATTTTTCTGTTTACACAAAGTATGCTTTGAATTGCCCATAAATGTCGTCAAAACAGACTAACAAACGTCTACGGCCATACCAGGTTGAAAGCACCCGATCTCGTTCGATCTCGGCAGTTAAGCAACCTCGGGCTTGGTTAGTACTTGGATGGGTGACCGCCTAGGAATACCAAGTGTTGTAGTCATTTTCCTATTTATACAAAGTATGCTTTGAATTGCGCAGAAAGATCGTCATAACAGACTAACAAACGTCTACGGCCATACCAGGTTGAAAGCACCCGATCTCGTTCGATCTCGGCAGTTATGCAACCTCGGGCTTGGTTAGTACTTGGATGGGTGACCGCCTAGGAATACCAAGTGTTGTAGTCATTTTACTATTTGCGCAAAGTATGCTTTGAATTGCCCATAAATGTCGTTAAAACAGACTAACAAACGTCTACGGCCATACCAGGTTGAAAGCACCCGATCTCGTTCGATCTCGGCAGTTAAGCAACCTCGGGCTTGGTTAGTACTTGGATGGGTGACCGCCTAGGAATACCAAGTGTTGTAGTCATTTTACTATTTGCACAAAGTATGCTTTGAATTGCGCATAAAGATCGTCATAACAGACTAACAATCGTCTACGGCCATACCAGGTTGAAAGCACCCGATCTCGTTCGATCTCGGATGTTTAGCAAACTCGGGCTTGGTTAGTACTTGGATGGGTGACCTCCTAGGAATACCAAGTGTTGTAGTCATTTTTCTATTTACACAAAGTATGCTTTGAATTGCGCATAAATGTCGTCAAAACAGACTAACAAACGTCTACGGCCATACCAGGTTGAAAGCACCCGATCTCGTTCGATCTCGGCAGTTAAGCAACCTCGGGCTTGGTTAGTACTTGGATGGGTGAACGCCTAGGAATACCAAGTGTTGTAGTCATTTTTCTGTTGATACAAAGTATGCTTTGAATTGCGCATAAAGATCGTCGTAACGACTAACAAACGTCTACGGCCATACCAGGTTGAAAGCACCCGATCTCGTTCGATCTCGGCAGTTAAGCAACCTCGGGCTTGGTTAGTACTTGGATGGGTGACCACCTAGGAATACCAAGTGTTGTAGTCATTTTACTATTTGCACAAAGTATGCTTTGAATTGCCCATAAATGTCGTTAAAACAGACTAACAAACGTCTACGGCCATACCAGGTTGAAAGCACCCTATCTCGTTCGATCTCGGCAGTTAAGCAACCTCGGGTTTGGTTAGTGCTTGGATGGGTGACCGCCTAGGAATACCAAGTGTTGTAGTCATTTTACTATTTGCACAAAGTATGCTTTGAATTGCCCATAAATGTCGTCAAAACAGACTAACAAACGTCTACGGCCATACCAGGTTGAAAGCACCCGATCTCGTTCGATCTCGGCAGTTAAGCAACCTCGGGCTTGGTTAGTACTTGGATGGGTGACCGCCTAGGAATACCAAGTGTTGTAGTCATTATTTTCTATTTGCACAAAGTATGCTTTGAATTGCTCACAAATGTCGTCAAAACAGACTAACAAACGTCTACGGCCATACCAGGTTGAAAGCACCCGATCTCGTTCGATCTCGGCAGTTAAGCAACCTCGGGCTTGGTTAGTACTTGGATGGGAGACCGCCTAGGAATACCAAGTGTTGTAGTCATTTTACTATTTGCACAAAGTATGCTTTGAATTTCCCATAAATGTCGTCAAAACAGACTAACAAACGTCTACGGTCATTCCAGGTTGAAAGCACCCGATCTCGTTCGATCTCGGCAGTTAAGCAACCTCGGGCTTGGTTAGTACTTGGATGGGTGACCGCCTGGGAATACCAAGTGTTGTAGTCATTTTGCTATTTGCACAAAGTATGCTTTGAATTGCCCATAAATGTCGTCAAAACAGACTATCAAACGTCTTCGGCCATACCAGGTTGAAAGCATCCGATCTCGTTCGATCTCGGCAGTTAAGCAACCTCGGGCTTGGTTAGTACTTGGATGGGTGACCGCATAGGAATACCAAGTGTTGTAGTCATTTTTCTATTTACCCAAAGTATGCTTTGAATTGCGCATAAATGTCGTCAAAACAGACTAACAAACGTCTACGGCCATACCAGGTTGAAAGCACCCGATCTCGTTCGATCTCGGCAGTTAAGCAACCTCGGGCTTGGTTAGTACTTGGATGGGTGAACGCCTAGGAATACCAAGTGTTGTAGTCATTTTTCTGTTGATACAAAGTATGCTTTGAATTGCGCATAAAGATCGTCGTAACAGACTAACAAACGTCTACGGCCATACCAGGTTGAAAGCACCCGATCTCGTTCGATCTCGGCAGTTAAGCAACCTCGGGCTTGGTTAGTACTTGGATGGGTGACCACCTAGGAATACCAAGTGTTGTAGTCATTTTACTATTTGCACAAAGTATGCTTTGAATTGCCCATAAATGTCGTTAAAACAGACTAACAAACGTCTACGGCCATACCAGGTTGAAAGCACCCTATCTCGTTCGATCTCGGCAGTTAAGCAACCTCGGGTTTTGTTAGTGCTTGGATGGGTGACCGCCTAGGAATACCAAGTGTTGTAGTCATTTTACTATTTGCACAAAGTATGCTTTGAATTGCCCATAAATGTCGTCAAAACAGACTAACAAACGTCTACGGCCATACCAGGTTGAAAGCACCCGATCTCGTTCGATCTCGGCAGTTAAGCAACCTCGGGCTTGGTTAGTACTTGGATGGGTGACCGCCTAGGAATACCAAGTGTTGTAGTCATTATTTTCTATTTGCACAAAGTATGCTTTGAATTGCTCACAAATGTCGTCAAAACAGACTAACAAACGTCTACGGCCATACCAGGTTGAAAGCACCCGATCTCGTTCGATCTCGGCAGTTAAGCAACCTCGGGCTTGGTTAGTACTTGGATGGGAGACCGCCTAGGAATACCAAGTGTTGTAGTCATTTTACTATTTTCACAAAGTATGCTTTGAATTTCCCATAAATGTCGTCAAAACAGACTAACAAACGTCTACGGTCATTCCAGGTTGAAAGCACCCGATCTCGTTCGATCTCGGCAGTTAAGCAACCTCGGGCTTGGTTAGTACTTTGATGGGTGACCGCCTAGGAATACCAAGTGTTGTAGTCATTTTGCTATTTGCACAAAGTATGCTTTGAATTGCTCATAAATGTCGTCAAAACAGACTAACAAACGTCTACGGCCATACCAGGTTGAAAGCACCCGATCTCGTTCGATCTCGGCAGTTAAGCAACCTCGGGCTTGGTTAGTACTTGGATGGGTGACCGCCTAGGAATACCAAGTGTTGTAGTCATTTTTCTATTTATACAAAGTATGCTTTGAATTGCGCATGAAGATCGTCATAACCGACTAACAAACGTCTACGGCCATACCAGGTTGAAAGCACCCGATCTCGTTCGATCTCGGAAGTTAAGTAACCTCGGGCTTGGTTAGTACTTGGATGGGTGACCGCCTAGGAATACCAAGTGTTGTAGTCATTTTTCTGTTTACCCAAAGTTATGCTTTGAATTGCGCATAAATGTCGTCAAAACAGACTAACAAACGTCTACGGCCATACCAGGTTGAAAGCACCCGATCTCGTTCGATCTCGGCAGTTAAGCAACCTCGGGCTTGGTTAGTACTTGGATGGGTGACCGCCTAGGAATACCAAGTGTTGTAGTCATTTTTCTATTTATACAAAGTATGCTTTGAATTGCGCATGAAGATCGTCATAACCGACTAACAAACGTCTACGGCCATACCAGGTTGAAAGCACCCGATCTCGTTCGATCTCGGAAGTTAAGTAACCTCGGGCTTGGTTAGTACTTGGATGGGTGACCGCCTAGGAATACCAAGTGTTGTAGACAATTTTCTATTTACACAAAGTATGCTTTGAATTGCGCATAAAGATCGTCATAACAGACTAACAATCGTCTACGGCCATACCAGGTTGAAAGCACCCGATCTCGTTCGATCTCGGATGTTTAGCAAACTCGGGCTTGGTTAGTACTTGGATGGGTGACCTCCTAGGAATACCAAGTGTTGTAGTCATTTTTCTATTTACACAAAGTATGCTTTGAATTGCGCATAAATGTCGTCAAAACAGACTAACAAACGTCTACGGCCATACCAGGTTGAAAGCACCCGATCTCGTTCGATCTCGGCAGTTAAGCAAACTCGGGCTTGGTTAGTACTTGGATGGGTGACCGCCTAGGAATACCAAGTGTTGTAGTCATTTTTCTATTTGCACAAAGTATGCTTTGAATTGCTCATAAATTAACAAACGTCTACGGCCATACCAGGTTGAAAGCACCCGATCTCGTTCGATCTCGGCAGTTAAGCAACCTCGGGTTTGGTTAGTACTTGGATGGGTGACCGCCTAGGAATACCAAGTGTTGTAGTCATTTTACTATTTGCACAAAGTATGCTTTGAATTGCCCATAAATGTCGTCAAAACAGACTAACAAACGTCTACGGCCATACCAGGTTGAAAGCACCCGATCTCGTTCGATCTCGGCAGTTAAGCAACCTCGGGCTTGGTTAGTACTTGGATGGGTGACCGCCTAGGAATACCAAGTGTTGTAGTCATTTTTCTGTTTACCCAAAGTATGCTTTGAATTGCGCATAAAGATAGTCATAACAGACTAACAAACGTCTACGGCCATACCAGGTTGAAAGCACCCGATCTCGTTCGATCTCGGCAGTTAAGCAACCTCGGGCTTGGTTAGTACTTGGATGGGTGACCGCCTAGGAATACCAAGTGTTGTAGTCATTTTTCTGTTTACACAAAGTATGCTTTGAATTGCCCATAAATGTCGTCAAAACAGACTAACAAACGTCTACGGCCATACCAGGTTGAAAGCACCCGATCTCGTTCGATCTCGGCAGTTAAGCAACCTCGGGCTTGGTTAGTACTTGGATGGGTGACCGCCTAGGAATACCAAGTGTTGTAGTCATTTTCCTATTTACACAAAGTATGCTTTGAATTGCGCATAAAGATCGTCATAACAGACTAACAAACGTCTACGGCCATACCAGGTTGAAAGCACCCGATCTCGTTCGATCTCGGCAGTTATGCAACCTCGGGCTTGGTTAGTACTTGGATGGGTGACCGCCTAGGAATACCAAGTGTTGTAGTCATTTTACTATTTGCGCAAAGTATGCTTTGAATTGCCCATAAATGTCGTTAAAACAGACTAACAAACGTCTACGGCCATACCAGGTTGAAAGCACCCGATCTCGTTCGATCTCGGCAGTTAAGCAACCTCGGGCTTGGTTAGTACTTGGATGGGTGACCGCCTAGGAATACCAAGTGTTGTAGTCATTTTACTATTTGCACAAAGTATGCTTTGAATTGCGCATAAAGATCGTCATAACAGACTAACAATCGTCTACGGCCATACCAGGTTGAAAGCACCCGATCTCGTTCGATCTCGGATGTTTAGCAAACTCGGGCTTGGTTAGTACTTGGATGGGTGACCTCCTAGGAATACCAAGTGTTGTAGTCATTTTTCTATTTACACAAAGTATGCTTTGAATTGCGCATAAATGTCGTCAAAACAGACTAACAAACGTCTACGGCCATACCAGGTTGAAAGCACCCGATCTCGTTCGATCTCGGCAGTTAAGCAACCTCGGGCTTGGTTAGTACTTGGATGGGTGAACGCCTAGGAATACCAAGTGTTGTAGTCATTTTTCTGTTGATACAAAGTATGCTTTGAATTGCGCATAAAGATCGTCGTAACAGACTAACAAACGTCTACGGCCATACCAGGTTGAAAGCACCCGATCTCGTTCGATCTCGGCAGTTAAGCAACCTCGGGCTTGGTTAGTACTTGGATGGGTGACCACCTAGGAATACCAAGTGTTGTAGTCATTTTACTATTTGCACAAAGTATGCTTTGAATTGCCCATAAATGTCGTTAAAACAGACTAACAAACGTCTACGGCCATACCAGGTTGAAAGCACCCTATCTCGTTCGATCTCGGCAGTTAAGCAACCTCGGGTTTGGTTAGTGCTTGGATGGGTGACCGCCTAGGAATACCAAGTGTTGTAGTCATTTTACTATTTGCACAAAGTATGCTTTGAATTGCCCATAAATGTCGTCAAAACAGACTAACAAACGTCTACGGCCATACCAGGTTGAAAGCACCCGATCTCGTTCGATCTCGGCAGTTAAGCAACCTCGGGCTTGGTTAGTACTTGGATGGGTGACCGCCTAGGAATACCAAGTGTTGTAGTCATTATTTTCTATTTGCACAAAGTATGCTTTGAATTGCTCACAAATGTCGTCAAAACAGACTAACAAACGTCTACGGCCATACCAGGTTGAAAGCACCCGATCTCGTTCGATCTCGGCAGTTAAGCAACCTCGGGCTTGGTTAGTACTTGGATGGGAGACCGCCTAGGAATACCAAGTGTTGTAGTCATTTTACTATTTGCACAAAGTATGCTTTGAATTTCCCATAAATGTCGTCAAAACAGACTAACAAACGTCTACGGTCATTCCAGGTTGAAAGCACCCGATCTCGTTCGATCTCGGCAGTTAAGCAACCTCGGGCTTGGTTAGTACTTGGATGGGTGACCGCCTAGGAATACCAAGTGTTGTAGTCATTTTGCTATTTGCACAAAGTATGCTTTGAATTGCTCATAAATGTCGTCAAAACAGACTAACAAACGTCTACGGCCATACCAGGTTGAAAGCACCCGATCTCGTTCGATCTCGGCAGTTAAGCAACCTCGGGCTTGGTTAGTACTTGGATGGGTGACCGCCTAGGAATACCAAGTGTTGTAGTCATTTTTCTATTTATACAAAGTATGCTTTGAATTGCGCATGAAGATCGTCATAACCGACTAACAAACGTCTACGGCCATACCAGGTTGAAAGCACCCGATCTCGTTCGATCTCGGAAGTTAAGCAACCTCGGGCTTGGTTAGTACTTGGATGGGTGACCGCCTAGGAATACCAAGTGTTGTAGTCATTTTTCTGTTTACCCAAAGTTATGCTTTGAATTGCGCATAAATGTCGTCAAAACAGTCTAACAAACGTCTACGGCCATACCAGGTTGAAAGCACCCGATCTCGTTTGATCTCGGCAGTTAAGCAAACTCGGGCTTGGTTAGTACTTGGATGGGTGTCCTCTTAGGTTACCAAGTGTTGTAGTCATTTTTCTATTTACCCAAAGTATGCTTTGAATTGCCCATAAATGTCGTCAAAACAGACTAACAAACGTCTACGGCCATACCAGGTTGAAAGCACCCGATCTCGTTCGATATCGGCAGTTAAGCAACCTCGGGCTTGGTTAGTACTTTGATGGGTGACCGCCTAGGAATACCAAGTGTTGTAGACAATTTTCTATTTACACAAAGTATGCTTTGAATTGCGCATAAAGATCGTCATAACAGACTAACAATCGTCTACGGCCATACCAGGTTGAAAGCACCCGATCTCGTTCGATCTCGGATGTTTAGCAAACTCGGGCTTGGTTAGTACTTGGATGGGTGACCTCCTAGGAATACCAAGTGTTGTAGTCATTTTTCTATTTACTCAAAGTATGCTTTGAATTGCGCATAAATGTCGTCAAAACAGACTAACAAACGTCTACGGCCATACCAGGTTGAAAGCACCCGATCTCGTTCGATCTCGGCAGTTAAGCAAACTCGGGCTTGGTTAGTACTTGGATGGGTGACCGCCTAGGAATACCAAGTGTTGTAGTCATTTTTCTATTTGCACAAAGTATGCTTTGAATTGCTCATAAATTAACAAACGTCTACGGCCATACCAGGTTGAAAGCACCCGATCTCGTTCGATCTCGGCAGTTAAGCAACCTCGGGTTTGGTTAGTACTTGGATGGGTGACCGCCTAGGAATACCAAGTGTTGTAGTCATTTTACTATTTGCACAAAGTATGCTTTGAATTGCCCATAAATGTCGTCAAAACAGACTAACAAACGTCTACGGCCATACCAGGTTGAAAGCACCCGATCTCGTTCGATCTCGGCAGTTAAGCAACCTCGGGCTTGGTTAGTACTTGGATGGGTGACCGCCTAGGAATACCAAGTGTTGTAGTCATTTTTCTGTTTACCCAAAGTATGCTTTGAATTGCGCATAAAGATAGTCATAACAGACTAACAAACGTCTACGGCCATACCAGGTTGAAAGCACCCGATCTCGTTCGATCTCGGCAGTTAAGCAACCTCGGGCTTGGTTAGTACTTGGATGGGTGACCGCCTAGGAATACCAAGTGTTGTAGTCATTTTTCTATTTATACAAAGTATGCTTTGAATTGCCCATGAAGATCGTCATAACCGACTAACAAACGTCTACGGCCATACCAGGTTGAAAGCACCCGATCTCGTTCGATCTCGGAAGTTAAGCAACCTCGGGCTTGGTTAGTACTTTGATGGGTGACCGCCTAGGAATACCAAGTGTTGTAGTCATTTTTCTGTTTACCCAAAGTTATGCTTTGAATTGCGCATAAATGTCGTCAAAACAGTCTAACAAACGTCTACGGCCATACCAGGTTGAAAGCACCCGATCTCGTTTGATCTCGGCAGTTAAGCAAACTCGGGCTTGGTTAGTACTTGGATGGGTGTCCTCTTAGGTTACCAAGTGTTGTAGTCATTTTTCTATTTACCCAAAGTATGCTTTGAATTGCCCATAAATGTCGTCAAAACAGACTAACAAACGTCTACGGCCATACCAGGTTGAAAGCACCCGATCTCGTTCGATATCGGCAGTTAAGCAACCTCGGGCTTGGTTAGTACTTTGATGGGTGACCGCCTAGGAATACCAAGTGTTGTAGACAATTTTCTATTTACACAAAGTATGCTTTGAATTGCGCATAAAGATCGTCATAACAGACTAACAATCGTCTACGGCCATACCAGGTTGAAAGCACCCGATCTCGTTCGATCTCGGATGTTTAGCAACCTCGGGCTTGGTTAGTACTTGGATGGGTGACCTCCTAGGAATACCAAGTGTTGTAGTCATTTTTCTATTTACACAAAGTATGCTTTGAATTGCGCATAAATGTCGTCAAAACAGACTAACAAACGTCTACGGCCATACCAGGTTGAAAGCACCCGATCTCGTTCGATCTCGGCAGTTAAGCAACCTCGGGCTTGGTTAGTACTTGGATGGGTGACCGCCTAGGAATACCAAGTGTTGTAGTCATTTTTCTATTTGCACAAAGTATGCTTTGAATTGCTCATAAATGTCGTCAAAACAGACTAACAAACGTCTACGGCCATACCAGGTTGAAAGCACCCGATCTCGTTCGATCTCGGCAGTTAAGCAACCTCGGGCTTGGTTAGTACTTGGATGGGTGACCGCCTAGGAATACCAAGTGTTGTAGTCATTTTACTATTTGCACAAAGTATGCTTTGAATTGCCCATAAATGTCGTCAAAACAGACTAACAAACGTCTACGGCCATACCAGGTTGAAAGCACCCGATCTCGTTCGATCTCGGCAGTTAAGCAACCTCGGGCTTGGTTAGTACTTGGATGGGTGACCGCCTAGGAATACCAAGTGTTGTAGTCATTTTTCTGTTTACCCAAAGTATGCTTTGAATTGCGCATAAAGATCGTCATAACAGACTAACAAACGTCTACGGCCATACCAGGTTGAAAGCACCCGATCTCGTTCGATCTCGGCAGTTAAGCAACCTCGGGCTTGGTTAGTACTTGGATGGGTGACCGCCTAGGAATACCAAGTGTTGTAGTCATTTTTCTGTTTACACAAAGTATGCTTTGAATTGCCCATAAATGTCGTCAAAACAGACTAACAAACGTCTACGGCCATACCAGGTTGAAAGCACCCGATCTCGTTCGATCTCGGCAGTTAAGCAACCTCGGGCTTGGTTAGTACTTGGATGGGTGACCGCCTAGGAATACCAAGTGTTGTAGTCATTTTCCTATTTATACAAAGTATGCTTTGAATTGCGCAGAAAGATCGTCATAACAGACTAACAAACGTCTACGGCCATACCAGGTTGAAAGCACCCGATCTCGTTCGATCTCGGCAGTTAAGCAACCTCGGGCTTGGTTAGTACTTGGATGGGTGACCGCCTAGGAATACCAAGTGTTGTAGTCATTTTACTATTTGCGCAAAGTATGCTTTGAATTGCCCATAAATGTCGTTAAAACAGACTAACAAACGTCTACGGCCATACCAGGTTGAAAGCACCCGATCTCGTTCGATCTCGGCAGTTAAGCAACCTCGGGCTTGGTTAGTACTTGGATGGGTGACCGCCTAGGAATACCAAGTGTTGTAGTCATTTTACTATTTGCACAAAGTATGCTTTGAATTGCCCATAAATGTCGTTAAAACAGACTAACAAACGTCTACGGCCATACCAGGTTGAAAGCACCCGATCTCGTTCGATCTCGGCAGTTAAGCAACCTCGGGCTTGGTTAGTACTTGGATGGGTGACCGCCTAGGAATACCAAGTGTTGTATTCATTTTACTATTTGCACAAAGTATGCTTTGAATTGCCCATAAATGTCGTCAAAACAGACTAAAAAACGTCTACGGCCATACCAGGTTGAAAGCACCCGATCTCGATCGATCTCGGAAGTTAAGCAACCTCGGGTTTGGTTAGTACTTGGATGGGTGACCGCCTAGGAATACCAAGTGTTGTAGACATTTTTCTGTTTACCCAAAGTTATGCTTTGAATTGCCCATAAATGTCGTCAAAACAGTCTAACAAACGTCTACGGCCATACCAGGTTGAAAGCACCCGATCTCGTTCGATCTCGGCAGTTAAGCAAACTCGGGCTTGGTTAGTACTTGGATGGGTGTCCTCTTAGGTATACCAAGTGTTGTAGTCATTTTTCTATTTACCCAAAGTATGCTTTGAATTGCCCATAAATGTCGTCAAAACAGACTAACAAACGTCTACGGCCATACCAGGTTGAAAGCACCCGATCTCGTTCGATCTCGGCAGTTAAGCAACCTCGGGCTTGGTTAGTACTTGGATGGGTGACCGCCTAGGAATACCAAGTGTTGTAGTCATTTTGCTATTTGCACAAAGTATGCTTTGAATTGCTCATAAATGTCGTCAAAACAGACTAACAAACGTCTACGGCCATACCAGGTTGATAGCACCCGATCTCGTTCGATCTCGGAAGTTAAGCAACCTCGGGCTTGGTTAGTACTTGGATGGGTGACCGCCTAGGAATACCAAGTGTTGTAGTCATTTTTCTGTTTACCCAAAGTTATGCTTTGAATTGCGCATAAATGTCGTCAAAACAGTCTAACAAACGTCTACGGCCATACCAGGTTGAAAGCACCCGATCTCGTTTGATCTCGGCAGTTAAGCAAACTCGGGCTTGGTTAGTACTTGGATGGGTGTCCTCTTAGGTTACCAAGTGTTGTAGTCATTTTTCTATTTACCCAAAGTATGCTTTGAATTGCCCATATATGTCGTCAAAACAGACTAACAAACGTCTACGGCCATACCAGGTTGAAAGCACCCGATCTCGTTCGATATCGGCAGTTAAGCAACCTCGGGCTTGGTTAGTACTTGGATGGGTGACCGCCTAGGAATACCAAGTGTTGTAGACAATTTTCTATTTACACAAAGTATGCTTTGAATTGCGCATGAAGATCGTCATAACAGACTAACAATCGTCTACGGCCATACCAGGTTGAAAGCACCCGATCTCGTTCGATCTCGGATGTTTAGCAACCTCGGGCTTGGTTGGTACTTGGATGGGTGACCTCCTAGGAATACCAAGTGTTGTAGTCATTTTTCTGTTTACCCAAAGTATGCTTTGAATTGCGCATAAATGTCGTCAAAACAGACTAACAAACGTCTAAGGCCATACCAGGTTGAAAGCACCCGATCTCGTTCGATCTCGGCAGTTAAGCAACCTCGGGCTTGGTTAGTACTTGGATGGGTGACCGCCTAGGAATACCAAGTGTTGTAGTCATTTTGCTATTTGCACAAAGTATGCTTTGAATTGCTCATAAATGTCGTCAAAACATACTAACAAACGTCTACGGCCATACCAGGTTGAAAGCACCCGATCTCGTTCGATCTCGGCAGTTAAGCAACCTCGGGCTTGGTTAGTACTTGGATGGGTGACCGCCTAGGAATACCAAGTGTTGTAGTCATTTTGCTATTTGCAAAAAGTATGCTTTGAATTGCTCATAAATGTCGTCAAAACAGACTAACAAACGTCTACGGCCATACCAGGTTGAAAGCACCCGATCTCGTTCGATCTCGGCAGTTAAGCAACCTCGGGCTTGGTTAGTACTTGGATGGGTGACCACCTAGGAATACCAAGTGTTGTAGTCATTTTACTATTTGCACAAAGTATGCTTTGAATTGCCCATAAATGTCGACAAAACAGACTAACAAACGTCTACGGCCATACCAGGTTGAAAGCACCCGATCTCGTTCGATCTCGGCAGTTAAGCAACCTCGGGCTTGGTTAGTACTTGGATGGGTGACCGCCTAGGAATACCAAGTGTTGTAGTCATTATTTTCTATTTGCACAAAGTATGCTTTGAATTGCTCATAAATGTCGTCAAAACAGACTAACAAACGTCTACGGCCATACCAGGTTGAAAGCACACGATCTCGTTCGATCTCGGCAGTTAAGCAACCTCGGGCTTGGTTAGTACTTGGATGGGTGACCGCCTAGGAATACCAAGTGTTGTAGTCATTTTACTATTTGCACAAAGTATGCTTTGAATTTCACATAAATGTCGTCAAAACAGACTAACAAACGTCTACGGTCATACCAGGTTGAAAGCACCCGATCTCGTTCGATCTCGGCAGTTAAGCAACCTCGGGCTTGGTTAGTACTTGGATGGGTGACCGCCTAGGAATACCAAGTGTTGTAGTCATTTTGCTATTTGCACAAAGTATGCTTTGAATTGCTCATAAATGTCGTCAAAACAGACTAACAAACGTCTACGGCCATACCAGGTTGAAAGCACCCGATCTCGTTCGATCTCGGCAGTTAAGCAACCTCGGGCTTGGTTAGTACTTGGATGGGTGACCGCCTAGGAATACCAAGTGTTGTAGTCATTTTTCTATTTATACAAAGTATGCTTTGAATTGCGCATGAAGATCGTCATAACCGACTAACAAACGTCTACGGCCATACCAGGTTGAAAGCACCCGATCTCGTTCGATCTCGGAAGTTAAGCAACCTCGGGCTTGGTTAGTACTTGGATGGGTGACCGCCTAGGAATACCAAGTGTTGTAGTCATTTTTCTGTTTACCCAAAGTTATGCTTTGAATTGCGCATAAATGTCGTCAAAACAGTCTAACAAACGTCTACGGCCATACCAGGTTGAAAGCACCCGATCTCGTTTGATCTCGGCAGTTAAGCAAACTCGGGCTTGGTTAGTACTTGGATGGGTGTCCTCTTAGGTTACCAAGTGTTGTAGTCATTTTTCTATTTACCCAAAGTATGCTTTGAATTGCCCATAAAGTTCGTCAAAACAGACTAACAAACGTCTACGGCCATACCAGGTTGAAAGCACCCGATCTCGTTCGATATCGGCAGTTAAGCAACCTCGGGCTTGGTTAGTACTTGGATGGGTGACCGCCTAGGAATACCAAGTGTTGTAGACAATTTTCTATTTACACAAAGTATGCTTTGAATTGCGCATAAAGATCGTCATAACAGACTAACAATCGTCTACGGCCATACCAGGTTGAAAGCACCCGATCTCGTTCGATCTCGGATGTTTAGCAACCTCGGGCTTGGTTAGTACTTGGATGGGTGACATCCTAGGAATACCAAGTGTTGTAGTCATTTTTCTATTTACACAAAGTATGCTTTGAATTGCGCATAAATGTCGTCAAAACAGACTAACAAACGTCTACGGCCATACCAGGTTGAAAGCACCCGATCTCGTTCGATCTCGGCAGTTAAGCAACCTCGGGCTTGGTTAGTACTTGGATGGGTGACCGCCTAGGAATACCAAGTGTTGTAGTCATTTTGCTATTTGCACAAAGTATGCTTTGAATTGCTCATAAATGTCGTCAAAACAGACTAACAAACGTCTACGGCCATACCAGGTTGAAAGCACCCGATCTCGTTCGATCTCGGCAGTTAAGCAACCTCGGGCTTGGTTAGTACTTGGATGGGTGACCGCCTAGGAATACCAAGTGTTGTAGTCATTATTTTCTATTTGCACAAAGTATGCTTTGAATTGCTCATAAATGTCGTCAAAACAGACTAACAAACGTCTACGGCCATACCAGGTTGAAAGCACCCGATCTCGTTCGATCTCGGCAGTTAAGCAACCTCGGGCTTGGTTAGTACTTGGATGGGTGACCGCCTAGGAATACCAAGTGTTGTAGTCATTTTACTATTTGCACAAAGTATGCTTTGAATTTCACATAAATGTCGTCAAAACAGACTAACAAACGTCTACGGTCATACCAGGTTGAAAGCACCCGATCTCGTTCGATCTCGGCAGTTAAGCAACCTCGGGCTTGGTTAGTACTTGGATGGGTGACCGCCTAGGAATACCAAGTGTTGTAGTCATTTTGCTATTTGCACAAAGTATGCTTTGAATTGCTCATAAATGTCGTCAAAACAGACTAACAAACGTCTACGGCCATACCAGGTTGAAAGCACCCGATCTCGTTCGATCTCGGCAGTTAAGCAACCTCGGGCTTGGTTAGTACTTGGATGGGTGACCGCCTAGGAATACCAAGTGTTGTAGTCATTTTTCTATTTATACAAAGTATGCTTTGAATTGCGCATGAAGATCGTCATAACCGACTAACAAACGTCTACGGCCATACCAGGTTGAAAGCACCCGATCTCGTTCGATCTCGGAAGTTAAGCAACCTCGGGCTTGGTTAGTACTTGGATGGGTGACCGCCTAGGAATACCAAGTGTTGTAGTCATTTTTCTGTTTACCCAAAGTTATGCTTTGAATTGCGCATAAATGTCGTCAAAACAGTCTAACAAACGTCTACGGCCATACCAGGTTGAAAGCACCCGATCTCGTTTGATCTCGGCAGTTAAGCAAACTCGGGCTTGGTTAGTACTTGGATGGGTGTCCTCTTAGGTTACCAAGTGTTGTAGTCATTTTTCTATTTACCCAAAGTATGCTTTGAATTGCCCATAAAGTTCGTCAAAACAGACTAACAAACGTCTACGGCCATACCAGGTTGAAAGCACCCGATCTCGTTCGATATAGGCAGTTAAGCAACCTCGGGCTTGGTTAGTACTTGGATGGGTGACCGCCTAGGAATACCAAGTGTTGTAGACAATTTTCTATTTACACAAAGTATGCTTTGAATTGCGCATAAAGATCGTCATAACAGACTAACAATCGTCTACGGCCATACCAGGTTGAAAGCACCCGATCTCGTTCGATCTCGGATGTTTAGCAACCTCGGGCTTGGTTAGTACTTGGATGGGTGACATCCTAGGAATACCAAGTGTTGTAGTCATTTTTCTATTTACACAAAGTATGCTTTGAATTGCGCATAAATGTCGTCAAAACAGACTAACAAACGTCTACGGCCATACCAGGTTGAAAGCACCCGATCTCGTTCGATCTCGGCAGTTAAGCAACCTCGGGCTTGGTTAGTACTTGGATGGGTGACCGCCTAGGAATACCAAGTGTTGTAGTCATTTTGCTATTTGCACAAAGTATGCTTTGAATTGCTCATAAATGTCGTCAAAACAGACTAACAAACGTCTACGGCCATACCAGGTTGAAAGCACCCGATCTCGTTCGATCTCGGCAGTTAAGCAACCTCGGGATTGGTTAGTACTTGGATGGGTGACCGCCTAGGAATACCAAGTGTTGTAGTCATTTTACTATTTGCACAAAGTATGCTTTGAATTGCCCATAAATGTCGTCAAAACAGATTAACAAACGTCTACGGCCATACCAGGTTGAAAGCACCCGATCTCGTTCGATCTCGGCAGTTAAGCAACCTCGGGCTTGGTTAGTACTTGGATGGGTGACCTCCTAGGAATACCAAGTGTTGTAGTCATTTTTCTGTTTACCCAAAGTATGCTTTGAATTGCGCATAAAGATCGTCATAACAGACTAACAAACGTCTACGGCCATACCAGGTTGAAAGCACCCGATCTCGTTCGATCTCGGCAGTTAAGCAACCTCGGGCTTGGTTAGTACTTGGATGGGTGACCGCCTAGGAATACCAAGTGTTGTAGTCATTTTTCTGTTTACACAAAGTATGCTTTGAATTGCCCATAAATGTCGTCAAAACAGACTAACAAACGTCTACGGCCATACCAGGTTGAAAGCACCCGATCTCGTTCGATCTCGGCAGTTAAGCAACCTCGGGCTTGGTTAGTACTTGGATGGGTGACCGCCTAGGAATACCAAGTGTTGTAGTCATTTTCCTATTTATACAAAGTATGCTTTGAATTGCGCATAAAGATCGTCATAACAGACTAACAAACGTCTACGGCCATACCAGGTTGAAAGCACCCGATCTCGTTCGATCTCGGCAGTTAAGCAACCTCGGGCTTGGTTAGTACTTGGATGGGTGACCGCCTAGGAATACCAAGTGTTGTAGTCATTTTACTATTTGCGCAAAGTATGCTTTGAATTGCCCATAAATGTCGTTAAAACAGACTAACAAACGTCTACGGCCATACCAGGTTGAAAGCACCCGATCTCGTTCGATCTCGGCAGTTAAGCAACCTCGGGCTTGGTTAATACTTGGATGGGTGACCGCCTAGGAATACCAAGTGTTGTAGTCATTTTACTATTTGCACAAAGTATGCTTTGAATTGCCCATAAATGTCGTTAAAACAGACTAACAAACGTCTACGGCCATACCAGGTTGAAAGCACCCGATCTCGTTCGATCTCGGCAGTTAAGCAACCTCGGGCTTGGTTAGTACTTGGATGGGTGACCGCCTAGGAATACCAAGTGTTGTAGTCATTTTACTATTTGCACAAAGTATGCTTTGAATTGCCCATTAATGTCGTCAAAACAGATTAACAAACGTCTACGGCCATACCAGGTTGAAAGCACCCGATCTCGTTCGATCTCGGCAGTTAAGCAACCTCGGGCTTGGTTAGTACTTGGATGGGTGACCTCCTAGGAATACCAAGTGTTGTAGTCATTTTTCTGTTTACCCAAAGTATGCTTTGAATTGCGCATAAAGATCGTCATAACAGACTAACAAACGTCTACGGCCATACCAGGTTGAAAGCACCCGATCTCGTTCGATCTCGGCAGTTAAGCAACCTCGGGCTTGGTTAGTACTTGGATGGGTGACCGCCTAGGAATACCAAGTGTTGTAGTCATTTTTCTGTTTACACAAAGTATGCTTTGAATTGCCCATAAATGTCGTCAAAACAGACTAACAAACGTCTACGGCCATACCAGGTTGAAAGCACCCGATCTCGTTCGATCTCGGCAGTTAAGCAACCTCGGGCTTGGTTAGTACTTGGATGGGTGACCGCCTAGGAATACCAAGTGTTGTAGTCATTTTCCTATTTATACAAAGTATGCTTTGAATTGCGCATAAAGATCGTCATAACAGACTAACAAACGTCTACGGCCATACCAGGTTGAAAGCACCCGATCTCGTTCGATCTCGGCAGTTAAGCAACCTCGGGCTTGGTTAGTACTTGGATGGGTGACCGCCTAGGAATACCAAGTGTTGTAGTCATTTTACTATTTGCGCAAAGTATGCTTTGAATTGCCCATAAATGTCGTTAAAACAGACTAACAAACGTCTACGGCCATACCAGGTTGAAAGCACCCGATCTCGTTCGATCTCGGCAGTTAAGCAACCTCGGGCTTGGTTAATACTTGGATGGGTGACCGCCTAGGAATACCAAGTGTTGTAGTCATTTTACTATTTGCACAAAGTATGCTTTGAATTGCCCATAAATGTCGTTAAAACAGACTAACAAACGTCTACGGCCATACCAGGTTGAAAGCACCCGATCTCGTTCGATCTCGGCAGTTAAGCAACCTCGGGCTTGGTTAGTACTTGGATGGGTGACCGCCTAGGAATACCAAGTGTTGTATTCATTTTACTATTTGCACAAAGTATGCTTTGAATTGCCCATAAATGTCGTCAAAACAGACTAACAAACGTCTACGGCCATACCAGGTTGAAAGCACCCGATCTCGTTCGATCTCGGCAGTTAAGCAACCTCGGGCTTGGTTAGTACTTGGATGGGTGACCGCCTAGGAATACCAAGTGTTGTAGACAATTTTCTATTTACACAAAGTATGCTTTTAATTGCGCATAAAGATCGTCATAACAGACTAACAATCGTCTACGGCCATACCAGGTTGAAAGCACCCGATCTCGTTCGATCTCGGATGTTTAGCAACCTCGGGCTTGGATAGTACTTGGATGGGTGACCTCCTAGGAATACCAAGTGTTGTAGTCATTTTTCTATTTACCCAAAGTATGCTTTGAATTGCCCATAAATGTCGTCAAAACAGACTAACAAACGTCTACGGCCATACCAGGTTGAAAGCACCCGATCTCGTTCGATCTCGGCAGTTAAGCAACCTCGGGCTTGGTTAGTACTTGGATGGGTGACCGCCTAGGAATACCAAGTGTTGTAGTCATTTTGCTATTTGCACAAAGTATGCTTTGAATTGCCCATAAATGTCGTCAAAACAGACTAACAAACGTCTACGGCCATACCAGGTTGAAAGCACCCGATCTCGTTCGATCTCGGAAGTTAAGCAACCTCGGGCTTGGTTAGTACTTGGATGGGTGACCGCCTAGGAATACCAAGTGTTGTAGTCATTTTTCTGTTTACCCAAAGTTATGCTTTGAATTGCGCATAAATGTCGTCAAAACAGTCTAACAAACGTCTACGGCCATACCAGGTTGAAAGCACCCGATCTCGTTTGATCTCGGCAGTTAAGCAAACTCGGGCTTGGTTAGTACTTGGATGGGTGTCCTCTTAGGTTACCAAGTGTTGTAGTCATTTTTCTATTTACCCAAAGTATGCTTTGAATTGCCCATATATGTCGTCAAAACAGACTAACAAACGTCTACGGCCATACCAGGTTGAAAGCACCCGATCTCGTTCGATATCGGCAGTTAAGCAACCTCGGGCTTGGTTAGTACTTGGATGGGTGACCGCCTAGGAATACCAAGTGTTGTAGACAATTTTCTATTTACACAAAGTATGCTTTGAATTGCGCATAAAGATCGTCATAACAGACTAACAATCGTCTACGGCCATACCAGGTTGAAAGCACCCGATCTCGTTCGATCTCGGATGTTTAGCAACCTCGGGCTTGGTTAGTACTTGGATGGGTGACCTCCTAGGAATACCAAGTGTTGTAGTCATTTTTCTGTTTACCCAAAGTATGCTTTGAATTGCGCATAAATGTCGTCAAAACAGACTAACAAACGTCTAAGGCCATACCAGGTTGAAAGCACCCGATCTCGTTCGATCTCGGCAGTTAAGCAACCTCGGGCTTGGTTAGTACTTGGATGGGTGACCGCCTAGGAATACCAAGTGTTGTAGTCATTTTGCTATTTGCACAAAGTATGCTTTGAATTGCTCATAAATGTCGTCAAAACAGACTAACAAACGTCTACGGCCATACCAGGTTGAAAGCACCCGATCTCGTTCGATCTCGGCAGTTAAGCAACCTCGGGCTTGGTTAGTACTTGGATGGGTGACCGCCTAGGAATACCAAGTGTTGTAGTCATTTTCCTATTTATACAAAGTATGCTTTGAATTGCGCATAAAGATCGTCATAACAGACTAACAAACGTCTACGGCCATACCAGGTTGAAAGCACCCGATCTCGTTCGATCTCGGCAGTTAAGCAACCTCGGGCTTGGTTAGTACTTGGATGGGTGACCGCCCAGGAATACCAAGTGTTGTAGTCATTTTACTATTTGCGCAAAGTATGCTTTGAATTGCCCATAAATGTCGTTAAAACAGACTAACAAACGTCTACGGCCATACCAGGTTGAAAGCACCCGATCTCGTTCGATCTCGGCAGTTAAGCAACCTCGGGCTTGGTTAGTACTTGGATGGGTGACCGCCTAGGAATACCAAGTGTTGTAGTCATTTTACTATTTGCACAAAGTATGCTTTGAATTGCCCATATATGTCGTTAAAACAGACTAACAAACGTCTACGGCCATACCAGGTTGAAAGCACCCGATCTCGTTCGATCTCGGCAGTTAAGCAACCTCGGGCTTGGTTAGTACTTGGATGGGTGACCGCCTAGGAATACCAAGTGTTGTATTCATTTTACTATTTGCACAAAGTATGCTTTGAATTGCCCATAAATGTCGTCAAAACAGACTAAAAAACGTCTACGGCCATACCAGGTTGAAAGCACCCGATCTCGATCGATCTCGGAAGTTAAGCAACCTCGGGTTTGGTTAGTACTTGGATGGGTGACCGCCTAGGAATACCAAGTGTTGTAGACATTTTTCTGTTTACCCAAAGTTATGCTTTGAATTGCCCATAAATGTCGTCAAAACAGTCTAACAAACGTCTACGGCCATACCAGGTTGAAAGCACCCGATCTCGTTCGATCTCGGCAGTTAAGCAAACTCGGGCTTGGTTAGTACTTGGATGGGTGTCCTCTTAGGTATACCAAGTGTTGTAGTCATTTTTCTATTTACCCAAAGTATGCTTTGAATTGCCCATAAATGTCGTCAAAACAGACTAACAAACGTCTACGGCCATACCAGGTTGAAAGCACCCGATCTCGTTCGATCTCGGCAGTTAAGCAACCTCGGGCTTGGTTAGTACTTGGATGGGTGACCGCCTAGGAATACCAAGTGTTGTAGACAATTTTCTATTTACACAAAGTACGCTTTTAATTGCGCATAAAGATCGTCATAACAGACTAACAATCGTCTACGGCCATACCAGGTTGAAAGCACCCGATCTCGTTCGATCTCGGATGTTTAGCAACCTCGGGCTTGGATAGTACTTGGATGGGTGACCTCCTAGGAATACCAAGTGTTGTAGTCATTTTTCTATTTACCCAAAGTATGCTTTGAATTGCCCATAAATGTCGTCAAAACAGACTAACAAACATCTACGGCCATACCAGGTTGAAAGCACCCGATCTCGTTCGATCTCGGCAGTTAAGCAACCTCGGGCTTGGTTAGTACTTGGATGGGTGACCGCCTAGGAATACCAAGTGTTGTAGTCATTTTGCTATTTGCACAAAGTATGCTTTGAATTGCTCATAAATGTCGTCAAAACAGACTAACAAACATCTACGGCCATACCAGGTTGAAAGCACCCGATCTCGTTCGATCTCGGCAGTTAAGCAACCTCGGGCTTGGTTAGTACTTGGATGGGTGACCGCCTAGGAATACCAAGTGTTGTAGTCATTTTACTATTTGCACAAAGTATGCTTTGAATTGCCCATGAATGTCGTCAAAACAGACTAACAAACGTCTACGGCCATACCAGGTTGAAAGCACCCGATCTCGTTCGATCTCGGAAGTTAAGCAACCTCGGGCTTGGTTAGTACTTGGATGGGTGACCGCCTAGGAATACCAAGTGTTGTAGTCATTTTTCTGTTTACCCAAAGTTATGCTTTGAATTGCGCATAAATGTCGTCAAAACAGTCTAACAAACGTCTACGGCCATACCAGGTTGAAAGCACCCGATCTCGTTTGATCTCGGCAGTTAAGCAAACTCGGGCTTGGTTAGTACTTGGATGGGTGTCCTCTTAGGTTACCAAGTGTTGTAGTCATTTTTCTATTTACCCAAAGTATGCTTTGAATTGCCCATATATGTCGTCAAAACAGACTAACAAACGTCTACGGCCATACCAGGTTGAAAGCACCCGATCTCGTTCGATATCGGCAGTTAAGCAACCTCGGGCTTGGTTAGTACTTGGATGGGTGACCGCCTAGGAATACCAAGTGTTGTAGACAATTTTCTATTTACACAAAGTATGCTTTGAATTGCGCATAAAGATCGTCATAACAGACCAACAATCGTCTACGGCCATACCAGGTTGAAAGCACCCGATCTCGTTCGATCTCGGATGTTTAACAACCTCGGGCTTGGTTAGTACTTGGATGGGTGACCTCCTAGGAATACCAAGTGTTGTAGTCATTTTTCTGTTTACCCAAAGTATGCTTTGAATTGCGCATAAATGTCGTCAAAACAGACTAACAAACGTCTAAGGCCATACCAGGTTGAAAGCACCCGATCTCGTTCGATCTCGGCAGTTAAGCAACCTCGGGCTTGGTTAGTACTTGGATGGGTGACCGCCTAGGAATACCAAGTGTTGTAGTCATTTTGCTATTTGCACAAAGTATGCTTTGAATTGCTCATAAATGTCGTCAAAACAGACTAACAAACGTCTACGGCCATACCAGGTTGAAAGCACCCGATCTCGTTCGATCTCGGCAGTTAAGCAACCTCGGGCTTGGTTAGTACTTGGATGGGTGACCGCCTAGGAATACCAAGTGTTGTAGTCAGTTTGCTATTTGCACAAAGTATGCTTTGAATTGCTCATAAATGTCGTCAAAACAGACTAAGAAACGTCTACGGCCATACCAGGTTGAAAGCACCCGATCTCGTTCGATCTCGGCAGTTAAGCAACCTCGGGCTTGGTTAGTACTTGGATGGGTGACCACCTAGGAATACCAAGTGTTGTAGTCATTTTACTATTTGCACAAAGTATGCTTTGAATTGCCCATAAATGTCGTTAAAACAGACTAACAAACGTCTACGGCCATACCAGGTTGAAAGCACCCTATCTCGTTCGATCTCGGCAGTTAAGCAACCTCGGGCTTGGTTAGTGCTTGGATGGGTGACCGCCTAGGAATACCAAGTGTTGTAGTCATTTTACTATTTGCACAAAGTATGCTTTGAATTGCCCATAAATGTCGTCAAAACAGACTAACAAACGTCTACGGCCATACCAGGTTGAAAGCACCCGATCTCGTTCGATCTCGGCAGTTAAGCAACCTCGGGCTTGGTTAGTACTTGGATGGGTGACCGCCTAGGAATACCAAGTGTTGTAGTCATTATTTTCTATTTGCACAAAGTATGCTTTGAATTGCTCATAAATGTCGTCAAAACAGACTAACAAACGTCTACGGCCATACCAGGTTGAAAGCACCCGATCTCGTTCGATCTCGGCAGTTAAGCAACCTCGGGCTTGGTTAGTACTTGGATGGGTGACCGCCTAGGAATACCAAGTGTTGTAGTCATTTTACTATTTGCACAAAGTATGCTTTGAATTTCACATAAATGTCGTCAAAACAGACTAACAAACGTCTACGGTCATACCAGGTTGAAAGCACCCGATCTCGTTCGATCTCGGCAGTTAAGCAACCTCGGGCTTGGTTAGTACTTGGATGGGTGACCGCCTAGGAATACCAAGTGTTGTAGTCATTTTGCTATTTGCACAAAGTATGCTTTGAATTGCCCATAAATGTCGTCAAAACAGACTAACAAACGTCTACGGCCATACCAGGTTGAACGCACCCGATCTCGTTCGATCTCGGCAGTTAAGCAACCTCGGGCTTGGTTAGTACTTGGATGGGTGAACGCCTAGGAATACCAAGTGTTGTAGTCATTTTGCTATTTGCACAAAGTATGCTTTGAATTGCTCATAAATGTCGTCAAAACAGACTAACAAACGTCTACGGCCATACCAGGTTGAAAGCACCCGATCTCGTTCGATCTCGGCAGTTAAGCAACCTCGGGCTTGGTTAGTACTTGGATGGGTGACCGCCTAGGAATACCAAGTGTTGTAGTCATTTTACTATTTGCACAAAGTATGCTTTGAATTGCCCATGAATGTCGTCAAAACAGACTAACAAACGTCTACGGCCATACCAGGTTGAAAGCACCCGATCTCGTTCGATCTCGGAAGTTAAGCAACCTCGGGCTTGGTTAGTACTTGGATGGGTGACCGCCTAGGAATACCAAGTGTTGTAGTCATTTTTCTGTTTACCCAAAGTTATGCTTTGAATTGCGCATAAATGTCGTCAAAACAGTCTAACAAACGTCTACGGCCATACCAGGTTGAAAGCACCCGATCTCGTTTGATCTCGGCAGTTAAGCAAACTCGGGCTTGGTTAGTACTTGGATGGGTGTCCTCTTAGGTTACCAAGTGTTGTAGTCATTTTTCTATTTACCCAAAGTATGCTTTGAATTGCCCATATATGTCGTCAAAACAGACTAACAAACGTCTACGGCCATACCAGGTTGAAAGCACCCGATCTCGTTCGATATCGGCAGTTAAGCAACCTCTGGCTTGGTTAGTACTTGGATGGGTGACCGCCTAGGAATACCAAGTGTTGTAGACAATTTTCTATTTACACAAAGTATGCTTTGAATTGCGCATAAAGATCGTCATAACAGACTAACAATCGTCTACGGCCATACCAGGTTGAAAGCACCCGATCTCGTTCGATCTCGGATGTTTAGCAACCTCGGGCTTGGTTAGTACTTGGATGGGTGACCTCCTAGGAATACCAAGTGTTGTAGTCATTTTTCTGTTTACCCAAAGTATGCTTTGAATTGCGCATAAATGTCGTCAAAACAGACTAACAAACGTCTAAGGCCATACCAGGTTGAAAGCACCCGATCTCGTTCGATCTCGGCAGTTAAGCAACCTCGGGCTTGGTTAGTACTTGGATGGGTGACCGCCTAGGAATACCAAGTGTTGTAGTCATTTTGCTATTTGCACAAAGTATGCTTTGAATTGCTCATAAATGTCGTCAAAACAGACTAACAAACGTCTACGGCCATACCAGGTTGAAAGCACCCGATCTCGTTCGATCTCGGCAGTTAAGCAACCTCGGGCTTGGTTAGTACTTGGATGGGTGACCGCCTAGGAATACCAAGTGTTGTAGTCATTTTGCTATTTGCACAAAGTATGCTTTGAATTGCTCATAAATGTCGTAAAAACAGACTAACAAACGTCTACGGCCATACCAGGTTGAAAGCACCCTATCTCGTTCGATCTCGGCAGTTAAGCAACCTCTGGCTTGGTTAGTACTTGGATGGGTGACCGCCTAGGAATACCAAGTGTTGTAGACAATTTTCTATTTACACAAAGTATGCTTTGAATTGCGCATAAAGATCGTCATAACAGACTAACAATCGTCTACGGCCATACCAGGTTGAAAGCACCCGATCTCGTTCGATCTCGGATGTTTAGCAACCTCGGGCTTGGTTAGTACTTGGATGGGTGACCTCCTAGGAATACCAAGTGTTGTAGTCATTTTTCTGTTTACCCAAAGTATGCTTTGAATTGCGCATAAATGTCGTCAAAACAGACTAACAAACGTCTAAGGCCATACCAGGTTGAAAGCACCCGATCTCGTTCGATCTCGGCAGTTAAGCAACCTCGGGCTTGGTTAGTACTTGGATGGGTGACCGCCTAGGAATACCAAGTGTTGTAGTCATTTTGCTATTTGCACAAAGTATGCTTTGAATTGCTCATAAATGTCGTCAAAACAGACTAACAAACGTCTACGGCCATACCAGGTTGAAAGCACCCGATCTCGTTCGATCTCGGCAGTTAAGCAACCTCGGGCTTGGTTAGTACTTGGATGGGTGACCGCCTAGGAATACCAAGTGTTGTAGTCATTTTGCTATTTGCACAAAGTATGCTTTGAATTGCTCATAAATGTCGTAAAAACAGACTAACAAACGTCTACGGCCATACCAGGTTGAAAGCACCCTATCTCGTTCGATCTCGGCAGTTAAGCAACCTCGGGTTTGGTTAGTGCTTGGATGGGTGACCGCCTAGGAATACCAAGTGTTGTAGTCATTTTACTATTTGCACAAAGTATGCTTTGAATTGCCCATAAATGTCGTCAAAACAGACTAACAAACGTCTACGGCCATACCAGGTTGAAAGCACCCGATCTCGTTCGATCTCGGCAGTTAAGCAACCTCGGGCTTGGTTAGTACTTGGATGGGTGACCGCCTAGGAATACCAAGTGTTGTAGTCATTATTTTCTATTTGCACAAAGTATGCTTTGAATTGCTCATAAATGTCGTCAAAACAGACTAACAAACATCTACGGCCATACCAGGTTGAAAGCACCCTATCTCGTTCGATCTCGGCAGTTAAGCAACCTCGGGCTTGGTTAGTACTTGGATGGGTGACCGCCTAGGAATACCAAGTGTTGTAGTCATTTTACTATTTGCACAAAGTATGCTTTGAATTTCACATAAATGTCGTCAAAACAGACTAAGAAACGTCTACGGCCATACCAGGTTGAAAGCACCCGATCTCGTTCGATCTCGGATGTTTAGCAACCTCGGGCTTGGTTAGTACTTGGATGGGTGACCTCCTAGGAATACCAAGTGTTGTAGTCATTTTTCTGTTTACCCAAAGTATGCTTTGAATTGCGCATAAATGTCGTCAAAACAGACTAACAAACGTCTAAGGCCATACCAGGTTGAAAGCACCCGATCTCGTTCGATCTCGGCAGTTAAGCAACCTCGGGCTTGGTTAGTACTTGGATGGGTGACCGCCTAGGAATACCAAGTGTTGTAGTCATTTTGCTATTTGCACAAAGTATGCTTTGAATTGCTCATAAATGTCGTCAAAACAGACTAACAAACGTCTACGGCCATACCAGGTTGAAAGCACCCGATCTCGTTCGATCTCGGCAGTTAAGCAACCTCGGGCTTGGTTAGTACTTGGATGGGTGACCGCCTAGGAATACCAAGTGTTGTAGTCATTTTCCTATTTATACAAAGTATGCTTTGAATTGCCCATAAAGATCGTCATAACAGACTAACAAACGTCTACGGCCATACCAGGTTGAAAGCACCCGATCTCGTTCGATCTCGGCAGTTAAGCAACCTCGGGCTTGGTTAGTACTTGGATGGGTGACCGCCCAGGAATACCAAGTGTTGTAGTCATTTTACTATTTGCGCAAAGTATGCTTTGAATTGCCCATAAATGTCGTTAAAACAGACTAACAAACGTCTACGGCCATACCAGGTTGAAAGCACCCGATCTCGTTCGATCTCGGCAGTTAAGCAACCTCGGGCTTGGTTAGTACTTGGATGGGTGACCGCCTAGGAATACCAAGTGTTGTAGTCATTTTACTATTTGCACAAAGTATGCTTTGAATTGCCCATATATGTCGTTAAAACAGACTAACAAACGTCTACGGCCATACCAGGTTGAAAGCACCCGATCTCGTTCGATCTCGGCAGTTAAGCAACCTCGGGCTTGGTTAGTACTTGGATGGGTGACCGCCTAGGAATACCAAGTGTTGTATTCATTTTACTATTTGCACAAAGTATGCTTTGAATTGCCCATAAATGTCGTCAAAACAGACTAAAAAACGTCTACGGCCATACCAGGTTGAAAGCACCCGATCTCGATCGATCTCGGAAGTTAAGCAACCTCGGGTTTGGTTAGTACTTGGATGGGTGACCGCCTAGGAATACCAAGTGTTGTAGACATTTTTCTGTTTACCCAAAGTTATGCTTTGAATTGCCCATAAATGTCGTCAAAACAGTCTAACAAACGTCTACGGCCATACCAGGTTGAAAGCACCCGATCTCGTTCGATCTCGGCAGTTAAGCAAACTCGGGCTTGGTTAGTACTTGGATGGGTGTCCTCTTAGGTATACCAAGTGTTGTAGTCATTTTTATATTTACCCAAAGTATGCTTTGAATTGCCCATAAATGTCGTCAAAACAGACTAACAAACGTCTACGGCCATACCAGGTTGAAAGCACCCGATCTCGTTCGATCTCGGCAGTTAAGCAACCTCGGGCTTGGTTAGTACTTGGATGGGTGACCGCCTAGGAATACCAAGTGTTGTAGACAATTTTCTATTTACACAAAGTACGCTTTTAATTGCGCATAAAGATCGTCATAACAGACTAACAATCGTCTACGGCCATACCAGGTTGAAAGCACCCGATCTCGTTCGATCTCGGATGTTTAGCAACCTCGGGCTTGGATAGTACTTGGATGGGTGACCTCCTAGGAATACCAAGTGTTGTAGTCATTTTTCTATTTACCCAAAGTATGCTTTGAATTGCCCATAAATGTCGTCAAAACAGACTAACAAACGTCTACGGCCATACCAGGTTGAAAGCACCCGATCTCGTTCGATCTCGGCAGTTAAGCAACCTCGGGCTTGGTTAGTACTTGGATGGGTGACCGCCTAGGAATACCAAGTGTTGTAGTCATTTTGCTATTTGCACAAAGTATGCTTTGAATTGCTCATAAATGTCGTCAAAACAGACTAACAAACATCTACGGCCATACCAGGTTGAAAGCACCCGATCTCGTTCGATCTCGGCAGTTAAGCAACCTCGGGCTTGGTTAGTACTTGGATGGGTGACCGCCTAGGAATACCAAGTGTTGTAGTCATTTTACTATTTGCACAAAGTATGCTTTGAATTGCCCATGAATGTCGTCAAAACAGACTAACAAACGTCTACGGCCATACCAGGTTGAAAGCACCCGATCTCGTTCGATCTCGGAAGTTAAGCAACCTCGGGCTTGGTTAGTACTTGGATGGGTGACCGCCTAGGAATACCAAGTGTTGTAGTCATTTTTCTGTTTACCCAAAGTTATGCTTTGAATTGCGCATAAATGTCGTCAAAACAGTCTAACAAACGTCTACGGCCATACCAGGTTGAAAGCACCCGATCTCGTTTGATCTCGGCAGTTAAGCAAACTCGGGCTTGGTTAGTACTTGGATGGGTGTCCTCTTAGGTTACCAAGTGTTGTAGTCATTTTTCTATTTACCCAAAGTATGCTTTGAATTGCCCATATATGTCGTCAAAACAGACTAACAAACGTCTACGGCCATACCAGGTTGAAAGCACCCGATCTCGTTCGATATCGGCAGTTAAGCAACCTCGGGCTTGGTTAGTACTTTAATGGGTGACCGCCTAGGAATACCAAGTGTTGTAGACAATTTTCTATTTACACAAAGTATGCTTTGAATTGCGCATAAAGATCGTCATAACAGACCAACAATCGTCTACGGCCATACCAGGTTGAAAGCACCCGATCTCGTTCGATCTCGGATGTTTAGCAACCTCGGGCTTGGTTAGTACTTGGATGGGTGACCTCCTAGGAATACCAAGTGTTGTAGTCATTTTTCTGTTTACCCAAAGTATGCTTTGAATTGCGCATAAATGTCGTCAAAACAGACTAACAAACGTCTAAGGCCATACCAGGTTGAAAGCACCCGATCTCGTTCGATCTCGGCAGTTAAGCAACCTCGGGCTTGGTTAGTACTTGGATGGGTGACCGCCTAGGAATACCAAGTGTTGTAGTCATTTTGCTATTTGCACAAAGTATGCTTTGAATTGCTCATAAATGTCGTCAAAACAGACTAACAAACGTCTACGGCCATACCAGGTTGAAAGCACCCGATCTCGTTCGATCTCGGCAGTTAAGCAACCTCGGGCTTGGTTAGTACTTGGATGGGTGACCGCCTAGGAATACCAAGTGTTGTAGTCAGTTTGCTATTTGCACAAAGTATGCTTTGAATTGCTCATAAATGTCGTCAAAACAGACTAAGAAACGTCTACGGCCATACCAGGTTGAAAGCACCCGATCTCGTTCGATCTCGGCAGTTAAGCAACCTCGGGCTTGGTTAGTACTTGGATGGGTGACCACCTAGGAATACCAAGTGTTGTAGTCATTTTACTATTTGCACAAAGTATGCTTTGAATTGCCCATAAATGTCGTTAAAACAGACTAACAAACGTCTACGGCCATACCAGGTTGAAAGCACCCTATCTCGTTCGATCTCGGCAGTTAAGCAACCTCGGGCTTGGTTAGTGCTTGGATGGGTGACCGCCTAGGAATACCAAGTGTTGTAGTCATTTTACTATTTGCACAAAGTATGCTTTGAATTGCCCATAAATGTCGTCAAAACAGACTAACAAACGTCTACGGCCATACCAGGTTGAAAGCACCCGATCTCGTTCGATCTCGGCAGTTAAGCAACCTCGGGCTTGGTTAGTACTTGGATGGGTGACCGCCTAGGAATACCAAGTGTTGTAGTCATTATTTTCTATTTGCACAAAGTATGCTTTGAATTGCTCATAAATGTCGTCAAAACAGACTAACAAACGTCTACGGCCATACCAGGTTGAAAGCACCCGATCTCGTTCGATCTCGGCAGTTAAGCAACCTCGGGCTTGGTTAGTACTTGGATGGGTGACCGCCTAGGAATACCAAGTGTTGTAGTCATTTTACTATTTGCACAAAGTATGCTTTGAATTTCACATAAATGTCGTCAAAACAGACTAACAAACGTCTACGGTCATACCAGGTTGAAAGCACCCGATCTCGTTCGATCTCGGCAGTTAAGCAACCTCGGGCTTGGTTAGTACTTGGATGGGTGACCGCCTAGGAATACCAAGTGTTGTAGTCATTTTGCTATTTGCACAAAGTATGCTTTGAATTGCCCATAAATGTCGTCAAAACAGACTAACAAACGTCTACGGCCATACCAGGTTGAAAGCACCCGATCTCGTTCGATCTCGGCAGTTAAGCAACCTCGGGCTTGGTTAGTACTTGGATGGGTGACCGCCTAGGAATACCAAGTGTTGTAGTCATTTTGCTATTTGCACAAAGTATGCTTTGAATTGCTCATAAATGTCGTCAAAACAGACTAACAAACGTCTACGGCCATACCAGGTTGAAAGCACCCGATCTCGTTCGATCTCGGCAGTTAAGCAACCTCGGGCTTGGTTAGTACTTGGATGGGTGACCGCCTAGGAATACCAAGTGTTGTAGTCATTTTACTATTTGCACAAAGTATGCTTTGAATTGCCCATGAATGTCGTCAAAACAGACTAACAAACGTCTACGGCCATACCAGGTTGAAAGCACCCGATCTCGTTCGATCTCGGAAGTTAAGCAACCTCGGGCTTGGTTAGTACTTGGATGGGTGACCGCCTAGGAATACCAAGTGTTGTAGTCATTTTTCTGTTTACCCAAAGTTATGCTTTGAATTGCGCATAAATGTCGTCAAAACAGTCTAACAAACGTCTACGGCCATACCAGGTTGAAAGCACCCGATCTCGTTTGATCTCGGCAGTTAAGCAAACTCGGGCTTGGTTAGTACTTGGATGGGTGTCCTCTTAGGTTACCAAGTGTTGTAGTCATTTTTCTATTTACCCAAAGTATGCTTTGAATTGCCCATATATGTCGTCAAAACAGACTAACAAACGTCTACGGCCATACCAGGTTGAAAGCACCCGATCTCGTTCGATATCGGCAGTTAAGCAACCTCTGGCTTGGTTAGTACTTGGATGGGTGACCGCCTAGGAATACCAAGTGTTGTAGACAATTTTCTATTTACACAAAGTATGCTTTGAATTGCGCATAAAGATCGTCATAACAGACTAACAATCGTCTACGGCCATACCAGGTTGAAAGCACCCGATCTCGTTCGATCTCGGATGTTTAGCAACCTCGGGCTTGGTTAGTACTTGGATGGGTGACCTCCTAGGAATACCAAGTGTTGTAGTCATTTTTCTGTTTACCCAAAGTATGCTTTGAATTGCGCATAAATGTCGTCAAAACAGACTAACAAACGTCTAAGGCCATACCAGGTTGAAAGCACCCGATCTCGTTCGATCTCGGCAGTTAAGCAACCTCGGGCTTGGTTAGTACTTGGATGGGTGACCGCCTAGGAATACCAAGTGTTGTAGTCATTTTGCTATTTGCACAAAGTATGCTTTGAATTGCTCATAAATGTCGTCAAAACAGACTAACAAACGTCTACGGCCATACCAGGTTGAAAGCACCCGATCTCGTTCGATCTCGGCAGTTAAGCAACCTCGGGCTTGGTTAGTACTTGGATGGGTGACCGCCTAGGAATACCAAGTGTTGTAGTCATTTTGCTATTTGCACAAAGTATGCTTTGAATTGCTCATAAATGTCGTAAAAACAGACTAACAAACGTCTACGGCCATACCAGGTTGAAAGCACCCTATCTCGTTCGATCTCGGCAGTTAAGCAACCTCGGGTTTGGTTAGTGCTTGGATGGGTGACCGCCTAGGAATACCAAGTGTTGTAGTCATTTTACTATTTGCACAAAGTATGCTTTGAATTGCCCATAAATGTCGTCAAAACAGACTAACAAACGTCTACGGCCATACCAGGTTGAAAGCACCCGATCTCGTTCGATCTCGGCAGTTAAGCAACCTCGGGCTTGGTTAGTACTTGGATGGGTGACCGCCTAGGAATACCAAGTGTTGTAGTCATTTTACTATTTGCACAAAGTATGCTTTGAATTGCCCATAAATGTCGTCAAAACAGACTAACAAACGTCTACGGCCATACCAGGTTGAAAGCACCCGATCTCGTTCGATCTCGGCAGTTAAGCAACCTCGGGCTTGGTTAGTACTTGGATGGGTGACCGCCTAGGAATACCAAGTGTTGTAGTCATTATTTTCTATTTGCACAAAGTATGCTTTGAATTGCTCATAAATGTCGTCAAAACAGACTAACAAACATCTACGGCCATACCAGGTTGAAAGCACCCGATCTCGTTCGATCTCGGCAGTTAAGCAACCTCGGGCTTGGTTAGTACTTGGATGGGTGACCGCCTAGGAATACCAAGTGTTGTAGTCATTTTACTATTTGCACAAAGTATGCTTTGAATTTCACATGAATGTCGTCAAAACAGACTAACAAACGTCTACGGTCATACCAGGTTGAAAGCACCCGATCTCGTTCGATCTCGGCAGTTAAGCAACCTCGGGCTTGGTTAGTACTTGGATGGGTGACCGCCTAGGAATACCAAGTGTTGTAGTCATTTTGCTATTTGCACAAAGTATGCTTTGAATTGCTCATAAATATCGTCAAAACAGACTAACAAACGTCTACGGCCATACCAGGTTGAAAGCACCCGATCTCGTTCGATCTCGGCAGTTAAGCAACCTCGGGCTTGGTTAGTACTTGGATGGGTGACCGCCTAGGAATACCAAGTGTTGTAGTCATTTTTCTATTTATACAAAGTATGCTTTGAATTGCGCATGAAGATCGTCATAACCGACTAACAAACGTCTACGGCCATACCAGGTTGAAAGCACCCGATCTCGTTCGATCTCGGAAGTTAAGCAACCTCGGGCTTGGTTAGTACTTGGATGGGTGACCGCCTAGGAATACCAAGTGTTGTAGTCATTTTTCTGTTTACCCAAAGTTATGCTTTGAATTGCGCATGAATGTCGTCAAAACAGTCTAACAAACGTCTACGGCCATACCAGGTTGAAAGCACCCGATCTCGTTCGATCTCGGCAGTTAAGCAAACTCGGGCTTGGTTAGTACTTGGATGGGTGTCCTCTTAGGTTACCAAGTGTTGTAGTCATTTTTCTATTTACCCAAAGTATGCTTTGAATTGCCCATAAATGTCGTCAAAACAGACTAACAAACGTCTACGGCCATACCAGGTTGAAAGCACCCGATCTCGTTCGATATCGGCAGTTAAGCAACCTCGGGCTTGGTTAGTACTTGGATGGGTGACCGCCTAGGAATACCAAGTGTTGTAGACAATTTTCTATTTACACAAAGTATGCTTTGAATTGCGCATAAAGATCGTCATAACAGACTAACAATCGTCTACGGCCATACCAGGTTGAAAGCACCCGATCTCGTTCGATCTCGGATGTTTAGCAACCTCGGGCTTGGTTAGTACTTGGATGGGTGACATCCTAGGAATACCAAGTGTTGTAGTCATTTTTCTATTTACACAAAGTATGCTTTGAATTGCGCATAAATGTCGTCAAAACAGACTAACAAACGTCTACGGCCATACCAGGTTGAAAGCACCCGATCTCGTTCGATCTCGGCAGTTAAGCAACCTCGGGCTTGGTTAGTACTTGGATGGGTGACCGCCTAGGAATACCAAGTGTTGTAGTCATTTTGCTATTTGCACAAAGTATGCTTTGAATTGCTCATAAATGTCGTCAAAACAGACTAACAAACGTCTACGGCCATACCAGGTTGAAAGCACCCGATCTCGTTCGATCTCGGCAGTTAAGCAACCTCGGGATTGGTTAGTACTTGGATGGGTGACCGCCTAGGAATACCAAGTGTTGTAGTCATTTTACTATTTGCACAAAGTATGCTTTGAATTGCCCATAAATGTCGTCAAAACAGACTAACAAACGTCTACGGCCATACCAGGTTGAAAGCACCCGATCTCGTTCGATCTCGGCAGTTAAGCAACCTCGGGCTTGGTTAGTACTTGGATGGGTGACCGCCTAGGAATACCAAGTGTTGTAGTCATTTTTCTGTTTACCCAAAGTATGCTTTGAATTGCGCATAAAGATCGTCATAACAGACTAACAAACGTCTACGGCCATACCAGGTTGAAAGCACCCGATCTCGTTCGAACTCGGCAGTTAAGCAACCTCGGGCTTGGTTAGTATTTGGTTGGGTGATCGCCTAGGAATACCAGGTGTTGTAGTCATTTTTCTATTTAAACAAAGTATGCATTGATTTGCCCATAAAGATCCTCATAACAGACTAACAAACGTCTGAGGCCATACCAGGTTGAAAGCACCGATCTCGTTCGATCTCGGCAGTTAAGCAACCTCGGGCTTGGTTAGTATTTGGTTGGGTGATCGCCTAGGAATACCAGGTGTTGTAGTCATTTTTCTATTTGCACAAAGTATGCAATGAATTGCGCATATAGATCGTCATAACAGACTGACAAACGTCTACGGCCACACCAGGTTGAAAGCACCCGATCTCGGCAGTTAAGCAACCTCGGGCTTGGTTAGTACTTGGATGGGTGACCGCCTAGGAATACCAAATGTTGTAGTCATTTTTCTATTTATACAAAGTATGCTTTGAATTGCGCATAAAGATCGTCACAACAGACTAAGAAACGTCCACGGCCATACCAGGTTGAAAGCACCCGATCTCGTTCGATCTCGGCAGTCAAGCAACCTCGGGCTTGGTTAGTACTTGGATGGGTGACCGCCTAGGAATACCAAGTGTTGTAGTCATTTTTCTATTTGCACAAAGTATGCTTTGATTGCCTGTAAATGTCGTCTAAACAGACTAACAAACGTCTACGGCCATACCAGGTTGAAAGCACCCGATCTCGTTCGATTTCGGCAGTTAAACAACCTCAGGCTTGGATGGATGACCGCCTAGGAATACCAGGTGTTGTAGTCATTTTTCTATTTACACAAAGTATGCTTTGAATTACGCATAAAGATCGTCAAAACAGACTAACAATCGTCTACGGCCATACCAGGTTGAAAGCACCCGATCTCGTTCGATCTCGGCAGTTAAGCAACCTCGGGCTTGCTTAGTACTTGGATGGGTGACCGCCTAGGAATACCAAGTGTTGTAGTCATTTTTCTTTTTACACAAAGTATGCTTTGAATTGCGCATAAAGATCGTCAAAACAGACTTACAAACGTCTACGGGCGTACCACGTTGGAAGCACCCGATCTCGTTCGATCTCGGCAGTTAAGCAACCTCGGGCTTGGTTAGTACTTGGATGGGTGATTGCCTAGGAATACCAAGTGTTGTAGTCATTTTACTGTTTGCACAAAGTATGCTTTGAGTTGCCTGTAAATGTCGTCTAAACAGACTAACAAACGTCTACGGCCATACCAGGTTGAAAGCACCCGATCTCGTTCGATTTCGGCAGTTAAACAACATCAGGCTTGGATGGGTGACCGCCTAGGAATACCAAGTGTTGTAGTCATTTTACTATTTGCACAAAGTATGCTTTGAATTGCCCATAAATGTCGTCAAAACAGACTAACAAACGTCTACGGCCATATCAGGTTGAAAGCACCCGATCTCGTTCGATCTCGGCAGTTAAGCAACCTCGGGCTTGGTTAGCACTTGGATGGATGACCGCCTAGGAATACCAAGTGTTGTAGTCATTTTTCTATTTAAACAAAGTATGCATTGAATTGCGCATAAAGATCGTCATAACAGACTAAAAAACGTCTAAGGCCATACCAGGTTGAAAGCACCGTTCTCGTTCGAACTCGGCAGTTAAGCAACCTCGGGCTTGGTTAGTATTTGTTTGGGTGATCGCCAAGGAATACCAGGTGTTGTGGTCATTTTTCTATTTACACAAAGTATGCTTTGAATTACGCATAAAGATCGTCAAAACAGACTAACAAACGTCTACGGCCATACCAGGTTGAAAGCACCCGATCTCGTTCGATCTCGGCAGTTAAGCAAACTCGGGCTTGCTTAGTACTTGGATGGGTGACCGCCTAGGAATACCAAGTGTTGTAGTCATTTTTTTATTTACACAAAGTATGCTTTGAATTGCGCATAAAGATCGTCAAAACAGACTTACAAACGTCTACGGCCGTACCACGTTGGAAGCACCCGATCTCGTTCGATCTCGGCAGTTAAGCAACCTCGGGCTTGGTTAGTACTTGGATGGGTGATTGCCTAGGAATACCAAGTGTTGTAGTCATTTTTCTATTTGCACAAAGTATGCTTTGAATTGCTCATAAATGTCGTCAAAACAGACTAACAAACGTCTACGGCCATTCCAGTTTGAAAGCACCCGATCTCGTTCGATCTCGGCAGTTAAGCAACCTCAGGCTTGGATGGGTGACCGCCTAGGAATACCAAGTGTTGTAGTCATTTTACTGTTTGCACAAAGTATGCATTGAATTGCGAATATAGATCGTCATAACAGACTAACAAACGTCTAAGGCTATACCAGGTTAAAAGCACCGATTTCGTTCGATCTCGGCAGTTAAACAACCTCGGGCTTGGTAAGTATTTGGTTGGGTGATTGCCTAGGAATACCAAGTGTTGTAGTCATTTTACTGTTTGCACAAAGTATGCTTTGAATTGCCTGTAAATGTCGTCAAAACAGACTAACAAACGTCTACGGCCATACCAGGTTGAAAGCACCCGATCTCGTTCGATTTCGGCAGTTAAACAACCTCAGGCTTGGATGGGTGACCGCCTAGGAATACCAAGTGTTGTAATCATTTTACTGTTTGCACAAAGTATGCTTTGAGTTGCCTGTAAATGTCGTCTAAACAGACTAACAAACGTCTACGGCCATACCAGGTTGAAAGCACCCGATCTCGTTCGATTTCGGCAGTTAAACAACCTCAGGCTTGGATGGGTGACCGCCTAGGAATACCAAGTGTTGTAGTCATTTTACTATTTGCACAAAGTATGCTTTGAATTGCCCATAAATGTCGTCAAAACAGACTAACAAACGTCTACGGCCATATCAGGTTGAAAGCACCCGATCTCGTTCGATCTCGGCAGTTAAGCAACCTCGGGCTTGGTTAGTACTTGGATGGATGACCGCCTAGGAATACCAAGCGTTGTAGTCATTTTTCTATTTAAACAAAGTATGCATTGAATTGCGCATAAAGATCGTCATAACAGACTAAAAAACGTCTAAGGCCATACCAGGTTGAAAGCACCGTTCTCGTTCGAACTCGGCAGTTAAGCAACCTCGGGCTTGGTTAGTATTTGTTTGGGTGATCGCCAAGGAATACCAGGTGTTGTAGTCATTTTTCTATTTACACAAAGTATGTGATTAGTAAATCAAATCTGGATCCAAAAAAAAAACCAAAGGCCCCTGGCAGGCTGTCGATCGCACACCGTATCAATAATAATAATGTATTAAAATCCAAACACAGCGATCTTCAAACAGCTCAGATCGATTTATTTAGAGAAAAATATATTTCGCCTAAAACGGCATCATCAGTTTCTCCATTTACCAAAACTGCCAAAAAGGAAAAACAGAAAGAAAAAAGTCAAGAATCTAACGCAAAAAGGTTACGCAAGCTAAAAATAAATAAAAATTAATAAAAACTATAAAAATATTCAGGTTTCAAGCATTAACTAAAAAATAATAAAAGTATGAATTAACTGCATGTGGTCAGACCTGTCTGTACTACTTTGCTTTCAAAAAACCACTGGCGCTGACACCGAGTGAGCACACAAACATACAGAAGCAACTGAATGTAAAAACAGAACAAAAGTGGAAGGGGAATGGACGTCACGAACTGCAGACAGGTAGGCCTGTGGGCGAACAGGTGTGACCGATAAGACTCGGTGAATGATAAGACGATAAAAACAGGTTAACAACACAGGAAAAGTCATCAACCCGTTACAGCGAAAACAAGCGCAAACAAAAACATAGTCCTACGGGCGGGGAATAGCAAAACAAACTATTTGCATGATGGTGTTACCATGGTTTGCACATTTATTTGTGCCCGTATTCTGTGCAACCATAAGTCCTCATATAGATCCAAACTCCCTGCAGGTGGTTTTTGCACGAACGTCACGTCATAGCAACTTGGCAATATGGGTCTTTGCTGGAATGTCTCGCTATGCTTCTTCAGGTAGTGGTTACCCAGCGCCGTAGCATCGCTATCTAGCGAGCACTCGAAGTGGTACCAAGTAGACCTGTGAGCATTCCAGCGAGTGGAGAACTTGTTTTTCGTCTGCCCAACATACTGGGCTCCGCAGGTTTTGCACGAGGCCACATATATCCCATAGTCGCGACATGTTAGTCGCTGACGCAACATTATTCTGCCTTTGGGGGTACACAGGAAGGTAGTTGTGGGCACCATGGGCTCGTGGTTACCATGGTGCCCGCACAGCGCACAGTGGCCGCAAGGGGCCGATTGGCCAGTGTCCCGAGGCTCGGTGTGATGGGCAAGCTGCTTGTAGTGGCATAGTTTGTTAAACATCGTTGGTCCTCTCCGATAAACGATGGAAGCATTTGCCTGGAGGCTCAATTCCTTGGGCGAAAGACGCAGTATATGAGGGAATGCTGTTGCCCAGATAAGTTTGTGCAGGCTTGGAAGCGAGTCTACCGACTTGTTGTGGAAGAATCTAGACTTCCAAGCGCTGGCTGTTGCTAACACATCGCATGTCATCCTCACCGGGAAATTGGATTTCACAGCTTTATCTTTGAGCCACAATAGGGCCTTTTTGTAGTCGCTTTCATTCTCGTTTAAGCGCCGCATCCGTATGGCTTCGGAAAACACAATTGATTTAAACACATGGATTGGGTGGTGGGAACGCCCATTAAGAAAACAACGGTCAAGTGCTGTGGGCTTAGTGTGATTGGTGGTTTTGAAGCCCGCCAGTGACATGGGGTCGATAATGTGGCACACATCAAGAAATTCAACTCCAGTGCATGGCTTTGCCGTTGTGGCTTGGCGGAAAGTTAGTTCCAAGCCTGCGTTACGAAAGCATTCCACCAACTTCTGTTGTATGACATTGGTTGTTTTAACCCCAAGCGACACCCATATAATGTCATCAATGAACCTCTTAAATATGTACGCCTTGTTTATTGCTGTGGCAGCTTTGCAAACAATGAAGTGAACAGCAATGTTAGCCACCGATACTGAGTTATTGTCACCTGTGACAATGCCTTCTTTTTGGCAATAAAAAGAATCTGCATTCCTCAATATGGCGTTGTCAATGCAAAACATTGTCAATTCGATGATGGTGTTTCTTGCCTGCGCGGTGAATGTTGAGTGACCATTCAAAGCCGCCTTCAAAGCCTGGCGTATGATGGATCTGGGAAGGTTGGGATATAATGATTTTACATCTCCTGCCACAATGCATAGTTCCTGGCGCCGCATTTTCTTGGAGAGGTGTTGCGCATTTTCCATTTTCCACTTGTGGAGTTCTTCTAAATAATCTTTACTGTCCCGGCAATATTCATTTACGTTTGCCTTGCAGTAGAGTACACTGATCGGCTGCAAAATGCTTTCCAGGAAAATCGTAGTTCGGGACGTCGTGGTGTTTCCAGATGCTTGCACCAGTCTCACTGGCATCTCTCCAATACTGCAATGCAGCAGCTCTTCAGGTGCGAGCTTGTGGGTTTTGAACAACGGATACGCATATCCGGGTTCGTTGCACGCAAAGAATTTTGCTGTAGGACCAGAGATATGTCGATAGGTGCAGCCATGGAGTTTGATGCCAGCCGTGTTATATAGGATGGTATCGCTTACGACTCCAAACTTGTGCAGCTTAATGAGCTTATCATCACAGGTGTCTTTAATCTTTTGCATCTCCGAACCTACTGTGGAACGCGTCAAGGGTAATTGGTGATACGCGGAGAATTGTTTTAACATTGTGGTGTTGTAGTCTTGTAAGTTCAGAATGATGATTTTCCCATCCTTGTCCGCCCTGCATATTACTATTTGTTTCTCCCTGGTCAATTTCGTTAATCTGTGCAAACTCTCTCTGAGATTTGAAGTCAGATTATTCCGATTAACGAATAGGCGTCTGGCGGATGTCTCCATATTCCTGACTTTGGCAAAAACCATTTCTGTGTAGGCTAGAACTTCTGCGCTTAGTTCACTTTTGTTAGGCCTGTTAAGCTTCGGTATTTTAAGCTTTTCAGGGATCGGCTCTTTGATCTCGTCTTCTTCACCATAGAGACTCTGCCATTCTACACGGCGAACATGTCTAATGGCGTTAACCCATTCTGAATGTTGTGTTGTTTCATTCCACTGCGGCGTTGGCACAAAATTCAGGCCATACATTAAGAGAATTTTATCGTCTGAATTGAGAACGTAGTCTGATTTTCCGCCAGACGCCTATTCGTTAATCGGAATAATCTGACTTCAAATCTCAGAGAGAGTTTGCACAGATTAACGAAATTGACCAGGGAGAAACAAATAGTAATATGCAGGGCGGACAAGGATGGGAAAATCATCATTCTGAACTTACAAGACTACAACACCACAATGTTAAAACAATTCTCCGCGTATCACCAATTACCCTTGACGCGTTCCACAGTAGGTTCGGAGATGCAAAAGATTAAAGACACCTGTGATGATAAGCTCATTAAGCTGCACAAGTTTGGAGTCGTAAGCGATACCATCCTATATAACACGGCTGGCATCAAACTCCATGGCTGCACCTATCGACATATCTCTGGTCCTACAGCAAAATTCTTTGCGTGCAACGAACCCGGATATGCGTATCCGTTGTTCAAAACCCACAAGCTCGCACCTGAAGAGCTGCTGCATTGCAGTATTGGAGAGATGCCAGTGAGACTGGTGCAAGCATCTGGAAACACCACGACGTCCCGAACTACGATTTTCCTGGAAAGCATTTTGCAGCCGATCAGTGTACTCTACTGCAAGGCAAACGTAAATGAATATTGCCGGGACAGTAAAGATTATTTAGAAGAACTCCACAAGTGGAAAATGGAAAATGCGCAACACCTCTCCAAGAAAATGCGGCGCCAGGAACTATGCATTGTGGCAGGAGATGTAAAATCATTATATCCCAACCTTCCCAGATCCATCATACGCCAGGCTTTGAAGGCGGCTTTGAATGGTCACTCAACATTCACCGCGCAGGCAAGAAACACCATCATCGAATTGACAATGTTTTGCATTGACAACGCCATATTGAGGAATGCAGATTCTTTTTATTGCCAAAAAGAAGGCATTGTCACAGGTGACAATAACTCAGTATCGGTGGCTAACATTGCTGTTCACTTCATTGTTTGCAAAGCTGCCACAGCAATAAACAAGGCGTACATATTTAAGAGGTTCATTGATGACATTATATGGGTGTCGCTTGGGGTTAAAACAACCAATGTCATACAACAGAAGTTGGTGGAATGCTTTCGTAACGCAGGCTTGGAACTAACTTTCCGCCAAGCCACAACGGCAAAGCCATGCACTGGAGTTGAATTTCTTGATGTGTGCCACATTATCGACCCCATGTCACTGGCGGGCTTCAAAACCACCAATCACACTAAGCCCACAGCACTTGACCGTTGTTTTCTTAATGGGCGTTCCCACCACCCAATCCATGTGTTTAAATCAATTGTGTTTTCCGAAGCCATACGGATGCGGCGCTTAAACGAGAATGAAAGCGACTACAAAAAGGCCCTATTGTGGCTCAAAGATAAAGCTGTGAAATCCAATTTCCCGGTGAGGATGACATGCGATGTGTTAGCAACAGCCAGCGCTTGGAAGTCTAGATTCTTCCACAACAAGTCGGTAGACTCGCTTCCAAGCCTGCACAAACTTATCTGGGCAACAGCATTCCCTCATATACTGCGTCTTTCGCCCAAGGAATTGAGCCTCCAGGCAAATGCTTCCATCGTTTATCGGAGAGGACCAACGATGTTTAACAAACTATGCCACTACAAGCAGCTTGCCCATCACACCGAGCCTCGGGACACTGGCCAATCGGCCCCTTGCGGCCACTGTGCGCTGTGCGGGCACCATGGTAACCACGAGCCCATGGTGCCCACAACTACCTTCCTGTGTACCCCCAAAGGCAGAATAATGTTGCGTCAGCGACTAACATGTCGCGACTATGGGATATATGTGGCCTCGTGCAAAACCTGCGGAGCCCAGTATGTTGGGCAGACGAAAAACAAGTTCTCCACTCGCTGGAATGCTCACAGGTCTACTTGGTACCACTTCGAGTGCTCGCTAGATAGCGATGCTACGGCGCTGGGTAACCACTACCTGAAGAAGCATAGCGAGACATTCCAGCAAAGACCCATATTGCCAAGTTGCTATGACGTGACGTTCGTGCAAAAACCACCTGCAGGGAGTTTGGATCTATATGAGGACTTATGGTTGCACAGAATACGGGCACAAATAAATGTGCAAACCATGGTAACACCATCATGCAAATAGTTTGTTTTGCTATTCCCCGCCCGTAGGACTATGTTTTTGTTTGCGCTTGTTTTCGCTGTAACGGGTTGATGACTTTTCCTGTGTTGTTAACCTGTTTTTATCGTCTTATCATTCACCGAGTCTTATCGGTCACACCTGTTCGCCCACAGGCCTACCTGTCTGCAGTTCGTGACGTCCATTCCCCTTCCACTTTTGTTCTGTTTTTACATTCAGTTGCTTCTGTATGTTTGTGTGCTCACTCGGTGTCAGCGCCAGTGGTTTTTTGAAAGCAAAGTAGTACAGACAGGTCTGACCACATGCAGTTAATTCATACTTTTATTATTTTTTAGTTAATGCTTGAAACCTGAATATTTTTATAGTTTTTATTAATTTTTATTTATTTTTAGCTTGCGTAACCTTTTTGCGTTAGATTCTTGACTTTTTTCTTTCTGTTTTTCCTTTTTGGCAGTTTTGGTAAATGGAGAAACTGATGATGCCGTTTTAGGCGAAATATATTTTTCTCTAAATAAATCGATCTGAGCTGTTTGAAGATCGCTGTGTTTGGATTTTAATACATTATTATTATTGATACGGTGTGCGATCGACAGCCTGCCAGGGGCCTTTGGTTTTTTTTTTTGGATCCAGATTTGATTTACTAATCACATTGGAAAGATACGGCCTGGATCACCATGGACCCGGCAATTGAAAACTACCAAAAAGATGTGTACATGGAAGCCAAGGTTAAGTTTTTAAGGCGAAGCTTGCGATGCCATCTGCTGCTTCCCTCTAACTACCGCAAAGGCATTGATTTGGACCTACTTTTGATCCAACAATCACGCAAGATTAACAAACAGTTATGTCTGCATAATAAACGGTGTAACAATCTACTTCACAATTGGTTGGCATTACCTGAAGCCTCTCGATGTTATCTACTTAAATACAAACGAATGGTTACGTCCAAATTCATTGAACGATACAATTGGCTTGCGGCAAAACAAGTAACGAGGTATAGCACCGCACCCAGAAGTACTTTGAAGCCTTCGACATCGAGGAACAGGAAAAGCAAAATGCGGTACAATTTGCGAACACAAAAACGTTTGGACGAACAACTTTTGGATCGAGCGGAACACATGATATTAAATAAATCAGACTACGTTCTCAATTCAGACGATAAAATTCTCTTAATGTATGGCCTGAATTTTGTGCCAACGCCGCAGTGGAATGAAACAACACAACATTCAGAATGGGTTAACGCCATTAGACATGTTCGCCGTGTAGAATGGCAGAGTCTCTATGGTGAAGAAGACGAGATCAAAGAGCCGATCCCTGAAAAGCTTAAAATACCGAAGCTTAACAGGCCTAACAAAAGTGAACTAAGCGCAGAAGTTCTAGCCTACACAGAAATGGTTTTTGCCAAAGTCAGGAATATGGAGACATCCGCCAGACGCCTATTCGTTAATCGGAATAATCTGACTTCAAATCTCAGAGAGAGTTTGCACAGATTAACGAAATTGACCAGGGAGAAACAAATAGTAATATGCAGGGCGGACAAGGATGGGAAAATCATCATTCTGAACTTACAAGACTACAACACCACAATGTTAAAACAATTCTCCGCGTATCACCAATTACCCTTGACGCGTTCCACAGTAGGTTCGGAGATGCAAAAGATTAAAGACACCTGTGATGATAAGCTCATTAAGCTGCACAAGTTTGGAGTCGTAAGCGATACCATCCTATATAACACGGCTGGCATCAAACTCCATGGCTGCACCTATCGACATATCTCTGGTCCTACAGCAAAATTCTTTGCGTGCAACGAACCCGGATATGCGTATCCGTTGTTCAAAACCCACAAGCTCGCACCTGAAGAGCTGCTGCATTGCAGTATTGGAGAGATGCCAGTGAGACTGGTGCAAGCATCTGGAAACACCACGACGTCCCGAACTACGATTTTCCTGGAAAGCATTTTGCAGCCGATCAGTGTACTCTACTGCAAGGCAAACGTAAATGAATATTGCCGGGACAGTAAAGATTATTTAGAAGAACTCCACAAGTGGAAAATGGAAAATGCGCAACACCTCTCCAAGAAAATGCGGCGCCAGGAACTATGCATTGTGGCAGGAGATGTAAAATCATTATATCCCAACCTTCCCAGATCCATCATACGCCAGGCTTTGAAGGCGGCTTTGAATGGTCACTCAACATTCACCGCGCAGGCAAGAAACACCATCATCGAATTGACAATGTTTTGCATTGACAACGCCATATTGAGGAATGCAGATTCTTTTTATTGCCAAAAAGAAGGCATTGTCACAGGTGACAATAACTCAGTATCGGTGGCTAACATTGCTGTTCACTTCATTGTTTGCAAAGCTGCCACAGCAATAAACAAGGCGTACATATTTAAGAGGTTCATTGATGACATTATATGGGTGTCGCTTGGGGTTAAAACAACCAATGTCATACAACAGAAGTTGGTGGAATGCTTTCGTAACGCAGGCTTGGAACTAACTTTCCGCCAAGCCACAACGGCAAAGCCATGCACTGGAGTTGAATTTCTTGATGTGTGCCACATTATCGACCCCATGTCACTGGCGGGCTTCAAAACCACCAATCACACTAAGCCCACAGCACTTGACCGTTGTTTTCTTAATGGGCGTTCCCACCACCCAATCCATGTGTTTAAATCAATTGTGTTTTCCGAAGCCATACGGATGCGGCGCTTAAACGAGAATGAAAGCGACTACAAAAAGGCCCTATTGTGGCTCAAAGATAAAGCTGTGAAATCCAATTTCCCGGTGAGGATGACATGCGATGTGTTAGCAACAGCCAGCGCTTGGAAGTCTAGATTCTTCCACAACAAGTCGGTAGACTCGCTTCCAAGCCTGCACAAACTTATCTGGGCAACAGCATTCCCTCATATACTGCGTCTTTCGCCCAAGGAATTGAGCCTCCAGGCAAATGCTTCCATCGTTTATCGGAGAGGACCAACGATGTTTAACAAACTATGCCACTACAAGCAGCTTGCCCATCACACCGAGCCTCGGGACACTGGCCAATCGGCCCCTTGCGGCCACTGTGCGCTGTGCGGGCACCATGGTAACCACGAGCCCATGGTGCCCACAACTACCTTCCTGTGTACCCCCAAAGGCAGAATAATGTTGCGTCAGCGACTAACATGTCGCGACTATGGGATATATGTGGCCTCGTGCAAAACCTGCGGAGCCCAGTATGTTGGGCAGACGAAAAACAAGTTCTCCACTCGCTGGAATGCTCACAGGTCTACTTGGTACCACTTCGAGTGCTCGCTAGATAGCGATGCTACGGCGCTGGGTAACCACTACCTGAAGAAGCATAGCGAGACATTCCAGCAAAGACCCATATTGCCAAGTTGCTATGACGTGACGTTCGTGCAAAAACCACCTGCAGGGAGTTTGGATCTATATGAGGACTTATGGTTGCACAGAATACGGGCACAAATAAATGTGCAAACCATGGTAACACCATCATGCAAATAGTTTGTTTTGCTATTCCCCGCCCGTAGGACTATGTTTTTGTTTGCGCTTGTTTTCGCTGTAACGGGTTGATGACTTTTCCTGTGTTGTTAACCTGTTTTTATCGTCTTATCATTCACCGAGTCTTATCGGTCACACCTGTTCGCCCACAGGCCTACCTGTCTGCAGTTCGTGACGTCCATTCCCCTTCCACTTTTGTTCTGTTTTTACATTCAGTTGCTTCTGTATGTTTGTGTGCTCACTCGGTGTCAGCGCCAGTGGTTTTTTGAAAGCAAAGTAGTACAGACAGGTCTGACCACATGCAGTTAATTCATACTTTTATTATTTTTTAGTTAATGCTTGAAACCTGAATATTTTTATAGTTTTTATTAATTTTTATTTATTTTTAGCTTGCGTAACCTTTTTGCGTTAGATTCTTGACTTTTTTCTTTCTGTTTTTCCTTTTTGGCAGTTTTGGTAAATGGAGAAACTGATGATGCCGTTTTAGGCGAAATATATTTTTCTCTAAATAAATCGATCTGAGCTGTTTGAAGATCGCTGTGTTTGGATTTTAATACATTATTATACACAAAGTATGCTTTGAATTACGCATAAAGATCGTCAAAACAGACTAACAAACGTCTACGGCCATACCAGGTTGAAAGCACCCGATCTCGTTCGATCTCGGCAGTTAAGCAACCTCGGGCTTGCTTAGTACTTGGATGGGTGACCGCCTAGGAATACCAAGTGTTGTAGTCATTTTTTTATTTACACGAAGTATGCTTTGAATTGCGCATAAAGATCGTCAAAACAGACTTACTAACGTCTACGGCCGTACCACGTTGGAAGCACCCGATCTCGTTCGATCTCGGCAGTTAAGCAACCTCGTGCTTGGTTAGTACTTGGATGGGTGATTGCCTAGGAATACCAAGTGTTGTAGTCATTTTGCTATTTGCACAAAGTATGCTTTGAATTGCCCATAAATGTCGTCAAAACAGACTAACAAACGTCTACGGCCATACCAGGTTGAAAGCACCCGATCTCGTTCGATCTCGGCAGTTAAGCAACCTCGGGCTTGGTTAGTACTTGGATGGGTGACCGCCTAGGAATACCAAGTGTTGTAGTCATTTTGCTATTTGCACAAAGTATGCTTTGAATTGCTCATAAATGTCGTCAAAACAGACTAACAAACGTCTACGGCCATACCAGGTTGAAAGCACCCGATCTCGTTCGATCTCGGCAGTTAAGCAACCTCGGGCTTGGTTAGTACTTGGATGGGTGACCGCCTAGGAATACCAAGTGTTGTAGTCATTTTACTATTTGCACAAAGTATGCTTTGAATTGCCCATGAATGTCGTCAAAACAGACTAACAAACGTCTACGGCCATACCAGGTTGAAAGCACCCGATCTCGTTCGATCTCGGAAGTTAAGCAACCTCGGGCTTGGTTAGTACTTGGATGGGTGACCGCCTAGGAATACCAAGTGTTGTAGTCATTTTTCTGTTTACCCAAAGTTATGCTTTGAATTGCGCATAAATGTCGTCAAAACAGTCTAACAAACGTCTACGGCCATACCAGGTTGAAAGCACCCGATCTCGTTTGATCTCGGCAGTTAAGCAAACTCGGGCTTGGTTAGTACTTGGATGGGTGTCCTCTTAGGTTACCAAGTGTTGTAGTCATTTTTCTATTTACCCAAAGTATGCTTTGAATTGCCCATATATGTCGTCAAAACTGACTAACAAACGTCTACGGCCATACCAGGTTGAAAGCACCCGATCTCGTTCGATATCGGCAGTTAAGCAACCTCTGGCTTGGTTAGTACTTGGATGGGTGACCGCCTAGGAATACCAAGTGTTGTAGACAATTTTCTATTTACACAAAGTATGCTTTGAATTGCGCATAAAGATCGTCATAACAGACTAACAATCGTCTACGGCCATACCAGGTTGAAAGCACCCGATCTCGTTCGATCTCGGATGTTTAGCAACCTCGGGCTTGGTTAGTACTTGGATGGGTGACCTCCTAGGAATACCAAGTGTTGTAGTCATTTTTCTGTTTACCCAAAGTATGCTTTGAATTGCGCATAAATGTCGTCAAAACAGACTAACAAACGTCTAAGGCCATACCAGGTTGAAAGCACCCGATCTCGTTCGATCTCGGCAGTTAAGCAACCTCGGGCTTGGTTAGTACTTGGATGGGTGACCGCCTAGGAATACCAAGTGTTGTAGTCATTTTGCTATTTGCACAAAGTATGCTTTGAATTGCTCATAAATGTCGTCAAAACAGACTAACAAACGTCTACGGCCATACCAGGTTGAAAGCACCCGATCTCGTTCGATCTCGGCAGTTAAGCAACCTCGGGCTTGGTTAGTACTTGGATGGGTGACCGCCTAGGAATACCAAGTGTTGTAGTCATTTTGCTATTTGCACAAAGTATGCTTTGAATTGCTCATAAATGTCGTAAAAACAGACTAACAAACGTCTACGGCCATACCAGGTTGAAAGCACCCTATCTCGTTCGATCTCGGCAGTTAAGCAACCTCGGGTTTGGTTAGTGCTTGGATGGGTGACCGCCTAGGAATACCAAGTGTTGTAGTCATTTTACTATTTGCACAAAGTATGCTTTGAATTGCCCATAAATGTCGTCAAAACAGACTAACAAACGTCTACGGCCATACCAGGTTGAAAGCACCCGATCTCGTTCGATCTCGGCAGTTAAGCAACCTCGGGCTTGGTTAGTACTTGGATGGGTGACCGCCTAGGAATACCAAGTGTTGTAGTCATTATTTTCTATTTGCACAAAGTATGCTTTGAATTGCTCATAAATGTCGTCAAAACAGACTAACAAACATCTACGGCCATACCAGGTTGAAAGCACCCGATCTCGTTCGATCTCGGCAGTTAAGCAACCTCGGGCTTGGTTAGTACTTGGATGGGTGACCGCCTAGGAATACCAAGTGTTGTAGTCATTTTACTATTTGCACAAAGTATGCTTTGAATTTCACATAAATGTCGTCAAAACAGACTAACAAACGTCTACGGTCATACCAGGTTGAAAGCACCCGATCTCGTTCGATCTCGGCAGTTAAGCAACCTCGGGCTTGGTTAGTACTTGGATGGGTGACCGCCTAGGAATACCAAGTGTTGTAGTCATTTTGCTATTTGCACAAAGTATGCTTTGAATTGCTCATAAATATCGTCAAAACAGACTAACAAACGTCTACGGCCATACCAGGTTGAAAGCACCCGATCTCGTTCGATCTCGGCAGTTAAGCAACCTCGGGCTTGGTTAGTACTTGGATGGGTGACCGCCTAGGAATACCAAGTGTTGTAGTCATTTTTCTATTTATACAAAGTATGCTTTGAATTGCGCATGAAGATCGTCATAACCGACTAACAAACGTCTACGGCCATACCAGGTTGAAAGCACCCGATCTCGTTCGATCTCGGAAGTTAAGCAACCTCGGGCTTGGTTAGTACTTGGATGGGTGACCGCCTAGGAATACCAAGTGTTGTAGTCATTTTTCTGTTTACCCAAAGTTATGCTTTGAATTGCGCATGAATGTCGTCAAAACAGTCTAACAAACGTCTACGGCCATACCAGGTTGAAAGCACCCGATCTCGTTCGATCTCGGCAGTTAAGCAAACTCGGGCTTGGTTAGTACTTAGATGGGTGTCCTCTTAGGTTACCAAGTGTTGTGGTCATTTTTCTATTTACCCAAAGTATGCTTTGAATTGCCCATAAATGTCGTCAAAACAGACTAACAAACGTCTACGGCCATACCAGGTTGAAAGCACCCGATCTCGTTCGATATCGGCAGTTAAGCAACCTCGGGCTTGGTTAGTACTTGGATGGGTGACCGCCTAGGAATACCAAGTGTTGTAGACAATTTTCTATTTACACAAAGTATGCTTTGAATTGCGCATAAAGATCGTCATAACAGACTAACAATCGTCTACGGCCATACCAGGTTGAAAGCACCCGATCTCGTTCGATCTCGGATGTTTAGCAACCTCGGGCTTGGTTAGTACTTGGATGGGTGACATCCTAGGAATACCAAGTGTTGTAGTCATTTTTCTATTTACACAAAGTATGCTTTGAATTGCGCATAAATGTCGTCAAAACAGACTAACAAACGTCTACGGCCATACCAGGTTGAAAGCACCCGATCTCGTTCGATCTCGGCAGTTAAGCAACCTCGGGCTTGGTTAGTACTTGGATGGGTGACCGCCTAGGAATACCAAGTGTTGTAGTCATTTTGCTATTTGCACAAAGTATGCTTTGAATTGCTCATAAATGTCGTCAAAACAGACTAACAAACGTCTACGGCCATACCAGGTTGAAAGCACCCGATCTCGTTCGATCTCGGCAGTTAAGCAACCTCGGGATTGGTTAGTACTTGGATGGGTGACCGCCTAGGAATACCAAGTGTTGTAGTCATTTTACTATTTGCACAAAGTATGCTTTGAATTGCCCATAAATGTCGTCAAAACAGACTAACAAACGTCTACGGCCATACCAGGTTGAAAGCACCCGATCTCGTTCGATCTCGGCAGTTAAGCAACCTCGGGCTTGGTTAGTACTTGGATGGGTGACCGCCTAGGAATACCAAGTGTTGTAGTCATTTTTCTGTTTACCCAAAGTATGCTTTGAATTGCGCATAAAGATCGTCATAACAGACTAACAAACGTCTACGGCCATACCAGGTTGAAAGCACCCGATCTCGTTCGAACTCGGCAGTTAAGCAACCTCGGGCTTGGTTAGTATTTGGTTGGGTGATCGCCTAGGAATACCAGGTGTTGTAGTCATTTTTCTATTTAAACAAAGTATGCATTGATTTGCCCATAAAGATCCTCATAACAGACTAACAAACGTCTGAGGCCATACCAGGTTGAAAGCACCGATCTCGTTCGATCTCGGCAGTTAAGCAACCTCGGGCTTGGTTAGTATTTGGTTGGGTGATCGCCTAGGAATACCAGGTGTTGTAGTCATTTTTCTATTTGCACAAAGTATGCAATGAATTGCGCATATAGATCGTCATAACAGACTGACAAACGTCTACGGCCACACCAGGTTGAAAGCACCCGATCTCGGCAGTTAAGCAACCTCGGGCTTGGTTAGTACTTGGATGGGTGACCGCCTAGGAATACCAAATGTTGTAGTCATTTTTCTATTTATACAAAGTATGCTTTGAATTGCGCATAAAGATCGTCACAACAGACTAAGAAACGTCCACGGCCATACCAGGTTGAAAGCACCCGATCTCGTTCGATCTCGGCAGTCAAGCAACCTCGGGCTTGGATAGTGCTTGGATGGGTGACCGCCTAGGAATACCAAGTGTTGTAGTCATTTTTCTATTTGCACAAAGTATGCTTTGATTGCCTGCAAATGTCGTCTAAACAGACTAACAAACGTCTACGGCCATACCAGGTTGAAAGCACCCGATCTCGTTCGATTTCGGCAGTTAAACAACCTCAGGCTTGGATGGATGACCGCCTAGGAATACCAGGTGTTGTAGTCATTTTTCTATTTACACAAAGTATGCTTTGAATTACGCATAAAGATCGTCAAAACAGACTAACAATCGTCTACGGCCATACCAGGTTGAAAGCACCCGATCTCGTTCGATCTCGGCAGTTAAGCAACCTCGGGCTTGCTTAGTACTTGGATGGGTGACCGCCTAGGAATACCAAGTGTTGTAGTCATTTTTCTTTTTACACAAAGTATGCTTTGAATTGCGCATAAAGATCGTCAAAACAGACTTACAAACGTCTACGGCCGTACCACGTTGGAAGCACCCGATCTCGTTCGATCTCGGCAGTTAAGCAACCTCGGGCTTGGTTAGTACTTGGATGGGTGATTGCCTAGGAATACCAAGTGTTGTAGTCATTTTACTGTTTGCACAAAGTATGCTTTGAGTTGCCTGTAAATGTCGTCTAAACAGACTAACAAACGTCTACGGCCATACCAGGTTGAAAGCACCCGATCTCGTTCGATTTCGGCAGTTAAACAACATCAGGCTTGGATGGGTGACCGCCTAGGAATACCAAGTGTTGTAGTCATTTTACTATTTGCACAAAGTATGCTTTGAATTGCCCATAAATGTCGTCAAAACAGACTAACAAACGTCTACGGCCATATCAGGTTGAAAGCACCCGATCTCGTTCGATCTCGGCAGTTAAGCAACCTCGGGCTTGGTTAGCACTTGGATGGATGACCGCCTAGGAATACCAAGTGTTGTAGTCATTTTTCTATTTAAACAAAGTATGCATTGAATTGCGCATAAAGATCGTCATAACAGACTAAAAAACGTCTAAGGCCATACCAGGTTGAAAGCACCGTTCTCGTTCGAACTCGGCAGTTAAGCAACCTCGGGCTTGGTTAGTATTTGTTTGGGTGATCGCCAAGGAATACCAGGTGTTGTAGTCATTTTTCTATTTACACAAAGTATGCTTTGAATTACGCATAAAGATCGTCAAAACAGACTAACAAACGTCTACGGCCATACCAGGTTGAAAGCACCCGATCTCGTTCGATCTCGGCAGTTAAGCAACCTCGGGCTTGCTTAGTACTTGGATGGGTGACCGCCTAGGAATACCAAGTGTTGTAGTCATTTTTTTATTTACACAAAGTATGCTTTGAATTGCGCATAAAGATCGTCAAAACAGACTTACAAACGTCTACGGCCGTACCAAGTTGGAAGCACCCGATCTCGTTCGATCTCGGCAGTTAAGCAACCTCGGGCTTGGTTAGTACTTGGATGGGTGATTGCCTAGGAATACCAAGTGTTGTAGTCATTTTTCTATTTGCACAAAGTATGCTTTGAATTGCTCATAAATGTCGTCAAAACAGACTAACAAACGTCTACGGCCATTCCAGTTTGAAAGCACCCGATCTCGTTCGATCTCGGCAGTTAAGCAACCTCAGGCTTGGATGGGTGACCGCCTAGGAATACCAAGTGTTGTAGTCATTTTACTGTTTGCACAAAGTATGCATTGAATTGCGAATATAGATCGTCATAACAGACTAACAAACGTCTAAGGCTATACCAGGTTAAAAGCACCGATTTCGTTCGATCTCGGCAGTTAAACAACCTCGGGCTTGGTTAGTATTTGGTTGGGTGATTGCCTAGGAATACCAAGTGTTGTAGTCATTTTACTGTTTGCACAAAGTATGCTTTGAATTGCCTGTAAATGTCGTCAAAACAGACTAACAAACGTCTACGGCCATACCAGGTTGAAAGCACCCGATCTCGTTCGATTTCGGCAGTTAAACAACCTCAGGCTTGGATGGGTGACCGCCTAGGAATACCAAGTGTTGTAGTCATTTTACTGTTTGCACAAAGTATGCTTTGAGTTGCCTGTAAATGTCGTCTAAACAGACTAACAAACGTCTACGGCCATACCAGGTTGAAAGCACCCGATCTCGTTCGATTTCGGCAGTTAAACAACCTCAGGCTTGGATGGGTGACCGCCTAGGAATACCAAGTGTTGTAGTCATTTTACTATTTGCACAAAGTATGCTTTGAATTGCCCATAAATGTCGTCAAAACAGACTAACAAACGTCTACGGCCATATCAGGTTGAAAGCACCCGATCTCGTTCGATCTCGGCAGTTAAGCAACCTCGGGCTTGGTTAGTACTTGGATGGATGACCGCCTAGGAATACCAAGTGTTGTAGTCATTTTTCTATTTAAACAAAGTATGCATTGAATTGCGCATAAAGATCGTCATAACAGACTAAAAAACGTCTAAGGCCATACCAGGTTGAAAGCACCGTTCTCGTTCGAACTCGGCAGTTAAGCAACCTCGGGCTTGGTTAGTATTTGTTTGGGTGATCGCCAAGGAATACCAGGTGTTGTAGTCATTTTTCTATTTACACAAAGTATGCTTTGAATTACGCATAAAGATCGTCAAAACAGACTAACAAACGTCTACGGCCATACCAGGTTGAAAGCACCCGATCTCGTTCGATCTCGGCAGTTAAGCAACCTCGGGCTTGCTTAGTACTTGGATGGGTGACCGCCTAGGAATACCAAGTGTTGTAGTCATTTTTTTATTTACACAAAGTATGCTTTGAATTGCGCATAAAGATCGTCAAAACAGACTTACTAACGTCTACGGCCGTACCACGTTGGAAGCACCCGATCTCGTTCGATCTCGGCAGTTAAGCAACCTCGTGCTTGGTTAGTACTTGGATGGGTGATTGCCTAGGAATACCAAGTGTTGTAGTCATTTTTCTATTTGCACAAAGTATGCTTTGAATTGCTCATAAATGTCGTCAAAACAGACTAACAAACGTCTACGGCCATTCCAGTTTGAAAGCACCCGATCTCGTTCGATCTCGGCAGTTAAGCAACCTCAGGCTTGGATGGGTGACCGCCTAGGAATACCAAGTGTTGTAGTCATTTTACTGTTTGCACAAAGTATGCATTGAATTGCGAATATAGATCGTCATAACAGACTAACAAACGTCTAAGGCTATACCAGGTTAAAAGCACCAATTTCGTTCGATCTCGGCAGTTAAACAACCTCGGGCTTGGTTAGTATTTGGTTGGGTGATTGCCTAGGAATACCAAGTGTTGTAGTCATTTTACTGTTTGCACAAAGTATGCTTTGAATTGCCTGTAAATGTCGTCAAAACAGACTAACAAACGTCTACGGCCATACCAGGTTGAAAGCACCCGATCTCCTTCGATCTCGGCAGTTAAGCAACCTTGGGCTTGGTTAGTATTTGTTTGGGTGATCGCCAAGGAATACCAGGTGTTGTAGTCATTTTTCTATTTACACAAAGTATGCTTTGAATTACGCATAAAGATCGTCAAAACAGACTAACAAACGTCTACGGCCATACCAGGTTGAAAGCACCCGATCTCGTTCGATCTCGGCAGTTAAGCAACCTCGGGCTTGCTTAGTACTTGGATGGGTGACCGCCTAGGAATACCAAGTGTTGTAGTCATTTTTCTATTTACACAAAGTATGCTTTGAATTGCGCATAAAGATCGTCAAAACAGACTTACAAACGTCTACGGCCGTACCACGTTGGAAGCACCCGATCTCGTTCGATCTCGGCAGTTAAGCAACCTCGGGCTTGGTTAGTACTTGGATGGGTGATTGCCTAGGAATACCAAGTGTTGTAGTCATTTTTCTATTTGCACAAAGTATGCTTTGAATTGCTCATAAATGTCGTCAAAACAGACTAACAAACGTCTACGGCCATTCCAGTTTGAAAGCACCCGATCTCGTTCGATCTCGGCAGTTAAGCAACCTCAGGCTTGGATGGGTGACCGCCTAGGAATACCAAGTGTTGTAGTCATTTTACTGTTTGCACAAAGTATGCTTTGAATTGCCTGTAAATGTCGTCAAAACAGACTAACAAACGTCTACGGCCATACCAGGTTGAAAGCACCCGATCTCCTTCGATCTCGGCAGTTAAGCAACCTTGGGCTTGGTTAGTAATTGGATGAGTGACCTCCTAGGAATACCAAGTGTTGTAGTCATTTTTCTATTTAAACAAAGTATGCATTGAATTGCGAATAAAGATCGTCATAACAGACTAACAAACGTCTAAGGCTATACCAGGTTAAAAGCACCGATCTCGTTCGATCTCGGCAGTTAAGCAACCTCAGGCTTGGATGGGTTACCGCCTAGGAATACCAAGTGTTGTAGTCATTTTACTGTTTGCACAAAGTATGCATTGAATTGCGCATAAAGATCGTCATAACAGACTAACAAACGTCTAAGTCTATACCAGGTTAAAAGCACCGATCTCGTTCGATCTCGGCAGTTAAACAACATCGGGCTTGGTTAGTATTTGGTTGGGTGATTGCCTAGGAATACCAAGTGTTGTAGTCATTTTACTGTTTGCACAAAGTAAGCTTTGAATTGCCTGTAAATGTCGTCAAAACAGACTAACAAACGTCTACGGCCATACCAGGTTGAAAGCACCCGATCTCGTTCGATCTCGGCAGTTAAGCAACCTCGGGCTTGCTTAGTACTTGGATGGGTGACCGCCTAGGAATACCAAGTGTTGTAGTCATTTTTCTATTTACACAAAGTATGCTTTGAATTGCGCATAAAGATCGTCAAAACAGACTTACAAACGTCTACGGCCGTACCACGTTGGAAGCACCCGATCTCGTTCGATCTCGGCAGTTAAGCAACCTCGGGCTTGGTTAGTACTTGGATGGGTGATTGCCTAGGAATACCAAGTGTTGTAGTCATTTTTCTATTTGCACAAAGTATGCTTTGAATTGCTCATAAATGTCGTCAAAACAGACTAACAAACGTCTACGGCCATTCCAGTTTGAAAGCACCCGATCTCGTTCGATCTCGGCAGTTAAGCAACCTCAGGCTTGGATGGGTGACCGCCTAGGAATACCACGTGTTGTAGTCATTTTACTGTTTGCACAAAGTATGCTTTGAATTGCCTGTAAATGTCGTCAAAACAGACTAACAAACGTCTACGGCCATACCAGGTTGAAAGCACCCGATCTCGTTCGATTTCGGCAGTTAAACAACCTCAGGCTTGGATGGGTGACCGCCTAGGAATACCAAGTGTTGTAGTCATTTTACTGTTTGCACAAAGTATGCTTTGAGTTGCCTGTAAATGTCGTCTAAACAGACTAACAAACGTCTACGGCCATACCAGGTTGAAAGCACCCGATCTCGTTCGATTTCGGCAGTTAAACAACACCAGGCTTGGATGGGTGACCGCCTAGGAATACCAAGTGTTGTAGTCATTTTACTATTTGCACAAAGTATGCTTTGAATTGCCCATAAATGTCGTCAAAACAGACTAACAAACGTCTACGGCCATATCAGGTTGAAAGCACCCGATCTCGTTCGATCTCGGCAGTTAAGCAACCTCGGGCTTGGTTAGTACTTGGATGGATGACCGCCTAGGAATACCAAGTGTTGTAGTCATTTTTCTATTTAAACAAAGTATGCATTGAATTGCGCATAAAGATCGTCATAACAGACTAAAAAACGTCTAAGGCCATACCAGGTTGAAAGCACCGTTCTCGTTCGAACTCGGCAGTTAAGCAACCTCGGGCTTGGTTAGTATTTGTTTGGGTGATCGCCAAGGAATACCAGGTGTTGTAGTCATTTTTCTATTTACACAAAGTATGCTTTGAATTACGCATAAAGATCGTCAAAACAGACTAACAAACGTCTACGGCCATACCAGGTTGAAAGCACCCGATCTCGTTCGATCTCGGCAGTTAAGCAACCTCGGGCTTGCTTAGTACTTGGATGGGTGACCGCCTAGGAATACCAAGTGTTGTAGTCATTTTTTTATTTACACAAAGTATGCTTTGAATTGCGCATAAAGATCGTCAAAACAGACTTACTAACGTCTACGGCCGTACCACGTTGGAAGCACCCGATCTCGTTCGATCTCGGCAGTTAAGCAACCTCGTGCTTGGTTAGTACTTGGATGGGTGATTGCCTAGGAATACCAAGTGTTGTAGTCATTTTTCTATTTGCACAAAGTATGCTTTGAATTGCTCATAAATGTCGTCAAAACAGACTAACAAACGTCTACGGCCATTCCAGTTTGAAAGCACCCGATCTCGTTCGATCTCGGCAGTTAAGCAACCTCAGGCTTGGATGGGTGACCGCCTAGGAATACCAAGTGTTGTAGTCATTTTACTGTTTGCACAAAGTATGCATTGAATTGCGAATATAGATCGTCATAACAGACTAACAAACGTCTAAGGCTATACCAGGTTAAAAGCACCGATTTCGTTCGATCTCGGCAGTTAAACAACCTCGGGCTTGGTTAGTATTTGGTTGGGTGATTGCCTAGGAATACCAAGTGTTGTAGTCATTTTACTGTTTGCACAAAGTATGCTTTGAATTGCCTGTAAATGTCGTCAAAACAGACTAACAAACGTCTACGGCCATACCAGGTTGAAAGCACCCGATCTCCTTCGATCTCGGCAGTTAAGCAACCTTGGGCTTGGTTAGTATTTGTTTGGGTGATCGCCAAGGAATACCAGGTGTTGTAGTCATTTTTCTATTTACACAAAGTATGCTTTGAATTACGCATAAAGATCGTCAAAACAGACTAACAAACGTCTACGGCCATACCAGGTTGAAAGCACCCGATCTCGTTCGATCTCGGCAGTTAAGCAACCTCGGGCTTGCTTAGTACTTGGATGGGTGACCGCCTAGGAATACCAAGTGTTGTAGTCATTTTTCTATTTACACAAAGTATGCTTTGAATTGCGCATAAAGATCGTCAAAACAGACTTACAAACGTCTACGGCCGTACCACGTTGGAAGCACCCGATCTCGTTCGATCTCGGCAGTTAAGCAACCTCGGGCTTGGTTAGTACTTGGATGGGTGATTGCCTAGGAATACCAAGTGTTGTAGTCATTTTTCTATTTGCACAAAGTATGCTTTGAATTGCTCATAAATGTCGTCAAAACAGACTAACAAACGTCTACGGCCATTCCAGTTTGAAAGCACCCGATCTCGTTCGATCTCGGCAGTTAAGCAACCTCAGGCTTGGATGGGTGACCGCCTAGGAATACCAAGTGTTGTAGTCATTTTACTGTTTGCACAAAGTATGCTTTGAATTGCCTGTAAATGTCGTCAAAACAGACTAACAAACGTCTACGGCCATACCAGGTTGAAAGCACCCGATCTCCTTCGATCTCGGCAGTTAAGCAACCTTGGGCTTGGTTAGTAATTGGATGAGTGACCTCCTAGGAATACCAAGTGTTGTAGTCATTTTTCTATTTAAACAAAGTATGCATTGAATTGCGAATAAAGATCGTCATAACAGACTAACAAACGTCTAAGGCTATACCAGGTTAAAAGCACCGATCTCGTTCGATCTCGGCAGTTAAGCAACCTCAGGCTTGGATGGGTTACCGCCTAGGAATACCAAGTGTTGTAGTCATTTTACTGTTTGCACAAAGTATGCATTGAATTGCGCATAAAGATCGTCATAACAGACTAACAAACGTCTAAGTCTATACCAGGTTAAAAGCACCGATCTCGTTCGATCTCGGCAGTTAAACAACATCGGGCTTGGTTAATATTTGGTTGGGTGATTGCCTAGGAATACCAAGTGTTGTAGTCATTTTACTGTTTGCACAAAGTAAGCTTTGAATTGCCTGTAAATGTCGTCAAAACAGACTAACAAACGTCTACGGCCATACCAGGTTGAAAGCACCCGATCTCGTTCGATCTCGGCAGTTAAGCAACCTCGGGCTTGCTTAGTACTTGGATGGGTGACCGCCTAGGAATACCAAGTGTTGTAGTCATTTTTCTATTTACACAAAGTATGCTTTGAATTGCGCATAAAGATCGTCAAAACAGACTTACAAACGTCTACGGCCGTACCACGTTGGAAGCACCCGATCTCGTTCGATCTCGGCAGTTAAGCAACCTCGGGCTTGGTTAGTACTTGGATGGGTGATTGCCTAGGAATACCAAGTGTTGTAGTCATTTTTCTATTTGCACAAAGTATGCTTTGAATTGCTCATAAATGTCGTCAAAACAGACTAACAAACGTCTACGGCCATTCCAGTTTGAAAGCACCCGATCTCGTTCGATCTCGGCAGTTAAGCAACCTCAGGCTTGGATGGGTGACCGCCTAGGAATACCACGTGTTGTAGTCATTTTACTGTTTGCACAAAGTATGCTTTGAATTGCCTGTAAATGTCGTCAAAACAGACTAACAAACGTCTACGGCCATACCAGGTTGAAAGCACCCGATCTCGTTCGATTTCGGCAGTTAAACAACCTCAGGCTTGGATGGGTGACCGCCTAGGAATACCAAGTGTTGTAGTCATTTTACTGTTTGCACAAAGTATGCTTTGAGTTGCCTGTAAATGTCGTCTAAACAGACTAACAAACGTCTACGGCCATACCAGGTTGAAAGCACCCGATCTCGTTCGATTTCGGCAGTTAAACAACCCCAGGCTTGGATGGGTGACCGCCTAGGAATACCAAGTGTTGTAGTCATTTTACGATTTGCACAAAGTATGCTTTGAATTGCCCATAAATGTCGTCAAAACAGACTAACAAACGTCTACGGCCATATCAGGTTGAAAGCACCCGATCTCGTTCGATCTCGGCAGTTAAGCAACCTCGGGCTTGGTTAGTACTTGGATGGATGACCGCCTAGGAATACCAAGTGTTGTAGTCATTTTTCTATTTAAACAAAGTATGCATTGAATTGCGCATAAAGATCGTCATAACAGACTAAAAAACGTCTAAGGCCATACCAGGTTGAAAGCACCGTTCTCGTTCGAACTCGGCAGTTAAGCAACCTCGGGCTTGGTTAGTATTTGTTTGGGTGATCGCCAAGGAATACCAGGTGTTGTAGTCATTTTTCTATTTACACAAAGTATGCTTTGAATTACGCATAAAGATCGTCAAAACAGACTAACAAACGTCTACGGCCATACCAGGTTGAAAGCACCCGATCTCGTTCGATCTCGGCAGTTAAGCAACCTCGGGCTTGCTTAGTACTTGGATGGGTGACCGCCTAGGAATACCAAGTGTTGTAGTCATTTTTTTATTTACACAAAGTATGCTTTGAATTGCGCATAAAGATCGTCAAAACAGACTTACTAACGTCTACGGCCGTACCACGTTGGAAGCACCCGATCTCGTTCGATCTCGGCAGTTAAGCAACCTCGTGCTTGGTTAGTACTTGGATGGGTGATTGCCTAGGAATACCAAGTGTTGTAGTCATTTTTCTATTTGCACAAAGTATGCTTTGAATTGCTCATAAATGTCGTCAAAACAGACTAACAAACGTCTACGGCCATTCCAGTTTGAAAGCACCCGATCTCGTTCGATCTCGGCAGTTAAGCAACCTCAGGCTTGGATGGGTGACCGCCTAGGAATACCAAGTGTTGTAGTCATTTTACTGTTTGCACAAAGTATGCATTGAATTGCGAATATAGATCGTCATAACAGACTAACAAACGTCTAAGGCTATACCAGGTTAAAAGCACCGATTTCGTTCGATCTCGGCAGTTAAACAACCTCGGGCTTGGTTAGTATTTGGTTGGGTGATTGCCTAGGAATACCAAGTGTTGTAGTCATTTTACTGTTTGCACAAAGTATGCTTTGAATTGCCTGTAAATGTCGTCAAAACAGACTAACAAACGTCTACGGCCATACCAGGTTGAAAGCACCCGATCTCCTTCGATCTCGGCAGTTAAGCAACCTTGGGCTTGGTTAGTATTTGTTTGGGTGATCGCCAAGGAATACCAGGTGTTGTAGTCATTTTTCTATTTACACAAAGTATGCTTTGAATTACGCATAAAGATCGTCAAAACAGACTAACAAACGTCTACGGCCATACCAGGTTGAAAGCACCCGATCTCGTTCGATCTCGGCAGTTAAGCAACCTCGGGCTTGCTTAGTACTTGGATGGGTGACCGCCTAGGAATACCAAGTGTTGTAGTCATTTTTCTATTTACACAAAGTATGCTTTGAATTGCGCATAAAGATCGTCAAAACAGACTTACAAACGTCTACGGCCGTACCACGTTGGAAGCACCCGATCTCGTTCGATCTCGGCAGTTAAGCAACCTCGGGCTTGGTTAGTACTTGGATGGGTGATTGCCTAGGAATACCAAGTGTTGTAGTCATTTTTCTATTTGCACAAAGTATGCTTTGAATTGCTCATAAATGTCGTCAAAACAGACTAACAAACGTCTACGGCCATTCCAGTTTGAAAGCACCCGATCTCGTTCGATCTCGGCAGTTAAGCAACCTCAGGCTTGGATGGGTGACCGCCTAGGAATACCAAGTGTTGTAGTCATTTTACTGTTTGCACAAAGTATGCTTTGAATTGCCTGTAAATGTCGTCAAAACAGACTAACAAACGTCTACGGCCATACCAGGTTGAAAGCACCCGATCTCCTTCGATCTCGGCAGTTAAGCAACCTTGGGCTTGGTTAGTAATTGGATGAGTGACCTCCTAGGAATACCAAGTGTTGTAGTCATTTTTCTATTTAAACAAAGTATGCATTGAATTGCGAATAAAGATCGTCATAACAGACTAACAAACGTCTAAGGCTATACCAGGTTAAAAGCACCGATCTCGTTCGATCTCGGCAGTTAAGCAACCTCAGGCTTGGATGGGTTACCGCCTAGGAATACCAAGTGTTGTAGTCATTTTACTGTTTGCACAAAGTATGCATTGAATTGCGCATAAAGATCGTCATAACAGACTAACAAACGTCTAAGTCTATACCAGGTTATAAGCACCGATCTCGTTCGATCTCGGCAGTTAAACAACATCGGGCTTGGTTAGTATTTGGTTGGGTGATTGCCTAGGAATACCAAGTGTTGTAGTCATTTTACTGTTTGCACAAAGTAAGCTTTGAATTGCCTGTAAATGTCGTCAAAACAGACTAACAAACGTCTACGGCCATACCAGGTTGAAAGCACCCGATCTCGTTCGATCTCGGCAGTTAAGCAACCTCGGGCTTGCTTAGTACTTGGATGGGTGACCGCCTAGGAATACCAAGTGTTGTAGTCATTTTTCTATTTACACAAAGTATGCTTTGAATTGCGCATAAAGATCGTCAAAACAGACTTACAAACGTCTACGGCCGTACCACGTTGGAAGCACCCGATCTCGTTCGATCTCGGCAGTTAAGCAACCTCGGGCTTGGTTAGTACTTGGATGGGTGATTGCCTAGGAACACCAAGTGTTGTAGTCATTTTTCTATTTGCACAAAGTATGCTTTGAATTGCTCATAAATGTCGTCAAAACAGACTAACAAACGTCTACGGCCATTCCAGTTTGAAAGCACCCGATCTCGTTCGATCTCGGCAGTTAAGCAACCTCAGGCTTGGATGGGTGACCGCCTAGGAATACCACGTGTTGTAGTCATTTTACTGTTTGCACAAAGTATGCTTTGAATTGCCTGTAAATGTCGTCAAAACAGACTAACAAACGTCTACGGCCATACCAGGTTGAAAGCACCCGATCTCGTTCGATCTCGGCAGTTAAGCAACCTCGGGCTTGCTTAGTACTTGGATGGGTGACCGCCTAGGAATACCAAGTGTTGTAGTCATTTTTCTATTTACACAAAGTATGCTTTGAATTGCGCATAAAGATCGTCAAAACAGACTTACAAACGTCTACGGCCGTACCACGTTGGAAGCACCCGATCTCGTTCGATCTCGGCAGTTAAGCAACCTCGGGCTTGGTTAGTACTTGGATGGGTGATTGCCTAGGAACACCAAGTGTTGTAGTCATTTTTCTATTTGCACAAAGTATGCTTTGAATTGCTCATAAATGTCGTCAAAACAGACTAACAAACGTCTACGGCCATTCCAGTTTGAAAGCACCCGATCTCGTTCGATCTCGGCAGTTAAGCAACCTCAGGCTTGGATGGGTGACCGCCTAGGAATACCACGTGTTGTAGTCATTTTACTGTTTGCACAAAGTATGCTTTGAATTGCCTGTAAATGTCGTCAAAACAGACTAACAAACGTCTACGGCCATACCAGGTTGAAAGCACCCGATCTCCTTCGATCTCGGCAGTTAAGCAACCTTGGGCTTGGTTAGTAATTGGATGAGTGACCTCCTAGGAATACCAAGTGTTGTAGTCATTTTTCTATTTAAACAAAGTATGCATTGAATTGCGAATAAAGATCGTCATAACAGACTAACAAACGTCTAAGGCTATACCAGGTTAAAAGCACCGATCTCGTTCGATCTCGGCAGTTAAGCAACCTCAGGCTTGGATGGGTTACCGCCTAGGAATACCAAGTGTTGTAGTCATTTTACTGTTTGCACAAAGTATGCATTGAATTGCGCATGAAGATCGTCATAACAGACTAACAAACGTCTAAGTCTATACCAGGTTAAAAGCACCGATCTCGTTCGATCTCGGCAGTTAAACAACATCGGGCTTGGTTAGTATTTGGTTGGGTGATTGCCTAGGAATACCAAGTGTTGTAGTCATTTTACTGTTTGCACAAAGTATGCTTTGAATTGCCTGTAAATGTCGTCAAAACAGACTAACAAACGTCTACGGCCATACCAGGTTGAAAGCACCCGATCTCGTTCGATCTGGGCAGTTAAGCAACCTTGGGCTTGGTTAGTACTTGGATGGGTGACCTCCTAGGAATACCAAGTGTTGTAGTCATTTTTCTATTTAAACAAAGTATGCATTGAATTGCGAATAAAGATCTTCATAACAGACTAACAAACGTCTACGGCCATACCAGGTTAACAGCACCGATCTCGTTCGATCTCGGCAGTTAAGCAACCTCGGGCTTGGTTAGTACTTGGATGGGTGACCGCCTAGGAATACCAAGTGTTGTAGTCATTTTTCTGTTTACCCAAATTATGCTTTGAATTGCGCATAAATGTCGTCAAAACAGACTAATAAACGTCTACGGCCATACCAGATTGAAAGCACCCGATCTCGGCAGTTAAGCAACCTCGGGCTTGGTTAGTACTTGGATGGGTGTCCGCCTTGGAATACCAAGTGTTGCATTCATTTTTCTATTTACGCAAAGTATGGTTTGTATTGCGCATAAAGATCGTCATAACAGACTAACAAACGTCTACGGCCGTAGGGAAACATGCGTGTTGCTACAATGGTTCCTGGTAATTCCCCTTACTAAATTTGTCAACATGTTGAAATCAACGCAATTTAAAAAATATTTCCCAACTACACCAAAAAATAAAATACACCGATTTTATTCCAGGAACACTTAGTTCTGTTATGTTAATTTTGCATTGAATTTGGTTGTTTCAAATATCGGATGAGGGTAGAAATCTTCCTCCGGATCTTCTCCCTTTCCTCGTATGATCATCATCCCCAGATTTCCTCCTCCTTCTTTGTTCCTCATCCCACGATGGAATTTTCTTCGTATCCGAGTTCGTTGTAGCGAGTAGCCAATCGTAAGGTCGCTTGCGCAGGCTGCAACGAGACTATTATTTTCACATTTTTTTCACAAAGCGAAAGCACTCACGTGATTTTGTCACGCAAAGCTGCGGAAATGACGTCGGCACATTCCATGTGACCGTAAAGTCTCGCCAATGTCATCGGCGTGTCTTCATAACTACGACAGAAACATGCAAATGATATGTTTGACTTAATTCATTGACTTACTTGTCGATTGCTGTTTCGTCACCTCCGTTTTCTATCAAAATTCTGAGAATATCGTTTCTACCACTTTCGGCAGCAAAGTGCGCGGCTGTTTTGCCTTCATCGTTACGCATGGTTGGGTTTGCTCCAGCCTGAAATAATAAGGAAATTTATTTCTTTGAAACGAATCACGTCACCAGCAAACCAAAAGTAAGAGTTTGACGGATCTGACGTTTCCGGAAATGACGCCACACATCAGTGGAGTTCGACCCCCCCAATCTTCGTCTCTTTCGTCTTTGTTAAATTTTTGCTGATCAAGTAAGTCTTCCAACCGCTCATTGTCACCAGAGGCAGCGCATTCGTGTAACACAGACATCATCACGTTCTTTTACTTTTCATTGATGATAATAACGGCCGGACCTTACACTAAAACTTTGTGAGCGAAACTTCAGTTTCGCAAAACCTAGTGATTTTAACAACTTTTCAATAAAATTGGAAGGGCAACATCACATCAAGACTGAACAAAACAAGAACATTTAAGTATAGTTTGAACATTGTTCTTGAGCTGCACCAAAAGCGAGTCGAAAAGTCCATACATTGCGCATTTGTTCCGTGGTTGGCTTCTGTGACACCTTTGTGTGCATAAACGAACAAACAGACTTGAAACCAAAGCGTTCAATATGAAGCCAACATAGAATTCACACTAAAGTTTTATACAAACTGACCCGTATTTAAAAAGTTATTTATATCCCATACTCACTTTGCTTCTAGTTGTTAAAAGTACCCATGTTTGGTGGAACTCAAAAAAGTTGAGGCACTCTCTTTAAAAAAGTTACCTTCCTAACCATGGGTTATATCTGTATTCAATTCATATTTCGTATACTCTTGTTTTAAACCTGTTATTTGAAGCCAACTCTGAGAATTAAAACAGATTCTGGCATTTAACAAAACAAAACCTTTTGAAACAGGGGCTTTATTACACAACAAAGCAGACTTTCGTGGAACAATGGAAATGAGAAATCAACACCAATAACTGTTGTTTCCTTTTCCTCTGTCTTTCCAATGAAAGAAATCTTCGACCTTCTTGCCTGTGTTGCTCATCCTTCAACGAAAAACGAATGGGAACGCATCGATAAATTAAAGGTAATATTATCATCAAAAATTGTTAACTAGAAGCTCGGTTAGTGTTTACATAAAACCACAATATTCAACTTTGTCCGAAATTCTGTATTGTACTATTTAAAACTATACATATAGGCCACAAAGTTGAGTTTTACATTTTTTAGAAAGAATTCAAACTGATGCGCTCGCTTTTGCATTTCTATGTTACTCGATTAAGAAAATAAAACAAATATTTGATCGAAATAACATTAAGTGGAACTTGACGTTCTGTGGTGACCACCAAGTTTTGCGTGGCCACATAAAGGTTGGGAAACAGTGTACTGGACTACGTGTCAACTTACCTGTTTGTGTTGCTTTGGTGGCTTTTATTGAAACTACGCTGACAGAAACTGATGATGCGTATTTAGGCAAAATATATTTTTCTGACATAAAACATCCATAAAGCATCGACATTTCTGGCTTTACGCATAAACTTAATACCGCACATTTTTTTATCGTTGTTGGTTCAACAAAAATCACCAGATTAAATAATTTCCGCATGACTGCGTCTGACCTGTAGTACCCTCTTCAGGCTTGTAGTAGCGCACGAGTGACCTTGCTGTTGTTTAAGAAAGATGCCGGCTTGTGTTGGGGCGAAAATGTACTTTGCTCTATAAATAAAGCCTTCTTCAGCAGTTGTGATTGAGCGAAGGTGACATTCCCACTTTACTTTGTCACCAAAGGCGTCAGAATATTGCATAGTATAAATATGCCAGTGTTGCTTGAAGTTTAAACTTTTCAACAATTTTAGATATTTTCCTGGTGTTTAACCATCAGGTTGTCTTTATTTGAAAACCTGTGGGTACTTTTTAGTGTATATGGTTGGTAATAATTACATTGTTGTCTGTTTGGATAATCAAAGGCGAGTTTAGGTGCTGCTACTGCGTCTGGTTTTTCATTCATAAAATCTCTATCTAGCCCATAATATCAGTCTTCAGTACGCCTATTGTTTTCAATATGTTTTTTTTATAGTAGGAACGAAATTATAGTAGAATGGTAGATAAAAATTTAGACAGTGGAACATCTGGTCAGCATTGAAACAGGAAAACTTGGTTTATATCAGAATACTTTTGACTAATTTTCAGAAAAAACCTTTTGTCAGTAACAAGTTTGCTTCCACTAATATAATTCTCCTGCTCCTTGTAGATATTGCAGAAAAAATCAACTTTATAATTTGCATACCAAGTGTTAACTTTTTGTAGGAAATATATCAAAAATTAAAACATGAAAATGGCAAAAAGTTGGCCTGTGATTTTACGTAAAGTATTACTTACAATATCAATAATTAACAACAATTTTTACTTGGAAAAAATTTTTGATACGTGTTACATTGAAATAGTTTTTGGCAGTTTTTGGAGTCTTGGTAGTTTTTCAGCACCATAAAGATTGTTGTAGATTTAACTATTTGTTTTCTCTGTAGTTTAGTGAAATCAAAGAAAGAATAATTTAGTGATTAAAAAAGTTGGTGTTAAGTGTAAAAAGGTGCATAGTTTTTCCACTGAAATCAGCATGTCTTCTGCCACTGTTGCTCCAAACAGAAATAGTGATGACAACAGCAGTGATGGAAGTTCTAATGGAGTAGATGGAAGTCAAAGAGGTTGGGAATTTCTTCTTCTCTCTAAACTGGGATTAAATGTTTCTTGACAAATTACCACGGTGTAAAACAATTGGCTTCAAATGTTACTCCTGGCTGCTTTGGTTTAGTATGTACATATTTTAATTATAATCAAGTTCAAAGCTATTCCATGCCATTATACTTCTAGTCATAAAAATAGTTGTGCTTTTATAACTTGCTGGTAGGGAGTGTACACAGAACACAGTTATTCATTGTAGTTGAATATTGTGAAATGCACATGATCCCAATCAGACTTTGTGGTCTGTCTTACATCATGTTGGCATTCAAGTCAAACATAGGAGTGTTATTGACACCATGCGACCAAAGTCCACAAAGATTAAACCTCTTATCATTACAATATTATCGGGAAAAACAAATTGTGAAATTGGAAAAGTTTTTTAATGTGACTAATTTTCATGCATCAAATTGTTGTCATGGAGACAAATACTCATTAGTTTTTATGTCACTTGATGCAATGTAAGTCTTAATCAGAATGTGTGGTTTTGTCATAAAAGTCTTAATGCATGCATGGGTGGTTATGAATGGCCTGAAGGCAGCTTGATTAAGTCGCCTGATAACTCACAAAACCACTGATAATACATCAAGTGCAAGGAACTGCAGTTGTGATTTTTGATCACAGCAAAATTAAATTTGTTTACAATTGGTTACTTTGAATATATTTGACCCTAAACTGCTCTTGTTACATTGCCATGTATAGCAGCACCGCTAAATACAAGTCAGTTAAAATCAACCAACTATGCTTGGTCCAGGAAGCTGCATACTTCACTATTGGACATTTTATATTACTTTGGGGGTTGTTTCTGTTACCCTTAGTGACGTCATATGTGTGTTTATGACTAATCTATGTTAAGTTTTTGCGATTATTCAACTTTGACATACAATGTTGTTCTATTAGTTTCTGTGTCTTGTTCCTAAATCACAGATAAAACTTTTTACACTAAAATAACGTTCAGAAGGTAAAGGAATAAATAAGAACCCGCGCCATTCCAAACCGTTTCGTCGAACCACCTTGTGACCCAAGGTAACCTCGACCAGAAGTAACCCGAGGCTATTCAGGCGTCGTCAGGGGGAAGTCCCATTCATTTAACCGCATCGGATGGTTGAATGGCGGCGTTGATATCAATGCTGTTTTATTTTTGCAATATTCGTTTTAAACACATTTTATTTAGTGTGTTAAAATATAAATACATGTGTTGGAAGCCAAAGTTGTCAAATAATCCATTCGCGTGACCTCTAACTTGACCTCCAGTGACCCTAATAACACGTAACAATCAACCTCATATGGAGCCTTCTAGTTGTCACCACGCTTTCCTGCTTTAGAAAATAAATCACTTTAAATATACGTAATTTGAAACTCGATATTAAGTAAGTTGTGTAAAGGTGGTTTTTTCTCATCTAAATATTCGTCCTGCTGTTTCAGCTTTGCTTCCGCACGAAATCAAACCGCGTCATCCATCCCAGAAACAGGAAATGACGAAAAACCTCACAAAAGAAGATGGCGGGGAAGAGATTTCACTGCGGAGAAAATATTTCACTGTTGGAATCCTCTTCACTATCAACTTGTTGAACTACATGGACAGATATACAATAGCAGGTCGGACACCACTCTGTAAACTGTGAAACCTGAATGAATGTTTATTTATAAAACAATCAACAATTGCATGTAAATTTAACACTTTCTGTGTTAAGATTTGTTAAAAGAAAATCTTTAGTATATTCCTGTGTTATAATGCACAGAAAGCACTAGCTTATAACAACAAGATCAGCCTGGCTGTTGTTAGGAATATGTATTTCCCATCATCAGTTCCTTCATGTAAGCACAATAATGTGATAAGGGCAGGCAATACACTGTGTTGCAAGCAGTGCATGAGAAGGCACGAGAATTGCCTGCTCAGCTCAAAGGCAGTATCGACCGCGTGAACATTGCAATCCGCAAATGTTCGGTTGATTTGCAAACATTGATTTGTGCTGAGTTAAGCTATGTTGTCGTCACCTTTATCAATGGTAAAACTGCTCTGTGACCGCGTGGCATATATATTCCATAATTATTGGCAAGTAAACTTTTGTTGGATTTTTTTTGTGTTGGTTGGGAGGGACTTATATGCAAGACATTGCTGGAACAAACCACTGCGAACAGTAGTTGGAACAAACCACTGCGAACAGTAGTAGTGATCGTCTGAGAGTGCAATTTGTTTGTAGTTTGATGAGCAAAGTGGAGCCAATAATATGAATTTTGTAAGCTGTCTGTACAGGTCAGAACACTGGCCATTTGTTTGCTGCTTACGCAGTGTTTGTAGTTTGTTAATATGCAAGATAGTGTCGGTGGTCTTTTATAGACAAGCATGGCACCTTGCTTAAGTGTTCTTTTTCTGAGAACTTGGCCTTGGAAACCAGGTCGCCTACATAGTCTGATTGCTTCACCCTATGCAATCGCCCTATAGACGGATAAAGGGTGGTGTGAGGCGCCGTGGCGAAACTTCCGGTGTGCTCCTGTTGCTTTTGTGAAGTCTTTTATAACAAACCTGAATGGATGGTCTGTGCTTGTAACATGCTTCACGTCCAAGAACTCCAATTCTTCGCAGTGCAAATGGTGCGGAAAGTTAATTTTAAATTATGTTTGGCCGGCGCTCGCTTGTTTTTTGTACGAACAACATAAATTACCGTCGCTGGAAAATATTTCTTTGCATATCCGCTAAAAAAAGCAATTGCAAAAGATTTGAAGTAATTTAGTTGAAGACATTTATTATCAAAAAATCACCCAACTATCTTCTGAGATTTTAACTGCTCGAAGGTTTTTGTAAAAAAATATTTTGCAGTCGATAATACCAGGGGAGTTGACTTTGTTTTGAGTGGAGTGATTTTAATGCAGTTGTGTTGGCTTGAAACCGAGAGCATTCAGGATGCTTTACAGGGAACTTCCTGGTTTATTAGAGGGTGACCTAAAGTAACCTTAATCAGAAAGGTTACTTTAGTTACACAAAATCTCAATCCCGTTAAAACGTTGCGTTTTCTTTATTGTTTAAATACAGCTAATTCCCCGCCACGTTTTTACAGCTCTGCATTGTCACCTACACACCTAGTAATATAGCGCCCCAAGTGTTGTTGTTCCTTTATGTACTGCATACACGTGGTGGCGCGCTGGAGGGGTTAACATGCGAATCTTGTCTTCTTTCCCACGTTCTTGTCAGCTTTCCTGATTGGTTTAACCATCGGCTAATCAGGAAGCGGCACAAGGTCAAAGAGGTTGCTAGGTTAATTTCGTGTGAATAGTTAAAGTATTTTCGCACAAGCAGCCTGATGAATATGTCGGATGGTCTGTAGGTCTATAGTCTAGACGTTGTTGATGTAATTTCGATAAAAGTTAATGTTCCAATTTCAACTCCCAATCTTTCCCATGCTTTCTTATCATTTTCACGGGAGGCACAGGGTTGGTATTCGACGCTTGCCAGATTATGCGACTTGGTTGCACCAATCCACCGACGCAAATAATCAACAAGTCTGCCCACAAGCGATTAAACACATGCCTCGTATTATTTGTTTGATGTAACAAATTGGAAGAATATCAGCAATTACAAATGTTCCATTGTAACCACCAACGTCGTCATATCGAAATTTGAGAAGCAACACAATAACATTTGTTTTTCAATTTTGTTTTTGATATCACACTTGTTACTAATCCAATTTATCCGCAGGTGTTTTGCTGCAAATTCAAAACTTTTTTGAAATCAACAACGCATCAGCTGGATTTATACAAACCGTTTTCATCGTCAGTTACATGGTATTTGCTCCGCTGTTTGGTTATCTGGGCGACAGATTCAACAGGAAGATTGTGATGTTGGTTGGAATGCTGGTGTGGTCGGGATGTACTTTACTCGCTTCATTCATTTACAATAGACAAGTGAGTCATTCTCGTTTCACCCCCAATTATGACGTCACACTGTCACAAGACTGCCGGGTTCCAGTGACGTCACTCTTCAAGTCATCACACGTTTAGGATTTTTTGTATTCAGCGTAAACTTATTGGATGCACTTAACACTTGACCTTGACCCTAATTTTGCGGCCCGCGATTTTTATGTTAATTTATTTTGAAAGTTTGACCACAAACATGTGACATGTTTCACTACTTCCATTGTTGCATTATAATGATCATTATTCCCATTGTCTATACAATGACATCACATCGATGATCCTTATTTACCTCAAGCAAATTTGAATATTTTCCAACACCCGCTTCAAGTAAAGTTCAAGTTCATTCGTCACGTGGTCTAAGCGTGGAAGTGACCTTGATTTAATCCGGTTTTATTTATTTGACCGGGCTGTGATAAACTTTACACAAAATATTACTTCAAACACCTTTCAAGTAGGGAACGCTCTTTGCCGCTTCGTGATTTCTTGGTTTTAGCGCTTCCGTGTTAGTTGTTACGTCATAATGCGTAACAGTCGGTTGTTAAAGGGGATTGAGCGCAATAAATATTGCGCAGTTATTTCGTGTCTCTATTTCTCTTGTTGTTTATAATGTTGCCATTCTAAATTGAAAACTTCGTATAATAACCGTGCATGAATATTTGCCACAAGTTGCAAGGACTGAAAAAACCCGCTGTGACGTCACGCTGTTCAGATAAAGTACTTTCCACAATGCATCACACTGATTCATGCTGTGCACTCAATATTAGGGGCGTGACGTCATAGTAAAGATTGTTAGTTGTAACGCAACGCAAGGTAACAACGACTTTTCCTTGCAGCACTTCTATCTGTTCTTGTTACTAAGAGGATTCGTTGGGATTGGAGAGGCATCGTATTCAACCGTCGCCCCCACAATAATAGCCGATCTCTTTGTTAAAACTCAAAGAACTCGAATGCTTTCAGTGTTTTTCTTCGCCATTCCCGTTGGAAGGTAAGTTGTCGATATATGGGTCAAATACTTCCTCGTTCTCAAATCGCTCCCTGCGGCGTCCGCATACCACACATATTTCACGCTTCGCTAACCACAGTCACGTGGTTTGTTGGGTGTGGCTTCGCATCTAAGTTTGTTTGTCGAGAAATAAGTGTTTTTGTGACGTAAAGTCGACTGACCAAGCTTTGTTCGAGAATATAGCTGCGTTAACAATGAATAATTGATTGTGACGTCACAAAATCTTGCTGTTGTAAGTTTTTTCACTGCCAGCAAATTTCGAATCAATTAAATGCGTCTGGGCGCGTGACTTGCATTGTTACGTCGATCCTGCATAAAGTCCATTTTGACGTCATATTCCCGGAAGAGAATGCTTTCGAACGATTTGGAGCTGTTTCAATCGAACAGTGCGTTCTCTTGAGATACAGTTTTTCAGTGGTTCGTTTCAACTTTGTTAAAGTAGACGGAGCCAAATAGCTTTCCAATTAATTGTATGTTGTTCCTTATTTGAAAGGTAACTGGAATAAGTTTAAAGTTGTAAATGTATTTGCTGCGTGTTTGATCTTATTGCATTTTTACGAAGTAACTTTTTAGTTAATTATCGACTGACAAGTTTGACATGGGACAGGTTGTGGTACCAGGCACTGGTAATATTTACAAGCTGATCAAACACTGGTGTCTTGTTACACATTTACTTCGTGACAGCGCGTTCCGTTGATAAGGTCATTTGCTCAACAGCTACTGGTGGCGGTAATTTAGATTTTTACCGAATTTAGTTGACGTCACTGTGACGTGTAGTCAATAATCTAATATCGGTTTTTGTGAGACCAAAAAATGGTTGCGCGAGTTTATGTGCAATAAAAGAATGTATTTTTCACCACAAAAGTCGACCTGCGGTTCCATGCCTAGTTGACCGGTTCCGCTTGGATGCGTTCTCTCGTTTTTTTTTTTCTTTCGTCTCTCATAATATTTTCCACGTGATAGTCTGGGCCGTTCAGCAATTTAAGAAGTTTTCGTTTGAGAGTTCCAGCGGACGGTTTGCCGGGAAGTTTCTGCTTATCAGAGGTTTACGAATATTTGGTTAAACTTCCTTTGTGTTGGTAGCTGGGTTTTAATATTCACGAAATCTTTCAAGCTTGGAAGTTGTTCGTTTTGATGGTTTGAAACTTTAAGAAAGGTGGGGTTTTTCTGTTCTTATCCTTGTTTTTTGAAAGTTTTAGAGAAAACCTTGGTTATTTTCTATAGTTTTGACTCATTCTACGTCACAAAGAGTTAAAAAGTGAGTTTGAATAGTTGTGAGTGTAAAGTGACCTGGAAAGTACCTATTTTCTCTGTGGTTAATTGAAACCCAGTGATTTCTATGTCACAACGTGCTTGCAGGAAAAGGCGGGAAGGAACCACGTGGTGTAAAAACATAGAAACCATAATAAGTATTTTTCATATAATGGAGTTTTGTCATCAAATCTCAAGAGGTTTCTGTCAAACATGGACCGGCACTTTGCAAATTAACCCACTCTCCCCAAAAAACTTGTGTGACAAGCTGGACGTGACGTGCAATCATTGTGTGATGTCATAATAGGTCTGTCGTAATGTGCAACCTGTGTGATGTCATAATAGGTCTGTCGTAATGTTCAACCTGTGTGATGTCATAATATGCCAGTCGTAATGTGCAACCTGTGTGATAACATAATAGGTCTGTCGTAATGTGCAACCTGTGTGATGTCATAATAGGTCTGTCGTAATGTGCAACCTGTGTGATGTCATAATAGGCCAGTCGTAATGTGCAAAGCCCAATCATGTCTAAACCAACACAATGTAGACGTATTGGATGTTGCACAAAACGGCTGACACCCTTCGAAGGGGTTGATGGCCAAATTGCTGCATCGTGCGTTCCCAACAATATTTAATGATGTTCAAATTTCAAATATCCATAGTAAATATATTGGTAAGAAACAAGAGTAAGGTTGAATTGATCCAAAGTGAGTTCAGACCGAGTAACGTTAAAGTGAGTGAACGCAGTGTTACAGCAATCATTAAACACCGCGTATTGTCCGGGAGGATACTCGAGCCAAGCACAGAGTTGTGGGTCTGGGTAGTTAATGTATGGCAGGCGACTGGTGCTGCTTGGAGAGGACGGCGCTTACATCACGCTAATGGAATGTTCCTGTTTGCCTTTTGGCAAAACGCTACTTCCAGCTAAAGCTTTGAGTGTGGGTCGTTGGAAACTCTTTATTGTGTTTGCAACGCTCTTCGACGCTTTGTTTCTGTTGATTGTGACGTCACTATTGTAACAGAACGCGCTAAGTGTTATCTAAGTTTGTGCAAAAAAAAAACAATTCACTGATTTTTTTCGTCGCAATCAAAAGCATTATTTAAACGCACTTGACGAATAACTTAAATCCCCGCTTAAACTGCCTCATGCATCTGCATTAAGTGCAACATGCCTTTGCATAAAGTACCACATGCCTCTTGCATAAAGTGCCACATGCCTCTGCATTAAGTGCCACATGCCTCTGTATTATGTACAACATGCCTCTACTTAAAGTGCCACATGCCTGTGCATAAAGTGCCACATGCCTCTGCATTAAGTGTCAAATGCCTCTGCATGAAGTGCCACATACGTCTGCTTATATTTACCAAGTATCGTATTTTAGTGGACTTGGATACATCGTTGGATCTGGAGCAGCACAAGGACTTGGATCATGGCACTGGGCACTCAGGGTTAGAACACATTTAAATAGGAACAACAACTAATTATTTCCTCATCTTAAAAATAATTTTATTCTGATTCGTCAAATTAGATTGAACATATTTCCTGTATGTTGTCGATAAAAACACCAAATTTAATTAAATTTTTTATTACTGTACCTTATTTCTTATGGTAGTTCACGCCGGTTTTGGGATTGGTGACAATGATTGTGATGATGATCGTGGTGCCCAACCCGCAACGTGGCGCTGTGGAGGCGAAGGACAAGAAATGCATCGAAACGAATGAAAACCAGAGAAATTATTTCCGCGACTTGAAACACATTCTGACCAAGTAAGTTCGCCGTAGAACCAATGAAATGAACCCCCTAAGTATTATGACGTCACAAGATAGCACCATGGCAACTTGATTCAACAAACATTTATTTTGACAGTAAAAGTTTTGTGCTGTTGACGATCGCTTTCACCTTCATGGCGTTTGTTGTTGGATCCTTGACAATCTGGGGCCCAATTTACGTTGCTTACAGCCAGGTCGTCACAGGACAACTCGCACCATGCACTGATGACGCATGCGAATATGGAGAGTATGTGATTGTGACGTCACACTGTGGTATTTTGTATTAGAACAGTGATTGTTTTTAGTGTTTCGTTTATATTCGGTCTTGTGACGTGCGTGGCCGGATTCCTGGGAGTTGTCATCGGTGCCGAAAGTGCCAAATTGTGGAAGGACAAAGGAAGGAAGAATGCGGACCCACTCGTTTGCGCCATCGGTATGATGACGTCATACTCTCTAGTGTACTGACGTAAGAATATTGTTTGCCGTTGCAGGTTTGTTAGCGGCGGGTCCTTCACTTTTGCTCGGGTTTCAACTGACGACTGTCAACCTTCCAGCTGCCTGGGTAAATCCATTGTGACGTAACAATTAAAACAGATTATTGAGAATTTGTTGGCGAATACTTACTGTTTACAGGTTTGTATTTTTCTTGCGGATATGGGGATGTGTCTAACTTGGACACTAGTGGGCGATATGACTATGGTATGATATCTATGTTTTGATTCTTTACCCATTGTTTTACTAACAATCGTTGTTTTAGTACGTAACAATGCCCAGTAGACGGTCGACCGCGAATGCTGTTCAAATCCTTACCATGCATTTATTCGGTGACGCCGGGAGTCCATATCTTCTAGGCGTGGTAAGTACAACTCACGGGCTCCCTCTCCCGACCTTAAAATCATTAAATTTCCCGTCACTGGAGGAAAGGAGCTAATCTGAGCCATACTTTATTACCAGCTTTCCGACAGTCTGATCTCGTCAATGCCGGACACTTACTTCTCCAAATACATCGGTCTACAGCGCGCTATGTACATAACCTTGTTCGCTGCCGTTGTAAGCGGGGCTTCCTTCCTAGTAGCTGCACTTTTCATTGTAAAGGATAAACAAAAAGTTGACGACTGCCTCGCGGGTAAGGCTCATTCCGCTAGATGTCGTTAGAGTTCGGTAAATATGTGGATTCTGTGTTAGGTCGGTTGCCAGGCAACAAGGAACAAATCGAACTCGTCGACCGTGAATCTGTGATTTGAGCTTCTTTAAATTTGTCTGCGTTTAAACACTGTGAATAAATTATGTTGTTCATTATTACGTCTGATTGGAGCGACTGAGGTGATTGTGACGTGTGCAGTGCTGACGTAGAGCATGATTTTGTCGATGGAATCGTTGCAGTGGGGCTCCATGTCATGCCCAACCAATTTAAATGGTTTTATTCACAGGGAAGTCTTCAGTGACTGCCAGCACGACTTCAGACGAACTCACTCCGTTGTCCACGGATGCTGAGAGCGGTTCTAACACGCCTCTGACGTATCCAAACGAAGATGACGTCACTGCGATTCAACCAAGTAGCGTTGACATCACCGTGCAACAACTACAACGCGACAATCAAGTCGAATTCGAACAATATGACAATTACCTGACTGTTGAACCACCGCGTGTTGGAACTGATGACGTCAGTCTATTAACGCCCGGGAAAGAAAGTGACGTATGATGACGTCATTTTGGTTCATATTTATTCTTCGTCGTCACAATCACACACACCGTATAACGTCACTGTTATGACGTAAAAATACACAAATGGTGCAAAGCTGTTAATGACGTCATCGTGCTTGTACAAAATAATTTGGTTCCCCGATTTGAACTGTGCGTTTTAATATACATGAATAATACGGAATCCTGTGGTTATTAAGCTGCCATTATTTAGCCAAAAATCCAATTGTTTTCTGCCCATCTCGGTATTTCTGTGAAGGACGCATATTGGTATTTCCATGAAAATAAGTTTTGGTGCTGGGAAATGCCCACCGTGTGGACCTATGTCGCAATAGACATTCATGCATCACCAAGCAAAGCAGTGATGCATTTAAGTTAAATTTACGGTCGAATGAGCGCACATGTGCGTGCTGTTGTCATGGCGAATTTTAGGGTGTTTGGGGCAGTTTTAGTGGGGGTTTTGGGTTATTTCAATTAGGTAGTTACTTGATGGTGTGTGTTGCTGAAAATTATGTTGAAAATGGAGCAAAAAATTCAGGCTGTATTTGTGGAAAAATGAATGGTTAAAGTGTCCAATCATTCGTGATTTTTTGAAGGATCCATCCCATATCTACAAATTTTGATCAAAATTAGTCTCCGAAAAAATGGTTTAGCCACCCCCCTAGAGCCATTTGCCCCCCTGGTTACTCAGTATTTTGGTAAAATGAGCAACAAAAAATTGAATTGGATTTTGCAAAAAAATGAATCGTTTAACTACCCACTCATTTGCATTTTTTGTAAGTTCCAACTCTTCTCTATGCAATGGCATCAAATTTAGTTGCTGAAAAAGTGTCAAAGCCCTCCCCCAAGGGCTGGGTATACCCCCCTGTTCCTTGCTCTGTACAGTCTCATCCAGGAGCAAAAATTTTTTTTTTCAACTTTGTAGAATTTTAGGTCCCTATATGTAAGTCACAAGACCCATCAACGGTCATTGGGAAACAAGCGGAACAGTCGCTAGATGCATTACAGCTGAGGGCCTTGAAAACAGGATTTTTCCAATTTAATACCCATAAAGGTTCTAAAAGAGAGTTGCGTAAGAAAAATTTCTGTTTAAGAGAGTTTGCGTGAGGAAAATTATATGTAACAATGCAATGGGTGTTGCATGGGCGCAGACGCTAGACGGGGAGATTTCCAGCGCGTTTTGGGCATTTTTATTGTGGTTTGCAGGGATTGAGTCGGGAAATTGGGCTGGTTGTTGTTGAAAATTGAAAGATAAGAAATTTCCCTATCCGTGATTTTTTGTTTATCAAACCACTTACACAAACCCTGTTTACATGGCCAAGTCGACTTGAGCATCAAGTCGACTCGTGACCGGGTCACGTGATTTTCAAATTCGACGCGCGAAAACGACGAATTTACATGGGGCTTTTTAGTCAGCTTAAGTTAAACTGTCTCGGGCTGACAGGCTGTAAATTCAGACCCTGTACTAAATAAATTATCAATATTTCTAATCTAAGCATGCAGAGAAAAGTTATTGGCAGTTAGTTTACGCAAATGCTTGCTGTAAATTGGTCCTTGATTATAATGTGAGTTTACTTTACCAGATATAATAGATGATTTAACTAGAAAGTCTGCTGCAACCCATATTTTTTTAATTTCTGATTAAACTAAAAGGCTGCATTTTCCTGGAATGTGTTCACAACTACACCATGGTAAGAGTATTCAAGTGAAAATTTCATGTTTAGTAGTATTAATTATCTCTGTCCTTCTTTACTCTCCTTTTCAGAAGCTGTCTAATCCTGTAATCCCATGTACAATTGAGTGTCAGAAAAGACTGAATGGAATGTTTCATACCAGCCCAATGTTAATTAATTTGAAACAAATATACAGAAGATGTGATAGTTACATAACATAAACTTGTGTCATGGCATTCTTGTCATATTTGTTTTTTTTTTGACAAAAAGAAAAGGTTTACATAAGCCTGCTTTTGTATTTTATGGTTGATTGTTGTTCACATAATCCTTGCATAAATAAGATGCAGTGGCCTAAATATGAATAAACAACCAGTTTGCATTATTGTTATATTATAGCACATCCAGCAGCAACACAAGTGCATTCTTCTTTCAAGCAAGTGTCGGCATTCCTGCAATGCATTTGTTTCCTTCAGGTCTCCAAAATGCAACTTAGGTCCTCAAAACGAATGTTGCTTTTTGTATCTTGATGCTTGTACAATTCATTTAACACTTGCGCAGTATTTATCAAAATTAACTCGAGTAAGCACATCCTTCTCGCCCCTGCAGCATAGAGCATACTCACGTAGTTGTACTAGAACTAGTTTATTACTTTTAAGGTTTATTGTAAACAGCAAACCCTCAACGCACAACCTCATAAACAAATTACCTAATCCGAACTTCTTCGCGGCACTTGTCGCAACTGGGTTTAAGCTGACTTAATCGCTTAAGCTGTCCCGTAAACCACTCTCCGCGTTAGATCGAAGGCCGAGACGGCTTAAGACGCTTGCCTTTTTCTCTTTGCCGAAAACGAGAGAGTCGGATCGGCGAGTCAGCTTCGAAGCCGTCTTAAACCGTCATGTAAACGGGGTTACTGACTCCGGTCAAAATTAATTGCGAAAAAACTACCTTAAACGCTCCCTCAGGGGCATCCCCCCTGTTGGACATTACTTGGCTAAAAACGCAGAAAAAATTTAGGTTTATTTTGTGACCAAATAAATCGCAAACGTAACTCCATTTGCAATTAAATGCAGTCTTGAATTCTCTGCACAATGCATTGAGAATTATAAAAGTGCTTTTGCAATCCCATAAACATTTTCGGTTTGCGAAACCTCGCTGAGTGCATCCTCGAGGACTTTCGATTAAAATAAGTTTCGCCGGTGGAAAATGCCCACCTTGTGTTTAATCCTCTGTCACAAATGAACATGAAGTTCTTTTGTGGTTTTATGCAAAGCCTATCTCTCCTCCGCACAATATCACCAAAGTTAGTTACTAAAAAAGTGCCGAAGCGCCCCCCCTGTTTAAACCCCTTTGTTGGCCATAAGATCTTCCAGGAGGCTCCACAAGTCCTTGCTCTGTACAGTCTCATCCAAGAGCAAAATTGTTTGTTTTTTTACGTTAAATAGTATTAGGCCCCTATGCAAGCACCCAGGCCCATCAACGGTCACTAGGAAACAAGCGGGACAATCGCTAGATGCATTATTGCAGAGGGCCTTGAAAACAGGATTTCTCAGGTACTCATTTTTTCTGTAGATCAACAGTTGGTCTAATCCCCCTTCATCAGTCACAAAGACTCAGGAATTGTTTTTAGCAAACAAGCGAAACCGCCGCTAGATGTTGAGACTATTTTTGAATCATTCAGCCCTAAACCAGTGGTGGGATTGAGCTGATTCGAACCGAAATTTGACAGTCCAATCGAACCGGTTGTTAACAAGCGTATGAATAGGTCTATGTTTTAATTCGAGCGCTGTATTCGCACTGTTGCTATGGCATGCTGCTTCCTCACCAGCAAACAGTTTAGTATCAGGCTGTGGGAATAAATCCAAAGACGGCAAATAGCTTGTAGATAGGGATGCACCGAAAGTTCGGTTTGCCGAATTTATTCGGCCGAAACTAAGGTTTTCGCAATTGTTCGGTTTCGGCCGAATATTTCTGCAAAATTCGGCCGAAACCGAAACTTTTTTACTGCATAAAACGCTGATACGCAAAGTTTAGAAAAGGTTAGAATCCTTGTTTAAACTGTAGGATTGTGTTCGTTTCATTTGTTTATTTTCACAGAAATGATAAAAATCAAGTTATAGCAGTTGGAACAAGTCGAGGTTATTCTTTAAGCGCCAAAAAGGCTGTATGATAGGATTAGATCCAATCCAGTACATCATGTTTTGTTTAAATTTATTGCGTTGAAAGAGATGGATACCAAAATTAGTTTCGGTTTATTCGGCCGAATTAATTCGGCAACTTTTGCCGAATATTCGGTTTCGGCCGAATATAAAAATAGCTGTTTCGGTGCATCACTGCTTGTAGAGTCTCAGTGATAATAAAGTAGTGTCTTGTCACCGAATAGAAGATCAAAAATAGAACGACGATTCCGAATACAATAGAGTAGATTCGAACCGAATGCATAGAACCCACTTAACAGGCGCACATGACGTCAGTCAGTCAGTTTCCGCGAATCGAAATAAATAAATAATGGACATATTTTGTGTACACAGGAAAATCCTTTACCAACCGCCAGCACTACTGATTTCTGGGAAGCAGCTAGATGTTACAGTAGTGTTTCAGAAAGAAAACACACAATGATTGCAAAAGTGCTGAGGCACAGAAAAAAAATACAACAAAGAGTGTTGGTGGACTTGATTGACACGCATAAATTTGTCATTAAAAATTAAAAATTGAGTTGAAATATTTAAAGGCAAACATTGAAATTTCTACGATGTGGATTTTTTTGAGAGACAATATGTCGAGTTGGTGAAACAAGGGCCCAAGATATGCTCTGTAAGGTTGTTTGACATTGTTTTTATGATTCGATTTTGTTGGGATGAAACTGGTTGTAAGTATGTGGAGGGAGCAAAACTTCAAATTATCAGTCTGTAAAGCAAATGAGGATGAACTAAACTGTAATAAACTGTACGGGGCGTTCACATATTTTGTTCAGCTTTTTTCATAGCACCTGCAGACTGTGCCAACTTTTTTTGTATGGTGTTGCCATGTTAGATTATTATCTATTGTTATACCAAGACACTGCACATTGGAAACTTGTGTGAGAGGACTCCCATTTACCAGCACCTGAACAGTTGACCAGTTATAATTCTTGTTTTTTGTGAAAATCATGAACTTAGGTTTTTGTACAGCTTAATGATAATTTATTAGCACAAAGCCATTGGTGTATGCGGTTCATTTGTAACTTAGCTTCTTGCCCTAATTTACCTGGGTCTGAGTTTGATAACCAAAGACAGGTGTCATCAGCGAATATGGTTGAGTGCATGGAGGTGACGTCCGGTATTTCATTTATGCAAAGAGTGAAAAGCAATGGTCCCAGGATGCTGCCTTGAGGAATTCCATACAATACATCTTCATATGTAGATTGCTCCGAGTTTACATTGGTGCATTAATCACTGCGGCCCTGCAGGTAGTTTTTAAAGAAACGAAACACCTTACCTCGAAAACCATAGTTTTGCATTTTTAATAACAGTTTTGCGTGATCTACAGTGTCGAATGCCTGGGCAAGGTCTATAAAAACTGCCAGGAAACGCGCTGCCGTTGATCCAGTGCTGAAGTGATGTGATTGTGAAACTCTGTCAATGCTGTTATTGTTGAATGTTTTGATCGGAATCCATGGTTGCAATGATATTGGCCTGTAGTTATTAATTTTATCCTTATTTCCACCTTTATGAAGTGGTATAACTTTGGATATTTTTAGGCATATACATGGACTATTGGAAGCTTATTGGTTGGTTTAGTCACATACCGTGTTGTACACCACTTGGGTTAATATAATACAAGAACATAGGTGTGGTGTGACATAAGCATAGGAGAACATTTTATGTGTTGAACAGGATGTTAAATGAATCACTTTATTCGAGAACATTCGATGGACAAATCATTAGGGTCACATTATGGGGTTAACACTTGGATCGGAAATTGCGAATTATCCAATGTCTAGTAGCGGGCTTGCAAATGCTTGTGCGATACTGCAAACGAAATGAATTGTGCAACACTTGTGCAATGCTGCCCACAAGACATTACGCAATATAAGCACTGGTTTATGTGACGTATGTTACAGTCCCAAACCAATATTTCCGTGCAAGATTTTATTTCCATGCAAGACACAAGGTTTTACTCTAATTTTGTAACAACTCTTTGTGTCGCTATAAAAAATAGCTTGCGCCGGGATAATGCAGCGGGCGGGGATTTACTCCGGTCAAAAGGGAAAAAATGCCTAAAATTTTCTTGATTAAAATAGAAGTTTCGTACAGCAGTACATGACAACGAACCAATTGTTATATCGTCAACCCCTGTGCAATCATCGCGAAATTTTGTGAAACTATGGCAACCCTTGCACGAAAAACTGTTGGAAAAGCGAAAACGTTTTAAATAGTCCAGTTATTTTTATGTGTGTCTGGCATATCAATGAAGAAATTAAATAAAATATTACTATAACGGCACAGTTAAAGTACGTACGACGCGCACGTTGTCGAATCTCCGGCGTGGTTTCTTTGTAACAATTTGTGATTAGGTAATTTTGCTTCGAATTGTTTACATACGAATTAAAAATGTCTTCAGCATTTGCAAGAAGTTTTACACAGTACGTTAGATCGTTTAAAATTTTCACAAAACCGACAACCAGGCAAGTTTTTTTTTATAATTGGCCAATTGAAATAAAATGAAAGTGGTAGTGTTGTTGCTTTGCTTGATGTTTTTGTTCCATATTGATGGTAGTTAATGCAACTATTTAATTGTTGAACATAAATTAGATAACTGTTTGTGCACCTGTCTGTAGTTCTCATTGATCAATATATTTGTGCCAGTAAATTTGTTTTTTTAGACCTGAGCACATTTCTTCACTGTTGACCTCACACATTTTGTCTGTGAAAAGTTGTGCGCTATCTGGTCACAGTCGATCTTTGTGGTATCTTGCTCCAAGTTGGTCGCGCTCCTTTAACGGAAAAAGCTCTGTTCCATCCCTGACCTGTAGTTGTGGTGGGTTCCACACAGAAAGTGAGTTTGACTTTTTATCACAATTTACTGCAAAATCAATGTAATGTTTGGGATACAGGTGACAAAAAGTTCACAGAGCTGCTAAAAAGTGAAGTTTCAAATGAGAAAACAACCATGCTTGAAATTCCACAATTGTCAGATGATTGGAAGGTTTCAATCAATGGAGCAGATTGTTCCCTTGAGAAGCAAATCAAAGGGGACAAGTAAGATCAACTTTTGTTATGTGGAAATTTTCTGCTAATTTTGCTGACATTCTGTGTTTTACTTTTTAACCTTTTAATGTGTTTGGTGGTAGATTGCTATTCTATAAACTGTTCCAAGAGCCAAATTACTGAAAAATGTCTATTTAGTGAATAAAAATTGTTGTTCTAGAATTAAAATTTTGTTCAACGTGAACCAGTCTGTACCCCCAGCTGGCGAGGATGACCCTGATGCTAATGAGGTATTTCCATAATACATTTTTTCTATTTTATGTCTTCTGTAAGATTGTGAATTACAATAAGCATTATCATTTATAGGTGACAAGTAATGGTGTTCTTGAACACCTTCCCGGGGTAGTAGATTCAAGACTACACGAGCTCAGCATATGAAATGCTGTCAATTTAATTTATATGTATTATCAGAGTACCACTTTGCATTAAAAATAACCACATAATTGCTCAAACTCATTTTAATGTAAAATGTGCTATAATGTGGCAGCTGTCTATCAAAACAATTTGGCAGTAACATCAAGCTCAATAACACAAGACCCTTAGTTTTAATAAGATTTATAAAATTTGAATGTAGTTCAGTTCTTGATAGCAACAGTTGTTATGCAAACCATGCCATAAAGCAATAATGTAATTTCTGATAAAAGTACAGAAATAATTGTTACATCATAATTAGGGATATGTGGTACCCAATCCCACCACAATAAACATACAGTGAATTTGGTTGGGGTTAATATGACCAGTGTATAAGTATGCAAATCTTAATTTTAAGGAAATCATATCCAAACCTGACTTTTCTGTGGAAATTGAAAAACCTTCAACGAAAGATGCTTTAACTTTTGATTGCTATTTTCCTGACGCAGAACTTGAAGATGAAACAGGTTTAAATTTTACTACTTTTTGTCCGGGGGGTAATTTAATAAACCTCTCATAAATGTTTCTTTAATTGGATATTATGTTTATAAATCTGCTAACTATTTTCAGTAGTTGTCCAATGCAAATATAAAGTAGGTGAAGGAATGATTTTTGAATGCAGAATACCCAAATGTTTTCAGCATAAGGTCAATCATTTTGCACAGTGGGGAGATCACTGAAAAAACCTACTCAATAGAAATGGAAAATGTTGACTCCGTAAGTAATGTGTGAAGTTAGTTGAACATACAGGATAAAATATTTAGTCAAAGGTATACATGCGAAATGCGCAATAATAATAAATAGAGATGCCAACACATATGTTTTGATTCATACTGGCCCTGACAAGTAAACTGCAGAGTAACTCAAAAATCATAAGGAATTATCTGCAGGTTTATCACAACTTTCCTCTAGAAAGCTGCAATAACATGCAAAGTTTAATTGTTTTGTGGATATTTTTGATTGTTTTGTAGGAAATGTACGACTGTTTTGTAGGAATTTTTGATTGTTTTGTAGGAAATGTACAATTATTTTGTAGGAATTTTTGATTGTTTTGCAGGAAATGTACGACTGTTTTGTAGGAATTTTTTATTGTTTTACAAGTAGGAAATGTACGATTGTTTTGTAGGAAATGTACGACTGTTTTGTAGGAAATGTACGACTGTTTTGTAGGAATTTTTGATTGTTTTGTAGGAAATGTACGATTGTTTTGTAGGAATTTTTGATTAATTTGTAGGAAATGTACGATTGTTTTGAAGGAAATGTACGATTGTTTTGTAGGAAATGTACAATTGTTTTGTAGGAGTTTTTGATTGTTTTGTAGGAAATGTACGATTGTTTTGAAGGAAATGTACGATTGTTTTGTAGGAATTGTACGATTGTTTTGTAGGAGTTTTTGATTGTTTTGTAGGAAATGTACGATTGTTTTGTAGGAAATGTACAATTGTTTTGTAGGAAATGTACGATTGTTTTGTAGGAAATGTACAATTGTTTTGTAGGAAATGTACGATTGTTTTGTAGGAAATGTACGATTGTTTTGTAGGAAATGTACGATTGTTTTGTAGGAGTTTTTGATTGTTTTGTAGGAAATGTACAATTGTTTTGTAGGAATTGTACGATTGTTTTGTAGGAGTTTTTGATTGTTTTGTAGGAAATGTACGATTGTTTTGTAGGAAATGTACAATTGTTTTGTAGGAAATGTACGATTGTTTTGTAGGAGTTTTTGATTGTTTTGTAGGAAATGTACGATTGTTTTGTAGGAAATGTACGATTGTTTTGTAGGAAATGTACGACTGTTTTGTAGGAAATGTACGACTGTTTTGTAGGAAATGTACGATTGTTTTGTAGGAAATGTACGATTGTTTTGTAGGAAATGTACAATTGTTTTGTAGGAAATGTACGATTCCCTTTTGGAATTTCTCTCAGATCGGGGAATCGGTTCCGAATTCGGCGATGACGTCATCAATCTAGCCACTGCTGTTGAGAACCGCGAATACGTCAAATCATTGGAGAAGCTACACAATTTCGTCAGTTGCAAGTGACGTCACCAGTATAGCGAAATAAAAACTTCTGCTTTTGTTTAGTTTACGTCTCTGGAATGAAAGCAAGTATTCAAGAGAAATCTGAAACATTTGATTTTACCCAAAACGAAAAATATTTATTTACAATCGCGCTATTAAATTTTTATTGTCAACCTTAAAATCAACGAACATCTGTTTCATGAAGAGCTAAAAAGTTGCCAATTATCACGTGATGTGAAGGCAGTCAGTTGGAAGAAGGCGTTGCTAAGAAACGACATCAGTCGAGTATTTGCAAATATCCCAAACCAGGGGTCTGGTGATAATTTGCAACCCGATTATGGAGGGAGAACAAATTATTGGTTTGAGCTTCACCGTTTACCCACTACGAAAACCGATTGCAATCCCAGCCACTGACAATCGTCACAACTTGGTGTTTGAAACCTCCCCATTCACTGTTTGTAGTTATTTAACATTTCTCGTTTCCATCTTGTCGGGGAGAGTTAGGATACGGAATGTATGGCGAAATAGCGGGAGTTCAACCATATGGAAAAGTTGAGCCCAACATTTCATCACTTATGTTTCGTGTATTGATGATGGATTTACAGCAGCAGACAAAAAGGAATGCCAATGTGGTTTATTCAATCAAGTCATTCGCCACACCTTGTGCAAACCATTGCTAATATTTCAAAAGCAATGCTGGACACATAGCGTAAATTTCAACACATTACGTCGGTACAGTGGCCCTATCTGAAACTTTCGATCAAAAACTTATTTGAGTCGCGCACCCTGGGTGTAGAATAAGGGCTTCCAGGTTGTATAAAAATCAAATAAAAACGCCAACGAGGAAGTTTGAGAAACTTATTTATCTGCCACGCCTTGATATAACTAACTCTTGTATAAAATGGATGGGTTTCGCCCGGTTGAGAAATTAATGTACTGTGACGTCAGCGGGAAAGGAGTTGGTTGTAGAATAGTCGCTTGACAGTTGAAGAGGAAACTAGTGGAAACTCCACGTCATACGTCCATAGAAATCATGTTTCCTGCTTGTCCGGGCATCCACAGTGACGTCATACGAGGATTTATTGCGGAAAGTTAGGGTTATATGAAAGTTGTTGGTTAGTTGGATGACAAGAAAATGGTTTGTCGAATTTTGTGCTGTATTGTGTGGTTATTGGTGGTATGTTTTAGCAGAGGTAAGATTCCATGTTTTAGTAAATTGAACTTTTGTGTTATATAACGTAGCTAAATATATTAGTTCCACAAATGTGCGGAAATCTGTGTTGGGAACATTTTCCTATATTTGTTTTAAAATAAAAATATTTCATAAAAATTACTTGATAATCATCTGGAAACTGCTAAGAACCCGGCCCACATATAAATCTGTTGAACAAAAAAATCTGGGTTGGTATTAAAACTAAAATACATTATAACGTCGTTTCACAGCCTTATATGTTGATCAAGTTTGTCGACCTGCATGGGTTAGATCGTTCTTTTACCTAAAAATCTAGATTATATCTATCTGAAAAGCGGCTGGAATTTCCCATCTATTCATTACAGCGATTAACTAAGGTGCTGGAACATTGATTTTGACTTTTTTATTTTGCACGCAAAGTTAGTTCACATGAACAATAGAACAATAGAGCAAAATATTTAGCAAAGATTAAGTTTTTAGTAATATTTTGTGTTTTTCCTCAAACAAGTATTTGGGCAACCTATTTTTACTTTGACGCCATAAAGATGGCTGTTGACGTCATAACGCGTTTGGTTTGTTTTGATTTAAAAAGTGGAATGAAACTTTATACACAGTGCAAGGTGTTCACTAAAGAAGTATTATTACCGACACCAATCAAGTTTTCAAAAGCAAATTATGATGTAATAGACACCCAGAATCTGATCAAATCACTTTTATTTTGCACGCAAAGAACAATAGAGATGTACAACAATAAGGGTTATCGAGTCATATTTCCCCACAAACAATCACCGTCTGGCGTAGGATCGCAGTCCGTCGCACTGGGATGTGATGATGGGTTGAGACAGTAATCAGTGTTACGTCTCATACGTCACGAGATCAGTGTTACGTCACATGTTCAGTGGTACGTCTTATACGTCTTGTGATGAATGTTACTTCACATACGTCACGTGATAAGTATTATGTCTCATACGTCACATACGTCACGTGATCAGTGTTACGTCACATGCGTCACGTGATCAGCGTTACGTCGCATTCGTGACGTGACGTGATCAGTGTTACGTCACATACGTCACGTGTTTATCATTTCACAGGAAATTGTTCAAAGAAAATCACTCGGATTTCTATGAGAGGTTTTGCTCCAGTTAATGACGGTCCATCCTCCCTCACTGGTGAGGTCATAATAGCGGGAGGTGACGTCATAGGAGGCACAGCGGTAATATATGTTTAATTTTATCTATTAATTTTCATGACGGCAACAATTATCATTATTTCCTCACAGGATGAGGGAAACAGCTCATGCGTGAAGTACAGCGAATTCGCTTGTAATGATGGTCAGTCATGCGTGTCGGTATTGCAAGAATGCAACAAAGTGGCTGATTGCTCGGACGGAAGTGACGAACACAGAAACTGCTCATATTTCTCATGCGGAGACGGAAGTTACATCAGTGCACTGTAAACAATCTTCAATTAAAACGAAGAATTTATTCCCATGTAAAACAAATTGGGGTTAAATACCTTTGCATTAATTTTGTTTTAAGATTTACTTGTGACGAATTCGAGGATTGTCCGGATGCAAGAGATGAAGATCTGGAACACGCGAATTGTTCGGTTGTGGAATGTGTCAATTCAATGATGGCTGTTGTGAGTTTTGTGATCTGAATTATTTCACGGTTTCATGAAATTAATTGTTTCAGGTGAGAGGCACTAATATTTGTGATGGCATAAGCGACTGTCAAGACGACTACAATAGCGATGAATGCAATTGTTCTTTTACGTTTGTTTGCAAGAATAAAAAGTGAGTAATTACAGATAATTTTTGTGACGTCTGTTTATGAGACGTGTACAACTCATGACACTTCATCACAAAATATTTTATATGATTAGGTATCATAAGAGATTTTTGAGTTTTCATTTCAAACGATAGTCATATGATGGCGATTCTCTATTTTTCAGAGGCATTTACAGGTTTACGATAAAAATTCGCTCGATAATGTTCAGATTCATTCGAATGATCAAGTTAATCATATGATCTCGATATTGTTCACAAGCATTCACATGTTCCAGTTTATCACATGATCTCGATATTGCTCAAGAGCATTCACATGATTAAGTTGATCATATGATCTTTATATTGTTTAGATGCATTCACATAAATCAAAGATGTGACGGTGACGATCAATGCGGAGATGGAAGCGACGAAGCCGATTGTCCTCGGTTTACATGTAACAATGGAGATCGCGTGCTCAGTAGTCGACTGTGCGACGGAATCGATCAGTGCGGTGACTCCAGTGATGAGTGCGATTGTACGGATACATTTACCTGCGCCAACGGAAGGTAAAACCGATGCTCTTAATGCAAATGTTCAAATTATGCCTGTTGAACCATATGACTTGCAACCATCCGTTATAAATGTTCAAATTGGATGCGTGTTGAACCATATGACTTGCAACCATCCGTTATAAATGTTCAAATTATATGCGTGTTGAACCATATGACTTGCAACCATCCGTTATAAATGTTCAAATTATATGCGTGTTGAACCATATGACTTGCAACCATCCGTTATAAATGTTCAAATTATATGCGTGTTGAACCATATGACTTGCAACCATCCGTTATAAATGTTCAAATTGGATGCGTGTTGAACCATATGACTTGCAACCATCCGTTATAAATGTTCAAATTATATGCGTGTTGAACCATATGACTTGCAACCATCCGTTATAAATGTTCAAATTATATGCGTGTTGAACCATATGACTTGCAACCATCCGTTATAAATGTTCAAATTATATGCGTGTTGAACCATATGACTTGCAACCATCCGTTATAAATGTTCAAATTAGATGCGTGTTGAACCATATGACTTGCAACCATCCGTCATAAATGTTCAAATTATATGCGTGTTGAACCATATGACTTGCAACCATCCGTTATAAATGTTCAAATTATATGCGTGTTGAACCATATGACTTGCAACCATCCGTTATAAATGTTCAAATTATATGCGTGTTGAACCATATGACTTGCAACCATCCGTTATAAATGTTCAAATTAGATGCGTGTTGAACCACATGACTTGCAACCATCCGTTATAAATGTTCAAATTAGATGCGTGTTGAACCACATGACTTGCAACCATCCGTTATAAATATTCAAATTATATGCGTGTTGAACCATATGACTTGCAACCATCCGTTATAAATGTTCAAATTATATGCGTGTTGAACCATATGACTTGCAACCATCCGTTATAAATGTTCAAATTATATGCGTGTTGAACCATATGACTTGCAACCATCCGTTATAAATGTTCAAATTATATGCGTGTTGAACCACATGACTTGCAACCATCCGTTATAAATGTTCAAATTATATGCGTGTTGAACCACATGACTTGCAACCATCCCTTATAAATGTTCAAATTATATGCGTGTTGAAACATATGACTTGCAACCATCCGTCATAAATGTTCAAATTATATGCGTGTTGAACCATATGACTTGCAACCATCCGTCATAAATGTTCAAATTATATGCGTGTTGAACCATATGACTTGCAACCATCCGTCATAAATGTTCAAATTATATGCGTGTTGAACCATATGACTTGCAACCACCCGTTATAAATGTTCAAATTGGATGCGTGTTGAACCATATGCCTTGCAACCACCCGTTATAAATGTTCAAATTAGATGCGTGTTGAACCATATGACTTGCAACCATTCGATATAAATGTTCAAATTGGATGCGTGTTGAACCATATGACTTGCAACCACCCGTTATAAATGTTCAAATTAGATGCGTGTTGAACCATATTACTTGCAACCATCCGTTATAAATGTTCAAATTAGATGCGTGTTGAACCATATGACTTGCAACCACCCGTTATAAATGTTCAAATTGGATGCGTGTTGAACCATATGACTTGCAACCACCCGTTATAAATGTTCAAATTGGATGCGTGTTGAACCATATGACTTGCAACCATCCGTTATAAATGTTCAAATTAGATGCGTGTTGAACCATATTACTTGCAACCATCCGTTATAAATGTTCAAATTAGATGCGTGTTGAACCATATGACTTGCAACCATTCGATATAAATGTTCAAATTGGATGCGTGTTGAACCATATGACTTGCAACCACCCGTTATAAATGTTCAAATTAGATGCGTGTTGAACCATATGACTTGCAACCATTCGATATAAATGTTCAAATTAGATGCGTGTTGAACCATATGACTTGCAACCATCCGTTATAAATGTTCAAATTGGATGCGTGTTGAACCATGTGACTTGCAACCACCCGTTATAAATGTTCAAATTGGATGCGTGTTGAACCATATGACTTGCAACCACCCGTTATAAATGTTCAAATTAGATGCGTGTTGAACCATATTACTTGCAACCATCCGTTATAAATGTTCAAATTAGATGCGTGTTGAACCATATGACTTGCAACCACCTGTTATAAATGTTCAAATTAGATGCGTGTTGAACCATATGACTTGCAACCATCCGTTATAAATGTTCAAATTATATACGTGTTGAGCCATATGACTTGCAACCACCTGTTACAAATGTTCAAATTAGATGCGTGTTGAACCATATCACTTGCAACCACCTGTTACAAATGTTCAAATTAGATGCGTGTTGAACCATATGACTTGCAACCATCCGTTATAAATGTTCAAATTAGATGCGTGTTGAACCATATGACTTGCAACCATCCGTTATAAATGTTCAAATTAGATGAGTGTTGAACCATATGACTGGCAACCATCCGTTATAAATGTTCAAATTAGATGCGTGTTGAACCATATGACTTGCAACCACCTGTTATAAATGTTCAAATTAGATGCGTGTTGAACCATATGACTTGCAACCATCCGTTATAAATGTTCAAATTAGATGCGTGTTGAACCATATGACTTGCAACCATCCGTCATAAATGATCAAATTATATGCGTGTTGAACCATATGACTTGCAACCATCCGTCATAAATGTTCAAATTAGATGCGTGTTGAACCATATGACTTGCAACCATCCGTTATAAATGTTCAAATTAGATGAGTGTTGAACCATATGACTGGCAACCACCCGTTATAAATGTTCAAATTAGATGCGTGTTGAACCATATGACTTGCAACCATTCGATATAAATGTTCAAATTGGATGCGTGTTGAACCATATGACTTGCAACCACCCGTTATAAATGTTCAAATTAGATGCGTGTTGAACCATATTACTTGCAACCATCCGTTAAAAATGTTCAAATTAGATGCGTGTTGAACCATATGACTTGCAACCACCCGTTATAAATGTTCAAATTGGATGCGTGTTGAACCATATGACTTGCAACCACCCGTTATAAATGTTCAAATTGGATGCGTGTTGAACCATATGACTTGCAACCACCCGTTATAAATGTTCAAATTGGATGCGTGTTGAACCATATGACTTGCAACCATCCGTTATAAATGTTCAAATTAGATGCGTGTTGAACCATATTACTTGCAACCATCCGTTATAAATGTTCAAATTTGATGCGTGTTGAACCATATGACTTGCAACCACCTGTTATAAATGTTCAAATTGGATGCGTGTTGAACCATATGACTTGCAACCACCCGTTATAAATGTTCAAATTAGATGCGTGTTGAACCATATGACTTGCAACCATTCGATATAAATGTTCAAATTAGATGCGTGTTGAACCATATGACTTGCAACCATCCGTTATAAATGTTCAAATTGGATGCGTGTTGAACCATGTGACTTGCAACCACCCGTTATAAATGTTCAAATTGGATGCGTGTTGAACCATATGACTTGCAACCACCCGTTATAAATGTTCAAATTAGATGCGTGTTGAACCATATTACTTGCAACCATCCGTTATAAATGTTCAAATTAGATGCGTGTTGAACCATATGACTTGCAACCACCTGTTATAAATGTTCAAATTAGATGCGTGTTGAACCATATGACTTGCAACCATCCGTTATAAATGTTCAAATTATAAACGTGTTGAGCCATATGACTTGCAACCACCTGTTACAAATGTTCAAATTAGATGCGTGTTGAACCATATGACTTGCAACCACCTGTTACAAATGTTCAAATTAGATGCGTGTTGAACCATATGACTTGCAACCATCCGTTATAAATGTTCAAATTAGATGCGTGTTGAACCATATGACTTGCAACCATCCGTTATAAATGTTCAAATTAGATGAGTGTTGAACCATATGACTGGCAACCATCCGTTATAAATGTTCAAATTAGATGCGTGTTGAACCATATGACTTGCAACCACCTGTTATAAATGTTCAAATTAGATGCGTGTTGAACCATATGACTTGCAACCATCCGTTATAAATGTTCAAATTAGATGCGTGTTGAACCATATGACTTGCAACCATCCGTTATAAATGTTCAAATTATATGCGTGTTGAACCATATGACTTGCAACCACCTGTTATAAATGTTCAAATTATATGCGTGTTGAACCATATGACTTGCAACCATCCGTCATAAATGTTCAAATTATATGCGTGTTGAACCATATGACTTGCAACCATCCGTCATAAATGTTCAAATTATATGCGTGTTGAACCATATGACTTGCAACCATCCGTTATAAATGTTCAAATTATATGCGTGTTGAACCATATGACTTGCAACCATCCGTCATAAATGTTCAAATTATATGCGTGTTGAACCATATGACTTGCAACCATCCGTCATAAATGTTCAAATTATATGCGTGTTGAACCATATGACTTGCAACCACCTGTTATAAATCTTTAAATTATGCCTGTTGAACCGTATGACTTGCAACCATCCGTTATAAATGTTCAAATTATATGCGTGTTGAACCATATGACTTGTAACCATCCGTTATAAATGTTCAAATTAGATGCGTGTTGAACCATATGACTTGCAACCATCCGTTATAAATGTTCAAATTATATGCGTGTTGAACCATATGACTTGCAACCATCCGTTATAAATGTTCAAATTATATGCGTGTTGAACCGTATGACTTGTAACCATCCGTCATAAATGTTCAAATTAGATGCGTGTTGAACCATATGACTTGCAACCATCCGTTATAAATGTTCAAATTAGATGCGTGTTGAACCATATGACTTGCAACCATCCGTTATAAATGTTCAAATTAGATGCGTGTTGAACCATATAACTTACAACCACCTGTTATAAATGTTCAAATTAGATGCGTGTTGAACCATATGACTTGCAACCACCCGTTATAAATGTTTAAATTAGATGCGTGTTGAACAATATGACTTGCAACCACCTGTTATAAATGTTCAAATTGGATGCGTGTTGAACCATATGACTTGCAACCACCCGTTATAAATGTTCAAATTAGATGCGTGTTGAACTATATGACTTACAACCATTCGATATAAATGTTCAAATTAGATGCGTTTTGAACCATATGACTTGCAACCATCCGTTATAAATGTTCAAATTGGATGCGTGTTGAACCATATGACTTGCAACCACCCGTTATAAATGTTCAAATTGGATGCGTGTTGAACCATATGACTTGCAACCACCCGTTATAAATGTTCAAATTGGATGCGTGTTGAACCATATGACTTGCAACCACCCGTTATAAACGTTCAAATTAGATGCGTGTTGAACCACATGACTTGCAACCATCCGTTATAAATGTTCAAATTAGATGCTTGTTGAACCACATGACTTGCAACCACCTGTTATAAATGTTCAAATTAGATGCTTGTTGAACCATATGACTTGCAACCATCCGTTATAAATGTTCAAATTATATACGTGTTGAGCCATATGACTTGCAACCACCTGTTACAAATGTTCAAATTAGATGCGTGTTGAACCATATGACTTGCAACCACCTGTTACAAATGTTCAAATTGGATGCGTGTTGAACCATATTACTTGCAACCATCCGTTATAAATGTTCAAATTAGATGCGTGTTGAACCATATGACTTGCAACCACCCGTTATAAATGTTCAAATTGGATGCGTGTTGAACCATATGACTTGCAACCACCCGTTATAAATGTTCAAATTAGATGCGTGTTGAACCATATGACTTGCAACCATTCAATATAAATGTTCAAATTAGATGCGTGTTGAACCATATGACTTGCAACCATCCGTTATAAATGTTCAAATTGGATGCGTGTTGAACCATGTGACTTGCAACCACCCGTTATAAATGTTCAAATTGGATGCGTGTTGAACCATATGACTTGCAACCACCCGTTATAAATGTTCAAATTAGATGCGTGTTGAACCATATTACTTGCAACCCTCCGTTATAAATGTTCAAATTAGATGCGTGTTGAACCATATGACTTGCAACCACCTGTTATAAATGTTCAAATTAGATGCGTGTTGAACCATATGACTTGCAACCATCCGTTATAAATGTTCAAATTATATACGTGTTGAGCCATATGACTTGCAACCACCTGTTACAAATGTTCAAATTAGATGCGTGTTGAACCATATGACTTGCAACCACCTGTTACAAATGTTCAAATTAGATGCGTGTTGATCCATATGACTTGCAACAACCTGTTACAAATGTTCAAATTAGATGCGTTTTGAACCATATGACTTGCAACCACCTGTTACAAATGTTCAAATTAGATGCGTGTTGAACCATATGACTTGCAACCACCCGTTATAAATGTTCAAATTATATACGTGTTGAGCCATATGACTTGCAACCACCTGTTACAAATGTTCAAATTAGATGCTTGTTGAACCATATGACTTGCAACAACCTGTTACAAATGTTCAAATTAGATGCGTGTTGAACCATATGACTTGCAACCATCCGTTATAAATGTTCAAATTATATACGTGTTGAGCCATATGACTTGTAACCACCTGTTACAAATGTTCAAATTAGATGCGTGTTGAACCATATGACTTGCAACGGATTGGACGATTGTGGAGATGCCAGTGATGAATGCGGTTGCCGGGATTCATTTCATTGTAACAACGGCCGTTGTATTCAAAACGTTTTTGTTGGTAAGAACAATGTTATTGAAAACACTCGGTCATGGCCTGAGAAGGGGCGAATTTTTAATACCCGTCATATAATTGACCTGTGACACAATACCTATAATCTGATGTACAAGCGATAAATTCAACTTCATGCTTATTTTGTTCTCTCTTTTTTCGGCACTTTCATAACAAAATAATCGCTGTGCAGGAAATGACGTTGACGATTGCGGGGATAATAGTGACGAAATACAACATACCACTAAATCTATCCCCCAAACCGCCTCACACATAACGTCATCACCCAATAAACAACGGCAATCTACACTTTATAAGATGCAAGACACGACGAGAGCCGATACGACCTTGAATGTGAAAGAAGGTCAAAACTTTCAAACAACTCATTTGTCTACAACTTCTAAATACCAGGGAACTCCCCAAGACCAAAAATCGCCTTTCCAAACCACGTCATCTTCCAGTGTCCCTGACAACGATTCGTGCTTTATTTTCACATTTGTTGTTTCCATGTTTGTCGCCGTATCACAAATATGACAATTTCTCTGACGCTTGATGGCGCTGTACATAACCGATTTTTGTGCTCGACCCTGGAAATTAAACTGGCGGGCGGGTGTTTGGCAGCATTTGTCAAGCGCCCGATCGGGTTTCGTGACCAGAATATCCTGTCTCACCTCACGGTTGTTCGTTGAATTTCAGTGAAGCCCGGCTTGGTTAAACGTGGGAGTACGGCGGTACCGCATAGTCACCTCACAGTATGTTAGTTGAATTTCAGTGAAGCCCGGCTTGGTTAAACGTGGGAATACGGCGGTATCGCGTATTCACCTCACAGTATGTTAGTTGAATTTCAGTGAAGCCCGGCTTGGTTAAACGTGGGAGTACGGCGGTATCGCGTAGTCACCTCACAGTATGTTAGTTGAATTTCAGTGAAGCCCGGCTTGGTTAAACGTGGGAATACGGCGGTATCGCGTACGGGTGTGAGTTGAATCCCGGTATGGTCTCGAGCCAATTAAATATCCAATCTTTTATCGCGATTCACAAACCGATGAAAGTGTCGTCATAAATCATAAGACTGGTCGAGAAAGAACGGGATTATGACGTCACGCAGAGTTGAAGAATGTGGATAATCCTGATTGATTCCGCATGACCTAGTAGCGCTGGAAAATGAAAAATATTGATTGATTTTTTATCGGGTTTGAAGACAATGGGTTTTAGAACTAGTTGATTGTCCACTCGCGAATCTGGCATTATTTCATTCGAACTCATTCGCGACGGCAACTCAAGAAAACAGCATGGCATCTGTGGTAAGTTTTGTGTTTATTCTAAGAGTTTGATGCTTTAGTTGTTTTATTTGTGTTTTTATACCTAATCTCATTTTATTAAAATAATTGGAATTATTCCAGGAGTCGGCGAACTTACGAATATTTAGTTTTTCTACATTTCATACTGCACAAGTTCTTGACAAACGTTAAAGAAGATTCGTACGATCTCGATGTTTCGTTTCTCATACTCATAAAATGTTTATGTTCCGTGAATTCAAACAGGCTGGATCCTTCAGAAAACTCTCAATTTCTGAACAATCAACTTTGTCATCCAATGACTACGGCCCAGTGGTGGGAAATACCCAACCATTGTCACGTCATACAGTCAGAAAGGTTGGACATAAACATCTTCTTTATTCACACTGGTTCAGCCATAGAATTAATGAATTTCTTTTTAGGCGGAGAAAGAATTGAACGAATCAACTACCATAAAAACTGAAGAAGTTAAAAATCTCAGAAAGTTGATTAACGGGAGGTGAGAATTCTCGACTGTTTGTAGGCTGTGTTATTTATGTGATGTCACAATAAAATCTTATCATAAACGAACTTCACAATGAGACCATTGTGTGTCTTTGTGGATATTTTACTTTGAAAAAATAGCACAAGAACTCACATTTGTATGAATAAATTAATTCGTATGAATAAATTAATTTGTATCAATAAATTATTTGTATGAATAAATCAATTTGTGTTAATCAATTAATTAGCATGAATAAATTAATTTGTATTAATAAATTATTTGTGTAAATAAATAATTGTTTGAATAAATAAATTTGTATGAAGAAATTAATTTGTATTAAAAAATCTGTAGCTACCTTATGGTTTTAGTCGCGTTTCTGCATTGATTTCTTGTGTTTTTAATTTCTTACGGTTTCGAACATTTGGCAGTTCGACTTCAGATGACGACGTTAAAGTATGCAAAGCTGTGCAGGAAACTTTTACGTCTCAACCTGATTCAACTCTGCAGAAGTTTTTGAGAGCTCGAAAGTTTGATTCAGATCGCGCTTATCAACTAATGAAAGGTGAAAAATATCTATTTGGTGGCATTTTAAAAAATCTGCCTAACATAACAGATTTCCACGTTTAAACTACAGGTTACGTGAGATACAGAATAAATTACCCGCAAGTATTTACTGACGTCACAACCAATGAAGTTCGCCACTGGGTGGAGAAAGGTCAACCAGGTGTCCTACCGTCACGTGATTCAAAAGTAAGTCATATATGAACCCTATATGACGTAAAAAGAGGGCATTGTCAGCAAAGGTATTTGTGGGCTGCAGATGTATTAGGTATCATCAGTGCAGTTTATGACATTGTCAGGCAAATTGCCACACAGACACATTTCCACTTTATTGAGACTTTGCAAACTTGCAGAGTTTTTAGACCTATTGATTGTTTGTTCTTTATTTTGAAAGTGGAAAACTTGTTTACAGGGCCGCGCAATTATGTTTTTCCGATTCGACAACTGGGACCCTGACGAATATCCATTCACACAGGTCTGTTACGTCATCAATAGATTTGGAATATTGTTGATTATTTGGAATCTTATTTTTAAATTCAATTATTAGGATTTGTATAAAATTTGTTTTTTTCATTCACAACAATTATTTTTGTTTTACAACAATTTATTTATCGTTGAAAATGAATCTTTTCACTGGAAATTCCTGACCCAACACTGGAGGTTTATTCTCACAGGCGGTAAAGTCCCTCGTCATGGTATTGGAGAAACTTCTAGAAAGTGAAGAAACCCAAATCAATGGCATTTGTCTGGTTGAGGATTTTAGCGGTTACACCTTGTCCCAAGTTGCCGCTGTTGGTGTCAACGAATACAAACAGATGATTGACATGCTTCAGGTATGTTAGGTCACAATACGAAAAGGAAAATTGTATTGTGAAAAAGTGTTTTTGAAAACATATAATAATAGCTTGAGATATTAAAGACCTAATATTGCAAGGTAGGTAATCTACAGCGTTAAGTTATGTTACCTTTTAGCACATTTGGAAAGATAAAATGATTTAAATATAACGTACTGGATTAATAAATTACTGTAAAGTTTTGTTGTTGAATCACAGGTAACAACTAAACATTGATTGTTGCAGGGTTCTTTCCCATGTCGGTTTAAAGGTGTTTACTGCATAAGACAACCGTGGTTCTTTTCCAAGGCATTCAACTTAATCAAACCTCTACTCAAAGCAAAATTATTTGATCGGGTAATTAACATGAATCTGGTGCAATTGTCGTATTCACTCGGTCCACACCGCTTCGGCAAACCGTAATTGACAGCGAACCGGTTGTTGACAACCGTATGAGTACGTCTATGTTTCACTTCGCTATGGCATGATGCTAGTGAGAGAACCGTATTCCCACGGTTACTATGGCATGGTGCTAGTGAGAAAACTGTATTCCCACGGTTGCTATGGCATAATGCTAGTGAGAGAACTGTATTCCCACGGTTGCTATGGCATGATGCTTGTGAGAGAACTGTATTCCCACGGTTGCTATGGCATGATGCTAGTGAGAGAACTGGATGCTAAAATATTTAAATTCCACCACTGGCCTGATAGTGTAGTAAATTCTGTGCAACAGAAAAGCCAAAGCTATAATATGCTGACCATTATGAGCAAACGATTCATAAACTGCTGTGCTCATCACCAGTGCTGTGAACTAAGCTTCGGGTTTTTGCTTTGCTGTGATTAACTCCAAGTTTTGATTCTGTGATTTTTTTTTAGATATACGTGCACGGCGAAGATCTTGATTCATTCTTCAACGAATTTCCATCCAGCTTTCTTCCTGTGGATTTGGGTGGAACTGGACCAGCTTATGATGGAAAAGCAGCAGCCGAAATGTTATTTGGGCCGGTAAGTCCACACTCACTTATAAATAAACAGCCGAAGTAATGGCTGCACACTAACATTCTCCCAAAAGTTTCTGTATTCATTTGTTTGTTGTATTTATTTGATATGCATCACTGCTTGCGCGGTGAAATACTCTGGTTATTACATCAGCGTTCGATGATAATTGTATTTGTCGAAAACTGTAACTTTTAATTTTAAACTACTTAATTTTAAACTAGTTAACTTGGGCAACTGAGCAATGTTTAAAGCTAATTGTTTTACAGGAATCCGAGGACACACCTTTGTGAAACATCAATATTTTTTGTTGTAAATATTTCGTTGTTGTTTAGATGTTATCATAATGTGTATGATCAAAATAAATAACTTAGTGGGTCCTCAGTTCATCACATAGATTCTCTGCCCTCCTTGAGGCCGCATCTCACAATTAATCCTAAAAATTGAGTTTTAGAAGGCATTTGTGTGCACCTGGTTACAGTTTCTCTTGTACAAACAGCCCTGGGGGGCCCTAAAAACAGTTACAAGACATCTAATTCTCAATGAATTGTGTAGAGGAGGGTTGGTGGCTTCACTCAATGGCAAATGGAGGGTACTTTCTGTGATTCATTTCTTCACAAAACAAACCTACACTTTTTTCTGTTTTTTCTTGCCAAAATAATGGGCAACAGAAGATAAAAATGCCCCCGGGGGAGCAGTTAAAGTAGTTATCTCGAGTATAATTTTGACCAGAATTCCTAGACAAGGGTCGGGACTAACAGAAAATTACAAATTGACCATACGTTCTGTGATTCATTTTTCCACAAAATGTACCTCAATATTTGGGTAGTTTTTCAGCTACATGTTCAACAGCACCCTGTGTCAATTTACTGCCTGATAATAACCCTGAAAACCATAGTAAAACTGCCCCAAACACGCTGAAAATCGCACTGATAACAGCCTGTTCATCTGCGCTCATTCAACCAAAACACTGGCGCCCATGCATGACCCATTGCATTGTTACACATAATTTTACTCTGTTACGCAGGAGGTCGTGAAGGGCATTTCCCAACCAAGAAAGTCTTTCCATAGAAATACAGAGATACGGCCTTGAGTTAATGTTGAGTTTTGGGGGCAGTTTAGCTCTTTCCACTCCGAGCGTCTATATAGAGACGATTTCGCCCATGCCGTAGAATTCGAGCTTCTATATATAGACCGTAAATAAAATCGTCATTGCGACGCGATCGTAAGCCTTGGCCGCGCAAAAAATACATTTAGTTTAATGCACTAGGATGGAAAAACAGTTCCTTGCGTCAACAAAAGTCTACAATAATGTTTTGATGAAATTTGATCAATATGTATAACGCTAATTTTTTAGCAAATTTTTGGCCTTTTTTGCACTGCTCTCACATATTTCGGTTGCAATACGACCAGCAACGCGCTGTTAAAAAGAAAATAGAATCGGTGCTGTAAGTACAGAGATCGCTTGAACATTCGGCATAAATATTACGAGCGTATTAAATGTCTACTGTGACGTCATAAAGCCTGCGAAGCAAATACAAGATGATGGTCGTTGTGGCAGAAAAGGAATGAGTCGGATAGATATTTTTGTCCTGTAATTAATCAGCTTGCACATGAATCAAGAAAACCTTGTGCTGTTCAACAACAGAAGGCAGTTTTACCAAAACAGATCCAAAATACATTAAGAGGTTAAATATGGCAAGTGGGGGTATTTCTGAGACCGAACGACAAGAAAATGTTGTTACACGGGGTCCCAGTATCAGACCCAAATACCTTTTTTGTTTACAATGTATATGGGTAACGGGAAGAAACCGCATGTGGGACAAGGTCGCAGCTGGAGGCAGTTTTGATGAGAACTTTTTTCCGTGTCCATCATTTGGGGGAGTTTTTTGTTTGACAGGGACACTTTATCTTAAAGTGCATATGACACGTAAAAATAAAACATGTTAATAATCAAACTAAGAAATGTTCATAACTTTAGAACATTTTTGGCGAAAAAAGTAGCTTGATACGATGACTGGTTTCTGAGATACAGCTGATCAAAGTCGCACTTTTGCCGCTGCGAACGAGATCGTGCGAAAGCGAGATATTGTTGTGTGACGTCATAGAAGGCGCTTCGGTCGTGCGCGAGTGCTGGCAGCAAGCCTTATGCGTAGGAATGGAAAACATTGTAAAACTGGTTTAAGCACAATATTGCATTAAACAGGGGAAAAAGGTGAACAAGTGCAATAAACGGATTTTGATGTTAATTTAAGCTGAAGACAGATGGCCGCTATTATGTCTTATTAAGTTTTGTAATAATAAAACAGTTACTGGGACAGGGTGTTCTTGTTGTTACAGCATTTATGATCGCTAACGTGATACATGAACTTTTGAAAACACGACAGAGACAAACCGTTACTTTAGCATTGTCGTTTTGTCCACTCACAGTTATGTCGTTTCTGCTATACCCTATGGTCTTTCGTTAATTAGGGACAAATAAGCCTTTGATTCCTGACGTCACAATGACAAATTTTGTGTGATGCAAAACCCTGTCCTGACCATTAAGGTTACGTAATCTGTGGATTCTCCTATGTTTGAAACTATTCGATATCTGCAAAAATGGCGCCTTCTCCTATCTAAACAATGCATTTTTTCGACGCAAGCGCCTAATGTGACAACTTTTCTCCTTAGCGCAAAAGGTTTACGATATTTGGTCGCCGTTACTTTTCGTGCAGTTTTCTACATTTTTTAGTTGACGTAGAACCGTGAAACTTTGGATATATGTTTGTTGTAGATGTACCTTTAGTTTTACGCAAAGTTGCCATGGCCATGTCATATGCACTTTAAATAATGCTCCAGAGACTTATCCACATGGTATTTACGAACACACTGCCTTTTCTAACAATATTGCCTGTCACGTGACTTTCAGTTCATACGGTAACGCTTTCGCCTTTCTGACCTTTCGATTCCATTCTATTCGATTCTATTCGATTCGATCAATAAACTATAACTGGAGTTATTCAGCCTGCCTGTATCTCAGCCGAGAGCACAGGTGAACAGACAATTCCGTGGCAATTAGCCGGCAGGTCAACCGACCTTCATTTGAGACTCATTGCGCTAGCATCATCGAGACAAATTGTCAGGGAAGCCGAGAACCCTGCAACTGGTATGTACAGTTACTAACCAATAAAAACGGTCTTGTACGACATAAGAATGTGCATTGTTGAAGTGAAAGACAATTATCGATTGTTTATGCGTTAATGTTACGTGATAAATTGAACTCACGACTCTTTGTTGATAGTTGTGCGTGTGCGTGTGCGTGTGCGTGTGCGTGTGCGTGTGCGTGTGCGTGTGCTTTGACGATGTTGCAGCGTACAAATAGAATTCCCTGTTGCTGCTTTGCTGAATCTAAAGTCTGCTTGCGTGTTCTTACTGTATAGGTTACTTAGTTCGACTTCGTGGCAGACTTGTTTATTATATTGAAAGGCACGATTGCAATACCAGGTGGCTTAAGTTTAATTTGTTTCAAGCGCGTTTAACACGTGACTGAATTGCAGCGAATTTACTATTAAAAGAACGTGCGATCGTATCAGCGCGAATGGCAAACCGAGAGAGAGACTGAGAGACTGCGAGAGGGAACGATTATTAGGAGGGCGTTTTATAACAAAAAAGACAGGAAAAACGTGGTTGTCCAGCAGGATGCCAGAAAGCTTGTGGGAGCTCCTACAGGAGAGCTTAACACCGTTTGCAGTCTTTGGTCCGTATGTGTTCCAAATGTGTGAAGAATTAAGTAGGGAAACATGCGTGTTGCTACAATGCCAACGAATGTGCACGCGGAATATAAAAAAAGTTATATATAAAGGTATAAAAATCACGGGGCGGCCCCTAGGCCGTCAATTTACGGGAGGCGAGGCCCCCCGGCCCCTCAGTCGGCGCCCGTGATCTCTATAGGACACTGGATGAGCACCGATTGACTGAAAAACGAGGCAAATTGAAGACCATGTCCCACTCTGCTAATATGGTAAAGCATAAGGTATAAAAGTAAATTACAATTTGAAGTTTGTAGTTTTTTTGGTAGATAAGTAGCTAGTTTGCTACAACTTCGTTACCTAAAGAAATATTTTGTTGGCAAAACTCAGCAAAGCTTTGGCGATATTGGTAAATACGGTTGTAATCAAAAATGTTTCATTTTATGATATTATATTTATGAAAAGAATTCCAATTATTGTTTTCTGTATGCATCAGAAAGTTAATACTTGTACCTTCGCCTAATTGGACATAAGTAGATCAATATAAACCAACATGAATGGTTTGAAAACACAATACAAAACATTAGCATCAATTTACACCAACAGGATGTGACAACCTGAATCCGTCGTATTCTATTCACCTCGAAATGACTTAAACGCTGACAGTGCGACTCGCGATATTTGGTAATCAATCACCAATCTCTATTCAGAACTATAACATACCTCAAAATTTAAACTTTTCCGGTACAATTTCTTTGGACCCTGTGTTCACTCTTGTACCAAATTTCGTCATTTTTGTACCAAATCATGTTTTTTACCAGTTGTTGATTTCTTCGACCAACATAGTTAGTTAGCATGTTCTGACTCCTTGGTGCACTTGTAAAGTTTTGTGCAAGCTTTACCCAAATAACCATCATTTTAGAGGTGAATGACCAAGTGGAATCCTGTTTTCGATGTGAGAATTCCACATCTATTGTTCCTCACCAAAAACGCGCTCAAATAAACATACAGGTTTTAACCAATATTATTTGTTTTCTGAAACAAACGGAATTGTTCAACATTGACACAGCAACAACGTCATAAACAATAAGAAAACACTCAACAACTGGTTTTGGTACAGGACAAAAACATACTTTTTGAATTCATAATCAGTTAAAACCTTCATTGTTCAGCACGCCTTTTGAGGCAATGGCATTCTTATCCAAGAATAACGCTTATGACGTCACATACGTTGTGGTAAACAATATTACACGGCAGGAAACAGAGATATTACATTGCAATATCACATCACTTCTGCTTTATTAAAACCTCACACACTTCACGACGGCCGAGCTTTCTTGCAACAAATGTATCAGAAACCAATGGAACTTTGTTCACTAACAAGTACGTACAAAGCATAATAACAGACTGCAATGCAAAGGTCAATGTGTCACACATTATAAATTTCAGCCAAATTGTCTTTGTGAAACATAACAATAAAATGTCAAAATAGCAAAAATTGTATATTTCAGTTATGATTGTAGTATTTACATAAGAACAGCAGGCATGTTGAAGTTTGAAAGATTGAAAAAAGTATTTTAAATTGAAAAATGTCACAAAAAGAATAAAGTAACAATGGAAAAGATATTTTAATGTAAAATTATAAAAACTAAATTTACAATTACAAACTTTTATCAATTTATCTCCACCATTGCATGCAAATTATGTATCATCTTAAACCAAGGTTTGAAGACATTTTGCTTTCTGTGGACTTTTCACACTTAGTTTTGTCTTCTTGTTTATTTTCCACCTTGGTTTTCTTGCTTTCTATGATAGACACAAGCTTCTGGATTCCAAAACCCACTCCGACCCCAATCCCAACTGCTGCCACACCAACCAATACCAACCCACCAGTTGATACAACAGCAGAAAGCGCAAGTGCCCCAGAAACTGCAACTGTACCTACAGCTCCACCGGTAGCCACACCGACACCTGCAGCAGAACCTGCCATTACTCCACCTGCTATTGAGCCAACACTTGGCTTTTCCTCATTCTCCTTTTTCAGTTCATGATATTTTATCATCAATGCTTCCTTGAAGGCGCGTGTTGTGAACATGTTGCTGTCAAAGTCAGACATAAACTCAGTGACTGCGACTGCTTGGCTGTTTTCGTGGATTTCATCAAATTTCTCTTTATCAAGACGATGTCTTTGACAACATTTCTACATAAAATGATGACAACAGATCAGTCAAAGGCATACAACAATTAAAGTCTAGTTTTTTTCATAAATGTAACAATACATTTTTCTGATATGCTTGCCATTATTTGCAAGCCTAAAGACACAAGTTGTTGCAAGATACTACAAGTAATTAATTCTAGTTAATAAACATTGCAGCAGCATTGTCACCGTACACAGGTTAAATATTATCTTTACAAAAATCAAAGTCAGTACCTCCGGACTTACAATCACATTAGTTTTCTATAACAGTAAGAAACAGGGTTTCCTATGGGTACAAAGTCTCTCTGTAACTTATATTTGCAGTGCTAGACCAACTAAGGTGCAAGTTCAGCATTTCACACCAATATTTTAAGGCCCCATATCAGTAATAAATCCCCAAACTCAAGTTTTGTAGGCCATCAACATGATTACCCATACTGAGTGATTTGCTTGTTTGCCCACCACAATTCCAGTGGTCGGTGACCCATGAAGATCTACTGGTACTATTTGAAGAGAAAAGAAATTGATTGCAGCTGCATCCGCCAAAACACAGCAAGGATCTGAGGAGCCTCCAGGAGGATCTTATGTCCTATAGGATAGCAAAGACCGTCCCAGGGGGCAACCAAAGCAACTTTTCAGTGACAATTTTTTTGCAATTGCGTAGGAAAGGGTTGGGGCCCACATTAAATTGCAAATTCGATGAGGTTTCTGTGATTCATTTTTTCGCAAAACCAACTTACATTTTTGCACACTATTCAGCTAAAAAAATGTCCAACCAGGGGGCGAAATAGGGGGGGGGCTTATTCAAATAGAATTTGACGTTTTCAATATCATTTAATGTGTTTACTGAAGGAACTAAAGATGCCCATGGGGCAAAATATATATTCCTGATTTATAAGCCAGGCTGATCCTGTAATAAAAAGCTACTGCTTTTTTAGTATTATAAAATAAGTTGCAGTGATCGCTAGGCCTGCATCTGCAGTTTTGGGCAGATGCCAATATTTCAATATTTGAAGTCTATTTACTGAAAATATGTTTTGCTAGAAAGCATCAACACTTCCTGAACTGAGATGTTGATTTTGGTAAGATGCACATATGCTTAAAAATATGTGAAAAATTGAAAACAATCAATAAATTTTGCTTTCAAAAAACATGTATTTCTATGTTAATTCCAATACAGTGATCATGCAGAAAGCTCAGTTTGTTGGTATTTAGAAAAATGTATTTCGTCTAAAAAGCATCACATGTCTAACAACAAACTGAGCTGTCTGTAGGGGGCTGTATTGGAATTAACATAGAAATGCATATTGAGATATGGCGCGTGATCGACAACCTGTCAGGGGACTTGGATTCAAACTGATCCAAATTAGTTTAATATTCTTCAAACACAATTGGCTTTCAAAAAGATTTGCAAATAATTAGTATAATGTAATGAGGTACATAGTTTAAGTAGAAAACCTGTGATTTAAAAGGTACCTGTTTCATTTGCTTTTCATATTCACCAATCAACCTTTGCTGGAGCAACGACATTCTCTGAAAATATAAAAATGCAATAAAATCAAACATTCACAGCACATTCATTACTTTTAGTGTCTAAAAATTACAAATAATGTAAATTTTTCTACATTACTAGTTTATCATAGACAAAGCACGTGTATTGTACAACAATATTTTTGTTGAGAAAATAATTCAAGTAACAATGTTTGTGAGCTAACAGTTTAATACCTGAGGAGACTTGATGAAAATATGTTCGTTAACCATCAGTCTTTATGCAAAAAACAATCATAATATCAATAAACACCATCAATACAAACACTATTTAAACGTTTCTGAAACAATTAGACACTAAACTGTCAATAATCCTTCAGAATACCATTATCATTCTACCAGAGGGATTTTTTTTGTCAATGTATCTACCCCTCTGGTATGGTTGATGAGTGACGTATGTTGACGAGTCGTGACGTAATTCGTAAGCAAATATCTGTCAGCAACATCTACAAAGTGCGGCGGAGCGTGACGGGGATGGACTTTGTATTTTGAAGGTTGAGCATTTCGGCAGGTTGTTGAAAACATAAAGAAAATTATGAGTTTCGTGGTGGTTTTGCTGCTCATAGTGGCTTCAAATATTTTTCCAACTAATTCAGATTATGCCGTTTGTGGTAAGTACGCAAATTTGTTTATTTTGTTCCAAACGTAAAGGATTTAACCTTTGTTACATCATACTCAGGACCGAAAGCTTGATTTGTTTTTTTATTGCAACAAACGTTCGCTGAATGCTAACAATTTTCTAAACTTTCAACATGGTATATTGTTGCTATTTAACAATTGCATGATATAGCACAGGGTATAACGACGTTTGACGCAATTGTTGCATATCGAACCAGCAAGAGCAGTTATAAACAAAATACTACAGGAAATCAACAGTAACCCGCGATAAACATGTGGAGTTATAGAAACCACACAGACAACCTTATTTAAACCGATCTGGAACCAAAAAAAAATGCTGCAACGTTTTTTTAAACATAGGTTAACGTTAGGGTCTTGGAGCAGTTAAGTCGCACTATAAGGTGCATTAATATGCAGTAAGTTGTAGTTATGTGCAGCAAGGTGCAGTAATGTGCAGTAAGTTGTAGTTGGTGCAGTAATATGCAGCAAGTTGTAGTTAGGTGCAGCAAGGTGCAGTAATGTGCTGTAAGTTGTAGTTAGGTGCAGATACTTGCAGTAATGTGCATTTAGGTGCAGCAAGGTACATTTAGGTGCAGTAAGTGAAGTATGGTTTAAAGCATTGTTGAAAATAAAAACAAACGTTGAAAATACGGGCGGTATGAAAGCTTGTTCACATGCCCTCTATGTTTGCAAAATGCGCCCTTTAGTTAATTTGCCATACATCTGGTTTTGCACATTTGAACAAAGTAATTGGGTTGTCGTAGCAACCTTTGCTCTTATCACTTTTTATCTTTTCATCCAACATTTATAGCCGAAGTATTTAAGATTATCTTTTTTCCAACGATCAGGGTCAGTAAATAGCTTTTTCTATCACACCGGGATTTGAACTCTGGATATCCTGGGCACGAATGTCGAGCAGGTTTTCTTCTTGGTGGGGCCAGTAAATAGCTGAAGTGATTTGCATATTACAGAAGGCACTAGCTCCATCGAGCGGCAGCTGCTGGAGGAGTACATTAGTCGCTTGGCGTCGCCTCGTAGCAGCGAAGTGCTTCTCAGTGTCCAATTGGTGGATTCTGCCGGGTATCACGTGATCAACTCTAACTCTAATTGGCTTAGATCTTCGATACAACAAGTTAATCGAAGGTGAGCAGCATGTCCTTTATAAACCTCGTGATTTAGGTTCATATTTGAGTGCTGATAGCTCTTGAAAATTATAGCGTGATTGTCATAGTGTTTTGAATAATGCAAGCAATGGATCCAACCTATGTGGTCTCATCAGGGCAGCTTGTTGCAACTAAGTACGATCCATCGTGCTTAACTGCCAGACAAATCCGTTCAGCACCAACAGGTCAAGAAAAACTCTATCTCTAAAAAGAGTGAACAGGAAAAGAAATTGTGTATAAGCTGCAGACAGATGGCCACTGTTTCGACCTAAAAGGTCTCATCAGTGCAGCTGGTGTGACTATCAGACGACTTTGCTGACCAAACGGCCAAGCAAAGACTTCCACTTTGTGGTGGCTATACAGTCAGGAAAAGAAATATAAACTAGTAACCGACTTTCTTTCAAAACACTCAGAGATATTTAAAAACATCCTGGAAAAAACATGTATGAGTTATTAACTGTTTGTAGGCTTGTTATCCAAAGTTTTTCGACTAAAATAAAAGAAGAGTTTTACGCAGCACACACGACATTGGAAAGATGGCTTACCACGCGATGGCGGCATTAAGCATATGCGAAGATCCACGAAGTTTTGGTGACGTCAACTTGTTACGCTTGGTTGATCACGCAATGCGACAACAATTTCACCACCGAGAAGGTGAAAAAATAAACTGCATTCTGACGTATTAAATTTTTCGTACAATTTCTTGAACAGAACCACGTGATGGCTGGTATTCATTCGCGCTTTCTGTCCAAACCCTTTGTGTCGCTTCAGTTCCATTAAAAGAAAGATATATAGAAAAAATATTGAATTCCCAGAAAAGGGATGGGAGTTTCTGTAATATTGCAGGTAATTGCGTCCCGAGTTGACATGACATGGTGTATCGCTATATTGTTGCTGCTTTCCAGATACAACTTCGCAAATCTCTATCGCCCTCTTGTGTGCACGAGACAAGCCGGAAATCTCCAATCCCATGAGGAAAAAGATTAATTTGGCGCTTTACCGTGCCAAAGCCTACCTCTCATCCAAGCTAGTGACGGACGAGGGAAATTATTTTCTAGGCAACCGTTATTCGTCACCAGAGGCGCTGCTGGCACTCCACGAAATCAAACCAAATAAAACTCCGTGGTTTTGCAGGTGACGTCATATAGGTTAGAGTTTAAAAATTATAAATAAGGAAGCTTCAATTTTAATTCCCCCGGGAATCGGACCCACGCTATCCCGAGTAAGAATTAGATTTCTTTGGTGTGGTGCCTTGAATGTTGTCGCCAGTCAAAAAAGTTTTTACATTCTATCCTAACTCATCTTTACCGCAGCCTAGTGGCGAGAAGCACGCTCACATATCCTCGTTATGGGGATTCCCCAGCATTTATTGCGAGATCCTTACAGGCGCTTGGTGGCGCCAGTGTGCTACAACTGATGGACGGATGGAGTTGCAAGGATAGGGGTGAGTATAATTACATGGAAAAACCGAATTCAACTTGATCATTCGCAGCATGACGTAGGTTGTTTGTCAAATTCCATTGCACCGAGATATATGTGACGTAACAAGTACACGTTGACTGTAATGAACACTCAAGAATGTCTGTTTCCCGTTTTGCTGACAATCTGAATAGAGTTTTAAATTTTTCAAAATTATTTCTTCCAATATTTGATTTACCCTCAGATCAACTGCTTGGAAGGTACACGCCCATGACCACTCCCACTTTTACTCTTTACTGCCCTCCAGCAGAAAACTATGACGAATTTCTTCACATTCCTATCTCTGTATCGCTCACAATAATTTCAAACGGTAACCGGCGTTCCGTGACCTTGAACAACGTGACCAAGGACAAAAGTTTGCTTGAGATTTTACACCAAGCCCAGTGCGATCGTATTCTGAGGTACAAGTTGTAATTTCAAGAAAAAATGCATTTTAATAATTAAAAATACCAATACAAATTAAATGACTTAAAATTTCCAGGTTTAAATACAAGATGACATCATGGGGTCCTATGCTGACGTCATTAAATGGTCGGACGGCTAGGATTCACAGGAAGGAATATTGGTCACTACTGGACGGAAAAAATAACCTTCCTTTCGCTCATGGGATCGCTGGCATTCTGCCATCCGACTGTGATGACGTCATAATGAAGTTAACGAGATACGACTGATTGTGACGAAACTGCTGCTTTAATTGTTCGTTGTAATAATTGAATATTAAATAATGTGTTAACGTCATTAAACCCCAATTCATGACCGAAAGTGACCTTTTAATATCTGGACAAACTAGAAGCAGAAATATGAGCTTATCGATTCCATCAAAACCTTCTCCTCATAAAGCGTTCTACTTGTTAGTCGGGTCTGGTATTATGTGGTCATAATGCCACGTTCGATTACCGTAACGCGATCCCGCACCGTCTCGTTGCCCAAATGTCGCCTCTCTGCGATCTATTGCATCTGCATTGTGACGTAACAGACAGGTTGAAGCGACCCAAGATTGTTGCTTGCGATTTGTGAAGCACAAGATTAGATTGAGGTGGAGAAGTTTTAGGTGCTTTACTACGTTGCCGAACGCATCAGTTTACCAGAAAAATCCTCTAGTTTTATTGTTGTAGTTTTTTTGCTGTAGTTTTATTGCTGTAGCTTTATTGCTGTAGCTTTATTGCTGTACTTTGTAGAAGTTGTTTTGTCCAACATTCAAGACGAATGTTGTTTGCCTGTATTCGGTCTCTATTTATGGTTTCAACTTCGCGTTAACGATGGGTCTGACATCACAATGCTGCAGGTAAAAATTGGTGACGCAAACATGAATAGCGGTAAAGATATAATTTATCATTCTTGTTGGCGAATTCTTGTGTAGAAAGATTCTGACTGGACTAAAATTTAGGCGTGACACGAGGAATCATCCAATCACAGACCTCACAGACTATTTACGAAGTTGGCAGAAACACTTTGATTTATGAAAGTTTGATCAAATGACCTTTTGCGATGACCTCAATATAATTAGTACATTCTTGCTGAAAGACCTTTGACCTCTGTTGCTCGCGGAGATCTCTACGTTGGTCGCTCATAACAATTATGACCCAGTTTTGTGTCGTATGTTTTTCAATAGTTTCCTGGTTCAAGTGTTACAAGGTATAATGACAAACCTGTATCACCACGACATTTTGTTCCAATTCTTTCTTGTTACCTTGAGTTGTTTCCTGTGGATATTCAGGTTGCGCAGGTCTGGCAACAAACAATTTCTGGCAAAATAGCCTCAGGGGTTTTCCAGATATTCGATGAAACAAAAACGAGATTTATTTGGACTGGGAACAAACATGCCTGGAGTTAAACAAGGAAATCGTCAGATTCGAATTATTTCTTGACACATAGTTGTAACGTTGTATTAATGGCTGGATACGGGCCGAGAATTTCTAATTCGATAAAATCATTTTAAACCGAGGAATGTACGTGATGGCCAATTATTACGTCACAATTATAGCGGTGAGTTTGTGTGGTTTTCGACTTTGACATAATCGCCTGGAGACAAACAAGATTAAGATTAAACGTATTTAAGTGGGCTCGTCCTCAAAATCGCAACAAGAAATTTTTCGTTGGAATTCCAATGTTTTTTAATCAATGTCCGAAAAACTTTTTTCTTTTAATTGTGCAGAAAACCTTTACAAAAATTGTTTTTTTTTAAATTGCGATAACATCGACTTTATTTATTGTTGCTTTTTGATGTTTGTCGTCACAATACTCCTTTGTTTGATGACAGTGGGATAATTCACCTCAATCTTACACTTTTTCTCCAACAAAGACTGAAGTTGTTATAACTGGAAATCGCATGGATTGTTTCTGCATTTCCTAACTTTGAAACTCAATCTAAGCAAGAAACTACTTCAAAGTAAAGTTCGGGTGCAACCGAACTAGAGACAAGAACAATCGTATTTGATAACGTAACAATAGATACAGAGGTTTTACGAACCGAGTGATGTCATTGAAGGTAAACGGCAGAGAGAGTTGAACTTAATAACCCCAGTCATGAATCAAGCACTTTGATTACAACCTGACATATTCTATGCGTTACGCATCACTCGTAGAAGGTTTAATTGTTGCGTAATAATGGGGATTTGATGATGTCAAGTGCAGAGGTTATGTGGGTTTGAGTTAGAACTATAAGCATTGTTAGGCTTCAGGCCATTCAGGGCTTGTTTAGAAGGAACTTGGTGTTGATATTCGGTTGAGATTGTGTACGTAGTTAGCGAAAAAGTGGAATGCTGGAGTTGGAACGGTAATTGTTGTCATCTAAATATTTCATGGCTTAATTTTTCCATGACTTATTTAACTTAAAGCTCTCAGGCAAATTATCAACACAGAAAAGCTCTTCTGGCAACTTAAGCTCTCGCAACAAACAAACCAGAATGAGACCATTGTTGGCATTTTACGCAAGGAATGATTGAGGCCGTATCACGTGATAAAACGCACACATCCGATTGGAGCGTTGTAAGTGATAGGAATGTTTTGGTGTGTTAATCTGGGCACCGCGCGAACTTAACGTAAAGCAGATTGTTACATCACAAATTTCAGGCGAGAGGCATCGCAACAACAGCCTACGGCGCGGAAAGAATTTCGTGTAAAGCAAGTGATAAACAAGTGGCTCTGGTGCAAAGAACTTTCTAGGAAAGGTAGAAGTTGTTTGGCTGCCTTTGGTGCGAGATCTACTATTGCGGAATTGTATTGAGATGATGCGAAGCGTTTGGATTTTAATGTAAGAGGGTTAGTGAAGTTATTCAGTTGGAACTGATGATGGACAAGTTACACTGAATGTGAACATACTTAATGTTGATGTGACACAGGTTGTGACAAAACTCGATTGTCAACAAGAAAAACGTCGAATGTATTTAAATTGTGAAACACCGTAGAAAGTCTTTAGTAATTTATTGTGAAGAACCCAAGTTTAATTTCATGTAATCCTTTTTTCCGTTCTGTCACAGATCCACCATCAGTCTTTAATATTTATTAACAATTTTGTTGAAATATTTGAAGAAAGTTAAGATTTATTTGACAATGCTGCAAAGGAGAACAATATGACGGAACAAAGCTGCATTCAATACGATGACATGCATTGTTCGAATATTATGAAGACGCTCGACCAACAAAGAAAACAAACCAACAGATCATTTTGTGACGTAATGCTGATTGTCGAAGAAACGCAATTGTTTGCTCACAAAGCAGTTCTCGCAGCATGTAGCGATTTTTTTAAAACAAGACTTGATGACGAAAACCGAAAGGATTTCAAAGAAGAAATGACGTCATCCAAGAAAAAAAGTGACTCGCATCCCTCTGCATGCAACCACGTGGTCGTGCTACCCGGGATTAAAGCATCGGTTTTAAAACTTATATTGGATTTCGTTTATCGAGGGTCGATACGAGTTGAAAGGAAAACGTTGGGTGAAGTTGTTCGTGCTTCCTGTTTGCTTCAGGTGAGAAAAGTTGGTTTATCTACATTATAAATTACGAAAACAACATTCAAGACAAACTAAAAAATCACTTTCCTTTCCTTTTTGCTTGATATAAGATTCTGTGATCACTTCCTTCTTGCTTCAAATAATATTCTGCAATCACTTTATACTTGCCTTATATGATATCCTGTGATCATTTCCTTCTTGCTTCATATGAGATTATGTAATCACTTTCTACTTGCTTCATATAAGATCCTGTGATCACCTTGTACTTGCATCATATGGGATCCTGTGATCATTTCCTTCTTGCTTCATATGAGATTCTGTGATCACTTTGTACTTGCATCATACGAGATTCTGTAATCACTTTCTTCCTGCTTTAAATGAGATTCTGTGATCACTTACTTTTTGCTACATATGAGGTCCTGTGATCACTTACTTTTTGCTTCATATGAGATCCTGTGATCACTTTCTACTTACTTCATATGAGATCCTGTGTTCACTTCCTTCTTGCTTCATATGAGATTCTGTGATCACTTTGTACTTGCATCATATGGGATCCTGTGATCATTTCCTTCTTGCTTCAGATGAGATTCTGTAATCACCTTCTACTTACTTCACATAAGATCCTGTGATCACTTCCTTCTTGCTTCATATGAGATTCTGTGATCACTTTCTTCTTGCTTCTTATGATATCCTGTGTTCACTTACTTTTTGCTTGATATGAGATTCTGTGATCACTTCCTTCTTGCTTCATATGAGATTATGTAATCACTTTCTACTTGCTTCATATAAGATCCTGTGATCACTTTGTACTTGCATCATATGAGATCCTGTGATCATTTCCTTCTTGCTTCATATGAGATTCTGTGATCACTTTGTACTTGCATCATACGAGATTCTGTAATCACTTTCTTCCTGCTTTAAATGAGATTCTGTGATCACTTACTTTTTGCTACATATGAGGTCCTGTGATCACTTACTTTTTGCTTCATATGAGATCCTGTGATCACTTTCTACTTACTTCATATGAGATCCTGTGTTCACTTCCTTCTTGCTTCATATGAGATTCTTTGATCACTTCCTTCTTGCTTCATATGAGATCCTGTGTTCACTTACTTTTTGCTTGATATGAGATTCTGTGATCACTTACTTTTTGCTACATATGAGGTCCTGTGATCACTTACTTTTTGCTTCATATGAGATCCTGTGATCACTTCCTTCTTGCTTCATATGAGATCCTGTGATCATTTCCTTCTTGCTTCGTATGAGATTCTGTGATCACTTTGTACTTGCATCATACGAGATTCTGTAATCACTTTCTTCCTGCTTTAAATGAGATTCTGTGATCACTTACTTTTTGCTACATATGAGGTCCTGTGATCACTTACTTTTTGCTTCATATGAGATCCTGTGATCACTTTCTACTTGCTTCATATGAGATTCTGTGATCACTTTGTACTTGCATCATACGAGATTCTGTAATCACTTTCTTCCTGCTTTAAATGAGATTCTGTGATCACTTACTTTTTGCTACATATGAGGTCCTGTGATCATTTCCTTCTTGCTTCAGATGAGATTCTGTAATCACTTTCTACTTACTTCATATAAGATCCTGTGATCACTTCCTTCTTGCTTCATATGAGATTCTGTGATCACTTTCTTCTTGCTTCTTATGAGATCCTGTGTTCACTTACTTTTTGCTTGATATGAGATTCTGTGATCACTTGCTTCATATGAGATTATGTAATCACTTTCTACTTGCTTCATATAAGATCCTGTGATCACTTTGTACTTGCATCATATGAGATCCTGTGATCATTTCCTTCTTGCTTCATATGAGATTCTGTGATCACTTTGTACTTGCATCATACGAGATTCTGTAATCACTTTCTTCCTGCTTTAAATGAGATTCTGTGATCACTTACTTTTTGCTACATATGAGGTCCTGTGATCACTTACTTTTTGCTTCATATGAGATCCTGTGATCTTTTCTACTTACTTCATATGAGATCCTGTGTTCACTTCCTTCTTGCTTCATATGAGATTCTTTGATCACTTCCTTCTTGCTTGATATGAGATCCTGTGTTCACTTACTTTTTGCTTGATATGAGATTCTGTGATCACTTTGTACTTGCATCATACGAGATTCTGTAATCACTTTCTTCTTGCTTTAAATGAGATTCTGTGATCACTTACTTTTTGCTACATATGAGGTCCTGTGATCACTTACTTTTTGCTTCATATGAGATCCTGTGATCACTTTCTACTTGCTTCATACGAGATTCTGTGATCACTTACTTTTTGCTTCATATAAGGTTTTGTGACAATTTCCTTCTTGTTTCATATGAGATCCTGTGATAACTTTCTACTTGCTTTAAAAAGATTCTGTGTTCACTTCCCTCTTGCTTCATATGAGATTCTATGATAACTTCCTTCTTGCTTCATATGAGATTCTATGATAACATCCTTCTTGCTTCATATGAGATTCTATGATAACTTGGTGCAGTTGTTCTCACTCCAGCTGTAATTATGGACCCAGAGTTTTTGTGTCGAATTTTTCGTCACCCGCAAAATGTCGGTTTTACAATAATGGAAACCAGATACACGGGGTTACCTCCAACAAGTGGCGAGTTCTTTCTCATCCCTAAACACACTTTCCAACCGCGATCCCCGATCAGGTCAATGCACTAAAATATGTCAAGGACAAGTATGTTACTAGGTACTTAACGCATTGTTTACGCTTTTCATCTAGCCAATGAGGATCGAGATCTGGCACACGTGAACTGTGTGTCTCTACCATTTATTTTACTTTTTGTGTTTTTTTTTAGATTCAAACCTTGGTTGAAATTTCTGTCAAACTTTTGTCCGACGAAAACCAACGAAGCATAACCAGAATGAAACCAATCAGGTAAATCCGTTAAACTTTAATATTTATTTGTCAAGTCAAATAATTATTCGTGAAAATTCTGTGTTTCAGACGGAGAAGAATCCCTGAAGTCAGCAGGCCAACAATTCTGCCACAAGGTGACGCACTTCTTATGACCGTTAAACCTTTATACAAAAACTTGGGCGGGTGATTGGCAGCATTGGTCAAGCGCTCGACCCAACAAGTAGAAACCCTGATCGGGATTCGTGGTCTGGATATCCTGGGTTCAAACCCCGTTGTGGTCAAAGACAATAAAAAACCTTGATTGTGTTATTTAAAAGCATTGACCACGTGACAATTATATATTTATGTAGAATCGAAAAAGCGAGTTCAACCAATCAGAGAGCTCGACCACCATCACGCATCTGGTATCCCGGATGTACAACGAAACTCCAAAGACGACGGAAAATTTCCACAATTTTCGGAATATTATGAAAAACATCACAACGCCAAATTTTACAAAGAGCTGAAAGAATTAACAAGGTTAAAAAATCAACAGCGCCTTCTAGCGGCACAACGAAAACGGGGTAAAAAGACCGACGAAAAATCTCACGGAAATTTACAACAACTTTGTAAAAATCAACAAAACAAACCAAGTGCTTGTGACGTCACAAGTGAATTGACAAAGAAACGCAGGATGTTGGCCGGGTGGCAAATCCATAGTGACCCGGATGTTGGTGGGTTGCTTGCCAACAATAAATTCGATGAACAATCGAGGGGTTTCTTTCAAATGCCCAACATGTATTTTACCCCCAGTGTGGTGGTGGCTGAAAGACCCCCAAACCCCTTCACGTGGGGAATTCCCCCGAATATTTTCCCCCATCGACGTCACGAACAATTTTTTATGTTGCCAGGCAATCCACGTTTCAGTTACAACGTAAACCCTAAAACATTACAGCAAGACGTGTCGTCAATCAAGCACTTACGTAAGAGGAAGCTGATGTCAGCAGCTTTTCACGATTCTGGAACTGACACTGAAAGCGTGGGAACCGGAAGTATCGACAGTGGTGTTTCCATAGAAACCAACCGAAATCAACAAAACCTCTCGTTGGAAGAATTCCCGCCAAACGCATCAATGTCAGTTACGACAATGGCTTGCGATGTGACGTCACTGAAGGAATGTGAAAACAAACTTAGACGTCATCAGCAGTGTGTGATGTAAAAATTACGACGAAACCAATGTTTTTTTGCACTGCCAAATTTCTTGCCATATTTGCGACGACGGGAAACTCCCTGAATAGATATTACCACCGCTGTCATACGTTTTGTACAAACTGTTCCTTTTTGTTCTTCGGCGATCGCGTGGTTCCCTTTGTACGTAAGGTGTCAAACGTTTTTTTAAACGATTATCGTTTTATGTAATAAAATCTATCAATAATTGCAGCGACTTACTTCAAATAATTCAAAAGAAACATTACAAGTAGATCGGCCGAACCCACAAAATACGTTGAATCGTTTTACAAAGTACAGCTTGAAGGCCTCAAAAATTATGTTTTCTTGACCTCTTTTTGACGAAATCCAGACAGCGTTATAACAGTACCTGCACCTGAGCAGATTGGTTAAGGTTAGGTCATAATATTTGCAACAGGGAGAGACGAACGTGTTTCGCGACCTAGTAAAATTGTAATAAAACTAAAAGCTGTTGATATAAACGTATGGTTAGGGTTAGGGTTAGGGTTAGGGTTAGGGTTAGGGTTAGGGTTAGGGTTAGGGTTAGGGTTAGGGTTAGGGTTAGGGTTAGGGTTAGGGTTAGGGTTAGGGTTAGGGTTAGGGTTAGGGTTAGGGTTAGGGTTAGGGTTAGGGTTAGGGTTAGGGTTAGGGTTAGGGTTAGGGTTAGGGTTAGGGTTAGGGTTAGGGTTAGGGTTAGGGTTAGGGTTAGGGTTAGGGTTAGGGTTAGGGTTAGGGTTAGGGTTAGGGTTAGGGTTAGGGTTAGGGTTAGGGTTAGGGTTAGGGTTAGGGTTAGGGTTAGGGTTAGGGTTAGGGTTAGGGTTAGGGTTAGGGTTAGGGTTAGGGTTAGGGTTAGGGTTAGGGTTAGGGTTAGGGTTAGGGTTAGGGTTAGGGTTAGGGTTAGGGTTAGGGTTAGGGTTAGGGTTAGGGTTAGGGTTAGGGTTAGGGTTAGGGTTAGGGTTAGGGTTAGGGTTAGGGTTAGGGTTAGGGTTAGGGTTAGGGTTAGGGTTAGGGTTAGGGTTAGGGTTAGGGTTAGGGTTAGGGTTAGGGTTAGGGTTAGGGTTAGGGTTAGGGTTAGGGTTAGGGTTAGGGTTAGGGTTAGGGTTAGGGTTAGGGTTAGGGTTAGGGTTAGGGTTAGGGTTAGGGTTAGGGTTAGGGTTAGGGTTAGGGTTAGGGTTAGGGTTAGGGTTAGGGTTAGGGTTAGGGTTAGGGTTAGGGTTAGGGTTAGGGTTAGGGTTAGGGTTAGGGTTAGGGTTAGGGTTAGGGTTAGGGTTAGGGTTAGGGTTAGGGTTAGGGTTAGGGTTAGGGTTAGGGTTAGGGTTAGGGTTAGGGTTAGGGTTAGGGTTAGGGTTAGGGTTAGGGTTAGGGTTAGGGTTAGGGTTAGGGTTAGGGTTAGGGTTAGGGTTAGGGTTAGGGTTAGGGTTAGGGTTAGGGTTAGGGTTAGGGTTAGGGTTAGGGTTAGGGTTAGGGTTAGGGTTAGGGTTAGGGTTAGGGTTAGGGTTAGGGTTAGGGTTAGGGTTAGGGTTAGGGTTAGGGTTAGGGTTAGGGTTAGGGTTAGGGTTAGGGTTAGGGTTAGGGTTAGGGTTAGGGTTAGGGTTAGGGTTAGGGTTAGGGTTAGGGTTAGGGTTAGGGTTAGGGTTAGGGTTAGGGTTAGGGTTAGGGTTAGGGTTAGGGTTAGGGTTAGGGTTAGGGTTAGGGTTAGGGTTAGGGTTAGGGTTAGGGTTAGGGTTAGGGTTAGGGTTAGGGTTAGGGTTAGGGTTAGGGTTAGGGTTAGGGTTAGGGTTAGGGTTAGGGTTAGGGTTAGGGTTAGGGTTAGGGTTAGGGTTAGGGTTAGGGTTAGGGTTAGGGTTAGGGTTAGGGTTAGGGTTAGGGTTAGGGTTAGGGTTAGGGTTAGGGTTAGGGTTAGGGTTAGGGTTAGGGTTAGGGTTAGGGTTAGGGTTAGGGTTAGGGTTAGGGTTAGGGTTAGGGTTAGGGTTAGGGTTAGGGTTAGGGTTAGGGTTAGGGTTAGGGTTAGGGTTAGGGTTAGGGTTAGGGTTAGGGTTAGGGTTAGGGTTAGGGTTAGGGTTAGGGTTAGGGTTAGGGTTAGGGTTAGGGTTAGGGTTAGGGTTAGGGTTAGGGTTAGGGTTAGGGTTAGGGTTAGGGTTAGGGTTAGGGTTAGGGTTAGGGTTAGGGTTAGGGTTAGGGTTAGGGTTAGGGTTAGGGTTAGGGTTAGGGTTAGGGTTAGGGTTAGGGTTAGGGTTAGGGTTAGGGTTAGGGTTAGGGTTAGGGTTAGGGTTAGGGTTAGGGTTAGGGTTAGGGTTAGGGTTAGGG